>NC_139932.1:7789334-9126834 GCF_963514095.1 Eutrigla gurnardus | reverse complement strand
CCTCAGGTACAGTGCAAGGCCCGTCCCCACAGTGAAAACAGAGACTGGTTGTACCGATAATAAACGTTATGTTTTGAGAATCACTTTGGTGTAGGATTATGTTTTTACATCTAATCAATATGAAAAAACCCCCACAAAAATGTACATTTCATTGAGCTTCTAACAGCACAACATCGAGAGAGAAGTGAGAAGAGCAGTGTGCGTTACTCTTTCAGGATAAATGACAGAGCTGCACAGACCTTTGGGCGCCAGTTGGCTGTAATTGGAGACCAGCTGGACCGAGAGTGGGCCAGCAGACAACCCCACTGGCTACCCACCCCTCTTCACATGCTGAGGCCCGCTCAGGCACTGACCAGGACCATATATCGGTATAAAATGAGAAAAAACCTATAATATATATATATATATATATTTGGTGACTGGCTGTTAAGACAGTGCATCCTGGTGTTGATCTCTTCCAGAGATATCCACAGTCAGTTATGGGGCTTCCAGGGTCTGTCTGCTGCGGTGAAGGCCTGGATCGCCAACGCTGCGCCTGGATCTGACGCCTGGGCATCCTGGGTAACAATCCTCCTCTCCGTCTTCCTCTGACCTCATAATCTCATCATACTCAGATTTGAGACAAATAGAATTCCAAGAATTGTTGCTGAATTATCATAAGAATATATTTGACTTTCTCTTCCTTTCAGGTGTCCAATTTGAAACCAGTAACCTGCACTGGCTGGACCAGAGGAGCACTGGTGACCGTGGCGCTGGTGGCTGCGGTCACCATTTTCGGTGCACTATGGGTGGAATGGAAAGCCTAAAACGGGCCGTGGGCAGGTCTTTTAGGCAATTATATATTCGGCCAAAAGAAGTTTGCAAATTAATTTAAATGATCGCTTATTGTTTGTTTCTGCTGTTTACTTTGAGTTCTCTTTTTATACTATTTGAATAATGTATTGAATTTGGCACTATATGACCGGAAACAGGAGTTAAAAAATAAAATAAATATTGACAAATTTGTCAGGGCATGTGGAAATTGTTTAAGTCGGTTTTACAGTGTTGCCCTGGGAGTTGGCCAGCGTATTGTAGCAGTGACACGTTGGTTCCCGGTTGTATTAAATAGTTGCCATGACTGGACTGTTGCTGGTCTGCAGTCTTTTGAATCCAGACTAGTTTCTTACTGGTTTAAGAGGCCAACGTTTTTACAAATATATAGCCTGGCTTAATATAAAATGAAGGGAGCTGGACTTTCTGTTTCAGATTTGAACATGCTTTTTCATGTTATGCAAATAAACTTCTAAAATGATGATATTGTGTCGTCTTGTTGATTAAAAAAATATTTAATTATATAATAATAATAACAACAACACACACATGGGACCATTAGAAGCAACCACAGGAGCTTGCAGGTTTGACAGGTCTCGCTGGTCGTGTCCAAACTCAAACGAGCATTGAGCATTTTCTGACTTCGCTGCAGAGTTACTCCTCATACGCGGCGACCTCCACATGTGCGTACGTTTTGAAGGCTTTCCTGTTACACTTCTGAAGGGTGGCGCCGAGCTGCCTTCCCGGGCCGACCTCGTAGGTGTGAGGGAACTTCATCCCCTGCGACCTCTCGTAGATCTCGTGCAGCGTTTGCTCCCACTTCACCGGCGACACCAGCTGCCTCACCAGCTGCCGCCGCACGTGGTTCTCGTTCATGTAGCGCTTGCCGTCCACGTTGGAGTACACGTTGATCTCGGGACGACGGACCTGAACGGAAGAGAACTCCAGCTGTTAGATGAGTAGTCGATCAGTCGAGGGCTGAACAAAGAGACTTTTGGAGAGGTTATACACTTTCAATGAATATTAAAGGGGCAGCGTTTGTTTAGGGCTGCAACCAACTTAAAAAAAAAGAGTAAAAGGTCGACTGACCTCCACCTGTCTGAGGACATCTCTGAAGGGTTCAGTGGCCGACTCCATCAGCTCAGTGTGAAAAGCCCCGCTGACGGGGAGAGGTTTGGTTCTTACGAACTGGAGACGTCGTGAGTTTTGCTGCAGGAAATCCAGAGCCTGTAAAAACAACAACACAGTTTATGTAATTTACATAAAGTGATGAGGAAATGAAGGATTTTTCCAGTGATCAGTTGTGGTAAATGTTCATAGCTGTATTTTCGGATCACATCTGTCAAGGTTGCCGTAATGCCACATACCTGCTGGTGCCCTGCGATGACCCTGCCATCAGGGAACAGATAGTTGGCCACAGAGCAGACCGGCTCCTCAATCCCCAGGCTCGTGCAGTGCTCTTTAGCCTGCATACAGGCAAGTTTGTACTGGGCCTGGGGTCTACCAATGACTGACAGCATCCCACTGGGAACCAGCTCTGATGCTTTCTGCATGGCCTCTGCACGAACTTTCACCGCATACAGAGCTAGAAGAGACAGAGTGGGCGATAGACTTCATATTCTTTTTTGACCAGAGCAACATCTTTGTCGTGTACAGGCTTAGAAACGCATCTACCTTCTGCAAAGTCCATGGCACCAGAAAAAACCAGGGCAGCAAATTCTCCGACGCTGAAACCTGCAGCAGCAACACACGTCTCAATGGCCTGTGGGCAGAAGTGTGAACTAAATATGATGTATGTATAAAAATCACAGCATATTAAGCATAATCCTAATCTTCACTATGTTATAGAGGCAAATACTGTACTTTGATTCTTTCAATTTACAACATACATCTGACAACTATAGTTAGTAGTAGAATGGGAATATGTGTAAGGAAAAACATTTATTATTATTATTATTAAAAGGGGACTAGCCTTCAAGTTATAGTTAGTAATAAATATTTCATCAATACATTGGTTGTGTTTTAATTAAAAATCTTAATGTCAGACAAACTTGACAATATTGAGACAACTAAAAAAAAAAGGTATAATTACAAAAAAAATGTAAAATTACAATTTTTTTTAAAGGGGAGAGAGAAAACAGTAAACCCTCATATATGAGAAGCTGGAGTTTTTTTTCTGTTTTCCTTCATAAATTACTTTAAAATAATCTATTGACAAAATTGCTGCAGAAGTACATTTCCTCACGTACTGTTCTCAAGTACATTTTTACAGTACTTGTAATTTACTTGAGTATTTCCGTTTTATACTACTCCACAACACTTATATAATAATACCTTTTAAGGCAATACATATATTTGATAACTTTAATTACAAGCTGCCTTAGAGCTGTTAGATTGTTAGTATAATCTATATGTATGTTAAATAATATAAATTAGACAGCTTAAACATTAAATGCATCTATAATTACAATCAATTGATATAATATGACTGAAATGGGCCATTCTGTATAATGAGTACCTTTACTTGTGATACTATAATTAGCCTATATTTGGACTAACCGTGCAGCTACCTTCGGGTTTTCGCGGTTGAGCCTCTCCACCGCCGCCAGCGAAGTGACGAACACCGCCGGCTGACAGTGAACCGTCTTCGCCAGATCCTCCTCGGGTCCCTCCAGGCAGAGAGACAGCAGGTCGTAGCCCAGGATCTTCTGGGCGACCGCGAACATTTCTTTAACGTTCGGGTACTTCAAAAGTCCTCTACCCATGCCCACAAACTGGCTGCCTTGGCCGGGGAAGAGGAGCACGGAGCAGCCGCGGGGGTCTTTCCTCGCTCTCCGCTCCACCGCGGACGGCTCGCCGTCCAGGAGAGGAGCCGGGGGTTCTGGCGGGGGCCGGTTAGCTCCATCCGGGGAGCCAGACTGGCCGGTGGACAGCCTCCTCCGTAGAAAGAACAGAGACCTGATATTCAACATGGCGTCACCTAACGGCGTCTGCACGGGTTAAGAAAGACACATAATCTGCCCGGAAAAGACTGGAACTAATGAACTCAAAACTAAAACTCGTCGCTAACGGTCAGCGTGACAGTCCAGGGAGCCGCCATGTTAATTCTTAAAGTCACCGCGGGGTCACTTTTATTTTCCTTCCGGTTCACGTTTTGCTTCTTTCCTGCTGCAGCGCCACCCTCAGGTCACAATATGCCATCATAACTTTATTGATAGAGTACCAATAAAGTTATCACATAACATCTGCCTTAATTAATACCTTTATAAAATGAATGAATACAATAAATACCAATATTTTTTAAGGATGAGAAAATATTTTAGAGTAAATTATATTTATATATAAATACATACATGTTATTTATAAGGATATGATAATTAAGATATCTTAGTAACCAGAACGAGTATTTTACTTTTTCCTGAACAAAATCTTTAGAACTAACATTTATACACCAATCAGCCGATTATATTAGTCTGTGAATCGGTCTGTGTGATCGAGTCCACTGCACACTATATCAGAAACATATTCTTGAAACAATAGGTAAAAATACAACATATAGACAACCAACAAAGTAATCCCCACAATCTTGTGCACTATGCATTCATATGCATTAAAAAAAAAAGTTTACAAAAATGTATTACTTATCTACATAACTTCCTGTGAGTGGATTTATCCCGGTTACAATATTAGACAATTAATGTTAAAAAAAATTGTAGGTTGTCCGGGGAATTGAGAAATACAACAAAATTATGTTTTATTATTCACCAACACATTTTATTGTACAAAACTGTGAATCTCAGTTGATCTTAGTTAAACAGGTTTGCATTAAATCCTGCATGTGCTTTGCCATCATCGCTCTTCCATCTTAGTGTTCATTTCAAAATATAAATATAATACAAAGCTTTTTTCTTTTTGTTCCATAGATTCACTTATGTATTGTAAATAACTTTTCCCCGTCCACTTTCTACTCTGTCTTCAAACAGAATTTCTTGAATCCCTGAACTAGTATTTGAACATTTGTGCTTCACATTTGTCCGTTGGGTTTTCTCTGCGATTCGTCTGAACCATCTGACAGGTTGGCGGCCTCCATCTGCTCCTCCAGTGTCGTGTTGTCTTCTGGCGTCTGGCTGTTCTGATCGGCTCTTATCTTGAATTTGGAGATGAACTCGTTACTGGCCAGCGCTCCTTCCTTTTTGGGACAATTGTATTTTGATGATAGGCGATGTTCCAAACGTTCTACAAGACAAACAAAAATCATTAACAACAAAGTTTGATCTTTTGTGATGTTCACTGATGCATTTGACGCTCGGGACAAGATGGCAAAAGCAGCTTGTGTTTCAGGTGCCAATTTGTTTGTTAGCTGAAAAAGACAGATTAAGAGCAAACTGCACCTCCAGGACCGATGGGTGTCATCAGGCGGGTCAGCTGGACGTTCCAGTGTCGTACATGTTGGCTGGCGTATCTCAGCTTCTCTTGTACCTCCTGGAATATGAAAAGAAAGTAGCAGTAGTAAGTCTTTTCTAGTGTTAAACATCCTGCACATCCAAACACACACTGTCTACTCCTTACCTCCAGGCGTTGGTGGCTCCTCTGGCGAGAAGCCCGCAGATCCTGGAGCTCCTGAGAGGCCGAGTGAAGAGCCGAGGGGTTCTCCTCGTCTGGGCTGCCGTCTGAGGTCTCCAGTATGGGGCTGAGGCACTGCAAGGCCCTCTGCTGCTCCTGGAGGAGCTGGAACTGCTTCTTCTTCTCTTCCTCCGCCTGCAGCAACCTGGAGAAGGGAAGTTTGGTTTAGTGTAGGATTTCAAACCTATTGTTCACAGAGGGAGAGACGAGGCCCACTCGAATACATACGCGGTGACCACGGTGACTACGGTCAGCGGTTGCAGAAGCAGCAGCAGTGATACACAGCTCAGAAACCAAATCAAGGTCTTTTCTCAATTCTTCAATTTTGTGTCGGTGTCTGGTTCCCAGTATAACGGGAAGACAGTGGGTGTGTTTGTTTCTCACCTCTCCAGCTCCTGTCTGGCTCTCTCCTCCTCCAGCCGGGCCTGGATCTCCATGTTGAGAGCAGCCTCCTGTTTCCGCTGCGTCAGCTCCAACTCCTGGATCCTCTTCTTCTGTTGCTCAGCATGCTTTTCTTTCTCCTGCATCTCTGCCTGCATGCTGTCTCTCAACTAGGACACACACACATATATATACACACCAATTGGGTGACCTATTCCTGAATCCCCTTTTCCAGGAATATCATAACTGCTTCTCCACCACTAAAAATCAGAAGGTTACGTCTGACTTTTATAATGCCAATGTTTTGTGCCGTTTCCAGGACTCATTTCAGGGAATTGTAAATAAAAGGTTGTAATCTGGAAAACCTTCTCGTACCGTCTCGGCCTCTTTCAGCTGTCTCTCCAGCTCGATCTGCACCTCCCTCTGTTTCCTCCTTTCTTTTTCCTCCGCCTCCCTTCGTTTGGTTTCTAATTCGCGTGCATGCTGCGAGACAGGTGGAGGTTAAAACCTGAGCTTATGATGAATCGCCCATCCGCCCGTTTCCTTCCGCTCTTACCTGTATGATACTTTCTATTTCTGAATCCTGTCTGTCTTTGTCTTTCTCCATCTTCTCCAGCTCCTGGATATTCGAGTCGTCCGATTGGCTGCTCCGGCTGCTGCAGCTGCTCCGGGCGCTCCGGCTGCGTTCCCGCTGGCTGTGTTCCCTCTGGACTTGTCTCTTCAGCTTCAGTTCGTGGTGGAGGGAGGACTTGCCCTCGCTCTGGAGGCGGAGGGCTGTCTGCATAGCTGGAGAGGTGGCACAAAAACCAACTGTAGGTACCAGAGATACTTTTGGGGTTTTTGATTAAAGTGTTTCTTTTTGGTTCCATAGTTTATATGGACCAGAAATCCTTAAAATAATGGAAATGGCCAATAAGTTGGCTTTGTCAGTGCGAGGTGCAGCACTAATTACTCAACTGTAAATATAAAATATAACATCAAATGTTGTTCTTTTTAAATATCTTTTTTCACTTTGCTCTAATGAGGAATCAATCTTCTCATCTGACGTCCCAAAGCATCAAACCATTCCTTTAAAAGGTCTCGTCTGAAACCAGTTGACTTCAGAGAATATCCGACTGACACGTACACACGCCAACGCACCTTGAGTCCACTCCACCTTCTGCCTCTGGTCAGACGCGCTCATCTCAAACGTTTTGTTGTGAGTTTTCACGCAGAACATGCAGCGCTTCCCCTCCCTGTCTGCAATAGGCTGAAAAACAGCAAGACCCAGAGGACGTTCAGACTTTATCTGACCACATTCCAAGCGATCTGCCAGTGTTTGCATTTCCTCACCCACCTCGATGATGCAGCTCTTATCCAGCTGGATCTCCCCTTTCTTGTCTTTTAAGTTCTCGCTGACGTAGTAAGCCATGGAGCAGGGCTTCAGCACAAACCAACGCTCCGTCCAGTTCCTGCGGAGATGCCCCTTTTTCCACATATAACCCTGGAGGCAAGGGACGGAATTTAGGTAGAACGAAAGACACAAAAAAAGAAAAGAAAAGCGAGAAGTCGACAAACAGAAACGGGAAGAGACGGAGAATTATCTCTACCCTCTTGAGGACGTTGTGATACATCTCCAGAAAGACCTCATCCAAAGCCAGACTGAAGGCCTCAGCGCTGGTGACCCTCAGCAGCCGGCCTGCAGCCATGTGCTCCAGGAAGGTCCATACAGACATATCCACTTCCCACACCGTGGCATCCTGGGACATTAAGTCCTCCAGTGGCTTCTCATCCCACTCCTGGCTCATCGCCGTGGAGATTTTCTTGAGGAGATACTCCACCTAAAAGAAAAACATTAAAATACTGAAAGTGTTTGCAGATAATTTTTTTTATCTGTGTATTTCTGTGACGTATTCCTTCACAGAGGAAAAGTACTGCGATGATAACACAAAAGCAGTTTATTTTCGTCTCTGTCGACAGGAAACCAAAAGCATTATGAAGGAAGTGGCAGGAGGAAGAGACTCATTAACTTTCTTACTTACTTGCACTTCCCATTTTCTGCTGTGAAAAAAAAAACCCTTGGACTTTGGTTTATAGGAGCATAAATTATGTCTTTCTAGCAATGATGAGATCACAGAGAAAGCCTTGTTTCTCTGTGTGTTTTTAACTCTATTTGTCTTTATTTGCCTTGTAAATGTTAAGAAAGGATTATGTTGCATTCTTTTTGCATATTCTACAACAAAACACAACACCTTATCTTTTACTATATGATGTCAAATGTTAGCATTTACACTCTTAAGTCTCAAGAACGCTCACAACGTTGAGTCCTGCCCCACAAATCCCCGTTTCACACCATCGTCGCCATCTTTTACCTCCTCTGGGATCATCACCAGCGGGTAGCGGTCCTCGGACAGGAGGTTGAATAAACAGAAGAGCTTGAAACAGTCTCTTTCCGATAGCAGCGCCCCCTGTGGTAACCCCTTGAAGTTCTTCTTCATGGTCATCATCCAGCACAGGTCGTCAAACTTCTCCTTGTCAAACATCCCCACTTTGACCTGAGGGGACAGGAACGGGAGTCGTCGACAAAAAAACAATAAAACCGGATTAAAACCTCACACGGTGGAAACAGTTTCAATAGCAGACGATGATGATTTCTTTCTCCTAATCCATAATAATAATAAAACAATTGCAAGAAAGCATGCAGAATGAGATGATGATACATGCAGACGCAGTACCTTATCCAGTATATATCTGTTGAGGTAGGGCATGTAGCCATGGTTGGACACCGGCCCATCGTCATCGTCCTGGAAGTGCTGCTCCAGAGCCACCGGGTCGTGCGGGATGTTGAGCACTGTGTACAAGTTGTGGGACAGCACCTGAACACACACACACACACACACACACACACACACACACACACACACACACACACACACACACACACAGCGTGTCAGGACAGCTTTCTGCTATTTCCCTGGATTCTTATGTCCTTTGGGAGCTCAGTCAGGCATGTATGAACTGGACGGGAAGCAACATGACAGACAGAAATGGGACTCACTGAGGGGGGAAACTGCTGAATAAGAGCTCTCCTTGTTGTCTGGGCTTTTATGTGAAACACTGATAGTGCTGCTATTATGTTACCATTAACGTTTGTGGGCCGCGGAGGACTGAGGTTGGACTTTGAGCTTCAACCCAACACACGTCACTATCAGCACAAACAGGTTGTTGTTTAAAAAGAATAAAGCTTTTTTCAGATCGTTGGATTGTGTGTGAGCTCGTGTGATAACCGTTCCTCGGATTTCAGCGTTGATTCACATGTTATAAAACACTATTTCACAGCATATACGGCAGACTACTGTGTTACAACCATACCTTTACAATTTAAAGGAAAAAGCAGCACAATTAAACAGTATTTCAGCGGACGCCCCTCGCTTTCAGTTTCCTTGATCTTAAAACGACCACCCGCATTATCCTGCTTACCTTTAACTGCGACTTGGACACTTTCCCGCACTTCTCCACGTCCAGAGACGTGAACGCGTACCAGATGGACTTGAGGAGTTCGGACTTTAAATCCATTTTTTTGGGAGACGTCGCTGTGCGTAAAGACGACTACATGTCCATTTCACGGCGCGGCGGCGGCTTTCACGCAGCGAGCGAGCGAGCGAGCGAGCGGTGAGAAACGCCAAATAAAATGTGGGGCAGAGTACAGGCTGCTGTGCAAACGGTGAAAGACCAAAGGAGTCAGATGTAGGACAGACTTAAAGAGGCGGAGAGTCGAGGTAAAGGCACTTTACTCCACTGTACACGTTTTAACAAATGACAATGACGGCTGGTTTACATCCTTCTTAGTATATTTGAGGTAATTCCCAGACATTCTTGACAACATGTATCTGAATAAAAATGGAGAAACTGCAGGGTAATTTACACATATCCAAACTATATTCTCAAGGCTAAGACATTTATCCGGACTTCATTGTGGATTTCTTAATTCCTCAAGTTTCCTCAAGTGCTGCCAGCCCAAACACAAAAAGAGGACATCTGTGT
This sequence comes from Eutrigla gurnardus, assembly GCF_963514095.1. Lineage (NCBI taxonomy): Eukaryota > Metazoa > Chordata > Actinopteri > Perciformes > Triglidae > Eutrigla > Eutrigla gurnardus. The sequence goes on along the minus strand of NC_139932.1, from coordinate 9,116,997 downwards.
AATCAGATTAGGAGGTTTTCCATTGAGCCTTTTACGACACACCCATTTGGCAAGAGAGACTGAAGCCATATTTATTTCAGAACTCCAAAACCTGAGAAGTTTTTAAGGATTTATTAGCTATTTAAGGATTTTGAATAACTCAATTTGGAGATTTAATTCCCAAATTTGTGTTTTCAATCTGTAAAAACTGCTGTGTTTTCAAGATGTAGAAACCCTTATTTAATCAATGTGATGTTTAATATTCCTACCTAAGTTAGTTCTGTCTTTAGGAGTGTTTTGGGGATCTTATTGTGACATTTGCACCACTCTGCAGCCATTTGGCATCCCTTCAACTGAGCATAACACACGCATAAATAGTGCAGATTAAAGCGCCCAACCCAAAATAGTTTTCAGAGGTATTAGATGCAAATAAACCCTTTGTGGTTTTCCTGACTCAAGGTGTCGATCTCCGAGCTCCTCTTTGGTGTGATGAAACAGCTGCTGGGTGATTTAGAAACCTCAGGCAATATAGGTTAGACAAGGACAGTGTAATCAGACAGAAAGCATCCGCAAGCCTTGTTAGAGCATAATGTAGGCTAATCAATACCATAATTAGGTCATGAAAATGGTTGCTGAGAGGCCACGGCTCGAAGCTCGTCTGTCCCTAAATGAATGTGTCCGTTTTAAAGGAAAACACCACCGCATTTCCATACTGAACTATGTTCTGCCCTGATCTTAGACGAGGTGATACATACCTCCCTCTCCTCTGTGCGTGCACTCAATGGCTCTTGCGCGCACTCCGCGCAGCGCTAATTTGCTAGCATGTAGCTTGTCCCAGTATATTCCTTAGGATCCAAAGAGGATCATAACAAGGATAACTATATAATGTATGGCGGAATAACAACTGGAAGCACTTTGACGTCGGCGCAGTAATATCATCACTCAAAACATGACGGGACTATATACCTTCTGCTTGTTTTCACAACCCTCTACGATGCACGTTATAACCATGATGTTTGATTGTTCACAAACTATCTTACTACAACCTGATGCTTCCTCAACTGTGCACAAACTACTACAGGTAGTGCAGGCGACGGCGTGCAGGTCACGTAGGTTCTATTGACGGAAGTAAGAGGGGGAGCGGAGTGATGATATTACTGCGCCGACGTCGAAGTGCTTCCAGTTGTTATTCCGCCATACATTATATAGTTATCCTTGTTATCTGCTTAGAAAAATTGGCATGTTTCATTTTGTGTAACCAAACTTGGGTCGTGTAACTACTCACGTAACCGTATTTAAATAGGGACAACGTGGAAGTGCTTGGTCGCTTCTAACTTCACCCCCCTTTGGATCCTAAGGAATATATACTGGGACAAGCTACATGCTAGCAAATTAGCGCAGCGTGGAGTGCGCGCAAGAGCCATTGAGTGCACGCACAGAGGAGAGGGAGGTATATATCACCTCGTCTAAGATCAGAGCAGAACATAGTTCAGTATGGAAATGCGGTGGTGTTTTCCTTTAAGGGAATCATTGGGATTACTGTGTGTGAACTTCATATTGCCCAATTTTAACGGAGGATGGAGTTCATGATTTTCTGCTCCATAAACTAATCAATGTTGGGTCATGCTGTCGTGTTTTCCCCCACTCAGCAGTGCGTCTCTGTGCCGTCTCCCTTCAAGGGCAGGTCTAATCACCATCGTGTCAGGTGGTAGAAATGAGACGTCGTTCAGTCGGCCATGATTCAGAATTTCCCGTCCAGAGGTCTCGGTGAGGATTGACCACTCCCAGAATTTACCACCCTGGCACACTTCCAGCACGGCCTTCCTGGTCGAATCAAGCTGTTTCTAACGCTCGTTAAAATGCAGACAGGAGGTTCCAACCTGCAACCTGTCAGGATGACGGATATAATCTTCACTTATTCACCTTTAAGAGGGAAACACTGACGTTAAAACCCCAAAAGTGCCCTTCAGTGATTCAATAACTGTTAGACGTTAGATACTTCAAATGCTTTAGACCGACACTGTATGCTGTTTATAGCCTATACCAAAGTACATCAATGTAAGATTACAAGAATGCTGTTGCATTCATATATTCAATATAGGCACGGGCAGAAGACCTTGACATTCCCATTGCCAGCATCAAATCAATATCATATCCTGTAACGAGACAAAGATTTTTTGTTTATTTTTTGACAGATATAGTATACAGTTTCAGTCATGCGTGTTAATATATTTACCACAATTTTGAGATATTTATTTGTCAACATGAGTTTTATGTTGCGATCATCTGGGTCATGCTAACGTAGGCGGGCATTTCACATTCAAAAGGGCTATTCACAATATTCATTTAAATAAAGTTTAAACACAGACGTCTAGGAGAAGCTTTTTTTTCCACCAAAGCATCTCAACATTACAGCCTGTCAGATGTAAACAGCACAAAAAAATCACAGACAGCCATAGCTTATTTAAACGCACCATTCCAGCACAGTGTAGTCTTTGTGATGGAAGAACTAAATGATGCGGACACGAACATCTGCTGAACGCAGCCCGGACTAAAACATCTGAAGTGGAAAACTGCTGGTGAACATTCCTGTGCATCGAAGTGGAGTAAATCCCAGGATCAACCAGAATGAGTGTACACCTTAAATAATTGTTTTTTTTACATTCCATATAATGAGTCATGATAATCCATGCCGACATTTAAACGAAACACGTTCAGAGAGCAGAGTCTGATTTCTGGTTTTTAGAGATTTACAGATTTGATGTGTCAGACAGTCTCTTTTGCAGGTATCAAGTGGAAACTCCTAACCCACCACCCCACCGCTCCTCCCACCCACAATCAATCAAAAAGGCATTTAAAATTGTGCAGAAGACAGAATCGGGCAAACAACAAAGAGTTGCAAAGTGTGAGGAGTTGCTGCTTCCTTTAGTTTGATTTTTTTAACCACCAAGTTCCCATTTAATGTTCATGATCCTCAACGTTCCTTAACATGGAAACAAAGGAGTCTTTTGGATATATATGTTTTCATCATGCTAGTTGCTCAAATAATCCATTGTTGAGCCAGCAAGTAATAGTAATATACTTAATATAATCGTCGTAGTTGATTTCTCTCTTTACATTTCTGTGTACACAAGGTTTCTACCTTTGACTGTTTGGTCAAAGAACCATGTTTTTCATAGAATAGTTTCAGGACCACCCAAGTCATGGAAGGTCTCGAAATACTGATCACCTGACATCGTTACACGGAAACTGAACAAACCTGGAAGCCCGAAATATCTCCCAACACTTTGCAACTCTTACTCTTTAAGGACATAGTTGATTCCCAATCCTAATCAATCCTTTGTGCAAATTGCCTCATTCTTTAAAGTTGCCACCAGACGTTATTGTTGCCTTGGTGCCAGTTTGTTGGCCAGCAGACAGGCCAGGGCGATGCCTCCGATCTGGGTGAAGGCCAATCCCAACACGGTGGCGGCGATGTGGAAGACGTTGTCGTTGACCAAACTGAAGACTTTGCGGAAGCAGCCGTGTGGGTGGATCCCTGCAGCCGCCACGCCCTCAACGTCATCCGACAGGAGAGGTCGATTCCTGCAGCCCTTCCGCCTCGCGCAGCAGCTGTCCGGCAGGGACACCGAGGTGCCGTTCTCGTTGGGCAGGAAGGTCATGTGTTGGATAGCCCAGTCCGAAGTGAGCCAGTCACGCCAACCCTCAGCCCCACAACACTCCAGGGCCCTCTGCAGGCTGTCTAATGCATCGGCACGGCCTTCATCCTTGGTGTAGCCGGCCACCGCTCGCTGTAAGCCGCTGCGAAACCCTCCGGCGATGTCTTCACGATAGAAGAGACCCGAGAGTCCTGCTGCCAAACCGGCTATAAGTGCAGCAAGTTGAAAGAAACCATAAGCCCTGAGCACGCAGGGCAGGTTTGCCGCCACCCCGAGACAGCCCAGGAAGCCCCAGGCCGTGACGGCTGCCCCTGTGGTCAGGAGGATGAGCGGGGCGTTGGGGTAGCGGTTGGCGGACAACAGCATGAAGTCTGCCAGAGAGATCTGTGCCCACACACCCAGGGTGAAGATGGCGAGGCCGGCTGCCCAGAACAGGCAGCTGAAGGCCAGGAGACCCAGGCGCAGGAGGTGCATGACTCCCACTGGGCGGCAGCAGGGTGGGCCGGCGCCCACAGGTGGAGGGGCAGGGGGCGCCAGGGAGGCCTCTGAGCACACGCAAAAGGACAGTCGCTGGTGCTGCTGCCGGAGCTGCTCGTCCTGCTCTTGGTAGGGGGACAGCAGGTAGCCGGGTATCAGGGAGGGTCGGCGGGGAAGAGGAGGCGGAGGGAGCAGGTCGAGACCCCGCGGAGAGGAAAGTCGTCGCACAGCCAGCTGCTGGTGTTCCCAGTCCAAGACTTGCCTGCTGGGACTCGGCCGAGCTGACAGCGAGTTATAAGGCAGTGCGGAGCTCATGGTCCCGGTTTTTATCTACTCCCCTCTCTCTCTCTTCGGAACAACCCTCCTCTCCTTTTTTTTCTTCTATCGGTGTTTCACTCTCGTTCTCATGCAACACACAATCCCCCCGACTTCTTTATGACTGGTCATTAATCCGCCATCAAGACCACAAACGCCGACCGGACCGTAAATCACGCCGATGGGTGTCGCGTCGCCCCGTTATCTGCCTCCACAGCTTCCTTGTCTTCGCCGTATTTATCCGTTTATTTCAGGCGTTTCCTTCCACCTGCGTGGTCACCAGCTCTTCAAATTCCTGCGCTGACGGTCACACCGAGACATCTGGCAGCTGGCTGATGCACCTCGCTCGGGTCAAGGCGAGAGGGGATTGCAGTGGTAAGGACCTGAAAGCCACCCATGCACACCCTCTCTCGGTGTGGAGGGGATATTTGTTTTGAGTTTTACTTGCATTTGTGGCACAAATTAACCGGTGGAAACTCTCCTACTGTCTACACAGAGTGTGTGAGATTTCTTTTTTTAAAAGTAAAAACTTTCATCATTGGCACCTTTAATATTATGGTGACACAATCTATCAGCTCAACAATGTGAGTCGACGTAATAACAGAATTTTGACTTCCCACAATGCTCAGGGAACATGCTCTTTGTCCTTTTGTGAAGCATTTTAAGAAAACAGCAAAGTCGCAATCATGAATGCATTAATTAGTGGCCATATCTCCCATAAAAATGTGAATAAAATCAAATGTAAAGTTGAACCACGACTCAAAAAACTTGAATTTATACACCATTTTGTTTCACATCATGCTAACCCTAGTTATTGTGGTTTTGTCACTAACAACTCAAAAAACACTGATGCACATACGCAACGCTAAAAATAGATCCCCCCCCTTTGACGGCACTGTAACTCCTCTTTGTTGGTCCCCCGTTAAATGATGCTGCCAGTGTAATATTCCTGCTCTGCACCGGCGGCTTCCCTCGCCATCAACCCTCCGCCTCATCGGAGCTAATTAAAGCCTCTCAGTTAATTAAACACATTCACGCAGCTCTTTTTATAGGGGCCAGCATGATATTGACGTGATGACAGAGAGGGGAATATCCAGATAGATTGTCCGGGGCGGATAAAGAAGGGTGTGCAGAACTACAATCTAGTCTAGTCTCATGCTGTACACACAGTCTTACACCCTTAAGTGTTTTGGGTTGCAGAAAATAGCTCAACATATACAAAAATGAGGTGTGACCGACCGCAATAACTCATCCGTGGATTTCTCAAGTGTTTGCCGGGTTACACAGACACGATTAAAGGACCTTGTTCTCCACCCAGTATGTGAAGACAGAGGGATGTTACCACAGACAGCTGGAGGTCTGTGGAGGAAATCTGAGTTATGTTTATGATGTTTATAATTAATATTTGCTCCATAACCATCAGCTCACTGGGTTTTATGTGCACGCCGGACAGAAATGAAGGAGATACATCACCTGACACATGCAGGATGAGATTTCAAAGGCACCTCCAACGCAGCTCCTTGAAAACACGGCCCGGGGGGATGAAGGGCCGCGGGGGAACCTCTCCTTTGTCTGCCCTTTTGAAACAGACACCATAAAAGCAAGAGTTCCCCAACCTTTCTGGCTCATTGTGAACCTCAAGACAAAGCCGTGTCTAGACGGCACGTATGTCAAAGTGCTGTGTGAAGTTCTACCAAAGAGCAATTATCCCGTCTTGAAATGCATTTGAACATTTGTTTCCAGGCCTGAAATGGTAAAACCAGGAGTCTACAGTCAAGCTACCAGCTGTGAAGCTGTTCTTAGGCACAGCAGTGCTTTGAGCTAAATGCTAACGTCAGCATGCTAACATGCTAAGCAGGTATTTACTGTATGTTTACCTTTGTGCACAATCTTAGTTAGGCATATTAATTAGGACTGAATACAAAGTTGAGGCCGATGGGAATGTCGTGAGTTTTGCAGGTCATTATAGACATAAACTAAAGTGCTGTACACATTAATCTAGTTGTTTTTGAGTTTTCACTCAAAAACAAACAATTTCATTGCAAATTGCATTATCGGGATAATCGCAAACAAAATGTTAAGTGATTCCAGTATGTTTAACTAACCCTAACCCTAACCCTAATTTTAAGAGTTTTAAGCATATTTTGGTAATTATCACAACTGTTTTGGCCAACATTTCCATATTATAGTGCCATGCCTTGTTGTGTTTATTTCTCATTTTCTTTATTTAGTTTAATTTAAAACCGAGACTGTCTGTGTACCCCACTGACTAACAATATCATAGTAGACACAGAAAGACAGTGTATGGAATGAAAAATGTATTTAATTATTGTGTTTCTCAAACAGAACTGGAACGTCCCCGTTGCAAAAGTAAAGGCAAAGTGGAGACAAGAAAGTGAAGCCACATGAAACAGGGATATGTCAAAATGATTAATCATGGAGTGGATACAACAGTTCCAATCACTCCATGTCCACGCTTGATAGTAAAGGCTGTACAGTCAAGACATGCAGACACATTTTCCCTCCTGATCACAACTTGTTATATTTGATAAAGCTAAATATCTGAACTCAAGCAATCCTCTGACATTATTCAATTAATGATTTGATTCCTCAGGCTGTATAGAGTCCACAGACTGCGCTGCCTCTCCCTCTTCCCTGTGCTTCTCCATGTGTTTCTTAAGCTTGGCCTTGGACGTGAACGTTTTCATGCACTGCTCGCAGTTCGGCTTCAGCGGCTTCAGCCCCGAGTGGCTCCGCTTGTGTCGCGCCAGCTCCGACGAGCTCTTGAACTTGAGCTCGCAGGCGTTGCAGGGGTACGGCCTCTCCCCCGTGTGAATGCGCTGATGCAGCTGAGCCTCGCCGAGGGTGAGGAACGACTTCTCGCAGTGTCCGCAGGGGAACGGCCTCTCCCCCGTGTGAATGAGGTTGTGTCTGGTCAGCGCGTACGGCTTGGTGAAGCCCTTCCCGCAGTAGGTGCAGGGGTACGGGCGGGCGCCGGTGTGGGAGACGATATGCTCCTGCTGGGTTTTCTTGCTTTTGAAGCGTTTGTCGCACTGAGGGCAGGAGTAGGGCCTGTCGTCCACATGTGACCTGTGGTGTTTCGACAGCTCTCCCTGCGACAGGAAGCCCTTCCCACACTGAGAGCAGAGGAACGGTTTCTCGCCGGTGTGCATCCTCTCGTGTCTGGCCAGCACGGACACCAGGGTGAACCTCTTGGGGCAGTGGGAGCACTGGAAAGGCCGCTCCCCCGTGTGAACCCGGAGGTGTTTCATGTACATAAAGCGGAGCGAGAACCGCTTGCTGCACTGGTTGCACTGGTACGGTCGCTCCCCGGTGTGGGTGGACAGGTGCCTCTTCACGTCCGATCGCCGAGTGTACGTCTTCTCGCAGTGTGGACACTTGAACTGGCTCTTCACCTGATGCACCTGCCGGTGCTGGGAGCGCGCGAGCAGGGAGTCGAAGCCCTCGCCGCACTGCCGGCAGATGTAGCGCTTCGTGGTGACGTGAGACTTCCTGTGCTCGAGCAGCTCGGCGAAGGTGGAGAATCTATGGCTGCAGATGGAGCAGATCTGAGGGAGCTGGCTCTCCTGCGAGTGGGACTTCTTGTGGTGGACTGTGAGCGCTCGGAGGTTGGCGAAGGAGCTTCCGCACAGCTGGCAGGCGAAGAAAATGGCCACGCCGTGATGCTTGCTCTCGTGTTTAGCGAGATCCCATGAGTGTTGAAAGGTTCGGTCACACTGCGAGCAACTAAACGGTCTCTCCCCGGTGTGCGTCAGCTGGTGTCGCCTCACGTCCGACGACCGGGTGAACGTCTTTCCGCACGTTTCACAGGATAAGGCCTTCTGTCTGCTTTGGGGCTGAGACACATTTCCTTCGCTTTGATTGTCAGGCTGCTCGGCTTTGCTCTCCTCCATGGTTCCTTTGGGGAAAAGTTTAATGGATGTAAAGATCTCATCTGTGCTCGAAGGAGACGGTGTGAATTTGGCTCCTGGGAGAGTCCTGTATATTTCCGGGTGAACACTCTGCATGTGGAAATGAGGAGGACTGTTTTCCTCAGAGTTGTGGAAGGGACACTTGGAGCAGGTAAAGATGATGGATATGAACTCGTCCGACTGTCCTGCAAAAAAAAAAAAAAAAAAAGTGTGAGAATGACAGGTGGATTTTTACTTTAAAACGTCCAACGATGTTTCTCATCTTCATGTCAGAATATTACCTTTGTTGATTCCTTTGATGGCAACAACAGAGGGGGCATTTGATACACCAGCTTTGCTCCTGGTGAAATAAAAAATAATAATAATAAAAATAATATCTCAAAAGAGGAAGCAATTACAGTTTTACAGTATGAATTGTTTTTGTACATTTTTGGTTCTTCTCCACTTTCTCTGGAAGACTTCTGGATTTTGCACATCTCCTGCCAACTGGGTGAGGTCTTCATCTGCAGACGAGTGGATCGGCGCACATTAGTTGAACTGGGAGACGTTTCAGAGACCGGATCCTCACTGGGGACGTCCGTCATTCCTTCATGGACACAAAATGATTCATGCTCATCCCTCGAGTCTGTACAAGAGCTCAAAGTGCTCTCCACGCCACCAGGTTGGAAATCCTGCTTCAACTCTCCAACATCTTGTCTTTTCTCGTCACTTGCTTCATGTCCATCATCTGGTGCATTACCCGACCCAAGCTCATCATGAAGGGACGAATCATTGCTCCTTCCCGTCACTACATCTTGACTGAGGCTCTCCTTCCTCAGTGCAAACGTTTTCGTCAGAGTCTCCAGAGCTTTGGCGACATCAACGGTTTCACTTTCTTCTGCCCTCAAGCCGGTCGCCTCCTCACCGCCGCCGTTATCCGCGCTAGCGGCCATTATCTCCTCTTCATAGAAATCCGTTTGAACCTGCACTTCGGCCGATTCGATCATCTCTTCGTCGACTTGAGATGCTCCGACTTCGACTTCCGTGTAGACGGCAACGACGCTGTACTGGTCCGCTCCAACAAAAGTGACGGGGCTTAGGATATTTGCATAGTTGTGGATTGATTCCAGTCCGACAGAGATGTTTGTCTTTTGCGAGGGGGGAATGGATAAAGCAGACATGATGCAGGTACCGATGGTGGATGAAGGGCCATCTACAAAAACAAGGAGTCACTGGTTGAAAAACTGTACTCTAACGGGACTTTCTTATTACTTTTATCAATGAATTGTCTGCCTCTTTAGCCTATAAAACAGCAGAGAAATCCGTACATGTATTCTGTCGATGGACTAATCATTTTCAGCTCTACTCACACGGCATTTTCAGTAGTCCTGAATGTTTGTAGTGCTCGAAGATGAAGCCCAGCTCTTCGGGTGAGGACTGAACACATTCCTCCAACGCAGAGGGAGCAGAGCCGAGCCAGGCTGCAGTCTGTAATCACAGTTTGTGCTAAATAACATATATTGCTGAAGAAAAAAGCAACCCGAGACATCTGGATGGACAGACTGACCTGTTTTAAGTCTGGTACTGGAAGCAGCTTTTCCAGTTTTGAGAGCAGCTCCCACAATAACACGTGCAGAGCAGCATCGTATTGTGGCCCGTATTCCACTGGAAACACCTCCTGTAAGAGATAACTGAATGCCAATTTTCTATAGGAGGTATTAGTTGTATTCTCAAACTAAGAATTCATTTAAATCTGTCTTACCTGGAAGAAATATGCCCGCTCAACTGGATCCTTCAGCAGGCTCTGAACAAGTGCAACGAAGGTGGACTCTGTCGTTCTCACCTCCGAGTCCCTGTACTGCCACAGATAAGATTCATGTCACTCAAGGTGCATTATTTATTTTAATAATGTTGTAATCCATTGATGTACCTACATCTGTGTTTGCAGAGGTTATTGGGAGTCTATCCAAATAGTTCTGGATCACTTGAGAATCAACAGAGCCCCGGACCGAGCCTTTGCAAAGCTCCAGAATCAACTGAGATATCAACAAAATGTTACCGCAAAAATTATCCAAAGCAAACGTGTCTGTGACAAAATACACAACTTCTGCTCACCCTTGCTCTTAGACCCAGAATGAGCTGGGCTCTCTGTCTGTGGTTGATCAGCCCCGGGACGGCCTCGGTCACCGCCAACACAAACTCCTGAAGCCTCTCGTAGTTCATCACGTCTTTCTGCTTTGCCAGCTGCCACATAGCAGCAGACAGGAGCTGCAGTGGAGGCACCAGGAGGCGAAGGCATGACAGAGGCAGACTTGGGTCTGAAACGGGAAGGTGTAATGTGAGAGATGGTCTGGTGGGGGCGGCAATGAGCTTTTTCATCAGAGAGAGCACCTGCAAACAAACTCCTCCAGCATTTATTAAAAGAACATCTTTCACATTGGAAATATAATACAAGGTAATCATTTGCTCAATCAAAGAAATGGCAAAATAACTGATGAGTCTGTTTTATTGTAACTACCCAATGAGAACCATAAGCCTATGAACCCGTATAATTGCTGGGTAAATCTATTTGATGCGTTTGAAACTTAAAGCAACGTGGCAAAGCATCAGCAGCTGTGCTTCAGAGCTGTGCTTCATGCATCAGAACAATGAACCGCATTTGTTGATGTATTATTATATGAATGGAACAAGTTAATTTCTAATGCAGGAGCACCAGTCTGACAGTTTCTGGCTGTCACTATTCCTTTAAATAGACGGGTCCCGCTAACTGTCTGACTAGCATAAATCGCCTGCATTAAACGACAGCGCTAGCAAATTATCAATACACGTACCTTTTATTTTCTCCATTGACCCAACACCCTCCATTAGTGCGAAACGTCTCCTGACGCGCTGAGAAATAACTGTAAATTAACGTTTGTATAGCTGACATGCGCTGTTAGAACGCAAGCACCCGTTTCCTGAACTCTTCCTCTGCGTTTCCTCTTTTCAAAATAAGTCTCACGACTGTGTGTGTCTGCTCCTTCTAGCTTTTTTTTTATAGACTTCTAACTGAATAAACATGGTCTTCATCAGCAGATGTTTCACTGGTGAACCTCGAGCCAATGTTTTGTTGAATTAATGTTAAACTTTAAAAACTAGTAATTAATTCGGTATTATTATTATTATTAGTAGTAGTAGTAGTACTGAATTGGATGTTATTTTAACACATATTGAAATGCTGAGTAGCTTTATAAAGATGTTATATTCCGAAATTGTTAAACGTAGCTGCGAGACAACCGGATGTTATTGTTTTCCACGGGCAGCGAATGAGACTTCAAAATAAAAGCTCAACTCCCAATACCCCTTGGCTGATTCTAACGTCCTGACGTCACGATACGCTCACACACAGTTCGGAGTCACATGAAACGTTTTACAGCATACAGCTTTCTGTCGTTTGTCAGTCGAAAGTATCGCTTTTAAAACTGAAATCTTTCCGTAATCTGCGGGAACAACATGGACGAGGACGGGCTGCCGATCGTTGGGTCTGGTGTTGATCTTTCCAAGGTTGGTAGCTAACTAGAGCTTGCTAACTTTGACGGCAGCTAACTAACGCTAGCTGACATTGACGGTAGCTAACTAACGTAAGGCTAAGAGGAAACGATAAGACAGTTGTCGTTATAGCACGCCAGACGTTAGTTTACCTAAACATTTTCGTTGTCATTAACTGCCTCGTTTACAGGCATTCCTAACCTGTAGCAATAACGGTTTCTTGGAGCAGACTTTAAGCTAATTTAAGTATTTAGCCATTGTTGTACTTTATGTGAGGTGGCTCAGTTGTAGTTTTTTTGCATTCAGCATAAATCTTCCATAGTGACACCTACATGACTGACTTCCTTTTCAACTTCTAGTTAATGATCAGTGGTTTCCTAACATCTACTAACTTTGAATGAATGCAATGCTTTACATGATTAGTGTGAATGACTGCATCACACCCTTGGTTCCTCTTTTTAAAGAAGCGGTATCTGTGTTCAGGTTCCTGCTATTCAACAGAGAAGAGTCGTCGCCTACCTCAATCAGTTTGTTGTGCACACGGTCCGGTTCCTCAACCGTTTCTCCACAGTTTGTGAAGAGGTTTGGACATCTTCTTGTGATTTTTGACCGTTTGATGTGCTTCTGCTACCCCAATCAGTCCACACAAATCCCATCCTGATCTGTCCAACTTCTTTCCCACAGAAACTCGCAAATATATCTCTTCGCATACAGCAGATTGAAACGACCCTGTGCATTTTAGAAGCCAAGGTGAGCTCTTGAGATCTGCGATTTACCACGCTCTTTAAACACGTCATGCCCATGCACTGATCATGTATCTGTTGTAATGCTCTGAGCAGCTGTCCTCCATTCCTGGGCTGGAGGACGTCACAGTAGATGGACTCAGTCAGCGGCAACCTGCTCAGGCCAATGGACCCACAGCCATCAGTCAGAGCCAAATGGATGCTGCACCAGTAGGGACCCTGCCTCCCCCAGAGGTGACTATTCTGACATGCACACAAGCATAGAGCATTATTCAGGTCTGCCAAATATTTTCTTGAACATTTGTTTATAATGTTTCCCTCAGAAAGCCATGTATATGCATTTTTATGTAGATGCACCAACAAATTCATATTACAAAGGAGATTTTTGAGAAGGGAAGGGTTAGGGTTAGATTGATAAGAACTTCTGCAAGTAAGCAAATTTCCCAGTATGTCAAGCTATTCCTCTTGCTATTCCATAAACATTGTGATAAAAGTAGAAACCCAAACAACGCACATCTAGTTAATCAATTATCAGCATTATACACTTCAACATCTGATAGATGAAGCATTTGCAAATCACACAATCTGCAACCTCCTAAAAAATGCAAAATAAGGTACCGCATTCGAGTCATCGAAACCAGTCCCTACTTCCCACTGTCTTTGTAATGTGTACATTTCATGTTGCAGCCCGCTCAGACTGCACCAGATCCTGCAACGACGCCAAAAGCAGAAGCAGCTGCAGAGAACGTCATGACCGTTGCCAAGGACCCAAGTTATGCGCGATACCTGAAGATGGTTCAAGTGGTAAATAATCACAAGCACCTTCTTATGGACTACAGAGATAAAAACAAACAAACAGAATCTGTGTGTTCTGTATCTCAGTGCATGTTTTTTCTATCACAGGGAGTTCCAGTTATGGCTATAAAGAATAAAATGGTCCTGGAGGGTTTGGATCCTAACTTGCTTGAGTGAGTGTTATTCCTGTTCCTGGTGATGATCTTATATATTTTCTTTTGGTGAAACTGTCCAATAACAATCTCCTCCACTGATGACAGAACACCAGACGCCCCCATGCCTGATGGAGCGGCGAGGAGCACGGACGATCAAGATGTTGCGGCCACCAGCTCTGACAGCGAGTCATCGTTCAGCGACTGACATTTCCGCTGTCAGCATTACCCACAAAGCTTCCTGTAAAGGCCATTCTGGGCTACAGTAGGCCTGTACTGAGAAAGAGAAGTAGTTTGCAGTGTGCCTGTGAAGGAGTACCAGCGAAAAGGTGCAAATGTAAGTGCCTGAAATGGGAACTGGTTGTAGCGCGAAAGCACTGAAATTTAGTTAATTACGGTCAGTCAGTGACTGCATCAGTGTTGCTACGTTTTTCACAGAGGGAATACTTTTCCCTGTCGTTTATGATGGCAGTAAACCTCTGAACATAACAGTAGCAAGTCATTTTTGTACAAGAAGTTAATGATGTACTATAGAAGTTGTTATTTGATTGTCACATTGCTATGAATGCCTTTAGAGAAACGCTAATCGATTTGAAAGTGAGACCAAATATATTTTGGATACTTTGAATGTTTCACACATATTGTAATTCGGTGTGTTTCCACTAATAGTTTCAGGTGGCCATCTTGGAGGAACAAAAACTACAACCCATTCAGTGTGAGGCCTCTGTTGCTTTCTATTGTTCATTTAAAAATACCTTCCAGTGACTCTGAAAAGTATTCAGACCTCTTCAATTTTGCACTCTGTGTTTTACATTTCAAATGTATTGTGTTTAGTTTTTTTGGGCGGTTTATGCACAATAATGTTGAAGCAAAAACATATTAGAAACTTATTATGACTCAAAAGGTGAAGTCTGAATACTTTCTAAAGCTGCTGCATGTGTTAATACAGGAAGAACAGCCTTACATGACACCGATGGAAGACAATAAATCATATGTTGTCTGGCTCCGCTTTAGGTATTTGCATAGATGACATAATCTGCAATTGGGTTTGTTGAATTTAAATGTTTTGCCGGAAGCATCTGTATATTGCACACAAGCCACTGAAGAGTAAATAAACTTGCACTAAGAAGTAAATAAGTGATGCCACCTCTTGTCAGAATAATTTAAGCCGATTTTTATTTTCATTTTTACTATTTCAGTATCGACTTTACATTACATTGATCACGACTTGTGACTACGTGCCCAAACAGTGAAGTCAAAAAGGTTTTGCGCAAAATTGACATAAGATTTCTATGAATGCATGTTACACTATTAATGAGAAACTTGAAATCCCGTTGTTTACAAAAGCAAGAAGTTTTGGATCTGAAATAAACTCAAAACAGTTGCTTAAAAAAAGTATCTTTATTTATCAAAGTCATTTTTTTCAGTCATACACAGTCGTACATCATGACATAAGAAACACAGTACCAATTTAATTGAATAAAAACAGTTTTCCATCCAAATATAGTTCCTGTAGTGGACGAGCTAATAACCTGTTCATGTGACCACCATTACAGCACAGGATTTTCTCTTTGGTACGTTAGTCCCGTCTCCATCTATACAGCTTCACAGCCTCTACTTGTACCCTTGTTTTTTGTGTGTCCTCATGGAACGATTGCCTCTTTCTGCCCCACAAAATCCACATTCAACAACTGTAGAAGGAGAAGACCCTGGTTGAACTGCTTAAATCTCGTGTCCGCTGCTTTAAGGCAGAGGGACAAAAGGCGTTATTGATCTGCTCCCGATAAGCACAGAAAAACGTTTTAATTCTAATTAGCGTCAACTCCTGTTTATTTTATCACAGATTTGATTTGCAGTAAAACCGAGCTGAAACTAATTCATTCAATAGCCTCATCCCCACAGCATGAGCTGTCCTCAGGACACATGCAACGTCTCATCCACAGCTGCAACGTTGAGCCGTGTAGCAGCAGCAGCTGAAACCACTGAGCTCACGAGCAGCCTACAGTAAGGACCAGGATCTGGACTGGAACATCCATACAAAGAGAGTTTTTTACAGGGTTGGTCACAACGGCATAGCAGTCCAAAGAAAACATGGAAAATGCTAAAAAAAAAAAAAAATACATCTTGCTACTCCTGGCAGCATTTGATGAATAATCAAGGCAGGTTTCTGGTAATTTCCTTACAGTTTCAGTGTGGTCTCACTGAAAACACCCGGCACCATGTTCCCACGGACAAACACGTTATTAGTTTGAGTGGTATTCCCATCTAACCACATGGAGCTGTCATGTGTTTCACTGTGTGATGAACTTCTCTTATTACTGGTGACAGGATGCGTCACGCTGGTTCGGCAACAGACGAGACCAAAGTGCAAAGTGACATTTGAACGCAGCAAGCAATAAACGCACTGACAAAAAAAATTAGGCCGTACAAAAAGTATAAAGATACAGGCTGTGATCAGTTTCTAAAGTCAGCTGTTATATAAATAACAATGTGCTCATGGTAACCCATGATGAAATTCAGTCAGGTGATACAAACGTAAAAAAAAATCGTATTAAAGCTGTGACATTTTAAATGCAAACGTACAAAATGTTATGTGCATAAAAAGCTTTACAAAAACAAACAAGGCACATTTTTTTTTTTCCTACTTGAAAATACTGATGGCACTTTGCTGGCAGTTGCAGACTCACCAAGACTACTCCGCATATTCTGTTTTCACTCGTAAGGTAAACAGCTACAGGAAAGAAAGAGAAATGGAGAGAAATAAGAGTCCCTTCCAGCAGTATGTTTATATATATATATATATAAATCCGTTTGATGGTGTTAAACTCACCTTGAAATCGTTGATGTATGTGAGGAAGAAGCAGATGAAGCTGAAGGCGACGATCCACTCACATACAGCGCTGGCTACATGGTAGGGATAGTCCTGAAAGACATTAGAAACAACAAAAACTATTCCATCAGTGATTTAAACGGATGATTATGATCATGATTCGAGCTTTAAACGGATCATGCCAGCCTACCTTGTCATCCGTGTTTCTGTGCAGTGTGGTTTGTTTCACGAAGAACGCACAGATGACCGCTGGAATTATCCATGAAGGAAAAATTTACAGTGGCTTTGTGCATTCAGTGTGGATGACTCTCTACTATACTCCTGTATTTGAACAGATTCGACTCGTGTGAAAGGATACTGGGGAAAAATGCCAAAGAGGCGAGGATGGAGATACCGTAACGTGCCAGACGCACACCCCTGGAGGACTCATATGGATAGGCGTGATATGATATAGCAGACTGGAGTATTATGTACAAGACACCGGAGACAAAGAACAGCAGAGCTCCTATATCATGAACCTTTGTCACCAATGTTTCCTGCAATCAGAAAGAAAAATGTATGCATGACATCATTTCCACGAGATCATAAATGTGCGCCTTGTGGGAGGATGTATTACCTGGAACGTTGCAACCACACACATGCCGAAACAGGCGAGCATCCCCAACACAAGAGCAGCTTTATTGAGACGTGGGTTCACCACCCGGAAGTCGGTGCCCATCTTCTCCACAAACTTGTACCTGCCATAGATGGTGGCTATCCCTGTGTGAAAGGGTGACATTATGCAATCATGGCAACCCCATGACTCTTCTCTTGCATCCCAACAAAATAACATTCTGCTTTCATTTTCTTCTTCTTCAAAAAAGAGGAACTGTCAGCTTTGGAAAGCTTGGTTCCACCCTTTGGAAAGCCCAAAGTTGCCTAATAAGAGTCAGATGTTCTGCAGTGATGGGAGTGAAAATACCTGCACACGCGGAGATGAACGTCATCAGGCCGAACACGCAGCTCTCCGGGGGGTTCGCACCTGTGTCACTGAAACGGGAAACGAGACATTTTGCGTTTTAGCCCCCTTCACATTCCAGACGCGTCCAGTAAAGCATAGCGAACCGTGATTTAGGACCATGTTTCTACTTTTCGTCTCTTCTTAAAAATTAAAGTCAAACTTTAAAGTCAGAAGTGAAAAGACGAGGTGTAAAGAGACAGATGCGTTGTGCAGCTGGAGTTTGGGTACCAGCCAAATCACCGCGGAGGAAAACGAAACTAAACTCAGCGTGTCTGCTTCACAGCAAAATCACTGAAAATAACACACTCACACGCGTTCTTTAACTCACATTTGACTCAAAAAGCCCAAAGAAACAACTTTGTCACTCCTTCAAAAACACGCAAAACACTCACCTTATGTATGGAAAGATGAGATCGACATCATGCCTGAAAAGCGCAATAATATAGGAAACGATGAAAGTGCTGGAGGACCAGACGACCAGAAACGCTGGTAGAAAACACAGTCCTTGCGTGAACCAAAACATCTCAGAGTTTCCACAGAAATACGTCAAGGCGCGTCAAAAAATAAAAAAATAAATAAAAAATAGTGCCATATAATAGAAGATCCACGTTGAAGCGCTGGATCAGCGTCGAGCCCCCCGCAGTTGTTGACGTTAGTCTGATGGAGTTATCGGCGGTCACGTGGGGGTGTGTGAAGAAGACTGGCCTTTGGCAGCACGCCGGTGAACCGTAGAGTATACAGTAACCTCTTCCCCGAAAACCACCGCCTGTGGGCCGGCCTTAGGTCTTCCTCCCACATAGAAGAGGTTTCCTGACTTGAATTCCTAAGTGCGTTACTGCTACTAGGAAGTAGAGGCTCATTGTGTTGCAGCAGTTAAACAGTATAAGTAATCTATTTGACTGTTAAAACCATAAAGTGATCACGTGCAGAAGTTTCAAATAACAAATCACGTTTATTTTGAAATCTATAATAAGAAGCGTGGTTGTGATATTGATGCTCTTTGCAGGGCTAGTGCTGCTATAGGGGGACAAAAATTAACTTTTTCATTGATTTGGTTATTCTATTATATTACTAGGGCCTGACTTGGTGGTAACCTTAAGAAATTGTTGGTTAAAAAGTTTTTTTTTTTTTTTAATTTTTGGGAGGACTAGCCTACTGACTCAGCAGAGAAGGCTGCATCATGTCTGGACTCAGGGAAGAGACCATAGAGGAGGACTTCCGGTTTGTCTGACAGAAGTTCTGGGAAACTGTCACATGAATCACAATGGGATTATGTAAGCTATTTAGTTCAATCATCCACATTCAACACCAGGAATCATCTTTGACCACAGTCAGGGGCTTTGATTACCCCCACCCTCATTTCCAACTTATCACATGACCAAAGTCCTTTTCTAAGATCATGTGATGTCACCTGAACGTGTCCCACTTTTAGTGGTGTTTTCTAGTTCTGTCTGTTGGCATTTAAAAGGCTGGTTTTGAGCAGCTGTATTTCTGTTTTTTCTACTGCCAGAAATGGGTTGTTGGATGGTTTTGTTGCAGAGCACATTTGGTGCACTTTTTATAGCTGGAGATTTGTATTTAAGAATTGAGACGTTGGTTGTAATAGCTCCTTAGTTACTTAAGACATAGGAAGGGATTAGGATCTTTCTTTTGAAAGTGTGATGATTTCTTTCCTCTTATGATCTCAAAGTAAACATTTAGGCTATATTTATTTGCCCTTTTCAATGAGAAATCTTATAAAGGATATATAACAATATTTTTTTGTATATAATAACAATATAGAAAATGTGTAATGTGAAGTAGTTGCTAATGGTTATGGACCCACAGAGAATTATAAATCAACACTGCATTTCTCTTCAGCTCTGGGCTTTTTTTTAGCATCTTATAGCTCATTTTGTTTTTTTATAACCGCAAAACTCATCTATTTTGATTCAAGCCATACTCATCTACCTCTTTTCAATTAAAAACCTTTGACAAACCCACTAAATGGCACACATACAAAGTTAGGGCCCTTAGCTCATGATAATGTGGCTCAGCCTGCTGGGTGTGTAGGACCCTGCTCCTCCTCCCCACCAGGGGGCGACAGCGAGCTCGAGGCGCAGAAGAAAGTAGCGGGGCGGCCGAGGAAGCGTGAGATGTATGGGGGTTGTCGTCATGTGTCATGCAGTCTGACTGTTGGTCAGCTGACAGACCGGAGTCGCATATGTTTACTTTCTTTGTCTGCTGCGTTAAACCTGCGTTGTTTCTGAATGAATGCAGCGGCATGCTTTGCCCAGGAGAACCATGGTAGTCGTCAACTCGGTGCTCAAGCTGCTACAGAGGCAGACGTACACCTGTCTGTCCCACCGATATGGGCTCTACCTTTGCTTCGGGGGGATCGTCCTCATGATAGTTTCCGCCTTTCAGTTCGGAGAGGTGAACTTCTTCTATTTTCTTTTAAGTCCAGTCACTCACTGCAGCCAGGTTTGTCGCAGACTAAGCTAACGCTAGTTGCTCGACAGCTGTGTGCTCGTTGTTGCTGTTCCGAGGCGCCGCCTCACCGTATTCCACTCAAATATACCATATGTTTCACATAAACTAGCTCGCTAGTTAACCCGCATATCATGAGATTGGTATTTCGAATGCTTTATGAATCTTTATTGTGTTCGTGCCACTTCGGCATTAATATCGAATCACTTTGGCTTTCCGTATTTGGAGAAATGTCTCAAATGTGTTTCCCAAGGCTTGCTAACTGACAGTCCTTCACGTTGTATTTTTTTTGTTGAAGAAGATTGCGAATAGCACGCAAAAAAAATATTTTTATTTTGTTTATTATTGTTATTGGACATATGTTCGATTAAAATGCTGTTACCAAAGATTCCCAGCTTACTCAGGAAGTCTTATTGTGCCTGTGCAGACAGTGAGGTTGTGTGTTTCCCAGACGTTGCATATCATCATGTTGTCCATGCAGGTGGTGGTGGAGTGGAGTCGGGACCAGTATCACGTACTGTTTGACTCCTACAGAGACAACGTGGGTGGGAAATCATTCCAGAGCAGGTGAGCGAAAAGACATCACTCATGTTCCCAATGAAGGGTGCCTTAAACGCATCGCCACTGTATACAGCTCATGATTATCTCTGCACTTACAGTAACAACTGAAAAACACTTCTTGGGTGGGGTTTGGGCAGAAGAAGAATCCTTATCGTATTCACGAATGTGTTGAAAGCGTGCCCATATTCTGCAACAACCATCCTTTTCGAGCCACACAGGACAGTTTGTACCCTTCCTCCGAGAGAGACCCGAAAGAACGAGGACAACGTGTAACCATGCATGAACGGAATCTAGTTCGGACTCGCCGGGGAGGGAAACCGGGTCACAGCGTTGCCGTTTCAGGACCATCTTGAGTGATATGAGCATTCCTTTTTGCAGGCTCTGTCTGCCCATGCCTATTGATGTGGTGTACACATGGGTGAACGGCACAGACGTGGCTCTGCTGAAGGAGCTGAAGACGGTCAAAGAGCAACTGGAGGAGGAACAAAGAGCTCTGAGGTAGCTATGACTCCGCTGTGCAAATGAAGTGTTGCATTTAAGTGTGATTGTTAGGTAGAATAAATGTAGGCTGTGACCCGCGCCTACATTCAAATATAAAGTTTATTCTTCTGCAGAAATTCTACATTATATAGTCAGCATGCAAATACACTCCAGGGCCTTCAGTTTTTAGCTGAATACAGTCAGAATTGACATAAAGTTGAGCTGTAGCATTATGACTGACTTGTTCAGACGTCTCCCCAGAGGAAGAAAGAATATTGGGTCAAAGGTCAGAATAACTCTGAGGATTTTCGACAAAAACATGTAAAGATGGTGTGGTTATTCTGTGCTACTCAAGGTTGTATCTGATGAAAATAGTGAGTTCACTGTTTTGTTGCACACAGGGAACGCCTGGGGAAAAATGCGAGTGAGACAACTGAAGTTCCCAAAGAGAGGTGAGCCTGAAGATACTGAGGGGGTGTGGACCTTTCTGACACCATGCGATCCAGCTCTGCCACATATTCTGCCTTTAAGAAGCTTACAATGCCGTTGTCATTCACAGACTTTCAAAACACAATGACTGATAAAGGCGCAATGAGACAGCAATGTGAGAACAGGAAGCATTGTTTATAACGTATTATTCATGATTGTCATTGGGCGCTGGGCTATTAATCTAAAATTCATAACACTTCTGGCCTTATTTTTACAACACAAATTAACTAAAAGACCTAACAAGGTGGAAGAGTGCATTTTGCGATCACTCTAATCTTACAGCTGAACCACAGTGAAGATTAAGTTCAAGGTGAGGATTTCCTGTCTTCGCCACAACGTCTTCTCCCTCCACTTTCTGATGAGATTACAAACCCATCTGAGGTTTTCTTCTTTCTTTTTTTTTTAACTGCAGAAACAAAAAGGGAAACGATGCAACATTTCCACAAAAGAAGCCGTTTAATACATTTGTGACTAATTTCACAGACGCCCACAGGTGTTTGTGTCAAACCACAGTTGGAGGAGAGGGTCGTCTGAGTGAGAGCAGGAGGTGGAGATGCATTGAGTAAAGTATTATTTCTTTTGTTTTTTAGTGTTAAGCCAGAGTGTCTGCTGTCCCACTGCATCATAGCGCCCATGCTGGCCCTGGACCCCGCTCTGCCAGCCAATGTCACTCTCAAGGAGCTGCCGTCACTCTCGTCCTCCTTGTCCGCTGCCAAAGAGCTGCTGCTGATGAACAAAGCCTTCCACCCGTCCACCACCGTGTCTGTGGTTGTCTTCCATTCGCAGGCTGATGGTATAAACACACACACACACACACACACACACACACACACACACACACACACACACACACACACACACACACACTCACCAATCACAAATTCAAATATCCAGTAAAAAAAACAAGGGAGAGCCTTAAAAAACACAGTGGTGTAATAACTGACCCCAGAAGGCAGATTATCACTGAGACAATAAAATGATTTACAATGCAAAAGATGATATCTGAATGTGATTAATGAGTAACTAGACATGAAGATGCTGCAGCGGTGGGGTGAGTCATCTGTATAACCAGTAACAGCAGCATGAAAGAGCAACACAGTCAAAGTGTGAGTTTTCCATTGCTAATGTGGCTTTTAAGCCGTCACTCGACTGCCACTTAATGTGTGGGTATCAACGATGAAACTATAGATTCATATCTGAAGATTTTGCTTTGCTCACTATTCATTCATTGTCTTTTTTACAGCTGATAAAGCCTATACAGATGTGTCCAGAGAAGACCAGAAATTCTCTGTGTCCAGATGTTACCTGGTGAGTTTATAACTGTTGCTGTTGAACTGTATGAATTCACACCCCTTGATAATATTTGCGATCACAGAACGACCGACTAAAGGTTATTAAAGTACAGAAGGTGTGTTTTTTTAATATGGAAATGAACCTCTGTGTTGTGTGTTATGCAGACGACGGATAAAGAGGCCCCGGGTCTGATCCGCATGCAGTCTCTGGCCTACATGAGCGGCTTCCCGGCGTCCTATAAGGAAACGGAGCAGCTGAGAGTCAAACTGCCCTCGGTCATAACCAGTAAGATCAAACAGGTAAAACACACACTTTTACTTTTATTGCTTATGAGTATAATTAATTCATTCAGTAATGATTCATTATTATGAGGGATGTCCGAGTCAGAGCGCTGCCTATATTGACCTAATTTTTAATTATTATATTTCTCGCACATTAAAATGTGGCTTGTGACCTTTTTACTTATAACTTAATAATGCACATTTTTAGTTCTGTATATGTGAAACATATTCAAATGGACATGTTTCCAGAGATTCTCATTATATGGATCTGTTTTATATTTGTTTACATCTACAAGATTCTTCCCCTGTGTCTTATTTATATTGAAAACATTATTTTGTTCCCATCACTTACCTCTACGACACTTTGGGAAAAATTCCAGAATAGATAAGAAGACATTCGTCTCCTTATCTTGTTGGTTTGTAATATTATCAGTTCAAGATTTTTGGTAATTTCCCCAGAATTCAACGAGAAAAATGTTGAAGTCCCACTACAGAGTCTGATAAGGAAGGTATTTTACTTACAGAGCAGGTGACAGAGTTTCATATTGGATTCAGGTACAATAAACACTCTTGGCACTCTAAACCCTTTAAGCTTCATATTCTTTACTCGGTGCAGAGAATTAGAGCATTAATTCATAAAGGGGTTTTTTTTGGAAGTGATGTCAGTGCAACGTTGACATAACTGATCTTTGCCACCAGATGTCACTCTAACAGTGTCCTATCACCGTGCTGAAGGGAGTTTGCTCACTGCAGACATTTACAGTATATTCGTGCACAAATTAAGAGCTTTTTATACACACAAATGTCAAATCCTCCTTGGAGCAGAGGTTGCACTGTCCTGCTAAATATGGCCTTTCTCTATTTGTAACAGTTATGTTGTGATAGCTCGGAGGCTTGTGTACCTAATAATTTTCTCTAATCAGAAGTCTGCTTTATATTTTGAGAGGGAGGAATGCCACTAACGAGCATGGATTACTCTGAAATAATCAAAGAAAACAAGACAGTGCAGCCCTGGAGCTGAGTGACCCTGTCTCAGCAGCAGACGGGCAGGACGGCCGTGAGTCAACTGTTTGTCCTGTCCTCCAATAATATACTCACATGGCTGATTAGAATAAATGGGTGACAGATTAGATAACATCTTTTATAACTGCCTTTGTAGACTTAAAGCGATCAAAGACGTGACACAGCAGCTTTACAGAAACCAAAAACAATCAGTAAATTAATTGATTTGTGGATAGACCGAGTCAAATTATTTCAGTTTTAAATTAAAATCCCCATAATCCACTTTTTCCAGCTTCAGGTAATATTTGCTGTGTTTCTTCCTCTCATTAGAGAGAAAACTGAACATCTTTACGCAACTTTAGGATTGCATTTCGCACCAAACAAGCCATTAAAATAGTTCAATTTTCAGTTTTCTGACATTTTTATTATTTTATTATTATTTTAAGCCAATTATTCAGTGTAAAAAATGTTATAACGATGAAATAATATGGCAGCAAAATGATTAAAAACAAAACAGAATAAATAATAAAATAATAATAATAACAATAAAGAATAAATAGTAAAGGTGCACAGTTTATTCATGTATTTCTTATTATAAAACTGATACTGTTGTTCCTAGAATCCTGCGTACGATCCCATTTTTTCCATGTTTTGGGGTTTTCCTTTCACTGCACATTTATCTATAGAAAGGAGGTTTGATCATTTTTCAAAACACATAGTCGGTTGTTGTATGATATTTTTTAGTACACAGCAGCAGCAGCAGCTTTGACAGAATCAATCTCCCTGTAACTTTGTAAGTGATGATATGCAGGTTAACAGTGTTTAACCTACATATCATCACCAAACTCGGCTGTTCCATCATTCCCTGAATGTGTCTCCAGGATTGTGGTTGCAGTGTATCCCGTTAGGTCACGTGATAATAGCTGGCGGCATTTGGGGTCTAACATTAGCTGGCGGTGCGGGGGTTAACATCAGAACAACTGTTTGGAGTGGCGTGGCGCCAGCCAGCACGCTGAAAGGTCACAAGGATTTTACTGACCTTCCCTACACTCTTGGACCCGCCCCATCATTGCATGTTGAAGCCTGGGGCTACTGGTTTAGAGTCCAGTTTCTATCTTTTATAAGTGGAAGGAGCTGGAAAAGGTGCTGCAGGGTCTAAATGGAGGGTTTGTAGTGGGAGTGGAGATGATACTGGAGTCCAGGATGGAAAGAGTGGTTGAAGGCTGGAAGGATTGTAGGTACATGTGGCACCACACAATACACCGTTTGGGTTTCAAGGTGTTTCCTGGTGTCGCCAGGCCGTTTCTGTGAAAGAGGGATGATGTGCATAGTGTGGAGGGAGAGGTTCAGCGGTGAGGCGGCCGGTATTTATAGCTGGTGTTATACCGAGCGGTATGGTGATGAAAGCTGCCCCACAACCCTCCTGATCATCTGCCCCCCAGTGTTTGTGTACGCTGATGTGTTTGTAGTAGCCTGTATTTTTACTCGTTTGCGGTCGTCCACTTGGTGTCTCATCTCCACTACAGAGCAACATTCAAAGGTTTTTGTTTCTCATAGAGCAGCTGTTAAAAAGGAGAATTAGAAAAAGAAGATAGACATGACGTAATAATTTAGCATGATAAGAGGCTGCATAGATTGTTTTAGCTGCTGATTATTGTTAGCCTATTATATTAGCAGATTGTGAAGAGTTCCCAGATGATGCCTTCAAACTTATTCTGCAAAGGAGCGGTTCTGTCTGTCCCGACGCTGTAAAAAGACAGGTGATGCTTGATGACGCAGCCTCAGCTCAGACGGAGCCGCCTATTGTGCTGCATGCCGCCGCAAAACCTCAATGCACCTGCTTAAATAGATCACTCACCACAGGGTTAATTGGTTTACTCGGTGTCAACTAATTTTTTTTTCTTTTCTTGGCTAATTACATTTTCTGTTGCCTCCGCAGTGACATACAGGTCACAGGGAACCGTTTACAAAGTGACTAAAATTCACACGGGACACTGTGCTGAGGAATAACTTCAGATAAAAGGAAGTTGGAATAATAAGAAATTACTTTAAGCAATGGAAAACCCGGTTATCTAAAACGGACAAAGCAGCAAATCCTCTCGTGTGAGAAACTAGAACCAGAAAACGATTGATCGTTTGAAGAAAAAACTAATTAAAATCATTTCAGTTTTCATTATGACTCAGTTCATAAGTGTGTGTGTGTGTGTGTGTGTGTGGGGTTTACAGCCATGTGCCAGTGTTAGGCCACCACTCACCGCCGCTCTGTGTGCGCATGTTGGAGCATTATCAGGCCTATAAAGAGCGCTATAATAAAGACAGCAACGTGATCCGGGGCTTGCTGTCTCCTGGCTGCTCCCCGCCGGGTTTATAAGACACAGTTAATCCTCCTCACCTAAAAACGGGAGCGGAGGAAAACAAAAGAGTGGAGTCGGGTGATGAAGTGAGACGGGGTGAGTCTTTTTCCTGGGAAGCTTAGAGTTTAAGAGAGGTGAGACGGATTGTTTGAAATGCAAGGCCAGGGGTGTCTCCCTTCTCATGCAACACACACACACACACACACACACGCACACACACACACACACACACACACACACACACACACACACACACACACACACACACACACACACACACACACACACACACACCACCCCTCACGAAAGCCACATCCATGTGACCCCACGGAGAAGATGACGTCACAGAATCTTCTGAACTCTCATCTCTTTAAAACACACACACACACACACACACACAGCAGCCAGCGGATGCCTCAACACAAGCATCATAGCTGCTTTGATTTGCGGGGTCAGAGGTCGACCCGCCAGTCTTCTCATTTTCCTTCCCAGACTTCCAGAAATCTTCCCGTCCCCATGATGGACAGTTGAAGGTCTCTTGTCACACGACTGGCTGCGCTCTAGCGAGCATGTGACTGTGACTGAGAAATTACTTTTTAGGATTGACTTAGAGGTCATTCCATTGATCTTGGCTTTTGTGTTTGGGAACAATATCCGACTCCAAGCATCCTGGTTGATATTCAAATTTGGTCAAGAACAAAAGCATTGGGGAAACTGAATTATATTATGTTTTGTTCTTTCAAGCAACTAACACCTTACTGTGTATTTGTCTCTCAGTTTGAGTTGTACTCTGAGGCCAGCATCGCCCTGCTCCACCTGAAGACCCCGCAGGATTTCACTGATCTGACCCAGCAGGCGAAAAAGAACCTGACCCTGGATGGGAAGGAGTTAACCATCAGCCCTGGCTACTTGTTCTGGGACCTCACCGCCATCTCCCAGGTACTACTGGTCCTCCTTTAAGCCCCGTTAGCTGGTCATCGTGAGCAATAATGTCACCTGAGAGACAGCATAAGTATCTTTTCCTCTCCAGTCCAAACAGGACGAAGATGTTTCAGCCAGCCGATTCGAGGACAACGAGGAGCTCCGCTATTCGCTGCGCTCTGTGGAGAGACACGCCCCCTGGGTGCGACACATCTTCATCGTCACTAATGGGCAGATTCCCTCCTGGCTCAACCTGGATAACCCCAGAGTTACAGTTGTCACGCATCAGGTAAAATGAAAGCCTCGACCTCTCCCACACTGCACTCCTAAACAGGGATCAGCTTATTTTTACCAACTCTTAATGCTACGTAGTGTCTTAAATAGAAAAATACCAAAACAATTACAGATGTTTCATTTGTCATATTGGAGGGAGCCTGACCCGAAGACCCCTGCCAAGAATTAATGGTTAAATTGTACTTGTTATGTTTATATTCATGAGACAATTTGAATTCTGGACCATTGGCATATAATTAAACTAATTTCCTGAAATGAGATTATACCATACATGTTCAGATTTTTATTATTATATGAATGTAAATGTGTTTTTTTCCCCCCCTTCCAGGATATCTTCCTGAACAACAGCCACCTTCCCACTTTCAGCTCCCCCGCCATCGAGACCCACATGCACCGCATCCCGGGGCTCTCTCAGAAGTTCATTTACCTTAATGATGATGTCATGTTCGGCAGAGACGTCTGGCCGGATGACTTCTACAGCCACTCCAAAGGACAGAAGGTGTGAATGCGATGGAACAAAGTGGAAGTGGAAGTTAATTTTGAAAGTTGTGGTGCATCGACTGCTTCGGCGGTTAATGGAGACGACTTTTCTCAGACGTTGTTTCCTCATTTGCCTGCAGGTGTATCTCACCTGGCCGGTCCCCAACTGTGCCGAGGGCTGCCCAGGATCGTGGATCAAAGATGGGTACTGTGACAAAGCCTGCAACAACTCTGCCTGTGACTGGGACGGAGGAGACTGCCTCGGTAAAGAGAGACACTTATCGCCTCTCCTGTGCAAATACGGCAGTTTGTTTGGTTCACGTCTCACAGGTCGTTCCTTTTCGTCTGACAGGTGCAGCGGGGAACAGTCGCTTTGTGGCGGGGGTCGGCGGCGGCGGGGCCGGTGGAGGTGGCGGACAGGTGTGGCAGTTTGCAGGTGGCCTGGGGGGTCTTGGGGGGATTTCGTACTGTAATCAAGGCTGTGCCAACTCCTGGCTGGCGGACAAGTTCTGTGACCAGGCCTGCAACGTTCTCTCCTGTGGTTTTGATGTGGGAGACTGTGGCCAAGGTGAGTTAAATGATAAAATGCATGCTGTGTTGATGTTTTCTAGCCACTATCTAGTTTATAACCATAACTAGAGTTATAATAAAGGGAGGAAGTAACACTATTTTGGCCTTATCATAGGGTTTGTTAATAAAAAATCTAGTTAACATTAATTTCGGTTGTAGATCACTTTGGCGAGCTGCACCATGTGACCCTGCTGAGGGATCAGAGCCTGTACACCCTCCCGGTCGGTGAAACCAGGCCATATTTCAGCTTCGACAGTCTGGCCCGCAGAGTCTCGGAGGCCCACGTCAGCGACAACCCGGCGCTCCGCCACACCTCCGTCGCCAACAAGTGGAAGACCATCCACCTGCTGCTCCACCCGGGCCACAACTCCACCCAGATCCAGTACAATCTCACTTTCCAGAGAGAAGACGAGACGGAGTTCGTCATGTGCTTCAGCGTAGCCGTCGACACCCGCGAGGTGCCGCAGGCGAATGTGTCCCAAGCTGCGAGCAAAGACGCCGGCAAAGAGCCAAAGCCGACGGCGACTCCAGAGCCTCCGTTCCCGTTCTCGGATGTCCCCGAGGACAAACGGGGTCCGAAGATCCAGACGAGACGGCCTGGTGAACCTCAGGTCGTCATAGACGTGCCTTCGCTGAACGTGTCACTTTTACCTGCCGCTGTGCAAAGGGAGCTGCAAAAGCTGGAGGAGAAACTCCTGATCGGTGACATCACTATGAAGGGTTATAACCTCACAAAGGCTGAGCTTCTAAAACCGTATAAGACGCTGGCTCAAAGGCAGCCAGACATGGATTCACAACCAGCCAATGAGGGTGCAGAAAAGGTCCAGGGGAAGCCCAGTAGAGAGAACTTGGGAGGAAAACCACCCTTGGAGGAGAAACCGGGAAATATTCAGAATCATCAAAACTCAAAAGAAGAAATGTCCATGAAAGACGTGGCCATCACTCCTCTTATCCCCGTCCCTATCGATGACAAGCATGAGCAAGACTTTGTAACTCTGAATGCTGCGATCCAGAGGCCCTTGACTTCAAAGCTACTAAACAGCATTTCTAAAACCAAGAGTGCGGGGAGTCTCGAACCGGTCGATGCTGCAGAAGGAGCTCCATTTGGGAGGAGACTCCAACACTTCGTCTCCGCAGACAGAGGCTTCCTGCCGTGGGAGAGGAGGAAATACTTCCAGGCACTGCTTGACGTAAGTAGGGCCTGCAACTTCCACTCGCCAAGCGGTTCGATTTATTTAAGTTTTAAATCTATTTGCGTTGACTCCACAGGAAGAGGAGCGTCTGCAGAGAGAATTGTCGTATGAGGCTGACGGGGCTGCCACTGGTCGGCGGCTGCAGGACACTTTCGCTGACTCGCTGCGCTACGTCAACAAGCTGCTCAACGGCCAGTTCGGATTCACGTCCCGCAAAGTCCCTGCACACATGCCTCACATGGTGGACCGCCTCATCATGCAGGAGCTGCAGGACACGTGAGTGTTTTACGGATTCTTTGTTACGGTATTATGACGAGGCAAAATCTCAAACTGCTCTGCGCTCTTTTTTTTTTTCCTCTTCAGATTCCCCGAGGAGTTTGACAAGACGTCAGGCCATCGCGTTCGTCACTCAGAGGACATGCAGTTCGCCTTTTCGTACTTCTACTTCCTGATGAGTGCCCAGCAGCAGCTCAACGTGTCCGAGGTGTTCGATGAGATCGACACAGACCACTCGGGCGTCCTGTCCGACCGAGAGATTCGAACTCTCGCCACGAGAATCCACGAGCTGCCACTCAGCCTCCAGGTCTGTCCTGGCTTTGAAAGAGCGTCTCTTCCCTACATAAGTCTCTGAGACTTGTCCGATAATAGTTCATAAGATTTCCTGTGATCTTTGAAGCATGTATTTCTTGGTTTGTATTTTCTAGGACCTGACTGGCCTGGAGCAGATGTTGATAAACTGCTCTAAGACACTCCCGACTAACCTGACACAGCTCCACCTGGTGAACCCAACTCAGGAGGCCTACTATGATCCCAGCATGGTGAGCCAAACTTAAGTGTATGGGACGCAAAAGAGAACCTCAAATTGACGTTCTGTTTTAGCATGTTTCCTGTTAAAACGCTTTAATCCTTTAGAAATAATTAGTTTCCGTCCCCTTTCTTACCAACATATTTGACCAATATTCAATCCACAGCCTCCGGTCACAAAGGGCCTCGTCCTCCACTGCAAGCCCATCACAGAGCGCATCCAGAAAGCCTTCAGAGACCAGAATAAATACAAGTGAGATCTTTAAGTGTCATTATTTGGACTGAAAATGGATTCAAATTCATATATAATATTCTCCCTGCTGCTAACATGTGCTCTGTTGGACAGGTTTGAGACCATGGGGGAGGAGGAGATCGCTTTCAAGATGGTGCGGACGAACGTGTCCCACGTGGTCGGCCAGTTAGACGACATTAGAAAGAATCCCAGGTAGGTTTATTTATTTATTTTTACAACCGAAGTTGACCGTTTATTATTGGCTGTGAAACAGGTTTTACCTGAACTGTCATTAATCCCCAACAGGAAGTTCATCTGTCTGAACGATAACATCGACCACAGCCATAAGGACGCTGCAACAGTGAAAGCAGTGCTGAGAGACTTCTATGAGTCCATGTTCCCGCTTTCCTCCCAGTTTGAACTACCAAGAGAGTATCGCAACAGATTCCTGCACATGGACGAGCTCCAGGAATGGTAGGATGTGATGTTTGGAGATCATTTGAGTCCTTGTTGTTTATCTAGCTCTCTTTTTTTTTCCCCCCAAAAAAATCCTGAGAAAAGTATTTCTGGCTGTCACCACCGAGTGTTGCCGTTCCAGTGTTGCCACGTTGGAACAGTGGGAATGCTGTTGGGGCTTTTAGGGTTTTTTTGTCAGGGATCCTGCTCCTGTGCTCAGGGGGCCTTCAGTTAGACAATGCCAGACTTGCATTAAGTCCTTGAAACTAGACCAAGCCGCCTCGGATCTGTCGCTCGCCGTAAGATACTTGCAAGATCATGGCACAGCTGAGCCCCTGCCTCTCCACCTCCCCTTCTCTTTGAGTAAAGTAACGAGCAGATGGCGTTGGGTGATTTCACCTTGTCAACTTCTTGCCCCGCTGCCCTCTGCATACTGTATGTTTCCTTCTTGTTACAACGAGCTTCCTCTCCAGTGAGGGGTGCCAAGTTTCCGTCTCTGCACCTGCTGCTGTCGGAAGGCGTAATGAAAGTTCCTCAAAAGGGACTGAAATGTTGTTTTTAATTTGCAGGCGAGTGTATCGGGACAAGCTGAAGTTCTGGACGCACTGTGTGCTTGTGACGCTTGTCATCTTCACCATCATGTCCTTCTTTGCCGAACAGGTTAGCGCGTCCACCTCGGACCACACACACCGCTTTATTTACACATTCCGACAAAGACACCCAGGCGTGAGTTTACACACCTCTCCGTTTCACACACGAGCTACCGAATCCTTCACTTTTGACGTTCCACTCGCAGACGGAGCCATCTCATGTGTCGCGATAGTATGAGCTGCTGAGCCAGAGCCTGCATTACAGAAATGAAAGACGCCCAGCAGTCCTCTGGAAACGCGAGGCTTTGTTGACTTGGATCAGACAGTTCTTATATATATGCTTCAAACGTCTGGGTGCCAGATAAGTGGGATTCCGATCTGTAGGAAAGCACATTATAGCAAAACATAAAAAAAAAATCAAGATTGTTTTCTTGGGCAACTTTCCTGTACATTTTTTCCAGTGTGTAACTTGTAAGAGGCTCAAATCAATGCCAGGCAATGTTGCACAAATGTGACTCAGCCTCAGTTTGACATTGAGCTGTTAAGATGCACTTCCCTAATCCAAAGGGTTCCAGTTTCCCCTCAGTGAACTGAAAGAAAGGTTAATAGTTGAGGTGACCTTCGGAGAATTTCCCCCACAGTAAAGCAGTGTTCTCAGACGTTTGATGTCTTTTTGGGACCAGATGAGCCCGCCTATCCTGCTGTCAGTTATTAAAATACAGAAATGTGAGTCAGCTTTGGACAGATTAGATTATAGAGATCAAAAGTGTCTTTCCTCCAGGGAGAGGTGATTTTAGTCTGCTGCCCTGCTTCTACAATTATGTTTTTCTTGGGTTACAGAAGGTCTGAGGGGAATTAGGTGTCAAAGTCCTTTTGACTGAACAACCGCTTTATATCTGTCCGTTAAATATCAGCCGACAGACGGTTAGCTGAGCATAAAGCGAGGAAATGGGGAAACTGTGTGGCCTGTCTGAAGGGAACTAAATCTGACAAACAGCAAAAACATGTAAAAAAAAAAAGAAAAAAGACTGCTTGTGTGCTGGTGTTGCACAGTATTCTGTGACCAGACCATTTTGAGGAGCAGTTGTTGGGCAGCCAATGGGAACTCCAGTTACAAGTAGCGATAAAGAAATAATCTTGTATGTGTTGTTAACACACCGTCGATATTATACTGAGCTAAGATCAACATCTTAATAGCTCATATTTAACAGACGTATGAGTCTCTCATATTCCATATCATCCTCTTGCCGACAGAACACAAAGCTTTTTTTTTTTATGCGTTTCCTTCGTTGCTTGCCGTTTGTAATCATGCAATTTCCTCTTCTGCCCTCATCCTGCAGCTGATTCTGTTAAAGCGAAAGCTGTTCCCCAGACGCAGAGTGAAGGACAGCAACCCTGAACGGGTGTGAAAAAAACAAAAAAAGGAAGGCTTCCCTCTCCTCTTCTTTCTGCACTTCAAACAACGTCCACCCTTTCTGCCCCGCTCAGTAGAGTGGATTCAGACCGGGGGGACTGGCTGACAGCAGGAATCTAAAGTCCTCCGTCCTTGTGTTGCATCAGCACGTACAGAGGAGCGACTCGCGTCTCATGAGATGATGGATGGGGCTGGCCGGTGGAAAGGAATGGCAGCCAGAAAGAAGAAGCCCGTAACTCTTCTTTTCCTCCACTGGGGGCATCCAAGACTTTTGTTCAACAACACACAAAAACAAAACACTCCCTCCACACTGCACCACCCTCTACGTGTCTTGCTCCCTCCATGTCATTGATTGATGTGCTGTTTAATGTAAGTGTGAAACATTCGACAACAGCTGGTCAGGACTCACTGCGTGTGTGTTTCACCGTTAAAATTCACAAACTTTTGCGGTCAGAGCTGAAATGATGAGCAGATTAATTGATGTGCAAGTATTTTGATAACCGATTTAATCAGTTCCAGTTACTCTTCACGGAAAAAAGCCAAATATTTGCTGTTGGCAGCTTCTTAAATCCGAGTATTTTTTTCTGTTTTGTATGACCATAAATTATAGGTTCAAGGAAATTGTGATAGGCTTTTTTTAAGATTATTTTGGGGCATTACATGCCTTCATTTGACAGGAGCAGAGATGGGAAATGTAGGAAAATACAGTAGGGCAGGGGTATCCAATCTTATCCAAGAAGGGTGTGGGTCCAGGTTTTTGTTTTAGCCCAACACTACCTCACCTGATCCAACTCATCAAGGTCTTGATTGAAGACCATGGATGGTTAATTAGTTGATTCAGTTGTCTGAGTGCTGGGCTAAAACTAAAACCTGCACCCACACCGGCCCTTCTTGGATAAGACTGGACATCGCTGCAGTCGGGGAATGACATGTGTGCAAACGGTCCGGCCGGCTGGGGATTGAACAGGGAACTGGCTGCTGGGGGCATTAGTGCCCATGAGGTACGTGCCCCAACCACCCGGCTTTCTGGTCGGGTTTTTCTTTTTTTACAATTTTATACACAAAATGATAATTAATAAAATAGCCAGCAGATGAAAATAATCTGCACTCGCATCCTTGGTTGTGTTTGGCTTTTATCGCTGTGGCTTCATTTTCAAGAACTGAAGGTAAAAGTATACATATAGAATGAATGAATAATTAATTTAAGTGTTGGCCGCTATATCTTTCTGTCCGTCGTCTTTAAAAACATGAAAACTTGAAGTGCCTTTGTTGTTCATTCCTGCTTGGGAACATTTTTGTTTATCTCCTGTTGGTTGTTTTTTTAATGTCTTTAAATGTTGGCCACATCGCATCCCAATCTAGTGATTTACAATAAGAAAGAATAGGGTTCAGGATAATATGATTCTTACTGTGGTACATATGGCATAGATTGTTGCAGCTACATGTAAGTGATACTACAGCTTTCATAGCCACCTGTATGTGTGTCCCTGTGGGACTCGACAGGATCGCTACTGTCTGAAATTCAGACCCCCTCAGCATGTTCTGTTTTGATTGTATTAATGTGACGGTGACCCCCAATGACTTATCTGCAACCAATATGAATGTCGCAGAATGTTAACACAGCCACTGACGATGCTCATCAACCGCGCCAACTTGTTCCTTTTGAATGTGGGTTTTACAAACTTCTTTTATTATAATGACAAAAAAGGATGGTACTATTAGACACTGTCAGCATTTTACCGCTGTTATACAAGTCATATGATGTACAGTATGTCAACAGATGAAGCGATGAGATTGCATCACTTCAGTGGTTCCTCTGACTGAAATAAAATGTGGCCTGGTTCAGTCATCTTGGTCTTTTTTTCATGCGTCAATATAGCTTAGCACACTTACTCGAGTACTGTTCTTACAGTACAATTTATGAAGTCATAATTGTACTCCATTGCTTCACTGAGGTAAATATTGTATTTACATTTTAACTCCACGTTTCTTTGACCATTATAGTTATTTTTCAGATTAAGGTTGTAGATAAAAACCGAGTATCAAGTTGGCATCCCTCGTTATGTTTCATCTGAGTTGTAAGCAGTTACACCTAGCACACTATTTTTTTTGTTTGTTTAAACTTCTTGTATGTTTTTATTAAAATAAGCTGATAACCAAACGGGTAACATTATCCAATATTTCACAAAAACAAGCAAGTCCAGAGCCATGCTAGCAGCTCTGTGAAGGCGTACGTTAGCATAATGGTATTTGAGCTAATGCTAACGTCAGCATGCTAACAAGCTAATGGTGTCCGTTTTCACCATCTTGGTTATTTGTGTTAGCATGCTATAATTAGCTAATTAGCATGAAATACATTGTTATTAAATACAAATGTTAGCCTTCAGCAGAGGTTTATTTAAATGAAAACTGTTGAGAAAGTAAACACATCGCATGAAAAATATTTTCTTTATTACAATCTTCTCGAACATACAGTATCCGTTAGTAGAAAGGTGTAGTATCGAACAGTGCAACATGGTGTTGAAACCAAGGTTATACATTTAAATGCATAGTTCCAAAATCCAGAGTAAATTATGCTAAACAATATTTTTTAGGACACCCCTCAGTATTATGTCAATAATCCTGCAAAAGGAGAATCTGAGATGAAGTTTTGCCAAATAAAAATCAGGAGTACAATTTTTTATTTTTTTTACCGGCACCACAGATAATATCCCTTTGAACCAAAATGAACCTGAATAATGAATCTGTCATATTACAACAATTCAGTAATACTCAATCAATACAAAATTATTGGTAATCCAACAAATCTTTCAAGGACCAAATTAATCACTCTCCTATACATAATATACATTTGTATAAGTGATGACATTTTAAGAGTGAACAGTACCAGTAGCATTGTATTATTTAGTGTTGCTGCATCTGGTGTGATACTGCAGTGAAAAAGAAAAGTACAAAGCAGTTTTAAATATTCACAAGTTAAACAGTAATTACAACAAAAATATTTAAGGCGTTTTCAGTTGAATCTGTACAATCACAAATGATTAACTATTAGCCCTTCAGGGAGAAGAACAGAGAAAGCAGAACAAGTCTGTGTTAATGCTTCATCAGTCGACGGTGCTCTAAAAGGCCGGAGGTGAGGCGTTTCTTTATTTGTGTTTTCCAGGACTGTAGGATGAGATGAGTAACAGAAAATAAAATATTAATAGATAGGTGTTTGTAAGAGGAGCCTGATAGAAAACCTGTCGTTGTTTTCAGCACTAACGCAGACCGTCGCCCCGTCACGTTGACAACCTGCCAGTCCACATTGCAAACTTCATTGGAAATTATTTGAGGTTTTAAAGGTCATTTTTAAAAAAAAGAGAAATTAATCTGCATTTTCAAGCCCTGATTCATGTCAGATTTAGTCACATTCATCTAATAAATACAAATAAATGATTGAGAAACTTTCAATGGGTAATTGATTTAGATTGGGCATTCGTCAAAGAGATTCATCTAATTGTGATTATGATTGTGATAAAGTTATGCGTCTTAATATATGACAATCCCACATGTTGGACACGCATGTCCGTAAATAAAAAATGCTTTGATATTTGCCCAAACAATAAAGTACCCATTAAAGAAAACATTTTGGTATTTTAGTTCAATAAGCAGGACGTAGATAAAAAAAAAAAATCCAAACTTTATTTTCTGACAACATGCAGGGATGTTGAAATTAGTGGCTAAAACTGCCAGAAATTCAAGGGAAACTCCATTTAATAAAATCCATGCTTTTTCCATAACTTTTCTTTTTTTTTTCCTTCCTTTTTTGGCTTGTAGTGTTGAGTTGGTTTCATTTTTCCATCTTGTGGTAGAGGCAGTTTTAATCAGAAATGGTCACTTTGTCAAGGCTGCAGTGGCTCGGGGTTGAGGAGGGTCTCTCCTCCTCATCGTCGTCTGCTTTCAGGAGCGGGGAGAGGTCTGCGTCTCCCCCCGCCTCCTCCCGCCGGGCAAGCCATCAGTCGCGGTGTGCTTGGCTCGGCGGTGTGATGCTGAAAACTTGGATGCGCAGGTGAGCGGCGATCTGGAGGCACACGCCCATACAGTAGCGTGCTAGATCTAGAAAAGAAAAGACCTGGAGAAAGAGCAAGAGGATCAAACATCACATGCTGCGTTAGTGCCGACATGTATTCAATGACTGTGAAAGATTTTATAAAGTGCTCAAGTCTTTCAAAATATCACCAGTTTTTGGGATCACTGGCCAATTTACCTGATGTAACAACATGTGGTTCAGTTTTAGTAGTGTATGGGGAAAGCAGCAGAAGCAATAATTGTAGCTCTTACTTTATGATAATGAACGTGCTAAATTGTACTATATATATAACAATAACTCAATTAAAAATAATCAAGAATCTTTGACTAAGCACTTCTAGATGTTTTGTAAGGTGCTATATAAATAACTTTATTACTAATAGGTGCATGCCAGCAGGAAAAGCACAGGTGTAACTGATAACATTAATGAGTGTTACGTTCAAGCGTCCCAGTAAACCAGCATACACGACACCAGGTGTAACTAATGTCATTGGGGACACCTGTGCTCTACCTGCCGTGAGGTTGAGGTTTGATCAGCCAGAATAACTGGAAACACCCACTCAGGATGTGAAGGACTAGTGCTGCAGCAAACCTCATGCAAATGCTTGTGTGTCTAATCTAATTTAACAAATTGTTCAATGAAGCAATAGCTGTTAGTCCAGTTCCTCCTGACCATGAGAACTGCTTGTTTTTTCTGTCCCGGAAGAAAGCCACAAGCCCAAACGCGCGAGTCTAACAATAAACTGTGTCACCTATTCAGACTTTCCCTCCTACTGGCATCTTGGCGTTGCGCCAGAGATGACTGCTCTAGTTTTCTGTCCAAACAAGTACTATTTTAATTTCAGGATAATGATCATGCATTCACGCTGTGAACCAGGAGAGATAGCATGCGTCATGAATGTCAAAGGAAGGTTTCCGTCATCTCGTCGGTCTAAAAAGGAACTTTGAGCCGAGCCTTGAACTCCAGCTGTAATAACTTGAGTCCCTGATTAGAAGTGAAAGACACACGGACGGGGCTGAGAACCACGCTGTGCTCGCTGACGTGTCATTACACTGAATGGGTTTTTCCTTGGAAGTCGTAACCCGTCCTGCAAGTTGTAACTGCAGCTCTCCTCCACACTTGGTTCAATTAAGTTGTCGCAATGTTCAGATCTTAATAGAAGCCGGCGTCTCGGAGAAAAGAACGTATTAATAATGAAACGGTGAATGAGATGTTTTTTCCGGTTAAATGATACTTTTCTCTGCGACAGCCTTAAAGATACACTTGTTTGTTGAGCGAGTCGTGGGCTCCGCCTCACAAAGCATAATGTACGGTTTATATAACACCACAGTATCCAAACAGTCACCACGGAGAACATTTCACACCATCAAATATCAGACCTTTTCCACATCACAGTAAGTCTAAACTGAACAAGCCATCTCTCAAACACGCTCTAACTTTTTTGGCGATAAAGTCATAGAGTATCTCTATTTGTTGTTGTCTGTTGGTTTGTAGTCAAGGGTGTTAAACTGCAATATTAAATATTACCAGAATGCCTTTAGAAAAGGAAGGAAAACCATAATACTACTATAAATGCGTGAGACACTGACCATGGCGATCCAGAGGACTATGTGCTCATCGATGAAGCTGTTGAAGTACTGGTTGAGGAAGAGGAGGCCGGGGCCGATGAAGGCTGTGTCCGGGAGGTGCAACTCACTCTTGGTCATGTGTGCGACCTTCAAAGACACACAGGAGGGAAAGAGAAGCACCGACTGAATACAGGCTGTACTAAATGACCCGGTTAAATACAAACTTTATAGACGATAGGAACGTACCACCAGCTTGTTGGAGATCTTGGCGGCGACCAAGCCGAAGGCGAGCAGGTACAGACAGGGGTGGAGCTCGAACAGCTGGCTGGACGACTTCTTGAAAATGATGAAGGCCAGGGTGAGGATGAGGCCGATGTGCAAACCAGGACTCAGCACACTGGTGTCCTAAACGGAGCGAATGTCAGTGAGTGTGCATCACAACAGAAGTTCTCTCTAGACTCGGGTGTAAAGTGTGACTCTGACTTACAGCCACGGTTGAGCCGTTTTTGCCGACACCCCCATTCAAAATGACATGGAAGTAGTTGTAGCAGGAGTAGAGGGCCCCGCCGATGATGCCGATGATGGGGAAGGTGTACAGCTTCAGTCCAATGACGGGCAACTACGGAAACATGTGATGGTCAAAGTAATGCAAAGACGCACAGGGTTCTCGTTTATAGTAACACGAAATGTGCTTTTATGAAAGCTGCAGGCATGCCTAGCATGATGGGAGGACAAAGCAACAAAAGAAAGCGGGGGGGGACATCATCAGCTTTTTGAGCCAGATCATGTCCAGTAGATGACCTGTTGCCATGGCGTTAGCTACCCATATTTACCTTTTTTTACTTCTCATGTGATGTTAAGTCAAGCCTCCAAAGGCAGCACAGAGTAAAAGTAAAACACAGATTCTATTTAATGACTAGAATGACGACTAAAAACTAGGAAATGATCAGATAATTAATTTGGTGCAAACACTAATGAAGAAAACGTTAACTATACAGGGTGAAATGAAAGTGTGTGTGTGATTATGTATGTGTGTGTACAGTACTTGAGCATCTGCACATGTGACTGTACAAAATATTTTTCTTCTCAGTTACCGTGGCTTGCCAAAGGCTCACACCTCCGAAAGCCGACATCAAATACATGGTGATGATGGCGATCTGCACCTCTGTGACGTCAATCCTGCCAGGAAAGTAACGGGGAAGAAGGAGATTATTAGTTTAAGTGACTTCATAATGGTTTCACAGCAGAAGAGAATCTGTGTCGACTTACAGGCCGAAGCGGAGGGTCCCGGATACGTAGGTCTGCCAGTGGGCGCAGAAAAACATGAACATCCCGAT
This sequence comes from Eutrigla gurnardus, assembly GCF_963514095.1. Taxonomy (NCBI): domain Eukaryota; kingdom Metazoa; phylum Chordata; class Actinopteri; order Perciformes; family Triglidae; genus Eutrigla; species Eutrigla gurnardus. Next base: position 9,076,751 of record NC_139932.1, on the reverse strand, counting down.
GAAACCACAGAAGAAAATCCAGTCCGGGTATCTTCCTATGCCACAGGAAATGCACGTTCCCACGGCAACAAAGACTGAAGGCGGGAAGAACAACAGACAAACCAATGATGAATCTCTTCCTCAACCAAATAGGAGAAGAGTTAAAGTTAGCGTTCAGTAAATCACCAGTGGAGACGGCATCGCAGCCGTGATCAAAGAGCTCCCCCAGAGCTGAGCTGGTGTTTGTCCTCCTGGCCTGCTTCCCATCAATAGCGTCCAGAGACTGGTAGATGAACAGACCCAGAGCACTCAGGATGAAGGCCCATGCTGGAGCCTGGGGGTCGGGGGAGACTTCATTTAGACAAGAAGGACCACAGCCTTGCACTTCTTTGAAGCAACACACTTAGGAAACGCAAGGTAGACCTTAGAGCAGTGGGTTTATCAATTATTTAATGGAAAGGAAAAATAGTAATTTAAGTTAAAAATATTAATAATACTATTTTTTATTTTTTTTCCGACTGCTGGTCGAACAAAACTAATATTTCAAAATGTTCTGACATTTTGTAGACCGAACGATTTAAAGAGACAGTCATCAGCAGATCAGTCAACGATGAAAACACTAGTTAGGTGCCGGTCATAAAGCAAAGGGCAGCTAACGTCTTCCAACTAGAGACACTATTTAAGTCCATCACAGTAACACAGTACATCACAGAGCAGCGTTTCATAGTGGATGTGGACTGAATTAAACATTAACCATTAGGGGGGGGAAAGAAGGTGCACTGTTACAGACAGGGTGGCTACTTTCAGGCTGTTATCTACAAACTAAAGTGGCGGACATGCAAAGAGGATGCAGAATTATTATGAGGCAATAGAAATCAGGCATCCTGCTAGACTGGTTTGATAAACGTGCGGTCAATGATATTCTCCAGATTTATTTTTACATTTATGTATTTATTTTAGTTTGTTTACTGACTTGTTTCTATAGTTCACTCCTTTTTATTCATTTTATTATTATTTATTTATCTAAATATGGAGATATAGTGGCTGGTGGGGCTGGTTGAGGGGGTAATGACCTTTTTTAAAAGTTAAAAATGTTTGGATTTCTTTCGTAGCTGATCTGTGTTTATCCATATATCAGAAAATAAGGTGAGTAAGGATCTAGGCTGTAAGGCGACACTGTGCCGTCCATCCATGTATGTCATTATAAAATCGTCACCACACAACTTGTAAAACAGAAACTTACGAGTAATATTTCAAGCGTTATCCATGAGTGTATCTGTGTGTGTGTGTGTGTGTGTGTATACTGTAAGTGTGTGTGTGTGTATACTGTAAGTATAGGGGATGAGGGATTCCAGCTGTGGCTAAGTTCCTCTAACTGGGGTGGAGGTTGTAGACCATCTGGACACTACAGCGGGCCAACACATCGTGTTTACCACTACAATGTTTGTGAGTGTGTGTGACAGAGGGAGACAAAGATAGTCTGTGTTTGCGAAGAGATAGCGAATCTCACGCCGTCCTAAACATTCAAAGATCCTGCTGTTTCCTTCAAAGTCCATGTCCTGAATGCATCATGGACTCGCGGGGACAGAGTCCGCTTGTTTAGGGTTATCGCAGAGGTCACACGGTAGGGAGACCTCAAAAACTGGTTGTTTGGACCAAATTCCTCTAATATTATGTTTGCAAATGCATGAGACTTTCATACCTTTTTTAAGTCTGTGAAGGAGACCGGCCAGGTTTCCCTAATGCAACACTAAATAATGAATAAGGGGGGCTGAAATGCATTTGCACATGTGGAATTTGACAGTAACAGCATGCTGCACGGACTGTGGACTTAGCTGCAAGGCTGTCATCGTTATATTGAACAAAGGTTTGAATCTGATAAACACACACCTATGCATGTCCTCCTTGCTCCAAAGTGAACCTGGTGACACAGGTTAACTGGGTCACAGGTCCGTTTCAAGGCCTATTAGTGTATTTGAGTTTTGCATTTTAGGGAACATGTAGCTGAGACTAAATTAGAAATGTAAACAGCTAGTTGTGTTGTTGCTGCGAGTAGCACTAACTTACTAACTAACTAACTTAACAAGAGCAAAAACATGTCCCCTTCAAATGTCTGTTTTACCATCAACAGTAGCACATCACGTGAGCCCGAACAGACAACAACACAACGTCAACGCTGACGACGTATAATCCCGATTCCTTATCCGATGTACACCTAAAAGAGTTCTGACTCGGACGTGGTTATTTCACGCTATATAATTATACTACGGTAATAGAGCTGTCATTTCTGATATTCTGCCCAAACACACCGTGGGCGTTAGCGAACAGGGTTGCTGACTATTAAATGGTAATGTTATTCAAAAGAAGTGAGAAGGTGTGAGGCTCAAACGTACGCCGAATTAATAAGTGGACTCTGCTGATTCAGGAGATGTTAAACGTTAAATATGAACACGCGAGAGCTCGCGCAGCTCGCCACTTAACTTTAATTTACGCCATTTTTGAACGGAGCACTGGCGTGCGTCCCACACCACAGAAGGACGAGATAGGAGCTTCCCCCCCTAGAAAACTTTTGGGCCAAGGTCGCTTCAACTCACCTCCTCCGTCGCCGTGGGACAATAATACATGAGCACCACCGTGGAGACGATGTTGACCAACAGTCCAACAATAGTCAGGGTGTTGGGCGCGATCCATGTCGGGATTTGTTCGACGAGCCAGTTCCAGTAGATTTGACACAAGGGCTCGAACAGGGACCGACCGGAGGCGCTGTATTTATGCTCCTCCAGCCGCTTGAGTTGAGCGGGTGACAGCGACTCTGGCCACAAGAAATGTGTCATTGCTGTTTTCTGCCCGGCCGCTCCTTGAATTACCGATAAACTTCCCAACACTCCCGGGTGGAGGCTCGGACGGGGGCTATCTTCGCTCGGCCGACTCCAAAATATAGCAGCTCATTTGGCATTAACGGCTAAGTGTCTAGACGAGGCCATTTCTACGGCGGAACCATGAGACGTCGACGCGTTTCTGACCGAGGTACGTCCCCGCCGGAAGCGAGGATCCGGAAGGGCACAATACAGAGGTGTGTGTGTGCCGGGAAGCTTAAATTAAAATGTACACATAATTAATTAAATCGCATAGTAAGTTGGCACGTAAAGTGTACATAAGTAGAAATACAAGTCAGCAAACACGGACGTTTTCACATTCACGTTTGGGAATCACCCAACCCACCCATCTTGGTTTTATTGTGCTATAAGTGAGTTAAATGATGAAATATTTTTTTAAATTCCACATGCAAAATGTATTTAGTGGTTAGATTTTGTCTACAACTAATTGTGGAGAAATAATGAATCCTCAATTCCTCAATGTATCAGCTTAAAAAGACATTAATATACTGGAATAACCATATGAATTGTATTTAATTGTCTAAAGTGAACTCTCCCCAAATGTCATGAAGAAATTCCAATGATGTGATTTCTGTCCAAAGGGTTTGCTATTTATGTATTTATTTTTGAATTAATTCAGGCTATTTCTGATGAATAAATAGACTATAAAACATTTTTATTAGGTTTTTTTTTAACATAGTGGTCCTGCATAATTTGAAAAATTGAATTTAACATGTCGAACATCATCATGTATTTAAAGAGGACCACCACTTTAAGATATTCTCTGTCTAATACAGAATCAAGTTGTGTGTAAATTCTGTTGTTTTCTTTGACACATAGTATTGTCATCCAAACAAAAATAGTACTCAAAACATAACCAGCTTTTAAATTGTCTTTTTATTGTAATCCATGGGTCATAATTACAAAGGAAAATACATGCGCACATGACTGAGCATCAATCAAACCTCAAGTCTCAATATGAATGTTTCATGCAGAATATGGACTGTGTGTAAACTTCTACATTTTCTCACTTATTAGACACAAATTTCCCACACAGAAGTGAAGTGAACAATTTATGCATTTAATCATAGCAATGTGAATTATCTTAGAAGGGTCTACACATTCATTAATCCAACATAACTCTGGTCTATTTAAATTTTTCTTGTCATGAAGAACTTCTGACATGGCATACAAACACCAAACTTTAGTTTATACACTCCCTTTTCCCTTCTCTCAGACCCCCCGGAAATAAATTATCACCTTCGACAGACATTCCCAGCAAGAATCAACATGTAAACACTGCAAGTGTGTCACTGTGCTATATATGTGTTATGCATATGTTGTATTTTTTTTTTTTTTTACACACTATATGTACTTATTATAGAACCAAAACACTGCCGGCAAGCGTCTGAGCTGAAACAGAGTCTTTTGAAAAACAAGAGGGTGACAAAGAAGTGAACTGGCTTTTTTTCCTATGGTAACTAGCTCCAAACCTGCACACAGCATGCCAAACCACAGACCAGTACACCCTCCCCCACACGTCTCGCCATCCCTCCATCATCCCTCCATTCAACCTTCAGGCCGCCGATCTCCGTAGATGAGAGAAGAGGATCGTTACAGGCGGCAGATGTCTGCAAACGCTAAAGTGTCTCATAGCACTCGGTCCGATTTTACTTCTCTTGTTCAACAGTCTTGTCGTTCATGTACTTGTCAATCAGGTTTAGGGGCACGCCGCGTTGCATGAGCTCGAAGAAGGTGAAGCCTCCTAAAGGACGAGAGGAAAAAGTATATAATATATACATATAATATTCTCGACGGAGGTAGATGTGGAGAGTGAAAGACAGGGAGAGCATGAACAAACAGAATGCAAAGAAGAGATGAGGTCAAACCACCGGAGAAAGAGCGAGAGGAAAGAACGGTGGTCAGAGTAGCTCATATAACCAATGCACACAAATATCTGCATCTGCTCAGGCTTGCAGAACCAGAACCACTGATACCACTGAAATACAATGCAGGTCAATTAATGAAGCATACACTGTCTTTAGTCATTCACAATATGCTAACAGTCGTGGAAGTACTCAGATCCTTTAACGAATTGTCAAAACCAGAGTACAAACCAAGTAATAGTGCATTACACCTTTTACTTGCAGGCAAATATACTTAAAAATGCAGAAGTGTTCATTTAGACTGCCATACTTTAATGTATATTACGTTATTGTTTCAGATCAATTAGTGTGTAGGCAGACTTTAAACACTGAAGCTGTTATATCGGTCAGATAAATGCAGAGTAAAAATGTACAAGACAAAATTAAGTATCAGTCTTCTCATCTCTCTGCAGGAAAGCAAATAAGCATTCTTTCCAAAATATCTAAATAATCCTTTCATTACAATACTTCAGTAAATGTTACTTTCCACCACTGTAAGCCATAGGATACAACAGGAAGTCTCATACACAACTCATCACTCAATTCCAAACACAATGTGGAAAATACCCAGTGTTAGTACACATTGTTTGGATCCTGTATGATTTTAATTAACAGCAGAATATCAAGTCCACATGATATAAAACTCAGTCCCGGCTTCGGATTTCGTGGCAAAAGTTAACACGTTTGCAAAAACAATTTTTACTCACCTTATCTGTGGCACAAAATACATGAGAAGCAGTCTTTGAATTCACTCCATTTCACACTAACGACCATGGCAATCAAATCAAATGTTCAAAACATGGCTGTTAAATCCAGCCAGCAAAGCACAACTGGGAAATAATTTGGCAAAAGTTGTCATGCAAAACCCGAATGCTCGATTTCACACGTTCTCTCTCGGCCGCCTGCTTTCACGGGGGAGAAAAGCTGCTACAGTCCCAGCGACTGACAAAAGCAAGGTTACACAAGCTGGCTGAAAGATGCATAATGAATGACATAAGCTTCATATGCCAAAACCATATGAAAGCTTACCTTGTATGAGAACATACATTCACAATTCTTGAGTTTGGACTGGGGGAGAGAGAAGAGAAGAGGGGTTAACAAAATGTTTACATGGAGTTATATGTGTGTACCGGGGAATACTGTTGAGTTATTACTGAGCTCTTTTATATGAGGAGTTACCGGGGAGAATCGTTTTGAGACGACACAAAAAACACCACAGCTCTATATGTTATGTCGACTGAGGTGTGACTGGTGGCAGAATTGCGTGTTGAGGTGGAGAGTGTAGTGATGATGAAGATGACCGGATGGACTGGACTCTACATGTGGTGGTGATGGAAATGTGTCACCAGATATTATGTGCACTGCACACAAATGAACGGATTATTATTATGCAATTATTTGAGTCTATTTAAAAAAAAAAAAATTGGTGTAAAGGAGCCGGTTGCACCAACTGCTCATAAATTCAAATGGGGATTACTATGTGTAGACTGACTCGTCATCGCTAGATTAAAAATGGGTTGCACCACAAAACTATACTTATATTATGTAAATATTAGTGATTAGCATAACTTTGTCTGACAAATGTTAATGTTAGCTTGCTAATATTCCTTGTTCAAAGCAAGAATCCAGTAACAGTGTGTAAATACGACACATGATGTCATTGGGCCCTAAGATTTCTTTGAATAACCTTTATTTAAATCTTTATGAAAGTCGTAAAATTGAAAAAACTGATAGCGGAATCCAGAGTAAGGTTCATGCTGTCGTTCATGAACGGATTATTATTATGCAATTACTCTGGATTCAGCTGTTTTTTTAATTTCTACAGCTTTTAGGACCTGATGGTTCAAATGAGGGCTATCTAAGTGGATCAGGAAGTTGATGACACTGCCCTCATAATACATTATTTTCTGCAGTTATGTTACAGCTTGTGATGCTACAGTGACTTCCTGTTTTCAAAGTTGATCGCTTTAGATTTGGAAGGCGCTACCGATGTTTCCTAGCAACCAATTTACACATCACTAATGTTTCTAGTGGTGTAGCTGAGAGATTCATTTTAGAAGTTTTATTGGTGCAACCCAATTTAGCCAGTCACCAGAAACTAGTCTGAAGTTACTTAGAACTTTCGAAGGTCTTTACACACAACAGTAGCCATGAACTTATGAATAATTGGCCAACCCAATCCAGATACTTACATGTCCACTGACTAGCTGGTTAACCCTTTGGTAGACTGCAAACACAGTTTGAACACTACAATACTCCAGTGGAGTTGGTTTCCCAAAGCAACATTTGCTTCCTTATACTTTAAAATGATTATTTTTAAGAGGCAATAGAAATTAAGAAATCAAATTAGAAGGCTTTGTGAAACCAGACTCGGATACAACCAGGTATCCAGGACGACGCACACGAGTTTCCATCCCGGCCCACACTGACCTTTGACCTCCAACTTGCAATCCACCTGGGCCTCTCCCAGGTCGTTGACGGCCTTGCAGGAATAAATGCCGCCATCGTAAGGGCTGGGCTTCCTGATCTCCAGAGTACATACTCCCTGGTTGCTAAACATACGATAGCGTGGATCGTCGAAGATAATTATCTTATTCTTCATCCAGACCACTTTGGGCTGCAATCAGACAACAGCAACATCAGCAGCAAGTACAATATTATTGTTATCACTAGTAACGATGGCCCAAAATAACTGGACCCTTCCTCTAAAGGTTATAGATATTATACTTTATACCTCTTTATTTTTGGCATACTAGGAAAAGAATCTGTGCCATAATAGAACGGGAACAACATGTATATTTACCTGAGTGTAACACGAGATCTAAACATTCACCACTTCTACCTGTCGTTCTCCCACCTACCCTTGGGTTGGCACGGACGCTACAGTTGAGTGTGGCGTTGTAGCCAGCGATAGCAAAAGTGTTGATCAGCGGCTGCGTGAACTTTGGCGCCTCCATGAAGTCGTGGTCGTTATACTCGTGCGTTTTCACCTGCATGCCTGTTGGGGGAAGGGTAAAGGAATGGGGTTGTGCATGATACTGGCGCTGAGCGGTATCATGTGGGAAAATCCCTAAGTGATGAGGGAAAATCCCTAAGTGATGAGGGAAAGACAACGTTTTTTGGGTTTATCATCGGCCGAGTCCACAATACCACTGTTAAAAGGCCTGTCAGTCACAGCCCGACGGCTCTTACATTTTAAAGTGAGGCTGTAAATAAATTCAGGCTCACTTTAACATCACTGACAGGACCTTTCAGATAATAGCTGTGGGAAAAAAATGGTTAGCAAATGAAACTTTATTGATATTTTTGTATGTGTGTGAAATACGATTTGTTCCAAGGTTCTGACTTGGAAGCATTTTCCCCCATCAGAAGTTATTACTAACCAGTCACTAATATGACCGTCAGTGTTACCTTCTTTGACAATGAGGGCACTCTTTTTGGTTTGAGTGGCGGATTCACTCAGGCCACACATGTTCTCTGCGTAGATCCTGAAGAAGTACTCGTTCCCCACCACCAACTCTGTGATGGTGATGCAGGTGCGGTGGTAGTGCTCAATGCACGTGAACCATTCCTGCCGAGCACATCGAAGCGTGTTAATGTAAATAATGAATAATGAGTTTGCAGTTTCAGTTTTGTCTATTTTCGGAGGATTGATCTTCTACCATTGTCTTCTTGTCTGCTTTTTGGATTGTGTAGCCTGTGATCGGAGCGTTGCCGTTGTCCTTTGGAGGAGTCCAGACCAGAGCCACGTTCCCTCCCCAAACATCTTCAATCGTCACACACAGAGGAGGCCCAGGTAGGTCTGACAATCACAGAAAAGATCACAAGCAGACAGTTTGGCCATGTCATTATCGTTTCAGGGCATAGCAGTACCACATATGTCGGTTTAATAGTAACTTTTCTAACGCCAAGGTTGCGGTAGGATTCAACAAGTTAAATTTAAAGGTGTTAATACTAGATTAGGAGCATTTCTCTCAATGGCATCAACATGTCAACACCTCAGCCTGAAGACAGCTGACGGTGCTGACAGTGCAAACTACAGCAAAAGTGTTGAGAGAGCTAACACCGCGTACCTGAGGGGGAAGTGGAGGGTGGGCGCTGTGCTACTAAGCCAGTTTGGGCAGGCTCACATTCATGAACATGCACTAAACGCACGGACAACCGACCCGGCTATGTCGCCAAAGCTAGGAGAAGCTCAGATTACATCAGACACAGAGGGACTCGATTACATAGATTTACATAGCAAATAGTTGTTTGCTGATCCGATATACTGCACCTTTAAGACCGTTAGATTCCTAATTTATGAGCATCCTGCCCAAAGTGTTAAATCATAATGAAACCAGTAGGGACTATATGTCCTTCCCAGTGGCACATAACAATAATTTCTAATGATATTATGCATGAATCCTGAATAAGCAACGTTAAATGGATGGATGGATCCAACTTTTGGGGACACTAAATGCAATGCTGAATAAGACTTCACTCACCTACTACTTGTATGTCAAGAATGGCCGTGTCTACATGGTTTTCAACCTGCACAGTCATCTCATATTTCCCAGAGTGGCTGCGTTCAGCTTTACGGATGAAGATGATGCTGTCACTGTCTGTGTTGCGGATGCTGACGTGGGTAGGCTCTATGGCCTTGCCCTCTTTCAGCCAGGTGACCTTCGGCCTGGGTTTGCCCTGCAGACATCAGACACAGTTTATGTGCATGTTGGTTCTGCTCAGAGATGCAGCGAATATTGATCGATTGGGAGGTTGCTTTACCATAAAGGGCACTACGAGGTTGATGGCTTCTCCAACTCTACGAGTGTATGTCTGCTTCAAGTGTCGGGGGACGCGGATCTTGGGTGGTTCTGAGGAGGAAGCAGATGTTTGTTTCAATCTTTTCATTCAACTCTTTAGCAAAGTTGCAGCAGAAAAGGTCACGTTAAGAGAATCTCCACAGTAGTTTCCAGAGCTCACCAATAACCTCTTTGACCAGGACGGAGTGCTGAATGGTCCGTGGAGCACTGGCTCCGGCAGCATTCATGGCTTTAACTCGAACTAAGATTTTAGTTCCTGGAGTCAGACCAGTGATGGTGTACTTGGTCTTCTCTGTCAGCTCCGTGTTGGATACTATCCAGTCATCAGCTGTAGGGAAAAATCAGTCCAGCTGAAAAAAATATTTCTTAACAGCCTTCACAAACATTTTTGTGGGCTATGACATTTATTCATTCTGTACACAACTACTTGCGTCTGTTTTGTGCAGGCTATTTATGGATGCAAAAGCTCTAAATCAGCGTTTTAATCAGTAGATTAAAGGTTGTCTCACTTCCTTCAATGCAGTACTCCACTAAGTAACCGTCCAGACCGGCAGCTCCGATGGTTTCCGGAGGACGCCATTTCACAGTCACCGTGGTGTCGGTGACATCATCCACAACCAGCATGGTGGGCTCACTGGTCACAGCTGAGTGGAGATAAAGGTTTTAGAGATCAGAAGTGTCATAAACACCATTACCCAACAGTGGAAATCGGAAAACATCCATTTTGGTGAGTCACGAAGACACGGCGCCACTCTGTCTGGCTGGTATGCCATCAGTCTACATGTCAGATCTCATTATTCCCTGCTCCTTCCATCTATTCTTGTATTCTAAATCATATTTAACTCCGATTGAACCCCCGGACAGACCTGCTCTCCTAAACCTCTAATCCACAGATGATTTGGCAGCCATTATAAAGACATATTTAATATCCTCTAAAGCTCCAGCATGTCCAGTGGAGGTCACAGTCGGAGTGCTTGGGATGGTGGGGTATGGGGAGGAACAGCTGCGTCGCCAGGGTACCGAGGGCAGATTACACATGCACTGGGCGCTCTTTGAAATTTCCTCCATTATCGTGAAACGGTTGTCAGATCGACTGAAGCCTTCAGTAATGCTTTCCTGGACAGATTATGGGCAGTGACGGCTCAAAGGCCAGTGTTTAGACCGATAAGTGAATGGTCATGAAGACATTTTGCCGACTCACCGAGGGGAGTAAAGGCTTTGGATGGCTCACTGGGTTTGGACACACCGATGGCGTTGACTGCAAAGACCCGCACTTCGTATGGCACTCCTTCAATCATCTTCTTGGGTTCGAATGATGTTTCTTTGATCAGGTCAAAGTTCAGTCTCATCCATCTGGAGCTCTGTTTCTTTTTCCTCTCGATGAAGTAGCCTTTAGATGAGATACTTTGTCATTTAATCTCCAACACATTACATTTAAGCTGCTGTAAAGTGTTATTTGTGATGATTACCCAATATTGGTGAACCCCCATCATATTTTGGCGGTTCCCATGTCATAGAGCACCAATCACCGCCCACCTCTGGGACCAAGGGAGCCTCTGGAGGGTCAGGGATGTCTGCAGACAACATAGGGCCATGTCAAGGATTAAAAGTGTGCAATTCTCCGGTTTTTATTTAAGGGTATGCGATCACTTACCCACAACCTTGATTTTGACGCTGGCTGTTGCTTCACCAGCCTCGTTCTGCAGGACGATCTTGTAGTTGCCCGTGTCCTCCCGTTCAGTGACATCAATTGTCAGGCTAGTCTGGTCACCGTGCGTTTCAGCATGGACACGATGGCCCGACTCAAGGATCACCTGAGACACACGAGACAGGAAAAATGTTTTCTACGTATTCAAAGCCTGATATGTCTTCTTCCTCTCATAGAGCTCCATCATTGTCCAAAACAACTTTTAAAAGCATCTAAATTTGAGATTTTCCTGTGGTTTGTTCAGTAAGTTTTTTTTTAGTAAAAAGTTCGACCCACCCTTTCTCCCTTCATCCACACCACCCTGGGTGCTGGTTCTCCGCTGATGGGGATCTCCAAGCGAAGTTTGTTTCCTGCCACGATTGTGACCGTGTTGTCTGGGAAGTTCAAGCTGTCCAAGTGCACCTTTGGAGGGTCTACAGAGAATTCACACCATGAAAATTACATTAGGGTGTTTTTTTTCACTGTGATGACAAGATATAAAATAGTCCAATCCAATGAAATGTGGTTTGCGTACCGATGATGTGAATTTTGGCAGAGAGGCTCTGTGAATATCCCTCAGGTACAAAAGTGTAATCTCCTGCATCGTGAAGGGAGCTGGCAGCAATTTCAAGACGATGGATCCTGGGAAACCAAAAATGAAGTTAATTTACGTTTGTGTGAAACCAGTTTTGATAGAACAGAGTTCAAACATACCTATTTCTATGTATGATGTTGATGCGGTCATTGGGCTGGACCAGCTGTCCGTTCCGGTACCAACGACCCGGCACGTTTCCCGGGGAAATCTCACAGTTCAGCTTCAGGGGTTGACCCAGCAGCACGGTTATATCCTGCAGGTCCTGGAAAATCTTCAGTGGTTTCACTAATGGACAGAATAGAGCACATTGTTAAAATGGACTCTTTGAAAATACATGCAAACAGTCATTGTGAGAGAGGCTGGGATGCTACGTACAGTCAACCTGTATCTTAGCCTCAGATGTGCCGCCGGAAGCCATGATGGAGTACGTCCCGGTGTCGTCCCTGGAGGCGTCGTCAATCACCAAGAAGTGTTTTGTCCCTTCGCACTTGACTCGGTATCTGGAGCGCACTCCAGTAGGAACCTCCACCCCGTTCTTCATCCTGAAGGAGGAAGAAGCAGTTGAAATGAGTGATCACAGGTGTGCGTACGTATTGTCATGCGTCAGCAGAAGGTCGGTAGACAGCATAGCCGCGAAAGCTAACAACAAACATGTCCGCTGTGTGTCATGCTTGTTTGGTGGTTTTTATAATAATAGCAATTCAGTAAATTCATATCTATGTATTTATTTGTTATATTTTGTTTTTCAAAAAAAGGTTGGAATTAAATAATGCCCCAGTTCTTTTATTAGCACCAAATTATTTTGAATTTACAAACATGCAAAACAAAGCATTTAGTAATAATTTGTAACCTTTGTCACAGCATGTTTACATCGTTCGCATTAATGTTCATGAATGATTACGTAACCCTCAATGCACCAGTCACAAAAAAGTTGCACTGCTCGCCATTCTCTACTGAAGTTAAACATATTTAATATTTACATTTGCCAGCCCCTTTGTTCTGACAACGTTTAATATATAATTGTGCAAATTACCATTTCACTTGAGCACCTTCTTCTGAGACCTCGCACTCCAGCTCAATCCTCTCGTTCACGGTGGTTTTCACAGGCTCAATACCCTTAACTATCTTTATTGGCAACTCTGTAAGATAAAAGAGAAAAATGACAAGTTTGTTAATGACTGGTACACTACCGGCGTTTCAAGTGATGTATACAGCTCTGTGGAAGTAAATAAACAGGTGAACAGGCAATTGAGATACCTTTGACAAACAGCTCCGTGGCGCATTTCTCGTCTCCCGCGGCTACGGAATAAGCTGCATCATCATTCAAGGTGCAGTTGTTGATAACCATAATCCTTTGCGTGCCCTTATGCTCAAAAATATACCTGAACAGAAAGTCCGTTAGTTACATCACTGATCATAATATATACATATGATAATATATAGTAGTCCTGTGATATGAATGCATTTTATTAGAAGATATTACGTAAAGAAAAGACAAAGTTGGCGACAGAAGCCAAGTGAAATCATTCATAAAATCCAAATGTACAACATCAATTGCAACATGATTATAATACTCAACATGCATCAAGAGCACTTCACAAACCCAAGGGTCAGAATGGACAGAGGGGAGGGTTCACACCAAAACACTGACATGGACAAGTGAGAACCGACTGGACGGATGGACTTACTTCCTTTGACTTAAGGTCGACAGTAGAACCAGAATGGGGCCGGAGCACAAGGAGGTGAATATAGCGGATAGGAAAGAGCATCATGATATGACACACAGATAGACGGACAGACAGACAGGCAGATAGACAAAGACAGAGAGACATCATGCCTGGAGGGGGTTTTGTCAAATAGTGTCAAGAGAGAGAAACATTTATTTTTTTATAGAGAAGTCTTCGGAGCCCTGGAGAAAATGCAACAGGAGACCAAAACCAGAAAACAGCAATAACCTCCCAGATGGCTTTAACTTTGCATGGCTTTGAATAGAGCGTTCGGCTAAAGTAGCTAAGGTTAGATTTCTGCCTAGTTTACAAGTCGGAAATCCTAATATCTATTCTAGGAGTCTATAAACAAACCATTTAAGATTGCAGAATCGTTGACTCTCTATTTGGAATTACACCCTTTTATTAGCCTTGTCAGCAAAGAGGGACTCGCTAATCTATTATAACATTTTATGATTGTTATTATTTGAAGTCATATCAGATTAAACATGTTTAATTAGGCATAGAAACATTGTATAATGTTTGAGTGCTTAAAACCTGCATTAAGCTATTTTTGGGCCACTTGAAAAACATATTATGAGTTGTTTTAATGTAGCTTTTTTTTTACATAATATATCCCTTTTTAGAGGGATATACAACAGTATTTTTCCATAACTCCAAAGTCAAGACTAAGTATTACTCTGTCTAATACTGTGACACCCAAGTCACCCAAATCGTGAAGCTGTTGTTGTTAAAGTTACAGTGGTAATGGCTTGTGACCTCTATCATATTATACTACATGATTTAGCATCTATTAAATTTGTCCCAAAGCCAGACTAGGTTAAAGACCTGTGAAGGAGGTACCACCTTTTTCCTGTTCAAAGGATGACATATACAGTTAGTTAACGGCAACAGTTGACATCATACACTGCATTTACACCCACGTGTAGCTCTGGGGCCTTTTCTATAGTCCAGTGAATTCATAATGTACCGTCTGCTACATTCAAACAGCAGGCAAAAGTGGCTTGAATCTGATTTTTTTGTTTTGTTGTAGCACATCTAACTCGTCGCATGGAATCTGATCTTTTCAATTCAGATTTGGGGCAACTTTGCGAACAATGTAACCTCAGTCTGGATTTAATCTGTTTATTGGCCACATTTAGAAAATAATGTGAACAAAAACAAAAAAAATCACACCTGAGCAATAAATCTAAACTGAGCACTGAGGCTTGCAGTGTGACTGTAGTCTAATATGTGTGTGGAGTTGAGAGAATGTTTGTTCACTAACACTAGAGCGTTCTGCATGAGTGTAAAACTGTGAAGGTGCTGTGAGTTCACACTAGAAGTACTCACTAAGCCACTTTTAGGATCTAATTTCTATTCTAAAGGATTTCTATGGGCGTGTTTGTAAAAATAAAGCTGTGTGGCACATGACATATATGCGTGGTGTAATACATGTTAACCATTGTGCATTTGAGTGGAAACGTGATATGAAAACACATAATATCAGAAGAAATGGTCAAGGAGGGCATTGCCACAAATGAAACGCATGATTTAAAAAAAACATGTGCTTCATTTGCGCCGTGTTGAAGGGGAGAAGACACAGAAAATGGGCAGAAGAGATTTTTTTTGACATACTTCGGAGTGGATCTGATTTCCTGTCCGTTCTTGTACCACTTCAGCTCCACAGTGGGGTCGGCCAGATCCACCACCAAGCGGATCTTTCCACCTTTATCCACCTGATATGCTGGGTCAAGTTTCTTTGCAAAAGCTTTGAAAAGACGGGGCGGGAAAAAAGGTCACAGAAGAGAAGCCAGGATCGGGATTCCCTTTAAACCACAGGAGCCAAAAAAACACTGATTTACCTTCACTTTTCTTCTCCTCTTTTGGGATCTTCTTCATCCTCTTCAGCAGACCCCTCAGGTCCGTGATGCCGTACATGAAGGCGATCTTCTCGTACTGATCTGGTCGAGCATTTTTCAGGATCTCCCACACATCGACCTCGGGAGTGTCATCGGCTTTCGGCTCCCTAGTGGTGCCGGATACGAGGGAACGATGTGAGGGCGGGAGTCACAGGCTGGTGTTTGCAACGTGTCCTGAGGAACTACTCAAGAACCTCTAGAATAGGGGTCTTTGAGGCGTCGGTAGGGGTCCTTCAGCTTTACAATCACTACTCATTTAACTAGGTTTTCCTTGGGTCCTGACAGTTTTGGTTGCATATCCTACTTCGTTCCTCGGGACATGTCACACAAAGGGATGGGCATGGTGAGCCGTCTACCTGTGTGCAGCTCTGGAGTCGAATGTTAACCGATCACACAAAACACAGAGGTGCGCTCTAGTTGGCTGAAAAGTAGTGGAGGGTTAATCATGTCTGCATGTGTCTGTCCAACATGGTTTCATCTAATATTAATGTAAGGTACTGCAGTTTCTTAATAGCTAACCTTAAATTGTCTGATTTAGATATATTTGGATGAAAAAGAGGGAGGAAAAGCTATTTAAAAAAAGACACAAATGAAATACAGGGCATAGTGAAGACTAATCTATCCTCTACACCATGGTTTCCATCCTTTAAAAATGTATTTTTTAACCTTCAACACCTTAATTCAAAGCAATATCTCCTTATTATCCCTCATCACGTCTGTTTAATGACATATAGCCGCCCCTCCACACTAAGGGCAACAATTTTCTTATATCTCTTACGATATTCTTTTCTTTAGGGTATGTATATGCATATGTATTGAGGAATGAAGGGGAAATATTAAATGGGAGGAGAATTAAGTAGGAAATTGAGTTGGGTTCCTTTAGTTTGGACACAAGACCGAAGTAAGTGTGGGAGATGAAAGAACAGTTCTATGAGAGTTGAATGATTACATCACAAGAGTTTTTCCTTCACTCTTGTGAGAAAAATGCTGTATCACTGATCTTATTGCACTGCTAAACGCTTTTGTTTGTAGTAACATGTATATGCAGCATGCAGGAGTAGAGTGGGAGCCTGCACTGAAGAAGATTAATGCTGATTTAACGCCTTTCATATTGCTCTTATGAACTGGCCCATCCCTTTGTTTTCTGTTGGTTTGAGTGATCACTTCAGATGCGCCGATATTGTTAGATAATATTGAAGATGTTAGATTTGTGAGGTCCAGGTTAATAAACACTAGTGCCCTGGGCACGAATGTATCCATTAGTTTACATGAAAAAAACATTCAGACAGCCCTTTCTTTCATAGACATTTTCCCAAATGTCGGAAAGATTGGAGGTGAATAGCTTCAAATATTATTCCGGTCAGTGTTTGTACCTCTCATCTGTTTATTTTCAGGCAATTATGAAGAAAGCTGAAATAAACATGTCGGTATTTGTCTTATATTTCCACGTTGAAATAAAACGACAATGTAGAGATAACACTATTTTACAGCATCATTTCTCTATGGCCCACTAGCACATCATTGATGATCCAAAATGGCGCACTCTGCTTCATAAAGGTGGCGTCGGACTTCGCGGCCTCGATGGGGAGGGTTTATGAAGCGAGGCCCATTTCCATCATCACTGATTGCTGACAGAGCGGTTAGGAATGCTGCCTTCAAATGAAGTGTTACCGTGCTACAGTAGGCCAACACTCTTGCTCGTCCAATTCCTAGAGCTACATGTCATGCTGGGGACTCTACAGGATTACAGTACTCACCCGCAGTAAGGTCTAATCGTTTAAAAACCTATGATTTTCTCTCTACTAACCTTTGATTTCTGAATATGTAGGGGAGAAGAAGAGACAAGCCCATAGTAAATGGATTATTTCGCCGGTGAACAGTGTCACTGCCTAGGACTATGTGTGCTCACACGTAAACTTTGCACTGCATCATCTGAATATATGCACCGTGGAGTTTAGTCTGAGCCACCACAGTCACTTTGGTAAACCAGAGGTTTTCAAACTGTGAGGCACCAAAAAAATCTGCACCCCTTCTCAGTCCTAACTCTTATCTTATTACGCAGAGCCAATGCACATATTTCTAGATTCAGTGTGATGTACACTTTCAGGGGAGATCATCATCTCGACTGTCAGAAACATCAATAGAAATCATAGAATAAATAGGCTCCAGAATAGTAACACTAATCTTATATAATACAATTATATTTGTTTGTACATTAACTGTACTAACAAATGTTTGTACATTAACAGCTACTTCTAATGGTGCTAATTTACCAAAATGGAAACAAATAAAGGCTAACAACTGCAAAAACACAACGGACCTTTGCTATAGCATTGATTCCTACTTCCAGTTACGTCCAGTCAGGTTATCTCTTAATTTGAAGTAAGACAAATCCAATAAGATCAACTTTTTTCATGCTGCGCTATCAATGTTTTTTTGCCTTTAATTTAAACAGGGGAATTGTGCAGTTTTTTTCAGACTTTGAAAACCCCCGGTGTAGCATAATGTATCATGTGTAGAAATGTATGCGCCACTCAGACCCATACAAATCAAATTTACAAGAAATTTATAATAAAGAGAAAAGAAGCACATCCTAAAAAATAAATAGGGCTTGAAAATACTGAAAAGGACAAAATCCAGTCAGGGTCGGGATGTGATTCTCACCTATGTTTAAGGAGACCACTAAAGTCAAGCTCCCCTGCATCCTCTTGTCCTTCACTGCTGTTGTTAACAAGGAGAGATTAATCAAGATTTAATCATTTGAAACAGTTACAGGCACTAGAAAACAATGCTAAAAGAGCAACGCAAAGCAAAGGCTCTGATGTCAATCAATGCATTAGCTCAGAGCTAACGCATGATTAATGCTTACGCAAAACCACTTTCTTTTTTGTCTTTTCAGGGTAAAAGCTAAAAACAAGGTGCTTTGTGTAAGACGCTTCAGGAGTGGTCCCAGGCAATATTGCCACAGTGTTTCTGCAATGTTGAGGCAACATTACCGAACA
Organism: Eutrigla gurnardus; assembly: GCF_963514095.1. Lineage (NCBI taxonomy): Eukaryota > Metazoa > Chordata > Actinopteri > Perciformes > Triglidae > Eutrigla > Eutrigla gurnardus. Next base: position 9,058,254 of record NC_139932.1, on the reverse strand, counting down.
GCAACATTGTGAAGCTGGGATGCTTTGCATTGCTTTTCAGACGCATTGTTTGGAGGGAGATTTCAAATGCAAGAGTTGGCCTTTAATTACACATCGAGTCGGCTGGTTGATTTGTAATTACCTTTGAGAAAGGTTAATGACATTATTACAACCATCTTGTCACACTTTAATGTACTATTACTAGAAAGTGAAATGTTTATTGCACTTTATTCTTTTCTTCACTCTTCCAGGACCATTTATTAGTATTAATCCCATTTTCTGAAGTAAATAGTTGGGTTCCTTCAGTTGAAGTGAATAAAGAAGGAAATACTGTACGGTCGCATACTGAATTCATGATGGCTGCTGTTGGCAGTTCTTTGTTACCTTCTTTTGAAAGCTGATCGAATATCAATATTCTGTGAGCCCGTTTCAGCCTCTGTAAAACAACAACACATGTGCTAGTCTGTATTTTGTGGACATAATAACATAATAATGCACTTTGATGCTTGAACAAACCTTTAACTTCCAAGTCAAAGGAGCAGCTGTCAAACTTGTCCTTGTAGTTGACTTCGCACCTGTAGTTTCCAGCATAGTTGTCTTTGGCCTTGATGATGTGCATCTCAAATGTGTGCATCTGTCAGGTTGTATATGGAAATGGGTTTAACAGTGATTACTGTGGGATGGGGCTCGTGTACAAGCTGGGATAGATGGGGGGCCTGGCTGCACAGTACCTTGGTCAATCGGTCAAAGGTCTCCTTCAGCTGTAAGTGCTTTCCTGTCTTGCTCGCCAGGTCCATCCATTTCCCTTTAAACCACTTGATTGTGGGTTTGCGGAGGAGATCTTTGGCCTCCACCTTGGCAACAAAGGTGATGTCTCCACCTTTAGACACAGAACATACAATATGAACATAGACAGGGTGTCCGCGGAGTCTTAAAAAGTCTTAAAAAGTCTTAAATTCATTTTTCTAAATTTAAGGCCTTAAAAAGTCTTAAATTCGTCCAAAATGTCACATGTTTGTCTTAAATAAATAACTCAGAGGTCTTAAATTTGTCGGGGCAGGACTATTTTATTTTTCTCGCGGGACTTTTCGGGAAGGAGATGTAGAGAGGCTACTTTCTTGCTAGCTGCGTATATAAACGGATGTCTGCGCGCTTGCTAGCTAGTCTGCGACAATGGGTAAGTGCAAATTCAACGTCAGTTGGCTGGAAGACGTCCGTTTCCGAGGTTGGCTGGAGTCTCATTGAGTGACACACATGCTATGCTTGGGTTGTAATACAGCGGGATCCCCCCCACCATCGCGGGTTTTAGGTCTTAAATTTCATTCAAGGTGGTATTAAAAAGGTCTTAAAAAGTCTTAAATTTGACTTGCTGAAACCTGCAGATACCCTGATAGAAAGAAAGGGTGTCCAACAGTCCAGATGCCCAATCAACTGAAGGTGTATTGAATAAAATGTAAAACTATGGAGGCTCTATGGCCTCTAAATAGTCTCTAAATAGATTCATTTCAAAATGTTGATGCTGAGTCTGTTGCCCCTCTGGAAGTGCTCTTAAAGAAATAGTGCAACACTTTGGGCAATGTGCTTATTGGACTTTTTTGTTGCAAAGATCAATAGATCAGTAGATCATAGATCAATGAAGCTAGAGCCAGTAACCAGTTAGGTTATCTTAGCATACAGACTGGAGACAGGGGCAACATCTCGGGGGTAACAGAAAATGAAGAAAATAAAAAAAATAAATAAACAATTGTCTTTACGCCAAACTAAGTGTCTCTAGGTTGTAGCTTCATATTTAGTCTCCAGGTTGTATGTTACTATAGAGGAACATATGTACTTAATATCTAGAATTCCATGTTTTACCATCTTCAACACTTCTTTAAGTCCTCTTTGTTGTGCTGTCACTCACCCACATTGACAACAGCACTTTGGGGACCCTCTACCAGCAGGGTGGACCGCGGCGGGGTGTCAATGGGCTTGTCCAGGTCCTCTGGGTTCTGGCCCTCTCCGAGAGACCACACTGGTCAGTCGGGAGAAACACACACGTGACACAACGCTCTCCATCGCCATTGTGCAAGGAAAAAAATGTACCGGTACATACACCCACCTTTCATTTTTGATCTTAAAGTCGTAGTCTTACCAAAGAAGAATTACACACACAGACAGACACATTTTCTCACTTTCAGCCATCACACCTCATACGGCAGCAGAATTTTAAGCTCTTTGCAACACGGAAAGCATGAAACAAACAATGTGAAGCACAGAAAGGGTGTCTAAAAAGCACAAAAGGCCAAGGGACCTTTTCCCAGCAAAATATAAAAGGCAATGCAAATTGTTCATTTTCCTGTTGCTCCGGTCTTCCTTGCAGTTGGTGGTCTGAATGTGGACGACATCACACTGTTGCCATTTTGTTACGTTAGCTTGGCCTAGCTTCACCTTCAGTCAAATTCACCGTTATCTATCAGATGTTGCCTGCTAATTTTTATGAAAAAGATTTAATTTTCCAAAAGCCCCATCATGTCCATGTCTCCATAGTTATGGAGGACAGAGAAAGTGTGTAGTATGACATTTCAGGAAAACAATCTTTTTCATGTTGCACACCATATTGTTGAGACAAATCAACCTGGATTATGCTAAACTACTACCGAGGCTCCATTTGACCAGGTATGACGCGGACCTTCCTCTCGGTGTGTATGAAGAGATGGGCGTAAGGACCATAAGAGTATTCTTTGGCTACCACATTATTACCTGAGTCTTTTCTCCCCATGGCTGGCGCGCTATCATCTAAACAAAGACAGAGAGAAATTTACAGCATATTGTAAAGAATAGTACTGTAAAGTCCACTAAAGCAAGCACACACTCAAAGTAAAACCAACAAGCAATTATAGATCTGCAAGCATTAACCTGAGGAATCAGATAGGTCTGATTAAAAAATCTATGATGTGCTCTTTGTTCTGCTTTCAAGCTATATCTTGAATATGGATTCATTACTGATTGTAAAACCTGGACTGTTAGGACCAGAATTCCAAATGTAATTTATTTGACAATCATTATTAATTTAATGACAATTTATGGTGCAGAAAAAAACCCCATGATCATTTGAATTAACATTAAGAAAAATAATTTGGATTAATAGTTGGATATTAATATGTTAGCGATGAAACTTCACTTTCTTGTATTGAAATGCTAATTTCAATAACGTGTTTTCTACATTCAGACAGTGGGTAGGACAGTCTGCTACTTTTTCAGAGGTGCTGAAATGGTGGGATTCAACAGAGGGATCTTACTAGGCAGCTCAATTGAGAGTTTCTTGAGTGACCTGGCATCCTCTGAAAAAAAGCACAGTTATCATTGAAATTAATGTGGATGCACTCAACTACTTAAGGTGGTTTGAGGATTATTGTATCATCAGGATGGGTTTGACTAGCTGCTGGATGTTTACCATTGGAAAAACTCAGAGAAGTAGCTGTGTGCTTGTCTTTTCTGCCTGGAAGTTAACCCGACAACATATACACCATCTTTGAAGCCTTTTTTCCATGTAAAATTGAAAAAGACTGTTGCAACCACTTATAATAACAAATATTACTGGTGCTTCTGGCACACCAGAAAGAAAAACAAGCCATGCAAAACATAATTGTATTGGTTTAGTTTTACCAGACAAAGAGTCTTCAGGGATTCATGGTTGGTTTGGGAAATGCATGTCTGGTTAACTTCATCAAGCATCATGCTAGCTTTTCCTTGTGCTTCCAGACTTTAAGCTAGGCTAAATACAACCGCCACTGCTCACTTACTAGTTTTGTTGCACAGAGAAGAAGCTGACATTAAGACAGCAAATAAATAATTTTCTCAAATGTCTTGTATCCACATAAAAGGGAATACCAATGCCCAGAAGTTTGGAACTTAATGTTAGCTATTTGTTAGCATTAGCTGTTCTCTCTCACTGCAGCTAGGATTCAGAGCTCAATTCAATACTATACTGTACATTTTGTTTGATTATAGTTTTTAATTATTAATAACAATTATTTAATGTTCAAACTGTCAGCATAATTTGACAACATAAAACATAAAAATAACACATTTACCAGTTGACTTCAGCAGCATTTCCTTTTAGTAGATAGGATTGTTGTATTTATAATATACATGTAAAATCACATTTTCACATCCTTCCTTTATTTGAGATGAGTAAATAATGGTTGATGTGCTTGTAGGAGTATTTTGCATGTAAAAACCACACGTTTATCCGTATGTCAGTGCACAGACATCAGAATATTTACAGATTTTACAGAAAAATACGGACAGAATAATTTAACGTTTTAATTGTGTAGCCTAGATTTGAGCCAATGTCGTTGCTAGTAAACATTAAATAATTAGCATGTGACGCTAAAATGCTTTTTCCCACTGGAAAACAAAATTGCAGGACAAATTAAACTTAATTTTGCTGTTCTTAGATAGCAATACAGCTGACCAACAAACATATTGGTGACTTGTGATTTAACAAAAAACCTACTCATGAGTCGATGGGAGTTGAATTGAGTCTGACTTACGGTGAGTGCTCATTGCAACCAGCCTGAAAGGATGAGGTGAAGAGGTTAAATTAGGAAGTTGTAAGGGTTGTTATGGGTACCAACCTGCTTGGGGTGTTGGGGAGGCGGTAGTGGCTGCAGCAGCATCATCATCTGCAATAAAGTTGTCATTGACAAATAGACCCACCTATCAAAAATCTCCATATCCATCACTGGCAGGCCAAAAAGACACAAGACTGGCAGGCCAACAAGGCCGTTCATCACATGCGAGACAAGACTCTGAATGGAGCATGACATGCAGCTCTTGGACGGAAGAAAAGAGACCAAAATATCAACCGATGATTTGACCCTGACTACTGTATATCTGAGGTAAAAAACAGTGTGGGATCATGAATGCTTTTTGCCGCAAGCTTTTCAAGCTGCTGCAACAAAAGCACAAGCTCTCTAGCACTGTGGCGCACAGGAAACACACATAGGTGTATCATAAAAATTCGTTTCAGCAGCAGATGCAACCCATGTGCAAAAAATGCTCACAACCAAGCCAACCAAAGCATGGAACTCTGTGTAACTCTCAGATTTGTTGCATTTTAAATCATTCAACTTACCTGAAGAGACAAAAGAATCAAAACCAATAGCAGGAAACCAGCTGACTGGCCTCTCAACGTTATATTTACCCGTGTGTGTGTGTATATTACTTCTGCCTTTACATTCACGTTTCTGGATCATAGAGTTTAATGACTCACCTTGCACACAACTTGCATCCCCTTCAGTTTGCCATTTCAGATATTTAATGTCGTCCATGTTTTATTAGTCGATATTAGTTCTTATTTCTTTAGACTATGCAGTGTAAAGTACTTAGGTGCAAGTACTCTGTATGTATTTGAGGTCTGCATGCAATCAACGCCACATAGGAATTAGGGCACCGATTTAAAAACAAATTATAAATGGATCCAACCATTAAGAATTAAGTGTGTAGCATTTTAACCAGGGAAGTAAATGTAATCTCAACAGGGAGTAAATCTAGGTTTGAGATCACTTAACCGTGCTGCTGAGCCATGCAGTGTTCACTTGAAATAGTGTGACTTGTTTCAGTAGCATTTAATGGTGAAGAGCTAGGGGGGTAAATATGCATTTCGAGAGAGAAATGGGATTTATTCAAATTGAAGAGGCATACTCACCAGTTGGTGGGGGAGGGCGGGGGCCCTCTTCCTTTACAGTAGAGTTACCAGACTCTACTTGCTGTTTTACCACAACCCCACCAGGCTGCGGTTGGTTTGAGCCATTTTCGGTAGGGCTCGGCTCCTGAGCCACCACAGCCTGTAATGGCTCAGGCTCTGTGGGCTCTGGTTTCGTCCCATCAGTCTCTACTGGCTCTTTCCCCTCTGCTACCGCCTCTGTATAGCAGACAAAGCGCCAGGCTGGAGCAGCAAGCATCGGCACAACCAACGGGGAGCCTTGCAAAATAATGCTTGCTCAAGGCGGGTATAAATAGCTAACAACCAGATAGCCACAATCTTAATTGGTGACTTGTAAGTAAGGAAGGTAATTTCAGATTCAGATTTTACAACCATGCTAGTGGCTGTGTGAGGTTTAGACACACAGCAGTTCCTTGAGTTTAATGCCAGAACGTAAGCAAGAACCACCAAGATGGTGGACTCACATTGCCTTCCATTGTGTGGCTAAAAGAAAAACACAAATCCGTCATTTAATTCAAATTCAGCTAAATCAATACATTACGTTAAACACTGATCTTTTAGCAAAGCACACGTTGTATGCCACAGTGTCTCATGTTTTGATCTGTTGCACCAGCGGAGTGTCTATTTGGTCATCGCATATTTATACTGTCAAGTGATCAAGAAGGAAGGGATTTGCTGACCGTTGATCTGGTTGCTTGCATCATATTTAGACAACTGACGAGAGCTACCAGAGTCAGTAAAACCCAACTTCCCCCAATCCCTTTATAGCCTACCTCCTGTGTGATGACTCACTGTGTCACACAGTTCCACAAAACACGAAGACAGCCACAGCAGGAGCGGCTGTCAGCACCAAGCGTCAAGGCAAATGCAGGTAGAGCAGTGCAGGCATGTGGATATGTGCACAGTGAGTGGAATGGTGGTCTTACTGCTAACCTTATTAACATTTCCTGTGAACATACGGTGCGCTGAGCAATCATACCTAAACAGGGGAAGTGCAGTTTCAGGCCGCTCAGAGTGAATTGCGTGAAAAATAATAAATCGTGATTGCACACACCAAACGAGCACGTGATGTGAATGTGATGTGCACAAGAACTCTCAAGTGAAAAGGGGGGGGAGGGGGGGAGTATCAGGATCAGGGTTACCCACCTGGGGGTGGAGAAATCTCCAGGGAAATCTCAGGGAGGGGCAGGACACCGTTACTGTCTGGGGCAACACTTTCTGAGCATGTGACAAATATAGTGGTGGATGGAACAGCTGCTTTTTTACAAGCACAAAGCTTCAGCATCTGCATTGCCTCTCTCAGTCTCGCACTCAGACATACACACCAGAACAGACATGAAAACACTCAAACGTGTCCTAACTCTCACAGAGACACCCACCCGCCTGCACGTAGTCACTCACACTTTATCGCAAAAAATTCTCACATTTGATAAAAACATAGGAAAAACTATTTTCCTGCTTATAAACATAGTAAATGTGCTGTTAATATATCATATTAATATATGATTAGGGTCGTTTTGGTTCACAATTGAAATGCACATTAATAAAACACATCATACATTATACTTCCATCACGGTGTTGAGGTGGTTTTGCTGTGGAGGCCTTATGGCGTCGGCAGCAGGATTTACCGTCGCAGCACCACCACAGCACCCACTGGAAGTGTCAGGCGTTGTCAGGCAGTCTTTATAAGTATTTGTGTTCATTATTTCTCTGAGATGAAGTGTGCTTGTTTTGGCAATTAGAGGAATTACCTGAAAAAGGCTTCACTGGATCATGAAATGCAAGTCAAAATCCTACACGTATATGTCTGTTTCACATCTTATGACCAGTGTTGGGCAATAGCACATTTTTTGCACAGTGTGCAGCAATGTCATAACTTTTTCTTCAGAAACGTGCAGCATAAAGGATTTTGTTATCCCAGTAATGTCTGGATCGGCTTGTTTGCAGTCGGAACTGCAGTTTAGCTACAATCCTCAATCACGCCAAACATGTCTGATTAGCTTCTCTTTAGCTGGCTTGCTAACATCAGCCATATGTAAGCCTACATTCAGGATTCATCTAGTTTTGTTTGTAGTGAAGTTTGGATGTTGATTCATTATTACGTTTCTCAGTGAGTAAAATGTTTTTTAAGTGACTTGGCCAACATTACACTGGAAATCATAAGATCAATCTGAAATTACTCAGAAGAATTATTTATCCACCAAGTCAAACAATAACATATAACATTTTTACGTATACTGAGCTAACCCCCCCGCACGCTTTAGAGCCTCAAGATGCTGAAGCTCCAAGGTCAAACCCCAGCGCCGGCAAAAAGCCAGTCGCATGCCGGCACCTTGCTCTCATGGAGCGGCCGAGGGGCGTCAGCTGAATCAACAGAGAAGGATCAGCTGGCTGGCGAGAGGAATGTGAGAGATGCTGACGGCTTGGTCGTCGCCACAGATCGCCCTAGAATGCAGCAGCATGTCTATACTGCCGGGTCCACTTTTACCCTCGAAATGCGACTTTGTTTTCACGCTGAGTTCAGAGCTGTGATCGTTATGTTACACGTGTGGATGTGCTCGGTTTTGCCCAGTGAAGTCCTCAGTGCACGGGGTTGGTGTTTGATGTGTACACCGAAGTATTCTCTTCCCAAAGAGCTGGTTTCCTGTTCCTTCACGCTGTCCTTCTCTCACTTGTGCAACTCCCGTTCTTTTGTTATGCATGTGTCTGTTGTCGTGCGTACGTCATGTAGCTATAATCTGCTACACTGCGAGGTGACAGGGGGGGATTAGATGTCTGACGCCGTCCACTCACCTTCTGGCTGGCCATTTGGCGTCTCGTCTGCACAAAGAAAAACAAAACACATCAATGTCAAACGCGAAGGCGAAATACCTCGCCGAGTGTCTTCATCACTCAAAAACGTTGTTCTGTTTGTGCACATTGACTTATTTTATTGATATGCGTCCGCTGATGAGTCACATTGTCTTTGTGTCAGATGACCGGCTCCTCGTGTTTCGACCCCATGTTATCTTAGCTGATTATGAAAGAAACCATTCGTTTGCCCTCAGCCTCGTCTAGACTTCTGAAACTAATGGTGGCGGTGGAGGGGCAGCAACAGAAACATAATGGCACCCAATGCAGGGCCTCCATACATCAAAGCATCCATACACCCTTGGCACGCAATGACTAGGGTTAAAATGAACCTTTCTTAGTTATTAGTGGGTTAGTGGACCACAGAGCCATGGGACGTTGTCTCGACCAGCACATTCTCGTTCCCAGGGGGTCAAATACCAGCAGAAGATGTGATCTTAACTGTGCTTTTTGATAGAAACCAGGATAGGCTTAGACCTGATGTCTACCAGAACTTTACATTTCAACCTTGAATTTAAACTAAATGTCTACAGACAAATAGACTTATAATGAACCCTTTTTCAATGTCAAATTGATCAGTGGGCCAAGGCTTTGCTTCTGACACCGATGCACCAGGTGTTCAATTAACCATAATGTAATGTTTCCTTAATCTAACAAAGTTTTGTTGCCTAAACCTAAGCAAGTGTTTTTGTTTGAATTCCAAATGTTTTCTGCGATCGTAGTGGGGCGTCATAGTGACGCGCTGGGCAACCCAGTGCATTAAAAAGTGATGCCAACGGGTCTGGCGTCTGATGATGCTGCTAGTACTCATGGGAGCTGTAGATGAGTCATGAAACATCTGGAGTGGCCTGTTGTTTTATTCTCCTTGCTCGATTTAGTTTAAATTCTCTCTGTTGACAAGAAGGAAAGCTGAATAATCATCTCTACTGTAAATCTTATGTTCATCTTGATCATGACTCTATTATTAATGAAGGAAAAACATAAATAAAGCAATAAGGTAATGCAAACCTTCCCTTTGCCTCGTCTTGCAATAAATATTAATGCTTAAAACCAGTATCCTTGACATGGAAGTGTCCCACCTTCTCCCGAAATAGCTGAATATGCCTGATGTGACTTGGAAGTCCCTTCTCCGAGTTTAGCTATAAAGAAACCTTCACAGAGAGTCTCTCACTGCCAGCCAGTCTATGAATACTGCAACACTAATTCCATGTATGTATGTTCACTGACTATTCTGCGTTTTTTAACAGCCATTTTCCTCCCATCGCTTCCTAGCTCCTGATATCCATCCATTCGTAGCGATTCCCTCTTAGGCATTCCTTGTCAAAATTAGCCACACTCCCACCTCACTTCAAAACAATGTATCACTGGCCACCAGGCTGCAATCCTGCGGGGTCACGCACCCGAGAATGAGCCCCGCTCGTTCACTGTCTCCTCTCCGTCGGGATAATGAGAGTGGAGAAAGGTTTTGTTTTACCTCTGAGGACTCCCAGTGCAGCTGACAGAGCTGCAGGTATTTTCAGCTGTTGCCCCTGCTGGCGTGCAGACAGAAGGGCTCATGCAGGCTCCCACTTGAGCCAAACTGCCGGCAGCTTCATTTTTTCCTAATATAGACATTTATTGCTTGAATAAGCCTACATTTATGATGGAGTTTGCCCTTGCTGTAGTTCTAAACTTTACTTCTGGTTCGGCGATAGCTTTAAAGAGGCACTTCTGGGCCTTGATGAGTCCGAGAAGAGATGAGAGCCATACTTGGGTGCCTATTAGCTGCTGACAGGCTTTTCCCCTCTGTATTGCCACGGGTTTGAGCTATGAAGTTGTATTCTGTATCACAAAGCGACAATGTCAGAGTACGGAGCCCAGCGAGAGTGATGGACCTCAGGGACAGTAAATATCATGAGGTGATGACAAGGGCTTGTTCGCGGCTGAAACCCAAAACTGAGTGGCAGTACTGTAAGGCCTCTGGGCACAGGGTCCGGGGGTTTAATGGCAAGTCATCTGACCTCTGAGTGATCCAACCTGAATGGAGGGTGGCAAGGAGATGTCTGTTTTGGTGTGTGGCACAGGAGGAGGAGGAGGAGGGGTTTGGCGGCTGTGTGTGTTTTGGGGGTGGGGGGTGGAAGGGAACAAGGGATGGGGATTAAAAGTGCGCTCATTCTGAACTATTCCAGGGCAAGAATCCGGGTCCCAAGAGATCTGCGGGCGACTCAGCCAGTCCGTCATCTCTGGTTTGGACTTTATAAAGGCCTGAGAGTGGGGTGTCTACAGCAACAGCGCTGGCCTCCTCCTCTTCAGCTGTTCAGACTCATTTAAAGAACAATACTTTTCTGCTCTCATTTATCTGCTGCTCTTGGCTATGCAGCTATTTATGGGTAGTGTTTGTGGCAGACAGGAATCCACTGCCTCTATTTCCCTACAGCTTTGTCTCTGAGGGGATCAGGGATGTTTATGGCTGTGGATGAACACTGTGGGGCAACTGTGATGTACACAATCCCCAGTACAAAGGTGCACGAAGATAAAGGTTACAATGAGCTTTACTTCGTTTCTGGACCTTGGTTTCCTCAGGCTGTTGCGAACGCCTACTCTTTCTTGCCCACGACTGACCCGACAGGAGATTAGGGTGAGATTTAGATGTGAGATGTGGGATTCTGGAGGTTGCAGCTTAAGAGTATTCATTTCCTGAAATGTATCAATGCCTGTAAAAGTGCTGCCATGTACCCAAGCTTGAAACTGCAGTGTCCACTCTCCAAACAACCAGGTGTTCAAGTGAATGTTATTTACATACCGTAGGCCAGAATCACGTTAAAGGGCTTTACAATGTATACAGCACACGTCACCCTCTGTGTTTAGACTCTTGGATCGGATAAGGAAAAACTCCTCAAAAAATGTGCGGGGGAAAAAAGCAACCCAGTGTTTATGTACAAATCGTATCTGAGGTATCAGGAACAACCACAGGCAGATCAATGGCCCCCTGAAGGATGGCAAGGTTATTAAAAACCTGTATCGGTTCTCATCAGGAAGGCTTCCAAGATCCAAACAAAATGTCCCATTTCCTCTACATGGGCATGTCTGGGTCGACGGCACACCCCTAAAAGAGCTGGGCTAATGTTGGGGGTGGGTGTAATGCCATATCGTAATGACAGACAAGAGCGGATTAAGAGGGAATGTTGATGGACACGATGGTACAGATGAGTGACGCGGTGGCACGGAGCAGATTGGATGGGTTAAGACGCTATGGACGGTTGAATAAGGGGCAGCACCCATCAGTCATCAGAGAAACAAACCCAATCAGGCCATCGCTACAGTTGCATCATCTGTCACAGGTCTTTTCATGTGGCGGGCTCAGCCTTCATCAACATTCCTACACTGCCCTTCATCATCGTGTCTTTTACACAGAATAATCCAGTACGCCAACTCCGGGCAACAACAGTATCTGCTCATAAACCCTAAATCTTCTCTTGCCCCTCCGGTGTTGGTAGAAACGGGTATGCATCAGTAATACAATACCGCTGTCAAAGTCACTTTGAGGTTTCCTATGAACACGCTGGCAGGCGAGTCGTAAAGTGATGGAGTCGCCTCTCAAACAATGACAGTAAATATAGTATCGAGTATCTGCAGTATATTTGCATTATTTGGGATTTTGACTGTCACATGCACACATGAAAACTCCTACCTTTCTTTGTGGGCTCTGGCATCTTGAGCCGCGTCCCAAGAACAAAGCAAGCGTCAAGGAGTCAGAAGGTGGGTCGCTAGGAGCCTTCAGAATAACGTGACTCTGCAGGAGACCAGGTAAATCGTGGAAGCCCTCTTGTCCAGGAGGGTGACGGATGATGGTCGGATCGTAGAAGAAGATAATAAAAAAACAACCTCTGGGACTCCTTGAACCAGAGTGATGGGAGATGAGGAGGGCACAGGGATACAGTTTGGAAATCTCAGTGGGGGAGAAGAGGAGGACCAGTGATAGATCCAGGAGGGACAGGCTTTCCTTATATAGAGAGGTGGCATGCTCCTCCTCTCTGTAGTGGTCGCGGCATCACTGTCCCGTACCCACTGGCTGCTGTGCCAGCTTCTTAGATAAGTAAATGTGAAGTTTATGTTTGTTTTTTTATGCATCCTTGTGCACAGAAGTGACATTAAAAGTATATATTTTACTTTGTGAAGGTTTACTGGATTTGAGTCCAATATAATAGTTTTATAGTGTAAGAAATTTGTCTTCATTTTCAAATATTATGCTTTTCATGGCTTGATATTCTTGTCAAATGATTCCAATTAGCCTGTTTTAATTGACGGAATCGTTTTTTGGGAAACACTCCCATTTCTTTGAGAGTTAGTTGAGAGGGCCGACTCCACTCAAAATATGAATTTACGACTAGATTTGCTATCAATACTTTCAGATGTGCCCCTTCAGGGTCAGACTGGCGGTTGTCAGCGGGGCATCAGAGGTGACTATCCTTAACGCACTATAGAAGCAGGTGAACAAGGGGGGGAAGGAGACGGGGGTGTGTTGTCATTCGTCACATGCAGGCCTGAGGGTGATGTATCACTCTCCGACAATCCCAGATGATATACAACATATTCCGAGATTCTGCGGCTTTATTACAAAAGAAAACTTTGAAATGGTACGCGGCCACTCGGTGCCAGATATCTTTTTAATCCGGCAGTAACGCTGTCCAAGAACAGCAGGCTTCCCGAACTGGCAAATAAATGCTGGGGAGATGCCTGGGCGGTGGTTAAATGGCCTATAATTAGACCGCTGGCTGTAAACCTTGACATTTGACATGTGTATCTGACTTGAAAAGAGGGATTCATCGTGAATTATGCCATTGATGTGGCTGCTTTGGTCCCAATTAATCTTTTGAGCACACAAGTGATGACTCAAGCGTGGTCTCAAGCAGCGAGCTTCTTCTCATGTACATCAGCGACCGGCTGCAGAGAATGTAACGCTATCATAACCACCTGGGCACGTTAATGACCTCAACATGGAAGCGCACTTAAAGCACGCGCAACTAATTCCTCAGAAAAGCCAATGGGGCAGTCAAGACGAGGCACGGCTCTATTTTCGGGGCCACAGATACTGTCATGTACACAGGAATGCAGTTTATATCAACTGTCATAAACTTGCTTGGACAATCATAACAAAGGGGAAAAGATCCTCCAAATGAATCGCTGTCGCTTCAGAATTAGATCCATACCGCGAGGCGACACATGCTGTGTGATGTGGAAGCGTTTAATTAAGAACCGTCCTTAAACGACTGTTTTCATAATTCAGCTCCGAGTATGTGGCCTTTCTTGGTAACAGACACCCCGTAGCTCAGTTAGCCCATTTATAACTCGCGGTGGGCTCCAGCAGTAAATACTGGGCTTAGGGAAGTATCATGTAGGTCCACTACAAACAGCACAAAACCATTTGGTATTGCCTAGGACGGCCGAGGGTTCACATCACAGGGGCGATTTAGCCATGAGGTCACACAACACGGGATGGAAAAAGAAAAGGGCTGAGAGGTTTTGAGATGGACTACACTGACACCCTCTGGTTCCCTTCAGCCAGCAAAAGCTGTTACGTGCAGGAAAACACACTTGTCAACAGGGGAAGAGGCACGCTCATTACTCCTCTTATCAGTATTATTGCATATAAGAGTAGAAATGTTGAGGGTTTTAATTCACCACAACTGTTATCTTTTACTAACGAAAATTACCTTAAGCTTATATCTCCTGCAACAAACGTGTCATCCCAGGAAGAAAATAAAAAATACAACAAAATGACGAAGAGAAAAATATGTTTTTAATTATGTACACCACAAACTCAACGCATGTACAAACTTCAAGAAAACTTTGTGAATTTGTCACGCACATTGTTGAAAAGTTAAAGCTTACAGAAAGTTCAAATGAAAAAAAAAATAAACACATTTATTTTATATTATGTGATACGAGCTACAAAAATCTAGTCCACGTTTACAGATCTCCTCGTTGACACTTCTGCAGCAGGATCAGTGTCTCTTGGCTGAACTGGTAGGTGAGCTTCTTCTTCACCTTGAAGATCTCTCCGGACCGGGCGTAGTTCCTGAGGGCGCGCGACATCTTCTGGTAGGTCATGGGCCTCTTGTTGCCCTTCCTCTGCCCCCACAGCGCAGCCACCTGGTCCTTGTTGGTGGAGGAAAAGCAGAAGACGCCGGTGGCGGCCGGCACCCAGGACACGCAGTGTGCCATGTTGGGATCCTCCAACATCTCAAACAGAAAGTGAAAGAGACGCACCTTCCCACCTGCAACCACCGAGCAAACAGGAAGTGACTTTGATGAAGACTTAATTGATTTAAAAGAGGCATTTAGGGCATATCACAGCAGCTGGGCCCCTTTGAAAACAGTGCTGGTAACAGTTAATCATTTCCTCATATATAACCATTCCCGATGCCATTTAGTGGAAAAGGTAAGGCTGTAAACACTGCGGTTATCTGATACAGAATATGTAAAAACAAGGATGGTGCTAAGCCCAGCTAAGATCTATTGTGTTTGACGGTAAAGGGAAGGTCTCTTATTTGCTCTCTTGGTTTTGTTTCCCCCAGGCTACTAGCAGCCGGGGCAATAACTGTATCTAGTGACCAAAAAAAGGAGAACTCACCACTCCCCGTCGTGTGTTTGGCTGGTTGTCTTGTTGATACAAAGTTTGGCAGCGATCCCTGCTCAGACAATGTTGTTGTGTTCTGGCCGAGGGCTGGTGGGGCATCGTGTGCCAGCAAAGGCTGAAGTGCAGGTTTGCTGATCTTTTGATGAAGGAAACATAGCTTTAAAAGGCTGCATTACATGTGCACATGTGTGGTACACGAGTGTTGTGTGGGACATTTAAATGCCTACAGGTGGTTGATCATACATCCAGCGCTGCTCGCATGATTCCTGGTCCACAGGTGCACCTCTTTCCCCTACAGGTGCAACTGCGGTGCAGATCACGGTGTCTACTGTAAAGAGCAGAACAAATATGCTCAAAAAACGGAGACCAAATGTATGAATTTAATTTGCCAGGCTTCCCTCTTACCATTTTCTCCAGCGTGTTGTCTGTAGTACTCCTCTAGGAACTCTAAGATCACCTCCAAATCAGATTGAGTCTCCTGGAAAGAATTCTGATAAAGATCAATTATTCCAGGTCAGCCTTGAATACTGCAGAATATATATATATTGTAAATAAATTCTAATGTTATCCTTGCTGCAAGGCTGCTCTTTACCATCACAGATGCAACTGAATCTAATGCAGTACAGTCCTCGCAGTTTGGGAGAATTTCACGAAACTGGCTTTGAGACACCCAAGTACCAGACTCTTTTTATACCCTCAACAGGACGGGGCTTTCTGCATAACACCCGACGTTTTCTACCCAAGGCTCACAGGAACAATGACCACCATGCCACAAAGCCCCAACACCAGCACCAGTCCCATCAACAAAGCCTCCCAGCACTGACCACATCCTCCCCGCTGCAGCAGATAAGACCTGGCCTGGAGGCAGCGTCGACACACAATGCCGTCTTTTCAGGAAAAACACACTTGCTGCCATATTTTTCCTCACAGGATGTGTCTTAATTTCAGATTTTTTAGTGCGCTTGTTGCAATATTTCACTTCAGTGGAGATGCTGCCAAATCTCTCAGCACAGAGATAATGCCTTTTTTATTCTCTGTCAAATCACAAAAGAAGAGGCTGCGGTTTGTATCAAGAGGGTAAAAAAAACGAACACAAGTGAGATTACACAGATTGATTTATTGGATCAATACAAAAAAAATGATATTTATTACAAACATTTATCAATATAGAATAAATAAAATATGTTTACAAAACATTGTTTTATCAAGATAATTATCAGTTATCAAACATCATGCTTATTACTGGTTGCTTGTTGTAACAACAGGAGCCGTACTTAAGCTTTGAAATACGACTTTTGCAAATTATTCCAACTTAATGTATAAGATACAATACTGAAATATGATTTAATAGTTCTTTATATAACAACAATTATTTCTTCAGACACCGGAAAACATGTTAAGTCTACATTACATGTTACAACACGTGCTGGCATTAGCTACAAAACAATTTTTTTCTAAATAAGTCTAATTAAAGCTTAATTTCTGTCAAAGATTTTTAGTTGGATTCAGGTGTTTTTTAAAATTAAAATCTAGGGATAAAAAAAAAAAGTATTTACAAATTAATTTACAACAACACTACTTCCTGGAACACAAAATGCTAAAATAAAATGTATTTAAACACTTTTAACTAAATGTGTTCAGAGAGTTTGAGAGAAGAAAGTCCTTTTCAAAGTTTAAAGGGATTTTCCCCGTCCGTGATCAAACAGCTCAGAGTTTAGTCGTGCTGTGTGACGTGAAGCTGGAGGCCAGGTCATAGTCTTCCTGCAGCTGGTAGTGTCCGTTCCAGCTGTGCCACTCCGCCGCCGCAGAGCTGCAGTAGCTCTGTTCGGCCGGGCTCTGCTGCCGGCCGTGGACCTCCTCTGGTGCAGGGCGGCACGGCGGCTGCATGGACACCTGCGCAGAGCCCAGTCTGTGCAGGATGTCTGGGTTGAACTGGTAGGTAAGTTTGCGGCGCACTTTGATGATCTCACCGGTGCGGCTGTAGTTTCTCAGAGCTCTCGCCATCTTCTGATAGGTCATGGTCTTGCGGTTGCCCTTGCGTTGGCCCCAGCACTCAGCCAGCTTCTCCTTGTTCTTGGAGATGAAGTGGAATGTGCCGCTGCCGTTGTCCGTCCACTGGATTGAGTCGCCCATGTTGGGGTCGTTCAGGGCCTCATGGAGATATTCATAAAGTCTGAGTTTCTTGCGACCTGAGGAGATTAAATTGGTCTTGTTTTAGTCACAGAGAATTGCTCAATTTCATTAGTCTAGTGAAAACTTGAACCTACCTTTGCTGTTCCTCTGTGGTGGTAAGATTGAGTAGAAATGAGGCGATTCGTTCTGCAGTTCTGAGTGACTCAAGGAGACGTCAGGGATGATCTGAGGCCAAGGTTGCTGCTGAAAGAAATTGTAAAGATTATACCCCTTCTTTATAAATCTTCTCACATCATTTTCAAATGCACAGATATAGAATTATTTGGCTCCACTTACAGCCATGTCATTCCAGTCATATGCAGGAGCCGGTATATCAGACGGGTGAGTGACGAGGCAGCAGATCTGACACTGAAGGGACGGCTGCTGGGTACCCAGAGTCTCATAATATGCGTACTCTGAAGTAAAAAAAAACATTAGTTGTCACTATTTAATTCATATAAGTAAATTAATTAATTTAATCCATTCAAATTGCTTTTCTTGTGATGATAAAAGAGAAAAACATGTTGATTTCTAAGCACAAAATCATGCATTGAAAGATAAATAAATATGTAATTCATAGAGCAGAAGCATTTCTGTATTCAGAGATGTTTTACTGTACCTGAATCGTAAGGTGAATTATTTAAATGCTGTTGAATCACATCATTTGCATCCTGGAAGTGTTGGTTGATGTCGTTGTCCAAAGAGGTCTGCAATAGATAGAAAAGATTAATTTCATCAAAGTGTTTATTCTAAGTATAAAGCATGAGATTATGAAACTCCAGGAGAGTAATTCTTTCATATAACTGTAATAAAAATCAATAGAGTATCCTTACAACTCACCATCTTGTGCATCTGAGTGTTGCCCTCAGTCGAGGCCATTTCGGTGCTAATAGGTGAACTCTGCTACACTAGTGCAGGTGTACAGTACGTGGACAGGTATATATAAGCTGCAGACCTCCAATACCTGTTCACCATTCAGCCACATGAATAGGTAGAGAGGCTGGTCAATTTAAATGTGTTAACGTCACAATGTACTGCAGCCCTACACTTCTTCTTTTTTTGAAAGCACCGATCAGATAGACATCTGAGCATCAGTCTGTCGTAGTAGAGATCACAATCAACAAACAACAAGAACCTCTTTTATTACACCCATCCACCAGGAATACCACCAATTCTCAGCCTGACCTGAGAATTTGCATACTGGGCGAGATAATTGTCTAACATACACATCTTGCAGTTCAGTGATGCACTTTTCTGTCCATTTAAATGGGAGCCTATAGATTTGAGTGAAATGTTGTCCTTTGATTTATGGCAGTAAAGTCGAGTGACAGAAGGAATTTGCATGAGGAGTGAGCCTGCGGTGGCGCTCTTATAGGAAACAAAAACTGGATTTGTAACCACTAACAATAAAATTAAGTCATTATTTACTTTATATTACATTTGAATTTAAAGGCTGAAATGACAAAACATTTTTTTTTACATATTAGAACATTATAATTTAATATTTTTCTCAGAAAATGTAATAACTTGTACACTTAAATTGCACAAAGGTGACAAACCAATGAAAGAATATTACAATATTTTAAATGAACAAGCATGTGTGTTCCTCTCAAAGCGACATGAATGCTTTGCATATCTTGTAACAACAAAACAATGAACTTTGTTCCTCTTCTAACTTTTTAAAATGTTTTTATGATGTTGTGATCATGAAGGAGGCATCATTTACCAATGACTTGTTTTACTACTGCTTGCTGTAGAAGCTGTTCATAAAAGTGGACGTGACAAACGTGCACCTCCTGTAAAATCTCTTCAATAAATATATTTTTTTTCAAACAGGAGTCCTGGAAGCTCAATACGGAGCTCTGCAGAGCCGAAGGGACGATTAAAACAAAATCTGTGAGTATTTGAATTCCCAAATGACCAAAACACCATAAACGCAGCTTCAGATAAATATGATTGTAAAGGTTAATGGTTAATAATGTGGTGACCACTGTTAAACTCAGCCTGTGCTTTTTCCCCACAAAGCCAACCCTCCTGTTTAAATAAACACAGGGGTTTTTGAGAAGTGCATTTATCTCAGGCGTGCAGTTTTAAATATCAACTGACTTGCTCCTGAAGTTCCCCTTTCGGCCCAGTTAAGTGTGGTGGCAGTCAGGCATGAACACCGGGCTGGAAACATAATTTGAGCAAAAAGAAAATGGCGATGCACATTTTACATGAAGGCCAGGAGTTACGATGTTAGATTACAGGAGCAGATTACTGTGTTTTGATGTGACGTGGTCGGATTTGTCCTTATTTTTGTGTCTTTTTTTACAAAAAATAAAAGTTAAAACAAAAAAACAATGTGTTCATCATTAGTAAAGAAAAACATCTTGTCACAGTAAATTACTATATTGTGTGTGTGTGCATGTGAGAGTGTGGCACATGTGTGTTGGTGTGCTTCCTGCCTGTGCAGCACGCTGATAAAAACAAAGAACCACAAACCTCGTCCTTTCACCCCACCACTCCGTCTTTCCCTCTTTCCATTCAGGGTGAAGCTTCTGTCAAATCAACTCCATAAATTAAAGACCGCAAAGCTGTCGGGCTGCAGCTGAAGCCTGACAGACGTGTACTGCTGTGGGCACTGCGTGGGATGCAGGGTTGCCTCCATCGTGCTCCATTAGTTCGGTCTTATAAGAAGTAGCTTTCGACTATTTGTTATATTTTATAAAAGGATGATTTACATTTGCAACAGGTAACGAGGGATGCTTTTTATCGTGATTATTATTTTCTTGTATTCTGCTCTATCAGTTATGAATCACATGTTTAGCCCCCTAACAACCTGGTTTATTGGTCCAGAATATAAATATTATATATAACATCCATCGTCCCCAGAGAGTGAAGTGCAGTGACTTTACTGTTGCGAGATACGTTGCTCTGCGGTCCTTTA
Organism: Eutrigla gurnardus; assembly: GCF_963514095.1. Taxonomy (NCBI): domain Eukaryota; kingdom Metazoa; phylum Chordata; class Actinopteri; order Perciformes; family Triglidae; genus Eutrigla; species Eutrigla gurnardus. The sequence continues at coordinate 9,037,991 of NC_139932.1, read as the reverse complement.
TCAAATGAAAGGTCGATTATTTGCATGAAGAGTGAGCCTGTGGTGGAAACAAAAACTGGATTTATCATAACCACTAACTTACAATAAATCAAACAATAATCACTGGTGACTGATAATAAATATATGTTATTACATAATTTATATTAGATTTCATATAAAAGCTGAAATGCCCAAATTAATTAAAATAAATTAATTCTCCACATTATTCAGTTGCATTCTGTTGATTTTGTTTATGCTATGTTCTATGCATTATGTTGCTCTCTGTTCTATTCTCTTGTGTTCTATTTATTACATTCTATTCTATTTAACTCTATTCTGTTCTGCTCTATAAATGACCACTTCAAATTCCGAGCCCTAAACATGAAAATGCATCCATAACCACTTTCCTTAATGAAGGAATAATGATGATGATGATGATGGTAATAATAATAATAATTTCACCCATTTAAAGAAACAATTTCTCAGATTTCAACATTTTGCAAATGTGCCATTACTTGATGGTTAGTAGAGTACATTTGTTTCTGTTATCTATATATTTTAATGTTGAGGTTGACGTCAGAGAATCCATGTTGATTTTGTGGTTTGTGTGTGTGTGTGTGTGTGTGTGTGTTGTGAGGGAAGGGAGAGGGGGAGATTCATGTGTGTGTCTATGAAGGTGGTGTGTTTTGGCAGAGCAGCCATGCTGCAGCTTTATCTTTGCAAACAAAGAAGCACTTTCCTTCCTCTTCTCAATTCAATAGCTGCGTGCATGTTGGTAGCGATGTGGGAACGGCACCACACTCAGCCCCATTGTTCTTCTTTATTTACTGGCACTCGATGAAAATCAAGAAGTGTCAAAGCCGCTGGCATATAATTAGCCCATCGGCTGAACGCAGAGTAATAATCATTATCAATGAGATCATGTTCGTGTCTTCGGTGAGATTAGCAGGAAAAGAAAAATTATGCATGGTGATTGCTTCAGTGTGTTTCTGCTATGTTATTGTTGTACCCAGTTGCACACATTACTTTTTAAAATCTATTTTTGTCTTTCTTTGTAATTCGGCAGGTGCCCTTTCCGTATCTGCAACTATGGTTCATGTGTAAAATGATATAAATGATAAAGATTGCATGATTGTTACGAAAGGTACACATGATTTAGTAGAATAGAAGTTGCTTAATCCTGTAGTTGTTAGTTCATTGCATCTCCTGGTCCTGTTGTCCTCTCAGGATGATGTTGGTTCTCTTTGCTAAATGAAATAGTGCCGACTGACCAGCAGACGGAGCTTTGAACCAAACACATGTCACATATCTCACAAAGCCCTGAGGAGCAGGTTCAGTGACAGACAGGGCTGTTGGAGTGATATCTTTTTTTTTTTTAATTACTTGCAGTAAGTTTCCATCTGTTCTTTTGTATTTGATTTGTCACATTATTTACTCTCTGCACCATCAATCCTCTTTCTTACCCAAAATCAAGGGACTAAGGAACGTTTCAATTTGCTCTCCTTCAGACGCTTCAGGGAAGCAGATTAAAAACATTATTACAGCTGATTGCGTTGCTGTAAAGTAACTTTAAGTAGAATTTTAAGTTTCTTTTACTCTACTGGAGTATTTCCATTCTCTTGACTGTCAAACAGAATAATACAAAATATAAATAAAGAATAAATACTGATGTCACATTCTAGTTTAAGATAACATAAGACTTTTTTTTTATTTCCAGAGGGAAATTCAAAACTTAACATGTAACTTAAGTAATTCAAATGCACTCTCCCTTTACCAGTTGCAACATTAAAATGATACATTACTATGTACTACTTTCTATGATCATAGGTTGCCCATCAAGTAGGAATAATTTTCAAATGTCTTGTCTTTTATAGAGCCAAACAAATGTTATGCATTAATTCATTTTACCTGGGTTATTGTGACACATAATGAACAGAGGATTGTGTCTGAAAACTAAATATTCCAACTTTATGGGGAACAGTGTATATTCAAATTATGATACTGCTACAGGTTTGTGGTGCATTGAGACAGGATTTTACAACTCACGATGACAATTATTTTATCTACGGTTGCGACAAAGGCGAGGTTAACATTAGAAATGCTGCGTTTATCTTCTTATAGTACCAAGAATGTGTATTTGTATAACGTTGATGTATTTGTCTCAGGAAATTACCTGTTTTTTTTCTACATCGGCATTCCAACTGAACCAACACAGCAGCCACATTCAAGTGTTGCAGAGTGATTACCATGATAGGATATGAAGAAAAAGACATTGTAAAAGAATGTTTGCTTATCAGAAATGATAATGTATCTATAATTATATCCATAATAAGAGACACAAACACACAAAAAACATCGAAAACACATGTCAAGTTTGAGGATTCTTTGACATTCTACCTTTACATGATTTTACATTCCAGGTTTTTACATTTAGATCAGAGATCTATTGAAAAACAAAGGCCATGAGCTGAGGTAGCACAAAACGAATCTGAAAAAATCAAATTAATGTGTCAGATAGTAACTACAATACAAAGAGCGCGTAAGAGGGTAAAATCCAGCATTCCAAGAGTGAAGTGGAATATTTTCATTTGGAATAGAAAACCTGAAGGGGACTACTTTCTGCAGTAGGCCACGGCACCGTACGCCACCACACCCACAACGGCGACTAAAGCGGCGCCTCCACACAGCAACTCAGTGGAGCTCAGCGGCTTGGGAGTCTTGGGAGCGGCGGGGTGTGTCGGCTCCTGAGAGGCTGAATGTTCCTCCGCATCCGAGAGGGGAATCTGTGAGAATTTGAGTTGCTCGAGACTCTCTGGCTTCGCTGCCATCTGTGCCAGGATAAAAGGAGGGTGGAGCCCCTTCGTGGAGTAAAGCTCCTCGGCCTCAGTGGTCGTGGTTGAAGGGACCGGGGTGGACGTAGTGGAGGGGGGGTCGAGCTTGACGATAGGCAGAGGGGGCAATGCCATCGGGGGGACAACCTGCATGAACTCTGCAGGCTTCTTCTCCACGTGAGGCTCCTCTGCGGACTCCAGGAGGTCCTCAGTTTCTGGGGAATGGAGGTCCCGCTCCTCCTCCTCCCTGAGCTCCACCAGCTCCCTCTCCCCACCCAAAACACTCAACACGCTCGTCTGCAGCTCCTCGTCCTCTTCCTCCTCTTCCTCTGTTCTTCTCTCCCCCTCCCGCTTCTCGGCCTCCTCCAGCATCTCGGCCTCCTCTCGCTCCAGGTGGACCATGTCGGAGTTGGAGGAGTGGTTCTCCTCCCCGCCCAGAGCCGCACCGTCGTTGCTGTCCAGGCTCTTGGTGTCCTCCGGGTCCACGTCGCCCACGGTGGACCAGGACTCTGCCAGGAGGCTCTCACTCTGCCAGGGTCCGGGGCTCTCTGCCTGGGTCAGAGGCAGAGCAGCAGGGCTGGGGCTGAGGGAACCAGCCTCCCCGCCACCTCCATCCCCCCGGCTGGACTCGACTGGGGCCTTTCCCTCCAGAATGAAGACTGGCTGCTGCAGAGACAAAATAGACTTCAGAGACGGAAGTGCAATCATAAGGTACTAGTTTGTCTACATCTGGGGTCCCCACCCATCTTGTGTCTTTTTTACTCTTTTCTTAGATTACTTTCAATATATCAAGCGCAATATAACTTTTTTATTAATTTTTCATTGCTAATATTACTTTTCTATCTTAGTTGACTTCTTTTGCTGAATTAATCTTATTTATATGGTTAATGTATTAGGCACTAGTGTAGTGAAGTGTATTAATTAGTTAATTTAGTTGTAATTTACATTTTCTATTATCTTATCTTTACTTGATCATTTTCCATTGTATACTACTGTATATTTAATACTATTTTATTCACAGTTTTTCTTCTCTGCTACATTAATATGGACCCACTCGTCTGAAATAAAGTTGAATTGAAATGTAAGTACATTTTGCTGATAATACTTCTGTACTTAAAGGGATAGTTCGGAATTTTGGACATAAGACCTATTTTCCAACTCAGCCTCCAAAAGTGTCCATTTCTGTGAGATTGAAGAACCTACCACTGCAGGCTACTCTGCGTCTGTAGCAATGCCAGCAGGTAAACAAACTATTATAGAACCGGTAACTTATAAGTGCTAGGTGATATCAGTCCGCCGCTGCCATAGCCTACTAGGAAGTATGACACGCTGCTGCTGCTGCTGCTGCTGCTGAGACATAAATCCTTAAAAATGCAAGGTTGGTTTTATTTCAAAAATTATATCAACACAGATATGTACATCGATAGTCTGCCGTTACAATGGATTTGCCTTGGGTGCACTGTGGAGTCGGTATGAGTGTTTTTAATGCCATGCTAACTAGAACCATTGACTTGCGCTAGCCATAGCATAAGCGAACTCTGCAACTAGAAGAACTGAATGAAATGTCTTGAAAACGTCTCCAGACGTCTCGAACACACCGGCTCACTTGGAAAATAGGTCTTTTATCCAAAATTCCGAACTATCCCTTAAAGTCACTTCAGGTTGCCCAAGACTTTTTGTTTCTGCATCTGAATATGATAATCAGAGATATCTGCACTGAAAACACATAAGACTCACCAGTCAGCGAGTTTGACACTTATTTGTTAGAGTCAGACTTGTTTCAGTCTGACAGAATATCCTCATTTTTAATACACAGCTCATTAAAAGTTAGAACCGGGCCTCGGAGTGCACGCGCTGCGCGTTCTGAAACCAGAGAAAACACAAGACAGGCCACATGTTGCGAACGTGATACAACATTAGACAGAGAAGAGCGAGTGCTGAGAGTCTATTCTGGGGCTGGCATGGGGGGCGAATACTTTCTGCAATCACAGCTGAAACACGGCACAAGGGGTGAAGAGGGTCACCTTGAGGCCGACTTAATTTATGCAAACAACCGTGGGTACAGCCGTCATCCTCAATCTGGAGAATGTTTTTCCATACACTATAATGTTGAGATTAAATGCCACATATTCAGGCATTGGTCAGAATGAGAGACGGATGCTGGAATGATGGTATCAGATATAATGAATATGTCACTTCCGTTTTATGTCCCTACTCTGACGTCATGTGAAATCACTGAAATAGCTTCCACTCTTGGGTGACAGATGGAGATGTATATAGTGCCTAAACATAGTAAGATATGCAGGTTAAGGCTATAGATAGTCACAGCCGCTGCAACACAGAGCAGCCAGTGAGCAACTTTTTCCGACGGCCTATAACTGATGTCACTGAGAACTGGTGAAAGATATAGACAAGCATGTTGCAGGTCAATATTTATTAAAGTCACTATGCTTAGAAATAGTTTGGATATTCTGAAGTGGGTCCAGTCGATGATGTGATTTGTCGTCTGTCATGTGTTTTTCTTTTTTTAATGCTTCCACTAAAGTCACGGATCTATTTTTATTCTACTCACGGAGAGTTTAAATTTACCCTTAATTAGACTTGTAGTCAAGACCGCCTAAACCGAGACCAAGACACTACCAAGACCAGACAGTATCAAGACCAAGACACTACCAAGACCAAGACCAAGACAGACCAAGTCAAGACCAAGACCAGTTCAGCTCGAGACCGAGACCGAGACCGAGACCAAAAAAAAAAGTTGTTTTTGCCATTTTGCATGAGTTGTAGAACATAAGCACCATATTGGGTTCAGCTGCTTAGTATATGAGAAATGTATTATTTCAACTACAGGCACAATAATACAGTGACAGTACATGTCTTGTGTGTGAACTCACTATAAATGTTTTCATCAATTGACTAAAAATCTAATATGTGTAGCAATTGCATGACCACACCGTACTACACTATTTGAGGATTGACTCTTGAGTGCTGTTAAGGACTGACATGACTATAGTCCTAAAGTCATCTAACAAAATAACAAGCCCCCAACACCACCCTGCACCTTAAAAAAAAAAGTCTAATGAATTGGAAATATGTCACCAATTTAAATTGTCCTTAATTTGTAGATAAAATGTTAATTCTAAATATTATTATATTATAATATCAGCATCACTGAAATGGCATAGGCCATTGCCCACTGGCAAACAATCTCTTTATGGTCTGTAAAACCGAACCTGATGACTGACGAATTCGCCGACATTTTGCGTCCTCCTTCATAGATCTTGACCGTGCTTCAGAGGCTTCAGAGGGGGGAGGGGGGAGGAGGAGGGAGGGGAAGCGTGAGAGGACAAGCGCCGCCGTCTGTGTCACAAAATGTATGTGATTGGTACTTGAAGGGGGCGTATAATGATAGCTGTATTTAAAAAAAAAACTGTCCTTGCCTGCCTGGATAGGTTACATTCCCTTCGAGACCGCGCTGCCAGTCCGAGACATTGCGAGACCGAGAGACCCGAGACCGAGACAAGACCGAGACCAAAGACTGTCGAGGCCGTGACAAGACCAAGACCACGAAAAAGCGGTCTTGAGACCGGTCTCGAGACCAAGACCGGTCTCGAGAACTACAAGTCTACCCTTAATGTAACTGTGATTTCATTAAAACACTAATGAAGAGACATTTGTATTCAAATCATGTGACTTTCTGGCAACAACAACAAAAAGAACATGCAGGTCGACTTTGTCTTTTAAGGGAATTTGCAATACAATTAGTCAATACAATTAATCAATTAGTCAATAAGTGACACTGACTGATTTCTATGTTTTTCATTTTTTCAAACTTCACTCAGAAATATTTATTTTATTGAGATTTTTTAAATATATGTTGTTATTTTTAATAATAATGATGAAATACATTTATTTTTTATTTTTTTAGCAATAAGAAAGTCATTAATAGTAGTACTGATCAAATTGAAGCGATACCCATCCTCTTTCTGTCACTCTTATTACTCTTATTAGCAGCACATACTGTTAAGTCAGGTTATGGTTGGATGTCACGGAGATCTCATTTTCAGGTTGGAGCTTCACGCTGCTAATCAAAACTGTCACTCATCTATCTCAACCTACAGATTTCAACGGGATCTTTTAGTTTTTCAATATTTATAATTTCAATAACTTTCAAAGGTGAAACATTCTAAAATAGATTCAATAAGAGTTTGTCTGTTACAGATTCAGATCAAATACTAAAAAACACTAATACTTAAATAATTAATACTGAAACTCATATTAATTTCAAAAACCTAAAAAGAAGTAGACTCATGCTGCCTGAAAAGGGATGCGTTCAAGAAGCACACTTGTCTTCACACTTGACTGCCAGTTAATTTAGTAATTAAGCATGTCTGCCCATGCATACTCTGTTAGCAGTTTTTTCCCTAATTTTCATATGCGCCTAAACATAAATACATGTAAGCGTAGAGTCCTGCGTATTATTAAGGACAAATCCTTTCCAGGGTTTAGATATCTACCTTTTACCACTTCGCCTTCATAATTGTGCTGTATTACATTTTCTAGTCTAGTAACTGGGCTGCATGGTATGTGGCCCTGGGGTCCCCAGTTTGATTGGATACGCCCCCTCTTTGTTTGTTTGTTTGTTTCTTCCTCCCTTGCTTTCTTTCCCATGTTTTCTGTCTCAATCTTTACCAATTTTCCAATAAAAAAGTGTGTGTGTGTGTGTGTGTGTGTGTGTGTGTGTGTGTGTGTGTGTGTGTGTGTGTGTGTGTGTGTGTGTGTGTGTGTGTGTGTGTGTGTGTGTGTGTGTGTGTGTGTGTGCTGATTGGCTTTATTAACAAAACTAAAGGTAGAACATCTAGATAATTTTGCTCCATAAGATTGTGTTTAATTTCACAAAAGTCTTGCAATCATTTTGGGATTTGAACTTCCTTCTCTCCTCTTTCCTTTAAAGAACTAACCTTTGGGATTTGTCATTACAGGTCCTTTTCCTAAATGAAGTGTGTTCTCAATGATGAATCGATTTTTATTACTTCACTTATTACATCACGGTCAAAACTATTTGTTCTGTGTTGCCCCACCGAGAAAAGCAAACCTTTCCCAACTGTTACACAACAGCTTGGTTACCTTTTGTGCAATAAAACCTCCTGATTAGCCCAGCAGCTGGACTATCAATAGAAAGGCTTATTTGGCCTTGAATAATCATTTCCAGTACACAGCGGCGCCTTTAAAGAGCTCAATCACTGTCACTCTTCTAAGGCGAGCAGACTGAAACAGACGCCTCCCACACGTCACTGACTTAATGAGCAACTTGTTGCCATGTTGTCTGACCCGAGCTGCGTGTCCTGCAGACCTGTGCCGACTTCAATCCCCGAAACATTCAAATACGCCACACAAACATCTCAAAACCTTCACACACACGGAGGCTCATCCGTGTCTGTGCACGCAAAGACACCAATCAACCTTTTCTACTCTGTGACCCTCCTTTACTTACTGGCCTACTTGAGTAATTGGATTCCCCTTGATCCTATCCCAGTGATAACAGACTCATGGGGAAGTAAATGACCAGGCAGATTTAGGGCACTCTTTCTGTGTGAATGTGTGGTGAGGACAGAGGGATATGACATATGCAATATGGAAAAAAATCAAAAGGTCAGCTTTCAATGTCAAAGAACTGGTTGAGATAAGAGAAAGCACCTCTTCATGGCAGCTCCTCGGTCCCTTGCAAGGTGAGATTTTGCCCTTCACACCATCAGAGTGAACCATGAAGATCCCTCTAACGCTCACATGCTTACAGATAACGCACTTTTAACACTATACAAGGCACAGGCTCTCTATCTTTCTTATTTCAGGCTTTGTTCAAACTTTCTGCAAATGTGATTTTTAAAAGAAAGCATCCCATCATACCTGCGACCTCTTGGTGCGGTGCCGAACGAGCTGCTAGATGAGAAGCAGATGCTGGAGATCAAAGGGAGACAAGCATTCAGACGCAAAGCCACAAAACAACAGATAGGCAGACATGCATGCTGGAGCTGGCACGGGACTAACAAGATGGACAAGCTGTGCAAAAGTCTCCCTCTCCCTCCCTCTCCCCCCTCTCTCTGTGTCTCTCACCCCCACCCCACTTCCCAAATCCATGACATAACGGTTGGCAGGAGAGCAGTAGGTAGTGACTTTGCTTTTCAGAATGAGAGGGATTATGAATAATAATAAACGAAAGGTGAAAGAAATAGTCTTAACTCTACATCAGACTTTACCCTGTGTGTTCACGGTCTCTGAAAGGTCAAACGGAGGTCAGTGTGTGAGCGTTCCACTCGGGTAAACAAGTCTAGAGTTTTATGTTCGCCGTCCGAACAGCAGGTCACCAGTCAGTCCACAGTGTGCTGCTGTGAGCCGTTGACATCGAGTGGAAAACGCATGTCAGACTGGAAGAAGAGCTATTTCTAAACCTGAACTTTCCGAGTTCTACTCCCCTCTACTGGTAAGATACCTTTAAAGACTGGGAACTATGCCGGGAGGCTTTTATTCAGTGCACTTGCACAGCACCAACATGTACTCTATTTTTGTCATATACACTGTTTTCACAATGCAAATAATGACTTCATTTTTATGTGTTTTCTGTCTGTGCGGTGAAACACAACTGTTTTGTGTATTAAGTGTTAATAAAGTTGAGTGAGGATGAGTAATGCACTCAGGAGAAAGAATATAAATACATATAGTATAATAAAAAAGATTCAAAGTTATTGTTGGAATATATTTTATTTATGCTAGGCAAAGTTTAAATTTAAAGATTCAACAGTTTTACACTTTATAGAATTTACTACTCCTACTGCTACCACACATACTTAGTTTAGAACATTCAAATTGATTTTAATTTAATTAATAACCCTAACCCTATTTTTTGTTAGTTCGATTGTAAAATATCTAATAAATTAAAATCTTAATATATATATATTCACACATTATTGATACATTTGATTTGATATTATGTATAGAGTTACTAAGTGAAGGTGGGAGGGAACATAATTGAAAGATTAAAATCAAGGCAAATGAGAATAAAACAATAAGATTGTCAGAAAATAATGTAATTGAACACATGAGGATATGTTTAATAGTTAGTACATATAAAGTATTTTAAATACATACATGCATATATAAATAAATAAAATGAGAAATAGTACACATGATTTTTCGCTTTCCTACGTCAGGATAAGCTCGCCTCGCACTTGATTGGCTGCCCGGCCGGAAGTAAACATCATGTGACCTCGCAGATCAGCTGATCCTCCGTAGACATCTTTACGAGTCACGACTGCGGCGATTAATTCATACCTCGTCGTCTGTAATTTTCGGGTAAATAAACCTCTATTTAAAGCTCTCGTTGCGTGATTTAAACCCCTTCGTTGTTCCTGATATTACTCTTATTTCTCATTTGTTTTATTTCTTGTGTTTTTTCTTTATTTTCCCTCGCAGGGCCGCGCGGATATCTGACAGCTTCAACCATGGCGCTCAGCGATGCCGACGTTCAGAAGCAGGTAACGATTTAACCTTCAGAAACGCCACCGTTCGTCTGTGTCTCCCCGTTTGCTGTTAAAGGACTCTTCACGCTGCTGGTCGGCTCATTACAACACTGATGGATGTTTCTAGCAGCCGTAATGTGTGTGTGTGTGGAGGAGAATGACATTGAGAGGGCTGCAGTGGGTTAGCATCCAAATAAACACAAGCAAGCTACAATGCGCTATTTACGTTGTTTTTTTTACCCGTTTTCTACGTACAAATACTCGTCATATTTAAACACGCAGCCTTTTTTTTTAAAGCCAGCCTTGTGATATGGAAGTCATGGCTGAGATGTAGAGGCTCATATCTCCCAGTGATCACATGACGAACACATGCCAGGGCCTATGAGGAACTGGGAGTGAGTGAGCCACAGTCTGGACTCTTTAATGGGGAACACTGGAAATAACGTGAAGAAAATATGTGCTCATCAGTATAAAAGTCATTAAAAACCACCTACAGCAGTAAAATACAAATTAATGCAGTGGTTTTCAATCCAGAAACATCACATATAATAACACTGACAGGCAACAGTTCACTGCACAATCAATTATTTGTATTCTTTTAAATACACGTTGCTTGTGCACACTTAATAATATAGTGATGATAATTGTATAGGATTTAAATACTTCTTCCACCAGCGACGGCTGTAGTGATGAAGTCAGGCGGCAGAGTCGGTTCACAGCAGGTTGAGGAATTGGTTTCATTATGAGACAGATGACAATTGGCAGGACTCAGAGTTCACACTTAAGGAGGAATAATGCTGTGTGATGAAGTTGCGTCCATTTAAGACCCTCCAAGTGTGGGGAATGGGAGAAATACTATGTTTGTTAGGAAGCCTAGTGTTCTTTGCTGATAATGTTTCTTCTCCCCGTCTACAGATCAAGCACATGATGGCCTTCATTGAGCAGGAGGCCAATGAGAAGGCAGAAGAAATTGATGCAAAGGTAAAATCATTGCAGTAAAATCACACAAAGGGATGAGATTTAATCAAAATCAGGCCTGTGATGTAGCGATTCTGAGATTTTATTTTGAAATGTATTGTCTTGCCCCCATCAGTAGCACTCATCCTTTATCTAAAAATGCGTTGCCACTGATATCAAATCAATTATTAACACATTATAAGCATAGAGAAACACATAGAGATTCTCAACATCACACAAATTACCTAAATAATCATAGACATTGATTCCACATTAAAGAGAACTTATATTATTTGTATTTTAATGATGCATTGGTCCTCCACAATATTTTTGTGTGTGAGCCTCACCACTAGGGGCGCTAAAAAGGATTTTAGAAGTGTGGTATTTTCCTACCAATTAAATCATTGCCTTGGATTAAATAGTGTCTTGTCATTGTCTTGTATTTTACATTAGAACCTAGTTATTTGTAAATATAACCAAATGTATGTACAATTTCAGATTTCTACATTTTATCGTAGCACTACAATGAGAAAAATCAGTAATATTTTAAATTTTTACAACACTGATTCCAAAAACAAATGAAACCTTTTAAAGTGACTTATAATAATAGCAAACACCAGGATCAGAATTAGTATTGAGATTCACTTATTAATGATCCCAAAAACAGTGTTATGATGAGTCTGCGTCTCCTTCTGCAGGCAGAAGAAGAGTTCAACATCGAGAAGGGCCGTCTGGTCCAAACTCAGAGGCTGAAGATCATGGAGTACTACGAGAAGAAAGAGAAGCAGATCGAGCAGCAGAAGAAAATGTGAGTCATGGCGAGAAATCACAGGACACACCGAGTCCTCCCTTCCTTAATCCGGCCTCTTTTTAAGAACAAAGACATATCTGTCTTTGTGACACAGAGTTTCCGTGACTTTATCCGGTCGCTTCGTTCTACAACGACCCTTTTGTGACCTGCTCCAAACAGTCTCAAGGGTTTCCACTTAACAAACATAATCCCACTTAGAAGTCCAAACAGACTCAATGTGTGTGTTGTTTGTTCTTCACAGTCAAATGTCCAACCTGATGAACCAGGCTCGACTGAAGGTGCTGAAGGCGCGGGATGATATGATCCTGGTGAGCAGCTGCACCTCCACTTGTCATGGTGCTGTCATATTTCACAAGAGAGGTGGATTGTGTGATAATTAGAAAGCCGGTGTGTGTTTGTGCCCTCAGGAAATGCTGAATGATGCGCGCCAGCGGCTTGCTAACGTTGCAAAAGATCCAGCCAGGTACCCAGCTCTGATGGACGGGTTGATCTTACAGGTGAGTTTATACTCTCAGGTACAGCTATCTAAAATAATGCAGTCCAATTCAACAACCCTGCAGTAAATCCTCCCTTATAAAGGGTATAACGTTGTTGAAAGGTGTTTCAGTTATTTTGTCCACCTTATTTCTATCAATGAAGGTACTAAATAGTAGATCCATCAAACTCATTGCAATGCACCACAAACTGCACCCTCCACACAAACAATCCTCCAGACTGCATTACTTTTAGGTAGGTGTAGCTAATAAACTGGCATCCGAGTGTGTACGTTTTATGAGAAATAAAAAAATTCACCCTTTTGCTATCTTTCATATCAGGGATTATATCAGCTTCTGGAGTCCAAAGTCACTATTCGCTGCCGTAAACAGGACGTACAGGTCGTACAGGTGAGTAAATTCACATGAATGCATTTTCTCTTTTACATTTATATTTATTCATTTCCAAACCTTTTGTACACATACAAGAAATGTGGTTTTAGTTTGCTCATCATGTGACATAGAGTTAACAAGTACGTAGAAGTAGACGTACAGCTAAAAACAATGTAAAAAAATACTGAATTTCGGTCTGCATTGTGACTCTGTCTTCAGGCGTCCATCCAGAGGAACATTCCTGTATATAAAGCATCTGTGAAGACCAACATCGAGATCCGCATCGACCAGGACAACTTCATCTCCCCTGACATGTAAGCCGCATCACATTCCATCATCATGTTCAAATTACTCCTGAAAACTTACTGGATGAGTATTCTATTTCTGCGATTGATTTCTCTTGTTTTGGTTTGTTTGTGTTCGTCAGTTCTGGAGGCATTGAGATTTATAACGGTAACGGGAAGATCAAGGTCTCCAACACCCTGGAGAGCAGACTGGACCTCATGGCTCAGCAGGTAGAACAATAGGGGGCGCTCATATTTTTAACCTCCATGTTCAAATGAATTCCCCTTTTAATGAGTACAAGTACAATAATTCATAAATGTAGAAAGTAATTTTGACATAACTAAGATTACTTTAGTGTTAATATTACCAAAAACTTTATGTTTTACACGTGAGGAGCTGCAAGTGACTCCTTAAAAGATATTTATAATTTCAAATGGATTTCTCTATTTTGTGTCCTGCTTTTGTCTTTTATTGTGCAGATTATCTCTGTGAGGCTTTCCTTGTCAAACAAAGGTCAAATGAATACATAATTAGGTTTATTGGTCTACAATTGAATTACCTTTTAACAAACTTACATTTGGCAAAATGAGCATAGCTCTAATGTTAGCTGTTCTTTCTACGTGAGGAACGCAAAGTGACTTGTCCCAAGGATATTTTGGTGTTATTTGCATATATTTAAAATTTACACTTGGAAAAATACATTGAATATGCAAAGTTTCCATCATGTAAATAAATCAATTAACAAAGAATATATTAAAAAAAACACACATTAGTGTGTAAAACCATAAATAAAAGAAGCTTCAATAACTGTTAATTATCATTTTTGTTGATCGTTTTAAATCTAATCTTGAGATACCAGTTAAGGTTGATTTTAGGATGTATCTGAATCATGTTTGCAGTATTATATCGTTTACAATCACATTTTGTTTAAAAAAAAAGTTTATATTTTGTTAATTAAAAAAAATTCTGAGACAACACAAAATATAGTACCAGACGTACTATATTTTGTGTTGTCTCGGCCAGGAAATGTTTAATCTCAGTAAGGCTTTTGTATTAAAATGAATCAATCAAATACATTTATATTATAAATAAATGAATTGTTTAGCTTTTGGACTATTTTGACCCTGCTCATGAACCGTGTGTGTCTGTGTTTGCAGATGATGCCTGAGATCCGAGTGGCTCTCTTCGGTGCCAACCCTAATCGCAAGTTTCTGGACTAAATAGTTTCCTTCTATCAGAGGAAAAACTCCCATTTATTTTTTATCGTGTCACATTAAAACGTCATTCCTCTGTCTGTGAAATGAATTTCCGATGCAAACGACGCGTTGTTGTTGTGTGATGTATTGCTGTATCTTTTCTGTGCATTAAGGGACATGATAAACGCTGCAGCTCAACATTACAGAGGTGCATCATGGGTACTGCACAGTTGTTTACTATGCTGCTCCCCGTCGAAAGGTCTAGGTTTACGCTCATTATTCGGGTACGACGGGATCTGGTGACTATTTAACAGGTTGTCCACCTAAGTGGATTTTGACAAACACAGCATCCGTGTCACAGTTTTCCCAGTTTTATTAACCTTTACCACGTTATAAGTCGCATGGGGCATTGTGTTGCTAATGGATGTCTGCTCCAACCAATTACAGAGGAAATAAATGGTATCCTAGAAACAAAACTGAAGGCCGGACATGACCTTAGGGAGTTAATTTATTGATGTGCGTTCATCTGTCACAAATTAAAACGAGCGGGTGATATCATTCCAGAGGCTGCAATGTATGTATATGAGGTTTCCAGATTAAATTATACTTATGTGTGGTTGTGTTGTTTTGTTCTTAACTTTTATTTCTTTTTTTTTTCCTTTTTTTTGTTGGTTTGTGTCTCAAACTGAAGATGTTTTATTGTGAAGATGTAATAAATCATTAGTATCACTTTTCTGATCTTTTTTGGCGCAAACAATGTTCTTGCATTTGCTTTGCAATCATGCTGCATTCATTAGTTTATCACATGGTATTTGTCAGACAAAAAAAAAGGCCCAATTGTCCAGTCGCTCCGAGTATTTTGCTGACATGCTCAGGCGATAGTCTTTCTGGAAACCGCTGGGCTGAGACACGGGACACCAGGAGCTCCCTCTTCCTTGTAAGTATCTTATCTTTTTAAGTATCTAGATTTGACTTTAGAATGTTTCCACGTTTATTTACTTTCTGTTAATGCCCTGAAGGTTTGTTGTCATTTCTACTTAACTCCCAAATGTTGTTGGTTTTCCTTTTGAACTCCGAAAGCAAAGCAGTGCTGAATGGGCTCTTTCAGCATGGTAATGCAAGCTGAGCAGCATGTTATGTTGATGACCCTGCAACAAGTCAAATTCATTTACCCACTATGTGGCAACAGCTACACAGCCTCTCGTCGGAGGTAAAAAATTGAATGTCATTAGTGCGTGTCTCACGCCGACTACTTCTTTCTTTACAGCATCGGATACAGCAAACCTGCTTGTGGAGGGAGTGGGACCATGTTCTAGCAGCCTCCTTTTGCACACGAGGACATGGTGATCCTAACCTTTCCGGCCGTGGTCACCTATGTGCAGCTCCTGTGGTTTGTAAGCGTGACTGATGGGATGCCTGACCCTGCTCAGAGGGACCTGCTGATGCGGCAGGAGACGTCCAGGCAGACGGGAGGCAGAGTTATACTGACTGCGGCCGAGCAGAAGCTGGACGTTTACCTCCATCGGTTAAAGGAGCAGGAGATGTCTGCTGCACAGTTCCCTCCGGCTATCCACTTCTTCAAAGCCAAGCCTCTCATCCAGAAGAGCCCGATCTTCAAACTGCTGCAGAAGATGCCTAAAGGTGACGTAAAGATCATGGATGAACACGGCCTAAGGGTACAGATCCATCCAGCTTTTGTTTGTCTTTTATAGTTTTCCTTCACTTAGCTGCACAGCTGGTGCCACAGCAACATTTTATCAGAATGTGATAACATTAGTAAATGTATAATACTATATTTTTACTAATACTATTCACTACAACTTGTGAAGAAAATAGAAGCTGCATCTCAGTGTTTCAGCTGGATTTCTTGCAACATTTTGTATTATGTCTGTTTGGGCAGGAAGCTTCAAAGAGACAAAAATGACTACCAAAAAACAACCTGACTACAAAGAAACATAAAACAACCAGAAACACACACAAAATAACAAGATAGACATGGCCAAGGGGGCCCATTGTCTCACCATACGTCTATAGCCTCGGCACCCAATAAGTAACCAGGATCTTCATTTGATGTCACTGTGTCCCTGAGTTTGAGACGATACATCTGGTGTTTCGGTTGCAGGTGCAGCCCTCCACATCCACACCTCCTCTCTGGTCAGTGTTGAATGGCTGGTGAAAAACGTCACCTACAGGCCTCACTGCTACATCTGCTTCACCTGGGACAACTCCATCCGCTTCTTGTTCTCCAACCGCCAGCCCTTCCCACAATGGGACTGCTTCTATTGGCAGCTGCTGGAGACCTTTAGAGCCAGAATAGGAGACCGGGAAGGCTTTGATAACAGGTTTAGTAAGACATTATCTTCCCTTACACATTTCAAGTCCAGATATTGTGGGAGAGCTTAACCCAAATACTTGCTTTGGGGGTGTCTTTCAGTTTAATGCGGCACCTCACACTGTTCACGGAAGATCCAGATGGTGAGTATCCCACCCAAGAGGTTGTGTGGGAGAAGTTTGAGGAAGCCTTCATGGCAGCTGCTGGGCTTATCACCCATGCACCCGTGCTGAGGGACTATATCTATAAGGGCCTAGAGGAGCTTCTGCATGACCACATCATGTATCTGGAACTCAGGAGCGGTCTCTCAAGGGTTTGTTCTCGTTTGTTCACACCTGATCCCCAGCTCTCTGTTGCAATGGTAGACCTGACATTTCTGCATTTTATTTATGTTTTTCAGACATATGAGCTTGATGGAACCATTCACGACAAGGTCTGGACTCTGAAAATGTTTCAAGAAGTTACGAGAAAATTTGTAGCAGATTATCCGGACTTTTTCGGGGCCCGAATCATCATTTCTGTGCATAGGTATTGATGTTTATATAAACTCTACAGGAAAGAGATTTCAATAAGACATGGTTTTATTGCACAAGTATTACATTTTTTATGTACTGAAAAAAAAAATCAGGATTACTATGGTGGAAGTATTCGGAGCATTTACTTGAGTTCACTTGAGTGAAACTACCAAAAGAAAATCAAAATTACCAGCCAGAAAAATGTACCTTGAGTATTACAAGTACCAATTATTACTCATTATGAAGAAGATAATCCCCCTTTGACTGATGTATTTCTGATATATATAGTAGTGCGGCGAGAAGTATGATACGTTCTGAGTTTCAACTTCAGGGGCATAAAAATAGCAGGTCATTATATAAACTGAATAGAAGAGGTGCTGGGATTGAGCCTTGTGGGACACCAACAGAGCCATCAACAAACAGTGGTTGCGATGGTAAGAATGGAAAGATGGTTGCTTTCTGTGGGGATCGTGTATGAAATTCCAACTATCTCCCAGTTTAGACAAAATAATTCTGTCATTATAATTAATTATATAATATCTTAATGATTTAATGTCGACACTGTGTTGCAACTGACACTCCAGCTGTTCATTTTGTCACCCTACATTTGATCAGTGCAAAAAAAGGACCACCTTAATAGTCATCAGTATTCAAAAATCTGCTGAACTTAACGTAATAATTGAAATGTTAATGAAAGAGTTCAACGTGTTTGTGAGTAATTGAGGGTCCTGATATCTGCTTTCTTCAGGGCTCTGAGTGTATCTGAGGTCAAAGCAGCTGTAAAAGAGGCCATTCAGCTGCAAAAAGACTTCCCAGATGTTGTTGCAGGATTTGACATGGTAAGAAGTGATCCATCTGGTTGAACCTGCTCTTGTTGATATATCTTGTTTGTGATTAATTTCCTTGAGCTAACATTATGGTTTGCAGGTTGGCAGGGAGGACAGTGGAAGGAGTCTTTGGCACTTCAGGGACGCACTATCTCTGCCGGCTGAGCTGGGCGTCGCGCTTCCATACTTTTTTCACGCAGGGGAAACAGGTGATTGGACCAAAAGATCACAAAACAGAGCACTTTTTAAAATGTTCACGTTTCTATAAATATTTAGAATATACTTTGATTCCACTGTGAATGTTTGTTTGTAGATGATGAAGGCACCAACGTAGATCAGAACATTCTCGACGCCCTTCTCTTCAACACCACACGCATCGGGCACGGCTACGCTTTGGCACATCATCCACTTGCCAAAGAGCTTTCTAGGAAAAGAAACGTGGCAGTGGAGCTGTGCCCCATCTCAAACCAGGTCAGACAACCTATTGTTAAAAAAAGAAATTGGGGAAAGCTGCCAATCCAGTCCACATATTTGGATTCAACCCCGGTGTGCCTGTCTGCATGTATGATGTATCTGAATGTTCTACCGCTGATCTCCAGGTGCTGAGGCTGGTATCGGACCTTCGGAACCACCCTGCAGCTGTGCTGATGTCTGAGGGCCATCCGATGGTGATCAGCTCTGACGACCCGTCTCTGTTTGGCAGCACGGGTCTCTCCTACGACTTCTACCAAGCCTTCGTCGGCATCGGAGGATTAAAAGCAAACCTTGGCACTCTGAAAGAGCTGGCTCTTAACTCAATCAGGTAAGAATCAGTTGACTCTCATTTCCGCGTTTATATTTTTAGGCAGCCACATGTTTTTTAAGGTAATATTTTATATTTGTTCTTATTGTCAACAAATTCCATGAAACAATTAACCAATCCTGCTAACAAGTAATTCATACATCTTCATCGGTCGCATAGAGCTGCATTTTTGTCCAAACACACCAGTGAGACATTACGATTAAACATGAGCCCTGCAGTTTATTTTATCCCACAATCCCTGTCCAGGTGCTGTAAATTATACTTATTATGTATTGACCTTTTTGGTATTCTTGCTGGAAACAATAGCAGCACAGGAATAATGTAACTTCTCAGAACCAGAGGTGCCAAAAATGTTGAGTTTTAAGTCTCAGTGCGTTGATTTTAATATCGGGAATTAATGGAAATCAAACGCTATAGGCAGTTAAGCTTGCATGTTTTTAAACCAACCATTAATCTCTCTAAATGATATCCCATCATGGTTCAATCATACTTTCTTCTGCCTGCAGGTACAGCTCCCTGCCAGCTCACCTGAAGAACACAGGTCTTGTCATGTTGCAGAACAAATGGGACGCCTTCATCTCTAAGCATTCATGACAACTAAACCAGATCCTATTAGGACTTGATTAATGATTATAATCAGAGGTGGGAAGTAACAAAGTACATATACTTTGTGACTGTAAGTAGAATTTTCAGGTATCTGTACTTTAACTCAAACTCAACATTTTCACCACCGTATATTTTCATTCCTCCATCAAGGCTTCCGATCTCTCCAAAGAACTTGAGATCAGCTACAAGAATCGCCATGATAGAGGAGGAAAACAGAATTCAGCTGCGTACCAGTTTGACTTTGAGAATAAGAAATGGTTTAAAGAAGTATAAATCTGCTTTGTTTAATAATGTCCTTGATAGCACTGGCTTGTGCAGTATACTGCGTTACATAAACACCAAAGGAAATGTCAATGAAACGACAGGGATAGAAGCTATCGCCATGAAGAAGAGCATGCAGGATCTGTCTGTAGGTTTTAGATTGTGGCTTCAACTCGGTTTCTCCTGAATGGAAATAAACTGTACATATGAGGGGAAGTGATGAATAAAAACACTACATAAAAGAGAAATATTTATATTTCTTTATCATGTGCTCTATCTTAATGTTAGTTGAATGTCAATACATACATGTAGTGTTTCTCCATTGTTTGTAAAACAGCATAGTCTCAGTCCCAGTTTATTCAGAATAACCAACATTATAAAATGTTTTTAACCTTCAACAGAATATTGTTTGCAATGAAAACAACAAAGCCACAATTTTAAACAAGTCTTACAATTAATATACGTGGGACAGGCCCTTTATTATGAGGAGCAGGCTATTCCAAAATGTATTTCACTTCACTGATAATACGGTTTGTCCAAATGTGGTGCACCTAAAAGGTATTACACAGTCCCCTTTGGTAGAGGCCCTTGTACTACCACCACTTTTAATTCTTTAAATGACTTTAAAGTTAAATGGTATAACAATGCATATAATGTGGTCTAATAATGAATATAGGAAGCCAGGCAGGGTGATGGGGTCAAACAAGCACAGGACCGCTGTTCATTCGTAAAACCAAACTAAACATAGACTAGGAAGTCTGCTAACAGCGGTTATTATTCACGCTAGTGACTTTGTGACATTATTGTGTTATTTTAACACAACCCATAATCCTGAATTTTCGACATGCTATAGTATGACTTTTTTTTTCTCGAAAAATTTGACCATGGCTTTTTATGCTTATTTTGGACTCAGTACACTCAGAATTTGATTGACACGCGATATACAAGCATATGTTATGACTTTTAAACCATTTTTACAACATTTTATGAATTTTTGTTGATTTTTCACTTTTTTTTCGACATGCTATAGTATGACTTTTTTTTTTTCTTGAAAAATTTGACCATGGCTTTTTATGACTGTTTTGGACTCGCCACACTCAGACTTGGCGCAACAAGCGATATGAGTGATTTTTATGACTTTTTAATAATTTTTTAGAATTTATTTATGAAATTATTTCGACTGACCTTTTCGTGAATTTTCGACATGCTATAGTATGACTTTTTTTTTTTTCTTGAAAAATTTGACCATGGCTTTTTATGACTGTTTTGGACTCGCCACACTCAGACTTGGCGCAACAAGCGATATGAGTGATTTTTATGACTTTTTAATAATTTTTTAGAATTTATTTATGAAATTATTTCGACTGACCTTTTCGTGAATTTTCGACATGCTATAGTATGACTTTTTTTTTTCTTGAAAAATTTGACCATGGCTTTTTATGACTGTTTTGGACTCGCCACACTCAGACTTGGCGCA
Organism: Eutrigla gurnardus; assembly: GCF_963514095.1. Taxonomy (NCBI): domain Eukaryota; kingdom Metazoa; phylum Chordata; class Actinopteri; order Perciformes; family Triglidae; genus Eutrigla; species Eutrigla gurnardus. The sequence continues at coordinate 9,016,729 of NC_139932.1, read as the reverse complement.
ACAAGCGATATGAGTGATTTTTATGACTTTTTAATAATTTTTTAGAATTTATTTATGAAATTATTTCGACTGACCTTTTCGTGAATTTTCGACATGCTATAGTATGACTTTTTTTTTTTTCTTGAAAAATTTGACCATGGCTTTTTATGACTGTTTTGGACTCGCCACACTCAGACTTGGCGCAACAAGCGATATGAGTGATTTTTATGACTTTTTAATAATTTTTTAGAATTTATTTATGAAATTATTTCGACTGACCTTTTCGTGAATTTTCGACATGCTATAGTATGACTTTTTTTTTTTTCTTGAAAAATTTGACCATGGCTTTTTATGACTGTTTTGGACTCGCCACACTCAGACTTGGCGCAACAAGCGATATGAGTGATTTTTATGACTTTTTAATAATTTTTTAGAATTTATTTATGAAATTATTTCGACTGACCTTTTCGTGAATTTTCGACATGCTATAGTATGACTTTTTTTTTTTTCTTGAAAAATTTGACCATGGCTTTTTATGACTGTTTTGGACTCGCCACACTCAGACTTGGCGCAACAAGCGATATGAGTGATTTTTATGACTTTTTAATAATTTTTTAGAATTTATTTATGAAATTATTTCGACTGACCTTTTCGTGAATTTTCGACATGCTATAGTATGACTTTTTTTTTTCTTGAAAAATTTGACCATGGCTTTTTATGACTGTTTTGGACTCGCCACACTCAGACTTGGCGCAACAAGCGATATGAGTGATTTTTATGACTTTTTAATAATTTTTTAGAATTTATTTATGAAATTATTTCGACTGACCTTTTCGTGAATTTTCGACATGCTATAGTATGACTTTTTTTTTTTTCTTGAAAAATTTGACCATGGCTTTTTATGACTGTTTTGGACTCGCCACACTCAGACTTGGCGCAACAAGCGATATGAGTGATTTTTATGACTTTTTAATAATTTTTTAGAATTTATTTATGAAATTATTTCGACTGACCTTTTCGTGAATTTTCGACATGCTATAGTATGACTTTTTTTTTTCTCGAAAAATTTGACCATGGCTTTTTATGACTGTTTTGGACTCGCCACACTCAGACTTTGTGCCGCAAGTGATATGAGCGATTTTTATGACTTTTAAATATTTTTTTAGAATTTCTTTATAAATTTATTTCGACTGACCTTTTCGTGAATTTTCGACATGCTATAGTATGACTTTTTTTTTTCTCTGAAAATTTGACCATGGCTTTTTATGACTGTTTTTGACTCACTACACCCAGACTATGCTTAACGTACCATATGAGGCATTTTTTTATGACTTTTTAATAATTTTTTAGAATTTATTTATGAAATTATTTCGACTGACCTTTTCGTGAATTTTCGACATGCTATAGTATGACTTTTTTTTTTCTTGAAAAATTTGACCATGGCTTTTTATGACTGTTTTGGACTCGCCACACTCAGACTTGGCGCAACAAGCGATATGAGTGATTTTTATGACTTTTTAATAATTTTTTAGAATTTATTTATGAAATTATTTCGACTGACCTTTTCGTGAATTTTCGACATGCTATAGTATGACTTTTTTTTTTTTCTTGAAAAATTTGACCATGGCTTTTTATGACTGTTTTGGACTCGCCACACTCAGACTTGGCGCAACAAGCGATATGAGTGATTTTTATGACTTTTTAATAATTTTTTAGAATTTATTTATGAAATTATTTCGACTGACCTTTTCGTGAATTTTCGACATGCTATAGTATGACTTTTTTTTTTCTTGAAAAATTTGACCATGGCTTTTTATGACTGTTTTGGACTCGCCACACTCAGACATGGCGCAACAAGCGATATGAGTGATTTTTATGACTTTTTCATAATTTTTTAGAATTTATTTATGAAATTATTTCGACTGACCTTTTCGTGAATTTTCGACATGCTATAGTATGACTTTTTTTTTTCTTGAAAAATTTGACCATGGCTTTTTATGACTGTTTTGGACTCGCCACACTCAGACATGGCGCAACAAGCGATATGAGTGATTTTTATGACTTTTTCATAATTTTTTAGAATTTATTTATGAAATTATTTCGACTGACCTTTTCGTGAATTTTCGACATGCTATAGTATGACTTTTTTTTTTCTTGAAAAATTTGACCATGGCTTTTTATGACTGTTTTGGACTCGCCACACTCAGACTTGGCGCAACAAGCGATGAGTGATTTTTATGACTTTTTAATAATTTTTTAGAATTTATTTATGAAATTATTTCGACTGACCTTTTCGTGAATTTTCGACATGCTATAGTATGACTTTTTTTTTTCTCGAAAAATTTGACCATGGCTTTTTATGACTGTTTTGGACTCGCCACACTCAGACTTTGTGCCGCAAGTGATATGAGCGATTTTTATGACTTTTAAATATTTTTTTTAGAATTTCTTTATAAATTTATTTCGACTGACCTTTTCGTGAATTTTCGACATGCTATAGTATGACTTTTTTTTTTCTCTGAAAATTTGACCATGGCTTTTTATGACTGTTTTTGACTCACTACACCCAGACTATGCTTAACGTACCATATGAGGCATTTTTTTATGACTTTTTAATCATTGTTTGCAACTTGGTCAACATTAAAGGAGAAAGTTGGAGGGAGTTGTTTGCCTGCTTTGTGTTTGCAGATAAAAGACAGTTTCCAGTGTTCCTATTTCCACGCACATTGTGTGTGGACAAAGACACCGAGTGCCATCGAGGAGATTATATATTTATATCATAGATTTTTTCCTGTCATCAATTAAAGAGGTGTCAGATAAATCTTAAGAACAAACACTTTTACAAGACGCATGTGTCTTTTCAGATAATGTCATCTGTCTCATGGTAATTTTAAAGTAGCTGTAATACGTCTTGGAGACACAAATTACAAAATTAAATGTTTTAAATTTTATTTCACATATATACACGCACAATATACAGTGTTGGCACACAATAGGCAAAAGGGGATCTTATATACATACATTTAAAAAAAAAAAAAAAGGATGATTCATACTTTTCAACATTCCAGTAATACCAACGACAGTTTATCCTGATATGAACTCCCATTAGAATTGTCAAAGAATTCTGAAAATGTATGGACAATTGCTGTACAGCACACCCCAACACTTTTTTTTAAATGTTTGGTGAAATAATAGCTCATGGTGCAAGTGGCAAACGTGACCAATGCTGAGAGCATGATGGGGAAAATAGAAACGAAGACTTACAAGCATGCTTTTAAAAATAAAGCTAAAATGACAACACAAGCTGATACATACAGTTGACACATCAGTGACTCGTGACGCTGGGGTGAAGAGGCTTGACTCGAACAAGACGGGATAGTCCAAGCCGCAGACCCTGACCTGGAGACTTCACAGCTGGACTTGATGAAGTGGGACTTCTACCAACTTGAGCTGAGGGAAATAAAAAGTAAAAAAATGAGCGTTCTATTCACTGAAATACACTGTTAGCGTCTCTAAAAGCTCAATATTACTGCAGTTTTTCACCTGGTGGGTTCCACTTTGGTATTCTGCCCCCTGCTGGGCTCAGAGGTATTGCAGGTTTGGATGTAGAAACTGTGGGCGATGAAGCAGGTCTTTTGGGTGCAAGTTTCGCTGTTGGAGGACTTCTCACTGGTGTGGAAGCTGCTGCAAGACAAAGTATCTCATGAGAAAACCGAAATTACAATTAGAGTCAAAAAGCTGAATACTGAACTTGATTTCTCGCCTCACATGCACATATATATCCAGTGTGTATATGTACATACACACACACTATATTATATTATATTTTATTATATACACATATATACAGACACATACAGACATACATACATACATACATACATACAGGACTACACCCTGTGTCACAGGACTACACCCTGTGTCACAGCCCTCCCCCAATAAAAGCTGAATCTTGGATGAACTTCAAGAACGTACCTGCTGCCTGTGATTTAGACTTTGACGGTTTTGATGATTGCTTCTCTCTTTTAGAGGCAGGAGGCGATTTGGTCTTTTCGTTCTTGGTAACTTTCTCCTTCTTTCTTGCTTTGCTGACTTTCTTCACTGTGAATTCCTCCTCTTCGCTCTCAGCTGGTTCACTGAAATCGTCATCACTTTCTGAATCTGTAAAAGGTGTGATTGATATTTTAGTGATTCAAGGAAATAAGTAAAGAATCAGAGACCAGATATTTAAGGAGGGATGCCAGAATGAAAACCTGGTGTTCCTTTGGGCTCATAGTCTTCATCCGCAAGCTTTTCCATCTGCTCCTCAGTGGCTCGAGTGTTTGTTCTTGACTTTTTTTCTGATGTGATTTCATCCAGGCCTAAAGAACACAAAAATGAACAGCTGCAGAAATTGTTCTTATCATGTCTTTCCTTATCAAACAAGATTGCATTAAAATGAAATGTGTAATTAATATATGTACAGTGGACAACATAAGGGGAATTTACCCAAAACTCTCAGATCCACACTGCAGTTGGACAGGTGCAAAGAAGTTGGATCTGCGTTTTCATCTACTGGAACTTGAACCTTCACATCTAGAGAAATGTTGCAGACATTAAAGTTAATAACTCTTAAAGAAAAAAAGACAATTTTCTTTACCCTTTCAAAGCTAATTCCTACCGTTACTGGTTGGAGACAGCTCCTTTATCCCAACTGCATTATTGAGCAATGACAGCGTAATGGCAGCGTCTAGATCTCTTTGGTACAACTTCACATCTAACGGTTTTCTGTGAAAAACAAGTTTAATGTTTAGAAGATTCCAGCCACGCATGATGTCAGGCCGTGTTCTTCTTAATCATCATGTTGTATATATGGTCCACACTATTGTCATGTCATCTTGTCTACTACTGTACCTGCTCTTCTGGCTCAGTGCGGCTTGTGAGCTGGACTCCTGACTGGAGGACTTGCTTAACGATTTCATGTGCTCCTGTTTCACATGCTCTCTGGCTTTTTTGCTGGGTGGAGCCTTCACACAGGTAAAATCATCATCTGTCCCAAAATGAAGAGAGAACAAGGAGATACGTTGGTGGTAAGAGAAGACTGAGTATGCTCATGTAGGTCTCTCTATACTCTCTATGACTGGCAGCATAACGAAAAGGCTAGAACTTCAGTTCCACCTAAAACATTAGTTTTGAATCATAAAATAGTATCCCATATATATTAAATAAAAAAAGAAATAGTACAGTATGCCATCAAAATGTAAGAATATATTATATCGTAAAAAAGTCATAGTATTGTATGTCATTAAAAGTCACAGTACATATGCCATAGAATATGTAATTAAAAATTCACATTATGGGATACCAAATTTCATTAAAATGTCTGATATATTATAAAAGAAAGTCTCAGTATAGAAAGTCATAACAAAAGTAATAAGTGAAAAGCATTGCATAAAAGGTGTCAGTGTAGTATGACTCAGTACACTCAGACTTTGATTGACACGCGATATACAAGCATATGTTATGACTTTTAAACCATTTTTACAACATTTTATGAATTTTGTCGATCTTTCACTTTTTTTTCGACATGCTATAGTATGACTTTTTTTTTCTCTAAAAATTTGACCATGGCTTTTTATGACTGTTTTGGACTCGCCACACTCAGACTTGGCGCGACAAACGATATGAGTGATTTTTATGACTATTTAATCATTTTTATATTAATTTATTCCGACTGACTTTTTCGTGAATTTTCGACATGCTATATAGTATGACTTTTTTTTTTCCTCGAAAAATTTGACTATGGCTTTTTATGACTGTTTTGGACTCGCCACACTCAGACTTGGCACGGCAAGTGATATGAGCGATTTTTATGACTTTTTAATCATTTTTTTTATGAATTTATTCCGACTGACTTTTTATCTACACTCAGACATTGCTTAACATAAGATATGAGGGATTTTTTTAAATATATTTTTTACAACAATTCATGAATTTTGTCGACAGACTTCCTTCATGAATTTTCAACATACTATACTATGGCTGTTTTTTTCTATTAATGATACGGACTCACTAGTAAATCACAGTAAAATAGTCATATAAAGACTCACAATACAGTATGTCATCCTAGCATACTATGCCATCAAAATGTCAAAGTATAGTATACCGGTAGTTGTAGTACACAACAATGGAATACCACAAAATGTCATAAAAGCTCATAGTAAAAGATGTTGAAAAAAAAAGTGATATAGTATGCTGAAATAAGAAAGTATAACATGTCAGAAAAAAACACAATTAAGTCATGGTATATATGTCAATTAAAATCATAGTATAGTATGTCAAAAAATTATAAAAGAGTAATAAAAAAGTCATTAGTGCAGTTTGTCCATAACTGTCAGAAAATTAGTACATCAAAAAAGCCAAAGTATAATGTCGAAAAGTTCCTAGGATACTTTGTCAGAAGAATTCTATTTAAAGCCATATTGTACTATGGCAAAAAAGAAAGTTAGAGTCATAGCAGAGTCATTTCATTGTATGTTAAAGGTCATGAAAAACTAAAAAAATGTAGTCGTAAATACATAGTATAGTATGTAAAACAAAGTTATAAAGCTGCATTGTATAGAATGTTGAAAAAATAATTCATAGTACAGTATGTTAAAAAAAAGTAATTGCATGGTACATTGAAAATAGCATCATTAAGTCTTAGTATAGTCTGTCTAAAATAGTCATAAAATAATCATACTTATGTATGTCAGACTCATTGATTATTACTACATCATAAAAAGTCATAGTATAGTATTCCATAAAAATGTCTTCCTGTAGTATGTCAAAGTAAAAGTAATGTAAGCCATAAAATGTCATATAACAGTCATAAAAATGTCATATTATAGTGTCTGAAGTCATCCATGGTAATCTTTGAAACCTTTCAAAAGGGTCAAAAAACGTAATTAAAAAGTAAACAATCTCATAGTACAGTATTTCTTTTAACCTTTCCTTAAACAGAACTCAAACGTACAAAAACATTCTCTGCTTTGCATTTTGTTTTCAATTCTGCAAAACCTTGAACAGGCAAGACTCGCACATAAAAACACACTAAATAAATGCCGATCTGAGCCATAAGTACTACAAAAAGAGCTCAGGTGAGCTGACCCCTTTAGTGAGAACTTTGCAAACACGGAGGCAAGTTACTGCACTAGTGCAGCTAACAATACATGCTGTTGTGAATTAGTATCAGGTCATCATTAGGTCATCATGAGCCAAACAGTAACTAGACTAAGACCAATGAAGTGTCCGTTTTATCCCAGTTAACTGTGCATAAATATTCCACTGTTCACAGAAATACAGCACTGACAAATTACTTCTCACCATCATCAAAGTCCTTGTCTTCGGAGTAACTCACAACCTTGGTTTTCCTGTGTCAACGACAAACAGCGTGTTAGTATCCAATGGGCATTGACAATATGAGAATATTTAAAAAGTGGTTCACAGACCTTGGTGGTCGGTCCATTGCTTTTGACACCAACAGCTTTTTAACCGGCTAACATTAACCACATCAACGGTCGGATGGTAGTTTAATAAGCTAGCTAGCTTTAAACACCAACAAACACAAGCTGTTACCAGGAGAAGCTATTACTAACCCTAGCAGCCTCAAAAGCTAACGCGTCCGATCATTCGCCGAAAAGAGTCTACTGCAGTATAGTCATCCGACATGTTAAACTACGCTATCTATATCAATTAATGTTAGTTTTGTTCTCAGTTTTGTTACAAACGCCAGACTGCTACGCGTTTCAAGCAGCCCGCCTGAACCGAGAAGAAGTGACGTTTGTTGACCAATTTGACGAAATCCGGTTGCAGATTCGTTTACGAAGTATTGTCGTTTTGGCTCTTCGAAAATAATATAAGAGTAAAAATATTTTTACTTTAGTAGATGGCTTGGTGAATAAAACGTATGATTATTAATGGGGTAGTTATTTGATATTTTTCTAAAAAGGAAAATAACAAATGTGTCGAATCTGCTTCTGTTAAATCCCTCGGAGTTCTTGCTAGCTCGATGAATGGATACAGAACTGCGCTCAGTCTAGTCATCAACAGTGTTTTGGACCTTAGATACGTATTTAAGAAAGTATAATGTATGTAAGTACGTGGGTTTTTAATAGTTATTTTCGAAATAACAATAGCATGAATGTCGCTGTGTTATAGACTAACTGTTCTGTTCATGTTCAAATAGTGAGGGTAAAGGATGACACTAACAGCATAGAAAATATTTGTGTATTCATAAATTAAAACGGACCAGAATGTAGATCAAACCCCTTTAATTAATTAACACATGAATTACCTCAGTGGAACATTTCGGCTGCAACCAACAATTACATGAATTATCTGCTATCTTCTAACATACATTCATACTCTAAATACCTTTGTTATTATTGTGTTTTTTAATTTAATTGTTTAATTTCCTTTTGCTGATGCTCGTGGTGCACTTTGAAAGCTGATAATATAGATCAAATCAAGTCAGATATATCAAATATATCATTTTACAGATTATAACATTATAATAATTATTATAATCTGTCAAATGAAAATGTGTTTCGTGTAAATAATGTATGAGAATATTACATAAAAATGCCCATCACAATAGTGTATTTTCGCCAAACAAAACAACAGTTAAATATTGTGTTGTTGGCTGAAGTAACAAATGTTTCAGTCATAAATTGCCAGATATACTGTATGTATGTGGTAGAAACAATGTCTCCATTACACAGTCTGTCCAGCAGAGAGCGCAGTTCTCTGCTGTAAACTATACCCTGGTCACAATTCTTCAATAACAAAATTCAGGGGATCCTTATCAAAAGGATTTGTTTATGATGTGTTCATGTAAATAAAAAAATGACATATAATATAAATACATTTTAAATATATGTATATATACATAAATATATATAATATCTGATTAATTAACTATCTGCCTCAGGACTCCAGGCTCTATTTTATGCATGATTTGCTTTGATCACATGTATCAAACTAAAATCAGCCTTTTAGGCTCCAGTGTTTATTCCAATAAATGAATGGTGAGGACAACATATGCCACCGGCCACCTGGTGTCTCGGTGCTTCATGTTTTTCTGAAAAATATTTCCCCTTGCCAGTAAAAAAAAAAAAAAAAAAAAAAATGGGACAGTTTGAGACAGTGCATGCCAAAGAGAGTCTAAACTCATCCCACACCTTCAGTACCCGGCTGCCAAACCTAGGTTTGCACTAGTGCACATGTAGGCGTGTGGGGGCCCAGCCTGAAAATACAAATATCACTTACTTAAAAATATGTTTAGAGATTGTTTTTTTTTTTTAAAAAGGAGAAAATGCATATTCATTATTCAAACTAGACAGTATAAAATAGTATATTAACAATATACTTCATCATCTGTCAAAATATATTTAAAATCAGTTTCATGCACCTGTAAATACATCTTTCTGGTCATTTTTTGCAAACAAACTACAAACTATATTCTGATATTATGTGGACTATATGTTCAGTACAAACAGTGGCTCAAAATCATATTTGTTGCACATGCACATTTTGAATGGACCACACTGATAAAACAATGAAATTGACATCTCTCTTTCTCCATTTGCAGGCTATGGATGTGTGTGAGTTTGGCCAGCAGTCCAGCAGATGGCAGTATGAAACTTATGCTTCAGGGCCTCAGGTCACAGAGGTACAGACTCTGACATGAACATGACATGTCTACAGCCACCCAGTCGCCCACTCTCCGGGCGGAAGCAATCCCGGCTCCCTCTGAAGTGCGGCAAAATGGTAATCGCTCAGCTTTTACTGCACGTCTAAGACAGCAACAGCCCTCTCTAAGGGTTGTCATTTTCCAGTTTGTGAGTGGGTGGCTGTCCGCTGTGGTTTGTCACACAGTGGACCTGCACTGAGACGTTCAGGGGTGTGATGTTCCGTGTCTTCGGACCCAGACTAGGGAGGAAGACATGCAGTCTTGGGGCCAAAGGGCCCTGTGGTCACACATTCCTAAACTCCTCCAGCGCTGCCTACAGCCATGACCAAAATATCAGATCCTGTCATGCAAACACTGCGGTCACAACATCACGCTTCCATTCACACACATAGAGGTTTATGTTGTGCCCCAGACAATGTTGTCGTCATAAACCACCTGAGGAATCGTAAACTTAAAGTAAACATGAGATGATAATCATTCAATTATCCGTATACATCTCGTTTTAACTTAGTACAGGAAATTATTTAGATTTATGTTGCTGGGGTGAAAATTACACCGCCTCCACTCTTGTAATGTATGTTTCCAAACAAAGTCACGTGGAGAACAGAATGCATAATAAACACATGCACGTGCAAGTAGAAATACCCTCCTAGTTTATGACCCTGGCAAAAGATTGGTACTGAAAATTGAGTTAAAATTATATAGGTATAAATGTTCAAAATAAGTGTGTTTTGTACATTTAGTTCATATACATGTGTACTCAGTGGTTCACTTTGGATGGATGAAATGAGAAAACAATGAGGTACTTTAATTTTCTGTTGGGACTGAAATATTTTCAGTGTCTTCTTTTAAATCTTTTCTTATAAAACACACTTTTTATTTTTATTTTATTTTTAATAAGACTTTATTATTATTTTTTTTTTTAATTATTTTTTGCGCAAATTATCTTTCTTTTCTTTTTATATTGCCGGAGTTGGGTTTACCCATTTTATTCATGTTAAGGTAGCTAGTAGAGAGATATTTATTACCCTTTTTGGTAATATGTGCCATACAGCAAACGTCAGATAAATAAACAGATTACTTTTTGAAAAGTGTACTATGAGTAAGGGTTATTACTATTATTATTATTACTACTATTATTATTATTATAGTTATTAATAAAAATGTATAATACACAACTAAAATACAAAATTCTATATTACAATCACCATCATATCCAGTAGACAATCAGCAATGTATATTTGACTAATAGTGAGAGTCTGGATTAGTTAACGTACATGTATGATTTATACACATTTTGTGTACATGTTATATAATTGCACAGCTCAATACGGTCATACAAGCTAGTGTTTCTAACTAACTTGCCACATATTTAATTTGTTTGTAAGTTCAAACTGACATAACGGTTCATATGACATTATATGCACCTGTTGTGATTCCAGGTCTTGAACTAACCCCTGGCTGTGATCTGTATCCGTGGCACCAGAAGGCAGTATTACCGGACTATTTTGGAATTAGACATCCAGCTGGATTTACAGGCCTAGTTGGCAGTGGTGAGGTCATCAGTGGTCTTAATTTGAGCTTGTTAGTTGGAAGTGGTCAGCAGGCAGTTTCCCCCCTCAACCACTGATGTGAATGCCATCATTATGTACTGTAATGCATCTCAGAGTGGTAGTTTGTGTGGGGCTCTCTCAGTTCGGCGCTGTTGTCCTTGTATGGTTGTTCCGCAGGTGGAGACTGCAGTGTTGTTATTTACATTCCACACAGAGCAAAGAGAAAATAGATTCTTTAGTTGTCAGATATTTTAGTAAAGATTGTCTCTCTTTTGCATGAGTAGTGCAAGGTAATGTGATTTTTTTAAGTACTCCAAAAGAGGTATTTTTTTTAGTTTTTGTACTTATAAACTCTGTTATTACTTTTAACTCTTTCTGAAGACAAATATTCTGTCAATAAGGAAACTAATTTGTGTTTTGTATCAGTTATTTACAAGCCTCCGAAGGGTTCCGAAGTTTTTCGGATATCCGGCAGCGTTGCAGTGCCAGTGTTGTTATTGTAACCTAGAAATGGCCTTGCGTCTAACGTCTTCGGGCACAGAGTGGCGACCACAGCACAGCCACACAGCTTCAGCCAGCGCACCAGAGTGGGCAGACAGATCTGTCAATGAGTGGCTTCCGGAGTTTGTTTTTTAAGAGCTTGTCTTCTTAAGTGCATGCTTTCACTGACTTCTTTTTTTTTTTGGGAGTACACATGCGACAGCCACAGAGCTAATTGCAAGTGTAATGAGAGACTGGAGAGGAACAATCACAAAGATATTTTACTGTGGGCTTGTGACGGCACAAACTTAGGTTGACAAGTGCTATTATTGAAGACACGACATAACCCGCAGTAATACAAAACGTGATTTGGACTTTTGCGTAAGTAACTTTGATTTTTTTTAACAGGTGACAGTCATAGGGAGTGTTGGTCTGTCACATTTAAATATATTTAGGGTAAAACCTTTTTGTCGTTGGGCATGTGAGAATTAAAAATATCCAAGGAATTTAAATTATGTTTTTTGGCTGATGTGAGGTGTCCATATATGTTTAGTTTTTCAAGCAATTTCATATCATTGATTGTCAAAATGAACATATTGGTGCTATCAGAGCATATTCAAAGTTTCCTTCCTGGATTTGTCTCATTTTAGATGTCTAAGGTGGTAAAGATTAGTCAGTATTTTCCAAAAAATATAAGCAAAAACAAGCAATATTCTGTACAGATTTGTTTACTGGGGAACTCCAGTCTGTTGACAGGTAGTGGGGAGTAGTACTGCATATGTGACAGAACTTGTATAAAGCATGTATAAAGAGGGAGCTATGGGAACTCTGATAAATAGCCTCAGATTTACCTCAGGACCCCTTTGGTGACCTGACCCCAGTGTGGGAACTGCTGGGCTTAAGTAAAATAGTAACAAGAGTAATGCAAAGCCCCACGAAAAAAGCCTCAAGGCTTTTATGAATGCCTTTGTGCTGAATCATCATGACGAGACGTTGCTGTTGGCGTTATTGGCAATATCAGACCCCCGAACCAGGAATCTGTAGTATGATTATATGTGTTGACAAGACGGCAGGGATATAAACAGCATCAAAGGGCCGACAATAATTCAACGCTGCCAGTTTTACACCGTGACACCATTTAAAATAGCATCTGTAACGCAGCATTGTTTCCTGCACTCCGGCGTGGCACTTGAAGGGCACACGGGGAGCAGTCTCATTAGGACGACCTTAACGGGGAGATCACACGGGAAAGGACGCGGGCACATGAGACCTCAGTGACTCGTGTCTCGTCGTGCCTGGGATGCACTGCACTCACTGCTGCTTCATTTGTTGTTGATCCGCTGTATCAGATTCTCTGCTACTACTCTACTCTACTCTACTCTACTCTACTCTACTCTACTCTACTCTACGCTAAACCTACAGCCACGTTTGATAACCAACCAGTCTCCAGATGAGTTAAACATAGTCACAACTTTTCAGTGTAAAATCAAGAAGTTATCAATCAGTGAGCCACCAACCTGAAGGAAATCTTAATAATCTATAGGTCTGGCTCAGTGGTCCAATAGTATTCAAATGACATTATTTTATGTCGATTTTCCACTGAGACACACCTGCAATGCAGGGGATGACACAGTTTTCTCTGCCATGTTTAAGCAGAGCATCTATCCAGCACATTATGCATCAGATGAAGCTAACGCGGTTTGGCAAACACGGTTAAAAAGATGAACAAAAGTTTTATTCAAAGTGAAGCTACACTGATCCCAGTCAAACCACATGCCAGTGCTGCAATGCAGTGAGTTATTGTCACTCACACAGGCAGTGGATGTCTTAACATCTGTTTGACACCAGAGGGCGATGTCCACATGTGAGTGATGGGATCAGGTGCAGAGGGAACATTTTTATACAACCTGAGCTTTTTTTTTCTTTCTTAAATGTAAACTTGTTGCACAACCCTTCTCTAATTAACCATGATCTACCAAAGAAATCTTTTCTCGTCATCAGCGTATGGTGTCTTTTGTTGTTTCCTTATATACAGTCCAGTAATGGGACTTTACAAATCAACATGACCATCTAAAATAGATTTACTCTTAGTGGATCTATACATTTATGAGATAACTATAAGGTTAAATCTCCATTCTTCCATTCAAAGATTACTGGAGATTTGTGTTATGGGTTTTGTGTTGAATTGTTGTTGTTGTCATTCCTGTTATAACAACATTTTAATCAACAGTAATGAGTAATATGAATGATAGCCTAGACTACAAAATGAATGTCTTGATTGTACAAAAACCAGGACCTTGTTGTCAAACAGGTGTTCCATCCTCCTTTTGCCCTCATGTCCTTCCACACCTGTCCACCAGGCGGCACTGCTGAGCTTAGCTCATCATTGTTCCCCATTCTTAACTGGTCACTGTGTGCCAGGTCATTTTTGGGTCCATGTTGTATTAGTGTATACCAGGACCTTAATGGAATACAGTTATCATTAATTTAATAATTTACACCTGTGCTTTCCAACTACGAAAGATCAAATTATGTGCTGCTGCCTACATGCGTTCTGACCCAGTAAAGAGACTTTACTGCATCTGTTTTGCCTCTAGTGACCTGCTTTTGGGGCCTGTGAGTGTTATTAAAAGTAATAGAAAAATTTTAGACTGGAAATCGAGTATTTTTTACTGTTATCTGATATTTTGTTTCCTAAATGATTAAACTGTACTTAAATACTTCACAAGTTATTTGAGTATGTAAGTTCCAGGCCTAAACTAGTTTGGTAGAACTGTTCTGGGTAAACCACAACTTGCCACTAATCATTTTGTATTAGTTGCTCTCCAGGACACGCAAAAACCTTTGATCAACTCCTTGCGGGTTTAGATTTCATCCAGCAGGGGCCGTGACTAAAATAAATGATCTGATCTTTGTTGTGCTGGCCAAATGACAGCAGCTTCGTCCGAGATGACTCACTCTCTCAGCAGTGTACCATTCCTGACGCTCTCCAACCCATCAGCCAAATTGCCTTGATCCTCTGCTCATTGCCGCCTCTCGCCTGTCCTCGTTGCGGAGCGAGGTGGTCGCATCCTCGGGCCCGGCGGCGCTCCTTACATCCTATAGGGGTGAGAACGTGCAAAGCAGTGAGCAAATGTGTTGAGAGAATTCCTCGCATTCTCCTGCTCGGTCCTGGTGGCCTGGCTCGGTGTTGGGTTCCTGGGAGAGAGGGAAGAGGAGCCAGGGGGAATCGGCTGCCGACTCAGCAGCTGACACCTCCTCTGATCTCTATCTCTTCCTACAGTCATAAACCAAACTGTCCGACTTTTCGCCGTGGCGGCCATGTAAACAGAGCTTTCCTCGTGGCCTCAAGCAAGGCTGCCAGACTCTGCCTCGAAAGGAGCAGTTGGTGGTGGCGAGGATGTGGCGCTGACCAAACCTCAAATGTTCCAAAATCTTACATTTGGTATGAAGAAAAAAAGCAAGACATCAACATGGAAAATTACTCCATGTTCCCTTGAAAGAGTAATACTTTTATCACACTGAGAAATATCGCATCCGTTTTTTCTCAACCTGCCCACGGAAATGTATGTGATATAATGGGTTTGCTGGCAGGTGTTGTTACACTAATGGCCTTCGCGGAGCGTGAGTCAACGGGCCTTAAATGTAAAAAGTTCAAATCGACAACCCCCCTGAGCTCGCACGCTTCAACTCACCATATAACGGCTTCACAAAAGCGTTTGATCATGTCTCATTAAACAGACATTTCCACATCGTTCAGCTCTCTCGGGATGCAGTGTGATTACTGAGCTTAAATGGAGATCAATGGCCATGATGTGAAGCATGGGTGGCCAACACTTTTTACGCTGGTTGCTGCAAATCCTAGCATCGTTTCCCTGTTCTTCATTTTCTTTTGCTGACAAAATCATTTAGAACAGAAACAACAGTTTGATTGGCGGGCCTGTCACAAAATGTCTCTCTTTATAGTCTTTATAACTTCCTTCCATGGGTTGCAACTAATAATTGCTTTCATCGCTAATATATTGTGGATTTCCTCAATTGATCAATCAATAGTTTGGTATATGAAATGACAGAAAATGGTGAAATAATAAGCTAATAATAAAAAATGTTGCATCAGGGTCTTTTTTGTTGTTAAAAAATGTATAGCATATATCAAGGACATGAACCTGAAAACTGCTGTGTCATTGGTTGGGAATTGTAATCGCCGTAAAAGTCACCTCTGCCTTCCTTCTTTTCCCCTTAGTCACTCTACGCCCAATTTAGCAGCAGACACATCTTTCTCTGTGAGGTGCACAAGCTGTACCCTTGAAAAGATATTTTTACTGGGAACTTTTGACAGGCTGCTCTTTGTCTCCCTCGTGCAGCTCAAAGCCTGACAATAATAATGAAAGCAGCAGAACAGATCTCCTAATATATTTCAGCTCCTGCATATGTTGTCGTAACAAGGCATGTCAGTTAGAGCCAGATTCCCAGTGGACTTGCTGCTTCTCCCACTGTCACGAATTTACAAAGCAGCATAGGCAAAAAGGACAGTGCAGTTTTTGGCTGTTGAATTATACATCAGCTCGTTCAGCAAAAATCTTCCAGGGTGGTAGCGTTACTATTTTACAAGCCCCATCTCCTTTGGATCCAGTGATATCCAATTGTTGCAAGCTGCTCCATTTTGTTACCAGCATTTGTGTGCGTCTTATTTTCTCATATAAAAACATTTGGTACTTCTTAATATTGTTCATGAATGATATATATATATATATATATATACACATACACACACACACACACACACAGTTGGACTGAGTATTATTGCTCGTGTATGCCAGCGATCCTGATGTCATTCCAGGGAAATCCCCCACTCCATCTCCGGGTCTCCCCAGCTGTTGTTTCAATCTCTTCTTTTAAATCCCACGTTAATAAAAACGTAATTGAAAGGGCTTTGCATCCTCCCATATCCAGTTACTTACACTTCGATAATATGCACAAAAGCTGTTTGTATGGCTATTCCCCCTGGCCCATTTTCTGATTGATGTGTGTGTGTGTGTGTGTGTGTGTGTGTGTGTGTGTGTGTGTGTGTGTGTGTGTGTGTGTGTGTGTGTGTGTGTGTGTGTGTGTGTGTGTGTGTGTGTGTGTGTGTGTGTGCGTGCATGCACTAAATAGATCCTATAACTGCAACAAAGACAGCTGACCTGACGATAGTAAACTGCAGACACGTTTCTCGTGCTTTAGTGTCTAGTTTCTGATCGTCTACTTCAGCTTCAATATACATTCAGTCTGGGCGAGTCTACAGGCAAAATCAGATTGCTGTGTTATGTGTGTTAATTTTCCATTTGCCTCTTGTTGCCCCACCGTGACTCAGTCAGACTCCATTGTAGAACTGAACCCTAAGCTAACCCTTAACTGCAGGTGTGGAGTTTAAAAGAAGTGAACACTAAGCCCATGTATTGGGGTGCCATGAAGACACTATTGCATTGTGGGAAATGTAGGATCCAGTGTTTTTTTTAAAGCGTGATCTGTACAAGGTGATTTAAATCCGTGTATCTCCTCTGAGATGTCCTCTACTGCCTAAACATTGACTATTGTTTTAATCGGTCTCTTATGGAAGTGATTTTTAAGTAAACATGTCATATATATGAGAGTTTCAGCTTCTCAGTGAATTTGCTGCTTTCTTTTAACTTGAAATCTCTTAAATGGAAGATATTTGGGTGCATTTGTTTCACATTTTCTACAAAGACGTTTCCACCAAAAAAGCAGCCTCGGCCAGCATAACAGTATGATCCGAATTAATCTCAAGAGCTCAGCACCGTCTCATTAACGGTGCCCACTCTCCATTGATTGAAGGTACACTCTGTCAATAACCCCGTAGTTTTGCCTATTCAGGTTGTTGGTTGCCTTCGATTGCACAGTCATGTGCTGACACAGCAAATCATTAATTTGCTGGTCCAGTGTGGTCTAGTCTATACGCTCCTGTGCGACTAAAAAGTACCGGTTTTCTCTTTTACTACATTCTTTAAATATTGAGATATATAGTTTTACATGCATGTTGACAACATACAATGTATATTTAAGTGTATCAAAACATGTATCTGCAATATAAAACTTACTTCTAATAACATGTATAAATAAACCTCTGTTGCAATTTACATATCTCCACATTGTAGGATATATGAAATATTTTCTTTGCTTGTTGTTTTTCCATTATGGCTTGTCTTACCATTGCTGTTTATTAGCAACAAGGCCTCACTGGTTGCTAAGATGGGCTTGAGGCTCCCTGGCAGCCAAGAGCACCTCGGGGCCCCAGAGCCTAGTGCTCTGTGACGTGTTGGAATTCCCCGGAGCCTTCATCTCCTACCAGCACCCTGCAGGATGCAAACAGGGATGTAAAGGAGGGACAACCCAGTGCACTCAGCTTAGACTTCTGTTATTTTTCTCCACATTTTAGACTGCACAAATGAGTCATTTTCATAAAGTAAAATTATGATTTTTGCCTTATTTTGATCATCAACTGCAGGTCTTTTCCCACGTTTTTTCGACCCCTTTATTTCTGGATCTCACACCAATGCCATGCACTTGATTCACTCAGGTTGATATCCTTCTGTTAGTCGCAGGGTGTATTACTTACAATAATAACGCGCAATCTGACCAGGCAAAATATCTGGTTGTGTAAACTTCCTGAACAAACAGCTAAGGAAGTGTCAGACGGGATTGCCACTTGCTCTCCTGTGACTGGCTGTAACTGATTTTACGCCTTCCGTCTAAATAAGGCAGCAGGCTGCCAGGACATATGACCACTGTCCCGATTTGGGTTATGGACACAGTATCCATCCATCCATCCCATGATTGCTCAATGCCAATGAAAGTCACACACGCCTCCCCCCCTCCTGCAGATCTCCCATGTGAGGAAGCGCTGCATCAGGTCAGCCACAATTAGTCACAGGAAGACTGGGAGAATAGGTTAGGTTACCTTCAAAATAAAAGCAAACGTTTGTGGACATTTGAGATGAGATTGTATGCTTATTCACAGACTATTCTATCTGGTAGAAAGAAATAGATAATAGAAATTCTGGTTGAATTTGTCTACATACATTGTGTTATGAAAATACATTTACTGAATTTCCATTTGAAAATGTATGCCTTTATCCAACAGCCAGTTTTATAAAAACAGCAGAAAGCAGCAAATCCTCTCATTTAAGATGCTGGAACATTGAGTGGTTCATCATTTTTGCTTGATTAAATTAATGAATAATCAGAATATTAGGCTCAAAAAGAAATAACAACAGACAATAACAATAACAAACAGAATAAGAATCAAGCAATGTATCTACACTGTCACATCCCCTGTGTTTTAATTTGCTGTTTTTCACCTCATTCAGTCAAATTTAATGTTTCATTAAAAAAGACATGAAACATAAAATATAAATTGTGGAGGCCAAACAGCAGGCGATTCACATAATTGTCATAGTCAAACCATAAAGTGTCTGCCCTACTCTGGAAGCATTTAGTCGGGTTTCTCCTTAAATTGTATCTGGTTTGATTATATTAGGGGACGAATGATGCAAGGACTGAGCATGTGTGTAATAGCTGGAACACGGCCACACTATTAGGGGTTTTACTTTGAAAAGCACCACAGGAAACGCGCCTTCTCGTTCCCTCTGGCTTGTTCGACGCTGGTGTGAAGGTGCAGCACCCCCCCATCATTCTTATCAGAAGTGCTGCTGCTGCTGCTGCCGGGCTCCTGTAACTCTGTCCTCCTCCTCCCATCTCCTACATTTTGATGGGGGGGTGCAGCGGTGAAGTCACAGTGATGTCATTCTAGCATGTGAGCGTCGGGTGCAAGGTGAGCTGGTTTTGCGGTGAGTGGTGTCCCCTCCACGACCAGCGCGTTGCCTGTAGAGAGGCGCGGAGCGGCGAAAGATGATCATCGCCACCGGCACCAATTCAAGCTCCGACGCGCTCTGTCCCTCTCCTCCTGCTCAGATCTCGGGCTATGGGGCCCTGGTCTGCCTTGATCCCAAAATAAGCCTTGACCACCACCATGCCAAAGGACAACAAATAAGAAGAGTTGTATTTTTAGGGCAGGTAACTTTGACCACGTGCCCCAAAGGTGAACTGGATGGCCGTTGCGCAAAGGTGCCTCTACAGTATGTCCAGCGGGGCCAGGACGCACTGGACGCTGCCAGCAGTTCTTGTACTGTGGACTTCTCTCTGGGGGATCGCTTCGTCTTATCCGATTCCGAGCAGGACTAACGCGACTTTGTTGGAAAAGAAGTGGGAGACGCTCTTCTCCCGCTCCTATCTGGGCATAACTGGGGGGAAATCGGAGCTGAACTGGGAGAGTGACTATTTGCAGGGCATCAAAAGAGTGCGGCGACTGTACTGCAACGTGGGCATTGGGTTTCACCTGCAGGTGCTCCCGGATGGCAGGATAAGCGGTGCACACAATGAGAACCAATACAGTGAGTTGCATCCGGCAAAGCACTGGACCAGTAAACGAGTGTGTGTGTGTGTGTGCGTGTGTGTGTGTAACCCTATGCGCAAAAAAAAAAGTTAAGAGCGGGGGTCACTTGTCATGCATGATATTTAATAAGAGGTGTCGGCATGGTTGAAAGTTTCCGAAAGCAAAACGCAGTGTGCTGAGCCTCGCATCCGTGCAGTGCGAAATATCCCCTCAAGCCAAAAACATGACATGAATGCTTGGACCCAGTTTAGACGCGAACTTATTTTTACCCCCGCGTCCCCGCTGCAGCAGCAGCAGGACACGCACTCCGCACGCTGCGAGCTACACACTCGCAGGGGCGTCGTGGTGTTTTAAACTGCACGTAGGTGGAATACACCGAATGGCTAATTGAGGCTGGGAGAGAGAGAGAGAGAGAGAGAGAGAGAGAGAGAGAGAGAGAGAGAGAGAGAGCATCATCATAGTCGCAATGCACCTGCAAGGTTACACCCATCACTGCTGCATAGGCCGGTTCCCCGACTTTGCCCCCCCCCCCCCTAATGTCGACACCGGTGCGGGTCTCTGCTGTCCTAACATTATGTTTCGTTTAGGTCTAATAGAGATCTCCACCGTGGACCGAGGAGTCATCAGCATGTTCGGGGTGAGGAGTGAGCTGTTTGTCGCAATGAACAGCAGGGGAAGGTTATACGGAACGGTACGTTTGTGCGCAACACGCACACGCACGCACGCACAGACACGCACGCACACACACATCCTGCCGAGTGTAAGATGAGTTCATGGAGCTGCTGCATCCGTGGCTTTATGAGCACTGTTGTGTTATTAATATGCTCTGATGATAGGGGGGTTTCTGTGTCAGACGCTGCCAGTGGGGGAAGAGCTGCTCAGATATTACACTTTAATAATAATCTCTGTTGCAATTCAAGGTGCTGCATTCAAAGTTTCACTTCAGTGAAAAAGTACAAATTAGCACCAAAAAGTACCCAAGGTACTCGTTATACAGAATGGCCAATGTCACAATAGTATTATAATATCGGATTATAATTATTGATGATAAATGTGTTGATTGCTTTAATATTGTTGCCGGTAAAACTCATTTTAATGACTTGATATACTTCTAGCTAGCTTGTGAATTTGTACCCAAGGATCGCAAATCTAGAGTATACAATATGTATACGGTAGCACATGAAAAAAACTCAAGTAAAGTACCTACAGTATTTGAGTAAATGTACTTAGTTTCCACTAATGAGTAGAATTAGCAGTACCACAATATACAAAGAAGTACTCAATTACAATGGTCTTGCATTCAAATACTGCAGTGGTCAGTGAATATTTATATATTATGATGTCAACATTACTGGCTTGTTAACATGCAACAGCATTACAGATACACATTTGAACTCTTACACATATTTGAGTAGTTTGATTTTTAATGCATCAGATTTTAGAAACTGATTTCATATGTTTAGTACATTAGTGCTGGAATCAGTGTATTTTAATATTTTATTTATTCCTCTCCAATTCATTAAAGCAAATGAACAACTGTTCCACAGCAATAGAATATGAATCTGCCGACAGTCAAACAATAAGTGGATATTTTATTATTAGAACCAACAGCAGGACGAAAGCTTAACTTGGCGGTGGCCGGTCTTTAAAAGAAGGCCAGTCAACGTTTTTATGTGATATTCACAAACACAGTGTATATTTAGGAGTCATCAACATAAAATCTGTAAAAAACATTTCTCAAAGAGTTTTAAGGAATAAAACAATCAGATTAGCGGTGTTAGAGTATACAGTATTGACCTGATATCGTATGTAATGGTTGCTATCTGTTCTCTAGGAGGCGTTTATTAAGCTTTTATTCAAAAGAGAACAATGTGCAGCTCTTAGAGTGAGAAGTTAAATAAATGATGGTATTTTTATGTCGGGCTGGTCATCAAACTTTAAGACTTTTTTTGTAGCGTTGAGTGTTGAAAGCATCAAAATTATGCTTGCTCTGATTATTTGATGAGACGATTTCTGATTTGAATCATAATTTGGTCTTTTTTTGCTTGTGAAAAGTTGTCGTCCCGCTGCTAGTGTTTCAGTTCAGAAGTTCAGCTTCTTTCGTTAAGTTAATAAAAATATTTTGCGGGAAAATATGTTCATTTTAAATCTATGAGGACTAAAAAGTATAGTGTTGGTGAAACTATGTATCTTGTTGGCATGTACCTTACGGTATATTAACCATATTTATTTTGTCCCGATGTGTTAACTTATATCCTATAATGTGTCCCTGTTTCCTGACGCTGTACATATTGTTTAGCATTTGATCGTGGCTTACTTTGTAGCATGCCTCCTTTGAATTAGGTGCAATATTTCAGATGTTTCTCCCGTGAGTACGTGGGATTATTATACGAGTTATAAGAGTAAAAGCTGGAGGCTGGTATCTCCTGCAACAACATGCCACCTCCTCCAGTTTCCTGCTTTCTAGGCAGGCCGTTTGCCAAAGTAAAGGTCACGTTGAACCCATGCGTACGCCGTGATGTCCGGCCTGCCTGAGTTGAACTGACCCTCTCTCTCTGTTTTGGCGTTTTCAGAGAGTCTTCGTGGATGAGTGCAAGTTCAAGGAGACTTTGCTGCCCAACAACTACAACGCCTATGAGTCTTTTGTTTACAAGGGCTTCTACATCGCCCTCAGCAAGCATGGCCGTGCAAAGAGAGGCAACAGGGCCACCACCGCCATGACTGTCACACATTTCCTCCCGCGACTATGAGAGAAACTGGCAATAACTCAGTAATTTGCACATGTGGATGTTCTTCCAGGTAATATAGAAATGCATTGTCATGATATACACACCGATGGACTGCGAAAGACAACACAAATATTTATTCTGTTTATATATATATATAAATATATATATATGTATATTTGGATAGCTATCTTTGTATATGTACTGTGCTGCTTGTTGTTTTTAAGATGGGGAGAGTCCAAGCCTTTGCCTGTCTCACTTTACCTTGGTGCTTGCTGTAACTGAACTATGTGTCACTTCCTTTTTTGAGATGGAGGATGAGCTATATCCTGCGCTTTTAAAGAGTGAAATTAATACTTTTTATTACCTCAAAGAACCACTTCACTAGATTAAGGGATGCATGGACTTCTGCTCAAATAACTGCTAAGTTTATGATTTCTTTCGAAACCTTTTGATGGGCCCCCCCTGCTCGATTGTCAATGTCCTGCAGTGGGGGAAACTTAAATGCACTACCTTTGCTGCACGAATTAAAGGTGCCTTGGTGTTCCCACTTGTGGCCCCCTTAAACTTGCATGTAAGAGACACCCGCTGGAGTCAGAAATAGGGCTGACACTCCGGAGAGGGCCTCCGGGGGGGTGGGGGCGGGGGCGGGCTATCTCTGGTTTATTTTCTTTTCTTTAATTAGATCGATTAAGTAATATACAATCTGTGGTTGAGACCAGAGAGCGGTCAGCCATAGAGGGTGGCACGAGGCCATAGGTTTGACTGCGTGGTGCGGCCAGCTTATAAACAGGGTGGAATACTTATCTATCTGAGCATGGAGGACAATTCTGTTTTGGACCTGGCTTGCACAAAGATCGACTGAGCGCACAGTAGCAATGTACTCCTACAGTGAAGCGGGTTGCTGTCTTTTTGAATCGCAAAGCTTTAGCTGCTGTTGAAAACGATGTCTACTGTCCATGAAACCGATGACGAAAACGTATGTAAATAGTCGCAGATGTAAAAGAGAAATTCAGGAGCTTTTTAAACGCAGCTTCGTCGCAGTTGCCCTTACGAGGCAAAAAGAGTTCAGGTTTGCACAGGTAGCCGTCGACGGCGGCGGTGCCTGAATGTTTTGGTAAGAATCGTTCCTACGTTTGTTTCTTTTAACTGATCGATGTGTGTTTGGCGGAGTGTGTGTGTCCTCTGGGCCATTTCCCCCCCGCTTATCCGTGCTCTGCAGCAGCACTGCAGCGAGGTGTCGGGAGCTGGTGGCAGAGAGTTTTGAATGCAATTAGGGATGAGTCAATCACGTTCCCCCCTGAAGGACTAAAGAACAGTGCAGTTGGTGGACTGGATGCCCACTATAAGAAATACCCTCATCATCTGTTGATTTCCAGCTTGATTTGATCAATTCAAGGGTTAAAAGCAACCTTTTAATATATTCTAGGGTGTTCATATAAGTATTGGTATGCATAGTGGCAGTTTGTTTACAACTGAAGGTGTACCGGGCTTTAAACACTCAGTGATCAGTATGTAGTTAATATCTTGTTACGTATGCCAACAATGTTGTTCTTACTTCAGTTTCTGAGAATCTTATAGCGTGCATCTCAGCCCCGCGTCCTTTCTGCAGCTGTTCACTTCAAAACCTGAACCTTGTTGCCTCCATCCGTTCTTGTGTTTAGAGAGGAAGCAGGACTATTTAAATCCAGGAAAGACGAATGCGAGGAAGCCGTCCTGCTGTCTTTGTTGTTCGTCAAAACCCCCTTCAGGAATGCGGACCTGCCAGAATGACAGGCAGCTTCCCACATACCTGAGTGCCCCCCCCCCCCCCCCCTCCCCCCTCCCCCCCTCCTCTGAGCTCTGCCACCCACCTCTGCTCGTCCCTTAGCCCCCTCGCCCGCTGCAGGCAGGGACCTTGGGATTCCAGCTGTAACCCAGGAGCTTCCTCCTCTCCTTTCAGCCTTTTTTAGTTCAAGGTCAGAGTCACGGACCAGCCTTGGCCCCAACCCCAGTGGCCGCGTTAGTCGGCTATATGGGTCGTACTGTTTCCATGAAATAGGCATTTATACTAGCTTTTTCACGCAGGAAACTCTTTATTTTATGCTTAGACTGAATATAATTTAAGTGGATTGATGGCTCAAGAGTTGCTCTCCTGCTGATTGGTACATAAATAGCTCTTATAGTTTCTTATAGTTCTCTGGTTCACGATCTGCAATATTTTTGGAAAGAAATCCCACTTCCCTTTCTGAATTTATCGAGCCCCACCTGTTTAAAATGCAGCTCCACAACAAACTGTGCCCTCCCCTTCTCAAGAACTTATGTCGGGATGTATCTGGGGAGGGGAAATCTGCAGAGTTAATGCAGAGTGTGAGGAGCAGAGTCACTCACCTCTCCCGCTGCAGGACGGCAACCCAGCCATCCTCAGGACGTGCCCTCTGCTGCTGCTGCCGCCGCGACCCCGACCACCTTGCATCGCCAGTATCACCTGCTGCTCCACTGTCTATGACGCACAGATCGATTCATAACAGTATTTTTCTAACAGACAAATCTCCCGTTCTTTTCGTTCTGTGGACATTTTTGTGTGTGTGTGTGTGTGTGCGTGTGTCGAGTCTGTAACCGAGATGCAAATTGATCCGGAGCTCAGCTCAAAGTTTCAACAAAACAAACAAACGTGTTGCTGCTGTAGATTGGCTGCATGAAATACACTGATTTACGTTTTCTTCTTGGGAGTAAATCGTCATCTTCCTTTGGCTCATGTCGTCAACAAAAAAAAACAAAAAAATAGTCCCTGTTTCAGCATTTTCAGCTGAGGAAGCTGTGGAAGTGAACTTTGCGCATGCACAGCAACGAGCACTTCTCTCGCCAACCTCACAATCAAAGATGTCTGACGTCTATAGCAGGCAGCACCTTACTTGATTACTAACGTTTTTCTGTCAAGAAATAGAGCTGAATCACTAAAAGAGTGATGGTCTGTGTCAAAAACAAAAAAAAGCTCACTTTTCAGCTTTGACCAAAAAATGTTATCCAGATTTGTCAGTCGTCTTTCTTTTTTTTTTTTTTTCCATAGCTTATCATAGATCAAATTTGAATTAATTCAAGGAGAGGAATATTTTTTAAATATTGTTTAATGTTATTCTAGCATGCCTGAGCCCCATGCTTAATTTGGGGTGTGTACTTCATGCGTTTGTTTTTGTTTTTTTTTAAAACTCCTGCTCTAAAAGGGAGTAATTCTCCACTCTATTCCTCTCATCTCTGTTCTCATATACCTCACCCTCTGCCTTAGTTTTGGTTTGCTGATGACTGTAAATTAAGACGAAACAAACTTCAGTTATTTGTTTCTGAAAACAGACAATGCTAAGTAAGGATATTAAAGTTTTTCCTTTTATTTTTGTACGTATGTGC
Source organism: Eutrigla gurnardus (assembly GCF_963514095.1). NCBI lineage: Eukaryota > Metazoa > Chordata > Actinopteri > Perciformes > Triglidae > Eutrigla > Eutrigla gurnardus. The sequence continues at coordinate 8,990,443 of NC_139932.1, read as the reverse complement.
TGTGCACAGCAGTCTAATGTATTCCTGAGATAACAATAAACGTTTTTTTTTTAACTGGTTGCTGGTAAAGTATTGTTCTCTCCGTTGGATCAGTTGAACTCTGATGTGCATTTATCAGTGGTACTTTCACTTAAGTAAAAGTAGCAGTACCATGGGAAGTACTTGCACAGAACTTGTAAAAGCCTGCGTTCAAAAAGTACTAAAGTATTCAAAATATACTTAGTAGCCTACAATTAGTACTCATTAATTTAATGTTGCAGCTGGTAAAGGTGGGGCTTATGTTTTTTACTACATATCTGGCCGTGTAGCTTGTAATTTTCAACAAGAGATCACAAAAGTCTGATCTCTCTTAAATAATACATCATAATTTATTTGCTGATTAGTTTGTTTTATTAATAATCTGGAGGTAACCAATATCTAAAGGTGTCAAATAAATATAAAGGAAAACATGTCTTTGTTTATGTCCTTCGGTTTATGTTCTTGTGGAAATTTAACTTATTAGATTATCTTGATTTTCTATATTTGGAAGTTTGTTTAATTTTAATTGAATTTCCTGTTTAAAAACAAAAAGATTTTACTTTTGAGAAAAGTTGTTGAACAGTTTTTTGTATTCCCTAAAACAAGACCAGGCGTATTCTTTATACTGATCTATGGTTTAAATGTGTCCTACATCCAAAAATAGTTCAGCCAGTCAAATGTAACTTCCGAGTAAAACTAGACTAAATAAGGGTGTGGCTCCCTCTGCTGGTAAAGTGGTGAAAATGTTGAGTTGGGCAGGTGCGTAAGAGTAGCAAACTGAAGTAATTTCAAACTATGGTCCATTACACAAAACTGTCAAAAATATGACGCTTGATTTATTATGAATCAACTCCAACGTCAATAATTCTGGAGTTTGCAACAAATAGAAACGTAAATTTAACTCATAACTAACAGTATGTTTTATTCCTGATAAGTTACATAATGTTTAACGACTCTGCATTGTTCTCGTGTATTTTCTATATTGCCCAATGCAATAAGTCTCCGGTCCAGACACAGTCCATTAGTAAATAGTCTTAGACGAATGTTTAAGGTGGATGAGTCAAGAAGTGTCACCAAAAATAATCGTCCAGTCTGGCCAAGAGCATCGGGATAAACAGACAGAGGTGGAAGTGGCTCTTCCGCTGCAGCAAACCCGCACATCTGCTTTGGGGGCGAGTTTTTTTTTTTTTTTTTTTTTTACGCAAAAGGATGTGAGCAGGAGTGGCACTCGGGCTTTAAATAGGACCTGTCTCCAAACTTTGGGACAACAGAGCATCTGGAAAGCCATCAGCAGCTCACAGCCGGTTTGCTCCAGGATGGACGTCAACGCGAGACTGAAGTTGAGGGACACCGTGGTGGCGCTCTTGCTCGCCGTGCTCCAGGGATTTCCTCTCGGGGAAACGGCCCCGAATCTCTCACCGCTGGTTGGATCCAACTGGGGGAACCCGAGGAGATATGTCCACCTGCAGACATCCACGGACCTGAACAACTTCTACTTGGAGATCAGATTAGATGGCACTGTGCGAAAAACTACAGTCCGGAGTTCATATAGTGAGATGTGTTTGTTTCTTTTTTTGCACGGTGACAATATGAAGTCCTGTCTCCAACACTCCGAGCTAATTGCCTCTTCTTCCCCGCAGGTGTGATTTTACTGAGGGCTGAAACAAGGGAGCGCATCGCCATCCTCGGCGTCAAAAGTGGCCGTTACCTTTGTATGGATCTGGAGGGCAACCCATTCAGCTCGGTAAGACAATACTTCCTTTTGGTTGTTACTATTAACTCAACCGATCCTGTATACTCAACTTTAACTGTGGAGTTCCTCTACCTTGGAACACTTGTCGGCTGTTGCTTTCAAGGAGTCTTCATTTTACGCACAAGTGTACGGCAACTATAGCATATTTAAACATCAATGTATTTCATTATTTTAATTGCTGTTCGACTAATTGTTACTTTTAAGTAAATCCACCCCATAAATGATTAGTCTTGTGTTCATATTTGGCACAATTTGGAGTTTTACGCATACTTTTATCCTTTGACGCACACACTTTACCGCAACTTCAGGATGTTAACACGTTGATTGATTGGTAATAATTCAAATTAATAATTGGCTTTTTTAATTTAATTGACATCAAGTGAACAAACTGCAAATAGCTGCGAAGTTATTTTGCTTTTCAAGTAAGATTTCACTCGTAAATAGTTCCTTAAAACAAATACAATTAAAATGTACCGAACAGATATCGGCTTAGAAATATTTGATTTGGATTTTTTTTTACAACTTTTATGTGCATTTTTTGGGTAAAATATTTGTATCAATTAAGATGGATGTATTATCCTATCTAGTCAGGCATATTCAGATCAGCAGCATATTCATTGTTGATTTAACTGGTATCCTGATACAAATAAAAGTTAGCAAAAATTTATTATAAAAAGTTTATTATCTTGCTTTTTGTTAAAAAAATAAAATAAAATAAAAACTTCCTACACTGTAGTTTGATTGCCCCTCTCCTTCTGCCTTCCAGCCCACTTGCCTCAGGGACGACTGTCTGTTCAACCACAGACTTCTGGAGAACAACCGGGACGTGTACTACTCCTGCCGGACCGGCATCCTCTTCAACCTGGAGGGCTCCCGGCAGGTGTTTGCAGCGGGCCAGAACCTGCCCCAGACCTCCCTCTTCCTGCCCAAGAGGAACACGGTGCCGCTGGAGCGCCTCCTGCTGCACAGGGAGAAGAGGAACCAGGTGGTGGATCCCTCCGACCCGCACAACGTCTACTTCGGTCAGACCGAGGAGGGCTCGGACTCTCGGGCCGTTCCGGAGGACGACGCTGATCTGGAGGTGGAGGTGGAGGTGGAGGTGGAGACCGGGGACGATGGGCGCAACGTGTCCCGGGAGACGCCGCTGGCTCCGTCCAACCACGACCCCTGGAACGTGCACTCGTCCAACCCGGCCAGCCCGCGGAGCACCGGAACCATGGGCTGATTATAGTGGTGACGGATACGGGTATATTTATATAAATGTATATAACCTTGATGTTTGTGATCATAGGAGGGGGGGGGGGGGGGGGGGGGGGGGGGGTCATTTTTTTCTAGATTTTGAAAAACTGACTTTTCAGTGACTAGACTAAATAATGTCGACTGTCAATCATTACTCTTAGAAAAACACTGTTTATACAAAATATAAGACATGACCAGCAGCCACTTTTGCACAATAAGTGTTAAAAACACAATTCTTTGCAGATTTAATACGTTTTTTTAAGTATTTTGTAAATTCCAAATGCAGTTTCACATCATATTTCATAACAAATTTAGTTTGATCTTGGTATCCATTAAGTTTTGGTTTTGTGCCAAGCTGAGTGATCCAAATCCATTTCCCATCCTCATCCATCACAATTAGTTGGCACACTGAGCCACAGCTTAGACAAGACACAGCCATAAAATTGATTGAATTATTCAAACAAACAGTTCGGTTTCCCTGAAGAACAACATGATTAATTTGAGTGAGGAGTCCTATTGCAAACGCAAAACAAAACCTTAGCAACTAATAATCCCGACACTGGGGAGAGATCAGCAGGAGTGCATTTCTTATAGCCTAGTTTTTTTATGGTCTTGTCTCATTGGCATTGGTTTTTACAGCTGGTCTGAGAAACCCACATTTCAAAGTGAGACCGAAGACAGACGCCTACCTCTAGAGGACCGTAGTGCCGACTGATGAGAAATAAGGCAGGCATCATTTTAAACAAATATATCTATACACATGAATATTCTTAAAAGTTACATTTAGTAGAGTTAAGGTTAGGTTTTGCCTATTTTCTAAAGTCTGAAGTTTACTGGGTTGGATATAGAAGACTGGGTGTTTGTTTACTGTTACATTTTGAACCTAAAACAGCAATTTCCAAAAACCTTTCAAAACTACAGTTACTATACGATCTGTTCTGTTAACGTATCTGTATTTGTACAATCTAGCCGAATTGAGCCATCCAATCTGATCTGAATCTTTACAGGTGCTGGGCACCACCAGCACACACTAAAACCAGTCCCAAAGAGTATTTATTTATTTAATTCCATTCCTTTGTTGTTATTTATGGTATTTATGAGGACGCTTTACAGTTCAAATGTACATATAAGAAAACATGGGTTTGTCTTTGAATGTATGAGTTGGAGTTGTGGACGGGACAAAAATAAACTCTAAAAGGAAACGTGTGTAGTGCCGTGAGTTGTTGATGCAAACTTGTCATTTACTTTGTGCTGTCAGACAGGAAGTCATCAATGAGTCAGCGGGTTTAACGCTGACCCAATTACTCAGCGGTTTCCGCTCATTAGCTTAATATCCTGCACTTTCACGCCTCCACATCTAAATTAGCAAACAGGTACACGAGTCACTCCTCTCTAAAAATACACCCGGTGCCAGTTTAATCTGTGAAATGTGTCACCCATTAACCTCGGACCTCTAAGTGGAATACTTAGACTTTTTGGGGGAATTGGAGATTCAAGGTGACCCCCCAAAAAACTATGTTTGTTATGTATCAAATCACCAACATGTAACTTGTTAATTAGTAAGCATTAGAAGAGCTGGAAGGCGGATTAAGTTCACAGTCCAGCAGTGACGTCAATAAAGAGCCTGGAGCGCCGAAACTTTCCCCCCAGTCACTCATGATGAGAAAACTGATCTCTATCGGTTGTTAAAGACGTGGTAGAAGCCACTAAGCCTATTTTTATAGCAGAAGTACCTGGATATGGTACTTAGGCAAGTCTTATCTTTATCCATCAAGAAAAATAGATCATTTTTTTATGCATTTTTATTCAGAATGCACACTAGTCACCGAAGCTGTCAAATTAAAGTAGGGGAATATTTGATTCTGAATTATAGAGGAGTAGAAGTATGAAGTAGCAGAAATAAATGGATATATTCAAGGAAAGCAACTCAAAATTGTACATAAGTACAGTACTTAAATAAATTACTTAGTTACAATGTATCTCCCTCTATATACCTCTACTCCACTTCAGTTTTAGTTCCAAGTAATTTTGTAGATTGAGATTATTAAATATAAATAAACGTATACATTATGCTATATTATTGAATCTTTTGGTAAAACTAGCGCCACCTTTACCAGCCGCAACATTTAGGTGATGAACACATCGATGCTTCATTAATTATAATCATTATTTCTTGTTATATTCTGTTAAGTATAAAAAAGTGCATTTATGTTCAATGGGTCTACATATTTTTTTATTTCACCTTCACATAAATATTAACATTGTGCTTTAAATATCGAGGCGAAGACGAGCTGCAAGGTTCATGCTTAAGTAGAAAGAAAAAAAAAGCATGTTGTACACTAAGGAGCTGGATGGATATCAACTGTAGTTTCACAGCATTTTATGATATTTGCAACCTGTATTGCACATTCCTGTACAGTAATGTATAAAACGCCACAGAGATTTAGTATTATGTTTTTGTATTGCACAAGTGAAATGAGCAGCATCACAGGAGACACATCAACCTCGAAAATACCAAAAGTACTGACGGCTCTGAGTTTGGTAGAACATAGAATAGGTTAACAACATTTAAAATGTAGGACACCAGTCCTCATTGGCCGACACCTGGAGGATGATCACACTGTTTGATAATACAGCACCGCACACTAGTTTTGACTATTGATTCAAAGTAAAACGCAAAAACAGTTCATCATGAACGTTGCTTTTCAGTTACCTGTGGTAACATTGAGGTCTTATGCCACTTATTTCCCCTTTAGTATTGATGATTGTACCCGTATGAGGCTGTGTACATGAGCACACAAACAGTACGCATACTACTTTAATCCCATCTCTTTCCCTTTACACTATTCTGCCGGTGTGTGGTTTTCCAGGTGATCCTTCCTGTTGGTAAAGATGCAGCAAGAAGCCGAGAGGACCGGGTCGCATTCGGACGGGTTCAGGGTGAAAACGAAGCGACTGATGCCCGTGTTTGGACAGGGAGAGAACAGCTGGGAGATCTTCACCCCTGCAGGCAGGGAGCTCTTTAAGTCCTCTACGAGGTGCTTGATGGCTACACGGATGTAGGCGCCGTGGCTCACGACCAGAGCGTGGACCGCCACTCCGTGGAGACCATCGTCAGCCGAGCCAACAGGAGCGATGCCTGAGGCAGCAGCTTCAGTCCTGCCTGCGGCGTCTCCAGCTTCCGATGCCGCTGCTGAGGCATCTGGTCCTGAACAGCCGCGTTCGTCCAACATTTGCTTGAAAAGGACTTTGAGGAATTTTTTGAATCGCAGCTTCACCTGGAGGCAAGGTGAAATGAACCAGAGCAGGTTTGAGAGCGTGAATCAACTGTCAGCCAATGACTGAGAGACAAAACCGTCTCTGTTTGAGTCTCTTTCTGTCAGCTACGGTTTCCTTTAAATCCTTGTACGTATTGTATTTAAATAAATAGAGCTGAAATGATTGTATCGACGATTGATTGTTTGAAGAGAGTTGCCCAAAAATCTTCTGGTTGCAGATTCTCTATTTGAGAATTCCTGTTGGTTTTTTATTCTGTTTATAACCTTTTTTTTTTTAAACTGTTGATAAAACAAGATAATTGAAAACTGCACGTAAATTATCATGAGCATTGTTCACTATTTTCTGAAATTTTATAGCAAGAGAATAAAAATCTGCATTAAAAACAGCAGCAGAATTAGGCAGACATTATCGTAAATGTCAATAAATATTACAGATTTCATTTTTGGCTCATATTAAACTCTAAAAATCAATTGCATTAAATAAAGAATTGCATGTCACAAAGCTTCAAACAAGTTATTCTTCCGTTTCATGAAAGGCTGACATGATTGACAGTCATTGAACAGTCACAATGATGCATTACAACAGTTATCTCTCTAGAGTTTTAAATGCAATATTAAAAACGGGCACTACATGGTGCTGTTGCACAAGCAATTCTCTCTTGACCTTGAGTTTCAAAGTGGCTGTTTTTGACTTTTTAATGTGTGAGTTTCTGAGTATATCTGACTCACCTGGTCTAAAGTCTCTCCTCCTGGTGGAGTGTAGTCACGACATGACTGGCCGGCAGCATTGGCCATGTTCTTCAAATCATCTTTGGGACGTCCTTCAGCAACACCAAAGCCCTACATTAACAACACAACCACGACTTAGAGCTCATAAAATCAACCCGTGTAGTACTACATTTAAAAACTTTATTATCTGGACAAAGTTAAAAGACAACAGATCGTACCCGCTCTCTGAGCAACGGCTGCAAAACCAGCTCCATGCCAGAACAGTGAGTGTTGTTCCTCAGAATGATTTCAGCTGTCTGGAGGAAGAAATGTCATCTGGGAATTAATGACTCATTTGTAAGCGCCAAAATAATCTGTCATGGAGAAATTTACAAAGGGAATTAATACGCCGTCAGGGAGTCGAAGACCACAGAGACATGAATGTTCACACAACTATTTTATATCTGGAAGTTCTTTTACATGCAACCTGTTTTTCCCTTTTCCTTCACATTCAGGAAAAAAACTTTTTTTTGCTCCTGGTGGGAAATAAAAGTCAAACAGACCCAAAAAATATCATTTTAAAGTATCTCAAAACTGTGGATTCAAGGTTTTAAAGATAATGCCTACAAATCCTGTTAGTCTTTCTTATATTTCTTCGGAAAAAATGTTGGAGACCATATTCGGCAGCGGATTAATACATATTTGATTATCTAGTGAGCATTTCCAGGAAAAAAGTGCATATAGCATCATCGTCAAAATAAACTGCAGTGTCCTTATTAATGACAATAAAAGTAAAATGTCACTCAATGCAACAGTGTGGCTCGTCGTTGGGATTTTAATCAATAATAATGCTACACAGACTACTTGTTAGTAGTTAGTATTCATTGTGGAGTTTTGTTTGATACTTGTCATGAATAAAATAAACAATGAGTCTGACTTACCTGCATGGCTCGTTGTAGGTTGCTGGCAAACACATTGTTGAATGCGATATCTCTGAGGTATCTTCCTGCGGCCTCGCCCTGCTGCACACCTGTTTCTGACAGAGGCGTGTCCACACCTTGACCTGCAAGAACAGACCCAGTTAATGAGTCTTCACCAGGCCTGTTGAAGTATTCGTCCTCTGTAGCATTTAATAACGCATAGCTGTAAAAGCCACGTTTGACCAGAGACTTGTAGTCCAAGCAGACTTCATCAACGTACCTTGCAGCAGCTTCTCCCTGTTGTACTGCGTTTCCCCACTGTGTGAAAACACAGCAATGTCATTGAATTAGCTTAACCACAACACTGTATTTCACCTCATTAAAAGATAGTAATTCTGCGTTCAAACATTCGTCTAGGTTAGTTCAGAAGACTGACAACTCAATGCACACTTTCGCTAAGTTAACTCTTGCTTCTGTTAACTCTAAACCGCATACATTCAGTCGCCGTGCTCAATGACAAAACTGACAGGTCGCTCTGTTTCCGTCAGATAAAGTCACAACATCACTTCATTCATATTCACGCCCGCGGAGAACATACAAGTCAAGTTAAACCCAAGAATAATCACTTACTGCCGTACGAGCGTTAAACTAAATGTAAACATGTCAACGGATGCTCTCTCTCTGCTCTCGTGCTACGCACTTCCTGGTTGGTTCGGCCGCAATCAAGTGACGTAGCCTTTGCGTCATGACGTACATCACATCGGAGACAACTTTTTTATATCTATATAGTTGTTGTGTTTCTAGTTATTTCTAAATTATAACTACTATTACAATGAACTTACTGGCTAAGTAACATTTGATGGTTAAAAGGTGATTTGAATATATAAAGTTATTCTGAAAAATCTGCAATCCTAAACATCATTATTATCTCATATGTCTACACGTAGAAATAAGAGCATTTACAGTCCCATGTTGATTATTGTGCTAAAATTATTATTATTATTATTATAAATAACATGTACTATGTTTAACTGTCAACAGTGCCCCTCCTTTTCAGTGCTATCTAAAGCTTGCCTAAATTCTTGTTTAAAAAAAAATGAAATATCAATAAAATTAACTGTACTTCAAGTCTTAAAAAGAATACAGACAATATTTGTGTTTGGCTAAAAAAGAAAAGAGATCAGCATCCATCTATTTCCACCCAACTTGCATTTTTTGTATTTGTACTGATGAAAAATAATCTTCAAACTTAACAGTAAATACAAAAATAAATGTATCAGATCAAATGTTTCAGACTGTAGGCCTCTGTACAGATTTTAATATAAATTTGAGAGCATAACCATTTGCTTTTACTCACTCGTCTGTTTTCAGAGGTTTAGTCGTCCTCTAGTGGCAACAGAAAGGTAATATCTCACTAAAGTCACAGTCCGACTGATTTATTATTTCTGCAGATGTCTGTACAGAAGATGACAAATAAACCAGTCATGTGATTTTAGCCAATTTATTGAGGAGAAATGGTTGAGGTACACTGTGTGGTTGCACATGGGGATAGTGGGAGAGGAGTTTTGAAACACAACCACACTGGACAATGATAACACATTCTTGTGGTTTAAACTTCGACTAAATGGGTACCTCAAAAATAAACAATATTCCATTTTATTCCAATCAACCGATCTAAACGTGCCAATGAAATTCCAAAGATTTTTTTGTCCTTCCAATACGTGTATAACAAACAGTATAGGATGTTTTTTTGTTTTACTTAGATATATAAACTAACCTATTTTAAAGTATAGGCACTTATAACTGCTCAGTGGAATCTGGCGGAAGACATTTCTAGATTTAAAGAGAAGAAACATTGTTATCCCTCTCATCCAGACAGAAAAAAAAAAAAAGTGAAACCCGTCCAACAAATTCAGAGTGAAAACGACGTGTGTCTGATGTGAAGTTTGATGAGGTAATGCGAGATGGGCTCTCGCTCTATCTGTCCAAATTGACCTGAGGTACACAAACAATACAAAGAAGCAGCAAGAATATGGTAGAATATAAAGATACACATGAAACAATTAAAATAATAAAACATGCTAATCAAAAAAGATCGGCAAAAAAAAAAACAAGTACTTCCAGTCCCGCACCAAACTGTTACGTTCCCTCCAGTACACATACAACAGAAAAGCAAAGAAGACTTGTTACATATACAACATTTCATAATATAGCAGCACACATGTGAATCACAATAAGGCATCTTTGTGTAAGACTAGAAAAGAAAAGCTTCATAGCAGCAAGAGAATGATGTGTATAATCTAGGTTTCTCACTTTGGAATTATCTCTTTCAAATTATAGGCAAAACCTATTAAAGCATAAACATTTTTTTCCTGTTTAAAGCACTTTTTTTTTTGGAAGAAAAAAAAAACATTTGGCTTTTTTGCACAACAGAACATGCATGAATACAATTAAGAAATTATATTTCTGTTCTAAAATGAGGATGTTTTAGCATCACTGCTCAAGGGGAAATTGGTTATATACAGTCCAAACGTTCACACCATGTAAACCCCTACCTACCCATGTCTAGAATGGAGAAAACTCACTTTTACAAATTCAGTTCAGAGAGCAGTTTACATAAAAAGAGCAAAAAAACATGGACACAGTATGTGTGTAACTCTTTGACAGAACTATTGGAAGGTTTTGGCTATGAATTAACAAAAAAATTCAAGTAAGGTTAAATAGACGCACTGAATCAAAAAAAAAAAAGAGACTACAAGTGACTTGGCTTTCCTTAGTTTATATTCTATTATACTATAACACAGATTATCCTACGTCTACTCACCTGCTGGGGCGTAGCGTTCAAGACAATGTGCGTTACCCCATGGGAATCCAGCCCAGAAAAAAAATCCAATAACTTAAAAGAAAAACTTTTTTTTTTTTTTTTTAAAGACCCTAACAACCCACTGAACTCTCCTCGACCACCATCCCCTTACCATTCTTAAGGAGTGTGTTTTTAAAAGTGCATTAATATTGTTCCAAGTCGCCCACTCTCAAAAAAACAAAACAAAAAAAAAAACCTTAAAAAAAAGTTGAAATTGATAGAAGGAGAAACTGCAGCACACCTGATCTGATCTCCCTGGACATCACCAGGCATTTTCCTCCTCCTGTGTGTCACTCAAGTATCGTGCAACTGCAGAAACGTTTACATAGCTTAAGTTCAAATCCTCGCCGATACGCCGTCATTCATCAATCCGCACTTCTAGCGCCCACCCACAACTTTCCACTTGCATTTCTTTTCCAAAAAAACCTCACAAGAAAAACCTTCAACCTTTGTCCATTTCATCTTAAACCTGGTAAAAAAAACAAAAAAAAAACATGCCAAGTCCCTTTCCACTAGTAACATCAGTTCTACCTAGCGGAGGCTAAAATCGCCTGCAAACCATCTACTAAAACACTCTAACACGTAGGAGCTAGACCAAGAACAGAACAATAATAATGGAGCCTCGCTGAATTATAATACACGTACATATCATCTGATTAGCATACTGTACTGGTCTGTGGATTTGGCAGTGAATTCAAAGACCTTCATGAACTGGCCTTGTCCTCCGTGTTGACCTTTAACAGTAGCGACTGCTCCAGACCTCAAAGCCCCCCTCGTGTCCTCGTGAGCAGGCCCAGCCCACTCCTGGCCAGCGCTTTTCAGCATAAATAGGAAGCAGTGCTACAGGTGCACAGTATGATAGCGATAGAGAGCAGCTAGCTACAGTAGCGATCCTCTGACTGCATATCAGGTTGCTTGAAATGCCATGTACTCAATCAGCATTTTAATTACTACTGTAGGAGCTTTCCTGCACAGGGGAGGAAACCCCGATGAAACTGTGAATTGATAACTGCTCACTAAAGATGATAAAAGAGTAACATAACTAAATGCTAGCTAAATATACATTATTTATCATATTTATTTACTAGGTTGTATCAAAAGAAACGTATATTTAATATAATTATGCTGTTTTTTCTTTTTTCAAGTATGAAAATATATTCAGATTTCTATTCTGGGAAACCTAAGGCACTATCAAGTTTTGTTTTTTTTTAAATAGCTTGTTTGATTAAATGTGGCCCGTACGAAAGATGAAAGTACATCCGACGTGAAAGGAATGGGGCAAAAAGGAGAAAAACTAGAAATTTCTTATTTTCTAAAAGTTCATAGATTGTCACACCATCGCTCGTGTAGCGCCTCGACGTGGATACTGGCGACTCATGCCTCCCTCGCTCCCATTAGTTCATTGGTAACGCAGGAATGGGCGGTGTGTGCGAGTCATGTGGTGATGGGAGTTCATAAGTTGACGTCACGCACATCTGTGGGGGTGCTGGACTGGTCTTGCTGCTCCCTCGCCTTGTTGCCTGCTCTGATGCCATTCTCTCTACGGTACTGCTGGCCCTGCAGCAGGCTGGTGGCCAGCATGCGCTCTATTTGCTCCTGGCACGCCCTCAAACAATCCTGAAACCAAAGAGGATGGGACATTAAAACAGGCAAGCAAACAATCCATAGAGTCCAGGATCGTCTTTGTTTTTGAGGACTTTCCTGCATTCTTTTTTTGCCATTTAACCGTTTCTAGCCCATGTGCAAGGCATCCTTTAGTCGCCACAAATCCAGCTATAAAGACGTTAATTTAAGAACATACAGAGCTGCCACAAACCAAAACAAGGCACCTAGAATAATCTGCATCAGTGACCAGCACGCTCCAATTCAACAACGCAATGCATCGAGCGACATGGTGGGAACAGGAATCCTCTCTGACACCAGACCTGTATGTCTGAGGTATGAATACAGGGGAAATGTGTGGAGGTAAGGTGCCTAAAAAGGATCTATTTGGTCTATCAGGGAACATAAGATAAGCAGATCTGGACTCCCTTCCTCCACCCCCCCATTGGGTTTGCAGCACGGTCAGTCCCATGTGGAGGGCTAGAGGAAATGGCTTTGACCTACTGCACCCTGAACCTCTGAGTTTGGTGTAAAACAGAATACAGGACAGTGGGACCGGATGTTTTTGGACAGCTCCTCCAGTGAAAGGGGATCCTCTGTCTGTCCGCCCGCATCCCTCTGCAGGTCTGTGTGGAAGATGTGGGAGGTCTGGCTCACTGAGCCGGCTGCAGGACTCTTAAAAGAATGAACCGAGGCTCGCAAAGAGGCCAACATTCCTTTGAAATGTACGGATAATTGGAACCCGATGGGCTGCAGTCGGAGGGCCTGTTGTGACGGCTGGGTTTGCGGGGCCCTCGTCACCGTGGCAACGTAACCACAAGCTAAGAGGCAAACCATGTTGTTCCTGTGGCTCATTGGCTGCGGCCTTTTTAGATTTCTACGCTTCTGAACTGGTCCTCCGGTGTAACAATGACTCACTGTGACAACGAAAAGCACACACTGGGATAACTATTTCTTTTTGGAAAGATAGAGTGATTTTTCTTTGTCAAATAATGAGTCTTATTGTCTGCTGTGACTTTTTTATTCATATGTAGTATACTTTGAGTTATTTAAATGAAATTCCAAATCACTATAGAGATCCATTATATTTAACTCTCAGCCAATTTATGCAATACACACCATTTCAATTTTAAAAAGCTCATTACTGCACACTGATCAACTGTACATACTGTCATTATGATGGTAAGTACTGACTTAATATGACTTATATTTTATAGTAAAGTCTATGGAGGCCCATTCACTTATATTTTATTAATAACATAGTACCTGTTTACAGCAGATTTCATAATCAATAATGTGTTTTAAAGCTACATTCACTTCCACTGCATCTATAATTCAGCGAATACATTAAAGTTGATGAGTTTTCATACATTTATAGTCGTCTAAAAATGTTCTTAAGTGTTGTTCTGCAGGTCTGTGGAAAGTTTGGATAACTTTCTGTTTCTTCATCAGGCCTTTGCTCTGGAAAAAAAAAAGACGCTCCCGACTTCATTACGAACGTATCCCTCCACCAGGAGGGGCACGCAGCTAAAGTAGGAGCCATGCGGAGAAATTGCATGTGTCCTACCACAAGAATGTGGGCTCTGAGTTTTAAGAAGACATTCCCTCTGCCGCTGCTCTTTATAGCAGCAGTCTGGCTCCACAGCCAAGAGCCAAACGCTCGCTCTCCCTCTCTCTCCATGAAAAGTAAATAGCTTCAATCTGCCACTACTAAAGTCATCGCTGTTGTTTACTAAAGGGCCTTTTATGCTGCGTGAGATGTTGCAATGATTATTATTAACAATGCATTGTTGTGCATCACTAAAAACTATTGAGTAATTCCTTCTGGCAGGTATAAATCTCCGTCACTGTTCAACTCACCACCTCTGTGTTGGTGATCTTGGCCAGCAGGTCTGTCAGGTTGTCTCGAGTCAGCCTCTGGTCACTGTGGTCCAGCTGCAGACCACAGACGGCAGCTCCCATGCTGCCGGTGGCGATCATGGAAGGAGGGTTCATGGCAAGGCGGTCATCTGATGGGGAGAAAGGATTAATGGGCAATTAGTCAGGCAGCAGCTTTAGGCCACAGTGACGTACGAAAAATCACATTTGTAGCCGTGACACAAAGAGCTGCATCACTCCAATCCAACCCAGAGGAAGTGGGAGAGATGAGTGGTGCAAAAAACTTCAATATGCATGCAGCACAGCTGAAGCTGACTTTCCCACAGTGTGAATTTCGACAGACGTAGCCGCGCTGTGTAACCTGTGTGGTTTCCTTTATAGGAACTTCAGCTCTGATTAGAAAAGCAGAGTAAGAATACTCCTACATGCTGTGCAATGAGTTCCAGGAACGACTCCCCCTGGTCATATCCGAGTCTAAAAGGCTTAAGCGACAACAGGCCTGGATGGAGGAGGCGGAAGAGGAGGCAGCCGTGGAGAGTAACACTTCCACAAGTACTGAGCCGAAGCTGCTTCAGTGCAGCTCATGATGTGGCTGCCAATGAAACCTACCTACCTCCCTCGCCATTCTCATTTCATGGGAAACACATTCAAGTATCTTAGGAAACTAAAAGTTCCTCACGAAAATACTTTATTTTAAACAATGTTTCACAAAGCTGGTGAGAGAAACATTTTCAGAGGAAGTCTTGAGCTAAGAGCAGGGGTGGGGTTGGCCCCGTTTCTACGGCTGACATCATGTTACATGAATAAACGTATTCACGATGTCGACAGTAATCGGTGTTTGACCAATCACTGTCAAACACCGAGGCGTGTGAGGAACAGATGTTGCAATCGGGACGTCGTTCCAGTTGACTGAGCAAATCAGCTTAATCTATCTATTGATATATGAATAGCTGTTGGTGCGTATTTTACATATACATCATGAGCTGTCGAACAAAGCGGCGCCAGAGCATATTTCCATGTTCAAACTGTGAGCGTTTGTAAACCGCTTCAAATGACCCGTTAAGATGCCAGTTGGTTTATTTCACAGAGTGGACTATGGAAAGTCGCCGCTTATTTTCAGGAGTTTCTCCCACCAGTTAGGAGCTATAACAATACACAGGCTTCTACTGGTCTCAGCTGGACATGACCAATCTTAAAAAGGCAGAGACTTGGCACACACTATTGTAAAGTCCAACCCAACACATAGTCCTAGCCCAGTGCACACCAGACGTGGTGGCCTGATAGATTTGATTAAACCCTGGAGAGCAGCCTGCTCCACTACGCCCATCTTCTCCTCCAGGGGCCAGCTGTCCATAGGAGGAGCTCCTCCATCATAAGAATAACATCTCAACTCCATATAAAACTCCAAACATTTACATTACTGCACAACCACAGCAGGCCTCTTTTTTTTTTTTCCACTGCGGCTGCTTTGTGCTTGGATATAACCAGCTGCTTATGAATAGCAGAGGCGACCACTGAAACACACCCAAATATAAAAAAAAAGTGTGACACTTAAACTGCGCTTAACGGGACATGAAACTTATTGAAGGAGCCTATGGTTCCAATAACTAGTTTCTAGTAAACAAGTGCTGATAGGCCAGATCTGACCACACTGGTGTTCGGGAGGAATGCCGTTGCACTAAAGTGACCTCCTTTGTTTTATTTCCCCTCATCGAGTTAGCTGAAAGGAGGTAGCACATGAAAGGCAGCTTTGTGACAGAGCGGTCCTGTATCTTGTGTGTATTAGGTGATCCTGCAGTAGTTTTGTCCAGGATATGAAAATATTAGGAGGGATTCCTCGCATAGCCAAAGGAATGCCATGCAAATTCACCTAGGAGAGAGGCCTCAGGGGACATCTGAGTTTGTGCTTCTCCAGAGCCTCCAGAGTTTATTTTGGACATGAGGTCGGGGCGGGAGGAGGAAGGAGGATCATTGGATCACTGCCCTGACTTTTTAAACCTGGACGCTTCCCTGTCAACAAACAATACAGGGAGAGTTTGGCTGCACCTGAGCCATACAGCATAAGATACAGTATGATAAAATCGCTATCATTACCCACGTACATGTTTTATCTAACCAAAAGCACGGATATGATTTTCCCCAGACGCTTAGTGGAGAGATATGTGGAAATGACCACTTTAAGCAACTTTGAGCAGCTGTGCAGAAAAGGCCAGACTAGAGGCCGAGACTAGAACACGGATAAGGCAGCCAGTAGAGAGAAGAAAGAGGTCACAGATGACTCACGATGGGAGAATGTTTGTGTGTGGGAATATTCTGGTGGATGTGGGAATCACAAGGCAGCAAAGTGACCGGGCGAGAAGAGAGGCGTATGAGATGATTTACAGCTGCGTTACCTGTTGCACAGAGGGCGATGAATGTCTGCGTGTGTTTGCGGACCATCGCCAGCTTGTCTTTGGGGAGGGGAAGTCTGCGTATGATGTGCTCTATAAAATCATTGGGGATGACTGAAGCCATGTTCCACCTCAACTTCCCCAGAACGACCAGCTCCCAGTCCTGAAACACAGAAGAAGAAGATTAAAAAAAAGGAGTCTCAGTCAGTTTCTCAGTCTCTTGGCAGAACCTACTCAGTCTGAGGGTTAAATGGCGTGCTGCCATGCCTCCATTGACCGTGAAAAAGATCACAGCCCGACCCTTTTCCCTAGAGGAAATGGCTCTGTAAGAAGAGTAACATTTCTTCACTTTATCTCTCCTCGCTGTATCTTATTATCTGCGTGCCTTTCTCATTCCTCACATCCTTTGTGTTCATAAAGCCGGCATGTGACAAGCTCTGCCCTGCCAATGAGACAGCTAGCCCCTTCCTTCCTGTCACAAGCCTCAACCGGCTACAATGAGACTGCTCTGCACAGGCAGCAGCACAGAGACGACTCTTCATACAGGGAGCCTTTGCACCAGCAAGAAAAGGTGTTTCATGATTTAATTTCCTGTGTGTTGAGTCAATCTTAAGAATTTCCCCATTTATAGATGTGTCACGGTTTCCCGTTTTTCTGTATGCATGTTGTATTTTAAGACGAGAGCTATAAAAATGTGCACATAAATGCTGACATTCACAAATACTTACAGAACTCGGACTAGTCGTAAGCACATGGGCTTGAAGACATGCCAATGTACTGCTAAATATATCATCAGACCTCTGCAAGTAAAGTCAAGAGATTCAAATCTTGATAAGCATTGTGAACTAGTGTATTCTCAAACTGCCATACATATTTTCATAAAGTTTGTACACCTCCTGTTTCACATTTAAAAAATGAAAAAGTATTGATTTCATGTCTCATATAACCAAATCAATCCCTACACCACATAATGAGGCTGCTGTGAAGCATCAGAGTCGGTCTGTAAAGCTGTACTGACATTTCTCCTCTTGGTCCCCCATGACGTCACCTATTATAACTTCACAGTATGAATACCGTGATGTCGTCCATATGCAGAGAACTGCTCAGTCATTTCAATTTGATTTCAGAATCACGAGAGGATGACGGCACCATTACATTACTGAGGAAAGTTTTATATGTAGCAGAAAGAGAAGGCTAACGAAAAACACTAATTAAAGTGCATATTAAGTTATAGTTTAAAAAAAGCGTTTAGTTAATGTAACTAAACTGGTTGACATGTTTTATTCTGATGAATAAATACTGATCATCTCCGTATTTATCACCTCAGTGAAACTTAAAAGGCGTAGTAAAGAATGAAACCACCGACAGGGACAGTCCCACCTCCACCCTCCCATCACCTGAAATGTCAGCCATCATTTATGTGGATTTCCTGTACATAACCAACAAGTCATTTAACATTTTTCAGCCCTTGTGGAGATTGTTGACAGTGAGATGAGCCGGGGCGGAGGTTTACTGTCGGTGTGCACACTTCCTGGACAGCTGCCCCCCCCTCCCTCTCATTCAGCTGAAGCACCAGTGGCAGACTATTCATTACAAGGAAGAGCTGCAACACCTTTGACTGGCTCTCAGGGCCTTCTCTGTGCATCCTGTCAGGATATCCAGGAATCTGGAGTCGTATGACAATATGGAGCATCAAATGGGATGAATGTCATTTCCCTCAAAAGCTTGCAGGCGACACAGGAGGATGTATCGAGAGCATGTGGAGCGGTTTTGTTTAAATAATAAGCAAATTGTAAAATGGCATCCGGAAGATGGTCGCAGCTTCTCAAATGGGAGGATGTGCTGCTTTTATTTATGCATACAACTAATGATTATTTTTATCAATTCAGCTTTTGTCTATAAATTGTCATATACAGTAATTAAATCGTGAAATACGTCTATTGTATTTGTTTTTTAATCTATAATTTGTGATCTTTAAATTCTTTGTTTTGTTCAACCAACATCCCAAACACCAACAATTTTAAATCAAGAAAACTGCTGATAATGAAAATAATTGTTGGTTTCAGCCTTATGGTGGCTACTTGCTGTCAAAAACAACAGCAAGTTTGTGTTGGACACACTTAAATCAGCCTCAAGTAAGCAAAAACAATTAAAAGTATTCCTGTAAATGCCATAAAGAGATATAATCCTCTTGTTGATCCTCATATGGATGTTTGGAGAGTGTTTTGGCTGCTTTTTGGTATCAACTCAGTAGATCAGAACAAGTCCATGTACCGCAAGATATCCAAATTCTATACTGCATAACTGGCACTAGATGGCATCACATGTCTCTTCAGTCCACATGGATCCAAAGAAAGGATGTGGCTGTATTTTGCACAGCTCCACTTATAAAAGAAAATGGGATACTTCCTGTGAAACCAATATATCCATTAGCATTATAAAATCAGCCCAAAATATGACGCTGCATTTTTTAGCTTCTCGTGAATGGGGCTTTTGAAATTTCTAGTTCTTACCAGCAGTTCCTGTGGTGCAATGGAGTTGTCTGTGTACATGCAAAGCTTTTCGGCTGACAGTGGCCTGCAGTCCTTTAACTTGGAGGCCAGGAATATGCACACAGCTCCCAGAAGCTGCAAATAATTCTTTCTCGTCTGCATCACCGCTAGAAATCTGTCCAAATAATTAATGGCTAAGGGGAAGACATCTTCATTACTCTTCTCCTCTTCACACACCTAAAAAAAGAGACAGAAATGTAAGAGAAAATTAGTTGAAAGTAAAATAATAAAGAATATATAAAGTAGCAGGAAAAGCAGCCTACATAGCATGCTTCCTCATACAGACTTCAAAGCAGAGGAGCAGTCGAAGATGGGAAAAGTTTTGCTGAAGAATGTGGGTTTTCCCCCCCACGCTTTAGTTGTGTTGGGTTAAAGGTTAAATCACTAATTTTCATATCACTTCAGCAAAGTCAGGGCAAGGCAGAAACAAATGAGTTCAATAGGAAGTCGTTCAGCAAAAACGTCGCCATTCAACTCCTCTTCCTTGTTGGGAACTTAGTGTTCAAAAGAAATATTTAAAAATAAAATACATACCATCTATGAGCTTTAAAATGTGTGCACAATGTTAACAAGGTGTATTGAAAGAATTCCCGACACATCAAAAACAGAATATTGTACGAACATGAAGTGATTTTATCTCCAAAACTGAAAGTGGTTCTGCATGCACGTTGCCCGACTAAAACCAACGAGCTTGAGCCACTTAAGAAAATTAATAATAATTATTTAAAAGGGGAACTGTCGGTTTTTCGATTATGTAAATTAAGATCAACTTCCCATGTCACGCCTGAGCTAGCTAGTTGGCAGAAAGCACCGACTTTGTAGCTTTTAACCAATGTAAATATCTAGCTAGGCTATTTCTTTGAAGCAGAGTTTTCTTCGTGGTGGAATTTCCGACTCTCCCACGCCTTTGGTGAGTCATTCTCATTCAATTGTCAGAAAGGTTACCATCCATAACAACTCTCCATAAACTAAAACACTCAGTTTATGAGCCGACAATACGTGTCAACATGCAAAAAAAACAATATATATACATATAGCTAAAGCATTTAGGTTAGCTCTTCAATGCATAAAATGCCCACCAACCTCGTGCATCCAACCTGCAACCATTCGCCTCATATAAGGCTGAATATCCTTCTGGAAACGCTGGAAGCATTGAGGTAAAAACCTGTCCTCAATTGTTAATAAACTTTGCAAGACTCTGTCATCATAGAGGATGTTTGGGTCAGGCTGGGCTCTCACGGCTATGTCCGACTCCAGGCAAAAAAGCTCCATGACTCGGCCCCCTTCTCCCCCCCTCCACTTTTTGTTGTTGTTGCTGTTGTTTGGTGGCTTAATAATACGAATTAAAAAATAAATATTGTCACAATGTTGTCGACAGGAGCCAGGAGGAGGAGGAGAAGTGGCCCGAATGAAGCATGAGGCTGAGACTGCTAGGTTTGCTCCAGTCCTGCTGCTGCCTCACTTTTGCTTCTTCTTCTTCTGCGGCTGCTTGCTCGGTATCAAAACGGACGCAACGAAGAAGACAGCATCCGGCTAGGGCTTTCAAAATAAAAGTCGCTGTGGCACAAACCCTTCCCTTCCAGCTCCGGCTCTACTAAGGAATGTTCAGCTTCCGGTCTGGCTCTACTGTTTTAACAATACTTTGGACCATGACGTAGTCCTCATGTTTTCATGCTTCCCAACCAGTTTAGAATACAACCTACTTCTGTGGTGCCTTTCTGCATGAAATAGAGGATAATAACCACAATATTATTATTGTTAAATGAATGTACAATGAATAAATTAATAGAACGTATATATTATGAAAGCTTTTTAGCTTTTTTAGGTTGTTGCTCATTAGGAATTAAAGGACACAGCTAGTTTCCATAGAATGAGTATAACAACACAACAATAATAATAGTAATAATAATTATTATTATTAGTATATAAATTGTTATTATTATGAAGCATCAAATTAATAATAATGGCAACAACTGACATGTTAAAATGTTGTATTTATTAGTTTGATTTAGTTTAATGAATATTTTCCTGATGAAATTAAAAACCCAGTCATGAGTGCATCTCACCAAAAAAGGAAATAAAACATAAAAGTAAAAGTCAGTTAAGTTTATGACATTTATTTGCCAGGACCATGCACAGAAAAACATAAATCTCTGAAGGAAAAGAGCCTACTGTACCAGATTAAGCTAATTTCTGTCTTCGGACTAATGCACTAACTACAAATTCAAGATACAATAAACACAATATTCAATCAAAAGTCCCATCAAAATTAGTTTCAAACAATGAGGAACAAAAAGCAGAATCTGAAAAAAGTGAGGTAATTCGGGATAAAGATGATTATGTAGAAATAATGAGAGGGGGAAATAAATGACAAACCATGTAAGGGATCAAAACAGTAAAAATATGAGGTTAACAAATGTGTGAATTGCCACTGAGAGAAATACGATGAAAAAGTTAGAAAAGACACATGAAAGCCATGTAGAAACATCGTAATACTCTGACAATATTGATTAGTAATATAAGTCAACATCTACAGTTGTCAAAATGTGCCCAGTGAAAGAAAATTACTCAAGCACCCAAATCTCAAATGTGAAAAAATAGTTGTTTATATTAGGAGCCTCCGTACTTCTAGTTCGCATACATCTCATCACATCTTCTGTGCCAGACTTCTTAAAGGACCTACCGGTTATCAGATGTTTAGCACATCCCAAAAATCACTATATACAACTGCCAATTTGAATTGGCAAAACCTTTATTTGTTTATTGTAAAAAGAAATGTTTAATATAAACTTGGTTGAAGGCAGTGTTAGAGTGAATATCAACAAGAACACTAAAACTGGAAAAATGCCACATCACTAGTGTACAAATCATAGACTGTTTAAACTATTATATGCAGTGCTGATATGGTACAAATCAGCACTCTGCACTGCCATCAGGCCTGTATACGTCCAAACCAGATGGCCGACAGCCTATTGTCTGTGAGGACTAAGTGATGAATCAGGGACTGACTGCAAAAAAGTAGCAAAAAAGTATATATATATATATATATATATATATATATATATATGTGTGTGTGTGATATATATGTGTTTTCTCTTTGTTAATTCATGTAGCATGACATGATAAATGTTGTTTCACCAATATGGTCCAGCCTCAAATATCTGAACAAGCACTGGACGGATTTCCATGAAATTCTGTACATGGTCATGGTCCCCAGGGGATGAATTATTATGACGTTGGTGCTCCTACTATTCTTCTAGTGCCGGTTCACACTTGTGGGTTTGAGTTAAATATCTCACGATGGGTTGTTAAGAAATTTGGTCGAGCCTTCATGCTCCCTTCAGGATGAACTGACTTTGGTGATACAGCACAAACATCAGGTCAAAATTTGGTTTATGCCCAATTATTTGTAAAACAAATTCCCATGAGCCTCAGCTGCACTGTGCTAATTTGCGAATGTTATCATGCTAACACTCCAAACTGTAATGGTGAACATTAATCCTGCTTAACATGTTAGCATTGTCATTGTTGATAGCTCTTGATTACAGTCAGTACGGAGCCCAGACACAAACTCTCTGAAGCCTGTGGTGCATTTAATCAGGTCATAGTGTTGTCACATGAGCTGGGATCCGTGGGACACATTGTGATGTTGCACACATCCTTATGGCAAAGGGTGTGGACGGCATGTTGATCCCTTTCCAGGGAAAAGTTTTCCATAAAGGAAGTCCTTTGGCATGCCACCATGCCAAAGGATGGAATGAACGAGGATGGACATAAAAATCTGCAGAGAGTGCTTGTGGCGTCTCCAGGATGTCTAAAGTCTGTATTTTGTGCTTAAAAAAACAGGATCTAATCTGAAAAGGTATGATTATAATAGAAGAGGAAGTTGTTAATTCCCTACCATGTTTGATCTCTGAAGACAATTCACTGTGTTTTCACTGTAAGTGCCAAATCCCCTTTCAAAGGCACCAAATCATGCTCAAATAAACTTCTCGTACATCTATTTTTGCTGCTTATGATCATCGGTGGGCATTATGACAGGAGCTGAACTGAAACACTTCTCACTGGAACAACTTCACAAATCCCCCCCCTCACAGTCACCACCAAAGAGCTGAATGAGACATGTAGTTTCATTGAGAGAAAAAAAAAAAGAGCACTGTGGAGCTATTATGAGAGCAGACTGTGAAGTGAGAGTGGGAACTGTCTCTGAGAGAATGTCAAGGTTAGCTAGATTAGTTCTACTTCAAAGGAGGGGGGTGTATGTTTGAGAGGATTCATCTTAAAATTGAGATTTCATGTCAGAGGGTTATCCCTTTGTCTGTTCATGGAGGGCCTGACAAATCCCTGGGTCAGTGTTTTTGTCCAAAGGGGGTCTCTTCGCAAGAAGCCAAAGAAGCCTCCCATACCAGACAGTCAAAGCATGACACTTGAGGGAAACCGAGGTGTCGGACAGATAAAGCAGCCTTACCCTGTTACTGCTGTTTGTGCATGTGTCCTATGATAACACATGTCAGCCGCTATCACACACTCCAGGCTGCACAGAGGTAACAGAGAGCACCCAAAGCCCTGGGAAAACGTGGAGGAGCGTGAAATCACCTTGATCCGAAGATTCCTGCTGCATACCAGTCCACTGAACCCACCAGAGCACAGGGGCCCGGAGATGGGCAGACTGCCACAGATCAAGAGAAAGAGACAAAGACAGGGAAAGAGAGAAGAGGCGGAGGGCAATAGTCAAGATCTTTAATCCCAGAGATTGGTTCAAAGCTTAACATCATCTTATGCGTTTCCTGTGCAAGTCGCTCCATGAGGGAGGCCTGGCTCGCGTATAAACACAGGATTTACTTTTACATGCCACTTTCAGGGCCAAGCTTGATTACAGGTTGCCCATGTGCTCCGAGTCAAGCTGGCTGTTTGAGTTTACTGACAGTAGAGAAGAGGATGCTATGGCTGGAATGCTGTGGTGTGAACGGCGGTAAACACTCCTCCCAGTGCTGAGTGATAGCTGGTGTAGCTCAGCCAGTAGAGGAGATAAAGTGGCTTCTGTCTGTCACATGGTTGCATACTGTATGCATTCAACTTCAACTGATTACACCCTGGAAGTGGACTAAACACCCATTCCCAAACATGAAAAGTAGGCGACACAAATGTCGCATGTTCATGCTCTTTCATATGCTATTCTGGTCAGGCTATCAGCAGCGTGGAGCAGGCCTCTATCGCAATTGTCACACATCAAAGTCTTCCCGTCACTGCCACTCACTGCCGAGTGGCTGAGAGGAAAAGTGGGGAAATTTCGGGGCGAACTTCCAGGAGAAGTTCAGCAAATCATGTGCAGGATCTGGGAAATAATGGTTTTGAGCGGCGCTGCACTTTTCTCTACCCACCATCTCATAATTACTTTTCTTTGGATGTGTAAACCCCACTTCCGTAATGCTTGAGTAACCCCCTCAATCGCTCCTGGAGATGTGATTGGAGGTGGTTTCCACCAGCTAATTTGCACCCAACTACGCAGCGAGATTAGAAAACAAATAGAGCGTCGTCAAATCAGCACAGGAAAAAGAGGGTGTTTTCCACACTGTGTCCGAGGAATGTTTTGGCTAAACTGAGAGCCATCATTCAAGCTGAAATGCCAACATTTGAGGAGACAATGATGGGACAGATAGCAACATCCGGGCCTGGTCTTTTAAGTCGTCTGGGTCATGAACACAAGAGGGTTTCTTTTCTAGAGTTTGGGCCTCGGCCACTGCAGAATCTCCCCCCTCCTCCATTAAGTCTGTATACAAGTCTGACGTCCGGCAGCTTGTATCCCTCACTCCTACCAGAGCCTCTGAGAACATTGCCCTATTCTCCTTCGTGCACTCAGGAGCAACAGCAGACAGAGGAGGGGAGAGGGAGAGGGTACACTTTAAACAATAGGGGTTCTATAAGGTGCTGTGACAAAGCGTGGGATGCTCCTCTTTGCTGCTCTAAAAATTATTTCACAGGATTGTTTGACTTGTTGAGAAATATACTTTCAATCGGAAAGCAAGGCGAGAAGAATGATATAATTCATGTGTGTCTGTTAAATATGAATCTACGGCCAGCAGCTGGTTAGCCTAGCTTAGCATACAGACTGTAACCGTGGGGAGCCGGGTTCCGTCCAAACGCTAACAAAACTTAGTTTTTTGGATGCTTGTAGGAGGATGTTGTTACAGTTACAGGACATGCTAGCTGTTTCAACCTGTTTCTGCTCTGTGCTAAGCTAAGCAAACTTGTTTCAGGCTACAGCTTCATATAGAGTGGATAGAGCAAGAGTGCGACTGTATCAATGTTCAAAAGCGAATACACATAAACCAAAATATGTTTCTCACATATAACAATGTGAGAAATTTACAATATTATTGTTCTTTTCAAAACTACTGTATAGATCCAATACCCCTACCCAAAGCCCCTGAGGAACACTCATTCTTCTACATATGTGCGGTGGGTAGAGTCACTTGGCACAAAGGGGAAGCCTGCAATAAGTCATAAGCGGCGAGCGACATAGGTTGAATTTTAATTGGGTGAGATCACATCCTCTCCATTTCACAGTGAACAAAACCCATGACTGAAAGGAATCACGATATCTGGATGAGATGGGTTTCGCGTCTGTCCGATCCCTCCCTGCATGCCAGACTGTAAAAAAGAAAACATGCATGCATGTCAACTAAACTAATGTCCATGTTCACGGTATGAGAGCTCGGCATGTGTACAAGGAAAGTGATGTCCTTCATGTGAGCGTACAGCTAGATTTCTGACTGTTATATAACTCTGCTGTGGGGGCCCCCTTGTTCTGTTCCAGCAGTCGACTGAAGTTCCCCCAAGCTTTCTTGCTCATTTGCCTCACATCACACAGATGTCTTGGGGCGGCGCAGTAGATGGGGGTAGAGGAGGGGGGTGGGCTGGACCTCAGCCGAGAGGCATCGACTGTCTGTCACAAGTGAACAAGTGTGTGTGGTCAGAGATTAGGGAAGGAAGGACACAAACAAAAATTCCGGCCGAGGAGCTCCTGTGGCAGCTGTGGTTTTCTGAGTGCGAAGGATGCTGGACAACTGGAGCGAGCTATTGGCCAGCAAGGACAAGTGGGTGTGTCCTGGCAGTGTCCTTCCTCTGTGTGATCTTAAATGAGAAGAGTGACAATTCATCAGGGACAGGATGTCCAATAGGAAGACAGATCCCAGGGGTAGATATCGGGCCTTGCAGCTGGCCACTCTATGACCTTGGATCAAACAAAAGTTAGTCTTTCTCTGTCCTTCTCTCAAACACTCTCTGTGTCTATAGGAAAACGAGGCCTTAATCAGCTGCAAAGGACTGAGAAGTTTCCAGTAAGTCATTTTGTGTGAGTTTATTTTAAGCCAATGGGCCTCACTGTTCCACAAATAACATTGCTTTCTTCGTTCATTCGCTTCCCTCCGACTCTGCAACATTTCCACTCCTGCACACTTACATTTCCCTCCTGAGAGAGAGGAGGAAATGGGGGGCCTTGCGATGTGAACGAAAGCTCTTTGAAAGTGGCTCTAGTGAGGCGATACGCTCCTTATAAACGTCAAGCGAGGAGGAATTCAGGGGCGGACTGCTGGGGCCTAGTCTGTCTGGGAGCTGCCTGGTGTTTTCCTGTGTGTGATGCATGCTAACCTCGGGCCCCCTCGACTTCGGCCGTGGCATAAAGAGGCCTCTGTAAGGCTGAGTCAGCTCCTGCCTTAATTCACCTCATTGGCCTCATTGCTTGATTAAATTCAGCAGGGGGACTCAGATGGCCACTATCTACCCCCCAAATGTTGCATGCGTTCAAACAGAAGGGTGGAAATCGACTTGTTATCAGTATGAGAGCTGGAGCTTGCCACAACAATGGTCCTCTAGTGCAGAAAGTGAAACAGGCCGTGAGCCGTAGCCAGACCAAACACATCAATGTACACTGATAAGTATGGCGAGTTTAATAGATCTGAGTGGGAGTGGGAAATATTGTTTCTGTGAGGTAACCTCTTGTTGTAATGACTTTGTCTCGAAATTGAAACCATTCTAGCATTCTTGGCTGACTATGGCATTGCAAAACAGACTACATTTATCCAATTAAGCGTAGGAGACAAAGGCGGAGTGTGTGAAAAACAGGAAGCAAAGCCTATATAGCATGATATGATCCTGAAACGACCATTTTACTTTAACCACAAAGCAATTGTTTGGTCCGTCTCTGGCTCGCGGTGAGCTTACCACCACAGTTAGCGATGCAAGCAAACACTTCATGGGATGGCGAAATCCAACTTTTCCCTTGTATATTGCGTAATTTAGCATTCCAGACAGCCCCAGAATAAAAAAAAAGACAAACATAGGCCTATCTGCAGGAAATGCCATGATTTGAGTCAGCATAGCGATGGCGTGGTCAGCGGGTGGACGACTACATCATTCTCCTGTGTCCCCTGACATCCAGCCTGGCTTTGATCCTGTTGGGTGTGGGGGGTCCAGTGGAGATCCAGTGGAACAGAGGGGCCGACCCGCTCGGTGGCGCCCAGATCATTAGCATGAATCTGTATCTATCTGTTCCTGTCTGGCCATGCCAAGGGATTTCATATACTTGGCAAATTGACCGAAATCCTCTCATCTCTCACCCAAGTGCAGGGATATGAGAAACAACTCACTAATTGCTACATCCTCTGATATGAAGATTAAACTAATTCAAAGAATCTTTCTACAAATTACACAGTTTCGGGAGAATAGTTTGACATTTTCATGAAATATTTACTTTCTTGCCGACGGTTAGCTCAGCTTAACATAAAGTGGAAGTAGGAAAGGCTGGCTCTGTCCAAAGGTAATTCTACCTCCAGCCCATCAGAGTGCTAAATGCTAAATTCCATCTTATTTAGCTCCCAGAAAGAAGGAATATTTTTTCCCCAAAATGTCAAATTGATTATCCATTAAATCTAATTATTCTCCTGAAATGGGTCATCCTAAAAGAGTTTAGTCAGCATTTTCCTGTGTCTTTCACGCTTTACTTTGGGTGCAGCACTTTTTAGCCCAGGGAGCTCCAAATCCAGTTGAACAGGCTGAGCTTTAGTTTAGACACAGGCAGAAAGCAAAAAGTACTTCCACCGCAGACAAAACCAGCTGAAATCAAAACCTGGAGATTAGTTTTAATCAAATAACAAGCTTGCAGAACCAGATACCAGGGCTTTGTTACCGAGCTAAGAGCCCCCCGGGCTATGAGAGGTGGATCAGACTGATCATGATACGACATGCTACGCACACACAAAATAATTTCACACTCCTGGAAACATGACATTTGATCCAACTAAAAATTCCCACAAGGACTGCCTTGTTTAGCTCCTTATCGGGCCTGTTAATAATAGTTACTGCCCAGGAGAAAACCGTTTGCCTAGAGTCAACTAAGAGAAACTCATCAATTCTTCCCACCGAAAGTCTGGGAGGAGTGGGTCTTATTGTAGTGGTTGCTCAGATGTCAGCCGACCCACGCTGGGAAAGAAGGAGGTTCACAGTGCTGCTGCGGCTCGATGCTCCGATGGTCAAGTTGATCCTTGGCCACCGCTTCCCAGGCCCGAGGCCTCGTCCCCGGGGAACCGAAGCTGAAGTTCCGGCTCTGTCGCTCTGCATCCTTAGCACTGTCCATAATGGGAAACCATCCCCTTGTAATGACCTACATATACCGTATGCACGCAGTAAGACATCACATTACGCAGCAGATTATTTGCAAACTTGTTTTAGCCAGCATGGATGGTTGCATTGGAGGGATTGCCCAGAGTATTTATCTTATATAAAGTGCTGTAGGGATGACGATGGGATTTTTTGAACGAAGTTTGGATTATTGCTGAAAATAAGCTCAGTGGCAAACAAACATTTATGATTAGGCATTTTGTTCGGCATGTCGATCTTCACAAATGAACACCACTTAAGACTTTAGAAGTGTGAAATAGTACATGGAGTACACCACAGTCGCATGAGCGAGAATATACAATGAGGCTGTAAAGGCAGAGTAGTCGGCGTGATGACATTCTGGAGACTCATTTAGCCACTTGTTAGTCAATCAATCATTCAGTCTGCATCTGTTAGCGGCACAGAGTTAGAGAAGGTCGTGGGCTAATCTTTTCAACGATCAAATCAAATTCCTCCTGACGCTTTGCCACAACTGCCTTTCCTGTTTCACTCAGAAATACGTCACAGTACAGAAGCTTGAAATGCCATCTCAGCACAACTTTAACGTCAGCATTTTAGCATTGCCGTTGTGAGCATGTTAGCATGAGGACAGTAGCATTCCACATGGCTGTGCCGGCATCAGAACTGCTAGCATGGTTGTCGGTTTAGCCTTGTTTGAAACAAGTTTGTCTTATCCCGGTATATTTTTCTGAACTGTTCTAGCTGTTCTCTTATTTACCTTTACCCACTTAGTCATTATATCCATATTCCTAATGATTATTGATCAAAAATATCATTGTGTCAATGTTTTGTGAAAACAGCAATGGTCAACCCTTCACAATCCCTGCGATATCAATATGAAGGTATTTGGTCAGAAGTATCGTGATATTTGATTTTCTCCATATCGTTTAGCCCTATCCCTTTGTTTCCGAAAGTTATGTAATCATTGATAACAGGAAGTAGTGAGGCATATGTTATGGTTAGAGTCATGGCCAGAGCTCAAGCCCTTGGTCAGGATTCCCACTGTCACTGAGGAAATGAAAGCACAGGGAGGCTCTCTTTATGGTTAGCCCATGAAGACATAAATACCCTGGGAGAAGCAAGATTTTCAATCGGACGGCAGAAAAACTGATGACTGGGCAAAGAATGAATTGCACAAGATGAAATAGTCTTATACAATGATCTCCAAGAGCTGCCACAAAGCCAACAAGACACACAATGCAGCGTTGGATTCATTCTCCTGACCTGGTTAAAAAAAAAAAAAAGCAAACATTGTCGAGGAATGTGTGAAATGTGCAGCGTGGGAGGAGAGGTTTGACACATGTGGCTGGTTGCGAGACATGAAAAGTTGCCAGGACTTTCAAGGTGCGGCTCCTCTCTCCACCCTGTGCAGTCCCGGCTGTCAAGACTGATGTGTGTTCTCAGACATGAAGGGGACTGACGACCTATATGTTTGCATTCTGTAGGGTTTTCTGAGTTCAGACTGGGTCTAATGCAAGTACAGTGATGTATTTAGGAGTACTTAAGAGCACGCTCCACTGCAACATCATCTATATAGCCCTGGGAAGTCAAACTGCACTACCTATACATTACATGAAGTGGAGCCAGGACATTTTACCTGACCATGTAACTATTATGCCATGGAAATGGCAATGAGGGGAAATACGAGAATGTTAAACAAACTGCTGTTACTGCACTCTGGCTAGTTAAGGCTAGCTCGCCTTCAGCAAAGCTAATTTAGATAGCTTAAGAGTCAATATTATGATGTGCATTCATTCACATAAATAAAGCTAGATCTAATAAGAATGGAGAAGGAGAGTGACACCAGATCGCCCCGTGCCGAAAAATTAAGGCGGAAGTGAAAAAAACTGCAGTTCCCCAAATGGACACTAGTGGCTGGCAACAAAAGTGAGTCATCCCCAATATTAAAAAAATGTAACTTTACAGCAACGGCTTTTCGGGAACTTATGGGTGATGTCACAGAAACTAGATCTTTATTATGCCATCTATGGTTGACATTGTAGTGACTTGAAAGCACGTGGCGGTTCATGCAGATGCTGAAGTGCGCCTTCTGCGTCGGTATCGAGGGGCGCGGCAAAGTGATCGGTATTTGACACCTCATGAATGAGAACAGACTGCAAGAACATATTTTGGGTTTTTATGTTTGAGAAACTTTGATATACTTTGTTATCCCTGCGGCTTTTAGGGTGTCTAAACATAAAGAGTCACATCTAATGTTTTATAGGAATGATAAAGTCTGTGACCTTGATTCATGTCTAAAAACGCAAAGAATGAAGGTTTAAATACATGTTTCACAGTTCAAACGTCCAACATTTTTTCCCTGAACTTTACTGTGTTTGTGTGTGTGTGTGTGTGTGTGTGTGTGTGTGTGTGTGTGTGTGTGTGTGTGTGTGTATGTAGGTAAAATTTTACCTGACACTTCTGAGGTGAGCATGTAAGCTGAAGATCAGAGGTCAACCGGCCCAGTTCAAGTTGAACATCGCTGTGAAAGAAAGAATGAGGTAGGACTTTTTTTCAAGGCAGACAGAAAATGGAGTAAACCAAGAGGCTGGTGAGGAGCTAGAGTAGCAGCTGAGAGTTGCAGGCTATTGCGGTTCAACAGAGAGGAACAACAAAGGTATCAAAGGCCAACAACAGCTGGGTCTGCTTCCTCCAGAGAGCAGCGTTTGATGGATGAGAAACATGATATAGACTTTTTCCACTGTGCAGCTACACAACAGCCAACATGACATTTGATATTTCATGCACATGTCCAGCCCAGACTAACACAGAAGCATAAACCAAAAAAAAAAAAAAAAAAAAAGTGTCTTGTCATTCTTGTCCAAGTTGTGAAATGTGCTTCTTTCTCATCTAACAGATAAGAAGCTCAAACATATGACATTTAACTGGTTAAGAGAGTATGCACACGAGGGAGAAAGTGATAACACATTCCCTTATGCTATAATCATTTCCTCCCTCCGGCACAGTTTCTGCCTCGACAAATAGCTCACCAGCTGAGACGCAGAAAGGATGTACTGGGAAATGAGCACCGGCAGCAGAAAAATGAAAGATATGGGAACTTTTTCTTGTCAAGTTCATATTTAAAGTCAAGCCTTGACCAGCTCGTTGAGTTTGCACAGTTCGAGTTGATGCTTTCTGTCCAGAGATGACTTGTGATAGGAAGTGAAGTCATTATCATAACAAATGTTTTCACACCAACCAAACCAGAGTTGCTCTGTAGAGCTGTCAGGTTCATCTATAATACACATTGGAACTTTAGGATTGCTGCGGCTCAGTGGGGATAAGGTAGGTCGTCCTTTAACCATGAGGTTGGCAGTTCCGTCCCCAGCACCTACTGTGCATGTCAAAGTGTCCCAAGACAGTCACCCCGAGTTGCTACCGCTATAAGGATGGGTTAAAATGTGGATTCTTCATGGATAATCACACAATTCTGCAGTTCCCAATTAGTCTTAGTGCTTTAGCATCTTTCAGCTCATTGTTTTAGTTTTACCATATGAACTGTCACAATTTTGGTCCAGTCTCCTCCTCTGTTTGTGTCCCGTGCTAAACTAAAAACAAAATAGTCATCAAGTCCCGTGACTCTTTAGTCAGTCAAGTTGATGCCACTAAATCTATCTTCGGTGTTGCCAGATCAGCTCGCCAGTTTCCAGCCTAATCGCAACTGAAAACCCACTTCAATAAATAAAATGTCCAAATTACTTCTACCAGCCCAACACTGATTGTCCTAGCCCACTTAATCAAGAGCGGCCCAATCTGGAAACACTGCCTAACTTACTGTGAAGATATCTCTATGTAACATTATATTGACACACCATCAATAAAACTTGCTAAACGGACGCCAGTGGGGGTAAAGAGTGCCGTAGCACTGACGGAGCTGCGTTATCTGCTGCATTGGTGTGAGAACGTGTTGAACCTTAAGACCAGAAAAATATTCTCAAGAAAATCCATGAAACATGCAACAAATACTTGTATTGACTTCGTCATAGCAACGACACCTACGCTGAGTGATTTGAACCGCACAGCTTCACAGCTCAGTGCAGTAACCTGTCGGGGCGCAGTGAGTGAAAGCAAGACTCATTTCGGTGAGAACAGCTCTTTTTTGCACAGTCAGTCATTTTAGCCCACAGACGCTGAGTTGCATCTCGGCCGTGACAGGAACTCCGACGTTCTCACCACCTACAGGCTCAACGTGACCTTCTGTTCACAACTGGCACCCATTTATCTGTCACTGATGTAGGGAAACAACAATGAGCAACAGACAGGCGGACGGGCACGTGCCAACACGCCGAGCACTGCACCCTCTTTTGACAAAAACAGGAACGAATGTTTTCCCACACAGGCTTTAGACACCAAACGTGTTCTCACAACTGTTCTTTTAGATGATAACAGAGAGGTTTATGTAATTCTCCACGTATGCAATCAGAATTTCAGCACAACTTGTTGTTTTTTTTGTCGTTGTTGAACCACCACCCCATCGCAGGAAACATGGTGGCATGACTGAGCAGCCTCTATAAAAGATAAAGACTGTGTTTTTATTAGAACAGAGGTATCCAACATCTCTGCCCGGCCCATGCTGTGTGTGAGACTGGCCACAGGGTAGAACCGGGTCTCATTCACACATCCACTGCAACCAATTAGACTTTACACACCTTGCCACATCAAATAGTCGCTTTAAAAAACCTAATGGGATTGCATGTTATTGTCCTGCTGATGGGATTTTTTTTTGTCTACAAGACACACATCTGAACCTGCAGAGGTTTAATCTCATTTCCAGATGTTTCATCCTCCGGCAATTATTCACATGTGTTAGGAATTTCAGAATAATGCCTCGTGGAGCTTTACATCATCTTTCAACAGTAATGCATCCGCATTTGCGAGGCATGTGAATTTCTCCCGAGCTGAAATATTGCACACTGATTTCAATATTACAAACAATCACTGGCTCGTCTGCAGCCCAGAGGTGCAGCGGTTCAGTCTCACTGTAATGGAACTTTGTGTGGGCTGAAGGCTCATTCAGCGTTTTTTGGCTCTCGCAAAACTTCCACATGAAAAAGCACTTTTGCAGTGTCATATCTGGGAGAATAGGCGCAGTTATCCCGACGACTACAGCGGCGGATTGTTCAGCAGATCAAACAGGCAGGCCTGGGGTGCATTATATCAGATTTCATTTTGAGTTGAGGCCCTTCATTCATTTCTGACATTTACAGTTGGTTTGGTGCGCCCCTCTTCGAGGCCTCTTGGCTCCCAGTCTACACTGAGGCCCCACCAGCCACTCTGGAAAAACCCGGTGCATCTGACTTGCATTGCCTGGCTCCACTTGTGTGTTCTGTTTGGCCCGTGCCGCTGGAGGAGGAGAGCGGGCCAATTACCAGCTGCCGCTCTGAGACCAATATGATGTCATCCTCCCGCTCCGCCATAACAGGCTGCAGATGAGAGGGGCCGGGCCTCTCAGCAGCCTTATTCACTTAACGAAGAGCAGGAAAGCATAAAAAGAAAATGAAAATGGTATTGAATATCCCTCAACATTAAAATTTTTCTTCATCTAAACTCACGTACTGTCCATTAAAAGTAGCCCGTAATGCATCCCAGCCTGTAAGGAGCCCAACAGACTGGAGATAGCGGAGATAGTAGCTCGCAATTTATCTCAGGAGCACCTTGTTTGAATAACACGGATAACAGCCAACGAGAACACAGCGGTAATGCCATTGTACTTTAAGACCTGTACAGATGTGAAGCGGAAGTGAACATTTCAGACACAGAACCTCCTGTGTGTTATCAACGCGCCCAACCCAACCTCAGAGAAATCACCTGTCTGATATAGTCTGCAGTGCTCCTTTTCGATTGCAGCGACACTCCCTCATTCTTTGGAAAGCCACAGTCAGCCAACTGTGTCCTCACATATCAAAGAGAAGAGCGTTTAACAGGAACGCTGGCGGAAAAGACACTTAGATATACTGAGATACAGGCCAGCGCTCACATTCACTCAAAACACACGCTCACAAAAACTCTGGAGACTACTTAAGTGCTATCCCAGAAGGCCTTGCATTTTAGGAAGTCTTGAAGCCACATCAGAGAATCCAAAGGGGCCTGTGGGCTG
This sequence comes from Eutrigla gurnardus, assembly GCF_963514095.1. Lineage (NCBI taxonomy): Eukaryota > Metazoa > Chordata > Actinopteri > Perciformes > Triglidae > Eutrigla > Eutrigla gurnardus. The sequence goes on along the minus strand of NC_139932.1, from coordinate 8,955,467 downwards.
CTACAGATCTCCTCTCATTTCCCGACATACTCCATCTCCAACACCCCACAACCACAGCTACGTATAGACTCCCCGAGATGATATATAGCATGAGCTGATAGCGGGCCGCGGCTCCGAGTATAAACAAATGGCAGCTTTAACTGTTTAGGTGTGCGCCACTCTTGATTTTATCTTCATGAGAAAAGGAATCAAGTCAAACGAAAAACCCTTGAGGAAAAAAAAAAAGGCTTTATCAGCAACTGTCCACGCTCATTCATGCGTAGAGATAGACGCTGTTTACAGGTAAAGAAAGCGGCAAGTTATGCATGAAATGTGCAATTGCAGGATTATTCACTATAACAATACACAGGAAGTGTTCCTGAATGGTGTGGTGAGCTGCGGTTGCACGTAGCTAGGGAAATACAAACCACCGGGAGTGTTCGTGTTGTGTATACATTCTGAAAAGTTTTCGTTCTGTGTGGGTTTTATGATGATAAGAGCAAAGGAAGAGTCCCCCCCATAATTCAATGTATGTATAAGAGGCTACAGCTATGCTAATGACTCTGTGAACGTTGCTTTGATGCTAACATCAGCATGCTAACACGCTCAATATGAATTCTAACATGTTGAGACTGATGGGATAGTTTTGCAAGCATTTTACAACGTCCAATTACAATTCATCCTGAGGGGAACATGACTGTCAACAAAATATGGTAATCAATGAAATAGTTGACCCATTAATCACCTGCAGTCTTTGAACATTAAATCTATAACAAATGAAAGAGTCTAAGCCACATTTCCCTCGTCTCACCTTTCTCTCCCCCCTAGCTGAAGATGCATTATCAGTTGTGGGAGAGTAAAAAAATACATTACATTTCACTCTAAATCTTCACAAGCCGAGGTTTTCAAATATGACTCAGGGGAGTTTGGGTGCAGCGCGGTCCGAGGCGCTGAAGGAATGGACTTCATACCTTTTATAAATGAAGTGAAAAAAAATGTACGATTAATGAGTGATAAGAGCAGCGGTCAATTATTTTCAACTGAGTGTGGAGGTTTATGGCCATGACCATTTAATCGCAGTGTGTCTGGCTGGGGACCTTTATGACGATGGTTCTCAAGCCAAGGGGTCAAAACGGGAACTCTCAAAGGGTTTACTAAAAAAGTCTAATGAGGTCTCCAGAGGATGATGTTGATTATCCCAAAATGTCAAACTTTTGCCTTAAGGGTCTGAAAGTCCAAATGTATGGGAACCACTGCTTTATTGCATGCCATCTCGCTATTGAATTACATGGAAATAATGCTTAAATAGATGCAGTGGTGGTTGTCAGGTTTGAGGGTATACAGACTGATATTCCACCCAGACAACCGTCCCCATTCCCCATCACGTCTGCAGATGGGTGACTTGACTATGTAAACATAATGAACATCCAGAGTCCTATCTTCCTCTTTCATGAGGGCTGACCCCTCTCTGTAAGGAGACCTCTACCTTGTCAATGTGTCTTTGGGACCACGCCATGGAGACTGTGTGAGCTATGCCCCGCATCGCATTCCTCTGCCATCCAACCTCTGTCCAGCCTGGACTTTCCCACAGAACCTTAAACCCTGTGAATGAGAGTAGGCCTTTGTTTCAGGCATTTTTCATCCTGATCCCAGCAACTTCCCCATGGTGGAATGCAACAGGAATGCCAGAGCCAGCTACCTGGCATTAGAGAGTCTTTGTGCGGAAATAGGAGAGGCTGAAGGAGAGAGCAGGTCAAAGAGGTTTGACAATGGATAGCTCACTTCTCAAGGTGCCCAGTCGGTATTGCAGAGCGAGTGGAAAGCAGAAGCAGGGTCAAGTCTCCTAAACACCGCAAGGTGCACCAAGGAGAAGTGAAAAAAAACAAAAAACATCAGGCCAGTTTCGCTATGCACTCTCGCTCGGTCCGGTTTTTCTCCTACTGTACAAATCATTAACTGGAGCGCTGATGTAGCAACTGATTGGCATGCATGCACAAGCACAGCTGAAATGTGTGTCTGCAACAGTTAACAGGTTGTTATGAGCGTATCAGAGCTGGAACGGTGAGGCAGCAGTTAGCCTCAAGGTGCAATTCCATTCATTCTTGTATAGTGAGAGACCAGGGGAGGAGGATGCTAATTTGAGGGACGCCGTGTGAAGATGAGGATTCTGCATCGTTGATACTATCTGATGAGGGTTTGTGGCAACAGGTCGGAACAAGAGTTCATTTGAGTGACTTTCAATTGTGATTCTGTGGAAAATGCTGATCACTGCACAAGCACACTATCTCACATGAAAAAATAAAAACAAAAAAAAATACTGGTAGGACCAGTGGAGAGGCCACCAGTGTGGAGGTGCACAGACATGGCGGTGTACATGTCAGAGCAGGAGCTTCGAGGCAGGACACTCACACACTGAGAGGCAGACAGTTACCCGGACCCCGCCAGTAAAGCCATTTCCCCGGTAACCCGAGCAGCCCCGGCTTCTGAGACGTCGGCTGATCTTCTCTGGATCCTGAGTCTGATGATAAGGAGCCGAGATAAGGCGCTAACTGAAGGGTAACGACAGAGCTATGAAGACAAGGGTGGGGCATCAGGTCATATATCCCCGCATGTCATGACCACAATTACCGAGAGGCCTCCGCTCACCTCCTGTGAGAACCAACATGTTTAACACGCCGCCGACTCCTCCCGGCTGGGAGTCCACTTCAAAATAAATATAAATAACCTCAAATATAACTGAGATTGAATCCATATCGGCCACTAAATGGCACCGTCATGTTTGAGCCGACCAAAATGAAAGCGATTCATCTGGTCCAAACCTAACCCGACCAAATTTGAACCGCACTTTTTGTTTTCAGCTCACTCAAAGCAATGGGCATCCCATTTTCCTAGAAAACTCAGCAGATGTTCTATTTATTACACTCAGACTGCCAATAATCTCGGGGAGGACAACCGAACACGTAAAAAAAAGAGGCAAGCTTTGTGTTGACCAGCCTCCCCTTCTCAGAGAGGAAATCATATGAACTCACTGGGGAAAGATAAGCCACGGCCACTCATTCTACAAATTCCAGTGAAATCACCGCAGTATATCCACAGACCTATGTGTGTTCACACCTCAAGCTGAGAAACACAGTTATGACCTACATATGAGCCAAGGGCAGCCATTTTGAAATTAGCAGATAATGTCACAGGTCACAAATCAACATTAACAAACCCTTCAAGGCTATAATCAGGAATTTAGTTAATTTGATTTTCTTTTTTATTAGGAAATATGCCGATACATTTTTAGATCTATGCTCCTTATCCCTATCTGATTTACCACTTATTTTTTTATATGAGTGGAATATCTAAATCATGCAGCAGGCATTTGCCTCCAGTACTTGTTTGCAGACTTCACCATGGTCACCAGGCCTGGACTTTGAAACGGAAAGAGCCAAAGAGAATCATTTCCTATTTGAAATGTCATCATGTACCCAAAGCATAGCTGTGTGAGCTGCTTGCCACCCCCGAGGGATCTAGAGATATGCTGTTAGATTAGGTTATATAGGATTATAGCAGATGAGGGGCAGTTAGAGCGAGTCTCGGTTTGGCCACTACAGAGGAAACATCTTCAAGTCAAGTCAGCAGGCAAGACCAGCCACCATTCACAATCTCTGTCCCGAGCAGAAAAAAAGGGAACTGTGTCGAGACGTTGCATGAATGAGTTCACTTCCTTTTTTAATGCTGTAAAAATAAAACCAAAAAGATGAAGCCGTAGATCCTGAATGAAGCAGAGAGCTAGACTTCCCTATAACGCCAAAAGCAGCATGTGTCCGTGAGTGAGTGAGCGTGCACCTCTGTGTCTGTCCACGGCTAATCTTGCAATCTGCTGCAGCATACTGCACAATATTTGGGGTGTATCAGTAAAGGCTGCATCGAGGACCCCTCATGGTCACGCTGACCCTGTTTTATACAGCCATCGAGTGCCTGTTGGCTCCTCACTTACTGCTCTGTACGAGGTGTCTTTGAGCCGACATTTGCATGTCAAGATCATCTACATGTAGAGTCTGTGCATCATAACATAACATAATATATATATATCCCAGTATACAACTTTAATATCACAAAAATAAAACCAATCTAAAGCCATGTTACTCCGTGAAGCTGTACATAGCGAACGCTAACGTGAACAATGCTAATGTGCTGATGCTAAGCAGCTGCGATGTTCACCTTCTTCGTTAGCGTGCTATCATTTGCAAATGTGCGGTAACAAAGGCTCAACTTCCTCCTAGATGTGGCAGCAGATTATGAGGGCTACTCTGCCATGTGACATGGCATTATTGGTGATTAGTATTGTGAAATAGACAAGAGGAGACCTGGAATACCTGCTAGCTGGCTGCCACTTTGGAAAAAAATCAAGTCAGGCACAGGCACTTCCCTAAGCCAGAGAAATCCTCCGCACACAGAAAAAAAAGGGAAAATTTAAGAGCTCTCAAATAGCCAAATTCCATTTTCTCCTCAATGCATCACAGTGGTGTGCTCACCTAGTAACTGGTCAACACACATCAACAATGACGAAAAAGCAATAATGAAAAAAAAAACCCTGATATATTTTCCAAAGTGCCACGCTGAGAAGGAGTAATATCATCACAGCCTACGTGCCCACTGGGACGACAATCACACCGAATATATCTGTCGCTGGAAAGAATGATATGCCAAAACAATACAAGACAAGGTGTCTTCGGCTGGCTGATCAAGGGAGAGAGCTCAAACGAAATCGTGTTTTGATCTACAATAAAGTGTCTGCATAACCGCATCTATTGGCCACAGCTCAACCTCAAACAACCGAGACACGTGGTGGGAAGGAAACAAAGACGTCCAGACGTTTGGTCAGACTTCACTCGTGTGGCTTCGAGGCTTCGCTTCCTATGTCATGCTGATGCATTGTTAAGTGTCTGTGTTGTGGTCGGCGTCAGGGTTGTGCTGCTGGACAGGTGCTCGTCTAACGTCTGTTGACACACGATCAGACAGCGTGAATTATTAATTAAAACACCACAAAGAGAATCATCACTTCTTTGTTGTTGTTTCTTCTATAATTTCCGTTGGCCTGCTTGTTCACAGTCTGGATAATAGGGATGGAAATACCAAATGTACCTTTTTTTTAACAGTTATTAGGTAGTGGACGGTAACTAATCCTCTTTATAGTTCTAACCTACTACTTTTCAGACAGAAACGTGTACCTGACAGCTTAAGTTAATAGTCAGTTTGCAAATTTAGTCAACAAATAAAGCTATGATGCATTAGTTAAATGAGCTGCGCCTCGATGAGCTAAAACATTAAAATGATGCCGACACATTAATGATAATTTGACTGGGGTGGAGGAATATTTAGTTCCTTTATTTTAGTCAGTTAAAAAAAAAAACCTAATGCAAATATTCGCCAAGTAAAAGTTATATTCTCTGATATATACATATATTATATTATCTGATTCTCTGATGAAAGTACAGAAATATTTCAGCTAAATGTACTTAAAGTGTTGACAGTAAAATTACATGCACAACGGCCCCTTTCTGTTATATTATTACAATTTTTATATTACTGGAAATGTGTCTGCCAGTTTAGCAGTAAAAAGAGCAATGAGAGTGAACCAAAATGATTAAGTTGAGACCTATAAAACAAAAGCAACAAGCTAAAGGAAATTCATAGATATGAGGAACTGCAGTTAGGTTAAAAAAATACTTCTGCAAGTTAAACAACCACTGTCAATTTTAAAATACTGATTTCAGCAGCTTTATTTGAATGATCTGAGCATGTCCTTCACGAGTGGAAGACAATGGCGTATTGCTAGTTTCCAGTGTCACCTTCTTACTTCACACGTCAGAGGAGCAGATGAGCTCTAAATGAGTCGCCTGAATCTAAACATGCAACATCCAGCCCTGTTCTTTGGTGTGAACGCAGGAGGAAGACACCCCTATACACAAAGCTGCGCCTGTGCCGCATGGCAGCGAGATGACTAAGCATGAGGCCCGCTGCCTGTGGCACTGTGCAGACATGTTCCATTCTGTCAGAGCTCTGCAGCACATAGGCACCATTTCACACGGTCCCCCCGACTCTTGGCGAGGCCACTGGGAACTTCAGAGGCTCTGCTGACAGACCGTACCGAGCGTGGCTGCGACTGCCACATTTAACCTCTCTTAACCGTATGGTTCGTACAGGAACGGCACCATAGAGCGCCTTTATGTCGAGCCCGTGTGGTTGGAGATGAGCCGCTGTTGAGGCATCAATAAGAAAAAAAACACCAAGGCACATTAAAGGGTCTGCAGTAGTGAAAAAAAGCAATGCATAAAATAACAGATTTTATTTTTGGCAGCCCAAATGAGAAAAAAAAATGACTTCATTGTTCTTCATGGGTGAGTCATATATTATACAGCAGCGTCAGGGAAATCAAGACTGACTGCAATAGCAGGTATTTCCCCCCAAACAGTGAATATCTAAGCTAAGCATTCTTTTCAAACCAAACCCCCCACCCCACCGAGTGTGTTCACAGTGTGTGTGGTCTGAGGGTGGAAAACCTGTCAGTGCGTCGAGTCTTCATCGCCCCCTGCTGGTGTTTTCAATGACTGTGTTGATATCTAAACAATCTGAATGAGCTCAGAAAAGCATTAAACATGAAACCCCTCACCATGTACAATAAAATGACATTTATAAGTTATGATTATAACGCAAACAAAGGTTTAGAAAACTCCCATAGTTTCAATATTGCACCATCACCAAGTATAATTCATCTGCATCCATTCAACCTGATGGTTCAGGTTGTCGTCCCTTCCTCTTTCTAAGCTTTTCTGTACATCAGCATGTAAGCAGTGTCACTGTAAAAAAAATAACAGCATTTAACATTTTAAAGACAGAATAAGAAATGCAAAAGAACAAAGTTATGCGTCTATGTCTGACTTAAGGGATAAAACAAGAATAAAATAATATCATTATTTGCCAAAAGCTGCTGAAAGACGATACAACATGACAGACAAGACGGATTTCCTCTGTTTATGAGTTAAAAAGTTTGGAGCCTTCACAGCAAAAACATAGCCACCATTAGTCTTTAATCTTAGGAACAGACAATAAGGCTTTGTCTGAAGATCTGAAGCCATTTCCGTAAGTAAGAAGATAAAAGCTGCGTGATGGCGGCAGGAGTCAAGCATGTAAGGCTTTAAATGTTATTAATAAAAATCTAAAAATTCTGAAAGCAACTGGAGGCCGGTTTAAGTGGGCTAAAATGGGAGTCACATGTTTTTTTGTTACTTTTTGCTGCTGGCGATGGTTGCTGTATTCCAAATTTTTGGAAAGTGAGACAATTTTATAGATGAGGCTGAACACAGGACTGGAATTGTAAATGCGAAAAGAAATAAAAGTCTGAATAGCTCTCTGTATTAGGCTCAGCAATTCATTTCAGAACATGCCGTTTCCTGCTCAGAACTAAAAGGAAAAGTTTGACATTTTAGGAAATACAATTTTTCGCTTTCCTGCCAGGAGTTAATGAGATGATCACTCTTAAATGATGTGAATAAATGGGAGTAAAACAGGTGAACCAGAACAGAGCCCTGAGGTGCTGCACGGTCACGTTAAGCCACGAAGGAAGAAGAATTCCCCATCTTAGCGTTCCACAGAGCCAGACTAGCTGAGCTAAGCTAACAGGCTGCAGCTTTGTTTCTAGCATGCAGATATAAGAATGCTATCAATCTTCACATCTATCGCCAAGAAAGCAAATGAGAGCAATTCCCAATACGGTGAAGTGAAGACTCCATATTCTTCATGTATTCCATAAGAACTTGTTTTGTGAAATTTACCTGCGATCTCCTCCATAGGTTTTCTGCACCTCTTTCCAGGAAGCCTGCGTGTTGGATTGCATCACACATTTGCATAAAACTGAATTATAGCTATACAAAAAATACCTCTTGAACTAGACAGAAAAATCTATATTTTCCTTTAGCTAATGACTTCAGAGAGCAAACCTGCAACTATTTCAGATACAAGCTTTCACAAAATGTGCATTTCATACTTTTTTGGGGGATCTAATGGCAGAAGTATGTGCATAATCACCTGAGAATAAGAATCCTGCTTCGTTACCTGAGAATGACTCGTTTATATCTACATATGGAACAGGTTTCTACGGCAGGCCAGAAAGGACAAACCAAACACTAGGGGGAGCCATTCATGTTTCATGTGCAATAACGTTTTTTTATGTAAATTATTATTTTTCAAAGTCTTCAACAAGCGTAAACCAGAAATAAACTGCATTAAAGTGAGAGATTGTGTCAGAGTGGACGTACCTGTTTGACATGGCTGTCATCTGCATAGCACCAGCACTGGTTCACACGGTTCCAGACGTAGGCAGTATAGTGCCCACACGTCGCATATCCAGAATGCACCACCACTGCATGCAGTTTGTACTTGCAGTCATTCTGGAAGAACAAATACATTTGTGGATGACAAAATATACAAGGCGCAGGTATTATTATTATTATTAATAATAATAATGTTATTTAAGTACCGGGGCAAAGTCTGAGGAGAACGCTTCCTTAAGAGAGTCAGAGAAGTCGACGGTTTCCGGAAAGGTAACCTTGCAATCCAGTTTTTTGGTGTTACCACGAATATTCCTAAACCTTTTCAGGTGCATGCACAAGATACGGGGCAGGGAGAGCAGTTTGACAGACTGAGAAAGAAAGAAAGAGTTTTTAGTTGGTGGTTTATACATCCGGTGAAGCATTTGAACCAAACCTCACCCGTTTAGACGGAGTCTTCTTCCCACATTGTTCACAAAAGCAGCAATTTATGCCCGTTAGCTCCTGGTGCTCAAAGAAGGAGGCCATGCAGTCTACCTGAAAAAGGTTCATGTAAAGAACAATTTCAGGAAAGTTTACTGTAATCGTTCTTAGGAAATGTTTTAAGAAATGTGTTTATGTTATTTTCTTTCTTTCAGGAGTTAGATGAGAAGATTGAGACCGCTGAGCATAAAGACTGGAAACGTGGAAACAGCCAGGCTGGCTGTGGCCAAAGCTCAGCACCTCTAATGCTCACTAATTAACACCTCATATTTTCTGTGTTTATTCCATACAAAGAATTAAGTGTAAATTAGTTTTGTTTTTTTACGGGGGTTAAATTATGGACTATTTCTTAACACCGACTTTGCCAAGAAAGCTAAGCTTACCAGCAACAAGCTGTAGTTTCCTCGTGGTATTGATCATCTCATCTACCTCCAAAGATATTCCGTAAAAACAATCGACATCTAAATGAAAGTGAACAGCACCAGGGAATCGTGATCTTCCTTGACGTGCAGCGGCAGGTTGAGCAGGTAGCTGGTCAGCGTCTGGACGGAGGAACACTCCAAACACTGCAGGTACGTCGCCACAGGAATCTTGTACAACATCTGGATTTCAAGAGCCTGGTAGAGAAAACAAAATACAGGCACGGTAAAGATGATGCACTTACAGTCGGAGGAATGACCAACGTTCATGACTGAAGACCAACCAGATCTTTGTCATCCATCTGCTGCTGCAAGAGGTTCAGGATGGAGAGGAAGACCTCGTCGGCGTCGTGCTGCGTATTTACTGCAAAACATTGTCAGACGTTGTCAGATGAAACGCATCAGTGTTCAAATATTTGGTACCGTTGTTGTTTCTTACGTCGAAGGCAGTTCCTGTCCAGAGAGCGGAGGAAGCCCTGATGAGAGGAATGCTGAGGGCGGTCGCTCCTCATGTCTGCGAGAACTCTCTTCAGCTGGAGGGCGACGTTACGATCATCTCCTCGCACACCGGCGGCTTCCCACCTTGTGCAATTCAGAAAACCCCATTGTTATTTTCCTAGCACCTGAGAGAAGTAGCCGTGGATCCAGACTGACACCTGTACACTCTTATCTATAGACATTCTGATCATTTATTATGAGAATATCTTGCTTGTTAACATGTGTGTTTTCATGAGTTTATTGCACGGTTCTTGTTTTATCTAGAAGAATAAAGTCTTACATTGTTATTGAGGTTTTGCACAACACATTTCTTTACTTAGTAACATTGAGAAGCTCGACCCAACGGAAGAAAGTAGTAAACAGGAAGGCGACCCACACGGGGGCCATTTGGCCCTGACGTAGACCCACAGTGGTCGAAACATGCTGCCTCTTTTAACGATTCAACCACTATAATTAAGGCTTTTTAATATTTCCTCCTTTTTGGACTTAAATTTAGGAGGGCCTGGATTGCCTTCATTTTTATCCGGATTTTTTGCCAACATTTTCCAAGAACATCCGACACGGTTTGATTTAAAGTCTAGGACACAAAGCAACCAGTTACCTTTCTCTCTTAGGACAAATAGTAGACGTGTCTGTGTCATGATGTGACATTCCTCCAGCAAAACGGAGAACTTTAAGGGCATTGACTTACCTTTACACAACAGGTTGATGGAAGGCTAGAAAGACCAAATGTGTTGGGATTTGGGTAAACCTCATTAATTACACTGTCTCTTCTGCCTGGTCCCTCACAGACACAAAGCTATTACCGCTTCATAAGTCAAGGTCATATGATTATTCGTACTTGTCTAGTAGGTCTCCTACTTCCCAGGTGGCAGAAAAGGTCTGGAGCAACGTGTTCACACAGCAGGACAGATGGTTGTTGGCGAGGCCTCTCATTCCTGTGACAGACCATCAGAAGTGTTAAAACAATCCTGTTTATGAAAACTTGAACCGAGAACGTTATCCACGGCCCAGCGAGGCCCCCAGAATGCTACAGGGGCTTTGACACGTGTGAAAATGTGACGGTGATATCCTGACGCTAAAGGTAAATGTAGCTGCACAGAACACCCACCTCACTTGCATATTTTATCAAAATAAACTAATCAATCATTTCACGGAAGGCAGAGCGACGGTGACGCCTTTGGTTTATTGATTTAAGGCCCTATGTACAGGAGATGTTTATTTTACACAGGTCCAAGGTCAGTATTTTGTTTTCTATGTCACTGCTTCGCACATGAGGGATTTATTGGTTGTGAAGAGAAAAATAATTGAGCGAAATGTGGTAAAAGTAGGAAACTCACTGAAGAAATCACACGTTGTGTGTAAGAAACTGCATTGTTACAGGTTGTGGTGGAGCCCATGGAGGTCTTTATTCACCCATATTGTTATTATAACAGCTGATCGTGTGGGTGACTGAAGAATCCTGAAGGGCCTGGTGCTGGGGTTTCCAGAGGAACATCTGAGAGTAAATATGTAATTGTACTTGTTTTCTATCCCCTGAACATGTCTGAAATCATATCTGAAGTACAATATTTGAACTGCAACTCGTTTTCTCCACTGGTAAGGCACACTAGAGGGCACTGCCTCCTGTTTTATCCATTTACTGTTTTTATTGTGCTGCGTATTTCTGTGTACTTCACTTGTATTGCAATTCTATTTAAATGTTTCATATACATTCATTTTTCACCTCATTTGCATACTAGATACAGGAGCACATCCATTACAAACACCAATACAATGCAGTCCAATACAACTAGAGCCTCGTAAACAGCGGAAGCACATCACATATAGGGCTTTTTTTGTTTTACGTGATACTCTGAGCAAAACTCATATTTATCAACAAACAGCGTCACCAGACAGGCGGAACGTGGTCTACTTACCAAAGTGATGGTCCCTCCAGTTTGAAAAACAACTATAGAGCCGTCCAGACATCATCACAGACTTAACGTCACGGTGTCCGTTCACCGCCTGAAGGTCTGGAGACAAAGCAGGACTCCTGGACTCCTTTATCGAAGAGAAGTTTCGTTTCTTCCCTGTCTTTTACAGGATTGCTCCGTTCCTCTCACAGTAAACACTCACAGCTGCAGCTCCTGCTTCACTTTCGTTTTCCGGTCGTCGCGTTGCTGGAATCGAAACTTAAAAGTTGCCATGCGCAGACTTTTTAAACCCAGCTCTGTTGTATAGTAGGACTTATGTTTTTAATAAAGGGTGATTTGAACCCAGGTCTCTGGAGTCAAAGAGCAACACCCTGAAGACTGAGCTACATTTTCTGTTAAGAAGGACTGTCACAGTAACATCTTATATTAATGTAAATCATTCCAGAGGGTATTCTAATCATTATTATTTATTCTTTTATCTAAATGTTATTACCTTCCTTTGTATTAAAAAGTATAACAAAGTTCAAATGACATGTGATGCAACACCGTTGTACGGTTCCATCATATTCTTATCTAAAATATTATCACCATCATGATTGATATGCCTATTTTTTGCATGAAATGTATAGTATTTCTTAAACATATGGCTGAATTACACGAACAACGTACACACAATGACCGGGAATGCATTCTGGTTTCAGATCAGATTCCAATCAAAAGTTAATTAATCAATATCTGAGTCAAACATCATTCAGTTCTCTTTAAAAAAATATTTGACAGGTTTACACTACAATCATACAATTCTAAAAACAAATGTAAAGAATGTTATGTTATAACTATGTGCTGCTGCTGATTTCTTGACCAGCCCAGGTCATCCTGTGGAAAAATATTTTAACCTCAGTGATGCACTTTCCTTGTTATATTCTCTTACCAACACAACAAAGTAAAAATTAACCAAAAATAATGAACGAAACAAGTTGTGATTATACAGTCTTTCAAGGTCTCTATGTGATAGCTTTATAGTACGGTGCAAACATGGCAGTCCACGTCTGTCTGAGCAGCTGGAGAAGTTTGGAAATCCACATAAATGAAGACGGAAGAGCTGTGGGGAAAGAACAGGAAGAAATGCACAGTCAAATGCTTTATACTTCAACGGAACCTTCTGATGAAACCGAGCTTCGTAGAACATTTAATCCAACCTGGATCCATGCGTAAAAAAAGCATGTAGAGAAGGACGGCAGCCAGAAAGATCTTTCGAAGAGAGAACGATCCAGAAACGGGCACCAACAGTTTTCTGTACAAAAACCTGAGCATGGCTTCAAGTTTACAGATTACAGATCCTGTAGAACAGAAACACATTCAGAAATCTGCATTCATGATTTATACTTATATAACTCGATATACTGCTTTTCATGAGGGCTGGGTTGAAATGTAAGACCTTGAGCTGAGACAGGATGTGCAGTGAGCTCAGAGTTTGGACTGATCCCAGGATTCACAGGCGGTTCTTGATTCCCTTGCTCTTTTTCTTCTACAACCTCCAGTGCCGTCTGCCTCTGGTCCGCCGTGAACGCACCGCTTCCAACCTCACCGTCGATCAGCTCCAGAGCCTCATCTCGGTGTCCAAGAGGCACGAGGACATGCAGCAGGTACAGCTCCGCCACCGTCCCGAACCCCGATACCCTGCTGTTGGAGGGGCAGTGTAACCAAACTCTGGCTGCCTCCTGCATCACGGCGGGCTCTCCCACCTTGGAGTAAAGAAGTATGCTGCATACATGAGAGAGGAAATATATTCAATGGATGTAGAGTTTAAAAGATCCCTGGGTTAATTCATTAGTCAATCAACAGAAAAATAATAAATGTTTCGGTCATTTATCAAGGGAAAAAGTTTTTCTGTTTCTGTTTATTCTTTGTTTTTTATGTATTTAATGTACACCATATATAACGCCAGAAAACAGTGAAAAGGACAATCACAATTCCCCAAAGTGAATGAAGTGAAGCCAAGAGTTAGACATATTTCCCTTTCATTTTGTTGATCAATTCATCGACCAAAAGCTTCAACTCTACTCACCACAGCTGCATTATTTTAGCTGGTATTTTCTCCTGGTAGTCGTACTGCTGAAGGACCCAGGAGAGGACACCGTGCCACTGATTCAGCTCAGCCAGTGCTTGAATCCCCAAGATGCAGAAGCCAGCCTTCAACTCTCCACATCTGAGAAGACAAAAACAGAGAAACACGCACATTGGCATAACCGTGCAGGATGCACAGACCTTACACTGAGCTGCATTTAGACTTTCACCTGTTGTCGTCGAGCTCCACGCTGCTGAGACTCTCCAGGCCTCTGTCGCAGGTGTCAAAGGCTGCCTGGAAGTCTTGGTGGACCACCATTTGCTCTGCGGCGGCGTCCAACATGCTGAACATCTGTGTTACAGCAGAAGTGAGCGGCGGGGTGCTGACTGAGACGAAGCTGCGAGCAGCAGCCATACTGGTCGAACAACCGCTCATGACAAATTCATCACCAATACGACAAAACACAAAAACTGTTTTACGACCCTAAAAGACACTGCTTTACTTTAAGCAGCTCAGTTTATACCTGTACGTGAAATACACCTGTTTGAGGGTTTGGCGTTTTGTTTACAATCCATAATCCTTCACTCTTCCGGGTTTGAGATCGCTAAGCCAATCAGGTGTTGGAATGTCAAGACTGACTGAATCAACCAATCGTGTTGCGGTTTCTTCAAACACGCGTCATCAGTTTTTCCCAACTCGTCAGCACGTGCACGGAGCAGTGTGTGTGTGTTCCGACTGTCTACGGAGGACATTTAAACAGCTAACTTAACGTTACTTTACTGTAAGTTACCGCTGACGGTTTATATGTGGAATTAATACGCTTCATTAATTTACTACGCGGAATTAGCTAGCTGTGACGTGTACGCTGGGGCTGCTTTAGTTTTGGATAGCTAACAACGCGCTAGCAAACATTAGCTAGCTGTGCTTGTGCTGCTTTAGTTTCGGATAGCTAACAGCGAGCTAGCACAGTTAACGCACATTGTGACGTTAATAGCCGTACTCTGCTAACTATGCTCATGTATTGAAACTACGGCGAAATAGTGACAATGTATACGTGTAGCTGTATTATTCTGGTTAATATGTAGACAGGGATGTTATAACTTGGATATTACGCCATATTAAGTTAGCAGGACCCTCATGGGGAAACCGTTTATGCTATAACTCACCTCCATCAAGCAATATCTTATCCTGCTGTGGAGCTTTGGACAGATAATCGCACCACCTCTCACGTTTAATACCATCTGTCACTATAATCTAACTATAAATGTCATGTGAGCTGTAGATTTGAGAACGTTCCTCCCTTAAATTGCACCTGAAACACACCAAAAATACTGCTGTTTAAAATATGTACTATAAAATATATAGTACATCACACAATATCTTAATGCATTTACAGACTGCTCTTGCTAAATTTCTTGTCCTTTTTGGGAGAATCATTTTGTGGGTGTCTTCATCAAAAAAGAGAAAGTAAATGGATAAGGAATTAAATGTGTAAGAAATTGTCCTGAAACTGAAAAATAATGTATTCATACGTGAGTGTTGAACCTCAAGTGAATAAGTGTGCTTGGTAGCTAATGCATCGCAGAGAAACTTAATATACAATCAAACAAAAATTAAATATCCATTGGAATTGTGGGGCATTAGAGGGCTGCTAAGTGTCTACATACAATTTTGCATCCAGAATGCTGGAGATTAGTTTGACGGGTCTGTTTTTGTTTTTTCAGATCATCCTTAAAATGGCAAAAAGCCTCCGAAGCAAATGGAAGAGGAAGATGCGTGCAGAGAAGAGGAAGAAATATGCTCCCAAGGAGCTGGCCCGTCTGAAACAAGCTCTGAGTCTGGATAAGAAAGGAGAAGCTGTCATGACTGACTTGGAGGAGATCGCCACCGTGGTTCCAGCTGACAAGGTCAAGAAGGAGACAGAAGTGGAAGTGGGAGCAGAAGAAGGTGAGTGAGAGGTACACAGGGAAGCTACAGCTTTTATAGTTGTACATGTCTTCCCGTTACATACTTTCCATTTAAAGTGTAGCAAAAGGTCATTTTAAACCATTTTTTGGTAGATGTGTCTTTCAGGCACATGTATTTAATATCATCCTGGCTTCCTTGAGAAGCTGAAACAAAGCAACACATTAATTAATGTTTGTCTTTTATGTAACAGATGGGAAAATGGACATGGACAGCAAGCGCAACAAGAAAACCCTGTTGGATGAGAATGGTCAGTACCCTGTGTGGATGAACCAACGGCAGGCCAAGAAACTGAAAGGCAAACGGATGGGGAAGAAAAGTGGCCAGGGCAAGAATAAGAAGGGCGTTGCCTGGTGATCCAGACAAAACCAAAAGAACTTTGCTTTGCCTTAAAGACTTTTGCTGCGGGAATACTGAAGTATTCCATGTATTGTTGTATACATGATAACTGTGGAATTTCTGCTATTGAATCTCATTCTGTTCAGTGAATTACACGATTCGTGGCTGTGCAACATAATCTGTATTCATTAAGTAATTAACTGCAGGAAAAAGATGTTTGTTCTTATGGAACAGCAGCTTCATCTTCATGTAAGGACACGTTTAGAGACGACTTTTAAGAAACCCTTAGCCCTTAGCTTGTCTAAGTATCTCATAACAATGCAGGGGATGCATGTGTTTTCTATTCCAAATTATTTTTTCATATGCTTGTTTACTAAAGACTGGGCAATATAGTTAAAATCAATATCACTGAGTTTTGTTGCATGTCATTCCTTATTTTCCCCCCTCAGTTCGTTGTCCCTCTGTAACTGGAATATTATTCCTATTTCAACGTGTGATTCATAAAATTATATATTGTGATCATAGATAAAAATAACTTCTTTAACTGATTCCTTCAACCATACTTTGCTTTCAATCACTAACTAAGAGAGCAGAATGATGAGACAATGAGATCACAATAAGATGCATTTCCAGTGAAAGATGGAAAATGATAAAACCCCTGAAGTTACAGTAAATTGTCACTGATGAAAAGTTGATGAATTAAAGTTGTTGGAACACAAACCAAACAAAGATGCTTGCCTGTAGAATATTTTATTCCGTCAAGTCGATTCATTGCAGATTAAATATCTAACTCCTTGCCACTAATAATGTCATACAGTCGGATGCTCATTGCCACAGACCCTAAGCGAGATATTACACAATAAATCTAGAAATCAGCAAATCCGGAGCCATCTTAAATCTAAGACAACCCAAGAAACGTGACCGTTTTACGTGAAGCTTGTGCACAACCTTCACTGCTCACTGCATCAGCTGAACGTAAGCAGACGGGAACAGACCAACGCGTCCGTGACACTGCCCCTTCCACCAGCCTTCGTCAATCATCTCTATGTTGGTGATGATGTCATCCGGGTTGAAGGAGATCTCATCATCAGCCTCTGTGTGGGAAAGGAGTGGAAAAGGACTCGTCCTCACAAATGTTGAAGGATAATTGACAAATGTCAAAAATGATCAACTTGAAAGGTGTCATACCTCCTTCATAGTCATAAATTGCTTGTGCCTGCAGGCCATTCGACAGGTCTTCATAGTCGTTGTCAGCTGTTAAAGAGAAACGTTGAAGTGAGTGTTTCTCATGTGAAAGGTTTGACGTTTAAACTGACAACCGGCTCAGACAGACCTATCGGCGCAGGAGGAGGCGGTTCAGCAAGTTCCTCGTACTCTCCTTCGTCCTCCTCCACAGCTTCTGACCTGTGAGGTAGCGGAGGAGCGTTCACTTCCAGAAAATCATCTGAGCGGGGAGGCAACTCCGGTGGCTCTTCGTATTCCGGTTCCTCTTCGTATTCCGGTTCCTCTTCGTATACCGGTTCCTCCTGGAAATATTACAGATGATCTTTGATTGCACGACCTAAGAAGAGTACCTAGTTCCAGTATCTTTTCTTTTCCCAAAATCCTCAAAGACGCTTCTAAATGTCTGGGTGAAAAAAAAGAATCTGTCTTTCCTAATCCAAACAAAGTTGCCAGCCAAAAATTGAGTAATGCCCTTGCGCAAATTGTACAACAATTGACGATTTTTCTTTCCTTTTTCCAACTGACGTTACAGAAAACTGCCCCACATCTACAAAAATATGGCTGGGTAAACACCTTACATTTAGAACATATTAATTCTGCTTTAAAACAAACTCTGAGTTTGTGCAACAGAAATGTGAAAGATATGCAGGGAATCGACGGTTTGATGGGGAGAAATTATCTACACTGATGGCTTTCTCTTACTTTTTATTCTTCTTCAAACTTTGTTTTGTTGGTATTACTACCAAAAATATAGAATATTGCCAGCCTTATTTACGTTCTGATATCTGATTGAATGAGACATTGAGTGCGTTTACCTCTAGTTCTGGTTCCGGTTCTGGTTCTGGTTCTGGCTCAGGTATTTCTTGTATCTCTGGCATGTAGTGGTGGCTTTCTGGTGACAGCGTTTCATACTCCACCTCTGGAGCAACATCTGGAACAGGTGGCGGACAGACTTCTTCCTCTTCTCGTCTTCTCTCCTCCTACAGGAAACACAAACTCATTAACACACTGAGCGTTACTTTATTTTGTTTGACCTCTTCATGCGTTCGCAGTGCAGCGTCCCTCGTTACCTCTTGCTGGCGTTTGGCCGCCTCTCGCTCTCTGCTCTCTCTGGCTTGTCTCCTCGCTCTCTCTTCGTCCGCTTTCTTCTTGTTCTCTTCGTCCGAAGCTTTGGCCATGTTCTCAAAACGTGCCTTCAGTTTTCCCGCACCTGCAGTTGCTGCATAAGACAGAGATGTTATACAGTGGATGACCTCTGTGCCGTTCCAGCCATTTGAGCACGGGAACACCTCGGCACTAGTGGCTTTAATTGAAAGGGTTGATCATGGTGACTTACAGGCCTCTAATGGTTGTGTCTTTTCATACGCAGTGGTAGGAGAGTCCATGTCAGAGAAGCCTGCTGCACTCTGAAAGTCAAGGTCCAGATCGGCAGTCATTCACTCTGCAATCTGTCAATACTGACTGAATGGTCAGTTAATTAAATCCGCTGCACGGAAGACTGACCTTATCCATGCGGTCTGCCTGAACTCCATAACGACCTCCAAAACCTGCTGAATAATCTAAACCGACAACAATTTGTTCCGTCAGATGTGCTGCAAGTATATTTAAAAAATGCACGCGTCGGTGTCCCCTCACCTTTTTGTGACTGGTGTTTCTCCGTCTCGCTCTTATAATCGTAGCCCAGAGCAGCTTTGTCCACTTTCTCCTTCTCCACTCCGTACTTTCCTCCGAATCCCTTTGAGTAATCTGAAAGTGGAATGAAGACGATTCAGATGTCAGTCGAGAAAAAGGAGTCAAAAACGGACAAACGCTACGACTTTAACTCACCCTTCTGTGACTGGTGTTTCTCCGTCTCGCTCTTATAATCGTAGCCCAGAGCAGCTTTGTCCACTTTCTCCTTCTCCACTCCGTACTTTCCTCCGAATCCCTTCGAGTAATCTGAAAGTGAAATGAAGATGAATCAGATGTCAGTCGAAAAAGGAGTCAAAAACAGACAAACGCTACGAATTTAACTCACCCTTCTGTGACTGGTGCTTCTCTGTTTCTCCTTTATAGTCGTACCCCAAAGCAGCTTTGTCCACTTTCTCCTTCTCCACTCCGTACTTTCCTCCGAATCCCTTTGAGTGATCTAAAAACACATGGACTGTTAGGAAGATTCTGTACTTTAATGACGTATTCACACTGTAAGTGAGAAGGTGGTCAGGCGGCTTACCTTTCTGAGATGAATGTTCCTTCACCTCTCCTTTGTATTCAAAGCCCATGGCAGACTGAACACGCAACACAAAGATGGCATTTAAAGTTCATACATTGCTTTAAAGATCCCTATCAAAAACATTTATTTTACATATATGTCAGATATGGGTTTCTCACAGAAAAAGATACATTAAATATTTTTAAACAAATGGTTAAATTACTTCTACTTAATCTCCCTTATTTTAAAGTTTCAACATCACACTTAGTTTTATACTGGACCACGATTGGCTCCCAGACAAGGAAGCAATGTCACAAAATCATGCTGGTAGTCACACTTGTTGTACGGAGATTTGATTTTGAAGTTTAATAATAATCACAACTCTACTCGTCTTCTCACCTTGTCGACGCGGTCTTTCTGGACGCCGTATTTCCCGCCGAACCCCCGCGCTGCATCTTTCTGGGAGGAGTGCTGCTCGACCTGTGCCACATAGTCGTTCCCCAGAGCCACCTGAACAGTGGAGTCACACGGGAGTGAAAATAGATCGAATCTGGCAGCGAGAGCTTATGTTGAGCATCAAAAAGAACAATCTGTCAACCTTGTCCATTCGGTCCTTTTCGACTCCAAACTTCCCTCCATATCCGTACGACGCTTTGGGAGTTTGGTCCTTCTGCTTGCCCTGCTCGTGCTCCATGGCCACTTTGTTCCTGAGCTCTGCAACACTGGCAGGTCACACAGAGGTCAAACACACTGATACACACCAGTACACAAACTAACTACTGATCAAGTCAGGATTTATAAAAGTTAATACGCTGTGAATAGATTTCAGTACAGATACTATGCAGGTTGTCCCAGCTGTGCTGCTGGAGGAGGATAAACACCCAACACAGGATGCATTTGCATTTAATGCATTTAAAAATGTCCCAGCGGGGGTCATGACTTCACTCACTAATGTAGAAATATTTGACTTTTCAGAAAGAGCTACCTACACTTGTGAGCAAGTGTCATGGCCGTACATTACCCATATTAGGAAAGACTTGCTGCCTGACAGCTTGTTCTCTGCTCTCACTTCCTCTTCCTGTCGCTACGCAGCGCCCACTCTGACCTGTTTTCCTCTAGACGAAGGTTCAGACACCGAGGTGTCTTACCTGATGTGCTCCTTCCTTCCTGAGCCCTCGATGGTCTTCGCCCCCCACCTCTGCTCCTGCTCCGATACGTCATTCTGCAACACACAAGTAAAAAAAAAAAAAAAAGGGTTAGACTGATGGTAGACAGTGGTGGGTAGCTCCAGGAAGTATGCAGTACCTCAAAGTCAGGGTCTGTCTCCCAGTCGTCCCCCTCTGCTGCCACCTTCACCGTCACGTTGTGGCCCACAGCTGACTTCCACATCTGGGGAAGTAAAACACCATGATCTTTAATGTATTGATGCACTGACAATCTATTCTCTGTCTATTTATGAGTGTACAGCCACAATCGTGTTCTGCATTTGCTCAAGTCACAAAAAGGAAGTCATTTTTGACATTTCCCCATAATGAAACACACTTCATGTAGTAAAAAGAGACTAAAATGCTGAACATATTAACATATTATTTAAGAGAAAGACGTTTTGCAGAGTTTAAAAAGCATACAAATGTTCTCTATATTCATGTAATTATTAAAAGGTCACTAGCTTTCACTTTTAATATATTTTATGTATATATACACACATTCACAGGTAACTACATAGTGATATATAAATGCTACCTAATGTTAGCCTTTCCCCTCTTACTGTATTGTTTAATGCCAACACTTTTTCTAACGGTTTGCTGAAACTGACGTTACGTGTCTGAGTAAATCTGCTTCCTTAATGCAGTTTAAAGAGTCGACACAAATACACGCACACACACACACAGGCTTCTTACAGTTCATTTGAATAAAACAACCTTACCTTGTAGTTGTCAGGTTGATATAGCCGTGTTTAGGTGGATATTACACCGACAAAGTGTTCCTGAACTTCTTCACTCAAGTTGTGACAGTTTGATGGGCGACAAGTGAACGCGCATCTCGCGTACGTGAACGCGCGCCGGTGTTTTCCTTCCATATTTTTTTTATCGCACTTTATTTAATCACATGTATACGGCTTTGCTGTTGTAACAAAACATATGTATATTTGGGATAAAAAATATTGCAGACATAACTAAATCGATAAATGCAGGTCCAATATATAGGGGAGACCGGGGATGATAGTAACACCTTTTGTTTGAGCAAGTGTAACTCAGTGGTTGTTGGTGCTAGAGATCTCAAATTTTGACAGGTGGTACCCATATTTGTCTGCTGTGAATGACATACACTTGGACTTCTACTACACCATCACAGATTATGTAAATTAATGTCAAACACAAAGAGGTATGTTGTTACAACCTACCCCAATACCGGGGTGAATTGTAACACTACTTGAGGATGGATGTAACAATTAAATTATTATACTTAAAAAAAGATCTACACTAAAAATGTATGCAAGAACTTTAATGAATAATAAAGAAGGAACCATAAACTTGGCAGAATACAAAAATAATGATAAAAAATAAATAAAAAGTATAAGTAAAATACAGTTAAAATAAATACAATAAAATAAATACATATATATAACATAAAATAAAGAAAATAAAGAATAATAAAGTATAAACTGGTGTCTGTTGTTTGTGTGTTTTGTAGCCTGAAACATGTTAATGTGAAGTATTTGAACACTTGAATTTCTGTGGAACAAACCACTTTTGAACAGTGTGGTGCAAAGCTGCACTAAATACTTAGTAAGAACTAAAAGGCGTTTGAATAGTTGAACTGCCTATTTTGAACAGTGTGTTTTTAAGGTGCAGAAGATAGCAAACTGCCTAAGGCACATATGTTTAATTAGATAGGCAGTTGTGGCAAATGTAGTTGTCCTTGCCTGGGGTGCAGGCTTCATGGGCCCAAAATCTACAATGCTGACATCTGATCCACACTTCCCTTGGCCGTGAGTTATCAAAGTGCTCCAAGCACACAATGCAGACATTTTCATTGTCTGAGGAGTTGGCATCTTCAGTGTCATCAGGCTTGGGCCTTTTCTTTGCCGCTTTCTTCTTGCTTATCACAAAATGTCAACATATGGGGAAGGTTGTAACACTTTTTAAGAACAGTTACAACCATCCCCATGCCAGGCAGCCATTAAAAAGCTAACCATTTTTAGCATTTAGCTTCAAAGCTAGCACTAATGCAACACATCAAATTAAACTACAGAAACTACTACTTGAGCTTATGTAAGTGAAACAACTGTATCAACAACACAATGGACACTATGCAAAAAATAGTTGTGATGGAAACTTTTACTTTCTTACCTGAAAAATAGTTTTTTGGCTCCAGAACAGACAGTTTTCAACTCAGAGACATGAGGCTTCACCAGTGAGGTCAATTTGTCAGTGGGCATGGACTGTATTGATGACATCACCACAGCTCGTTTCTGATTGGTCAAACTGAGAGCGTTACAACTATCCCTTTGTTGCAACCATCCCCGGTCTCCCCTACGTTTATTTTTTATTCTGTGCTATAAGTACTTTTGCAAAAAGTAACAGTGGCTTAAGTGTCAGCAAAAACAGTGTTTACATCATGCTTCCTCTCATATAGAGAAGCATTGTATTTAATAAGACAATGGGCTTAATCAGTATGTCATCATGACGTCCCACATTTATGTTTGCTGAAATGATAAAAATCACTGAGTAATGATAATCCATTTCTTAATTACTTCACGAATAAAAGGAACAAATTTGTGCTTTAATTTAAATTCAAAATAAACTGAGCCCAAATCAACAGTAAACAAAAGTCCTACTGTAGGTCCAAAAAAATAACCAATATCTATAATAATTTCTCCTACGGGCGCATAAATGAGCAAATGCTTGACAAGATCTGTCCCTGATCTAAACCACCAACACTTTTATTACATTTTAGTTTTCTATACAGCCCTTTTTAACAGTTATTTACAGTTTAAAGTATACTTCAAAGTGTGGAAGATGAATGTTTAGGAGCAGTGGGTGATTAAATTAACAAGAATCAAGAGGATGAAGTCAATATACATCTAGGCAAAGGATCATTTTAACAGTTACGGGTAATAAATTATGCTACATCGGAGCAGTCTATAGTTGGATGGATATCATTAGAAAACACAGCAGTCTTTGTCCCCTGGAATGCGTCCACACTGTGGCAACATTGCACCTGAACGGCAACTTCACCTGCCATCAAAACTACAGACCAAACTGTAAAAACTAAGGCTATGCAACAGAATCTTATCTAAGAGGGGAAAACCCACATCCAGGTGATGAACATAATTAATGTACATATGAATAAATATCAATATGCTCCCTTTTCTAAACTGTGATTTTTATATAAGAGGAAAAGGAAACACACAAAAGGAATGTGTAAGAACAGAAATTGCACTGTGCTCTGTGTTTGTGCATGAAATGAGTAGAAGAGGAAGAGACCGGAGTGACTGTAACAGCATGCCCTCAACCTCAAGCCATCTTAAAATAATAGTTGGACATTATGGGTAATGTAGGCTTATTCCAGTTCGATGACAGGATGATACCGCTCTCATATATGATGTCCGATAGACTACAGCCAGCAGACAGTTAGCCTAGCATGGAGTGGACACCAGCTAGTCAAGCTAGTTTGTTAGCCATCGTCTCTGCTGGTTGCCTGGTTACTGCTCAGGGGCATGATATAGTCTGGTCACAGAACACTGTGCGACACCATTAACAATGAATCCCAGGGAAAAATAGCGACTTTTCACTTTGGTTTTATGAATTAAACAGACGAGACGTGGTTAATGGGGAGGATGTTGTTCCTAATTAACCACCAGGCTAGCTCCAGTCTGGATGCTAAGCTAACCATCCGCTGACTGTGGACATTATATTAAACGCACAGATAAACTAGTCCTCAAAATGTCAGATGTTTCGCTCTAACATAAAGTGACCCTATCGTATCTAAATCTAAAGGCACGCGAAGAACACCATCTGCCAATATACTTGATTATGAATCCTCTCAAAAACCATAGATTGTTTTAGGAAGCATTAATCCCTTTGTGTCCTCTCTGCTTGGGTTTCCCTCAAAGTCATACAAGAGCAACGCAGTTAAAAACCAACGACGACAGATATACAAGTCTACATACTTTGGCTAAAAGATTACGTCCTGTAAAGTGCAATGTTTGTGTGTAAAACATCCCTCACACCCTACTATAATTTATTACGTGTAACAATATAAAACATATTGATGGCCTGGGTTAGCTCCGTGTCACATTTCCATTTTCCTTCCCCTCCCCTCTCTCTCTCAGGTTGTTTTTAAGGGTGCTGGTTTCAGAGGTATCCGCCCAGACACAGCATCAGCAGGACGTGCACAGTGAGCAGATAGAGGCTGAACAGCAGAGGGGTTCGCTGACGGGAGCAGAAAGCTACTCGGAGCATCCGCACCAAACCTGGGCCTCCTCTCCGTGTCTGTGCCAAAGGGAGAGCAAGGTTAAGGGAAACATTCAGTCTCTATTATTATAGTTATTAGGATGACAAATGAGGTGGAGCGGGACATTAGTGGGGCGTTACCCGAGTGACGACTCCTTCCGGCTCGATCAAAAGAGAAGTGTCTGCTTGATGCTCTTCTTGTGCAGACGGCCATTTAGCCTGGCTGTGATTAATAAGAACAAAACAGATATTAGACGGTCATAGCTTGATTTAACACATATAAGATGCATTATTGAGATGCAAAAAAAATGATTATTATGGCATTTGATCATTAGTCTCAACATTATACAGTTAAAACGTTTAATCGAGAACAATCTAATGATCCATGATTCTTAGTCTTATGTTATAAGTAACGTGAGCATCATTAGGTTTTAGACTATTATTTGAAAGACAACTCCGTGAAGTACATTTTCACTATTTTCTGTTATTAATACAGGCCAAAAACAGAGCTTTTTTGCTAAAAGGATCTGCCTTCTGCAAACCGCGTTGATGAGAGCGGTAAGAATGAACCAAAACAGTGACGTAAAAAGCAAAACGATGAGCTGAAAAATGCTGAAAAGCTGCAGTCGGGTGATTTAGTCACTACGATTTGATCCACTGTTCTTCTTGTGTCACCGTTCATACCGTTTGAGTCGATCCTGCATGGCCATGAGCTGCTCCTCAGCAGCCACCCTCTGCTGCATCTCTTCATCCAGCCTGATGGAGTTTAACATTGATAACTATCCATGCCTTTTAAAACAATATTTCTGCTCCGGTTTGACCTTTACTATACCGTCTCTGTAGCTCTTTGACCTCAGCTGTGTAGGCGTGGGTGTCGACCAGGCTGCTCCGCTCTTGTGGGGCTCCAGGAGCGCTGTCCACTTCCTCTGTGCCCTTTAGAGAAGAGAATGATATTGTAGAAAATTCACATTGTATGCAAAATGTAATCAGACCAACTTAACTTCTCGTATGCCAGAAGTACAAGCTAATGTTTACCTCTCTCTGATAGCGTTCCTGCTGTTTGGGCTGCTGAGCGCGGGCTTCCTCCAGCATGGAGGAGAGTTGCCGCAGTTGATGGTCCCTCTCCGAGAGCGTGGCGAGGGTCTGCTGTTTCAGCTGCTCTGCTTGAGCCATCCAGTCAATACGCTCCAGGCTAACATGCACAAGACACACAAATACATGTACAATTAAAGGCATTTGTGCCATTTTGCTTTGCCAAACTAGCGGCCATGATGACAAAACACCGGCTCTTAGCCTCACCTGAGAGTTTCTACCTCCTGCTTGCCCATTTCCACTACATTCTCAAGCTGCAGCAGGACACTCAGCATTTCTTCGTTCCTGTTCCTCTCCTCAAACAGCTCCTGACTGACTTTTATCAGCTCTCCTGCTCCCAGTCGAGCCAGCTCTGACCTCTGCTTCTTGAGCTCAGACGCCTGGGTTTGAAGCTGCTCCAGCTGCACACAAAGAGAAAAGCAACGTGAAAATCCACAACATAATAAAACCGCTCACATTATTTATATTCTTTGCCTGAAGAGTTGTGCTTTATTGTCAGACATGTAACTCACCAGCCTCTCCCTGTCATTCTGCAGGGCTTGTAATGCGTTCTTCAGCCCCCACACTTCTCCAGTGGAGCTTCCAGGGCTGCTGTGTGCTGCGTGGCCACCAGCCTTACTCATCTCTTCCACCTTCAGGCTCAGGTCCCGGGCCTTGTTTTCTGCCTGGTCCCTGCTGTCCTGGAGGGACGCCATGGCTTTTGCGAATGACTGGTTCTCTGCTCTCAGCTGCGTTGTCACCTCTTTCTCCTGCAGCAGCGTCTGCTCGACAGCCAGCAAATCTCTGGCCAACTCTGCCACCCTCTCCTGAGCGTTCTCTGACTCGGTCCGCATCACACCTCCCTCCCATCGCAGCTCAGCCAGTTCTTTGCCCTTGCTCTCCTGCTCTTGCCTCTCCTTCAGCAGGCTCTCCTCCAAAGCCTCCGCTTGTTCCTTTGCTGCTTGCAGCTGCTCCCTCAGCTTCTCCACCTCCGCACCGGGAGCATCCATCACCTGGGATGCTGTCCTAAAGTCAGCAGCCTGGCTAAGGGTCTCCCTTTCCACTCTGACTGCTTCCACCTCCGTCTCTTTGGCTCTACTCTTCACCTGACTTCCCAATTCCCCGCATTCTTTTTCCAGAGAGGCGATACGCTCGCGCTGAGCCGCCAGAAGCTGTTTGTGTTGGGAGTCCTTCATTCTCAGGACTTGGTTAAGTTCGTCCCGGTAGCCGTGAAGCTGAGCAGACAGCTGGGCCTTTTCAGCATACAGGTCGTCTCTCTGGACCAGCAGGGAGCGCAGCTCTTCTTTCAGGCTGTTGTTCTCCGCTGCCGCCTCTTGGATCAAACCGTCCTTCTCCATCATCACCTGAGACACAACACAAATATTCCATTGGCTACTAAAACAAATCTACACATATTATAAGCCTTAGGTTTTTGTGCGTTACCTGCAGATGTTTCTCCTCCAGCTGTTTGTACATATTGAGGACTCTGTCTCTGTCATCCTGCAACGAGCCCATGGCCTTCGTGAAGGAGTCCAGTCTGGTTTTCCTGTTGTTGCTCTCTTCCTCCGTCTTTCGCAGTTTTTCTTCCAGATCCCGCAATTCCCCTCTTCTCTGCTCCAGCTCCCCTTCAGCCTCTTGTGCCCTGCTGTCGGCCTCCTTTCTAGCCTCCTCTGCAGCCTGTGAAACAAAACCCACATGAACGGTGAGAAATGTGTCATCCATGAACTATATGCAGTGTGTCCTGTAGATGAAATAATACCTGAGACACAGCGTGCTCCTTCTCCCCCAGCATTTGCACCTCTCTCGTTTCCTTCTCATGTAGGTCGGTCTGCAGACTCTCTGTCAAGGCCTTTGAGGACCTCAGGTCTGTCTCTAGTTGCTCCACGTTCAAAAACAGCCGCTGCTCTTCTGCTTCCCTCTCCCTCAGCTCAGTCCTGGCCTGGTCGACTTCACCCTGCAGCCGACCTACGGCCTCCTCCAGTGCTCTGGCCCTCTGATTGAGACTCTCCACCTCAATTTTCAGGGCATTGGCTTCTTTTTGTGCAGACTGTAGCTCAGTTGTAGTTTGTTGAAGCTTGCTCCTCTGCTCCTCGAGGACAGCTCGGCTCTCGGCAACTTTCTTTTCCTCCTCTTCCAGTTTCAGCTGCCAATCTTTGTCTGCTTTTTCGAGTCTGAAATAAAAAAACATGTTGTGATTTTTTTTTAGCTAAAACATTGCAAATAATCAATCGATGGGGAAAGGGAAAAAAGACAAATGTACCAAGAAGGTTTTTACCTGTCCACTGAAACCTGAAGTTCCTCTTTCAGGGCAGTTTCTCTCTGAAGCTGTTCTGACAGTTCTTTGGCCCTTGTTTCAGATTCACGAACCTCAGCCTCCTTGCCCCGCAGAGCATCATTAAAGCGTGTCTCCCATTGTCGGGTCTCATCCAGAACTCGGTCTCGGTCGTCTTGCAGTGAGGACATGCAGCGCGAGAAGGCAGCCAACCTGGCCAGAGACTCGTCCAGACGGGCTTGCATCTCTTGGGCACGTCTCTCAGCTCCTTCTGCGACTTCTCTGGCCTCCAGAGTGGCTTCTTCTTCCTTGTCCCTTTCTCTGTCCACTTCTTCCAGTCTCAGCTCCAGCTCTTTCAGTTCGCCTCCCAGCTTGAATCTCACAGAGTCCAGGGTTTGCTCCGCCTCTGCTTTCATCGAGGCCTCTCTCTGTTGGGCATTCTGTTCAAGGGCCGTTTTCTCAGCTAAAGCGTTGCTTGCCTGCGTCTGGGCCTCATCCAGCTGGGATTTGCAGCTAGCAAACTCTGCTTTAGTCTTTTTCAGGTCCTCTACGGTTTTGGAAGTCTCCAGTTGGGATTGTTCGAGTTTGCTGTGGAGCTCGTCATGGCCAAGCTGCAGCGCCTTGGCCTCTCTACCCAGTTCACTGATCCTCTCCTGGTACTTGATGCAGTCCTTCTGCAGCTGACGGACCTCCAGCTGCTTCTCCCTCAGCAGTTCTTCCAGCTGACGCACTCTGCTCTGGCTGCCTTCTCTGACCCTCTGGGCAGACCTCAGTTGTTGCTGCAGCTCCCTCTGCTTACCAGACTCTGCGTGAGCCTCAGCTCGTTCTCTCTGGGCTTGCCTCATGTCCTCCTCCAGCCTGGCGGCCCGGTCACCCTCACTCCGAGCCTCGGCCTCCAGCTCGGCTCGCTCCCTCTCCAACCTCTCCACCTCCCGCTGCAGCTCAGCGAGGTGCTCCCGGTTGTCTGCCGACTCCTGCTGGTAGCCAGCGATGCTCCCGTTGAGCTGAGCCAGCTGGTTCATCAGGCGCTCCTCCAGGTTATCTTTCTCAGATTCGAGGCTTCGGAGCAGCTCTTTGAACTGGGCCTCTCTCTTTGAACTCTCCTCAACCAGACTTTTTTCCCTCTCTTTGCCTTCCTGAAGGCACGTTTCCAGCGAGACCACAAGGCTCTCCTTCTCTTTACTCTCCTGAAGATCCCGCTCAAGAGAGGCCAGCTCAGCTTTGAGTCCAGCCTCGTGTTGCTGCCAAAGTTCCCTCTCTGCATCGACAGCTGCCTCCATCTCCCTCATTTTATCCTCTAATAAACCTTGAACACTTTCAGTCATTTCTGCTTCTTCTTTTTCCTCAGTAGGTTGTGAATGGGATTCAGGTGCATGCACTGCAGCAATTTGGTCGTCTGCTGTCTCTTCTGGAGTTAAAGGTTTTTCTTTGTCTTCATACTGACTCTCAACAGGCTCTGCTTTGGTCAGAATTGTGTCTGATTGCTGGGCAGTGACAACCTCTTCCACAACAACTGCAGAACCGAGCGGAGTAGCCTGAGTTACACTGTCTTCTTTGTCTCCTGTTTGGGTAAGTTGTTCCCTCAACTCTTCAATCTGCTGCCCTAAAGAGTCTCTTTCTGCCACGGTAGCATCCAACTCGGCTTTCAAAACCCCCAGCTCATCTTGAAGTCGTTCAACCTCAGCTTTGAGAGCCTTGCCCTTTTGTTTTATTACAGTCTTGTCCTGCATCTCTCTAAGGCTCTCATTCTCCTCCTCTAACTCCAGTATTTTCTGCTGCTTGGTTTTGGCAAACTTTCTCATTTTGTCTTTCACCAAATCCACCTCTTTCTGTGCCTCTTCTGCCTGCCTTTCAGCTTCTTGTCGCCCAGCCTCGTGCGTCCTTCCCCTGGCCATGAGCTCCTGTCTCTCCTGCCTGGCGGCTTCCAGGACCCTCCTCACTCGCTCTGCCTCGTCGCTCACATTTTCATATGATTTCAGCAGAGTCTCGTATTCCTCCTTCATGCCTTGAACCTTTCCCTCCCATTCTCTGCAGGCTCTCGCTGCCTCCTCTTTCACCAGCTCCACTTCTCTCTTACAGGCATCTTTCTCATTCACTATGCCCTCCATGGCCAATTTGAGGCTCTCACAGGAAGATCCTAGGCTTTGATTTTCCAGTAATGTCCGGTCAACCTCATCAATCAGCCTAACTCTTTCCCCTCTTAGCTTCTCCAGCTCGTCTTCTGCCGACTCCATTTTCTGATGCAGTTCAGCTACGAGCTTCTCAGTGGCATCTAGTCGTTCCTTCTTGGTTTTGTTGTCTTTCAGGGCCTCTTTACGGGAGATCAGAGCAGCCTGAAGCTTTCGTTGGAGCTGCTGGATCTTTGCCTCGCTATCTTTTCCGTCCTCTTGCTTCTGTGGAACCTCAACCTCTAGCCTTTGCGTTTTTTCTTGCTCAGCCTTCAGTTCTTCCTGTAAAGAAGATATTAGCTGATCTTTCTGTGACACGGTGTCCTGCATTGAGTGTATGAGAGAGTTCTGCTCGCCAAGCTGCTGGCTTAGCTCCACAATTTCATGGTTCTTACTGTCGAGGAACTGCTTGAAGTCCTGCACTTCGGCCTGAAGAGTAGTAATGGAAGATGTAGAATCTGCAGATGCTGCATTGGCTGCAGCTTCCATCTCTGCTTTCAGGGTTTCAGCGTAAGTCTCAGCTTGGTGATACTTTTCTCTTAGATCATGAATTTCCTCTGAGAGTGTATCAATCTGTCTTTCTTTTTCTCTTAGGGCTTGCAGCTCTTTTCCAAATTCCAATAATTCAGCGTCTTTCAGTGACAATCTGGTCTGGGTTTCCTGCAGTCGCTGCTCTAACTCTGTGTTAGCTATCTGCACAGTCGGGATCTCTCCTCCGAGTGCTCCCACAGATTCCTCCACCTGTGCGGAAAGGATATCAGGCTGCTCTGTAGGATGCTGAAGTGGTTCGCTGAGTTGTGGTTGTGACGAATCGGCCTCAGACGTGGCAAAATCCACCCAATCCTCCTGGACCCAATCACCCGCTGCTTGCTTTGCCACATTGTCAGCCAGTTGCTTGGTCTCTTGACGAGGTTCTCCTTCAGCGCTCACCTTTTCTTCCAATTCTCTCAATTTAGTCAGGAGAACTTCTCGCTCGCCACTCTGCACCTCAAAACGTTCCGCAAGCTCGCCGTATTCCTCCTTCTGCTGCTTCAGCTGTTCACGGTGGTGCCTATCCTTCTCTTTTGCTTTGCGGATAGTTTCCTTGCGAGATTCTTGGGCTTCCTGAACTTTCTTCTGAAGGGTTTCGCACTCCGCTTCAAGGGAGGTCACTTGAGATTGCAGCACAGTCATTTCAGAAGTACTGTGCGCGGCTTCTTCACTAACCTTTCTATTCAGAGCAAGTGTCTCAGTGAGAACTTGATCCTGCTCGCTAATTTTTTGCTCAAGTGTCTCAACTGCTTCTTCTTTGGATCTGACAGCTTGCTCGAGTTCAACAAGTTTAGCCTCCATTTCCTGAATCTCACGTCCTCTAGGTTGTTCTCCCTCTGGTATGTCTACAGTAGTTTCTCCCTTTTCCGCTTCATCTCGCTCTGTCCATTTCTTCGCCTCCACCTCGAAATTAGCGACCTTCTTCATTAGCTCTTTGCGTTGCAAAAGCGCAGCCTGCAACTTCTTCTTTGTGGTCGTCAGTTGCGTTGCCAGCCCTTCTTTTTCCATTCGCACACTAGCAAGTTCATCATCCAGAGGAGCGGCTGAGTCTTCAGAACTCTCTTTCCGTTTCTCCTCTCTGACTTTCTCAAGGTCCGCTATCTGATCCTTCAGTTTATTTACTTCACCGTCTACCTGGAACTTCTCTTCTTCTGCTTGGAGGAGTTTAGCGGACATACTGTCATTGAGCTCCAACACCTCCTGCTCTTTTTGGTCGAGACGGACCTGCAGCTCACTGATCTCCGTGTCCTTCAGTGACAAAGTGTCGTTGTTGAGCTCTGACATTTGAGAGCATTCCAACATGCTGCTTTCCATATCTTGAAGCCTCCTTTCAAGCTCAGAGGAGAGGAGCTCTCTGTCCTCCAGCTGAGCACTCAGCATCCTGGCCTGCCCCTCCTGCTCAGAGAAAGCTTGGTGGGCCATTTCCAGGTCCGTCTGCAGGGCCTGGATCTTCTCTTCCTTAATTTTACTTTCAGTGTTCAAAATGTCTATCTGATCTTCTAGAAGCTGCATTTCGACATCATGTTTCTCCACCCCAGAGTCGCATTGCTGAGAGAGCTTTCCCAGGTCTTCTCTGGCTGACTGAAGTTCCTCTGAAAAGCTATTGGCCTGGGACTCAGCCTCTTCTTTGGCAGCAGTAAGGGACCGTGTTTCTTCTTTCAGGCTCTTGATTTGCTCCTGTGACTCTGCAGAAGCCTCTCTGAGCCTCTGAAGCTCAGCCAAAAGCTCGCTGTACCTCCTTTGAAGTTCCTCAGCTAACGCCTGAGCGAAGACCTGCCCAGAGGCCACATGGCCATCTGTGGTGGAAGAACTCTGCTGAATTACATTAACTTGTACCATCTCTCGGATGATGACGGAGGAGGACTCCACTTCGACTGTGGAGGTTTCCTGCTCCATGCTAGTCGCCTCCCATGACTGCAGCTGCAACTGGCCAAAGTCCTGCAGGCTGGATGATGGCCACTCCTGGCCTCCGTCTTGAGTCATAGCTTCCAAGAGGGTCCAGCTGCTGTGTGCCACCTCTGAATCACTACTGGCGACCATCTCATCTGAGGACGTCCCTTTGGATTCTTCTGGGGACTCGGACTGGTGTCCAATAAGCTCCGGGCTACTCTCATTATCAGCAGAAATGGAGAGGACTGAGGTGTCCTCGGCAACTAAGGTGGTGTCCTCTTCTCGTGCGTCCTCCACAAACTCAGGGAGGGCTGCAGAACTGTCATGGGGGGCCATACTGGCCTCCTGGCCCTGATCTGGAGTCTGATCGTAGTTTTCACATGATGCCACCCCCCTGGAGCTGTGCTCTTCAGCCAGTCTGAGGGACTCTCGCAAGGCAACCAGCTCATTGTCTTTTTCTAAAAGCTGCTGCTCCAGTTCCTGTATGTTTGCTGTGGAAGGCAACAAAAGGAGTAACTCAGTAGATGTTTTTTTTGCTAGAAATATAAATTAAATCATTAAGTGATTATCAAAACAGTTGCCTATTAATTTTCTCGCAAATGACTCATAATTTAATAATTTCAGCTCTACAGTCTATTTTTCTATAAAATATTAATAATCTAAATCTACAAAGAAGCTAGTAATTCTAGCTACAAATATATTATACAATAAACGTAGTGGATTAAAAGTATTAAGTTGCATAATATGCCTAAATGTTGTACTTAAATACAGTACTTAATTAAATATACTTACTTCATAGTTCCAATTTTGTCCCTACATATTGTAGATTACAATAAGAGCTGCTTAAAGGGTAAACATGAGCTGAGAAAAATCCCCTTTACTGTATGTGTCAGCGAACTGATCTTAACCATAATGTTCCATTCTGTTCATGTGTGAGTTTTATTTTGGGAGAACAAATCCAGTTTTGTACCTTTTTTAGCTTCAGATGAATCCTGTGCTGATGGTTCAGTCACATCATCCCTTTCAGAGGCCTGAAATGAAAAATAAGAATGAAGCTTCTTGATCTCATGAGTAAACATTTACTGGAGAATATTTACAATTTAAATGAAGAAGGAAGAAACTTTTAGAAATTCAACTCCATGTGGACTCTATGAATGTGCTTTAATCCATTTACGGCTGTAGTGCGAGGTGAAGGTCAGATAAAACAGTCGGTCATAACAATGGATCAGTGCATAGGGGATTAGGCACACTTCCTCACCCTGGGGTGAAGCATTGCCTGTCTATGACCCTGGGTCTGTCCTGTCTGAGACTGAAGGACATCAACTGGATAATACCAGTCAAACTTCAAAATAAAACACTGAAAAACAGGAACTCATTACGAAACGCAACGTTAACTTCAAACTTTGAAGTTAAATCTTCCTGCAGTGTATCAAGGAGCTTATATAAGATTTCCCTTTGAAGTTACATCAAGCCAAACAAGCTGCTAACTTCTAGTGGGGAGCAGAAACGTCTTCCTGTGTTTTTAAGACCACATTTTGAGGCGTTCAACCTCTAAAAGGTGATAATAACAGCATCATCCACTTTACAAATAAGAAAACCTGGCAAGTTGTCAGGTCACTTCTCCCTGCTAGCTTAAACTGGCCAGCATCTCCCCTGACAAATCAGGATTTAAAAAGGTACTTACATATTGAGATTTTATTCCATTGCAGAATTGAGATAATGAAGACTAATTTTAATACCATGTGTAAAGGCAAAAGACTGTGGAGGGGATGCCATTATCCAGGTAATGCAGGCCACATACATACATATGTCAATACATTGTGAGCACTCACCATTATAATCTGCTGCTCCAGCTGTTGTATCTTGGCAGTGGTTTCCTCCTGCTCTGTGGTTTTTCTCTCAACTTGTTCTGAAAATCAGAGATTCATATCAAAAAATCTGGATCAAACCAAAAGGTTTGGCAGGAACACACTGAGTTTCGTTCACAGATGCATTTTCTTACCCTGAAGGGTTTCCATGGTGTGGGTGAGCTCGGCACAATGTTCCTCTCTCTCACTGCGTTCATCTTTCAGCCTCGTCAGTCGTGTCGTAATGGACTGCACAGTGTCCAGGAAAAGGGAAAGGTCCGCAGGGAAGGGCTCTTCCTCTGCTCCTGGCGCATCTTCAAAAGCCAGAGAATGCAGAGGTCTCCAGATTTCAGCCAAGATCTCACCCTTCTTCTGGGCACCTTGATGTTCCTCCTTAAGTGAGGCCAGCTCTCGCTCTAGTGCATCGATAGCTGACTTCTCCCTCTCGGAGGTATCCTGGCCGGCATGGACGACTTCCTCTCTCATAGATGCAAGTTCACTTTCAAGCCCAACTATTTCCGCCCTGTCGCTCTGCGAAGCATCATGCCTCTCTTGGACGGCTGCAAGCTCAGCCTCTTTCATCAGAGCCAGTTCTCTCTCCAATCTGGCAACTTCCGTCTTTTCCTTCTCCAGAGCTTCCTCGCCGACATGCTTTGCAAGCTCGCTCTCTTGCCTCGCCTCCTCCGTCCTCTCCCTTTCCCGGTCCTCCAGGCTGGTTCGGAGGGCT
Source organism: Eutrigla gurnardus (assembly GCF_963514095.1). Taxonomy (NCBI): domain Eukaryota; kingdom Metazoa; phylum Chordata; class Actinopteri; order Perciformes; family Triglidae; genus Eutrigla; species Eutrigla gurnardus. The sequence goes on along the minus strand of NC_139932.1, from coordinate 8,920,102 downwards.
GCGACTTCTGCATTGGCCCTGCTGGCCTGTTCGGCCCACTGCTGCCTCTCCTCCTCCCTCTGCTTTACGGCATCAGCCAGCTCCTGATCCATCTGCCGGAACTGGGCAGTCAAGATCTGAGAGAGAAGGAGAAGAAGGATATGAGTGGGTGTGTGTTGTGTGACTCAGCCAAACAATACATAATAAAAACGTGCAAGATGAGGGTGTGTCTATCAAACAGTTTTCTTTTCATCAAGCAGGAGCAGCAGAAAGGAACATTACCATGGAACTGACACATTATACATATGTACACAAATGGCATCCAGTACATGAGGATCTACCTGTTTCTGCTGATCGGCACTGCTCACTTCCTGCTGCAGCATTTCCAGCACCTGGGATCGAGAGTTCAAGGCCTCCTCAAGCTCTTCACAACGCCTCTGTGCTGCATGCAGAGCCTGGCAGACGCAAAAACAAAGAGACCAAATTATTAAATACACTGTAAATGTATCTGTGAAGCGTGGTGATCATCTGATCTTTCCCTCGTGGAAAAACTGAAACAGAGATGAACTGAGGCACATAAATATAATAATATAATCCGTAAAAACAAATAATCATATATCAGAAATAATGGGTTTTAGCTTAAGTTATTTTCAGAACAAAGGTTAAAAACATACATTTTAAAGTATTTCTGTCCTTTTTATTACTCGATGCGTCTTGTCTCAAATAAGTCAAGTAATTAATTAGTGGCTGTCAAAATCAATCAATCAAAATAACCGATGCATAATTTAATTGTGGATCTCTGACCTGCTGAAGGTCGCCGTCTCTCTGAGTCTGTGTTGTGACACTCAGCAGCTCTTCTTCATGTTTCTGGATCTGTTCCTGGAAACGCACATCCTTCTCACAGACCACAGCCTGCAGTTTCTGCAGCTGAAAACAAAAACAACAAATTCTTCAGAAGGAGCTTTCTTATATAATATTAAAATCACCTTTTGTTTATGTAGTAAAACACACAATCGTGTCACCTGTTCAACATGGGCAGATTCCTTCTCTTGAAGGAGCTGGTCTGTGGTCTGGAGTCGCTCCTTGAGCTCCCTGCTGGTGGCCTCCTCCTCGGCCAGTTTGTTCTTAAGTTCTTGGAGCTCCTCCTCGACTGCAGTACCGGCTCCTGTAAAACTGCTGTCTGGGCTCGGCTGTAGACAAAACAGATATTCAAGTCAGATAAAAAACCTTTGAGCTTTTTTTGTTTGCAGTGAACCAGTGGCTGTATGAGACATTTGCTGTAAAAGGCAACAGATTGATTTCTTATAATCAACCTACCGCTCCTCCTTGACCTTTCAAGTCCGTTATCTGCTTGTTGAGTGAAGCCATCTTGGCTTTGGCCTGCAGTTTCAGTTTAGTGAAGCGAGCCTCAGCTTCGTCTTTCTCATTCTGTCGACATGGAGCACAAAAAAGCATTAGCTGACATAAAGAGTGAAGTGACCTTTGGAGTGTTGATAGCAAAAACACACACGGCTAATTTACCTTGAGCTGCACATCTTTATTAGACAGCTCAGTGTCTTTGCCTCGGATGAGCTCCTTCAGCTGGACCACCAGTTGTTCCAGGTGAGCCAGCCTCTCCATGGCCTCCTCGGGGGCCTCAGACTCCAGTGAAGCCTGGGCCTCACCGGCGGGGAGCTGAGGCACCAGCATGCCCTGTGTGAGGAAACAGATAGTCCGACTCAACTTGTGAAAACAACATAATGTCCTCTACGGCTCTGTGATCTAATGATAGATGCTACTGAGCTGCATTACCGGAAAGGAGGGATTCACTATTCAAGTAAAGGTCAGGATATCTCAGCCTCTGCTGCTTACAATTTTGACCATACATTATCTTCTGAGTGCCGCCATTTAATGGAAGTGACAAAATAAATCACTTGAGTGCCTTTTTAACGTGGGCGTGAAAAAAAAAAAACGTGTCCTTGAATATACACTCCATAGTCAAAGGAGTTATGCCAACGTGATAATTCAAGTCAGTGAAAGTATGTCATGAAAAATGAAAAGCTGCCTTTGACCTATTTGTGTAGAGAAAGGATGCCTTAAGAAATCATCTTTCTGAGAGACATCACATCTCCTGCCCTCCAAAGCGGAGGATAAAATGCTCTGGAGGCATCAAATCCAGAATAAGTTATTTAAAAGGAGGGGACACAGGTGGAAACACTCTTTAGTGTAATTAGCTATCATGTATGTGTTGCTCTCTCACCTGTGGGTCTCCATCCTGGCCCTCCTCTCCAGAGAGCTCCTGGAGGACCGTGGCCAGACGGCTGAACATAGAGATGGCACTGTGAGGGGGGGGAAGTAGCATGAGTTATGTCTGGCATATAAATAATTTCGTTGCTTACACCTGCACAAGCCCTTTCCTGTTCTTTTCTGCACGTAGATAACATTGAGGAAATGTAACATCTATTTTTCAAAACCTTTCCGCTGTTGACACTTTCTCCACAATGTCCTCCATCAGCAAGCATACATTTCTTACAGAGCAGCTTTATGTTATGTTATGTTATGTACACTGACCCTTTTGCTATGTCATTGCCAAGAACAGTACAATGTACTATATACAGACAACATAGCCCCGGGCATATTTACGGTATTTTACTTTCGTATACACAGTGTCTCCAGGCAGCGGCATGTTACATGTTGCTATGACTCAATTAGTCACAAGGAGAAATAATACATAATAATAACACATCAATGTCATGATATGAGTCAACAATCGTCTTAGACTTTGGATATCAAATATGGCATTACGCTGCATTACAGTAGAGTAATATCATTTTCTGAACATAGACTATTCTAGCTGTTTTATTATTCGCCTTGATGACTATTTATCAAATTGTCTTTGTATAAATATTGTGTAAAAGCATCAATGGTCCATTATACAATATCTTTGCAATATCATTCAGGATTTGGTCAAAAATATTTGATTTTTGAAATTGTATTTGATCTAGATCACTGACCCCTGTTTGAGGATTGATTGTGTATCAAGTCAACATTACTTAATTTAAGCTTCTGAACTGTTCCAATAGAAATACACAGAAATAGACAAACAGCTTAAGTCAAGGGCCACGGGGCTAAACATAAATAGGAAAAATAAATATGTAAATAGTGTACACATAGAAAGCAAATGCAGACTTACTGGCATGAAAAGCATGAATGCAAAGCAGTATTTTTCTATCTAGAAATGTAACTGTGTAATACAGGTTATACATGCGTTTGGATTCGGTGGAATCCAACGCAACACATTGGCAGACACCCCCAGAGTCTTTGGACCGGGACGAGCCGACTTTTCCCGAATCCGTCCGGACACTCCACTGCGGCTGCGTCACTCTTTTGTGACCAGCAAAGATTATAGCTAGCTAACGCGAAAATGGACGGAAAACTTTCCAAGCGGCTGGACAACGACTTCTCGAAAAAGCAGTAGACATATGTGAGGATTAAGAAACGGTAAATAGTACGGGATACTCCGTGAAAACGTCCGGTGTCTACTCTGGCTGCACTTTCCACGACACCAGTAAGTTAGCTAGTGCTACTTGGAGAGCTAACGCTGGCCACTGGGTAAATAAGGACAGCTTCTTTAAAACCTGCCCGGCGGAGCTGCTCTCCTGACAGCCCTGCCCTGCAGCTCAGTACGTGGTGTGGTTTCTGTTTTCTAGAAAGAAAGGACCTTTGACTCACCCGTGCGACTGCTTCCCAGGTGAATATATCTGCCTTTTATTTGATATATTTCCTCGGATGGATGTCAGAGCATAGCCACATCACCAAACATTCCCGGAAACAAAACTTCCTCTGCTCTGATTGGACAGCCGGGGATGCGGGTATAAGGGACCGTCTGCAAATTCACAGACGCCTACTCCCCGAAGCACACACATTTAAACAAAACGAAAAATATACCTGTAAGCCAAAAAAATATTTGAATATCTGCATCTAGATACAGGGGTCTCAGACTCGCAGCCCGGGGGCCACTTGCGGCCCCAGGAATGATATTTTGCGGCCCCCTACCTAAAATCAAAGCTTGGTGTTTGTGCGCATATCAGATATTTTTTTCTTCTCTTTATCTGCGTCAGTCGTTGCCCTGTGCGTTTTGTATTTTTTAATACTTGTGGGCTACCATTGCTCAGGACTATTGAGCGCACCTGAATATAAGCCGCACCCACTAACATTGGTTCCCTTTTTCTGTGGAATACTTGATGCGGCCCAGCCTCACCCAGACTCTACCTGCAGTGGCCTGCAGGTAAACTGAGTTTGAGACCCCTGATCTAAAAGCACACAGACGACAGGATAATGATGGCACGACATGACCAAAGAGTCCATCAGATCATCAACCACGGACGGCAGCTGGGGAGGAGTGTGCTGCTGCTGGTTCACTACATTGCGGTGTTTGTGGCCTTTGTGGGCAGCACCGTCCAGTGGATGGTGGATGCTGTGAAGTGGACCACCCTGTTTGCACGCTTCACAGTCTCGGTGTTTGACTCCATCTACAGACAGCTGCACCGGAGCGTGAGAAGTGTCATTGGTGGCACCAGAAAGATCTGCCCGAGCTCTGACATGAAGCCAAAGTGACTCTATTATTATACACTAACTGGTTCGTCAGGACATGCCAATTCAAGATGGTGAAAAAAAGGCTGCAACTGAAGCTGAAGCGTTGAACTTTTGGAAATATCAAGAAAGAAAATGAGGCCTTACTTTAGTTAGAAAAGTATAGGTTTCTACTTTTTTAAAACTCTTAAATCATTGCTATTTGCTCATATAAGTGTATATTTGTACACGTGGTTACATAATGTGTGTATTCCATGTTTGTTATCAGGAAAAGCTCTATTTGGCTATTTGAGAGACAGAATGGGGGGGGGGGGGGGGGGTGTTGCCATTCATCGCTCATATCTACTGATATGACTCTTAATGCAAATGTGTTACAGGGTAATGCAAATTACAGTAAACTATGTTGGAAGCATACATACTGTTTGCCTTTTCCGCACTACGTTGTTGCACTACTGCAGAGGTAGTGTTGGAGGCGACATCACCAGCCAAATATTTGTTGTTTTTATATCCGTGCCTGTAATTTTGCTGCAACATCTATTTTTTCGTTGTTATTTTTGGCAAACACGCCAACCGTTATGTGATATTGATGATGAAACTTATGGAACAAACAATGAGCTCGAGCACTACATCTGTGGAGATGCTGCTTCCCGGGGTTTTCTGTGATAATCTGAAACTGAAAACTTCTGTTTTGCAAGTTTATGGCCAGAAAGAATCGCTCACGCTCCTCCTGTGAACGTATTTCCAACTGTGTTGAAATGTGAGGGATGACCAAATGAAAAGTGTTGCTTTCAAATGACCCACAGCTGCATTTACTTTAAGGTTTTATTTTTATTTTTGTATTAATACATATATTTTAATTGATAGCATGTTTAGCCTTCAGTTCAAACACTAAGATGGATATATATATATATATATATATATATATATATATATATCTGTGTTGTTTTTTGTTTTTTAAATGCTTGATAACAAAAGTTGCATTGTAAGAACGCATTGAAACATTGACCACACTTATAGCTGCTGAATACCACTAATACAATCCTGCTTTCAAGTGTGGTTATAAGACACTCAGGCCACATTTATAAAGTGAGACCTAACTTCATACAAACACACTTAGACGTGGTCGATGTCTTAATTTTCCTTGTTTCTGGTATCGACACTGAGATGAAAAGGCTTTCTTCAGTGTTTTCATATGAATGAACAACTTCTCTGTTAAGTTACTGTACCCATCAGCATGGCTCACGCCTTCTTGGTTTTAAACTGTGGTATCCAAATGAAATTCTTTACAAAATCACGTTGTGATGTTTTTTTATTTGTAGAATGAATCACAAGTAGAGCCGCAATTATATTATGCTCATTATATATGAGTTATTATTAAGGATTAATCTCCTGAGGATGGCGTGTTGTGTAGTGTGCATAGTCTTTATCAAGAGTTCGACAGCTGCGCCACTCGAGCTCGAGTCATCAGTTCGGACGCGTGACTATGATGGTGGACGTCCTGTCTCTGCACCTGACGGATGAAAGCCGTGTTGTGTGTTGTCAGCGTTTTTCTAAACGTGGATGGAGACGGACGAGTCAAGCTGCCCTTCTAATGAGGCGATTATGCTGATCATCTGCATGCTCGCCTGGATTACAGTCAGTGATTAGACCCAAGGAGGACTCAGAGGGGAGTGCACCGCCTCACCCGCAAACGCAGACGGCTACATAAGGCCCCCTCCAGCCGCGACTCTCACCCTAAGTCCCGTTGTTGTGTGACTGTGAAGAGGGATAACCTCCGCTTCACAGTAGACCAAATTGGGCTGAGAGGTCAACAAAAAAAAAAGAAGAAGATCCAGATAGCTCTGTACAGAGATGGGAAACTCAACAGGAAGCACCGTGGACGACCTGCAGGCAGTGGAGATGCACCTCTGGTACAAGAAGTTCATGACCGAGTGCCCGTCGGGTCAGCTCACCCTGCACGAGTTCAAGCAGTTCTTCGGGCTGCGAGGGTTGGACCCGGAGGCCAACGCCTACATAGAGCAGATGTTCCGCACGTTTGACATGAACAAGGTGAGACGCTGCATTCTAGAATGGACTTTTTGGGGGATAATCAAAAGGTATCAACGTGATGGACAAACCTATTAATCAACTAATCTTTTCAGCTCTAAGACGGATAAAAACAGACTTTTGAAGTATGTTTGTTCGAGCGAAAGCAGAAAAGTTCCTAGAACTTTTAAAATGCAGCTCAAATTGAGAAGCGTCAGCATCATTCGGGATCCCTCCCAGCAAACAGGCGTGTAACCTTCGGGTCAGGGCGACGGGGTCATCGCGGGATGTGTCTGTCTCAGAAGCTATGTTTAGCTCCAGCTCACAAAAGACATTTGTATAATCTTTCGGCGTGATTTAAACTGAGAGATTATCTTTGAGACAAATGCTTTTGATGCCAAGATTGTTGTCCCTGGAGATAATCCTCCGTCCTGGCGCGCTTTATTTCACACAGACATCTTTTAGAGTTGAGATGAGAGGACTGATTTATCCCTTTGAGCAGCTGAAAACAATAATACAATAATAAACCCACGGCCGTGCACAAGCATTTCTTGGTTTTTGACGCTTATCAGACACTCTCAAGGGAAGCGTGCACGAGCCTCATCCCCGTGCGTCTTTTCTTTTGCAGGACGGCTACATAGACTTCATCGAGTACGTGGCCGCGCTCAGTCTGGTGATGAGAGGGAAGATGGAGCACAAGCTGCGCTGGTATTTCAAGCTTTACGACGTGGATGGCAACGGCTGCATTGACCGGCACGAGCTCCTCAACATCATCAAGGTGCAGCACGTCACACGCTCGCAAACACCGCGTTTTAAGCCCTGGCCTCGACGTGCCATGTTGATTTCTTTTATGTTTTATGCAGGCCATCCGTGCAATCAACGGGAATGAAAGTCAGGAAACTTCTGCTGAGGATTTCACGAACCGCGTGTTTGACAAGATTGATATAAACGGAGACGGTGAGTGTGTTGTGGCACTTTAAGGTCGGATCGATTAAGAAATCGATGGTTTAAATATGTATCAGCTCCAGTGCTGTCAAGCATCAATATATATGCCCATTTCTGACAGTCAGAAAACAATGAGAAACTTTCTCATAATAATGAGAAACTTTCTCAAAATAATGACTAAATATCTTAAAAAAAAGAAGAAGAATGACTTAAAGTACACCATTCCCCTCCAATAGGTGAGCTCTCCTTGGAGGAGTTCGTGGCCGGTGCTCGTACTGATGAAGACTTCATGGAGGTGATGATGAAGAGTCTGGACCTCACACACATTATGACGATGATCCACAACAGGAGGCACAGCGTTTAGGCCACGCCCAGTCAGACCCCCTTATCCGCATTCATGACTGAAGAGCCTCAGGACAGTATGACCTCTGATTGAAAATAAAGGGTCATTTACAGACTGAGATCTCTAATAAGATCCAATCATATAATTCCAGTGTTCTGCCAACACTGAAATGTCTTATTGTCTAAAAGAGTGACAGGCGTGCACTTTTAAGTGCAATTTGGACGACACAGTAAGCCTTTGCGAACTCGTCATTGTCCTCGTTTATGGAGGCTGAGCTCTCCCAAGGCCACCTTGGCAGGAGGGATGATCTCTCAGACGGTCCACGTTCCCACTGATACCCCAGAGGGATACAAGAGGGAGATAGTGGAGCAGAGTGGCTATTATACGCACTCAATGCTTTCCACCACTTTTTAATCCCTTTGCATCAAAACACTTTAATCTCTTTTGGGTTTACTACGACTGCAAAAAGAAGAGGGATTTAGAAATTTACAGAATCTCAACTGTTTACCTTTTTTTAATTAAAAAAACATATTTTTAACCTTTTTTAACATTTAAAATAAAGTTGAAGCAGAAAGCTTGTGGTTTTGTGTCATTGGCTGAATGATTTGCTGCCTGTTCATCATAATTACACATATTTATCACCTTTGTGATGTTTCTTGGCTACCAGATCTAAAGTGTGTTGCAGCCTTCAGTCCAGTGTCTTGGTTGCCATAAAGACAGCAGACAAAGCTGAAGCACCGATGTTTTCAAACAGAAATTTTACTTCATTGGACAGTCGGGAATTCTGAATATATAATAAATGGTTTATATCACTTGTAACATATTTGTATGCAGCCATAAGGATATTTGTCAAAGTTTATTCATGTACAGTATTGATCAAACAGTTCAGCTTCTCTTACAAAGAAGTATTTTCTATCATTACAACTGTATTGCCATTTAATATCTGTTCAGCCTACACTTAATGCCCACAGGAGGAGTTCACCAATACATTTATAAATGAACACTTCTTAATCTTAGGAAAGCATTAAGAAAACATTTATGAAACACATAATTCTTAATATTTTTCAATATTTTAGCTAATTTTTCTTTTTGTGTTGTGAATTACTGGATATTTTAAGGCCCTTTAAAGTATTTTAAGACAACAAATCATCCCTGGTATTACAAGGGGACGAGAGTTAATTTGCTTTGAGGGTTCACATGCCCAAAAGACTGGGAGACTGGTCTAATTAACGTTATAAAGCTTGTCGATTGCCTCCATTACTGTATCAGTATGTCAGGACTTCACCATGCAGCCTCATGCAGCAGGTTAAACAAAGGAGACGCATCACAGAAACTAAATCCTCCCTTTGAGCAAGGACGATGATTCACCTGCACGGTGCCACGGTCGCTCTACGTCAGGCAGAGATGCTAAACCTGCAGCCATCTGTTTTTCTCCCCGCATTAAGCAGGATGAACTACATTATGTTATGTACATAGGTATGAACGTGAATATAGACTTTTAACAAAACTAAAACAATATATAGCAAAATTGCCAATATGGCATTTATTTTATACAAATGCAATAACATGAAGTCACAAGAGACAAGAAAAACAAGCTCATTCATCAACCACAAGGGGGCAGTGACATAATTGGATTCCCATGACCAGTCTGATCTCCTCATTTTGCTTTTCTTTAAATGTATAAATCCCCCGTTTGTGTTGCTTTACCTGCTTGTTGTCCCTTTATTCTCAACAGGCTCACAGGAAGTCATAAAGGTACTTGACAATCTCAAAATTAACTGTCCTGGAAGACAAATCACACAAAGCACAATCTATGTGAGAAAAACTTGTAAAAGGTTAATTTATTTAGATTATGTTTATTAGAAGACGTGAACACACACCTGGAGATGGCACAGATGAAGTCCATGGAAACGGCACATTTGTACTTGGGGGCATCGAGCTGGTCGTCGTGACTGACCTGGGTCAACAGCTGTAAGGTCACCAGGGAGGAGATCTAAATGGAGAACAATGGGAAACATGAAATAACTCTCTGTTCCACTCCTTTCAACACACTTCTTTTCCCCCACTTTGATGCAGAGGCACTAAATGATAGAGATATGGGTCGCGCCTAAGTTAAAACCATTTCATGCTAAGGGCCGTAAATAGATCGGCATTTGGCTCCATAGGGTCCAAAAACTTGTGGCCGTATGGGTAGAAAACTCATCTGAGACACTGTGCTCATTAGGCTTGATTTAACATGAAATAATGTGCCAACTGCACCTTGAAATTGGGAAAAAAAGAAATATCCTTTTAAATCCTCTGATAATTATTATATTATAGCGTTCGTTCTCTTTCGTTCGCTTATCTGTCAAATGGGGGGGGAAAGCGTGAAATTAAATAATTTTCTATATTCTGCTCGGAGACCCGTGAGACTTCCTACAACTAACTTCAGGACTCACAATCATGGAGAAAGATTACGAGCACTGCAGGACTAAATGGAGGGCAAAATGAAACCACTCCAGAGCTCAGTTTAATGAGAATCATGTATACAGACCGTTAAGGAGGTTAATTAAACTACGATCGTAATGGATGGATGATTTCAGTGTTCTGCCTACAAGTCAAAACACAAATGTTAAATGTTTGAATCCAGGCTTTTCCAACAAGTGATTTGCTAAAGCTAAATGTTGAGATTATTCAGTCGGGACCAACAGGTTGTCGGACATTTCCATCCATAGGACCAACAAATATATAACATTTTCAAGATGTAATACAGTTAATTACACGCATAAATAAAAGTGATAAAATGCGAGTGCAGCAGCAGACCGACCTGGGAGAAGATGCTGGCCGTGGGGGCGACTCTGCTGTCCACCACACTGTAGAAAATGGCGAGCAGGCGGTCCAGAGGGAACGGCTTTGGCCCCAGAAGATGGTTACTGGTCTAGAGAATACAGAAGAATATTGATTATCATATTAACATCTGGAATTTTGTGATTAAAACGGTGAGATATTATGTAAAGAAGATCACCTTTTCATTTTTCTTCAAGAAGTTTGTTTTTCTTATTTTACCATGGTGCTGTTGGGAGGAAACAGAGGGACATCAATTTGCTTCAAAGGGCTTTACAATCTGGACAACATCCAACACTCTCTATCCTCACACTGTGGATTGTGATAAGAAAGAACTATGGTGTGAAATCTTCTGAGATAACATTCCTGTACCTTAAGAAAGAAGCGTTTATCCGTGCGTGCAGGGTTATAGGACGCCAGGTAGGCAGCGATCAACAGGAACTTGGAGTAATAAGGCAGTTCAACGTGAGTGTGAGCAGATAAACCTTAGGGGAAATAAATGCATGAGTCAGTACTAATAATATGTAATAGTAAATATATCTTCATACAGTACATCAGATGTTTACAGGGTTTTTTTTTATTTTTGGTGCAATACATTGATATGCTGTTTAATAAAATAATGAAATAAAATCACTTTTTTTTTTTACACTGCATCCTATCAGTAGTTTTCTACTTGAACATCTGCGCTGCGATCGCATTACGTCATTGTGTGCAACAGCATCAGTGTGTGTTGGTACCTCTCAAGGCTCCATTCTCCTTCTCCTCCATTTGCTGCATCTGCTCCCACTGAAGACTGAACAGAGACGTAATCATGAAAATAAACCACCGTGTCAGCGATAATGCTTCATCAGGTTGCTCACCAGAAGGCGGCAAACAAGCAGAATTAATAGAATGATTCGTTAGATGAACAGTGACGCGGTTCGTAGAAAAGCACACAGACCTGGACACTTCTCGCAGGTAAACCGTCTGCATGGCTTTTTTCAGATGAGGCTCGATGTTTCTCCACAACTTGTGTGTGTCAGTCTCTTTCACTGAAGACATTAACCAGAGCAGCATTGTTGAAAAAGCCAGTTATAGCACTAGATGAGTTCAGGTTTGCTCTTAAAAGAGATGGGATGCAATCATGAAGGCAAGGGAAAACAATGAAGCACTTATGAAGATTTTCACCTCTTTAGGCTCATTGTTTGGGTTTTACAGTCTATGAAAAAGTCGGCAGTTGTTTTTAGCGACAACAACAAAAAGCTTCGATCAATCGACTGTGCAATATCTGCCCACCCAGTCAACAATTAGCCAAAGAGGCTAAAGATCTGTATATTTTTGTCCTACCAGCCAAATCTCACAAAGAGGAGAACAAAACAAAAATACAAGTAGTACAAATAGGCAAATGTGCCAAATTCCAACAACTTAATAGAGTGGTAATATACAATATGGTCTTTACAGCTTGTGCTGCTTCCTCCCAATTGACCCCAACAAAAAAAAAATCAATGAATGCAGCCTTAAATAAATAAATATTGAAAAGTCCAAACAGCCTAAGGCCATTTCAACATGACAGAAATATCACTCTTGAAATGAACACGAATAAAAGGGTAAAATTAGGTATCTCCAAGTATTGATCAGCTGTCAGATGAATGAATACACCTCTTTATCACCTTTTCCTTCTGCTAATGGCTCACAGAACTTTGAGAAGTTGAGGGCAGCCTAGTTGAAAAAAGAGAAAAGAGAAAAATCAATGACGCGGGACTGAAAGAAAATCAAAACAATGAAAAAAATCATCCCTGGCTTATCGTTGTTTGTGTGTCTGACCAGGTGGCGAAGCTCTCTGAGGTCCCGACAGACTGAGTAAAAGACTCCCAGCAGGATGTTGATGTAGGACGAGTAAAACTCAGCGGAATATGAAGGATGTCTGTCCTGGGACAAAATCTGCAGCAGCTCACCTTCAAATACAAACCAATACAATATCAGTGAGAACCGAGACACACGTACAGAAAACCACGGTCCCTATACTCACACAAAAACATATTATGTAACATCATAAAAAGACTCACACATCAAGTACAATGATTCACTCCTTCTAAAGTGCTGAATTCATACAGTGGTGTTTTTTTATAAGGCAATATTCCTCCAGAGACGCCGCTATGAGCGTTAGGACAAAATCGCAGGTACAAATCTCACATCTCACGCTGCATCCGCCAAGTGTGCATCATCATTATGCAGTGTGGGGAGAGTGTATTCATGACACTGGCTGATGTAGCGCGTGCGTGTTTGTGTGATTATACCTTTACTGTAGTCGGGGAAGTGGAGCAGAAGAGGCTCGAAGCAGCCGGTGTTCGGTCTGAACTTATCCCAGACGATTTCACTGAGCAGGATGACGGTAACGTTGTCCTCAACCTGAAAAGCAGAAAAAAAGTCATAAAACAGTTTTGTACAAGTGGATTCAGTGAGAGTTTGGCTGCAAACATCGTTTCCAATTCAGTTTAGGGGTTTTATACATTTATATCTGGTGTTCTGTGTATTTCATCAGTGCATATTTATGAGCGGAAAATGCCACATGTACCCTCGAATGTGAGGGAAAATTTGTACTTTGCATTTTTCTCTCGTTTATATAAATGTCAAATTACTTATTTTTCTGAACAAGAAATTTAACATGAACACACTGTGCTCTTGGGACTTTGGGGAACAATTTCTTTGTCAACGTCATTATAAAATTAAGAGTTTCTGTCATTTCATTCAGCCCGCCTGTAGTCGTGTTTCTTGTTTTTAAGGCCTCATGTTTCTTGTAATTTTTAAAAAGAGAGCACCGGTATCAGATTGGTACTCGATATTGTCAAATGCCTCAAATAGAGATACCCTGAGAAAAGGTTCTGGAGTTTGGCAGGCTACACCAATTTGGGGAAATATCAGCATGATCTGTGCACATAAGTGACATTTTTACATAATAATAATTATATTAATAATAATAATAATAATTATTATTATTCACATTAGAAAAACAACAAGCCTTCATCACGATTGTCCTCGACATGTTTGATATAATTACTCTAAACCACCAGAGAACAGCTTTTACACGACTAAAACACAAATAATCACATAAGTCTTTGTCATCTTGACGTCTCTGATTAAAATGCTGAGTTGTTTTTTGCCATCCTTTCTTCCAAAAAGCATTATAAAAGGAGCTCTGCAAGTCAATTCAAGGTCATTCACTACAAAATAAGCTTCTCCAGTTCCACTTTATCATCCACACAGTGCAACAACAACAAAGTGGCTCGTTGGATAGATAACACAAAGAGGCTGCTGCATTTTTCTCACCAACTCCTGAAGACGCAGGAGAGCAGGGAGGAGATTGGCATCGGCGTCTCTCAGAAGCTCGGCTTTTTCCATCACCTGAAAATTATACGTGTACGTTGGTGCTTATTTTGGAACATCCACATTCAAAACTACACATTTTGAAAGTCTGTTTTATATGCTGTGATTTCACTTACAAATATAATAAAATGATGAACCCAAATACTAAATCAAACCTCCTGCAGTTATTCTCCCCAGGCCAAAACATCTGGATCTATTTGCATAAGTTATTACTGCTAATCCTATTATCATACAAACACTTCTGTGACACGTCCAGAGAATAATTATTTGACACGCCACAGATTGCAGTGTCGTGGTGTGTCGAGTGAGGAGTGATTTCCTGGCTGGGCATAAAGTGCACGGCACTCACAATGTATCGCGTCTGCTTGGCAGGAGACTGGGAGCACTGCTGTCTGTAGACGCGTACAAAGTCAGACAGGGAGGGACTGCGGGGGAGCAGCGAGGCAGCATCGCAGCCAAAGAAGGACAGCAGTACTTGTTCAAACAGCAACGCAACAGAAACGCATTCGACACAGCTGACTGTGGCGTGAGGCAGCTGCAGAGAGGAGGAGGAGGAGGAGGAAGGATGAAAGACAATCAGTTTGATATCTGATGAGTTAAATACACACCTCACACCTTTATGGCACGCTGAACAAATTATAATCTGTCCTCAATTAAACAAATAAAGGATTCAAATGGTTACAGCTCTTTCTCAGCTGTTGGTGTTTAAAAAAAAGAGCTGATTACGAATGAAGGATTAAGAACGATTACTCACTTAATTGAAAAACAAATTTACTTTGTTGATAATCGGTCATTTGTTTCAGACATTATTCAAAATTGCCAAAATATTTGCTGGTTCCAGCTTCTCAAATGAAAGGATTCATAAGTAGAGGGAAATTATCTTATTATCTTTTGGACTGTTGGTCGATCAAAACAAGCAGCCCCTGAAGGCATTACTTCAGGAGATGGAAAATTGTTAGAGGCTACAAATTTCTTTTATATTTCTAAGACTCAGTAATTAATCAAGCGAATAAGCACCAGATTAATCCATAATTGTAATCAGTTGGTTACTTTGAAGTCCACATTATTAAAAAATGGCTTTGAATCACAAGGAATTACAAATAATACATGAAAATTGATGATACATGAAGACTGATGAGGACAAATGTTTGTTAAAACATGAAGAGACAATGCATTATTATGTGTATTAAAATACACTTCCATACATTCAAAATCAAGAAGGGAAACTCAAGCCTACACACACATTCAAAGTATGACTACAACGCTTTGTGTTCAATGAGAAAGGATACAGGTTTTTTTTTTTTTTTAAAGGGAACTTAAATAGTTGCCACTTTCAATTAAATGTAATATTTCCGAGCACTATTTCATCATTTCATCTCTCTCTCACCTCAAGTTCTTTCAGCAGAACATGCATCACATGACTCTTCCCTGAGGCCCGATGGCCATAGATGAAGATTGAGGGGTAGCTGTACTGGTGTGGCTGCAGGAACAAAATTCAGTACATTTGTCGTCGTCACAATAATCATAAATACATAAAAACAATATGATCAAAGTGACGTTGAACTGCAGTGTGTGCATGTATCAGCGCTATGCAAAGATAGTTTATTATTATGAATAGTGCAATAAAAGAGAGCACTTTTAAAAACTTTCTGGACACCCAAATAGACAATACGTGTGACATGTGTCAGCTATCTCAGATTAGCATGCTAAGGGAAGCTATCCTCCGCACTCTTCCGGCGCTGACAGGACTAGACCCGAGCCTCCATACCTGGCCCATGAGCGACAGCAGCAGACCCGTCTGGACCTCTCTGCAGGGCAGCTGCTCGGAGACGCTCTGCAGCACCTCGTCCTCATATCCTGGATGTCGTAACGGCGCTGACATCCCGTATGCTACCCCGCGATGAGGTCAGTGACAACCGGCTACAAACAACCAACGTTTAGCTTCCTACGCCGTCTAACGTTCAGCTACAGCGGTGACGGTATTCACAATAAACCGCAAAAACAACGAATATAACGGGAAATGAATCCATGTGAAGACGACCGCGCGCTTTTGGAAATACTTATACGTGAATATTACATTTAAAACCAACTGAAAATGCGGTGAAAAGCTGAGTTAAAAGTAAAGACACGGATAAACAGTCGATTACACTCGCAGGAGTTTTCGCGCGCGCCTTCAGATTACGTCAAATGACGCGCAAGGGCTACCAGCCAATCATAAAAATCCCACATTGAATCATGGGAAATTGTGTTTTTGGCTCTTAAAAACGCGTAGCTGTGAAATAAAGGAATGTCAGACGCTTTTATGTACTTTTTTGAATATGCATAGGGCTGAATTATCATTTTAAACCTGGTAAGATGTACTTATGTTATTATTCCATGACAATAGGACAACTACATCTGTTGAGAAAGATATTGTGATACGGAAGCTCCAGAACAAACCACAAGATATGCTCAATTCTAAAACATTATACATTGCGTTTAGCCTATATGGCTGCAGAAGACTGGATAGTATAATACAGGTTTCATATGAGAAAATGGTTTAGCCTATAACTGATTTTTGCAGGGGGGCAGCACAAATGTATAGGCAAAATCTGGAAATATTGTAGTTTAATATAATGTTCTCATTGGAAACACCATCAGGGTAATTTAATTAGCACTACAAACATCGTGTTGTATTATTATTGATGTTGTTGTTTCCATACTTCGCTCTTACAATAAACGTATAAGTGTGATGCAGCTGTAGTGGATAGATTTAAGACTGTTAGCTACACTGTTTTTTGAATTACCACGGTGCCTGTTTAAGATTTCGCGCGTGTTCCGGGATTAATGCGTCAGAGTGGGATTAAGCAATGTGGGTTGGCCCTGTGATATCTAAAGGCTCGCCTCCTACTCTGATTCAATAGGATCTCAGCTGCGGTCGTCGGTCTGTCGGCGTCGAGCACACACACGCACAATTTCAGCGAGATCTCACACACACACACACACACGGCAGTGAATCCCAGAGCTGAACCTGTTTTGTCGGAATAACAGCATCTGGGTTTGGACGCGACATTTTTTTTGTGAAATGTAAAATCCACGTCGCTTCATAAGGGAGGGGAGATTCGTAAAGCCGGTGGGGTGTTTTTTCCTTCCCGGAGCGCACGTTTCGATTGTGCGAGAGTGATGAATGAAAATCCGAGGAAAACAAAACCCGAGCTCGCCGCGGATACCATGGAGACGAGAGCGCAGTGATGCTGTGGAGACAGCTGTGACTGAATTAAAAACACGAAAAACAGCGACAAGTTCTGCAGGACACTGTGTGGGGTTTTTTTTATGTGTCAGATGCGGCAGATGTTAGTTTGCCGACGGCAGTTTCGTTGATCCCGAGGACCGAGCAGACCCCCCCTCCCATCACACAGACCGGAGGATGATCCCCGGGGCCCCCAGCACGACCACCACCATGCTCCCCGCCTCCGAGGCTGCCAAAATCTACCAGACCAACTACGTGCGCAACTCCCGCGCCATCGGCGTCCTGTGGGCCATCTTCACGATCCTCTTCGCCATCGTCAACGTGGTGTGCTTCATCCAGCCGTACTGGATCGGGGACGGCATGGATACCCCGCAGGCGGGCTACTTCGGTCTGTTCCACTACTGCATCGGGAACGGGCTGTCCCGGGACTTGACCTGCCAGGGCAGCTTCACCGAGTTCAGCACCATCCCCTCCGGCGCGTTCAAGGCCGCCTCCTTCTTCATCGGCATGTCCATGGTGCTGGTCCTCACCTGCATCGGCTGCTTCGCGCTCTTCTTCTTCTGCAGCACCGGCACCGTGTATAAGATCTGCGGCTGGATGCAGCTGGCTGCAGGTAGGAGACTCCGCTCCGCCTGGAGTTCATAAAACACTTCCGTGTGTCAGAGTGCACGGGGAACTCCGATTATATTACACCGGGTGCAACAAATCCTATAATTCACTAGAAACGGTCCTAAATGAATGATCTCCACCTCATAAAGTCTGGTATAAAACAGCTCAACAAGCACTATATGCAACTTGAAATCCAGATGTTCTCCTGCTTTTCCCCCAGGCCCCTAAGAGCTCATATGAGTGTAGTTTAATTGAGTGGAAATGTTTACCATAATTAGATTGTATGGGGGAAATTAGGGTCAAAATGCATGCTTTAATTTAAACGGTGAAGCTCCTTTTTTCCTCGGTTTTCAGTAGATTCATAGTAGATTCTGTCCATTGTAGAGCATCTCTGTAGTTACTACTCTGAGAAAACATTATGCAGCTGTCTGAAGAGGAGTGCAGCCTTGGGGAGGAACAAAACCTCCGATTCAAAGAGTTAAATAATTAAACAAGACAAGCATTTTTTGTTGGGGGATGCTTTACTGATACCGGCAGGTCAGAAAGTGGATTTTGAGGTTATATACATGATTTATATGTGTTATTTCCGAGGTGATCATCAATAAGAACAAAAATACAAACGTGTGCGTATGTTATGTACGTTTTTTAATGCCAAATTTTCAAGCTTGATCAACTATGAACAGGTAGGTCATCAGTTTGTTTGTTGGGGTTACATTGTCTTTCAATTTGGAGCATACATTGGAAATATTCAAATTATTCTTTTTTCTTTTGATGAGAACAGAAAGGGTCTCTCATCTCCAAACCCACTGTACACTTGAAAGAAAAAACACATATACAAGGAAATTAGAAATTAGAAAAGAAAATCAAAGGAACAGCATGTCGTGTGGGACTTAAATATATTTTTAGTAAATGTCCAGCGTCCTCCTCCCTGAAGCAGACGGAGAAGATCTTGATTTCCTTCCAGCTCGGCCAACTATTTCAGTGCACGAGGGAAAATTACAGTAAATGTCATCATTAAGATTTTTACCCCTAAATCTTAATTTTTGATAGATCAGATATAGAGCAGCAGAACCAGATCTCTCTCTCTCTCTCTCTCTCTCTCTCTCTCTCTCTCTCTCTCTCTCTCTCTCTCTCTCTCGCATTTGTCTGTTTGTTTGGATCTCTTTCAGCTCCAGGCTTGTCTGCCAAGTGCTCTTGTTAAAATCACAATAAGAACATTTAATATACTAGAGTGCACATATATACACAAACTCAGTTATACTGCACACACACACCGTATGCAAACGCTACATTACTGCACCCATAACGACAATAATACTCTACAGTCCTCCGTTATGTAAGAAACATGTGGAAAACACTTTGAATCTGACTTTTTGAACGTTTTCATTTTTCCAATGGTGCTATTGAATATTCACATAACTTGCTCCTGCTTCAATCTCACAGTGTATCATCATTCTTGTTGAATGTAATCTGTCTGCGTCTCACTGAGCTGCACAGCAATAACTCAAAAGTGACGTAAGAAATTAACAATTTGTCGTTTGCCATTTTTGCCATTTAAATTACCGAAAACTCAGGGAAGATCATTTCTATAAGTGAAGGAAACAGATGTTATTAGTCGGCCTGTCATTCAAATGACCTTGACTCAACATTAACTGGTAAGATGATGGACTTTTTAACATTCTGTGGAAAAAGAACATTGTTAATAGACACAACAGAACAAGTGTGTAAAAGAAGGAGCTGCAATTAGGAGATTTGATGTTGTTTCCGAGAGAAAAATGAGTGGATTCAGGCCACGTTACCCAGTTACACCCTACAGAAAAACACACAACAAATAATGACTTTTTAAGCCGAAGTCAAGGTTAACGATTCTCATATGAATCTAATTTGTGTGCATGAATAATCTCCCAGCATCACACTGCGCATCTTCATGGATGCCTGCTTGTAAAACGCAGCTCATCCTCAAATGGGAATTAAATGTCACAACCGATAATAATCACATTCATAGAGTGCGCTCCATGTTTTTGCTTATAGAAACATGCACAAAATATGCGTTCGGATTCAGGGTGACCGAAAAGTCCACTGATCACCAGTTTTAGCAATAAAACATAGATCACAGTAATCTAATTCCTCGCTGCACAAGCCAGTGATTAGATATAGAGGTTAGTAGAGCCGTTGGCCAGCTGTGAGGCTATTTCAGAGTGCTAATGAGTGTCACATCCTGGCAGTTTGAGTCTTTGCAGGGTTTTTTTGTCACACATCAAAGCTGCTTCTTATTCCTCTGAGTTATAAGTTGGCTTCGGTTTTCTTCCACCATGTCAGGGGACTAAATGTGGCAGTTTGCAACACTTTCAGGTGAAGGAATAAATCAGAAGTTCATCAAATGCTACGTTTCAGAGCCAAACATTTTATATTTACTGGAATATGTCTAATCCGGCTGCTGTAGTTAGGTTACATTTAACATAAAAACATGTTAATTCATTAAATGGTCCATTAAATGCCATATAAAAATAAAAATACTCATCATCAAAGTCCAAGATGACATATTCAAATTGCTTCATTGTATACCAACAGTCCAAAACACAAACACATTAAGCTTAATATCAGTATTACTCTAATTATGTCATAATTATATATCAGCCACAGGGGTCATTTTTCTCGCAAAAGACTTCTACTTTTGATACTTTATGTACTTTTGCTGCTACTTCTTCTGGACTTTTAAAAAAAAAAAAAAAAAAAAAAAATCATCTTTCACCCCCATTGCCACAGTGCTTTCTCCCTATCAGTATCACTCTGCCCGTCTCAGCTCGTCTATCATTCTGATCCAGGAGGTTACTGTGATCTACCATTTAAAGGTTTTTCTAGGCAACTTAAATAGCCAATATCTAGGTGCCGTCTCTCTGTAAGCGGCCTGAAATCCCGACGTGATTGTAAAAAAAAGTCCTCCCTGTCAGATGTGATTTCAGGTGGCATGAGGCTGCTGTGATCGGCTATCAAAGGCAGCACACACGGCTCAGAGGCAGCCCTTTTCTCCGCTGACGGGATGTCCTGAATATTTGATGAGCTCTGCCGTCTGCTAGATAAAGAGATTTTTTAGAAACATAGCTAAGAATAATGACGATCGCTGTAATGATGTAGCCGTTTCTTCGCAGATGTTGGGGATGGGAAGTAACGCAGTCTGGTTTGTTTTACAGTTTTACACAAATCTTTTGCATAACTTTTGCACAGAAGTTGGCAGGCGTTCATTACTGGCATCCGGCCCGAAAAGACAGACAACTTGTGTGTTTTTCTCTTTACTTTTCTGCATGAACACTGTTCTCCACCTGCTGAATTTCCTGACCATTCGTAGGTGGCCACTATGGCTCTTATGGACGTCTTCCTTTGTTTTAGCAACTCCAAAATGTTGGCTGGCAGCCAGAAAGGAAAAATGTTTTGTTCACTGCTTTGAATTTGGTATCATCTACACACTTAAACAGCCTAACATAGCATGGAAATGTTGTGAATCACATGTTATGGCCTTTGCAGCCACATAGATATGAAGTTGAGCACCTATAAGATTTGTCCTCCAACTGAGGGATCTTCATCCTGTTAAATCTATTAGTTACATCTTATAAAGCCTTTTATAACAGCTTCATAGAAAGTACCAGTGATAATGAAAGCAGGATGCATGTTGGTGCTCACTAACCTGGATGACCTCCGGAGCTGTGACGGCCGTCTGGATCTCACAAACACACACATCACCGCGGCTTGTTTTCTGTGGGTTTAATTCCTGGTCGTCCGACCGGCGGCTTCCTGTGGGGTTCCTCGCGGTGCTCTAAGTGGTCTCATGTCTCGCAGCCAAAACCAGAGAGTCCATTTGGTCGCCGGAGGTTTATGGATCCAAACGCTGACTGACAGAACATCAGATAGAAGTGCTCTACAGCGGCACGGCCGCATGTTCAGGTGTGTGTTGTTGTTGCGCTGTGAAAGTGACAGAGATGTCTGATGTGAGATAACACGGATAAAAAAGCGTCTGACTGACTGATATGATTATATTATATGAATGCTTGGTGCGTCGTGTGGTATTCAATCTTACACCTCTTCAGAAAGATGTCAAGAGGAACCGGGACGTTGTGCTTATCGGCGCCACATATTGTGTGTTGTTGAAGGAGAGAGAGAGATAGTCGGAGACATTATCACACCGCGTCTGCAGAGGAGAAGGACAGATAATGAAAACTGATCCAGGGGATGTCTTCATGTTGAAATACAGCTGGTGTTATTTCTTTCCATATATCCAATAAGAAGTCCTGTTTAATCTCCTCTCTCTGAAGTTAGAAATTCACATTATATTCAATATTCCTTCCTTCCTCTCTGCTCTTTTTATTTATTAATCATTTATTTGTTGGTTGGACCCGAATTTAGAGGCTGAAAGAACACATTCAAGGTCAATTTATGATAATCACATGAGCCTATATCATGCAAATTTACCACTTATGTTTTTGTTTTTTTTTTCTGAAAAGAAATGCTATAAATGATCTACTTGTCTCCATTAAAATATACATTAAATAAATAAAAGTGAAAGTCTACCGGCAGTAATTGGTTGCTGATCAAAGCTCATTAAAAAAAAAGGGGGGAAAAAAGAAGCCACATTAATGTGAGCTCTGTGAACATGTGCAGTGTAGTCGACGTGGTCAAGCAGAGAGCTAATGACATCAGCCCGGCCTTTATCCTCTCACACGTATAATGAAGAACCGGAAGAGTCTGAGAGGCTTTACAGTGATGTAACGGGACCACACATGAGGCTAAGACATGAACACACACACACACACACACACACACACACACACACAGACACAAAAGAAGCTATTAGCGGAAAAAAAAAACCCAAACGAATCTGTGTGTTCACCTGAAAGGTTTTAGATGAAACCCTCTGCCCTCTTTCCCTTTACTCCCTCTCTCTACCACTCAGTTAAGTGCTCCGCTGGTTCCCTACAGAGAAAGGTTTCTTTTCTCTTTTTTTTAAAGCTCAAAGTGGTCACAGTGTAACAGTATTTTTTTTTTTTACACAGTAAAAGAAAACCCCAAACCACTACAGAAGCATAAACAAAAAGAGAGATGTCGAGGCATGCTGGGTGTCAAGGCGACAGCAGCTCACAGATCTCAGACCACAGACTAAATCTGAGTCTGAGGATTAAGAAAGTGGATCACCTCCTTTAGCTGATGAGGATTTTTAAAGGGACAGTAACCAATCTGTGACCTCTATCAGCCCCTTAAGTTGACTCAGGCCTCAACATCCCCTTCACATCGGAAACATTTAAGAAAATAACTACTCTGGCAAAAAATAATGAAGCCAATTCAGTAGTTATTTAGTACATAAATTAAATAACAACCTAACTTAACTGAATACATTAAGTTAGTTTAACTGCCTACAACCAGAGTTTTAGTCAAACAATCCAAAGCAATCTCACTCTGAGGTTAGTTAAGTAACTGATTTTCTCATTCCCATTTTTCTTAAGGACTCTAGTCCCAGTTTGGATTAAACTAAATGGACCTTGTAATGTTTTGTTTTGTTTTGTTTTTGTTTTTTTGTAACTGGTGGTTCCAAGGTCAACGATGAACTTCAAATCTTTTTTAAGGCAACATGGATGTGAAGTAGCTCAGAAAATAGGAACGTTTTATTCTATGGTAACTAAAAGCCGTATGCTGGGGAAGATCATGTAATATGAGTGAAAGCCCCGCATGAGAACGGTGGCCTTGTGGTGAATACTGTCCCAGGTCAAAAATGAACTGTCAATCCTAAAATAATGATATCTGGCATTCAAACACATTTCCATTGGTAATAATTAAAAGCTAAGACAAGGTCAAAGGTTCTATCCCCAGCTTCTCCTTTCCATATGTGAGTGCCATTGAGCAAGACACCGAACTCACATACTGCTCACAACATATCTGTGTATGAAAAGACTTCCTGCTAAAAAAAATGGTGTCGGGATGGGACAATATAGGATTTTATCTTGGATCGCGATAAAAAAAATCTCACAATAAGGGGTGTTAGAGGTGTGAATCTTCACCTGTCAACTATTCCAATGCATGAAACTTGATGCATACTGTGTCCTCACTTTTCTATATTAATGCACATACTTTTTCATCAGTTAATACAAGGAGTCAGACAAACCTATACTCCCTTTTAATTTAGGAAGTGCTAAACTATTTTTGTAGCTGTTATTTATGCATTCCAAAATTCTTGACAGTTAAAGGCAATTAAATATTAATGACACAAAATAGACAGCAACTACATTGTTAATCAGAAAATGAAGTCTACAGTCTGTGTTAGCATCACTTCAAATGACAGTACATCACCATCTTAGACGGTGATGTGGATGAGATAACAATGAAATTTGTGATGAATATATATATATTTTTAAAAAGAATAGAATACAACAAAACGCAGAAAAACATTGCGCCCATATACATTGTCAAGGTCACATTTTGTCTGAGAGGCTTACTGCAGCCTGTTGATGAATATCTTGTCCTGAGGTGATGATGAGTTTGTCTTTTATTAGCCGAGGCGTGATGGACAGATGGGGCTGCGGGAGCGTCTGGGGCCCGTTTGAGGTAAAGCGAGAGTGCTGTGTCTGATTAAGGGACGGCGAGGTATTTAGAGCCTTAAGTGTGACTGACAGTTTTGATTGCAGAGTAGTTAGGACGCGGAATGAGCGGGGAGATGGAGATTATGTGAGACGAGAAGAAAGTGATGGGTGGAAAATGACATCCAGAGTCCCTCGTTGTTGAAGTCGCTGTGGGACTGTAATTATGCTCCGACAAAACAGATACTCTGTTCAGGTTAAACTGCAAAGAAATGAACAGCAGCGATGCGGTTTTCACTGATAAAGAAGCGTCATAGCTGCGTTATTACCTCGGCTAAGGGGCTCGTGGTCTTTTTGTTAGCCAATATCTCAAAGATGCTTTCACAAATTTCCGTTCATGAATAAATCTGCACAAATTAATATGTACAAACTCTCCAGTTCTCCTCAGCTTTGTGGAATTTTTACAATAGTAGTCAAACTCATGTAGTATATTTTACACAATCTGCGATAAGTAAAAAAGAAAATGCCACATTTACTCTGAGCTCTGCAGATTAAAAATGTGTAATGTCGGGTACTTTGACTGCTTTCTATTTGTTTTTCAATGCCTTATTTAACACACATTATCCATAAATCACACTTTTATTCCACCCTTGCGGACGGTTACTTCATGACAGGCGTCAGAGATCTCACAGGCTCTATTACCTCTTCATTAAACCAGCGAGGAGGAAGCTGGTTTAATGTTCACGTTGTTACGAGATCGCTGAGGGAAATTCCTGAACATTGCTGTTATTAAAAAACTGTCAGAGTCGAACCTCTAATTACACCCTCAATTTGCTTGCATGAAGCCGTGCGGCGGTCTGAAGAGTGACGAGGCCCGTCTATAGTCCTGATTTCTACGGCTTTATACATGTTTCATGAGATCTGCCTGCTTCTTTTATGTTTTGCTGAGGAAAAGAAACTGTGCAGCTTTGGGAAGTCACTCGGCATTTCCCAGACTCGTGTCGCCCTTTAAATCCGTGGGATGATGATGATGATGATGATGGGATGGTGTCCAGTTGACAGAGAGAGCCTGTGGCAAGGATGATGGGGAGATAACGAGGTCTTTCCAGAATCTCTGCCGGATGTGGATGTGCTGAAGTTATGGGGCTTAATAAGACTCCTAATCAGGTGCTGGTTATGGAGCGGCGGGAGAGCTAACAGCAGGGGATTTGGACGGAAGTGAGACGAGGCAGTGAATGGCGTGAGGGAGAGGAAGACCAGTTATTGGCAGGGTTTGACACCACAGATGTGTTGTCGAAACGGTGCGACTGTGCGCATGAAAAAAACAGGAGATTATTCAAGCAAGTGTGTCTCAGACAGGCTGCGTGGGAGTATCACTGATGCGAGGAGGCAGCCGTCGATGTCGTGTTATTTTCCCTCCCTGCAAAAGAAAACCGTTCCCAGTCTGCTGTTGTATTATCTATTGTATTATATATCCCTAAGGGAGCGTCACTAAATAGCTTGCCCGCTGCACGAGGGATCAGTGACAAATCCCCCAGCAGGGGGAAAGTGATAATCTCAAGGAGCGTAAGCTCGTCCCAGAGGAAAACAAAATGCTCTCTGTTTTTTCTGCCCGCCTTTTTAAGTCGTATGGGAAGCTCCGAAATAACACTAACTAATGTATTACCTCTGCCGAGGAGGTTCTGTTTGTTTGTTGATTGTCGGCAGGATTACGGAAATCCTAGTGGCCCGAGTTTCATGGAACTTGGTGGAAGGAAGAAACCATAAATATTGGAGCAGAGTGTTTTCTCCCCCCCAAAAAACAGTTATTAAACTATATATATACTGTACCTGTTTTATAGGACATAAATGGTGAGAATAAAACTTGTCTGATGTCTGTCAGATGCTTTTTGCTTCTGGAATTCACCAAAAGTTCAGCACCTCTGATATTACAGACCGTCATGTCAAATGTAGAACTCAAGTCATCCACGCTTCATTCCAATTTGATTATCCCGTCCCCTCAGGAGTCATGTAATTAGTGTAACCAGCATGGTTGGGTAGAAAGGCTGATTGCTGCCTTGCCCTGCTGCCCTGGCCCGTACCGCCTTCTCACCAACAACTCCTGAAAACCTCAGGCGACCCGGAAACTTCTGCACAAGTTTCCCAAGCGGAGCTGAAAATGAGACGTCGAGGCTCGCCTCACCCTGATGGGATGTGACAAACGAGGAGCGAGACAGTATGCCAAATGGACTGGCGGATCACTTTGTCGCTTCTTGATCCCTCTGGCGTTTTCCAATCGGAGGTCACAGTTGAGATGTTTTGAGCATCGCAGCCAGTTCCAACCACCTCGCAGATTAAACACTGGCCTCGTTGCTGTCATTGTCTCCGCAGCGGGTCACTCCGCTATGAATTATACATGCAAACACGACTACTTGTTTGTGAATAAATCATTACACTCGTCTACATGAAAGCCTCCGTGTGTGACGAGCCGCTGTTGTGGTGCGATTTTTCACGATTTCAGTCACGTTTCAGTCTTAGAAAGTAAATATACTCTTTTAATCTGCAGACAACAGCTGGAACGACCGATTCTCTGTGGCTCAAGAATGCAAATTAATTTGTGGCTTTGAAAACATGAACAAAAAAAAGTGTCAGCGCCAACATCCAACTAACAACATCCTGCCCAACCTCTTCCTCCTCCTCCTCCAATCTGTGCTTGTATGTACTCGGACCACAGCGAGCTTCTCGCTCCCCGGCTTCATAATTACGAAATGAAGCAAGTTAAAATTCCCTTA
Organism: Eutrigla gurnardus; assembly: GCF_963514095.1. NCBI lineage: Eukaryota > Metazoa > Chordata > Actinopteri > Perciformes > Triglidae > Eutrigla > Eutrigla gurnardus. Next base: position 8,892,883 of record NC_139932.1, on the reverse strand, counting down.
ATTAGGATCTGAGGGCAAAGAGAGAGGAGTAACTTCACACGATTAATCCCAGCCGGAGGGCAACGAGAGGCAAAAACAAACGGGGCGACGTGGTGTATTAACAACAAGACGTTATGTTTGCATGGAAATATTTACAGTGCAGAGAAATACAAGGATTACATCATGTTTAGTGGTTATAATAGAGCTCACTATAAAGAAGAGCTTCCTACCTAATAATGATCAAAGCATTTTAATTCACCAGCATCACTGGTGTCGTAGCTTGTTGGGAAACGCTTTGCCGATATTCACAGATATACACAGATTATCATCTCAAATGTATGCAATATTGATTATGGCACCCACATTTTTTTTTGTTCTGCTTTTTCTTTTACCTTCTGTTGTTTCACTGAATACGTAAGGAGGGCCAAGCAACTACTTACTAAGGGTAAAAAATAACTTGACTTGCTTCTTTTTGTAAACCAATGAAGGACCAGCAGGTAGCAGCTATATCAGGACTCTGTTTGATCCACCAGACTCGCAGCTGTGTCCTCCACAACGCGCTCCAACTGTCGTCAATAAGACTCTTCCTCTGACGCTCACTCTCATATGTTTCCCAGAGGAGGGGCCGGCTTTATAGATTTCCCATCGGGGGTTTATCTTCTTGATCACTGGGCCGGGTCGGTGAAGACAGCCGGTTGATTTATCCCCCTCCTCCTGAGTTAGGTAGCAGGACAAGGACATGGTGACCCATTTCAAACCATGTGAGCCCCCCCATGTGTGTGTGTGTGTGTGTGAGACGTCTATGAGAGTGAATAAGTGATGTTGGTGTGAAGGAGGCCCGACTCTTCATCGTACATCACATCCTGTTATGACACTTGTCTGTCGTCGTTTGAGGTTGAATGATGCTCCGATGAGCCGTGATTTAAAGACGCTGCTGTGAAGGTTTTTAAACTCTGGAACGCAGCTTGACAGCAAGAGGACATAACTTAAAGATGGGCTGCTTTTACCTTTCAGCCGATGTTGGGAGTGAAACGTGGCAGATATGTCAGCCTCCGATCAATTCTGAGGGGTATGTCGCCATGTTTTTCTCATCGGCATACACTGATCGTTATTGACAGATGTCACCGCTTATTATGATAAACTGGTACTGTGAGCAAAATCCCATGACGATTCCTATGATATGCCATTGACTTTGACTTTGGATTACATTAAATAAACATCATAAGAGATAGAAAGGGTACGACAAAATGTACAAAGAGATAGAGAGAAGAATTGATGGATGATGGAACGATGAACAATTAATTTCCACATTACTGGAACAACAAGGAAGACGACGTCCAGACTGTCTGGTACAAGATGAATGCATTAGTTTAGAAAGAAAGTTCTGAAAAAGGTAGAAATAAACACATTTAGTCTGTTGATACTAAAGACAGTAAAACTTTGCGCATTACGTGGATCTTTCCTAATTCCGGAAATGTTTATTCAGCCAACTATTCAATCAGGACGTATTACATTCTCTTTGTGCTTTCCTCCATCCCCGAAATATCCCATTTATGGCCCACACATCCCCTTTTCTGGTCATCTCTGCAAGTCTAAAGTGCAACCGCATTTCCTCCCCAAAGAGCCAGAGCGCAACTCGGATCCATTAGATCTACTTCTCAGCAGGACATTTCATTTCCAACATCCCGCTCTCTCATCAATCAATACCCTCACATCGGACGAAGGGAAGCTGTTTGATGACTGCAGCCTTTTAGCATAATACGGACGTGACATCCAGAATGTATTACCCTTCTGGACTGTCTGCGGACCTCGGAAGATTTAAGTGCTGCATTGGGCTGACTGATGGGGAAACATGACAGCCGTTATTGAGTCATAAATTCCTACCTGATGTTTACCTGCTGAAATTGCCTGGGAATGGGACAAACTGAGCCCGATGCGTCCGTGGATCAGTGCGGCGAGGCGTCTCCTCCCCACTGGTTTCCCTCGGAGCTAGATGCCTAATTACACTGATGATCCATCGATGATTATAACAGCGGTGTTGAGCTGCAAATGAGCAGTTGCGCCGTGCTGCGTGGAAAAACATGACTAACAATGTTAACATTGGAAAACATATTGGCGGGGGGACCAAATCAAAGAAAGCTTAGTGGAGAAACGGGGGGCCCGAGGTAGAATACAAATGAGGTGTGAGCTTGAGAGGACATCAAACGGCTCTGGAGCTGGTGGAGCGCCCCAGCAGAGGGTTGTTATTTCATAAACTTAGCAGGGGGAGTTAAGAAGCGTGAGCTATGGGAGTGTTTACATCCCAGTGGACTTATGATTACACCCGGCAGGTGTAACAGGAACAATGCTCCTTGCGGCAGACTCTCTCAGGTCTGAAGTGTGTTTCTCAGGTGTGTGTTTGTGGGTTTACTGTTGCTTCTGCGCTGCAGTGCTTTTGTTTTCAGCCGCTGTTTTTCAAAGGTCACGGATCACAGAACACGAACTCCGAGTGTGTGTGTGTGTGTGTGTGTGTGTGTGTGTGTGTGTGTGTGTGTGTGTGTGTGTGTGTGTGTGTGTGTGTGTGTGTGTGTGTGTGTGTGTGTGTGTGTGTGTGTGTGTGTGTGTGCGTGGAGAGAGAGGGGTCATGTTTTGTTTCGGTGATGTTCGCAGCCACCTCAGCCACCCATTAACGCTCTTCCTGTCTCCGAGCTTGCCGGTTGCCATGGAAACGCCTCTCTGTGGTGCAGCTGCTGCTGCTGCCAGCATCCTCTCACTCTACAAGAGACCACTAAGGTGAACTGTGGGGTCCTTCAGGAGCCGCCTGAAGGAGGGCTGACGTCCCCCCCAGTGATGTTCATGGTGTCTCCATGGCGAAGTGCCTGCATTCAATAACCACGTTGGAGATTGTTCGGCTCCTCCCCAAAGCCAACCGCTTGCTTCAGGTCATAAACCACAGGTTAGAAGAGGTGAAGCATCAGGTGACAAGCAGCGCAATGAGGGCTTTTCTTCTCACGTCAATACCAGTGACAACATTTGAACCAGCTTGAGTACCATCAGTGATGGAAGAAGTACCACGATCTTTCACTTCTTTTACTAAAAGTAGGAATACATCAGTGTAGAAATACAAATTAAAGCCATGGAAATGTATGTTTAGATTTTCCCTAATTCTGCACAATATCGACTGAAAAGTTATACTTGACAGTGCATTCTTGACCTTGTACAAGGGAACTGACAAAACAATTTAAACTGCAGGTAAACTTACTTCCTTGTTAAGGAGCTTTCACGCAGCCTCGCTGTTACCAGGTTTCCAGGTGATGAAGTTTCACAAACCGCAAGACTTCACAGTTTTAATGAATGACTTCTTTTATATCTTTGAAGACAATACAGTTCTGTGGTGTTGAACGATGCTCCCGCTGATTAACACAACCTTACAGCTGCTAAATGGCCCTTCTAATGAGTTTGTCACCTGCTAATTCCAAGGTCAAGAGTGCTCTTTCAATCTCAAATTTTGAAAATTAATGGGGAAGCTTAGAAAATACATCTAAAAGTCCTTGATATCTGTGTTATCAGGTCAAATCTCTAAAACAGCTACTAAATGAGCTGACTGACTGACCAGTGCAGGTCCAGAGGTCTCCATTTTTCATACCAGCTGGCATCTCTCTATTGGTGCAAGGTGGGTTTTCCTGAGTAAGACACAGCTCTGTATTTTTACCCTAACATCATCAGCGCTGCAGTGAGAGAGCGAGATACGAAACAGGGAGGCTTGAAAGAAAAGAAAAGGAGGCGAGCATGTTCTCTCTGCCATAGCCACAGATCAGAGACGCATTAGAAGTTACTGAAAGGGAGTGGAGCAATCCCCTCGGCTCGACTTCAAAGGCAGCCGCTTCTGGAAGAGAAAATAAGGACAACCTTTAAAGATTCAAAACTGCCCAAGTTGAGTTCAAGAAGGCTGTCGCCCAACATCCGAGGAGATGCTTAAATGAAACAATTAGTCTAATGCGTGGCAACATTTATTGAGTTGAAAGTCTCGAAATAAAATCTGACCATGTGGGATCTTTCCTCCCCTCCGATTCAGAAAATAAAACATCTTACTGTTTTTTCATTCCTCGCCAGCTCACGAACGTTATTGTCGAAGGGGGAGTTTAGCTTTACTGACGGCGAGCATACAAGGCCCAACACGTGTTTTTCTTCAGTCTGGGATGCAGCATGTATCCTCAGGTTCACCAATGGGAGCTTTGGATTAATGTGAACACCTGCTCTAAATCGCCTCCTGACAGGTTTGTTTGAAAGCAAAATCCTGCTTCTGCTGCTTCATATTATGGTCAATATGGACAAACGGCGGGGCTTTACTCATCCGGTGATATGGGAGGGAAAAAAACGAGAGGCCTTTTGTATGACATTCACACTATAGCGCTGAGGTGCTGACACTCATCCATACAAATGCACATATCAGTCGGCGAGGGGGAAAGCAGGCAGCCCGTCGCCATGGCAATGCAGCATCTCCCTCATCCAGCCAGCCGATTGGATCCTCGGCCTGGGGGAGGAGACCTCCCACTCCCGAAACACGCTCCGTGCTCAGAAGAAGTGTTGATTAAAGCTCGTTTGAATGCTCAGAAGAAGGCTCTTCCAACAAGGACCGACTTCAAACGAGAGCTAGGCGCCGAATCTGAGGCGACATCGGTGTTTGGATGCAACTTCTGAAGTCGTCTCCTGTGTACTGCGAGGCAGCGGGAGAGAGAGGAGGCATCTGAAGGAGGAAAACAACACCTCCGCCCGGGAGGATTATCAGAATAACTTTTATGCAGATGACTAAAATAAGAATGCCTTGGGGTTTTTAAAAAAGCCGCTTGAGGTGTCATGAAACAATCCTAATTTGCTAACAAGCGAACATCATCACCTGAAGAGGCTTTGACCCATTTTCACAACATTAACTTGCATTATTTACTGTTTCTATGAAGGAGTGCCACCGTTCACCCCCCACTAAACGGAGATTGTCCATTCATAGCTCTCAATAATTAGATTTCCACATGTGTTGGATGTAGTAGAAGAGAAATTCAGCATTCAGTTTGTACATGATGACATTTTGGATGGACAAGGATGTAAACTGTAACTTCCCAGCACTACTTTTGTCTGAAATCAAGCACCCATGGTTTAAAAAATGACTAAGGATTGAAGTGATAAAAAGAATGAGAGGAATTAAAATGTCAGGGAGAGTTTTACAGGCATAGCAACAGTAGCCCTCCGAAGGTGGTTGTGTCTACCATTACATCAGGTTTAAATAAAGGTGTGTATATCCTTGAACCAAGGTCGGCTGTATTTCATTTGATACATGATAAAGCAGTAATAATATAATAACTCTTCTGTTTGGCCTGTGCTCAATACAGACCTGAGCTGCTTCCTTTGCCGCTCTGAGATTATTAGATTGTAAATTTGGTCTTCAATCAATTTTATGGCACTCTCTTCTCCGGGGACTATCCCCCAAACTAGCTTGTCTTTGAGACGGAGTTAAATTTTATTTAAGCTTTTCAATAAATTGAATGAGGACAGCCTAATGGCCGAGGTCGTCCTGGGGAGTCAAATAAAGAGAGGATTAGTCGGTTTTTGCCCCGACTTGACTTGAAAGTCTGCCTGCTTTATGTCTTTGAAGTATGGTTTCTCTGTCTGCGTGCCATCCTCTGATCTGAAGGAGGGCCGCGGTCTGTCTGGCGCTGCATTTTTAAAGAGCCACTTTCATTCCCTTCATGTCTCAAATGAGGTGCATTGGGATTCTGATCTTGTAACCCCGCGTTCCTGCCGGATCCCTCCCGTCTTCATTTCGAGCCACACCTGAAAAACGACACACGAATGACACACGTACTGTGCAGTATTAATAACTTTGAGATCCAGCACTCACCTAATGATTTTAATAACCTCATCCTCGTCATCCCGATCTCGCCGTCTCTCCTCACCTTCTTAACACGCAAACACCTCGCAGCCCCTCCTGTTATTTTAAGCCTGAGCTGCAGAGATCAAGCACCTTTCTCCTGTTTTTTTCCTTCTTCCTTTCTCTCACTTGTCTCTTCATCTCGTGTCTGCGCTTCATCTCCCTCACCTTTCCTTCCCCGTTCTCCCTCTACATCATCCACAGTGACAACAGCAACACGCTATTGTTGGAGAAGGTGAAGAGGGAAAGTCTTTTGTTTCCGCCCGAGTGCTGGTATGCATACAGAGTGGCCCGGCGTGACCCCCAGCCGCTGTCTGAATCACAGAGAATTGTTGAGCTTAAGGCTGCGATGTGCAGCTGAAAACAGTCAGTGACACCGTGTTTCCCGGCTGCGGTTTCAGCACCGGAGTGTGTGGACAGCTCCCTGTGAGGATTAGTGTTTAACTCGATGCTAAATTGAATTAGCAATAAGATGTTCTTATCCTCAGCATTTTGTAGCTTTGCAATGCTTGCAAGTATAGCCAGTGTTGTTGGTATATTGCTCAGTATTGGAGTATATATGAAATAGTAAGAGCATTTTGTGGTTTAGTCTAAATGCAGTGTAGGAATAAGCCCTACCAGACCCTACTTTATTATCTAATGTCAGTATTTCTGAAAATAATATCTGTATAAATTACCAGCGTGGCAACCACATTTAAAAGTTATTTTGAGCCCTGTCTACTACCAAACAGGAACATTGTTTATTTATTATTTTTTTATTTTTTTATTTATATATTATAATTTTTTATTATATATATATTAAGGTTTTTTTAGCTGGTTGTTTTTGCTCCAGTGTGATTTACATAGTGTTTGCTCACAGTATGGTTTTATGATGTTTTCCTCTGTAATTATGTGTCTGCGCTACAATTGGCTGGTAATTGTAAATTTTCAATACCGATACATAACGATACTCTTTTTGATACGTTTTGTGAATTTAACAAGTCATTCTCTGCTCTAGCTCAGCTAAAAACACCATAACCATGTTCGTTTTCCGATACCCAGCCCTCCACACGGGAACCACTGTGAATTCATATTATTGGCTCGTTGTATCTTTTCATGATCCTGATGAAATGCTGAACAAAGCATGTCGCGCATGCCAAGGATCATAAACGACCCCTGATCATGTAGATTTTTAGAGTGCTGCCAGTAACTCAGATTTGATCTTTTCTTATTTTTACTTTCACTTTCATCTTGCTGTTACCAACACCCTGTGCTTTGTGGATAATGCTCCACATTACCAGCTTTTATCTCACTTGGTCATTCATTCAGTTTACTGTAAATATAGAATGCATGCTGTCTTAATTCCTGTTTGAAGATATGTATATTTCTTTTTTTTTTTTCTCCGGGACTCTGTGTATCATGCAACATGTGAGTGTGTGAAACAAGTGCAGCGACTTCAGAGCAGCCCATCGATCTTCTGTGGCAGCAGTCGATAGCACAGACAACCCTGTGAATCTAATACAAGAGGTGTTAATGAGCACGGGGCGTATATAGCCGCGTTTGTGTTGCAAATCATGCTGCCTTATCTCTTTAAACACACACACACACACACACACACACATGCTCACTCAGTCCTAGAGCAGAAGGGATCGGGGTGGGGGGGATGGAGATGAGGGGTATTTTTTATCCTCAGACCTTCTTGCATCTGCCAGTTTCTGCCCCAATAAACTCCAATTAATAGAATCTGCCATGGTCCACCTTGCTCAGTGCATACGGTATGAGCTCTTCGTATCTCCAACACACCACCACACATGTGTGTGTGTGTGTGTGTGTGTGTGTGTGTGTGTGTGTGTGTGTGTGTGTGTGTGTGTGTGTATGTGTGTGTGTGTGTGTGTGTGTGTGTGTGTGTGTGTGTGTGTGTGTGTGTGTGTGTGTGTGTGTGTGTGTGTGTGTGTGTGTGGTAATAGCCTATGATGACTGGACCCAGAAGTCTGGATTATGACACCTCCTCCCTCTGATTGTCGCTGCCAGCAGCTCTTCAAGCAGAGAGGAAGTGTGTGTCTAGCATGTTTCTTTAGAAATCAAGGGCATTCAAAATCATGATGGGGATGTTTTGAGAAACTTTTTAATGGCAAACTTAGTCTGAACTCTGTGTGGGAAGATAATTTTCCTTTTAAATTGTGGCTTTTCAGTCTATAAAATGTCAAAATACTGAAAAAGGCCCGTCATTATTTTCCAGGGCCCAGGGTGATGTCTTCAAATTGGTTGTTTTCTGCTGACCTACAGTCCAAAAAATTAACATATTGAGTTTATAACGATATAAAAGGAAAGCGACAAATCCCCAAATTTGAGAGCCTGGAACCAAATAGTTTTTACCTGATAATTGACTTGAAGAACAACTTAAGACCCCGAAACATCTTGTTTTTGCCGACTAGTGATGTCGAAGTGTACTCCCGGGTGTGCTGGTACACCGTGACATCACTGTTGAACTTAAATACTGCCTCCTAGCCCATTAAGTTCCCCTTTTAACAATAAATCAATAATTAAATTGGTTTCAATCAACTTTCAACACCATCATCATCATCTCACCCTCTAATCCGGCTGACTTCAGCTGGTTTCCCAAACACAGATGAGCATTACGCTATTTGAATAAGAAACCAAACTAATTCATTCGTTTGGAGGAATCCAGAATATTTCATCTCTTCAATACTGACTTGACCAAAGAGGACCAAACATGCCTGAAGTCTCTCTAACGAGAGAGAGAGAGATATGAAAGAGCGAGATGTAGCTATGCTCAGTAATTGACCTCCTCTTCCCTCTGCGATGAAGAGCCTTTTTTAAGAGTCCAGCCTGAACTCCAGCTCATTACTACCCACCTCCTGCAGAGTCAGAGTACTACCATGCTGAATGAAGCTCTCAGCCGGTTTTGAACATTTCTGAACAGCTTGCACGTTTGATTTCTCAGCCGACCCAGAATCATTTGAGGCGTCGGCCCCCGGTTCGCTCGTCTGTCTTCTCCCTACGAGTCCAAACGCAGCTTTTAGGTCTGAAACATCACTCATTTAAAGTGTTGAGATGAGCCGACACGACTCCCAGTCCAAGGCTTCTCGTAATAACTTTCATTATTCATGGCAGGGATTGTGTGCAAGCTGCCGTGGCTGCAGGGATGTCGAGATGAGGGGAATCTATTTATCAGGAGATGAAGAGGCTGACCCCCGTTGGCTTACCCTTGTCACAATACACTGTAGCTGCATGCCATTTGGCGGATTGTTTGTAGCAACAGAGCATTTCTATGCACGCCTGAAAACAAAACCCTTTTGCCAATGATAAAAGATTGCCCTTGGCCTACTTTAGACATTTTGATGCGGTTTTGGCGATGGAGACGATTTGTGTTTGAGCTTTTTTCAGCTTTGCAGATAACAGCAGGGGGAAAAATGACATGTCTGCTGAAGCTAAAAGATTAAATTCAGTGCATTTTGGAAAACAGGGGATGGGGGGGGGGGGAGTGTTTTTGCAGGAAGCATTTTTGAAGATAAAAGGATTATGATGAGAAGAATTACTTTTCTTTTGTACCTTTAATGCAAACATGTAAAGACTGAGGGCGGCATATTGAGCTTCAGGTGGGCATGAAGAGCTGTCGTACAGACCAGCACAGCACAGGAATGAGACTAACCTGGTGTCTCTTTGATCGCCTGCATTTCTCTTTGACTGCGGGAGACTTACAATTTGCCTTTCAGCACGCAATTCAACTCATTCTATTAATATTCCAGCTGCCTGCAGGAAGCAGGTTGTTTACAGGGGAGAGAACTGTGTGCAATGTACTTAACACATGGAAAAGAAATCTGTATTAATATATCTGGGAGGACATGGTGAAAGTTAAGTGTTTTGTAACAGAAATGAATGATTTATGGGTTTGTTGGGGTTTACAAAACATGATGGTAGCGAAGCAGCCCTGTCACCACATGTCAATCTTCACTGTCGTTAGAGAAAAAGCAAGGTTTTCTTGTGATTTTCACAGATTACATCTCCAGTTGCTTTATTTCGAGCTGTGTTGTTGTGTCCGATACAAAAGAAGATGATCAACTGGTCCTGTATCTGCATGTAATTGGCATTGTATTTATATTTCACTGTATTTATGTAGATATGGAACTGTTGTGCTAACAAACAAATGAAGCATTCAAGGAAACTGACCAATATGTCAACAAAAATGACCAGCTTCCAACCTTCTAAGTTTTGTTTTTGGTGATGAGGTGTTTGGCATAGTGAGCACATTTGGGCTCAGATCTGCTCTTGCCAAGATCCGTTCAAAAAGTAATTTTAAACTGATTAAATTAAAAAAAATAAGATGATGATGATGATGATTCATAAGGAGTACAAACTGTCAAAAACAGATGAAAAAGTAATGAATAATACAGCGATTATTAAAAAAAATCACATGACTGATGAGCACTTTCTCACCTGCACTGAACAGGGAATGTGTTGCGTGTGATGAAATATCATGAAGACATGCATCATCAACAACCCGCTGCTGCTTTAAACACTTTTTCTCCGTTCGCTCTGAGAACATTGATCTCCAAGCTCAGCAACGCTGCAAGAAAGTCGATAGACTCCGTGCCTCCTGGGAAATGTAGGCGAAGGATATGGATTAGAGTGCTTTTACATCAATACTGCTTATTATTACAGTAGCTTGTTGCTGCGTTTATTGGTACAACTGTGAGCGGGATGACTGGTTGTGTTTAACTCATGACTTACAGGAAAACACACATGACCCAGACACCCATTTGTTTGTCTCTGCTCATCCTCCGGCGGGAATGTACATAAAGGTCTCCATCTTTTCTCATCATGGAGACCACAGAGAAGGAGAGGGAGGGGAGAAGGAAAGGAAGGACATGAGTCCGTGACAATCCCCGAGATGATCTGTTTGCTTAATCTGCCGGCAGCTAAGCAAACTGCAAGACATGCTTGAGCTTCTGTACTGGTCAGGCGATCGAATGTACAAATGAGAGCAAATTTGACATATTTGTTCTTTGCTTGAGTATTTTCTTTTCATGCCACTTTCTATTTCTCAGAGGGAAATATTACTAACTTAACATAAAATATGATGCTTGGTTATAAATTAAACTACTCACCCTTATAGAAGTACAGCTGAAATGATGAATCAATTGTCAGAAACTATTTTGAAAATAATTTGTCATTTTAATGCAAAGATGAGAAACCGTTTATGGTTGTACCATTCAATTATTTTTATTTATTAAAATTGTTTGGACAAAACAGATCATTGTGAAAGTGTCGCTCTGGGTATTTGTCACTATTTTCAAAATATTAATTTTGAAAGCCAAACAGTCAACTAATTAATGGAGGAAACAATCAGCAGATCAATCCATAATGATATACGAGTAATAATAATCTGATCATTTAATATATGATAATATAACACACGTTAGATCCACTAGATCTGTGAAATGTGTGCCGGTTTCTTGGCTGCATGAGTTTATAATAACTGGCCCACTGGGGTCAGTGAAATGGCTTTTTATAGTTTTTAATATTTAACCTAAACTCACTCATTACAGTAATCCTCAAACGTTAACCCTCAACAAACGTTCCAATGTATCCTGTCTCCCAAAACACTCCTCACTCATTACTAAAACTTAAATTGGCCCTATGATAGACAGAAAGTGAAAACCTCTTTTCTGCAGCACTGTCGACCTCTCAGAGTGTGTGTGTGTGTGTGTGTGTGTGTGTGTGTGTGTGTGTGTGTGTGTGTGTGTGTGTGTGTGTGTGTGTGTGTGTGTGTGTGTGTGTGTGTGTGTGTGTGTGTGTGTGTGTGTGTGTGTGTGTGTGTGTGTGTGTGAGAGAGAGAACCGGCAGCAGAAATGTAGTTAGATGACTCTGCTCTCCAACGGCTCGGTCTGTCATCGTCAGCCTTGCAGCAGGCAGCTAATGAAGGCAGGCCGACTCACCACATGGTGCTGTGACATGTTGTAACATATTCTCTCTCTTCCTGCCTCCTTCCTCACCTCCCTGTCTCATTTCTTGCACTGCCGTCGCCTCCTTTCCTTCTCCTGCCTTCCCATTTCTCCTCGGAGTGCACTTTCTCATAACTCAACATTTAGATTCTATGCTAATATTCCCTCTGGGATTTGCATTCTTATATACTTCAAGCTGTAAGTGTAAACAAAATCCCAAAAACGCCACCCCTAAGATCACTGTTTTGAGTCCACTTCCCACATCTCACATAATTGAATACTAACCCGTCTCTCTCTCCTCCTGATCCAGGCACATGTCTGATTCTGGGCTGCATGATCTATCCGGACGGCTGGGACAGCGACGAGGTGAAGCGGATGTGCGGCGAGCAGACGGACAAGTACACGCTGGGGGCCTGCTCCGTGCGCTGGGCGTACATCTTGGCCATCATGGGCATCATGGACGCTCTCATCCTCTCGTTCCTGGCCTTCGTTCTGGGAAACCGTCAGGACAGTCTGATGTCTGAGGAGCTGCTGGGAGACAGTAAGAGGATGATACCTTTATGGCTCACAGTGGGAGGACACTTTCTTTTTGGTAATGAGAGGAGAGGAGAAACCTTTTGCTATTCAGATCTGAGGCTGTTGCCATGGTGAAGCTCCCAAAGACATTTCGCCAATACATTTGTATCCCCAAAGGGAGTCACATCCAATCGAAAGTCGAAACTAAATACATTGATTGATAGGTCTAATTGATTGTTAAATATTGGTAATTTTCTTTTGATTAGCTACTTCCTTTCCTGCGATTCTGCACCCATCAAGGGAAAACTGGATAAATCAAAATGGTCAGGATTTGATTCCCATACTGGAAATAAGGAAAATACATTTTTTGCTCAACAAATTCTATGCATTTTTCCTGGCATTTTATTGGATAATAATGGTTAATTTTACAAATTCAGGCCTCTAAAAATGGTTCAAATGCATCATTCTGAGAAGGGATGTAACTGTGACATATGCAGAAGATTTTTTGTCTTAAAGGACCATGAACCAAAGAACTGATCGATTTATCAGCTAATTGTTTCAGCTTTTGAAACTCAAGTCCAAAGTTAAAACGTACAAGTTCTCTCGCAATTTTCAAACTGGAAACACTGGAAGAGTAATAGCACATTTTTAACTTTTCAAAAACCTATTTAATGATCGTTCTTGGAGCACTTTAACAGAGCCCGTTTGGTTTAGAGCATCAAAATACAAACTGTAGTTTGAAATGACATTCAAGCTCATTTAAAAACAAAACAAAGCGATAAATAAAGTGCCACTAAACTAATTAAAACATTTATTTGGAAGCTGGCCTGAATGTCTGCTCCATGTCTGAATTATGTTCCACTTTTGGCTAAAGAAGCACATTAGAAGTCTTTAAAGTCATGATGCTCAAGTCAAAGCAAAGTCAAAGTGAGTCTTTTGTGTCCGCGTGCGTACATTTATGTGCTTAATTGGCCTTTCCATTAAAACTCAGTGCTCTAATGAGACAATATATCAAAGACACCATCTGACTCCACCGTACCACACATCCCACCAGGAGCTTGAAATTAAGAAAACACACCTTATTCCCTCTTTACATAATTTCCCACGCTCAAGTTATTAATTTCCCCACATTGGTTGGATGTTACAAACCACCTGCTTGCGTCTGTTCCCAATTAAAAATGTTCTGTCATGACGGGGCGTGACGACAAGCGCACTCGAGACCCAAGGAGAATGATTTAAACAGTGAGGGAGGCGGCAGGAAGGAGAGAAGAATACAGATGAAGGAGGACGAAGATGCAAAGCAATGAGAGGAGAGACACAGGGGGGGAAAGATGGGTGACTGAGAGAAAGAATGCACCAATAGCAAGGGTTAATTGAAGCCCGGGGATGCTGGACAGAGTCATGAATTACTAATGGATGTTTACACAGCTTGCTGCCAGCCGGTCTAAATGAATCACAGCCACCCTATCGGCTGGGACACAGTCGCCTGTTAGCTTGTATAAGCAAAAAAGACTGAGAGGAAGAAGCCATTATCAACCGAGGAGTCCAGAGGGGGGGAAGGACGAGACGAAGAGGGATAATGAGCCGAGGAAGAGGATGGGAGAGAAAGAGAGGCCCACGCTCATGAAATACGAGGGTGAACGTGGGGGATTCATCAAAAGGCAGATGAAGTTTAAATGGGATGTTTTCTTCTCCTGTCCGTCAGGAGGATGGATAGGGACTCCGGTCCAGAAACAGCACAGGGTCGTTTTAATTCATGCATCCTTGAGAGGGGAAGTTTTAGACAACACTGCCACCTGCTGGTTTGAACATGTCAGTTATTGTATCCTCTCCACACTGAACTGATTTCTCTTTCTTTTTTCCCCCCTCAGAGACCGGCAATAATGCCATATAATATCTGGAATCAGCAAAGCAGTCAAACACACTCACAGGTAAGGATCATGTTTTAGTGTAATATTGTTTATAGCAGCAGTGAGGAACCAATAACATTGAACATTCCTCTAAAGTGTTAACATGTATAACCAACCGTTTTCTCCTTTTATGTCCTTTAAAACACCTGTAAACTTCTCATGTATTTTTCACATTTGTACAATTTGTCATGACTAAATAAACAACCATCAAACTCTTGATTTGTTATTGATTAAGAGTTTAACGCGCAAAACCTCAACTGATTGAGAAAATAGGTCTGTAACTTTTAAAAGAAGAGAAATATAATTCTTCCTCGTACAAATGAAATGATAAAATCATCAAGTAATAAAGCCTCGCTTTCATACACACAGGGGTTTTGCTGTTAAAACATGGTCTGCTCGGACCAGTTGCTTATTATGGTGTCTTATGTTAGCAAACATGAGTAGATGTTGCTGTTTAATTACTGAGTCAATTTGAGCATTTTAGCTGTGAGGCTGAAAAATCAACAAATTCTGCAGTGTTTGACTATTCAATTACATTTTCAGCTAATCTGAATTTGCTACATGATGACCAAAGTGTTATGATATAATATACAGTAATATAAATATAATCCAGTAGGAGACATACTTATTAAGTTTTGCTTGAAAAGGTCAACCATGATAATTAGACCTAGATCATTCAAACCCAAGACGACATGTTTTCTGCAGATCAACAGTATGTTCTTCTTGCCTGCAGGTCTAGCTGCCTAGATGTGATGTTACTTCAGGATCCAGCTTCCCTTCCTGGTCCGACCTGTGGCTGGAACGCAGAGCAGATGTATGGGAAAGAACAGATCAAAGAGGCCTGGAAAAGGCCTCACAACCTTGGTGCAGACTAGGATGCTGCTCCCCCTCCCCCCTGTAAAATAGACTCCCCATTCATCTCAAACTGCTTATTTTTGGAGGATGGATTCTCAAAAAGACTCTCCTAAAAGTTTACCTGTGTTGGTCGCTGCATTATCTTACTGGAGTTGTTCAAACTGAAATATTTGTCCATGTGGGTGTGAGGAAAGCTGCCAGTGCACAGATTCAGCTCCAGGACACAATCCATGGAAGGATGGCTACTCAAATTGAATTAAATCAAAACACATTATTCAGACATTGACCGACGCAAATAAGGACTTGAGGTTAAAGCTGTCAGATCTTCTTTCCTATCAAGTTAACAAACTCCCTGCAAAGGAGTTTGACCTTTGGTTTTTAAGGAGGGCAAAGTGAGGACTGAAGAAAATAAACAGAAAGGACAGTAATGTTTTGTTGTAATTAAATGTTTGATGTGAAAATCGAAGGTAGTAAGTAGAACTTTTGCTGGTGACAACTAATGTGTGCTAAATAGGAGAAAATATCAATTGTATCAAGTCTAAAATCTGTGTATTGCTGTATGTAGATGAGGTCCCTGTATTTGTCTTGACTTTGAAATGTGCACTTTGAAATGTCAAGCTATTGGTCCATTATTAGTGTGTGCCATACAGTATCTTGTAATCTGACAGTATTGTGGCGTACTAACAGGGGAAAAGCTAAACTGAACATGAATTGAGGCTTGAAGCGTTTGTCTCTTTGTTTAATATCTTTTGTTTTTCATTCTTCAGTCTGCCAGCTAAATTGCTAAACACAAAGAAAGTTGGTCTAATGCTGAAGTCACACCGGACGCAGAAACGCGAGAGCAGTAAGGCCGTTCACACCAGAAGCACATTTATCAACGATGGTCGACAAGCGGTTCTGCAATTCTGGTTCGAATGCATCACAATTCTCATTTATCAGAATCACATAATTATCATGTAAAATATATAATTTAGGTAAGCAGAAAACAATCCACTCTCAGATGAAACTACTGCACCGCCACGCCGCGGCCCAAGTAGTTTACATGGGCTTTGAAAGGATTGCAGCAGCACTTCCGTGTCCAGTGTGATTTACATTGAAACAAAAGAGTTAAATCATTTAAAGCAAAAAGTTTGACATTTTAGGATAAGTGCTATTTTCTGATTTCTGGTGGAGATTTAGCATAAGAAGTCATATCCAGCCAGCAGCTGGTTAGCTTAGCTAAAGCTAGCGCAAAGAAACAAAGCAGAAAACTAAATAAGCCCCCAGGAAAAGGTGCCGGGGTTTGAAGCAAATTTTACACTTTCCAAATAGTGTAAAAAGATAGGCGGTGTTAGTCACCATTTGACAGAGACAGGCTAACCCTTGACCCCTTTCTCCATTTTTTGCTAATGTTAAGCTAACCAGCTAATAGTTGGACAAACCTGAATCTTCTGAGCTAGCTCTCCGCTAGAAAGCTAACGAGCATAATTCCAGAAATGTCTAAATCCTTGGACACATATTTTTAAACAAAGCTTTTTCGAGTGTCACACAGCAACACTATATTTGTGAATGTGCCTCCTTTGTTATTATTCCTGTTAAGTCAGGTGTCATTATGTTGGGCTAAAGGATTCCTGAGTGTCTTATAAAATACAGAAGACTCCTTTCATTTTGCTGCCCCATCATCAGTCATGTAGAGGCAGAATATCTTCCTCCCATTTTATGTCGAGCGATGACAAAATGTTGAACTCTTTTCTGTATGAGCCTGTTGAGATGAATAACTTCTAATATGGAATCAAACTTTGAGATGTAATAAAAATAAACAAATTTACTAAGAAATGTGTGCACTTGCTACAGTTGAAAGTGTTTACACTTTATTTTAAAATAACTTCATGAAGAGAAAACATTTTGTAACTCTAAAAGGGTGCACATGTCCACATCCTTCAGTCTACTGTTGGTATGGGGGCTGTTTTTCATGGTTTGGGCTAGGCTAAACTGACCGAAGCACTTAAAAACTATAATGCATGCGTTTCATGTCCCGTTCAGGTACAGCATAAAATGTTAAAGAAAAAAAGAAACATTTTTTATGACATTTCACTTTAATCACTTATGACATTTTGTATGATATACTCTCTTTCTCTCCCAAATAATTTGTGTTTATATATATATATATATATATACAGTATATATGTATATGTAGCTGGGATCGGCTCCAGCCCCCCTGCGACCCTGAATACAGGATAAGCGGTAGACAATGGATGGATGGATGGATATGTATATGTATGTGTGTATATGTATACATACATACACTATATTGCCAAAAGTATTCACTCACCCATCCAAATAATTAAAATCAGGTGTTTCAATCGCTTCCATGGCCACAGGTGTATAAAAGCAAGCACCTAGGCATGCAGACTGTTTCTACAAACATTTGTGAAAGAATGGGTCGCTCTCAGGAGCTCAAGTCCAGTCCAACAACAAGTCCAGTCTTGAAATTTCCCCACTCCTAAATATTCCACAGTCAACTGTCACGCAGTGGTATTATAACAAAGTGGACGCGATTGGGAACAACAACAACTCAGACAAGAAGTGGTAGGCCACCTAAAATGACAGAGCAGGGTCAGCAGATGCTGAGGCATATAGTGCACAGAGTTCACCAACTTTCGTCAGAGTCAATCGCTACAGACCTCTAAACTTCATGTGACCTTCAGATTAGATCTAGAACAGCAATTTTTAAGAGTTTTTAATCATTTTTTACACCAATTTATGAATGTTTTGTGAATTTTCGACACTGTACTATGACTTTTTTTCTCAAAAATTTGACTATGGCTTTTTATGACTGTTTTTGACTCGCCACACTCAGACTTGGCACAACAAGCGTTATGAGTCATTATCATGACTTTTTTATAATTTTTTATAATTTTTTTATGGGTTTATTTCGAATTACTTTTTTGTGAATTTTCGACATAGTATGACTTTTTAAGGAAAATATGACTAAGCCCTTTTATGACTTTTTTGCACTCACTACACTCAAACTTTGACTGACACACGATATACAAGCATATGTTATGACTTTTAAATCATTTTTACAACATTTTATGAATTTTGTTGATTTTTCACTTTTTTTTCGACATGTTATAGTATGACTTTTTTTTTCTCTAAAAATTTGACCATGGCTTTTTATGACTGTTTTGGACTCACTACACTCAAACTTTGATTGACACGCGATATACAAGCATATGTTATGACTTTTAAATCATTTTTACAACATTATATGAATTTTGTCGATTTTTCACTTTTTTTTCGACATGCTATAGTATGACTTTTTTTTGACAATATGACCAAGGCTTTTTTTTAAAAGGTGACTTCTTGCATAGACACGTTCTTTTTTAGCGGTGGACAGATAGGAAACATGGGAGGGGGGGGATCTGACATGCAGCAAAGGACCTCCAGCTGGGATTCGAACCTGAGTCTGCTGTGTGTATGCACACATGGGTAAATGGCATCCACTCTAACCACTCAACCACCTGCGTGCCATGACTTAGCCTTTTTATGACTGTTTTGGACTCACTACACTCAAACTTTGATTGACACGCGATATACAAGCATATGTTATGACTTTTAAATCATTTTTACAACATTATATGAATTTTGTCGATTTTTCACTTTTTTTTCGACATGCTATAGTATGACTTTTTTTGACAATATGACCAAGGCTTTTTTTTAAAAAGGTGACTTCTTGCATAGACACGTTCTTTTTTAGCGGTGGACAGATAGGAAACATGGGGGGGGGGGGGATCTGACATGCAGCAAAGGACCTCCAGCTGGGATTCGAACCTGAGTCTGCTGTGTGTATGCACACATGGGTAAATGGCATCCACTCTAACCACTCAACCACCTGCGTGCCATGACTTAGCCTTTTTATGACTGTTTTGGACTCACTACACTCAAACTTTGATTGACACGCGGTATACAAGCATATGTTATGACTTTTAAATCATTTTTACAACATTTTATGAATTTTGTCGATTTTTCACTTTTTTTTCGACATGCTATAGTATGACTTTTTTTGACAATATGACCAAGGCTGGGCTGCACGGTGGTGTAGTGGGTAGCACTGTCGCCTCACAGCGAGAGGATCCTGGGTTCGATTCCCAGGTCGGCCCGGGTTCCTTCTGTGTGGAGTTTGCATGTTCTCCCTGTGTGAGTGTGGGTTCTCTCCTGTTTCTCCGGCTTCCTCCCACATTCCAAAGACATGCAGGATGGGGATAGGTTAATTGGGGACTCTAAATTGCCCGTAGGTGTGAATGTGAGCGTGAATGGTTGTTTGTCTCTACATGTTGGCCCTGCGATAGACTGGCGACCTGTCCAGGGTGTACCCTGCCTTCGGCCAATGACAGCTGGGATCGGCTCCAGCCCCCCCTTGATCCTAAATACAGGGTAAGCGGTAGAAAATGGATGGATGACCAAGGCTTTTTAAAAAAAAATTTAAAAGGTGACTTCTTGCATAGACACGTTCTTTTTTAGCGGTGGACAGATAGGAAACATGGGAGGGAGGGGGATCTGACATGCAGCAAAGGACCTCCAGCCGGGATTCGAACCTGAGTCTGCTGTGTATATGCACACATGGGTAAATGGCATCCACTCTAACCACTCAACCACCTGCGTGCCATGACTTAGCCTTTTTATGACTGTTTTGGACTCACTACACTCAAACTTTGATTGACACGCGATATACAAGCATATGTTATGACTTTTAAATCATTTTTACAACATTATATGAATTTTGTCGATTTTTCACTTTTTTTTCGACATGCTATAGTATGACTTTTTTTGACAATATGACCAAGGCTTTTTTTTAAAAGGTGACTTCTTGCATAGACACGTTCTTTTTTAGCGGTGGACAGATAGGAAACATGGGGGGGGGGGGATCTGACATGCAGCAAAGGACCTCCAGCTGGGATTCGAACCTGAGTCTGCTGTGTGTATGCACACATGGGTAAATGGCATCCACTCTAACCACTCAACCACCTGCGTGCCATGACTTAGCCTTTTTATGACTGTTTTGGACTCACTACACTCAAACTTTGATTGACACGCGGTATACAAGCATATGTTATGACTTTTAAATCATTTTTACAACATTTTATGAATTTTGTCGATTTTTCACTTTTTTTTCGACATGCTATAGTATGACTTTTTTTGACAATATGACCAAGGCTGGGCTGCACGGTGGTGTAGTGGGTAGCACTGTCGCCTCACAGCGAGAGGATCCTGGGTTCGATTCCCAGGTCGGCCCGGGTTCCTTCTGTGTGGAGTTTGCATGTTCTCCCTGTGTGAGTGTGGGTTCTCTCCTGGTTCTCCGGCTTCCTCCCACATTCCAAAGACATGCAGGATGGGGATAGGTTAATTGGGGACTCTAAATTGCCCGTAGGTGTGAATGTGAGCGTGAATGGTTGTTTGTCTCTACATGTTGGCCCTGCGATAGACTGGCGACCTGTCCAGGGTGTACCCTGCCTTCGGCCAATGACAGCTGGGATCGGCTCCAGCCCCCCCGTGACCCTAAATACAGGATAAGCGGTAGAAAATGGATGGATGGATGGATGACCAAGGCTTTTTAAAAAAAAATTTAAAAGGTGACTTCTTGCATAGACACGTACTTTTTTAGCGGTGGACAGATAGGAAACATGGGAGAGAGGGGGATCTGACATGCAGCAAAGGACCTCCAGCCGGGATTCGAACCTGAGTCTGCTGTGTATATGCATACATGGGTAAATGGCATCCACTCTAACCACTCAACCACCTGCGTGCCATGACTTAGCCTTTTTATGACTGTTTTGGACTCACTACACTCAAACTTTGATTGACACGCGATATACAAGCATATGTTATGACTTTTAAATCATTTTTACAACATTTTATGAATTTTGTCGATTTTTCTTCGACATGCTATAGTATGACTTTTTTTTTACAATATGACCAAGAGTTTTTTTTTTTAAAGGTGACTTCTTGCATAGACACGTTCTTATTTAGCGGTGGACAGATAGGAAACATGGGAGAGAGGGGGATCTGACATGCAGCAAAGGACCTCCAGCTGGGATTCGAACCTGAGTCTGCTGTGTGTATGCACACATGGGTAAATGGCATCCACTCTAACCACTCAACCACCTGCGTGCCATGACTTAGCCTTTTTAGACTGTTTTGGACTCACTACACTCAAACTTTGATTGACACGCGATATACAAGCATATGTTACAACATTTAAATGATTTTCACAACATTTTATGAATTTCGTTGATTTTTCACTTTTTTTTCGACATGCTATAGTATGACTTTTTTAAGGAAAATATGACTAAGCCTTTTTATGACTGTTTTGGACCCACTACACTCAAACTTTGATTGACACGCGATATACAAGCATATGTTATGACTTTTAAATCATTTTTACAACATATTGTGAATTTTGTCGATTTTTCACTTTTTTTTCGACATGCTATAGTATGACTTTTTTTTTCTAAAAATTTGACCATGGCTTTTATGACTGTTTTGGACTCACTACACTACACTACAACTTTGATTGACACGCGATATACAAGCATATGTTATGACTTTTAAATCATTTTTACAACATTATATGAATTTTGTCGATTTTTCACTTTTTTTTTCGACATGCTATAGTATGACTTTTTTTGACAATATGACCAAGGCTTTTTTTTTTTTTTTTTTTAAAGGTGACTTCTTGCATAGACACGTTCTTTTTTAGCGGTGGACAGAGAGGAAACATGGGAGAGAGGGGGATCTGACATGCAGCAAAGGACCTCCAGCTGGGATTCGAACCTGAGTCTGCTGTGTATATGCACACATGGGTAAATGGCATCCACTCTAACCACTCAACCACCTGCGTGCCATGACTTAGCCTTTTTATGACTGTTTTGGACCCACTACACTCAGACTTTGATTGACACGCGATATACAAGCATATGTTATGACTTTTAAATCATTTTTACAACATTTTATGAATTTTGTTGATTTTTCACTTTTTTTTCGACATGTTATAGTATGACTTTTTTTTTCTCTAAAAATTTGACCATGGCTTTTTAGGAGTGTTTTGGACTCACTACACTCAGACTTTGATTGACATGCCATATACAAGCAAATGTTACAACGTTTAAATTATTTTCACAACATTTTATGAATTTCGTCGATTTTTCACTTTTTTTTCGACATGCTATAGTATGACTTTTTTTGACAATATGACCAAGGCTGGGCTGCACAGTGGTGTAGTGGGTAGCACTGTCGCCTCACAGCGAGAGGATCCTGGGTTCGATTCCCAGGTCGGCCCGGGTTCCTTCTGTGTGGAGTTTGCATGTTCTCCCCGTGTGAGCGTGGGTTCTCTCCGGGTTCTCTGGCTTCCTCCCACAGTCCAAAGACATGCAGGATGGGGATAGGTTAATTGGGGACTCTAAATTGCCCGTAGGTGTGAATGTGAGCGTGAATGGTTGTTTGTCTCTACATGTTGGCCCTGCGATAGACTGGCGACCTGTCCAGGGTGTACCCTGCCTTCGGCCAATGACAGCTGGGATCGGCTCCAGCCCCCCCTTGATCCTAAATACAGGATAAGCGGTAGAAAATGGATGGATGACCAAGGCTTTTTAAAAAAAATTTTAAAAGGTGACTTCTTGCATAGACACGTTCTTTTTTAGCGGTGGACAGATAGGAAACATGGGAGGGAGGGGGATCTGACATGCAGCAAAGGACCTCCAGCCGGGATTCGAACCTGAGTCTGCTGTGTATATGCACACATGGGTAAATGGCATCCACTCTAACCACTCAACCACCTGCGTGCCATGACTTAGCCTTTTTATGACTGTTTTGGACTCACTACACTCAAACTTTGATTGACACGCGATATACAAGCATATGTTATGACTTTTAAATCATTTTTACAACATTTTATGAATTTTGTCGATTTTTCACTTTTTTTTCGACATGCTATAGTATGACTTTTTTAAGGAAAATATGACTAAGCCTTTTTATGACTGTTTTGGACTCACTACACTCAAACTTTGATTGACACGCAATATACAAGCATATTGTAACAGCCAGAGTATAACAGTGCACTACCAGTTAACGCCACACGGTGGCGCCTCCTTTTGTTTGGTCACTTGATATCACCTTTCTCCCCTAGTCGACTTCCTTGACTTCAGTAATGTGGACGCTGGTGAAGGCTACAGGTCACAAACTACTTCTTCCTCCGTTTATTGTTTTACTGAGGGTAATAGTTTATGCCGTGAGACCTGGCTTGTATGGTCTGTATCTGTGAATAAATGTACAGTGCGGAAATCCCACCACTTCGTCTCCGGCCTCACAACTTTATTTCGTGCTGGAGCTGAGCTATTAGCATCCGTGGCTAAGCTTCTCGCCAACCCCACGTTACAATATGTTATGACGTTTAAATGTTTTTTTACAACATTTTATGAATTTGTCGATTTTTCACTTTTTTTTCGACATGTATGACTTTTTTTTTCTCTAAAAATTTGACCATGGCTTTTTATGACTGTTTTGGACTCACTACACTCAGACTTTGATGGACATGCCATATACAAGCAAATGTTACAACGTTTAAATTATTTTCACAACATTTTATGAATTTCGTTGATTTTTCACTTTTATTTCGACATGCTAAAGTATGACTTTTTTAAGGAAAATATTACTAAGCCTTTTTATGACTGTTTTGGACCCACTACACTCAGACTTTGATTGACACGCGATATACAAGCATATGTTATGACTTTTAAATCATTTTTACAACATTTTATGAATTTTGTTGATTTTTCACTTTTTTTTCGACATGCTATAGTATGACTTTTTTTTCTCTAAAAATTTGACCATGGCTTTTTATGACTGGTTTGGACTCACTACACTTAGACTTTGATTGACACACGATATACAAGCATATGTTATGACGTTTAAATGATTTTCACAACATTTTATGAATTTCGTCGATTTTTCACTTTTTTTTCGATATGCTATAGTATGACTTTTTTAAGGAAAATATGACTAAGCCTTTTTATGACTGTTTTGGACTCACTACACTCAGACTTTGATTGACACGCGATATACAAGCATATGTTATGACTTTTAAATCATTTTTACAACATTTTATGAATTTTGTCGATTTTTCACTTTTTTTTCGACATGCTATAGTATGACTTTTTTTTTACAATATGACGAAGAGTTTTTTTTTTTTTTTTTAAAAGGTGACTTCTTGCATAGACACGTTCTTATTTAGCGGTGGACAGATAGGAAACGTGGGAGAGAGGGGGATCTGACATGCAGCAAAGGACCTCCAGCCGGGATTCGAACCTGAGTCTGCTGTGTATATGTATACATGGGTAAATGGCATCCACTCTAACCACTCAACCACCTGCGTGCCATGACTTAGCCTTTTTATGACTGTTTTGGACCCACTACACTCAGACTCTGATTGACACGCGATATACAAGCATATGTTATGACTTTTAAATCATTTTTACAACATTTTATGAATTTTGTCGATTTTTCACTTTTCTTTCGACATGCTATAGTATGACTTTTTTTTTTTCTAAAAATTTGACCATGGCTTTTTATGACTGTTTTGGACTCACTACACTCAAACTTTGATTGACACGCGATATACAAGCATATTGTAACAGCCAGAGTATAACAGTGCACTACCAGTTAACGCCACACAGTGGCGCCTCCTTTTGTTTGGTCACTTGCTATCACCTTTCTCCCCTAGTCGACTTCCTTGACTTCAGTAATGTGGACGCTGGTGAAGGCTACAGGTCACAAACTACTTCTTCCTCCGTTTATTGTTTTACTGAGGGTAATAGTTTATGCCGTGAGACCTGGCTTGTATGGTCTGTATCTGTGAATAAATGTACAGTGCGGAAATCCCACCACTTCGTCTCCGGCCTCACAACTTTATTTCGTGCTGGAGCTGAGCTATTAGCATCCGTGGCTAAGCTTCTCGCCAACCCCACGTTTAGCACGTTACAATATGCTATGACGTTTTTCACAACATTTTATGAATTTTTTTCGACATGTATGACTTTTTTTTTTCTCTAAAAATTTGACCATGGCTTTTTATGACTGTTTTGGACTCACTACACTCAGACTTTGATGGACATGCCATATACAAGTAAATGTTACAACGTTTAAATTATTTTCACATTTTATGAATTTCGTTGATTTTTCACTTTTATTTCGACATGCTAAAGTATGACTTTTTTAAGGAAAATATGACTAAGCCTTTTTATGACTGTTTTGGACTCACTACACTCAGACTTTGATTGACACGCGATATACAAGCATATGTTATGACTTTTAAATCATTTTTACAACATTTTATGAATTTCGTTGATTTTTCACTTTTTTTTCGACATGCTATAGTATGACTTTTTTTGACAATATGACCAATTTTTAAAGGTGACTTCTTGCATAGACACGTTCTTATTTAGCGGTGGACAGATAGGAAACATGGGAGAGAGGGGGATCTGACATGCAGCAAAGGACCTCCAGCCGGGATTCGAACCTGAGTCTGCTGTGTATATGCATACATGGGTAAACGGCATCCACTCTAACCACTCAACCACCTGTGTGTGTAACAGAGTTTTGGTGTTGATTCCACTTCCACAGTGACAGCCAATCATATTTATCTTTATTCGTGTATCACGGACGCTCACTGGTTAGCAGGGCTCTCCTCAGCACATAAATATGGGCTGTGACGTAAACACTGTGCCAGTATGCGAGGATTGAGCCCATGGTAGGTTTGTTACACGAAGCACAGCCTTATAGCCTATTGAAACTGTGTAAACAATGTAATGTAATAATGCAGTTATCATGATATTATGTTCAGTTTTCAGTTTATGGCGACAGTTTTACATGTAACTAAATGTGTTAAAGAGGGTTTATTTTGTTTAATGTTTATAACTAGCGACCTTAGCTCGAAGGCTAAGCTAACTTGCTAATTTTCCTCCATAAAACTGTGCTGAACGAGTGCTGTGCTTGACCGTGAGCTGACCAGTCATTTCAGTATCATTGTCCAGGTACATGTGTTTTTGTTTTTTTATTTATTTTGAATTAATGATGTACACGAATAAGGCCAGTATGCGAGGATTGAGCCCATGCTGTGCCAAACGAGTGCTGTGCTTGACCGTGAGCTGACCAGTCATTTCCGTATCATTGTCCAGGCAATAAAAGTCCGGTCCTGAAGCTAAGAGAGTGTCGGTCCTTCTTGCAACTAAACAACACAACGCAGACAACTGTTACACGTGCCATGACTTAGCCTTTTTATGACTGTTTTGGACACACTACACTGAGATTATGCTTGGCAAACGATAAGAGCGAAACTCTTAAAAATCGCTCCTATCGTTTGTCAAGCAAAGTCTGAGCGTAATGAGTCCAAGTCATAAAAAGCCTTAGTCAAATTTTTGAGAAAAAAAGTCATTGTATAGAATATAAAAAAAAAAAAATACAGTTGACAAAATTCGTAAATGGGTGTTAAAATGTTATTAAAATGTCATAAAAAAAATCACTTGTATGTTGTCAAGCATAGTCTCAGTGTAGTGAGTCCAAAACAGTCATAAAAAACCATAGTAAAAATTTTGTGAGAAAAAAGTCATAGTATAGTAGTTCGAAAATTCATGAAAAAAATATAGTTGAGAAAATATGTTGGGGGTCAAAAACCGTCTTTAAATATTTTCTTCTCTTCTCTCCTAGAGGCAGATAGCCAAACAGATATTAGTCAAAGACGCTGGTAGCACACATGTTCCCAGAGAGACATGACACAACAAGTTGTATAAAACTGTCATTACAGTGATTTATTATAATGAACCATGAAAATAGCCAACCAGTGCAGTGTCTGTGAGTCTCTCCCCTCCACACAAACATACACTCACACACACAAATAATAAAAAAAAGACGAAGTTGAAGAGTCCAGAGAAGGAAAAAAAATAAAACAAAATAATGCTACAGTCACAGAAACATTCAGCTTTGCCAAGAAGAGCGTTCATATTTACAACCATATTTCAAAAATGGGATGGGCGCAAATTGTACAAGCATAGAAAAGAAAAGAAGCAAATATTTACAACCTGTTCCTGGTGAAAGCTGGAGTAACCACCTATACATTAAATTACACTTTCTACAAATAACCATTGATATTCAAAAATAAACCGCTAACATCCTACCTGTGGGTGAGACCCCACACTGCCTACCTCAGAAGACTACAAGCACTCGTTACAAGAATTCACACACACACTTTCCGCCTTTAAGCAACCATACTCTTTCACACACAGGCGTACAAACACACACACACACACACACACACACACACACACACACACACACACACTCGAGTGCAGCCTCCCAGGGTGGTGAGGCAGGCTCCCAAAACTGGGTCTTTTCTGAATCTGCAGCAGTGAACAGCGGATTTGTTGTGAGACAGAAGAATAAAAAAAATAATTGTGTTTTTTTTCTCTATACAAAAAGCTTTCTCTTTGCTATAATGAGCCACTAGATTAAAACAAATAAATGGTGTAGAGAGCGGACAACAGACGAGAGAGAAGAGGAAGTAAAAGGAATAACTGACAAAGGAGGAAGGAGGAGGAGGAAGGGTGGCGGCATAGGCTGGAATGTCCATTGATAACAAAGTGCGGGGCCTTACAACGGGAGTCCAAACAAGACACAGAACAGAGAGCGTTCCTCTCCATCACAGGAAGGATATATAAAAACAAACAGAGGCCAGAGAGTGAGGGCTAAGAGCACCGGGGGATCGTCCATCTTCATTTTATACAGTTTGTATTGAAGATTATTTCACTGTCCTTTGTCTAAAATTTTCTGTCCTTGTTTTTTTTTTAAATTTTTTAAAAAGTATCCTTTTATCCCACAATCAGCTGTTTTTCCACTGGCCATGTGTTCAGGTACATAGAAAACATATTTACAGCTTATGATACACGCCCCTCTCAGATCAGAGTTCTCAGGGGCTGTCGGAGTCCGACAGCAGAGAGGGCTGTCAGTGCCACCCTGTGCTCAGGTACCCCGAGCTGTGGAAGGGGGTCGAGGACGCAGGAGCTCCACGAGTCCCAGAAGGCATCTGGGAGGCAGTGGCCTGGGCTTGGCCTTGTTGAGTCTGTTGGGGTGGAGGAGGGGGGGGTGGAGGCAGTCCGGTCTGCTGATGGGGTGGGGGGTACGTCGATTGGGGCACTGAAGAGTTGGCAGCGGAGCCTGGGTGCAGCAATGCTGGCTGAAAAGCCCCTAAGTTCTGAAAGTGGTGGGCTTGCATTGGGGGGTTGGTTGAGGGGGCGGGTGGAGGTGGAGGAGGAGGGGGAGGAGGGGTGAGGGACAGCAGGTTGCTGCCAGCAGGTGGCTGCTGCTGCTGCGAGGTCTGGCCCTGTGGGGGAGGAGGCGGAGGAGGAGCGGTGGTTAAAATGAGCTGGTGCTGCTGGATGGGAGGAGGCTGCAGGTTGACGTGAAGCAGGGTGGGCCCGGGCATCGGGTGTGGGGGCGGAGGAGGAGGGGGCGGTGGAGCCGCTGAGCTCTGATAATGCACGCTGTGGGGAATAGTCTGCATCAGGGACTGAGAACCAGGAGCGTAAGGGGTTGTGACAGCAGGTTTAAACCCAGGGAACGGTCCAGCAGGTGAAGGACTCTGGCTGGGAAAATATGCTGTTGAGACCGGCGGTGCTGGTGGAGGAGGGGGAGGTGGTGGTGGAGCACTCTGTGAATTATACTGGGAGAAAGGAGCTGGGCCAGTCTGAGTCTGAGCCTGGGTCTGAGGTTGGCTTGGAGGCTGCGCAGAGAACAGCGCCCTCTGGCTGCGGTAGGGAGAGCCCTGAGGCTGAGGCTTGGGCGAGTGGAGGAGGGAGGGTCCAGGGTAGTGGACGGGAGAGGAGGGTAACGGGGTGGGATTCAGCTTTGTGGGAGTCAGAGGAGCCGGTTTGGGTCCGGCAGGCTTGCTCGGCGGCTGGCTGGTCGGATTTGGCGTCCGAGGCTGACTGTCACCATCTTCCTCCTTCGCAGGCCGACTGGGAGGCTGGACAATAGGACCAGGAGAGCAGGGCTGTGAGGGAAGAGAGAGGACATCATAAGTCATACAGTTATTGAAAGGTAGCAGAGATTGTTCAGGTCTCCTTCGTTGACTTACTGTGTGGGTTGGGGTCTTTTGAAGACTTGGAGAAGGGCAATCTCTCAGTGCAGGTGTATCTCCACCTTCTGTCTCACCATCTAAAAAAAAGGGGGACAATAGTATTACAAAAAAGTTAATGTTGATCTCTTACAAGTGCATATTTCCTAAACTGTCAAACTATTCCTTTAATGCAGATGATTGAGAGTTATTTTTCTCACCTGTGTCTTTGTCTTTGCTGAGCAGCAGAGCTCGATGGTAGCTGCGTTCTCGGGCCTGCTCTACAGAAGTGGACGACGTCCTAAAAAAACATTTGGATCGTCACAATCAAATTACTAGTACGCATCAAGTGGTACAGTCCATAGTATACTAGATATATAATATGACAGGGCTACAGACTAACTGGTGCTACCAACTTTCTCAGCTGGTTGCACCAACACATGATTTGGTTGCGCACTTCTTTGGTACAGCATGGTATTATTCATTGGGTGAAAGGTACCTACTTTTTTTCGCTACTATTATTAGCGACTATTATTATATTATATTATATGGTTTACATGAATACATTTATTTATGATCAATGAAATGCAATAAAGCAAACAACAAAATTAGCTCTACTGCAGCATTCATGCATCTTACATGTTCCTGCATCAATAATATAATACAACAGCTAAAGAGCCCATTTGGATGCACAGTGAGTATCTTTTTTAATGTAGGACTTTTAGTTACAACTTACTGACAAAGTGTTTTTTTTTTTTTTTAAAAACCTGATATTTGTACTTTTACTTTTGCAAAATATTTTTGTATGGCTCACATGGCTCTCTCCCTGCCATCACTGGTGAGTGGGTCAGAACATCTCGTCGCTTCTTCCTCTCCTTATTTTGCATTTTAAAATAATGAGCTAATGATCGCTTTATTTTTGGTAACAGCTAAAAGGAATACATTCATAAAGTTGGCACTAGGTAGGCCTACACATGCAGCATGCACTGTGCGAGTGCAGAGAGCGAGCGGAAAAGCAATCTCTTGAGGAAGCATTTCTGCTCTGTGTGCACAAATGTGATCTCATAAGCAGTGTTTGGAATAACGCCGTTTAAAATAACGGCGTTAGGTAACGCCGTTATTTTTTCAGTAACGGGGTAATCTAACTAATTACTGTTTCCGTCGTTACAACGCCGTTATCGTTACTGAACGTTAAATGCGGTGCGTTACTATGAATTTAATTTGTCGGTTAAAAAAATCGTGTTCTGCTTGCGCGCCGCTCGTGCCTGGTCTCGGCAGCCTGTTGTCCGTGGAGAAACGTGCAAACTTGCCGCGAGCTGGAGCCGGAGTTGGGGCTGCTGCTGGTCTGAGCGGCGCGCGAGGGCCACGCGGACCCCGGTGTCCCGCCGTTCTGGTGTTGGATGGGAATCCGGTGCAGCTGTGGATGCGGATGGCGACGACGCCGGTGATGATGATGATGATGATGATGAACGGCGGCTCGTGGAGGCACCGGGGTCTCGCCGTCATTATGTCTACTGCTGTGCGCTCTGACCCTGTTTTGTGATATATGACAGACACAGCGTCTCCCACTGTATAATTTCTCCTCAAGTTTGAATTATTCCAGCATGCGAGGTGCGGAGAATGCGATCTCAATTATTATACACAAGACTACACGCTACGTGACTATAGGAGTAGACTACAAGACTACAGTTTGCCATCTCATTACAAGAAAAATCCACATTCTTTGACATAAAGCAACTTTTTTTTTTACAGTAACGCAAATAGTTATTTTCCCTGGTAACTAGTTACTTTTATTATAAAGTAATTCAGTTACTAACTCAGTTACTTTTTGGAACAAGTAGTGAGTAACTATAACTAATTACTTTTTTAAAGTAACGTTCCCAACACTGCTCATAAGCATGGGGCAGGGACTGCTACACTCACTCATCAGGTTGACTTATGATACTTTGGAGTCCGGGACTGAAATTAACAAAGGCTTCATGTTTAGAAGTAGTTTGATACG
Source organism: Eutrigla gurnardus (assembly GCF_963514095.1). Lineage (NCBI taxonomy): Eukaryota > Metazoa > Chordata > Actinopteri > Perciformes > Triglidae > Eutrigla > Eutrigla gurnardus. The sequence goes on along the minus strand of NC_139932.1, from coordinate 8,861,634 downwards.
TACCACTGTCCCTCTCCTCCTTCCTTCTCCCCTTTCTCTCCAGGCGCCTCTGCCTCCTCACTTGTCTGGGGCTCTTTTACAGTCATGGTGTTGGTGTTGCAGAGAGGAGGCGGAGCAGGGGGTAGTGGAGGTTCACTTGGGGTCTCTAGCGCCACAGGGAAGGCGTCCACGGTCAAAGGTGGCACGGTGGACACCGGAGAGCTGCACTCGGTCTTGGAACCGCTGCGACGAGCGTCACGCTGACGCTTCCTGTATTCCAGCAGGGAAACCTAAGACGATGAAGAACCAAAACGTCTATGTCATTTATGAGCAACGAGCATGTCTTATGTTAAGCCAGTAGAGGGAAGCACTTGAACAGATGCTGACGCACGGAGCAGTGTGAGTCAGTTCATCTCTTGAGATCTTTATGGTGAAGAGAGGACGTGGCAGAAAACAGCACAAGACAACGATGCTCAATACACTACCTGTAAAGATATTAATGTACAGCAATCTCTAATACTGTCTCATCACACTTGTTATGTAATGGATCCTCTCCTCACATGCTCACAACAGACATGGCATTTTTTCCCCCAGATAATGCGATAAATAATACCCATGCTTTGTTCCAAGGATTAAGAGGTAAAAGGCAACTGAGCGAGTTAGTAAAATGTCATTGCTCACACACCTTTTTCTTTTGTGGGGGATTCTGCGCTGATCCTCCTCCCTCACCAGAGCCATCCCCGTTTAGTGAGCGTGAGAAGCCAAGTGAACTTCCCTCCTCAGAGCAGGTGTAAAAGAGCGGCCCCTGGCCTTCACTGAAGGCGGCCTGAGGACCAACCACCAATGGCCCAGTCCCTACTGCAGCCACTGCTGCGGACGCTGCTGCAGCCTCAGGCCTGAATGGAGCTACCAGAGGCTCCAGGGTGTGTGAGGGGGTGAGGTCCCTTAAGTTTGAGTTAACTGGAGAAAAGTTCAGGCCAGCTGGTCCAGTCAGGCCTCTGTCTGGGCTTTTTATCCAGCCAGGAAAAGAGGAAGCACATGTTTCTGCAGATGAGGAAGCCTCATTACTCCCCTCCACAACCACAACGTCCACCTTTTCCTCTGCACAGTCCACAGGCTCTGCAGCTGGAGGTTGTGGACTCTCAGGGACTAACACCTTGGTTTCTGTTAGGAGTCCGTCTGAACTGGGAGCCTTGACACAGGGAGATGTGACCAACGAAGGAGGACGATCAGCCTAGGAAAAGAGAGAGGAATCAACGTCAGATTAAAGGAATTAAAAAATTAAGTTAATGACCTGATTAATGATTAAATCCAATAATTATTTTAAATTTATCCTCAAGGGTTAGGGTTCAATGTTTGCTGCATCCTTTACTCACCTCTTGCACACTGGGTTTTCGGCTGACCTCGGGGGAGCTTTCAACTGAAGATTCACTCTATAACAACAGACTCAAGTCACTCCGGTTCTTTTCCTCATGTAAACAAAAATGCAACCCTCCATGGGGTTTCCACATAGACAGCCTTACCTCCTGAAGGGCAATAAGTGTTGGCGTTGGGGTACTGGGCAGGGGCTCTGTATTTGTCTCCTCTGTTTTCGGACGTGGTGGGGTAGCCAGTAAGATGGGGGTTGCAGGGGCCTCCGGTTGGTCTGCCCTGGTGGGTGTGGCACAAGGGGAGCCGTAGGGTGTCGAGCCCTCGGACATGCAGGCATCTAACGGACTCAACCGCCGCTTTTTCAAAGGTGTGGGCAACTCTGTGGGAAGAAATGTGCTTTAGCTGAACATTCCAGTATAGAATTTTCCAGTGTAGTGTTTGGACTTCCAATTAATGTTTTTTTTTTTTTTGTAGAAAATGGTGTGAAAAAGCTCAACTGGGTCTTACATGTTGAATTAAACATTTTTTCAACCTGGAATTTTTCTAATTTTGACATGTGTGTGGTTAACATTGCACAATAATCCTTGCTGGCTACCTACCTGGCAGTGAGCAGGTGCCATTGTAGGGTAGAGGGCTGTCAGAGTCACCATTAATAGAGGGGCTGAGAGGACCCTCACTGGGCATGAGGAGGCTCGGTCGTCTTGCTGGACTGGTGGAGCCCTCCTCCTCTAATGCCTGCTTCAACCATCGCTGTAACAAAGAATAGGGGTTCAGTAACTAAACCTTGAAAGCCCCATGAGTATCGAAGCCAAATGGGGATATTTCTAAAGAAGTACCTTCTTGCAGGAGCCAGTCGTTGGTGGCGTTTCAGGCAGTTCTCTAGAACGCCGTCTCCCAGTAGGGACTCCAGGAGTGGTGGGGCTGCGGTTTGCCAGGAATGGGGACGAGAAGCGGACGTAGTGTTTGGGCGTGCTGTAGACCTGCGGAGAGCAGGCCATGCCAGGTAGGGCGTTTAGCTGTGTGGCGAGTACTTCAGGGTCACTGCTTATTCTCAGCGGCCTCTCTGGTACTGGTTCTGGGGTTCGTACTGCGCCAACTTCGTGCTGCTTCTCTCCCACCCACTCACTCACAAAGTGCTGTTGAAAAGAGTTTGAGAAGATTTAACAAATTATTTGACACGGTTTGTAGGGTTTCCCCATACATTAAAGTGCTCAGTCATGGCAACATTGCTAATGTACCTTTTTAGTTTTGAAATTCTTGCTCCCGTTGCGGTTTCTGTCCGGTGCAGGTGAGCTGCTGTGTGGAGGGCTGCTGTCCGGTGCTTCGTCGGGGATGGCCTCCGGCTCTGGTGCAGTGGGTATCTCTGCTTCAGGGGCTTCATTCATCATAGGCTCCAAAGACTCGGTCGGAGAACCAGGGGCCAAGTCAGAACATGTGCTGATGGTGCGAGCTCGCCGGCGCTGTTGGCCAATGTGCGTGCGGTTCCTAGAGAAACTTTTCCTGTTTCTTGAGCTTTTGACCTTGGCAGGCTTTAGTCCCGGCTCCTCTTTCACCTCCAGAAGTGGCTATGGGAAAGACGGACAGTGTTTTTACCTCTTAAAATGATGCAAAGATAAAAAAGAAGGCCTTTGTGACCACTACCTACAATTTGTCCTTGATAGTTGGATGTATATGACTGTTATGCACCAGAAATTACAGTCAGCAATTATAAGTGTTTTTTTTCACTTATTTATTCATAGTTTTGATTATTTTTAAATAGTTTATATTTAGTTATTCAGTGTTTTTTTCTCTAGATAATCTAATAGAAATACAAATAATGTAAGTGAAACTACATTGTTAGCAGGGACCGGGCCTCTCCCAGGGAAACCTGGGCTTTGGGCATTATTAACCTGTATGGCTCACTGTGTGGAAGTGACTGGGATCCCCAGTTTTTGTGTCTCCATGCTCTCACCTGCATGACAGCTGGAGAATCTTCCATCTCCGGTGTGGCTGGAGGCTCCTCCTTGATGTCACTTCGGCCTCCCATCTCCGGTTTCACAGTACCGATTCTTTCCAGGGCCTGCTCTCTACGTTTCTCTCTCTTTTCCATTCGGGCAAAGGCTTGCAGGATGGCCTCCATCTTCCTCTCTTCCCGTGTCTGTAGAAAGATAGGCGAGGGGTTTGGAGGAGGGGTGGTGGACAGGAAGAGGGAGCAGAAACATTAATCCATGGAGTACTACTCTCCCATATAGCACCAGAGGTAGTGATACAACGAGTTGATGTGTGCTACACAGCAAAAGCCAGTCTAGCTGTGCAAAGTGCAGATTGCAAATTGAAAGAAAGGTGTAAAAGTGACCCCTTGCTTTCACAATAAGAGAAACAAAAGAGAGAGGAGGTCAGGCAGGAGCAACAGGAAAAATGTTGTGAGGATGTAAATGTTAATGGACTGCATGTAAAAAGCGCTTGTCTACCTTAACGGACAAAGAGCTTTACAATTAAAACCTGACAAACCAGGACGTTGCATGTGTAATGTGTTCCTAAATGCATGTTTGTGCCACAAATAACCCCAGCTCTACCGCCACCAAAAAACCCAAAGAGGTCCACCTTCAATCAGAACACCCCAATGAAAAGATATTGATACCACAAAGCATACTGAAACAACAGACATATTGCTGAGAGATCAGGATCAGTTAGTACGCTAAGTCAGTCACCTCAGAGATTTGGGGGTGGGGAGGCTGGTAGATGGGTGGAGTAGGGTTGGCTATGAATGGGTCAAGTTTACCTCCTTGTGTTTCAGTCCCTTCCAGCTGGAAGCCGCCCCGACAGGGAGATGGGACTGCTCCACTGGGATGGCCTGAATGTTCAATAAAGAGACAGCCCAGTTTAGAAGAGACATGTCCCCCCTAAACAAGGCTTCACAAACACTGGACAGGGCTACACTAGTGACTCCCTGATCTTCTACTAGTACAAAATATGCCTTTGTTGGACACCACATAACTGCCTAATAACTTATTCCTCACGACATCTAGATTAAGGGTATTTTTTTTAAATTAGCTGATATTTTTTTCTAACCTTGTTGTGTTTCACACCTGCCACACCAGCCATAAAACAACCTCTCTATTATATCACAATAGGGTGTGAAGTTCTCTTTAAACTATGCATTATTGCGCCGTCTGGGAATGTGGTTAAAAATCTTTGTTCTTCAATCCAAAAAACGGCCCTAGATCACATTAGGGGGCGCTAAATCTACTACATTTAGCACCAAATTCTCACAATGTGACTGATGCTGCCACCCAGTACAGTAGCACTGATGCGACACAGCAGCCTCCCACTGGGTTTGAACCTGAGAAAACGTGGAATTTTCTGTGTGAGCTCCCCACATGCTTACACAGGGTTCCTCCAGGTGCTCTGGTTACCTCCCACGGTCAGAGGGGAGGAAAATTTAGTTAATTGGTTAATCTCCATGTATGCACTGTGATTGACTGGCGACCTGCCCAGGGTGTTCCCCGCGTCTCACCCAATGTAAACTGGGATTGGCTACAACCGTAAGCAGGCATACCTCATGGATGGGACTAAAAACACCTTCAACCTCATTGTCCGTGGGGGTACATTTGTCTCACAGCCAGTTAGATTGCAGACTTGATGTACTCCCAGTTGGGCTATAATTCAATATAATAGTTTATCATATCTTGAACTGAATGATATTGTGATGAAATTGTATATTGAGATATTTTGATACACAATTAAGTCGTCTAAATTAATAATAAGCATAAACTAACATTTCACAGGAAATGTGATCATTTTGCACTTAAGATTATTAGTTTATTGAATAACCAAAAAGCATGATATAATGCTATATATATCCTTGTAGAGATGTGAAACTACATATATCCTGATACAATATTTGTTTGGCAGTATTGCCGAGCCCTAACTCCCAGGGACAAAATGCCACTAGTAAACCAAAATGTTGTCTACACAAGAAAACCAGGCTGCCCGTTCATACAAGAGGGGCTCTTATCAAGTAAGAAGAATATCATGCCAACACACAACAATGTTATCTCCAATGGCATAGATTTACGACACCCACATGCACCCACTTCACTTGTGATCGTCATTTTATGAATGCACTCTTCTTTGATCCGGCAGCAGAGCTCTCTCCTGGGCCACATTCCATAGAAACCAGCCTATCGGCTCTCCCAAAGTCAATATGGCCCTGGCAACAAGGCGCTCCCCCTCTGCAGCCCCTCCTCCCTCTCTTCAACTATCTATCCCTCTCCGGCCGATTAGCAGAACTGTATGTTGGCCAAAGATGAGTCAGCACTTTACACCTTGGGTCCACCGTGTGAAATGAAGCTGACTGCAGGGTAATTTCCAGAGTGTGTGCATTTGTGTGTGTGTGTAGTGTGCCACGCTCGCCGTGTATGTGTGTGTTGATCCCACCTCTCGGGGACATTAGGGTGTTTGGCACGGCAAAAGAGGGTTTGAACCAGTAATTGGCCATTTCAAAGTTCTAGCCGCAATGAAGGTGAAGGGAGAGCTATACTCAAACTATAATGCACGCTGGGGTTTCAGCTTGCATGACGACAACATACTGGTTTGTTCCCACTGACAGGAGATGGTGTTGTAAATAGGCATGTGGTGCAGGAGGCCTATTCATTTTCGTATACGCTGGAGAACAAAAAAATGCAACAAATGAGGGAAAAAATGGCACTGCGTAAAGACAGATGAGCACAAAGCCTCAGTACTGTGAGGAAGAGGGAAGCCGAAGATGCAGGAGGGAGAAAAAACAAATAGGACCAAATAGCACCAATGGCATTTGCAGAGGCAGGAGCAATAGCAGTAGTTAAGTGATGAAGAGGAGGGTATTTAAATGGAAGGGAGGTAGAAGAGGACAGCTGCTCATATCCAAGCCATAGCCGCCCCCCGGCAGATAAATAGTTAGGTCCCCACCCAGAGCAACAGGGGACAGTCTGATTTTGATTTCCGCGTGTTCTGCTGGGTGGCTGCATGGCAAAAAAAAAAAAAAGGCTGTAGCCCCTAGCTTGGCACACTTACCATCTTCCTCTTCCTCTCTGCAATCTGCTCCTCTGACTCCATCTCTACTTCATTGCTAATGGAGGTTTTGTCTTCTAGATCCTCATATAACTCAGGATCCTGTAAGAGGAGGGGAGAGGGGGGTATGGCGCTTTATCATGGCTGATCAGTCGGTCTGGCTACAGACTAGAAGGGACAGGTAAGAGAGGAGGGGAGGTGAAGGAGGGAGGGAGGGAGGGGTGGTAACCTGAAGTATACGAAGGGAAGCAACTGTGCTCATTTTTAGGGGTCAATGTGTGCTCAGAGCGCGTCTATGGTCGTTCACTGTTATTCATAAATGATGGCTAATTAATCTGACTCATGGTAACTGTTTGACTTTGAACACCCTCCGACAGAATGAACCATTTGGCAACTGACATACTCTGCCCCACCTTTAGTGTGAACATATCTCCTCTGTTGGGGCACCGCTCATCTCATCTTTCCTCCTCAAAGCTCTGACAGAACCCTGCAAAACCGCTTTTACATTTCAGAACGTCTAAACCCCAGTCTTATGTTGGTCACACTCTAGACTTGATTTCTAAATGATTAAGTACCGTACCAAAGAAACTTTGACACTAACAACACATTCTGATTTCAAGCTGCTGAATGAGCCCAAATTATAACAATTTGGCTAAGTCGCGGCATCCAAAAATTGCTTTTCTGGAACAGATGGCAGACAAGAAATTCTGTTGCTCCTAACAACTCCGACGGAAACACCATTCTCTGAGAGTTTCGCACAATAGGGTACACACTGCAATGAGTGTCACAAGAGTGGAATGACATTAAATTCTGAACTAAGTTGTCAAAAGAATTAGTTTGGGGAGGGGGCAGAGGTGAATGAAAGGATGATGGGAAAAGGGAACTAAAGAGATGTATAGTGACTAACAATGGAAAACACATGCACAAAACATTCAACAAAGATCAAACCAAAGTGCATGCATGGACCACAAGGGTAAATGTATATTGACAAAAAATATGCTATACTATACAGAGTTTAAACATGTAACATATGAGTAGTAAAGTGTTAAAGAAGGATGAGAGTGGGTGCATTTATTGTGTTGTTCATAAAAGTGTAATCTTGCCTGGTTGTTTGAGATGGAGAGGCGGAGAGGAGAAAGTTTCCTCTGTTTGCCATCCCCTAAGCTCTTGCTCTTCCCCTCGCCGTCCAAGCCCATGTTCTGGTTCTGGCCCAGGTCTTCCCGGACCGTCTCCTTGTCCTTGCGACTCCCTCTGCGCCGGCCCCCAGAGCCCATGTTCTCTGTGGGTTCTAGGTTGTGCTTGAGCACTGGGCACTCCTGGTTCCCCTTCACACAGGCACAGTCCACCTTGTATTTACTGCAAATATTAAGAGCAGAAGAGAAAGAAACACACAAAAAAGAAAGCAAAACATGAAGTTAGAAGGCAATCTTGCTTTGCCGCTGTGGTTCTACATGCTACTTGCAAAGTTAACTCACCAGCTGCCATAGTCATAGTCAAAACCAATGGTGATCTCTGTGCCTTTGACGATAGGCCTCAACGAGTAGATGTATAAATGTAGCATGCCATCCTCAACGACGTGCCGCACCTGAAAAACACCAGTGAAGAAGAATGAATGATGAATACAGAGTAATGCAATAGAAGTGTGCATAAGGGCTGACTTGATTAAAATAGGCAAGGATTTCAGGACGTATACTTACTTCAGAATTCGGGGTGCAGGAGCGACGAATGAAGCGTGCCTCGTTGCCAAAGCTGCGGGCATCCACGCACATCTCCAGTCCGTCAAATTTAGAATAAAATAACACAAAGGGGTATGGCCTAAAAGGGAAACGCATAAATGACAGTAATTCACATAAAACATACTGCAAACTAATCAACAGCAATGCATAGCAATCCAACCAAAGTCACCAGAGCACTTAATTTGTTTGACCTGCGTATAAAAAGCATCAATGTTCAATTTACATTCATAAGAAACAACTCAAAGGAGAAATCCTTTTGAAGAGTGAGTAGCATCCTGACCTCTTGAAGAAGTATCCGTTGGCCTCAAACTGCTGTCGAAGCATGAACTTTCCCCTGTACTCAATGATGAGGGAGTCTGAGGCCAAGTCTCGCACCGCCTTGAGGATCTTCTTGTTCTTCTGAACTTGACTCTGGAGAAGAGAGACACTCGGACATAAATACAGATCCGGAGGGGCCGCACATTCAATTACACTAAAATACAAAAAGAAAACTAGTGTGGTACATTGACTACATGCTTAAATATAGGAAATTATCAGGGTCTTTATGTGCTCTTCACAAGAGATTTTAAGGGTGTGTGAGGTTGGACACCTGACTTTACTGTACAGACTGTAAACAGGATTTTACCTCCACAGGCGGCTTGAAAGAGGCAGGATGCGTGTTGTAGGCCAGGCTCTTGCCATCGCCTTGCTCTTTGACACGCAACAGGACCTGGACGTCCTCACTGTATTGATTGCTGCTGGCCTCCTCGTAGCGCTCCATCCACGTCTGGATTTTGTTCTCCCACAGAGACGGATGCTCTGTCAGCTCTTGCTCTGGAGCAGCACCCTGAGAAAAAACACAGTATGGTCATTGGTTAGCAAATAATTTAACTTTGAGAGAAGACAACAACAGGACTCTGAACAACGTGACTTAATGTTGTATTCAGTGAGTTTACCTTTACTCTGGAGGATTTTCTGGACCCCTCTCGGAAGGCCTGCCAGAGAAGTAAAGAAATTGAGACCTTAATGTTAACTTCAGTTCAAGCATATAAAACATAATATGGTTTGACTGGGTTTATTAGAAATTAAATTAGGGAAACCTGACCTTCTTAGCTCGGGCAGAGGATGCTGGAGGCTCTTTATCACCACTCTTTTTGCGTTTTTTATCCGTCTGCCTATTGCCTAGGCGCGCAGTGGTGAGGGTGATGGTGTTAGGCGTGTGCTGGAAGGTTGAGTAGAGCTCTAGCGGCACCTCATCTCCACTCTCTGTAGCACTAGTGTCCCCATCTGAATACGCAAACAAATACATATATGTTATTAGGCGGGAGTACAGCTGCTGAGGGCAAAAAATAAGTAAAACAAAAAAGAAGAAGAGCTGGCCATGTTATAACAATGGAAGATGAGGTATGTTACAGTACATATTAGAAAAGGAATATGCTTCTTGTCCAGCAGGTGTCGGTGTTTGCCAGGCTCAGGCTGAGTGACCTGCAGTGAGAGGAGGATGCATCCTGACAGCATATAACATGCTGGGTTCACTACATCACAGTGTAGTGGCCACAATGTGGCCATTTAATGTAGCAAGGAGGTCAGTAGAACCAGAATTGAAAAATCTATAAGCTCACATAAAACTTCTAGCATCCCCCACTGCACTGTTAATGACTTGCAGCGGGGGATGCAGCTCTCATAAATAACCTCATAACAACATATTGTGTTCAAATTTGTGTTAATATATAACATTATAACTGTGTTCATATCCATCTGTGTAGTCTATCTTACCAGACAAACACTCTCGTTTCCTGGTTTGCAGCAGGATGGCCCTCTCTCGATCCAGGTGTCGTGGTTGGCAGCGTTCACACAGGTAGGTCTCAGGAATGTTCTGCCTGTCGATGCCCATGCAGTCTATATGCTGCCAGGCACTAAAAATATCACAGCAAAACACTGTTAATAAACTGGTTAAAAACCCTGTTTGAAGTTGCTTCAATGCTAAGGTACAAATTAAGACCATGAAAAAGATCTGATAAACAATGATGCGTCAACCGGGCTCTTACCTGCACTTGTCACAGCAGATCATGTAGCCGTCATCGTGGGTGAAGCCACAGATGCAGCGGGTGATGTCAGCCCCGTAGCTGCCATCCTCTGAGGTGCTGAGTGTGGTGCCCCTAGACGCCTCGTCCTGGCCCCCTGGAACAAACAACCCCCCCTCTCCTTGTCGGATCAACATGGAGGGGGGAGGGGAGGCCGGTGGAGTGGGTGGGGGCCGTGCCCCATAGTTATGGTCCTGATGGAAGGAAGGAAGGAAGGAAGGAAGATAAGGTGGTGTAGGTAAATGTATGTAGGTTTAATGTATAATTCAAAAAGCAAAATCACCAAAATGTGAATTCAGGAAGAGGTGGTATTATAGACTACCGATTCCCAGGCATATGGGAAAGCAAATTACTGATTATTTTCATTATTGTGTATTATTATCCACTTTTTTTCAATTAATCACTAATCAAACATCAGAAATCTGTTTAATAGATTATCAAAATAGTTGCCGATTAATTTGCTCTTGATCATCTAATCAACCAACGTTGCAGCTACAACTTCCTACAACACTAATAATCAGCCAGTGTTCTATGTGGACCTAAATGGGAGCGAGTCATGTTGGTGACAATGATTGACAGAGAGGGAGGGCTAAAGGTTTGTAAGTTATTTGTAATAGGTTCAGAAGGGAAGAACAGTGTGTGTACTTACAGCGTAAGGCAGGCCAATATAACTGTGGGAATGGTGAGAACTGCTGCTGTAGATCTGGTGTGGGTAGCTGGACTTTTCCACCACCACAGGGCTGGCCTCCACCGATTCTGGTCTGCTGAGCCGCAACACAAACAAAGAGCACACATTACTGTACACTGAAAAACGCAGATAACACTGTTACACAGAGTGATTGTTTCCCTAAAACAGTGTGAGGAAGTATGCGTGCGTCAGTATGCTCAGCAGGAAAGCAGGGTAGCTAGTGCTGGTGACACAGAAGTAGAGTGGTGAGAATATGGATGCATGCTATAGACAGTAACACCGTCAGGGGGGCTGAGGCAGTCGGCCACTGCACACCCATTAGTGGAAAGTACATTTACTCAAGTACTTTACTAATGAACAATTTTGACTTGTACTTAATTTGAGTATTTAATGCTATGCTATACTTCTACTGCAATCGATTTCAGGGTAACATGTTTTTTTATACTTCACAAAATACCCTCTAGACTTCTCAGATGGTTTCAAAAAATTGCCAAAATAGGTCAAATTAACTGTTACAAAAAAAGCAAAGATTTGTGTATCAGAACCCTTAATTAATTGAATTACATTTTGCTGATATTTTCTTGAATCAAGTGGAATTTTTAATACATGGATATTCTTTTACACATAATATATTGTAACATTTTCTTAAGTTGAGGATCTTAATACTTCTTCTACCACTGACAGAACCTGCTATCATGTCACCTTGGCTGAAAAACTCAGGCCTGAGAGTCTGACACATAATAATACTACATGTCAAAGTAAATTATGTTTAACAATGAACCCACAGCTACAGGCAATCATTACGTATCTGCTGTCTCTCACTCACAAAAAACAACAAACATTCAACCATGTATTCATTCAAAACCAGTAGATCCACTTTCCCCAGGATCACAGTGTGGTTTAGGAGGGAGCCTGTTTGGCCGTTTGAGACCAACCCACCCTTATTATGACACCATTATTCTTCAGTTGCTGAGGGGGTGGCTAGAGAGAAAGAGGGAAGTGTAACTGGCAAAGCCGATGGCATGACACAAAGTAGTTGTGTATGAAGAGGTAGGAAAACGGAAGAAAGGAAAACATTACAGGACAAGCATGAGGCATGTGCGATACATGGAGACTCTTTAAGGCAAGGTGTGGTAGCTATTCGTGTGAAAGTCTGATATCCAACAGCATTAATGGATCAAGCATGCGGAATCATGACTTGATTCTCCTCTTTTCACAAAGTCATGTCAAGTAATCTGTTCTGGGTCTGGAGACGTACAAAAATCCATCAAGAAGTGTGGGTATAAATGACAGCTGCTTTCTCTCTCTGCTCTCTCTCAACACTGAAAGTACATCCTACACCAAATAACTCCACGAGGGACACAGCCAACAAGTTACCATAAACAAGGTGGAAAACAAGGAGAAAAGCTCACTAAGCATCTGGTATACAGAGTAATATTGGTACAAAAAGCCTGTCGGGGCTCCGGGCAGGCCACGCAGCATTTTTGCCTATGGAAGACAGTTCAGCTTGGCTCACAATGTGACTCCATAGCTGCCATATTTTTCAGCTCTTGTTTAGAAGACACGTACAGTGAAAAGAACCAGCCCCATTTGGAGATATAGGTCATAAATATGTAGCTGGAGCAAGTGTTAATGACACCAGTGAAATTTTAAACAAAGAGTCTCATGGTAAAGCAGTGATACGATACCTGTGTGAGCCCTTCTCAGCCCTATTGCTCGTGTTGCATGCCGTAAGAGCAATGTGCAACACTTCCTGTGTGCGTTGCCGCTCAAGTATTCACTGTCAAAGTGAAAAAGTAAGTGCCTGCACGAGGTCTGGAGGCGGACCCAGGGAAAGGTGTGTGTGTGTGTGTTTTTTTGTCAATGTGTGCACAACAGATCAACTGCCACACAGAAGAATCTAAACTGTTTAAGTGCATGGTTTTAAAGATAGAGGGAGAATTTAAAATCAAACTTCCGAGAGTGCATGGCTCACTAACTTTCGCCCATTAATGATTAACCAGATCAAAGTCTATATTTTATAATACATGGATTTAAGAGCTGGTCAAAGCATGTATCATGAAGTGGTTAAGGAGGGAAATTATTTATAAATGAATTGGACTTTAGCACTCTTTTAGTTTGACCTACCAGTGAGAGAGTCAGAAAGACATACTGAAGGCGAATAAGTGAGCCAGCCTGTTCAGTGGGAAGGAAGAAAGCATGTTTGAATGTGCGTCTGTGTGCGCATAGCTGGAGGTTTTGTATCATTCGTGCCTCCATTCCTGGGAAGTGGAAAGGAGGGCCTAGAGAGTTATACACATGAACAGCTATGACCTTGCATTGTCCATGTAAAAAAAACATGAATGATACGGAAGAAAATATTTTTTAATTACTTAAAGTTCAAATTAAGGTATGCAGCTCGGTATGGACTATTTATAGCTCATATATGTCAAGTGAGTATTTAACAAGGAACAGATGTGATTTGAAATGCAATCGCCTGCTGAGAGATGGTGGAGAGGCAGTGTGGACGAGCGTGGAGAATGGAGAGATCAACAGCAGGAGAGAAAAAGAGCAGCACTGAACAGCCAGAGGCAACGCCTTCTCTCCTAAAGAGCTCCCACTTGCTGCCATGGAAACACTACGTATTCTGTCGGCGTGTGCGCGCACGGCAGGCTCTGTGTGTCACTGTGGACACACACACACACACACACACTGCATTAGCCAACAGCTGGTCACGCTGCTGCAGACTTCAGGGGGATGTGGAAGGGACGTGACGCTGTTTCGCTGGTGAGTAACCAGCCCCGCTCTCCCAGACTCAGCTGGCGCACTCACAATACTCCAGAGCGCTTTGTGTGTATGTGCATGTCCAGCTACGCTGTGTCCCTTTGGTCTGGATGGGACCTGCGCAGCAGCAGGTGGAAGCCCCTTTCAAGCTTGTTATCTGCTTTTGAATAAAGCTGCAGCAGGCGATCGGACGAAGAGCTTGGATGGACAAAGAGCGAGTGAGGGAGTCAAGGCAAGGGGCTTACTCCTACCCCCGGTGGCAGCAGAGCTTCGTCGAGTGGATGGGGGGGGGGGGGGCGCGGTGGGGCTGTTTAAGACACCATGTCTATGCGAGGGCCACCTGTCACTCAGGCCAGTGACTATGGCAACAAGCCCTGCGCAGTGCAGAGGGGAGGGAGGAGAGCGAGGGACAGATACCATGGCAACACAAGCTGTCACGGCAACAGCTCTGATGAAGGCTGAAGGGAGGGCAAATCTCCTTTAAAGAGACAGGAGCCCCTCCATAAGTTGATGACGTGTGTTAATCTTTAGTCATACGAAAACCTCTTGCTTCATTTATTTGACCAGAAAAGGCCATGGCAATGTCCTTGACAAGACTATAGGAAAGTGAGAGGAGGGGCAATAGGAGGCGTGTTGCCATGGCTCCATGCACCATTTCTGTTTTACTGATTCAATGCAGTGTACACATGTGCAGACATCAAATTACAGCATTAGGAGAGGGTCAAGGAAAATTATGTGGTACACTTCACACAGCTAGTGTTATAAACACCAAGCATCTATATTCTAGGCTTACTGCCAGTTTCACTGAACACTGAGGACCCAGTCTATGTGAAGAGCAATGGTTAAGTGCAAGTATAATCAATGGCAAGACGGAACTGTCCATTAGAGCAGACACTAGAGGGGCCCCGCTTTCATGAACAGTAACTTTAAACATGGTGGGAGTAATCCATGTAGAAAGACAGAATTTAATCAATTTAAGAAAAAGTCAGTCATAATAGAGGGCATACACTGAGGAGAGGGGGCAGAGAAAATCATATTACATCAACTAAGGGTGTCACATGAATGTGTGCAGTCAAACCAAAAAGAGGAGAGATGGGAACAGCGGTCTTGAAACTGAGAATTAACTTTTGGCCGAGAGCAAAGACCAAATATGGTTTGCAATGAATATGGGGAGAAAATGAGTAAATTAAATGATATTAAAAAAAGGTGTGAACAATGAAGGCTTGGTGTATTTGTCAGTGTTACTCACTCTGAGCCTGCAGCCATGTCCAGGTATGAGGTGTCTGTTGTATCCACCCCTACTGGGATGACTATGCTCATGACGTTCTCTGCTGATCAGTTCTTGTCCTACTGAGTCCAGAGAATGGGAGTCCAAAACACTGAGGCATGCCAGCCACAGCAGTCATTGCAGACATCTAAGTGCATCCACAAGGCCTGAACATGTAGTAAGAGAGGAGAGGAAAAAAGACAAAAGAGAAAGGGAACAGTTAGTATTTATAGAAGCATCCTTACAAGCAGACATTACTGATCAGTTCAACAATGCAATATTTCTTTCATACCAATAATTTAACAAACCTTTAGCAAACCTTCAAATTACAAGTGATTGTGAAAACAGGGTATTTCCTGCACACATTAGGTTTCATACTTTCATACTAAGAACACCACTTGACAGGGAAGTGCTTGGTAGGAATTCCCCCCCACCAAAGCTACAGAGTTGAGGTATTGACTGATGGAAAGCCAGAAGATACGTTATTGTGAGGCGAAGCCTGAGCTGCTGCTGTGAACTGCGCTAAAGCGACCTCTACACACAATCTGACAGGAATGCAGAAGGCTGCACTTTAAGAAAGCCCCCACAAAGGGGAGCAAGAGAACACAGAGCAGCCAGCCGCCATGAAAGGAGGGAGGAAAAACGCAACAACACAGAGGCCATTTTTCCCCCCCTGAAAGGGATGCTTTATTATAAGCATTTGTACACATATCTACAAAATTAAGACACACACAAAAGATTACACATTTTATTGCTAGCAAAGCTAACATTATGATAGTTGCTACAGTGAGGATTTCTACCAATTCATATAGAAACTGATGCTAGATATCAAGCAAGACCGTGGCATCAATAATTGACTGCATTGGGTGTCAGGCTTTGAATGTAGTGTCCCTTCGGACCGCAAGTGGGAGGCTAGTTGGACTAATAAATTATACATTAGCAATAGTATTGATGGGAATATTAAGCCATGTATTTGTGTCTGATGTGAATCCAGACGGGAGCATGTGTGTCAGTGTGGCTGCCCCTGATACAGAGAGCTCTGTTGATAAGCGGGATTAATGGGAGGGACAGATGCCGAGACAAAATAGGCTGGAGGTCACACCTCCGCCTGCTCATGCACACTGAGGCCAAACAAAGGCTCAGATCATGGCTTGTGGTATAGATGGGAGAGGGGTTACAAAGCAGGGATATGTCATGTATCGAGTAGGGACATACTTCAGAGACTTGGCAAGCAATGACACACCATCACACCAAAACATGTCTCTGCACGCCTATGAGATATCCCATTCTGGCCTCACCATGTCCTCTGACAAAAGACACACGGCTCTCTCCGAGAAGTCTGGATTTCATTACCAGGTTAGTCGTCAACCAGCATGGCCTCTATCAAGGGAATTTCACAAGAGATAAAACACACAACAGAAGAAGATTCTTTAAATAGGAAAACAGCTGTGGGAGTAAGTTCAGGTACTAATTCACCCAAATGCACTGCAATTTGAGCCAGCAGGACTGGTGAGAGGCTCGCAGACATGATAGCTGTCAACTCCAGGCCTAATTAATAGTAGGAAAAAGTCCCCCATGTGCCATGAGGCCAATGATAGGATCAACCTCCAAATTCTCTTCTGATTCTGTGTGCAGTGAGTGACTGGGGTTAAATACCAGGGCTTTATCTCTGGCAGAGGCGTTATTTGTTGGAAACTTGTGAAACCAGAACTTTTTCTTTCAACGAGGATAGGTCAAAAACGCTGAAATGACACACTTCTCCTCCTCTGTATTATTTGAATGGCCCAGTATGTTTCAGCACTGGTAAATAGATTTCCTTTAAAAGCAGTCTGTTCGTTCACTCTTCCACTCGGTTTCGTCTCCACTTCATCCAGGGAATCCTGCTGTCACAACTAAGGAATGCACACACAAGCTCACGTTCCCCCCCCCCCCCTTCTCCACACACACAAACAGATAAAGAACCCCTTGCCCTGTCCTTTAAAACATTCTTCTCTAGAAGTAGGAGCTGTGCGCACGTATACATGAACTGCACTGCAGCCAGACACAGCTAAGACTCACAAAGGGCAAGTGGAAAAAAGAAAAACAAGTACAGTACAGCAGCATTCCTGACTAAATCTGAACTGCGCTGTGACTGCCTCTGCCTGCTCCTCCTACTTCCTCTAGAAGAGCTGTCTATCACCCCGGAGAAACGCAGCCAAAGAAAGGAAAAGAAAAAAGAAAAAAAAATATCACCCCCCCCTTCCTGTGCCCAGTCACCCCGCCCAGCCGGATTTCTCTCCCTCCTCTGTGCATTTCCTAAATAAACTCGAGACAGTAACGCAGAGCGAAGGGGAAGGGGAGTGTCACAGACGCAGTTCCTAATTACAAGGAGCTTGGGAGAGACCATTTAAAGTCACCTTTGGCCAAATCCACTGCTGTTATGGAAACGCACGAGGATCGAGGGGTGGGGAAAATGGGGAACAGGCACAGGGGAGGCTGAGTGACATAAAGACGTGGTGAAAGTGGACATTCGCATAAACAAGCCATGGGATGGAAGCAATTTGTTTTTGCAGTACGTCTCCCTTCTCTAAAACGATTCACCTTTCATTCTCTCTCGGAAGAGATTTCCTTGTGCTGTACGGAGCTTTAAAAATCATCCACAGCCCTTCCATTTCAGAGGGCAGCGGGGTGGGGGAGGTGTACATGGGGTCTGTCTGACAGTGACGCTACACAGCCTAGACCTGGGTGGACTCTGGGTGGCAGAGTGGAGCACATAGTGTAACCCAGTCTCTCCTTTCTCCTCCTTCCCTCCCTCAGCAAGGGGACACAGTCACGTCATTGTGTGGGGAATAACTATCCTTTTAAGACCCAACCGCACTGAAGTCAGCGAGGGAAAACCCACATCACCACACGCAAAACCATGTCGCTACATGCAACAGCTTTCCTCTCTCCTCGGCGTATTACCACTGCTCTATGTGCAAGTGTTTTGATTCTCGTTTTCGCAGCCACGATCTCAGCAGATTATGTTTTTCGATAAGCAGGAGTAGCAACAGAAAATTAGGGATTCCAACTGATTCCCCCTCTGCCAAACTTATGTGACTGCACACAATCCTCATAACTGGCTGCAATGACTCAGCTCCTAAACAAGCGGATGAAACAAACTCGTACAAATACAGCGATGTACACACGACGAAGCACAACCCAGATGGAATGTAGGTCTGGCCCTCTTTTTCACGGCAGCCACAGTGGGACACATTGCATCTGCCCTGTCCTTCATAAATCAGTGTGCCCATGCCTGCCAGCGCTCCCTCTGCACTTGAGCAGTGAAGGTGAAGTGATACATCAATACAGCAGGGGATATGGTCCACACAAGCAATTTTTGTGGCCACAATAGGAACAGTGCTGTTGAGAATGCAAGTCAATATCTCAGCTGACTGTGAAGATAAGCCCATCAGATGACACTTGATGTGTTGCAGTGTCCTATGAGTAGCACCTAGTGAACAACGCAGAAGGGCCAGCAGAGCATCAGGCCGATGGGGAAACAAAGTTTAAAGAATATTTTTAGGGCTAGATGAAATATGACAGTGGGCATGGAGCTGCAACTGAAAAAATCGCCTCACTCTACCATACCCTTATCTGCATTAGGAATTGTATATGGTTGTGATGTAATAAGATGTGAGACATAAAATCCTAATACAGCATCCCAAGGACAAAAAGAAAAACAATATCCTCTGTACTCAGATCAAACAGCCAGAGAGTGAGTGAGTTAAAGTCAGCAGGAACAGGATCTGGCAGCAAAGCTGGGGCAGCCCTCCTGTAGTCTGAGTAATGTCTCTTCAAGAGAACCCCCGGGGCAAGATCTCTCCATCTCACTCCTGCTTACAGCGTATCACAGCCTGGCTCTGTATGGTCAACGGTAACTTCCTTTTAACATTTGCAAATTAGACAGGTAAACATAACAGTGCATCGGTATGTCTGTGTGACCGAGCTTGTGATGGCCGAAATGTCATGGACCTGGAAAGCTATCCTGGTTGTCAGAGCAGGCACATATGCTTGCAGCTGGAAGCTAATTACAGCATTTGGAGCAATGTAATTTGCAGCCAATTACAATGTGAGTTATGCATGTGCATGTGTGTCCAGAGTAAATGGGGGACAGGCAACTCAGCATCTATGGGGCAAAAGAACAGTAAGAGCCACTCAGGTCCCATTACAACAGTGTTCAAGGATCAATTTCACGCCTGGACCGCAGTGCTATTACATCACCAACATCGATGGCACATCCCCTCTTTATTCGTCCCATCCTGCGTTGTGCTACTAGTACCAATGAATACTATTGTAACACAGGCACAGCAACAGGAAGGAGGTTTGGGAGGCAAAGCGGGGCTGCAGCTTCAGCAGCTTCAGCAGCTCCAACCCTAAAGCCACCTGTCGGGGAAGCGGCTTGCTAGCTTAAAGAGGGATCTGATACGGCCCAGCTCGCAGCACAAAAACAGGTCACCTGAGCCCTGGCTTCTCCTCCCAGCTGGGATACCATGTGACTTTGTTGGGCCCCAGAGTTGGGCCGCTTTGTCTCTAGGTCTCTCAGGGTCTGGGTACCACACAAGTAAGATCACTGGAGACTAGGCCACAGCCACACAGCTTACATGATGAGGTATTCATCTACAGAGACACTTCACCAACACAGATGTGCTACTGTTTCAGGGATACGATTATTGTCTGGAGACTGGGATGAGCACAATAACAAGGGAGCTCGTCCCAGTACAGGAAAGACTGAGGAGTCTGTGGTCTGTATCTGCCCCCATCAATGTGTCAATCCACCTGCTTGACTTCTTTTTTGTGTCCCTTTCTGCGGTGCATACTGAAAAATGAAATAGTTCTGCGCTGGCTATTTGATTGTATGCGTGTCTGAGAGTCTGTCCCTAGACAGTTAGGGTGAGAGGAAAGATGTGTCATCTGAGACCACCTGCCAGAGCGCCCGGTCCCTATGGCAGAGGGGGAGTGGCAACTCACCTCCCGTCACTATCTCTGTCAACAAAGCAAGCAAACACACTTTGCTGCTGCAAAAAGCAACCAGGAACACATACAGCCAGTCAGGTATTTAACACTTTCCAAGCTCTAGTATCATGTAGAAGGCAGGACAAAGGTGTACCAAGACAGAGGCCGTTCATTCTTTACAAGGAAGAACACGATGGCTGGGGATTTTGTGTATTATGTAGCAGAGACTGATTACGCACAGCAGGGCCCTCTCACTCATGTAGTAGTAATACATTCTCCACTCAAGAGAAGACCCTTTGACACTTACTATTATGTGAACCATACAGGCAGCTGAAATTCATTAGAATGAAACAGACTCTGAATGAATTGAAGTCATGTGGACCATTCAAATGTGTAGTCATGTTTATGATGGTAAAGTGACTTGAAACTGACCCTCTTTTGTCTGCATATTTCACATTGTATGGTTTGAAGGGGTCGGAGGCCTGTGTCATGCACTATTCCTGTTACTGACAAATTCAAACATTAGTTGAAACAATACAACACCCTCATCTGACAGCTAAACAATGGTTTGCGGTCATATAAATGACATGTATGTTGTTGATAGCTTGAACTACAATGTAACTAAGCTAATTTGTGATTATATGTGCTTCAGCAACTATGAAATGTTGACATGGCAATAGCTATGAAGAGACATTTCAGCTCAACAAAGTGCCAAAGTTGGTCCCACAGCGTGGTGGAGAGGAAAGGACAGCTGTGGCACACCATCGCAGGGCTTTGCGAGAGCCCAAATGACTTGAAAACACCATCCTGGAAAGTAGTTTTGATTAGATTCCCTCAATATTATCATGTCTAATATGTTATATGATGATAGTCACTGTGGTTAAAATACAATCTCAGGGCAAATTTTTTGTTTAATAAACATTCAACGTTGAACATACTATATGCGATTGTGCTACGGCAATATGCAAGATTAGTATCCAATGAGATCAAGGCAATGTTTTGGGGAGAATTTCTTTAAACAAAACATGAAAATATGTGTCATGCGGATGTAGGCTATAATATTACCTTGCTAAACATACATACATTCTAATATTGTGTTTCATGTTTGTTTATGATGATTCTTAAGAAAAAGCAAAGTAAATATTCAACTGATTTATTTCTTTGAATTATCCCCCCTTAAGTAAAACTGAAATTAAAAAAAATCATCCACATCAATTGTTTTCAATAAATCATTGAATGCATTTCTATCACACTGAATGAGGTACATGTAAAGAAATGCAAACCATGGGTGTAGGAGACAAACTATATGATGTTAACTTAGTAAAGATGATTTCAGGGAGGGGATATTACAAGTCTGTAATATATGTATTTAGACAAAGAGTTATGCTTGTTTATCACATAAAACGTAATGCTGTCAAAAGTATAGAAGATATGAAGGTGCCCTTTATGGTATATTGCAGTAGTCGCGTCTAATTCTCTATGATGATCAACCTCAGTCCCAACATTACAACACAAAACAAGAGCGATAGCATAAGCCGTGACGCATGTTACAGGGATACTATGTTATTCGTTTTGGGAATAGGCACAACGGCGTCAGCGATTGTAACGACGACAAGACAAAAAAGGCGCAGTATTATCGACGTATGATCTAGATTGTTTGGTTATTGTTATGTCTAAACTTATCTAAAATAAAAAATCATGTGTTGTGTAGTTGCTTCCCTGTGAGTATGTCGGCGCTGCAGTCAGTCCTGCCGATAGGGGTGTGGAGGGTACAACGTTGCTATTATGTTACCACAACACCCTGGTGCTGTCGCCATTTTCATAGCGCTTTTCTCAGGACTGCGAGACAATCGTGTGGCCAGGGGAGCCTCGGCATGGAGGAAAATCCCCAAGAATGCATTCAATCGCCTCTTTCATACACTCTGCCTTAAGTATCACTCTGTCTCTGTGTTGTTACCATTACAGTTTTTTGTGAGTCCGTCGACAGCAAAGCCAGGAAGCTAATCGGCTAGCAATTATGGCCAGCAATGGCCTCTGGAAATGTAGCAGGCTAATGCCATTCGGAGTAGCGAAACAATCGACGCACGAATCGCCTAACATTTTACTTTTTTTAATGGTTACGCAGAGAGCGAAAGAAGAGCAACGTTTAACAACGATGGCTGTTCACTTGGACCGTAAATAAGTGCCAAAATGACGGTGTAAAGAAACCTACAAAGCTAGCTGTAACCAACGGGAGCTAACGGCATAATGCGTAGAGGGTTAAAGTTAGCAAAGCGAGCTATTAACGACACGAAAGAAGTGGATTAATACTTGGCTCGCCGCAGGGAGGAAGGAGTCACAACATAAGCGTCGAGAGAGAGGACTGCTTGGGGACAAACCAGGGCCGATTGTACATTAATACGTTGATTCGATTATAAGTCTAACAAATTGCGACATTGTATTTCAGCATGGCTATGGTTGCCAGTCGGTATGGAGTTACAGATTGTATGAGGTCGAGATGCCCAAATGAAACACCCCCTCCCCCACGCTTGCAGCATTTGAACCTAATACACCCTGAATCTAAATTAAGTGATCGCGAAATGTACTTTTACGTCCGATAAATAACACAATAGTCGTTAGATCCTCGTCTGACATTGGGTCTATTCACGATTACTTCTACTCATAACTACCGATTCCATAAAAGCCTCGTAGCCTGGGTTACTGCGCAATGTAGCTGGGCATTTAAGCTATTTTAACGGCTGATTTCCGCTTTAGGTCGACCGGGACATAACAGACTAAACGATCTTCATCTATCTATTTACATGCATGCATAAGCGCATTGTTCTCTGGCTTTGAACAGTGGCATTGTATGAAATTTCGCTGAACGGAAATAATGTCCCGTGTTCTGGTAAGCAGGGTGGGAGCCACAACGACACATTCAAGCTTGTAACTAGTGCTAAATGTACCATTTCGTGCTGGTTGACAGTGTTGCAAACACTGTGATCGAGTAAGAAAATGTACCCTAAAAGAACTGGTGCGTTTTGCCAACCGCTGCAAGGACCTTTGCTAATGTATAGTAGATGTACTGGTTGAAAATAAAGCGGGTAGCGTTACATTATGAGGTCACATTATTTACGTTACAGTAAAACGAATGAAACCGTGCGCAATACGGCCTGCCGTGTCCCTATGTCAAACCAAACACCGAGAGAGTCCCCCCTCTGGTTCTAGTCAAAGTGCGAATCATATATATACCGTTATGTCGTGCTTTTGAGGACAAGTTCACCACTGGCAATGTTAAATGTTGACCGAGTCTGTATGCTGTAGCGAAGACGTTACACGTTAGGCTATGGGACAGCCATTAATCTAATTGCAGCGTTTTCGTCTTGCGTTGCCGATAACGTTAATGTGTGTTTGGTTTTCAAACTGCTTAGGCCATTGGGAAACCGCTACATTGCCGGCACGATCCTGTAAATAATATTTAGGTGATAACTTTGTATGACGTTTCGTGTATCGCTACACTATCAAAGAGGAATCAGAGCCCTGTTCGGTCTGTGTCAAGCTAATTTGAGCTAGTAGCATGCGCTAGTTAGCAAGTGGTCTCCAGGCGTTATGCTTGCCAACTTGACACTTAGGCTACACTGGAAACTTGCGTCACCTAGTTAGCGGTTTTCAAAATTGATTAAGGCAAACATGAACGGAATGGACACGTAGCGTTATAGTACCTGAACAGTGTTGTTCAGCTAGTTAGCAAGCTATACCCAGCTAGATAGTACAACTACGTTAGCCAGCATCAGCATGATGTGCCTAGCCAGCTAACTAAAGCCAACAATAGCCTTTCGGGTCGGATTTGTGTTCACCCCACAACTACAACATAATACAGTTTACTCACCGTTTTATGTCCACTCTGGATGATCTGAATAGCGAATAAGGGGACCTGGGTAAGACCCCCGTCGCTTTCCACACAGCTTCCACAACCAAAACAATACTTCTGTCCACACACTGCGGATCCCTAGCAAAGCTTTAAAATGTTTGTATATAAATGTGTCCTCTAAATAGACATTTCCTGTGAGAAATCTCTTGCTTCTTGTTTTACGAAGTGACCCGAATTTCACAAGAAATCAATTCGAAACAGTTAAAACTGTGCCCTGGTCATAGGCGACTTTTCGAAATTAGATCCCCTCAAACCAGTCTCTTTTCCCTTTGCAAAAATGGCGGCCCTGCCAGGACTGCCGAGACTCCGCCTCCCCCACGAGCCCCCCTCCCTCCCCATCACTAAACCCGAGCTCCGCCTCCACACACTGCGGGGTTACACTCCCGATTTTACAGGGGCGCCGTGACCGTGCTCCTTGCGCGTCCACGACTGCGATTCTTCAAGAAGACAAGCCATTGCTATTTCTGTCGGCAACGCTCTGGATTTTACGCTGTGCTCCACTCTTTGCAACAATGCATGTCAATCGGACAATTAGCAGACAAACTGGACCATAGCGTGTTAATCTAATTATACGAGATAATTACACTTGCGGGAGACACAACGCAGGTGGTTTAGTCATTGTTTGTCTTATGATTTTTAAAAATAGCACATCAAATAAATCTTACGCATTGCATGTAGCACATTTGCAATGCACTGGTGCTGGTGCTTTAACGTCTGCGCGATTTTGATCATCTCGTGAAAGTGAAGTCGACAAAAATATGTGTGTTTATCAGGAGGGTTATGTTTAAATTACCTTCCCCTCCTGTTTCCTCTTTTTCCTCTCAGGGTGAAAGGAATATTTTTGCCTCAACACTACCCCACGTGTAGCCAGTTTTATATTACATTTAATATCTACAATGCTTTTGTTTGTTTTTAGATCCATAAACAGACTGCTAAAGGCACAAATGACACCCCAAAATATTCTTTATTAACCTACAAGAATGTGAACGTTAACAAATCCGAGAGGGGGTTATTTTGAACGAAAATCCTGGATTTTTTTTTTTTTTTACCACTTCCATAGCTGAAAAGAAACATCCCCAACACAGGAGGAGGCAACTAAGCTGTTATGTAACCCCTTACACAAGAGCAGCGTTTTGTATATTGAACTGATGTTTGGAATGGGTAACCATGAAACACTGACCAATAACATTATTAAATCAAGGACAAAGAAAATGGACCATATGGGACTACAGCATTATTGAACTTGAACCACATAAACCACACACACACACACGCACACACACACACACACTGAAGCCTTGGCCTACATGTTTGCAGATCTACGCTTGGCTTGAAGTCGAAATGTCAAGTGCACACAATAAGAAAACTCAACTCACTCACACTTTTTGGCTTACAAACATTTTAATTTACTTTAATAATTTTCAACCTTCCCAAATCAAAGCAAATATCTGTGTTATGCCATTTAACCATCAGCTAGTAAGTTGTGTAGTACAACCATTTAGATGTCTTTAACAACCATCACAAGCCGTGGGGTGAGACATGATTAACACAGAAATAATCATCGTAGCATATTTCCGATGGATTTATTGTTGTGGTAGATACGCTGCTGCCAGATCTCCAGAAATGTGTCTGTAGAAATCCCTTTGACATCATATGTTGAGAGAGGATGTTCTCATCGTTTCCATGTAATGACCCTCCCCCACCCGAAACCGCATCCCCCCGCGCATGCGCACTCGTGCGAGACAGCTGCAAGCCCCGCAACTGCTCGGTGCGCGGGCAGGCAGGTTTTGTGCAATAAACGTGGGGGAGGACGGGGGGTAAAAGTTGGGCCGAGCGAGCCGCCGATACCCGCTTCCTTACGGAAATGTGTGTAAAACGGCTGTGGAGGATACAGCGGTGAAACCGTCACTCGATTTTTCGGCGGAGAGGACATGTATCTGTGACCGTTGTTCCCACCGCGTTTTGGTCCGCAGATGATCTGACCTCTTTTATGTCAATATAATGATGCACAGTTGATGGGGAGGTTAACCACTGTACAAACAGACATTGATGAAAATTGGTCATTTTTGAGCACCGGTTCTGATGACATCATGCAGCTACTATTTGTGGGCGGGCGCTGAGCTGTGAGGGGAAAGGGGCGCAACCGGAGAGCATGTACGACCAGGCGCCATTAGGTAACAAAGTGCGGCGTTTGTGTTTATATTTGTAAAGAGGCTTCCCGGTAGGTAACCGGCAGACGGCTCGACGTGTTTCGTGAAGAAGTGGAACATTCACTGTTTGTGTCGGGTGATAAACACGACTTCCTGTCGTTAAACGAAACCCCGTAACGTTGTCGGTTGGGAACAAGATGGCGTCGAGGATTTCTTTCTTTTCGTGTACGGGTCGAGGTCGAGCACTCTTTGGGCGGCGGCGCCGTGCGCGTTCTCGCTACAATGTTATTATTTCCTGTTTCGCATCACGAGAAAGTGGCGTCGTCGCTTAGTTCTTCGCCATGGCGGCAGACCTGAGAGGTGAACCGTGTGCAAATTATTTCACATTCTTTGTTTGTGATGATTCAGTTTTAACTTAATGCCCGAATAAAGTCACGTTTTTTTTCCGTGGCAATGTGACGACAGACAAACCCCAGCCATTGTACAGTGCGAGTTATGTCGTCATCTGTGTCCTTCCAGGTTACACAAGCACTAAACATGCCTCTGCCACTTTTCACGACATTAAACGGCCTTGTTCATAAAGGGAATACACGGACATGTAAAACACAACAGCAGTGCACCATCCGGTTGAGTTCCCCCTTACCAGTTAGTTTTAGCTTTTGACCCCATCTAGTGGGCCAATCAGGACACATTTATATTATATTGTTTCCCCCATCTGTTATTACATTTTAGCTCTATTTGTGTGCTCTTTGCGGTGAATTAAATAAGTTAAACACCGTCACGTTCGTTACGTGGCATGTTTCAGCAGTGGAAGAAGTGTTCCCAGCAATCCCACACTGAAAATACTCAAACTACACTCATCCTGCATGCAAAACCTGACTAGTAAAACTTCATTAGTGTTATCAGCAATATTTAAGTATCATAACTAAAAGTATGCATTATGCTAAAAATGGTCCCTCTCAATGTTAACTTTTACATCTGGAGCCTAGTCAATTAAGTCTGTCCTAACTTTAAGGTGTTTATTGCCAAATTCACATAGAAAGATTTTGCCTTGGTGTTCAGTGCGCATAATAATTCAAAAATAATGAACAATAAAGCAACGTACTGCAGTCAAGAACATAAATGAAAAAAATATATATAAACGAAAAAAGACACTTTATAGCCTACTGTATACATATGCAGCCATATGTACACTGTATGATATTGATATGTACAGTATATATGGTGTTTGAATGGTGTCTGTGTACAGATCTATGTTGCATAAAATGGAAACACTTAAAACGTAAAATACAATTAGAAAAAACGACTATAATCAAATAATTGACGCCGAACTTAAAGGGAAAGTCCTGTCGGAGACCAGAAGAGGGCGCTGTGGTTTAAAAATGCCCGCCAGTCAACCAGTTACCACAGAGGAACAACTGACGTGATCTCTCTATCCAATCACAGCGGTCGTTGTTGGGAGGTCATTTATTGACAAGGGGAGAAGGTGACTTCTCGACCAGCAGGGCAATACCTTTTTACAAATCTTAACAAATAACCAAAGGGAAGACTGGTGTTAGCTCAGAAGGCAGCCATGTCTTCTTTTGGGAGGGCGCTGGGAGTCTTCCGGACAGGAACTCAGCTCCTTAGACGCGGTACACAGAGGATAACGACCCGAAAGTAAGTATCGTCGAGCCCGCTAGCATCTTAGCTATCCGCGTTAGCTATATAAACGACTTGATAACATTAAACATTAGGTTCTCAGAACTCACTTTGAAACGCTAGTTAAAATGTTGCTCTATGTTCGACGTGATTTAACGTCGACTTGCTGATTTTGAGTGAGTTTTCTCAATGTTGCAGGGCTAGCGGTGGACCTCACATTGAGCCACAGTACAGGCAGTATCCACAGCTGACGAAGAAACAGAAAATCGAGTCCGAGATCCTCAGCGGTGCCATGTGGTTCTGGATCCTGTGGCACTGCTGGCACGACCCTGATGCAGTCATGGTCAGTAACTGAACATGTTGTAGTAAACCCTACCTACAGCCATTTGCACTGAGCGTGATGACACTGTACTGCAGGTGGACTCAGTGGAGGAAACTAAATCAGTAACGTTACATTTACTCAAGTACTGTACTTCTGGACAATCTAATACACATTTCTACAATTCAGTGGCAAATATACTGCAGCATATATAGCAGAAAGTAGACCATGCCTGCTGTCAATCACAGGAGCTAATTAACAGTAGGCGGATTGTCGGTACTGTTAAAAACTGACATGGAATGATCTATTAATTAAAAATGGAAAGTTAAATGAAGGTTCTTCCCTCTTCTGTAGGGTCACTTCCCCTGGCCTGATGCCTCCCAATGGACCGATGAGGAGCTCGGAATCCCAGCTGACGACGAGGAATAAGGTAATTTCTTCAATATGCTTTGCTTTATGAAGTATGGTTACCAATGACAACAATGTTTACTTTGACACTATGTAATCCAATCCCAAAGAAAGGATGGTCCTTCAACCAACTCATATTTTCAGATGCTGTCAAAAGTTTGCTTTTTGAGATTTATACTCAAGCCTGTGTACTTCTGAGTAGATGAGTTATTGGGCTGCATAATATATTGGGGTTTTAAAAATGCAATGACAACTTGCTAGATAAACACTTTGACAGAAATATTGCACTCAGAAATCTTTTGAGTTGATTGTACGAGTAATGGTGAGAAAACGGCACTTTCAAATCTAACTTTAAAAAAAAATTGGTGCCTTTTGGTCATTGAAATTCCTCCCTTTTATATTGTATTACAGTTCAATATCCCTGCTAACTACGGCATCCAAAAGATAGGAAAGCTAAATCGACAAAAAAAAAACCCTGAACATTATAACGTTCATGAAGGGGGATTTGTGGCAGGACGGTTTTGTCCATTGTTGTAAACATTGTCTTTTTGTCTCTTTTTGTCTAGATCACAATGAGGGATTCAAGCTGGTGAACAAGTCTTTGTGGAAATCTTCAGGATATTCTGAAAGTCAGTGTTGTACATAGACTAATAAAACTATCTTTAAATATGTTAAACTGTTGTCTTTATGTAAATGGTAGTAATATCTGGGCTTGACAACCATGTTATTTCATTAGTTTTATTTACACGCAATTTTTGAAATGCAGAAACAAAATGTAACGCATTAACAGTGTCACAGTTAGCCAGTGTTTGTATATTTTAAATCATAAGCCATCAAAATCTGGGAAAAAAAACATTGCAAGAACCAACGCACAGAACACAAATGCCAAGAGAGCTGCATATAAAAGCAAAAAGGGACAGATTCTGTACGATGAATACTACAGCTTATAACAAACCCTGCCTGCGGGCCAGCTTGTGTTTTCAATGACTTGACATGCAAAAAGTTCAAAAAGGTTAAAGTGTAGTGTAAGAAAAAAGGAGGAAATTAGTCTGGCAATGTGATTAACACTTCTTTTTTTTTTTTTAAAGTTGGTTCTTTGTGTTGGACTATGTGAAACACCTGATCAGGGCTCGATGATTGATCACACAGTCACTCACAGGTCATGTGCACTACAAGTCAACCTGAGCAAAGCTTTCAAAGTCTTTTGGAGTCTGCTTGGCAACAGCAAGCCTGTGTGTAATGACTGTTCGTCAACCTTACAAGGGTGTTTTCTCTATAACACTGAGCTGAAGGTGTGTTAAGAAGCAGTAGGGGGACAATACCAAATTCATGTTAACAGAAGTTGTAAAAGTTAGCCTACAGCTACAATGACTGACTGGTTGAAGCACAGCTTATTACAACTTGAAAACCACAGCCATGACATTATTTTTATGAGCAATGGAAGAAAAGAAACAACACAAACAAACCTCAGCAACTCCAAAGCAGGAGTTTAAAGTCTTGAGCGGGTGCTGAGAACATCCTGTCTGCATCCATGACGTGGCTGGTGGTTAATCGAAGGTTATGTCCATGGCATCATTCCCTGAGAGTGAAGAACTGCGCACCCCGAGCAAAACACACATCTCACATCAGCACTGTTTTTTTTCTTAAAAAAAGGTTAAACCTCAATCATCCTATAGAAGTTCCACAAACGTTCACTTCTTCTGAAAGCATCGACTACTTTGGATCGACCACAGTGGCTCAGAATACTTGTGGGTTGTGTTTTTTTTGCTAAATGATAACTGGCACTAGTTGGGGGGGAAAAAAGCTCAGGTGTAGATATGGAAGTTGACATTTCTCAACCAATCCTAGTTTCTATTCGCAAAGAGGAAACCAGAATGGACTAGAATCAACGATATTCAACTGGGTGACAGGGGAAGTAAAGAGTTACAGAATAGAAGATAAGAAAATATTTGAAGGTAAATTGCTACTCAACAAATGATGATCACATGAACTCTAAAACATCCACATTTACAAAACGCATGTGTTAAAGATAACAAAAAAAGAGAAATATTAACCCTATAAAAAGGAAAAAAATGCCTCAATAGCTGAGGCTTTTGGGTCAAAATATAATAAAATCATTATCTCTCTCAATTAATAAATACATCATTCAGAATCCATAAAAATAACATAAAAAACAACATAGTTAAAACGACAAATAAATTAAGCAGGATATCATGCAAGTCATTCTTCAGGTTTTTAGACTGAGACTAATGACTTGTAATTCCTATTTTAAACAAATTCAGAGAGGCAGCACTTTGGGCGGTTAGTCCTTAGCCAAAGTCGCTCAGAAACACCCCTCTAATTATCAAACATAGTGCAGATTTGAGAGTTTATTTTGCACTAAATTGTGCAAGTCTGTAATGCACATATTTAGATTTTTTTCTACAAATCGGGGAAGAATGCACCAAAGTGCTGCCTCTCACTCTTTCCTCTCTCCTCAAAGTCATTATTGCTGGTGTGATTGAGATAAAAGGGGGAGTTTCAGGGAGGGAGGTGAGGGCTAGAAGGGACGAGCATGAGTGGAGAAAAGTACAAACAATAAGCACCATTTAGAAAATGTTCAGTTCCTTAGCACCTCGTTTCCCCTCAGAGCCAGTGGGAACAAAAGACCCTGCTAGAGACATCCAGCTCCGTTTCATCTGCTCCTCCGTCCTGTTGAGTCCGTCGCAGGTAGCCATGAAGCAAGTGAAGGTTGTGCAGAGTGGGGGTGCGTTCAGCAGAGAGGAAATTTAATATGATGTAGATGACCTTGGCATCAGAAGTATTGTCGTTTGTTTGGTAAACCTCCTCCGTCTCCTTTGTCCATCTGAATGCCCGCCGGAGCTTCAGTCCACACTTTTCTTGCGGCAGAAAATTCCATAACATGCTTGTTCCTCTCTGCTTCCCGTAGCTCCTTGCCGTTTTGTTCTTAGTGTGCTTGTGGTGAAGTCGTGCACTTGCTTATTTCAAATCCAATACCCTGTCTCCTAAGCATGCACAGTGAGTGTGTTTTTTACGTGTCAAGATTGGTTCCGTTATGGTAGTCTCCAGGCAGTGTGTTTGTTTTTTCTTCTTCTCCACTTCTACAGCACAAACGTGTCCGGTAACAAATACGCCAATGTTTCTTTTCTTTGTTTGTTTTTTTTTGTCATTCAAGAAAACGTCCCCACGCATCACTTTGCACAGGGAAGATTTGGAGTGTTACACAAAGACACGGTTGTGTCTGTTGAGTTTGAGGATCTTCCCCAGTCTCTGCTTGGCTGTGGCCATTCCTTTTTTGGGCCGCTTGCCTGAAAGAAAACCAAGAAACAAAACAAGAACAAAATTAGAATCGAGCATGAGAGGAGGATGTTTCAATGCTTGTACTCTAAATGAAAATTATTTGGACTATACATTGTCAAGATATTTTTGGTACATTTATGAAATAGTGAAAAATGCCCATCACAATTTACTGGAGCACCATTGGCTCTCATACCTGCAAGTGTTGAGCACAGAGAAACTTTCCCCCTTCAGTAGGGTTAGGGTTAACCTTCTAGTGTCAAACGCTGCACATGCATCATTCTGTAACACCTTTTTGCTGTGAATAAGTAAAAATGTGATTTCCAAACCTTTTGTGGCCTGATTGCTGATAGGTGGGGGGTTGGGGGCCTGCCTCTTGGAGGGGTGTAGCGGTGGAGACATTGAGGGGTCACAGTATTGGTAGTTTGCCTCTGGGCTGCTGCCGTGGCTTCGGCTGAGAGGGCTGGGCAGCCCCTGATTGTCCCAGGCCTCACTGCTGTTGCCCTGGCTGTCCATCGGGCTCTTGTCCCCCTGCAGTCGATGCTGGTGCTGCTCCTCCTCCCTCTGCTCTAGCGGCGAGCACTGGCTGGAGCCGGACCACCACGGTTCCTGGGAAGAGGCTACCTTCTCCGGCTTGGAGCACAGCAGACCAGCCATAGACAGCATCCCCTGAATGGCCTCTTCTGTGCTGGGTGAGGTAGGACGTTCTCTGAAAGAAACAGACAGGACTTTATTTACTACCTCCCAGTGCTCATAAAAATAATACACATTTGAGCTTTGAGGGTTGCCATGACGGGACCATTTACAAAATGTGTGCATGCATTTCTCACCGTTTGAGTGGTTTGTGTTTGTGCCTGAGTTTGTGGCCAGACTGGTCCAGCTCTATGGTGTGCCCTGAGCCTCTCTGCTGAGATGAGCTCCTCTCCTCCTCATCCTCCTCTTCCTCCTGGGAACTCCCTGAATCCTCGTCAGAAGAGGATGACGATGATGATGATGACGACGACGACGATGATTTACGCTACATTGGCAAATTTAAAAATGAGAAAGGATGCATCAGTAATCATAGCATTAAAAGTCTGATTCTGTGACTACAAACACAGCATTTAATGTATCACTTTCCAACTTAAATTATGTTTAACATTAATATCCTCTACTCTTCTTCATATTAATGCATGCTTGTAAACTATTTAATCTGTTAAACCAACACAAAAATAATCAATGCATAACCTTTGCACAAATTAAACATTAATCCTACAACAGAGACTTAAGAGACACTGACTTTGCAGAAGAAAAGCTACAAATAATGATCATGCAGAAAACATTTCCAAACAACCAAATTCATCTCGACAGGTTTGAGCTTCAGTGTAGAAATCACAGTGTTCAGACATCGGATGCCATTGAGTTGCTCACTATTTACCTCTGTGGGAGAGTCACTGTCTGAATCCACGTCCGACACACTGGAGTGTCCTGAGACTTCTTCCCTGAGTTCAGTTTTCACCCTCTCCAGCCCACCTGAGAAACACAGCAACACCATGAGCTGAGCACATTGAGAAGATGCATACTACAATATCAGAATATGGGTTTAATTATATTATATTAATAATAACAGCCACCAGCGACTTACTGAGGAGGTAGGGTTTCTCGACTGTGCTGTAATGCTCTGGACTGTCCTGTGTCCTCTCAGACTTCACGTCCACACAACTCTTTGGCGGGCCAACAGAGGACTGTTCACCCTCCGTCTTTACCGGGCTGATGACTGGCCTCCTCATATCTCTGCACACACAAAGATCCATGTTTGAATCGAGACATCAAATCTAGCGTCACCGTAAAGTATAGAGATTCTGGACCGTCGAATAGAAAGACTCACATCAGCAAATCTGTCAATTGTGATCTGAATCAAACCGAGAATTTGAGTTCTTTTAGTTTGTGCCTGAGATTTTCCTTTGGCAATGAGGTGGTATTTTATAAAAGGAATTGGGTTGACCAAAGAGAAGTGAGCTTTTCACCTGATAATTCTGCCGTTGACCAGCATTAGCCGTAGGTGGTTGTCTTCTAAAGTCTCTGCAGCTGCTGATGCAGTCGACACTTTGTTGAGCTTCCCACGAACCTTGGCACAGAACGCCGCATCCTAAAAAAAGAACAGGCCGGCCTCAGTCAGAAAATAGACTATTACATCAAGTCCACGCGTATACACTTGGGGAGCATCTACATCCCCTTTAACAGGGAGTAAGTGCCACTCACCTCTTCGAGCGGCCCCACCTCCAGCCTCCTCAGCACCTCCCTGGTGTGCTGCTCTAAAATGTCCAGGTTGGAGGGCATTTTGGGAGCCTCCCGCTGCTGCTCCCTCAGTCGCCTGGCCGCCCTCCTCGCCTGCCTGACCTGGCACAGCCTCTCCAGTGTGGCGCGAGTGGCCGGACAGGCATTTGATCCAGATGCTACTCCACACCCGATTCCCTGAGATTTCACTGGCTTGCTACCACTGACTGGTTCCTCCTGTTGATGGAAATAAAAGAATAATGGAGTCAAGTTTCTACCAAAGTCAGTTATACGTGTTTGCATGTGACAGTTTATATCTAACCCCAGCACCAACGCATCAGTTCAGGACCATAGCTCTCGTCAGAGCTGCCAACAACACCTGCATTAAGTTTAAAAGGTCTAACCCTCTCCTATATCCGTTCTGCCTCGTCCCCTCTTACCTCCAGGTAGCGGATTTCCTTGGTCAACTCTTTAATGAGATGGTTCGGCCTGATATGGTCTGGTACCTCACTGTTGGGCTCAGTCACCTGCAAAGTCACAGCAGACCACATTCAGACAGGAGAAATTAACAGAAGGAAGTCTGTTGTTGGCCACCGATGTGCATCCAGGAGATAAGAACAAACGGTGGTGACGCCTCTCTAACAGTAACAGCACTATAGGTATTTAAGGCAGAGTCAGGTATATATACGGAGATGACCGTGAGAACACTGTGTCCGATACTCACCTCTCTTTTCAACCAGGTCCTCAGTGCACTGATTAAAGCCTTGACCCCATCCACTAGGTATGTTGGCGGCAGACAGTTGTCCTCTCGTAGCTCTGACAGAAGAGGAAAAAAAAGCATTAAATCTGTAAAAGTCGGACAGAAAACTTTACTTTTACTATTTTTTACATTTACAAGTTGATGTTCATATCTTCTCCATCGTGTGAAAACCATCCACATCACATTTTGTGTCATAAATTGGAAATTGTGTCATATGTAAGTGTATAACGTGTTAAATGTTTCTTTATGGATTGAGAAATGTACCCTTCTTCAAGTTAGTATTTTCCTCTGATATGCAACACATTTAACTTTTACCTTACGTATAATATTGTCTGTTCTCATCTCCATGGTTTGTACACATTAAAAGGTTGACTCTCACCTTTTAGCGTTTCCAAGAGGTTTTTGGCCACATACCAACAGATGGCCTCGAAGTACGGAAACTTAAAGAGGTCTGGGGTTTTCAGACGACGCTCCATTTCATAACACCTACAAATCCACACATGAAACACAAACAGTTTTTTATTGATGAATTGCTTAACAACAAAGCAAATTTGTTTCTAAATCTGAAATATACACAATCAAGCCAATGGTTGTATTATCATTAAGTTGTTTACCTGAGCTGCATGCCAATATTGAGGTTGTGAAGGAAGTTCCCTCCAAATGCCATGCAATCCTGAGCGGTGAGAACAGCATGGATCCAGCCTGTAGGGGGCGCCAGAGTACAAATGTTTACACAACTCACCCTCAGAAGGCACTTAAAGAGAAGACCACTAAATGGACAGCTAAATACTGGGCCCTTGATCATGTAGGTATCGTGACCTGCATGAATATATGTAGATAGTACAGCAATGATATGCCTGACCACAGACGACCCGTACACATGAATACAAAAACAAACTTCTTATCCTCCCACAGACAGAAAAATAAAGATAAGGTTGTCCGTTACAATCACAGGCTCTCCCTCAGATAACCAGTGCTCTTTATACAACACAAAGTGAGAGAAAGCAGCGTCTGGGGGTTGGTGTAAGGCTGATAGACAGGCCTGATAATGCACTGGTTGACTGACCTACTGTGCTCTCTGACCCCCACTTAATTCCCACCTCTCCACACCCTCGCTGCCAAAAGCTCCCCGCACAATGCTCCTTCAGGCTGCTGAGAAAGCATGGCTGCAGGAATGATTGAGGACATCCAGCAGTTGACAGGCTGAATGAGCTTTGTCCGTTTGGGTGCACGGGGAGCGCTAAGGAACTCTACCGGCTTTAAAAAGTCTATTGAGACACTGATGGATGGATAATTGTTTGACTGGAGACATGAGCGTCACCTTAGGTGAATGGAACACAAACATCTTCTCGCCTATAAATAAAACTTCTGATTAACAACCGCACTGCTAGTTCAAGAAATGTAAGAAGTCACGTGCAGAGCTGACAGCAGTATCACTACTTTCATCATATTACATAACAGCACTGTTTTCCTTCAGTTTTCCATTGCAATTATGATCATTAAGAACCGTTTGGGTTGTTGCTCAGGAAGACATTCCCTCTCTGTTATTTCCCCTTGGCAATGACAGCGGACCTTCAAAAAGCCTGTATTTTCCTGGCAGCAGCCATGGGAAGCATGATTATTTTAACTTTTGAATACACGTGAAAAGACAAACAGATCAGCTGGGTGGAGATGAGATAGTCAGGCACCAGCTACAATCATAGACACGCAGCGATGAGTGGCACTAATGTGTCTGAAAGTTAGTTTGCCTGGAGACTCTCAGGCTGCTTTCACACATAACCCTCTTTGATTTTATCAAGTTAGAAAGCTGTCAGTCAAACCCGGGCACAGACCAAACAATCAGGACTGAAACACCGTTTCCAAGCAGACTCTGGTACTGTTTGTTTGTGGTCTGAAAGCCAACAGACCAACACCAGGATGTTGTGATTGTAGATCTGTGATTTTCGCGTTAATTTAACGGCTAAATAACTATTACACCATGTCAGTCATTGCCTTATTACATCTCAGTGCTGCTTTCAACAGGGTCAACAAGACGGACAGGAAAACTGGGTTGGACTTGGCACGTCTAAACTGGTTTACATCCTATTTGAATGACAATACTTTGCGTCGTTATTTTATTCTTTTAAACCCTATGCAAGTGTGTGTTTTTAGATTGCTTTGTATTTATTTTATTGATGCCGTTTATTTACACAAGTACATTTGCCTAACATTGCTGTACAAGTAGACTCTTTTTCATTCTGCCTCTTAACTCTTGTCTGTTTGTTGTTTTTCATAACATACGGTTGATTTGCAGCCTTCTACTAATACTGCTGAAAGTCATTCTGGCCTAGTCTGTGACACTGGAGAACACAAATAGAGCCTTAAGAGGCACTTTATGACCTGCTGTTGGTCACCAAACTACAGGTGAAAGCACTAAACCTCCTTTGACTATGATGATTATCTGCGTGACATAAAAACACTCATAGAAACGTCCCAGAAGCACACACATCAACACAGACCTGTAGGGATGAGCAGGGTTGTTCCTTGGGGCACAACACACTTGTAGCACTTCTCCACTTTGTCCCCAAAGAACACTTCACTCTGATTGGGCGAGGAGCTCCATGCCTCATATAGTGCAAGGTTGGCGGCCGTGGGCTTGATCAAGTAGAAGATCTTCTCGCCCTGCAAAGCGGACAAAGAGGAGTTCATAGTAGCATTACTTAAATGACACTTTGAGATTGAGGGTGACGTCATCAATATAGGCACAGCAGTGCTGCACCCAGAGCTGCTTGATGAATAGATGAGATGTTAGAAGCGGGGTGACCTTTCAGCCGGTGTTGGTCTATCAGATGTGGCTGCCTGTTCTAAATACCCCAGTGTGTATATATACAAACACACTAAAAGTCAACTGAGCTTGACAAATGACAGGGCAGAATGGTCTTGGATTAAAACAACAAACGAGTAGTTTATTTGGCCTGGAATATGTCAGCAACTCTTGCTTGACTTCTAAATAAATTCTGCTCTTTTGCATGCAAACACTCACCCAGAGAACATGGTACCAGACAGAAGTGCCTCCGAAGTCTATGTGGAAATCTGTGTAGCTGTCCTTGACCCCCATAAGGCAGTACTTCTGGACAAAGGGTTTAGGGAAGAACGAGTCGTCCGGCCAGTAGTTCTCCACCCAGGACATCTTCTGAGCCACGTCAGGAACCTGCACCAACTCTGACATCCTTAGTGGGTGGTAGGAAGAGGCAAAAGTGACAGAAAGAAAAGGTGAGACTTTGATGCAATTTGTTTGTATTGATATTCTAAAACTAAATAAATCAAGTAGACATCCAAGCATATTTGAGCAGGACGTTCAAGCTTGTTCTGCCGATGTCATATTGGTGTTTGCTAGTTTATATAAGCGATTTCTGAATCGTGACATAACTAACTTGTACTGCCAGTGTTTATAAGGAATCTGTGCTTACTGAAGCTCTTCTTTTAGCCAACAGAGCGAACAGACAGGAGCGCAGCTTACTTGGTGTCGGAGAACTCCAGGCTGATGAGGTTGAGGACCTTTGGTCGATGAGGGTTGGTGAAATACTGGATGAACTCGCTGAGCTTCATCTTGCTGTCTGCCTGCCGTGCCACATCTATCACATCTATGACCTTGTCGCCACCTAGATGAGAATAAGTATCGTTTAGTTCACATAATATCAGATGGAGGAGTTCTGGAGTCAGTGACTCCTGAATGACAAATATCTTCAACTTTTTTAATTGGCCGCTGAGTGGGCGTCGGGTTCACTGGGGTCGCCGGCCTGCTGGCATCTCCGTGTGCTTTGAGAGTTTCAGCCCTGAGGGAAACTGGCACCAATATGACAGTGTGGGGAGGGGTTGCACAGGGAGGCAAGCGAGACAATCTGTCAATCTGTCCAGACCACCAGTCCCAGAGGAGGAGGAGGAGGAGTGGGTGGAGGTGAGAGGGCTGCTGCGCTTAGTGCCTGTGTGCGTGGGAGACCTTGAGCGTGGAGGGAAATACGCGTATAGATGTGAGAAAGTCCGTGTGCATAGGCTTCATGTGTGTGTTTAAGCGTATGAGACAGACAACAGCAACTTGAAAGGAGAAAGAAAAAAGAAGCTGAAACTCGTAGAACACAGCTAACAGTTGGGACGCTACAAATCACACTCGGGTGACACATAGGGCCGGAAGTAGGACCGGGGTGAAGTGAATGAAGCAAGACAGCTGGTTGTTGTATTTTCCCCCACACCCCTCCTACTCACCTTTTTTATTACCCCTTTGCACATTTTGCCTCTCTTTCCCTCCCACAAGCACACACACACACACACACACACATGCGCACTCACAGACACCTCTGAGACCCAGCTGGCCAGCATCTGATGACGGAGAACAGCTGGAGTAAAGGCAGTCAGTCACACAGTGAGAGACAAAGCTGCCTGGAAACTACACAACACAAGCTCAAACACCAGCTTTACAAAATGAACACCCCGACTGAAAGAGCACCACAGGAACCAAGACACAACTGAGCTACCCACTGTAAATCCAAAATATGTACGACAACACCCAGTAATGTTACAGTGGTCATTAATCAACTTAATTATTGCAAATATGTCTGTCAACAGAAAATGTTTTCTAAATGCATGCAAAATCAGTTTAAGATTGATGTTTTTCTCATTAGTCATGAATGTATACAGCAGTGTGGTGACAATTATCAATCAATGCTACACTGCAGTTTTAAGCTCTTTACTATCAAAATAGCTTTAGTAATATAAGCAATATAGCAGAGTAAGAGCGTCGTTCCTTAAGCGTAATACTGCAGTCAAATGGTAGTTTCGGTTCTCCATCCCACAGACGTGTACTGTCTGTCTGAAATGATAAAGTATCTGCTCGGGGTCAAACCAACACTTAAATCTTCTACACTGGAC
Source organism: Eutrigla gurnardus (assembly GCF_963514095.1). Taxonomy (NCBI): domain Eukaryota; kingdom Metazoa; phylum Chordata; class Actinopteri; order Perciformes; family Triglidae; genus Eutrigla; species Eutrigla gurnardus. Next base: position 8,822,116 of record NC_139932.1, on the reverse strand, counting down.
AAACATTAAGTCAGCTGCACAGATCGGGGCAGAGGCTGATGCAGACTATGGAAATTGGAAGTTGGTTTTGCCCTGAGCAGTATCGGCTCATTGCAGACGGAGAGTAGATTTCTGGGAGATAAAGAAAATATAACATAGCAGCTTGCTGCTGTAATGCAGATAATAAAGTAGCATTTTTATTTTACCCGCTACGGTAGAGATGCAGAAAATCTGAGAAAATAGACAAAGGTCGCTTGACCTGACCTGAAGCAGTGATGTGGCAGTTATATGGTATGTGGAGCCAGCATGCCCCAAATTTGACATATTTTACAATAAACCCTCCGTTATTGATCAATCGTTTTGATCCATCATAAGACTTCCACTGACCATTCATCAATGCTCTACCACTGGGCCCCAATTATTCACAACGCACTATTTTGGCTACACAACCGTTTAGACCCTAGTGACACAAAGAAGACACCAGCCTTCACTCCCGTTGTCCCATTGTCTTCCAACTGTAGGAAATGTAACCCAACACTCAGTCCCTGGTCACAACACCTGTGCCTTGGCTTACTGCTCAAAAGGGCATGGGGGAGAGCGGGAGAGAGAAAGGGGGAGTCTGTAATCTGAACTTAATGATAAAAACACCAGTGGGCTTGGTAATGGGCTTGTAACAGGAGCTGGGAAGTGGCAGGCCGTCTCAATAAGGAATCGTAGTGTCAGAGAGAGGGTAAGGAAAGCTTAGCCATTACTCATTTAGAACTCATTCAGCCATCGCCTGATGCCCGATAAGTGGGTTAAAACCCCATGAACCTAGAAACCTGTTCTTATTGACACACAGATGGCGCCCGCTCAGCATTGGCCACTTAGCAGGCTGACGTTGGGTGGTTTCATTAGCTTTTAAACGGAGTGAGGCGACTGTGTATTCCCACAACCTTCCCAAAGGATAAACACAAGTGCGTTTTTGAGATCCGATATGACGGCATGTATTTAACACGGCAGAATAGAGGCTGTTCATCATGGAGGTGTCCTTACCCACATACTGCTCCACGTCTTTGACAGAGAAAGTAGGGACTGGGAGTTTGAGTCCCAATCCCTCCATCTCTGTGACCGCCATGGGATAGTTGAAGCCGTGTCTCTCCAGGTACCTGGTCGTCACGTGCTCCCCCTTCATCTGCATCATGATCTCTTCACCGCTGAAACAAGATCATGACGTGTTCAGTAAACTTGACCTATTTACACCATGTGGCGACTGCAAGAACTGTGATCTTTGTATTAAGATCACGTCTATATATTTATGCCATTAGCTTCAATTATAAAACCAGCTTTATGAGGACATTTTTATCTTGTTAAACAAATATGAATAATGCTTGACCCTTGGCGGGTGGGTTGACAGGTGACGCAATTATACATTTGCATGTGTCTAACTTGATACCTGGCAAAGGTCCGGTTCTGGAGCTCCTTGACAAACACCGGGGTGCCAGCCTGCACTGGTTTCGACCCATCATCTGGCTCTGTGTAGTCGTGCCTGTGACCGTTGACGCGTCTTTTCACTGCAACAAACAGAGACAACCAAGGCTGATGGAGGTTGTTTTGTTCTAACTTCATCACGCTATTTGCCATCTTGAGGCTTGTTCTCCCGACAAAGTGGTAAATTACGCACATCACCACTTAAAAAAACACCTTAAACACCAATTAAATTAGCATGTTAATGTCTGCTCTTTGAGCTGTCCTAGGTTGAGCCCACACCTGCAAAAAAAAATGTTGACCTGTGTAACACTGCAGTGTCCCTGTGACCAGGGAAATGACATGTACATGTAAGGCAGAGGATCAGGCGACAGTTGTGATGAATGAGATACAGACAGATAGCAAAGGAATCATGCCAGTAATGACAAATAGCAGTACTCACTCAGGGAGGGTCCGTGTACAACATCACAGTTGGGACAGTGGTAAACGTCGATATCCACAGCATGATGCTCTTCTACCTGCACACAGCTGGAAACGGACAGGCAGTTAGAACATGTTCTTCCAATACGTTTAAACAAGTTTCAGGATGTGTCCTTGCATCCCTACCTCGTGGGACATTTTTGAGACTTTGTTTTTGTTTTACAGTTGGACGACATCAAAGAATTAGCATAATTGCCTGCAGATTATTTTCGATTAATTGCTAAGCTTTTTAACCTATAAAACCCCCCAAAAAAGGGTTAAATACCCAGGCCATGGGGATGCTCATGTTTGGTAGTTGCAGGGCAGTTTGCTTCCATAAAAAGACAATGGAATGTTGTAAAAGTAGGTCGTTATCAACTGCACCAGAGTTTACTTGGTGTCAAATGTCGAAAATAATCCTGCCCATAAAGCCTGATTTGTTGTGCTGGCTAAATTTGTGGGGAGCATCGAGTTCTTTGCCTGACCTGGAAAAGTTGACACGCAAGCTAATGTCAAACGGACGTTGTGTGTGAGATGTCAGAGGTTACAGATTTGGGATAAACAAACACTGAGAAAGTACAGTTTGGGTCTTGAACGCAACCTTTGCTCTGATCAATTCCAACACATGTTCTACAATTGCAGCCTCACAGAAGACAGAAGCAGGAAACTTGAAGCACATTTCAAAAGCCTTCGGACAACAATAAGGTTAGGGTCATGGCCCTGGTTAATGCCACATTCACATATCATTAAGACCATTATTTTTTAACAGACAAGTCGGAAAAAGTCAAAAGATATCTGGCCACAAGAATTGTCAACAACGTGGTGGTGAAACGGCTGCAAAACCCCCACAGCATTTACAACAAAGAAATCTAAAATGAACACTATTACTATTACACTAAGTTAAAAATAAATAATATATGTTTTTTCTATTAAAATTAGATTTAATTCTGTAAATATAATCATTGCGTTGGATATCGCAAATGTTGCAGTAGCAATACGAGTAAAATTGCAGTCGTGGTAACCATCACAGAATAAGCGTGAACACTCAAGTTGGAATAATGGGAGTTTTTTTTCTTTCCTCCGCAAACACAAAATAAGGTCAAAACCTTGGTCATCAACGGCTTGTATAAACAGTGCGTTTTGTTGTGGCTTTGCGTTTTTCCTCCCATGGATCTGCAGTGTCACTCATATCACTACCTCCGACTGTCCGGCAGCAGCCAAACCACAGGAACCAACACACATGAATTCCTCTCTTGCATACCAAAACCCCATTCCTGAGCAGCATGAACAGCAACCAAGTTGCCATTCAGTTTGAAGAGACACCAATGGCTATTGAGAGTCCTCAAGCACATGTGCACCAGACATTTTTATGTTTAAGTGATGTGAGGGAGACACAAAGGAACCTCTGTACATAACAGGCTACCATTGTGCTTGTCATTTGAAAGTGATTCTGGAGATCTGAAGACAATAAATATGTTTTATGAGCTCATGTTGAGCTCATAAAACATATTTATTTCATGTCCTCGCCTGACCTGGAAATAAACGTTTACAATGCTCTTGCTGCAATCCATGGACAGTTCTTTGCTCAAACGCTTATCAGAGTGCCCATATCTACGCACAAACATCGGCACAATAAAATGTAGATGTTTGGATGGAAGCCAGCTAGGACGCACATTCAGAATGATCACATACTGCTAGCCTGATCAGAAACCTGCAGGGGGAATGGAGCTGACCACAGTCTTCTATCAGCTTTGATCTAAGAAAAATTACAGGAAACTGTAAAGGAAATCAAGCAGAGGGCCATTAACTCATCAGGAAGTGGTGAGCTCGTGTGAATGCTGGCCCCAATCCCCCTGGTGCACTAACAGGATATCAACAGTAGCTGCCTCTACACGGTTTAACACATGTAACCCGGTGCCATTAATGGCTGCAAAAACAGCGTCTGTAATGGAGACGAGCTTATTTAATTGTCAACGTCTCTGTCATAACATGCATTTAGATCATACTGAGTAACTTACAAAACAGTTACAATTACATTAAGCCACCAAACAGCCATAGGAAAAAAAACAAATATATGAAATTGCCCAAAAAAACACGTAGTATGTTTTGGTGTGAGGTACCTAGTTTGGGAGAAATCAGCTGTAGAGATGTCCGTACTGTATTTTGGTCCCATAAGAAGTACTCCTGCTCTTGCACGTGAGCAAACGGATGACCAACAATAACACATTGCAGTGCTTGGCTGTAGTATTAGGACTAGCTCATGCATCAGGAATCTGGCTCACATGTGGCCGTTCACTGGGGGGAACGCATGAGTCACGCAGCTCTCTGCCGACGGGCCCGGGTAGGTTAAGATGTGTGAGAGCTGCATGAGCTCAGCTGAGGAGACCTTGTCCTCATCTCACATGGTACTTTCCTTTATGTAATACCACAGTGGGAAATCGGGGCACTGTGCCACATACGCTGACCTGACTCAGCCTATGTGTCACCTGTAATGATTAATACATAACAAGGCAGCGAAGCTCGTGAAACTGTGTGGACTCGAGATAGAGAGTGTGAAAAAAAAGGAGGGGGAAACTCAGCTGAAAGGGAGCGAGGGCCAAGTATTTCCTGCCTTGCACAGGCTTGATGATGCATTGCATCATTGCAAAGTGTGCAGAATGTTCTATTCAGTTCAGTTTCTCATACACTCAGAGAGCAGCGATCGGATTGGCAACAACTAAACTGACGTCATCTGAACACTTAATGACACGGTGTTATCATATGTTGTCGGAGAACAGAGCATATTGTGATAGAGTGACAGTACAGCAGTCAATACGTCTCACAAAAGATAAAAAACTAAATCTTGCCAGACTGGAGACTGGAGGGTTATTCTGTGACGCCACTGCAGAAGATTACCAAGCAAAACATCCCTTCCTGAATAAGAGGAGATGTGTGTACTTGGCTAAACCCCTGCCATCAACAACCCCTCTCCCTCCACTTCCTCTCATCAAGGGCCTCTTCCTGTGTGACTGAGAGGGCTTATTCATTAGTGCATGCACTGTGAGGGGTTCATTGTCCTGCATGATCAGTGCAGAAACACAAAGGCTGGAGGCGGGCATCACCATTATTTTCAGTTCTAAATAACCGCTCTACATGGGGCGGCGACACGCCTACATTAGGGACCTGGCAGATCCCTAATGGATGGGTGGTAGAGATAGAGGAGATGAGGGCAGTTAAACACACCTGGCTATCTTTATCTACCCCAGAGGAACACCTGACTCCTCCGGCCCTTTGCCGAATGCACTCAACCAAAGCTTATATAAACACTGCTGGACTTAGACGGCGGTCAGAGCTACTGAGCCTTGACAGATGGATAGAGCTCTATAATTTTGGCCTTATTGGTTAAATCATTTTAGCGAGCTATGCAGACATCCCCGCAATGGTTACAGCTTGAAAGAGACCGTAGTGAGCTGGTAAACAACAGAAGAGGATCACTTTGTTGTTTATGGGGCGTCGGGGAGCCCCAGGGAGTTTTAACAACTTAATTGTTTTTGGTGCAGGTTGAGTCGCCCCGAGGCTCAAAGAACTGGGGCTGGACCTTCACACGTGTCTTCAACATGGTTGTCTTAAGGCCCCCAGTGCCCCTGTAAAACCCACAAAGTTATCACTCTCTTGTGGCCGTCTCCTGCTTAAAAAAACACCAGCCGCCAAACTTGGTCTGAACTCACCTAAAAATGGACCGTCTTGTGCATGCAAACCTCTCTCTACACTTGTCGATGAGGACTTTTGAAAAAACATTATGAATTACAATGAGCTAGTTGTTCTGGACATGGGATAACTAAGAAGTAAACCAGCATACTGAGTGGTCCACATTATATTTCAGCCAGACTTTACAGTTTTGTATTCAATTTGGCACAGAGATGCTAATCAAGTGGAAAGCTATTTATGGACTTATTTTTGAGCCAAGTCTTCAATTTTATGACAGAACTGCAATATCTTTAATATCATAATTAAATGTGACCGCAAATCAATTCACAATGCTGTTGACCCCAAATCAAAATTGATCAAACTGGATGTAATGCAGTTTCCCTTCCCCCAGAGACACCTTGCTAATGACTGTAAACAAACCTCTTAACAGGAGCTATGAGGCTGCTCTTTACTTTGGCCAATTAAGTAATCAGACATCTAAATAGATGATCTGAAACATTTCTTTCATGGACAACAGTCGCAAAAAAAGAAAAATCCTTCATCTTGTCCATCCATCCACTTAGCGTAAACACTAAAAAGGCACTCTGTAGACGCTATCCATCTCTCTTTAGTGTGCTCGCAATCTGTGCGACATTGACGGATCGTGCATTGAACTTGGTTAGCTGGAGCGCCCATCAATCATTCCCTCTGTCCCACTGAGCCCTGCTAGTCTATCATCACCCCCACCGTCCATACCTAAACCAGACGACGGGCAGACTGGAGTGCCTGACACCTACGGCGGGGCAAACCCTGTGATCTGATGTGACCCGGTGAGGATTTCTAGCACAACAACATTCACATCGTTGAAGTAAAGTGGCATCTCGGAAAACACTGGAAACAGTCCATTTACAGCAGCAGGTCTTGTAATTACGTGAGGCTCTAAATGGTAAATAACAGGGTTCAAACTAACATTTGTAATCTAAACCACAGGCTCTAGCAGTGGCTTTACATGTCTAAAGGAGTGCTTCAGGGCAACGGTACTCAAACTATGACATATCTGGGCCAAGACAAAAGAAAACCCCAAATATATTTATTTTACACAAACTTTTTTAGATTTGACTTCTTTAATCATTAATATATTTGTGTAATATAGAATACATTTTCTAAGCATTTTTCAGATAAAACTTCAATAAGACAAATCAGTCTTTGGTTGATCAGTTTTACGATTCATAGGCATATCAAACCCCTTATGTCTAATCCTAAAAATGTTAGGAAGCATTGCATCAGGGGATCCAAGGCTCTCAACACAACATGAAGAATGCTATAATTTCACAATGATTAAATTAACAATAATATACCATTGCTGTACAATGTATAAAAATGTACAGCACATAAACACCTTTATGTGGATCCGGCATCAGCCACAACAAGACCAATCCACATAAAATACCATTACCACACATTAAAACTACAAGTTATACAGCATGAGGTATACAGTTTTTAAATATGGGGCAAAGAAAGAGATCAATACTCAATATCATCAATGAATGATCAGAATTGGAAGAGAAAATGTGGGACCTATGACACTTCCACTCTCAGTCAGCAAGTTAAAGTCTCATGTATGGGACCCGGATAGACAAGGGAAATGTATTTATGTTGTGATTCCAGACTAGAGTCTGTGGACCATGTGCATCAACACGAGGCTGCAAGCATTTAAGACCACCTTATCTAGAATAACATACAAGGCTTTCCAGTTCACGTCACTGATCACAACCCCAGTACAGATAAACCACACAGTGTCCTCATCCGGTTAAAGTCCCAGGCTGTGGGACCTGAGATACAGGTGATGGAAAACAGGACACTCTCCAGAAACCCGGGCAGCGAGACATGGTCCCCCACATAAACACAAACAGCAATTCAGCTCGGAAACTGACAAACAGGCACCGGGAGGCTGAGCTCCTCTCCGTGTCACTCTATTGGCATGCCGTCGTCCGCGGCCAGAGAATATCCCTTTCCTTCTGGCCAGCCTCGTGGGAAAGAGGCCGGAAATGTGGCTGGTTTTGGAGCTCAGTGTATGTGTGTCTGCTTATTAGTCATCAATGGGGGAAGCTCCAACATTTGTTCCTTTTCTTGCTGGCACATGACACACAGCCAGTCTTTTTTGGATCTGATTCGCCAGAAATCCTGGCTGCCAAGTTTTTTGGCAGAGCTCTCAATGTGGTTACGCAATGGCTTCCGTCATTCCGACACGAGCAAAAACAGATTATTGTATTCATAAACAGTTGCTGTGGAGATGTGCCCACACAGGCTGATTCACGGGACTGAAAACAGGTTATGGCTAACTTTTGTATGTCATCCAAGGGACTTGGGGCCTCATTGATAAAAATTTAAAGTTGAACAAAGTCAAGCCTCTCTGGTTATCAGAGTCTGACACACAACATGCCATTTGACCATAATTGTGATACATGTTCTTGATTCATATGACAAAATTCTGTCTCTTCTTTCTGGTCCAGACCAGCTTCCTTACTGAAAATCACCTCAGCTGGCTTTATAGTACTTGATTAAGGGGTTAAACCGGATTATTTAAATACAAATTGCAATTAACAAGCTCACTTTGTCACCATTAAAAAGTACAGATTCATCTTGACCCCCAAAGCATAGGGTGCTTCTCACAGCATCAAGTGTGGACTAGAGAAATGCATAACTGCAATCTTACATTTTAATTCTGCCATATGTGCTCAGACACACACACAAAGTACTTATTACACAACAATGAATTCCCCATTCTGATTATGACATCCACCCACCCACCCACGAAGTATGAATCACTAAAATCAGCTGCAATACCACGGGTCCACGTGTAATCAGCAATGGCGATAGGACATTAAAAACGAGAAAATAGGACAAAACAGCAGTCCACGGACATGTGTCTGCCTGGTACCTTTAAATAATCCCCCTGTTCACCACTAGGGGTCCCCTGCCATGTGCCTCCTCTGCCTGAAAGGGGGATTTAAATTTCTCAAGCTGTCAATCAAAAGCCCAACCATAACAAGTCCTTGTTCTTTACCTTTTTGCTTTCTTATAAAGCAAACCCTCAAAAGCACATGATTGATACAGAAAATACATCAAAACGCATACGCGGCTTGAAATGTGTACGTTTTAAAACTGAACGCTACAAATGAGGTACAACAATAAGCTTCGCGTTGCGTCCAAACAAACCGAAGTCGTTTATGAAATGCGGCTTGTGTAAAGGAAGTCTGGAGTAAGGCTGCGTTTGAGAAGTTGGCCGCGGTTGCGATTACCTTGAGTGACCTAACTTGGTGAGCCGGATTGCGATCTTGGAGCCATACACCGGCACACAAGGACGACTTTATATTGAGCTTAATCCGCTAAAAATCACAGTAAAGGCAACATTTAACTCGCGTCTTAAGTGACAACAAAGAGCTGGCAGACACGCAGCCGTTTCTGTGTCACGATGACCCCGCCGAGCGTTTGATCACCGCGGCTGACTGACACAGCTCGGCAATTCCTGATATATCCGCATATTAGTAGATAAAACTATTTGCTGTAGGCTCTACTAGAGCCGATAGCGTTATTTATCAGTAGAAATGACATATTCCATGTACATGTTGTGTGTTTTAGTCTCATTGGTAGAACAAAAAGAAGAATTCAAGGCAATTTCCAAAGACGGAACCCCACTTTCTTGGTAAAGTCGCGTCAATAGACGGTTTAAAACCCCCGTCGCCCACCGCTAGCGTTAGCAAGCTAACTTAGCTACCAGTCAACACCGCTTAGAGAACCGTCGCCTTTCTTTGATAAACAACCAGTGTTTGCCCCTTCTGGCGAGCCACGTCCATAAACGACATCGCAACCCACGTACCTGCCGTGAAACCAGTCTTTACAGATGTCGCACTCGATCATAAACCGGCTAACATCGTAGGGCTGCCGGCAGACACAGTACAGCGGGGCCGCCGCCATCTTCCTACTGTCCCCAAACAACGCAGGAATGGAGCGGGGCGGGGATTTAACCCAGGGTCCGGAAACAGCCGACGGCTGAGCCGAGCGTCCACGAGATCCTCCATTCTAGGCAATCCCACCTCTGACGTCAGTTTCCAAATTATTCATTTCCATCTGGTTGTGGAGGCACACACCAACAATAGACACAAACTTTCTCCGACAAAGGGATGACATAATGGTATTAATTTGGGCATTGTGTCAATGTTATAATATTAGATTTATGTGGAATCAAATCTGATGATTTTCAGACTAAATAAAAGAAATGGTGAGCCTCATAGGCCTCAGTAAATATATGATATATTCCTCATTGTAGGCTTTATCATTATTTAAATTAGCTTTAAAAAACAATACCCTAAATATAGCTAAATATTGCTGTAACTTCAGTTAAGGACACACACATACATAACAGGTTATGGTGTTAAGCCATGTGTTGAAGTGTTTCGGCTGACTGAAACTAGCACCTACTTCCAAACGTGCAGCATCAGCACCGACTTGTCAGGAACCTTAAAGTGCAACCGATGTGATGCAAAGACAAACGAGCATAATTGTATCGGCCAATTCAAAACTGCTCCGTCAGCAGAATATTTGCACAGTTGCAGAGTTTATCTGCACTCCTCTCCTCACCACAGAGTGAGTTCCTCTGATAGTGTTAAAAAAAAAAACTATGGCAGACGACACTGCAGGCCAGCCCAGCCAAAACACAACAGCCACCCCTGGTATGTCTCCATGGAGCGTGTCTGACATGCTCTACGTGCCTGTGTGGTGAATAGCAATGGGACCACCGACCCACAGCTTGATCTGGAAGCTGACAGCACCCATCCCCCCACACGCCCATCTGTGCCGCTCTGCATAGGCAAGCAGGCTCAGTGGATGCAGAGAGCCGTGAGCCCTCACTGCACAGGAGACATATGTGATTCATGCAGTTCAACTCAGTTGAGTTGGGTTTTTTCTTTTTCCCTTTGGTGAATTCTCAGCCAGCAGCAAGATGTAAACACATCACCCCTTCCTTTGTCCTCAGGCTGATAATACTGCAGACTGCACCGGTTGGATGTCGTAGAATAGATCGTTATCACATTAGGTTTTCTCTCTTGTCAGTGCAACTTCATGTCTGGTGTGCAGGTCCACCACTCCTCCTGGAAGTTCATTATCCCTCCTAAGTGGAGGTCAGCGCTTAGTGTCGTTGCTGAAGAACGGCTAGAGACAATTTCTCCACTTTTCACATGAAAACTGTGATCACTAACTGTAAACAAGTCACTTTAATCCACCTGAAAAAACCCCCCCAAACAGTCTGTTCACTAATTTAACATCATTTGATTGGTTTATGGACTGGTGTTACAACATGTAATGCCCCTCTGCACATGACATATAGTGTAATACATATAATACTACAACATAAGTAAAAAAGGAAGACAGACTGCACTTAAAAAAATAATAAATCAAGAAAAAGAAAGTGAAACTTTTTGCGTAGGCTATGTCACCTGAACTAAATTCTGCTATTGCTATTTTGTGTTTCTCTGCAAACAGAGACCACATAGCCTATAGATATATTAAAAAACTAACAATCTTCTTGAATTTATAAATACTTATTCATCAGATTATTTCAAAACTGGTCTCCTAACAACAACAAACATCTGACTGTATTATACTGCTATTTGAAATTGCTAATTGTCCCAATATGAAGGCATTTTTCCCACGTCACAACTTAGTCATTAAGTCCGTTTTATATATATATATATATATATATATACTGTATATGGAATATTGTTTGTATTCAATTACTTTATGTTCACACACGTCTAAGAATCAGTCTTAGTACTAAAGCGCCACCTCCTGACAGAAGAGCGACATCGCTCCCTGCGCGTTCACGGCACACGCCACGCGCTCGCTGACGTCACGATTTACACAAACAAGGAAGAGCGTGACGTATGGCAGCACCATGGATGTATCATGGTGCACTGAGATTCTGATGTGATTCAAGCAGCAGCTATAGGTGAGAATATGGCGCCCAAGGATTCCTCAGCGCGACTGAACGTCTAATCAGATGATAAATAAGGTAAGATGGATTCTGAGTGAATGCTGTGATACAGTCATCACATCTCTCCACTTCATAAACCAGCTGCACTGTTGATGCTGATGCAGTATATCTTTGTCAATACTGACCACATAAATATTCTAATTTCCTGTTTTGTTTGAACATATTCTGTCGTTTTGCTGCAGGATTACAGTGTTTATATTGAGATGTGTAATGTGCACACATGTACTGTGGCGTTTGTCTTGAGTGCATGATATATTCAAACAATAATTGCTCCAAAATATAAGGACAGTATAAGGGACAAATATTAAAATCAGTAACGTCATATATGGGTGCGATTTAAATGATCAATGTGGTATTATTGTCTGACAAATGTGTCAAACAAACAGAGATTATGTATTTATTTTTTAAATAAATGTTACATTGAATTCTGAAATCTTGTTATTTCAAGATATTTACAAAAACAAGAGCAAATATTGCATATTCTATTTATCTGAGGTGACGTTTTAATGCTTATCTCTTTGAGTGACTGTAGACGCGTGGAAACAGTGCTTCGTATAGTTAACCGGGCTGTGTTTTATGTGTGGTGGAGGAGCTGCAGAGCAGCCGCCGACCTGAAGATGAGGCGTCTGTCGCGGAAGAAAGCCCTGAGCTTGGTGAGGGAGCTGGACGCCTTCCCCAAAGTGTCAGACAGCTACGTGGAGACCTCAGCCTCAGGAGGAACAGGTGGGCCACTCCTACAATAACACAATAAAACATTATTAAGATATCAGAAGGGGTCACCATTCGGTCCGTCTCATCCACAGTGTCGCTGATAGCTTTTGGTGCCATGGCGCTTCTGGCTATCTTAGAGTTCTTCGTTTACAGAGACACTTGGATGAAGTATGAATATGAAGTTGACAAGGACTTTTCCAGGTATTTTCAGAGCTATTAAATGTTAATCATCACAAATTTCCAAACAAACAGTATGTGAAATGACTGTCAAACTGATATTATACTCCTTTCTCACCATTTACAGTAAATTGAGAATAAACATTGACATTACAGTTGCCATGAAATGCCAACGTGAGTATCCCACCTTCACTTCATGAATTGCTCATTGAAGTGCAGTTTGGGTGCATATATACGTGTGATTTGCATGCATGCATTTTTTATATCTGTGACTGCAGACATTGGAGCAGACATTCTGGACCTGGCTGAGACCATGATCACATCCAGCGGCCTCCAGTACGAGCCTGTGAGTCGAGCGTGTCTCCAAACATTCACTCCTTTTAAATTCTGCGTCAGAGCCCTTTTCTTTCCAGCTTTTTCACAACTGCATCTCTTCTCTTTGTGTGTTCGTTCAGGTTATTTTTGACCTGACGCCACAACAGAGAATGTGGCAAAGGTAAGCCGTCATGAAACATAGCAAAATATATTTAACTGCTGAAAGGAAGAGTCACCCTCGATATCAGTTTCAGCATATGACATATTTAGAATATTTTCACCACTTTATCTTGCCGTCAGACAGCCCTCAGAGTTGTTTTACCTTGCAGAACGGAGTAGCTGATCTACTGCTGCACCATCAGATCAGTGACTCGTGTTTTAGAGGGTTAGTTTGGCTTCACCAAAGTCACACAAGAACACAATCTACTTACATGTTCCGTGAGGTTAAATGACTGATTTTGTCAATGGAGTCTGGTGCTTTTGAAGAGAGGATAGATGGACATATCGGCTTTAGTTCCCTGTCAGAAAGGCCTGACTGGTGGCTGAAATATTCCAAACTGGGGTCGTGATCTATTGTAGGAAATACACTGAGTATTTATAAGCATACAACACACTTAAACATAAATCTGAATTATTCCTTCTAAAGTATATTTAGTGTATATAAACTTGCAGGCACACTGAAATAGGAAAGTGAGTCTATAGAATATAAAACTATGCAGAAATCTTGTGAGAGTTGCATATCTACATTCCAGATGTCGTTTTTTTTCTTGCATGTTGACAACCTGTTTTGTTGTTTTTTTTGTCTGCAGGACGTTGCTTCTCATACAGAACAGGCTGAGAGAAGAACATGCTCTTCAGGAAGTCCTTTACAAAACTCTCCTCAAAGGAGGACCCACTGCTCTGCCCCCACGGTCAGCTCCATATACCTGCAAACAAGCTATTCTCTGTTTTAGTCTCACAATTCTGCACATAATTCAGTATTATTATCTGCTGCGGGTGATGCAGACTTGTAGACATCCCTCTGAGAACTAATTAAAGAGTGAAATTGTGTGCTTAATGATTGTGTGTGTGTGTGTGTGTGTGTGTGTAGGGAGGATGCCTCTATGGAGCCGCTCAATGCTTGCAGGATCCACGGGCACGTCTACGTAAACAAGGTGGCAGGAAACCTCCACATCACTGTGGGAAAGTAAGAAACTAGAGGGAGTGTGTAAAAAAAAAAAGCTGCTGGCAGATATAACGAGAGGTCGCTGAGGAATCTCTTCCAACAGTCCAGCTGTAGGAGATGTGTAAATATGTCGTCTCCACTAATCTAATTGGTCTTTTGTCTTGTTGCAGGCCCATTCACCATCCTCAGGGTCATGCCCACATCGCAGCTTTTGTGAGCCATGAGAGTATGTCACATTTTATTTTCTGCTTATGCTCACTTAGGGTTCCTTTGGCTTGTTTAACAGAACAGCTTGATCAGTGATTCTCCCCGGCCTTGATTGAACCTCGCTCTCATCTTTGCATCGCAGCGTACAACTTCTCCCATCGAATAGACCATTTATCTTTTGGGGAGGAGATACCGGGCATCATTAATCCTCTGGACGGCACCGAGAAAATCACCCTCAACAGTAAGTTAATTCTGTGTTTCAAGAGATCGGAGAGGCTGAAACATATGATGGCAGAATAAATGACACATTGACACATTTAGTCAACTCAAACCATCCTTCACCTCGGATGATCACTGCTGGGTAAGAGGTTTCCTTTACAAAGAGGTTTCCTGATGTCCAATTTTTAAATTGATGATTTTTTCATTCATTATTCCGTTTCATTCCAGATAACCAAATGTTCCAGTACTTCATCACCGTGGTCCCAACCAGACTGAACACGTACCAGATATCTGCAGACACACACCAGTTTTCCGTGACTGAGCGGGTGAGTCACGAAAATGAAAAGTCCCTAAAATGACCACAACACTGAGGGAGGAGGGCTGGACAGAGGATGAAGAGTCTATAACACTAACCACCATGCTGTTGTTTTCCAAGGAGCGGGTGATAAACCACGCGGCGGGCAGTCACGGCGTCTCCGGCATCTTCGTCAAGTACGACACCAGCTCCTTGATGGTGACGGTCAGCGAGCAGCATATGCCACTGTGGCAGTTCCTGGTGCGACTGTGTGGCATTATCGGGGGTATATTCTCCACGACAGGCAAGCAGAGTTTCACTGATACAAACCGTCACAAAGGAAGAATAAATGCCACATAAATTAAATATAACTGAAATAAAACAGCTAAGTACACCACATAAAGGTGTATAAAGTAATTTAATTGGCTTAAAATGTGTTCTCTCAAGGCATGCTCCATGGGCTGGTTGGCTTCAGTTTTGACGTTATCTGCTGTCGCCTCAAAGTTGGAGTCTACAGACCCAGAGAGGTGAGACTTCGTCTGTAGCAAAGCACCGTAAACTCCACCATGAAGCAGACCTAACAGACTTACATGTGCTGGTTCTATTCTAGGATGTGGAGCTGAACAACGAGATGAACAATCTAAACAATCACCAGACTCCGCTGTTGGCCGACGATGTCCCTCAGGAGTAGACGTAGCTATGTCATGAAATTGTGTTTTTCTACTGAAAAAAGTCAAGCAAAAAATAAACATCACATCAAGAAACTGTGTTCCACGTGACTGCCATCATGCAGTCATTGTGTTTTCAAACATTATACAATGTTGCCTCAGAAATGTTGGCTTTCTCTTCCATTTGCTGTAATTGCTCATCATGCTGAGTGTTGAGTTGCCATTCTGGCTCCATTAAAGTAAAACAAATCCATAAATTACCAGTGAGATTTTTGTTTCAAAGCATTAATATGTTTGGCAAAG
The DNA here is from genome assembly GCF_963514095.1 of Eutrigla gurnardus. Classification (NCBI taxonomy): domain Eukaryota; kingdom Metazoa; phylum Chordata; class Actinopteri; order Perciformes; family Triglidae; genus Eutrigla; species Eutrigla gurnardus. The sequence continues at coordinate 8,806,433 of NC_139932.1, read as the reverse complement.
TCACAAAAAAATGTCTGGAGAGGATGATTGCATTAATTTAGTATTTATGGCACTATGTAAAATTTGGAAAAACACCTTGTTGCTTGTCATTTTACCAGCAATTAAAAAACAAAAAACAAACGTCATTTATTTATTGCAAAAAGTATCCGTTTAATGTAATTCTTAGGTTTTGTAAAGAAACTACATGGTGACGTCAAAGCATATTTTAAATGGACTGCAGCACACTTTCACTTTTTCTCCTCTAGTTTATTTTGTTTTTTTTGTCAAGCAGACTTTGAATTAAGTGTTGTCAGAGCAGGGAATAAAGGTGGTCACACATTTTCGTAAAACGGCAGCAGAAATAGGATGGAGTCAATGGTTACGTGTTGCTGTCGTTACATACAGTCAGAGCAGCGCTGGCCTGGGTTTCCTGTACCAACAGAGCCCTGCAGCAAAAGACAGCACTTTGTTGTGGGACGGATACAGAAGAGCAAAAACTCTGAAACGACACCATTACAAAAACTGACAATAACACTTCATCATACAGACCGTGTACAACTGCAGACATTTTGGTTCATTATCCCCCTCTGAAATTAGGAGGACAGTTACCATGACTACACCACAGACATGGGCTTTGCATAAACATTTATTTCGTTTTGTCCCTTTTTCTCCCATATAGGCTCATAACTGTTGTATTTGTATTCTGCCAAGAGTCAAGCCACATACAATACTGTACACATTTTTCTCATTTGTTTAGTAGAACTCGGACTTGCCCGTCACACTTAACACTTTTGGTAGACTCTGCGGGAAGCTCTGTGGTGGAATCGTGTAAAGACACTCACCAAGCAAAGATCAAACAGTCAAATACAATTTTTGGTACTCTATAAGAATAATATGTAGTTAAACTATTTACAGATCTTCCACACTGGGGTCAAGGATGTAATACCTAAATCCCTCATTTGTAACCTAGCACTTTTGTGATTTAGGTCCAGACTGACATATAGGTCACAGTGTGTCTTGCTTAAACATAGAAATCCATGTGCCCATCAGGGAAGGTATGGCGAACATCAAGGCTCCGTACTTGGTCCACTATCTTTCTGTTTAATTTGCAGCTGCCGCTTGAATTTCGCTCTTATGCAGACGACACTCAACTCTACATCACCACAAATCAAATGATAGCTCCATTATCTGTCCTGTTTACTAGCTGTGAAAAGCAGTTTGAAAAAGCTCTTCTTACACATGAAACTCACAGTAGCTTTGACCTTTTATTCACACTAGGGCAGTTTTCTTTCTTTCACAGTCAAATTCAGTAAACCTCAAGACCTCCTAGTATCAAGGGACCTGCCTCGACAACTAAATCATCAGTCAAGAGTGCCTTCATATCAAATGTCTTGAAGCACCGTCGCCTACTATCTGCTGGGTGCCCCGATAGCTCCTTCCCTGCCGCCATCTTTCTTTGGAAGCGCTGTTAGCTCCAGTTTGTACCTCATGTATTAGCATTACTTTGGAGTCACAGCCATAACCATCCTTTTCTCTAATAAAAAGAAAATACTTGATGTTTGAAAAATCCAGAAGAACGTTTAGCAACACTTAGTGCTGTTGAGTTGCAACTCTGTTTCCTAATACATTTTGTAGGCAGGGTGTGTTCATATTAGGAAACAGAGATGCAACTATGGTTCAAAATCTTTTCATTGCGCTGTGGATGGAATTTTTTTACATCCAGACGGTTCAAGAAGATCATGAGGTTTCTATAACAGTAAGTGTTGTTAAAAGACCTCCTAGGTTTTTCAGACATCTCTTGGTAATCATTTTGCAGGGATATTGATGGTTATCATATGACTCAAATGCAGTGCTAATACATGGGAGGCACAAACTGGGGCTAGGTATCCTCGAGTGACCAGTCTCCCTACTCCACTAAATTGCCTTCTTGGTCCAACAATCACGTACCTACAAATCTTTAACATGTGAACCACTATGGGACTGGACCTAAGAGTTGATATTTGCTACATTAGCACTGGACCTTTTAGAATACCATTGTTGTAGATGGCATGTCCAATACTACAACCTCATGTAAATTTGAAATTTGTCCACCTATGGCTTCGACTTCACCTGTAACCATCCAAGAAGAATGGGGGTCCCTCTATGAAATGCCTTTCGAGATTGTGGGGGATGTTTGTCTTAGAAAACATAGTCTCGGATGGGAACAGTTGGGAGACATTGTACAGTATGTGACACTGGGCTATACAAATAAATTTGACTCTGGTGTACACTTATTTCATATTATATATACTGTGTACATATTTATGTATACATGTACATATATACATATATTAAGGTATGTATATATGTACATATATACATATATATGTGTGTATAATACACTGCCAAGGTCTACCACATGTATCAGACTAGCCTTTGACGCAAGTATAAAGATGTAAAAGTAGTAAACTTAGTTTCAGTACAAACTGCTGTACAAACAGGCAAAAAGTGGATGAGCAATCAGACATACAAGGTTTATGTTGACAGACATACTGACATTATTTATGATAGTAAATGAGTGACGACCTCGACAGCAGGAAAGATGATAGATTTGTACGTTTCAGTATAGTGATACTGTTGTCTTGTGTGGTCAGAATTTAGCTTAAATTCTAGTCTCAATCTGTGGACTGGCCTCGAGACAGATGGTCTGTGTCACAAAAAAAAGCCTTCAGTTCGATTTTGGGTGTCATCTTAAAAAGGCAGTAGATACACGTTATGCAAGACATACAGATATCCAAATCACCTGCGTATTAAAGAGAGGACTTGGATCACCCCACAGTAGAAAACAGAGAACCAAAATAATCGTATAGAAATCGTCCTCCGGTGAAGCACTGCCGTATTTCAAGTATGAAAAAAAATCATCACAAGGCAAGGCAATGTACCTAGATTCATCTGAACCAATGATGTGGAAAAGAAAACGGAAGTCACACAGAAGGCTTATTGTTGCATATATAATTGGCCACGTTGAGAAGAAAACAGTAGGTACAAAATGAATGACGACACATTTTTTTTTTTGGACAGGGTCTGGTGACTGAACAGTGTCAACGTTTTCAATACTTGACAAATAATTCATGGCTAGTAGACCTCTTTTCTTCCTACCGAGTGCTTCGCAAAACGGCAGCCTCCCACCTGTAGAGAGTAGACGGCTAACCCACACAAAAAGGAGGATTTAGAGTGTCCTCTGTGAACGGTCAGAGTCTCAGATGTTAAATCCTGCTGACAGCTAAAAGATGAGGGCTGCGGCGGGCAGGAAGACTCAGTTGGTTATGGTGCTGGATGCGCGGAAGTAGGAGAGGAACTTAAAACAGAGGCTGACCACAAAGTACCAGATGTTTCTGGCCATCTGGGAGCGGGCGATAAACACCCTCCAGATGAAAACCACCAACAGGGTGTTGAAGGTGTAGCGGATGTTCCTCAGTCTGGGAAAAGAAGGAGGACAGAAAGGAAAAACCATAAGGGTTTTATACACACAGATAATAATACAACATTAACATTGTTAAGATGTACATGGGATTACTCAGCAGTTTGTGCGTACTGTGAATTTGCATTTTCCCCATAAAATGTGTTCAAGATGGATTCAATTCAATTATATTTCCGTTATGGTACGTGTAATAATACTTTGAAGGGATTGCAGCTGTAATTTCCCCTCTTTCTTATATGCAATGTCAGCACCAACAGCGCCTTCGTAATGTAGTTTTGTGATTAAGAAAAAAATAAAATAAAATTTGTCCCTTGTTTTATGCTATAAATATAGTTTTTTTTAATGTTTAGTTGAATTTTATGCAAACTAGTATCCTGCTTGCCTCTTAAAAGAGAAAACAGAAAGGAGGTTCGTCTCAAACCAGAAGCACAACATTTGATGTTGCATTAAAATGATAGGGAACAATAAGCAATGATGGTTAGGCATCTCTGCTGAAGTGAATTCATAGAAATATCTGATCGTATTGCCAAAACACAAAGCACCAACAATCCATTGGTCGGACAGATGGAACCCCTTCTAGTCCTGTTAAATTTATGTCGACTTACTTCCTCAGATGCTGCCGGGCAGCAGGAATGTCGGACATGTCTTCGTTCAGGACGTACTTCTTGGTGCCGAGGCAATAGTTCTCGATGTACTCGGGCCAGTTCAGCTGGCGAACATCAAAGTTAAACATCTGCAAGACAGAAAAGATGTGTAAGGAAGGCAAAACCAAAGCTACTTTCTAATTTGTAACTGAAAAGAAAAATGTGAAATTCCACTCTCCCCCACTAGATGGAGCCATAGACTCCCACATACGACCAACTTGTAGTTAGATCAGAGATCCTTAACTGCTTGATCTCTCAACCATATTAAGATTAAACACTGTAGAAGAAGCAATAATATCTTCAGTGGTGGAAAAAGTATTTGTATAATTTATTTAGTAAGTAAAAGATGTATACAAATACTTTTACTTTCTACCTAGTTGGATTGCTATGATGGATGCATTAACATATAGATACACAATGGCTTATTTGGGCAATAAGGAGCCAATTTGAACTATTTTATGTACAACTGGCAGTGATGGAAGCAGTACGCTGATAGTACTAGGTCTGAAAATACTCCATTACAAGTAAAAGCTCTGAATTGAAAATGTTACTCAAGTAAAAGTACAGAAGTTTTATCAGAAAAATGTATTGAATCAAATATAAAAGTAAAGTAACCATGATGCAGAAGATGGTTCCTTACACTCCTTAGTCATAGAATATTTTCTATAAAATTGAAAACGACATAAAATGAAAACGCAGTACAAATTATATTAAGTAGAGAACTCAATTGACTGTTCTTTGTCATTTTCTATTTTTTAGTTGTAAATCGACTTCAGATGGGTGAGAGAGTTTCTAACGTGGATCCGAGGATCTGGTTCCTTAATAAGCGTGTGATTGTGGACACACTCACCTTCTTGTCCTCTGGGCTGAGCTGGCTCATCAGCATGCTCATGTTCTCAGAGTTCCACTCCCAGTCCTGGCTGCTGAAATACTCCAGCAGGCCGATGGCCTTGTGCAGGCGATCGAAGATACGCATCATCCTAGAGCGAGAAGGAAGAGGGGGCCGGGGTCAGAGGTCACGCCACGCTTTGACTTCTCTTTACATTTCAAGTACGACAGATAGCTGCGAGCCTCACTGTGGTTTTTGTCCAGAGAGACGCAGGAAAAGGTCGTAGATGAGGGCGGGGAACTTGTGGCTGACCAGGATCCAGTACTGGTTGATCAGGTAGTTGGAGGTGATGTTGGCGTTGGGCCGGCGGAAAGCCTGATCCAGCGGGTTCCTCTTGAAGGAAGACATCACATGGTGCTCTACAAAAAAAAAGGTGCATGGTTTAGGAGATTAATTAGACCACAAAACACTATTTATCTCTGGGAGAAAGATTTCTGATAAATACTAGTCTCGGTTGGTGCCTCTCAAATATGAGCATCGGATTTTAATCATAGAGCTAAGCACCTTGAAGACTCTTTTAACCAAATGGATGAAAAATGATTACACCAGCTGATGATGATTAAATAGTTTCCTCATATAAAAAGAATATATATGATATATCTTTGTATGAAGGATTTGGAAACACCTTCAGAACAGCGGTAAGAGTTTGAGATCAGGTATTTATTTGGATGCTGAGCTTTGTGACTCAAATGTAACGGCAGCACAAACTGGGTCAAACCTCACTTTAAAAGTGAGCGGAAAAGTGGGCGTCTCATGAGGAGATGAAGGGGAAAAAAAGAGTCCTTTCAAGCGATTTCAAATATTCCAGGTTGTCAACATCCGCTGACGTGGGAGAACACAATGGATAAACACACTTTCTATGCAAGGATCACGACTTCCGGGAACCAATGGCCGGCCTTAATCATAACATGATTTTCCGCTCTGGTTCTCGGGGGAATATCAGGTGGGAAGCAGCCACACAGTGACTTCCCCCTACTGGGCAGCTCATCCCAACCACCCCCCCTCCTCCTCCAGCAGCCATCCACAGATCCAGAGAGCAGCCATGTGACCACGGACATTACATCACACGCAGCATGCGAACTAGGCCTTACACCGCTCGTTTCTATGGCAACGGATATGCAGGGGTTGCAAGGGGCCGAGAGATGACCGGATCCAAAGTGACAGCCAGCTGTGGCCTGGCCCCTTGCAGCCTGGTGTGTCGCCGCTAACCTTGAGCTGCCCTCCGAGTCTGGGACAGTGACGACGACGGAAGGAGGAGGCGCTGGATCCTCCACCTTTACTCGCCTTTTTCAATTTAATTACTAGAAAAACACCTTCTGTCTGAGAGGGCATGCATTGTTTTTTGGTCTCCTCTGATCGGTGTGTTTTAGATTGGCTTCATTCCCACTTCTCGTTCGGGCCAGCGAGATAAGAGTACACGGCCGCTCTTTCATAACAGCGAGTTGCCGTGATGAGACTTAATCCCGCCACGAGCCATCTGGTAGCAATTTCCTCGGTGAAGGGAGCGTGTTTGCTAATCTGAGAGGAAATGGGAAAGAGAGGGTCCCTTGTCATCCCGCGAGCCTGACATCATCCACAGCCCCTTTAATCCCACTGTATCTGATGACCGCTGGGATGGAAACTATGAGATGACTCTTCATGTGTAATTTCATCGTCGCTATTGTGACCTCAGTGATCACAAGGGCTCCGACTACTACCATCAATTCAATTCATCAGAAATCTGCATGAAATACTGAGTGATGATAATAATGTTAAACATAGTATGAATTAAATGTCTAATTACACATACATGCGATTGCTGGATCCACAATACATGTTTTCCTTTGTATTTCTTATGAATGGGGACAAATGTAATAATTATTTTGAGGGATTACGTAATTGTTTTTGTTTTTTTATATGCAATGTCCCCACCATCAGTACCGGGACAGTTCAAATCAGATAAAATGTGCTAAATTCCAAATATCAGAGCATATCTGTGATTGAGGGATTGCCTGGCTGAGCCGGCGCCTAGCAGCTAACAGTGCTAACAGGACAAACACTTTGAACTGATGAGGAAAGTCAGCAGATCACCAGTCATTATGATTAATCGCGAGGGACGGATCGATGCAGTGACACAAAATGCATCGTTTTTAAAAAATATATATTTTTTAATTTATAAGTGACGTCGGAGACGCCCTGCAACAGTAAAAAATCCAAAGCATGCAGTGAAGGAATATGACCTTGACCTTGAGTGATGGGTGAGTGTAGGCAGAATTTGTATTTTGGTCATTACAGCCGACAGCGGCATAACTCATATTCACAGCCCAGTTTATTTATTTCTCATTTCTTTTGGATCTAGGGCTAGAATGTTGGACTAAAATATGTTTTTACTGGGAAGATGTTTCCAGAAGAGGGTTTCACGGCTAAAACCATAATTATAATAATAAAAAAAGCTTTTTACATAAAAATAATTGAAAATAATTGAGCTTATTATTTCAAATTGAAAACTTGTTCCATCCTAACTCTCAAAAATATGCAAATATATCCAGAACTTCTTCATATGTGACAGTTAAAAACTACTTCTTGAGCAACACCCTTCTCATGTTAAATCCATCTTCTGACTCTTTCCAGCAGGGGGCAGACACTCTCCACAACTCTCCCCGGCACAACTTCACTACCTGATAGGGGCTGTTATGTCACAACACTGGAGTATTGATTTGTAATGATGAACGGGACAACAATATTGTGGGATGCCAGCAGGCGCAGACAAAAACAGCTCTATAAATATCCGCCTGCAGTGACAGGTTTTTATTAGCTTTAAGCAAGACAACAAACAATGTACCTACCAATCTCTCCCCAGTGAAACGGGTTGATGCCGCCGGTCGTGCAGTTGTACACCAGAGCTGTTTTCGGTCTGCAAGGTGTGCAAGAAGAAGGTCATAATAATGAAAAATAAAAATACATTTCCTGAATAAAGTGATGTGCAGAAGTGGTTTAAAAGAAACAGCATATTAATCTGAGACAACACATAATAAATAACCTGTTTAACATTCGTTACAATGCAGAGTAAGTGCTTAGCTGGAATTTTTCTGTTTTACTTATGACAATAAGTGCAGGTTTGTCAGATACATAAACACTTGTATAATCACATAATGGTGTGAAATATGATGTGTTTTTTCCCTTAATGGAATATTGGATGTAATATGTGTCTCCAAACCCAAATGTTTGGAGGTTTATTGCATGTATTATCTTATAAACTCTCTCCAGCATGAAAACAGACCGAGACAAGGAAAACTTCTGTTATGACCTAAGAATTGTCCATTCCTTAGTTAATTATTTTGACTTTGCTTATATTTTCCCCCACATTTCTGTCTGGCTGAATAACTTTTAGCATCTTTAACAGCTGCTTATTGCCATAATAGGTTCTTTTTATTTAACAAGGTTCAATAAACAAATATATATAGTAGGAAAGATATATATTTTACCCATTAATGTTGCCTAAATATGTGGTATTCGGCTGTTGCTTGTACTTAGCTCTTGTGTTAATTCTGATTGCAAAAAGCCAAGATAGTAACAGAAAGCCAACATGGCGCCGGCCCAAATGCCCAACAAGAAGCCTTAAAGTTTGCTGAAGTAAACAGGCGATAGCACAACAAGCTAGCATGGAGCTTTTACAAAGTTTGGACTCTCATCACACGGTACTTTTCTTATCAAACCCACTTCTTAAAGTAATAAAGATGTTTGTTAAACTTTAATGGCTTTCTGTTAGAAGAAAATGACCCCAGGTTTCTATTAGGCTGCAGACCGGTCTTAAATACAGACCTGAGATTCTTCTAACAGGAAATTTAATATATTTTTTTATTTCATCCGTGGGCCATTACCGTGGTCTGGATGGACAGAATTTATCAAGAAGCACCCCGCAGTCAGCTTTATGTCTACGCATTCATTTCTGTCGGAAACAACAGTTATAGCTCTCCTCTAAGATGGCAGACTATACACAGAGACTATAGTCAGGTAAAAGGTTATAGATATGCGACATGTCCATATAAATATATAAATAATTACGTGTTTCCAGTGGAAGTGATAAAATAAGTGACAAAAATATATTCCAAAGTTTCTCTGAACTGAAAATAAAAGTCTGATGTAGACAAATCAAGTGTTTTTTGTACAAAACCGTCCTCTCTTTCTAACCTCGTTGTTACTGCAGCTCAACAAGGAAACCTCATGAGGGAGTTTCATGCTAAAAGCGTGTGACCTTTCCTTTAAGACCAGCGACCGTGGCACTGACCTGCGTTCAGCCGTGTACCAGCCGGCAGCCAGCGTGAGGTTGATGACCACGTCCACGGGGATCAGGTCGGCCACCGCGTCGTTGTTGGCTCTCATGGTGCGCAGGATCCCCTTCCCAGCCTGATCACAGAACAACACTTAGGACTCCAAAACATAACCCATGTGTTTAAAAGCGTTAAGGTTTCAAGAGGAGCGCTCTCACTTACGGCTATAAAGACTCCACTCGGCCCGTTGAAGTTGTCGATCCATCCCTGAGGTGAAGGAGCAGAGAAAAGCGTGTAAATTCACTTGAGCCAGATACGATATTAGATTATAGATCCCGACAGCAACACATAGGCGGTTATTAAGTATGCGTTTATGTGTGCTGAATCAGCTGCTCGGGGTCATGTTACTTCCTGCGGTGGGAGACCCGGGGACGCTGGGAAGCACTGATTGTCGACTTCAATTAGAGCGCATTAAACATGGATGAAACCACTGGTTACAGTCTGCTGCAGTGTCCAAGGCTCGTCCCGAGTCTAATAATATGCTCTGGTGCGGATGAAGTGCAAGGATGGACTGGCCGGAGGTGTTTTCTAGCAGCGCCGTGGTGTGGTGATGGCGTCGTGCCCGTCTAAAGAGGCAGACAGACCTCCTATACGTCGGTTAAACGGAGCCACAGACCGACAGGACTAGATGATTCACTGTAGTTGCAAACGCGCCACATCAACACAAACATATAAATAGGCAGTCCCATCCCCCCCTCCTCTCGCACGCTTGCCTCACAGCGCCTACTGGCACGAGCTGCCAAGGCGATTGCATGGCCAAGCGTGAGTGAGGCCTTTTTGAAGAGTCGCTGCCAGCCTGAGCTTCCAACGGAGGGCTGAGCACGGAGCCAGGAGCTGCCGTCAGAGTCCCAGCGCGCACACGAGGCCTACATTTCCCCGACGCTAGACAAACAAGGACTTCCCTGTGGTTTTTTTTTTTCTCTGGTATTTCCTTCGTGCAGCATCATCTCTAAATCTCCCTTTGATTATTTCAAACGTTGTGAACGACAGTAAACACGCTCTAAATAATGACCTTGCTGGAAGAATCCACTACAGTCATTCAAAAACACTTCTTCCAGAAGCTCAAGAGGAGCTGGAGGGAGTTGTTTTTTTCTGATCTCTCAGTGGATTTGTGGACATTGAATCACAATGGAAGTCCCACTGAATCTAAAAAGGATCAAGATTTTGGATGCAAATTGCAGTTTGCCTCCACAAAGCAAACAAATCCAAGGTTTGCATGTTTTCTCAAGCTGCAAGAAGTGACATAACTGAGGATTTAATATTCAATATTTTAAATATTGACGATGTGAGGACTCCTGCAGCACCAGCAGCTTTCTAAGTCCTCTGGCCTTTACATGAACTTCTCGCTCAGTTTGTCAGCGTATCTCTGCCCTCGGTGTCCCGTTTCAGCCCCCCAACAGCTGTTTGACTGACTTGGCTGAACCACACAGGCCTCCTTCAGCCACCATATGAACCAATTTGCTGAAATCCACTTGAGATGAAACCCGCAGGATTACGCGGATATCGATATCTCATTTCCATCTCTTTTACTGTTGCACGAGGACAAATAATATTCATAAAACGGTCATCCGAGTCACTCAAACGTGACATTCTGATGAAAGTAGAGGAACACACTCACGGGGAAAGGCTCCTGCCAGCTGGCGCCCACTATGGAGGGTCTGATGATGGCGATGTTGAGCTTGTCCTGCTCCTGCTGCACCACGTACTCGGCCAGGGCTTTGGTGTAGGTGTACGTGTTGGGCCTGTCGCCGATGAGCCGCGGCGTGATGTCACGCACGATGCCGTCTTCCATCCACCTGAAGACGGACACGACGGGGTCAGAGAAACGCAACAAGCATGGTGCGGTGGAGCTCATAATTACCCCATGTTGATCTTTGTGCATAATTATGTATGTTAGAGAGCTCTGACTGGAGTTGGTACAGACGCAATTTGGTAATTTATTATATGAACATTCATTGTGTTTTAGAGACGTACATTTATTCTAATAACTGCTCATTTAAATGATTGATAATTGTGAGAAAAATCATCGACGGTTCACTCCCTTATGTCTCCACACACACGCGTTTTTAACTAACTACAACTAATTGTATTCAACAGACACACCAGGAAATTAAGCTTCCCGCGTGCTTCATGGAGAAGCAATATTCTATTTTTCTGTAGCTCATTTACGCTCCATTAATGCCAGTGAATTTCAGGATTAGCCTCATAATGACACTGAATTTCCATTTAATTTCACTTCTTTCTGCTCGTTCTATTCGAATCACTGAACAAATCAAAAGATGTGGGCAGTGATTAAGCGATCTGGTCTTAAGCTACTTTTTATGACCCAATTAAAGACTAACTTGGGTGATTTTTCAACGTGGCCCCTATTATCCCATGTATTTGTGTCAAACGGACGAGGATAACAACTTTTTCAGCCGCCAAACATTGTCCGAGGTTCTGTTGCCACTTGCAGGCTCAGATAGTTATTATAAGCATCAACATTATGGTGAGGAAACTAGAGGAAAAAATTTTTCGTCATATATTGCGTCATATAAGACAACAGTGGAAATGTGAGCGAGACATCTCGGCTGCCATCTGCAGCGCTCTCCCTCAGCACAATAGTCCCCCATTAGTCACTTAGACACTAAAACATGGGAAACTAGGATCCAGCATGAAAAATAATTCAATTAGAAAAATACTTCCTGACTCCTTAAATGGTTTGTTGAGAAAACATGCATCATGTCAGAGTAAATACAACTTGGCGAGCTCTTTTCAGTGCATCGCCGGCCTTCCCAAACAGTGCATCCTGTGCGATATGAATCAAACTGCACTAGACTCCACATCCTCGGGGCCCAAAAAAACAACCCACAGTCCGTCTTCCACTCACTCAAGGGACTCTATGAGTTTCTTGGGCTCGACGGGTGGCGGGTAGATGACCTCGTCGATGTGCCTGCGGTTGCAGTTTGCATAGGCGGTGGAGATGTGAATGAAGGCCTCGAGGTGGTGCATCTGCTGGGCCAGGCTGAGGAGCTGCTGCGTGGCGATCACATTCAGCTGCAGGGCGTGTCTGCAGGACAGAGGACATAGTATACAGTGTTACACAGCGTGTCTGCGTGGGAGGAAAGACTGCATGAATGTGGGGGAGTGAAAGCTTTGTGTGTGTGTGTGCTCGAGATTATGTGTGATGTGTGTCACAGAAAAGGCGGGTGTGTGTGTGTGTGCATTTACCAGAATGATAGTATCGCTTTGCGTTTTTTGTGCTGAGTGTTTACCATGTGAAGGAGAACGTGTACACTACCAGGAATCTGCAGAATTCAGAATTACATCAATAAATGTCATTACATTGCGTGCATACGCAGAGGGGGCAGAAATGGAAAGAAATCAAAGATGTGTTTGAAGGAGACAAAAGTGAGTCAGAGCAAAGCTTAATTATGTTATCAAGATTATTTTTTCTATTAGCCGATAAAGACTAGAAATATAACTTTGAATGGATGGATGCCCGTTTAGCTAGAAATACCACCTCGCATGAATCAACTAATTGATTATTAGACATTTTCACAATCCATTGAGGAAGCACATTTATTCAACCTGTTTCCTGACCACTATTCTGACAAACTGTGCTTCTGGTTTCATTCTGAGCAGTGCAGCTCTCCATCCCCTGCTGAACCACCTGCAGTCAGCAGTGGCTCTGTGGCTCTGGAAGGTGCATTTTGGCCCCTCAGGCGACAGTAAGCAAAGGATCAGTTTAAACCGACACTGTGAGATGTGAGGAGTGCTGCTCTGTGTGGGTGGGGAGACAGGAAGATGGAGAGTGCGTGGTGGGCGACGGGTCCAACGGCGCGAATCAGATGTGGTCAGGTGGTGCCAGCTTGTTAGCGGCAGCACGACTAGATGGGAGCAGCGCGGCGACAGCGATAGGGAGGGCGGTGTTGGCGGTGGTTATTAGAGGACGAGCTCTGTGCGTGGGCACGCCGTCTTCCCACCGCCTTCTGGGACGCGAGCAGGGCGTCACGGCGGCAGGAAAAGAGCACCGCTGTGCCCCCTCATGCATCTGACTCATTACCCTTCTGGGTTTTTTGCCGCCATTGCTCTGATCTGAACTACAAAGTGCCACCTCAAAGGATAATTCTATTACAACCTTATTACATCTTGGGTCCTATTTTTGTACTTTGCAATATGATCATACTTAGAGCTCTGGAAATATTAAAGTCAGAGTTTTCAAGACAAATTAAGGGTTAAAATAAATAAATATGCAAGCTGCATAAAATTGCATTACTGCTTCAGACATTTCTTATCTTTGCTATTTTTTGGAAAATACGTTCAGAACTATGAAATGAACCAAAAATAACAATCTCACAAGATAACAGTGTTTCTGTCGGATTAGATAAATCTAAGTCTTGCACCACAGAGTAGAAGGCAATTCAATACCTATCCATTTATTTAGCAGAGACAGTGCAAATTAATCAACATCTCAGGTTCCACCTCAGTGTAAACGTGTCAGTTGGCTAATGAGTGAATTTCTTCCGTAGTCCCTCTACAGATTATTAAGTGGCCGAATGTTACCAATCCAGTGCTTCAGCAAGCATTACAGTGCAACACAATACGATACAAAAAATTACATAAATATATATAAACAATGAGAGATGACGCAGGAAGTTTAGTCATCTTTGCATGTTTGGTTTGCCTAAAAAACAGTATGTAATGTGGTATAAAATCACGGAATATTGCAGGGTTAGGTATGGAATTATATGCCATGTTCAATGTGATACCTTTTCTAGAATGAGTCAAAGATATTTAGATTATACAGCCTATCATTTAATAAACCGGAATGTATCCTTTAAGTCTGGATGAAGTCCTGCGGAGGATGAACACCAGCTGAGATGTCAACCTCGGACCGAGCCTTCTGATTTAGACCTCCACACCTCCTACAAGGCTGCCGGTCGCTCCACATGAGTAACGACTCGGAGGGACGACGGAGATGGGAGGGACGGGGGAGAAGGGGTGAACACGGGAGGAGGGAAGGCTAGACAAAGAAGGGTGAAAAGAAAAAAGGTGAAGGACACTCTCGGCGAGAAATGTGGAAGGCTACGCAGCAGAGATGGGGAGAGAGAGAGAGAGAGAGAGAGAGAGAGAGAGAGAGAGAGAGAGAGAGAGAGAGAGAGAGAGAGAGAGAGAGAGAGAGAGAGAGAGAGATCTTGATGAAAATATTTCCAATGTTTAATGTCCTGTGCCTGCAGTGCATTTTAAGTTTTAGGATCTTTTTGTAAACTTCTTGTAAACACGAAAAGAGTCTCTTGAAAAGTGCCCAATAAATAAATATTATTATTATACGTATTATACGCACTATTGTTATTATCATCCTATCACTGGCATTGAATCTGGAAGTTCACTGTCTTATTTGATCCGATTATGGAGATAATATCGTGAATCGCATTTATCTTGGCCAGGATAATCGTGATACGTTTCCACATCGTCCCACGCATGGAGTTGATTACAACAAATGACTGGTCCACAGAAGAAAAAAAATAACTAGGTCACATTATATAGAATGCCTCGTCGCCACCAGGATCCAATAAGAGCGCCGGAGCCCGAGGCGGCAGCAGATGAGTGATGACACAACGTCCGAGTTGTTACATATATAACAAGCTGGAAACCAGGAATCCTCCTAATGAACATGTTGCAATTAAATTTCACAAAGTGCATGCTTATATCTAAAAATACATCCCATTATTGCCATCACGCTAATTAGGATCACAAACCCTTACATGTCTCATTAATACCTTTTTAAATCGGATCTCTTTTGGGTTTATAACACAAGCACTTTGTGTACAGTGATGCTCCCAGAATAAGGAAGGAACTACTTTTTTCACACCGTTACATTTTAGGTGACTTTCGCTCTTACAAATGATTGTTTCTCAACACCTCCACTTCCTCTTTGCCTTCAATCAAATAAGCATAGCCTGTTCAGTGAGCTGCAGATCCTCTGGAGTGACGTCTCACAACAGGAACTTCCTGTTACCCAACAGTAATGAGATGTTGCAAGTGTGTTGTTTGGTGAAACCAAAAATGTGTTGGGGGCACAGAATGTTTGTTTGTGTCGATGCATGTGATCCTCACTTGAGCGGCTCGTCGAAGCGGATGGTGGCAGCGCAGTGGAAGACGACGTTGATGCAGGCGGAGAGCTTCTCCACGTCCTCCGGGCTGATGGCGAGGCCGGGCTGCGTCAGCTCGCTGCTGATGGGGATGATCTTCTGGTGGAAGTCCGGGTTGTACTCCCGCACTCGGTCGAAAAGCTGCGAGACACGAAAATAAAAAGGCACAAAGAGAGAGTGAGAGGAGTTTACACGTTAACGTTCAAATAACGTAGAGCGGAAAGTAGAGCGACAGACTTAAAACGTTCATAATGTACTGAGAACGAGGGGAAGTCAACTATAAAAGCTGACTGGAGCGTCAACAGCTAAACTAAACAAACTAAAGTAGCACAACAAGGAATGCAAATGAACTCGCGTCAGCAAAGACGGCAAATGTGTGACTGAAAATCCCTCAGGAGAAAATCCCCCACGTGTCCCGGTAATGTTTCATCACCCGTCCCGCTTCATTTCATGAGAAACAATAAACATGGGTGTGGTGAGACAGGTGGATCGGTGTCCAAAACTAGGACCACAAAACCATTAATAACCGGTTGGAGTGCTGAAATGCTGCGTCGAACTAAAGGAACGTAAGTGTTCACATTAATAGTAGTAATTTGTGGTAGAAAGGAACTGTGGATTGTGGCTAATACATGGGTGAGATCGGCTTCAGTTTCAGCATTTACAACATAATGCGATCGTTTGTCATTGTTTCGTATTTGATTGACTCCAATTAATCTATTCGTTGGGCCGAGAAATTGACGGATGATTAAAATGATTGTTAGCTGCAGCCCTAGCAGCGAGGGTGGGGCACACGGGTGAAAAGGCCCTCTGTAGGTGCGACAGAGCGGCCGTGGACCCACTTGTTTTATTCGTCAGTGCCATGAGTCAAAGGCTCTGAACGTCTAAGAAAAGAAATGCACACGCTATTGTATAGATAACACTGTCAGCGCTGTGCATACGGAAACACTCGCCCCTCTGTTCAGCGGACTCTGAGGGGAAAGGCACGAGCCAGATTAAATACCACTGTGTGAGGTCCGGGCCGAAGGAATCATTATTTTTCCACTTGACACTGCTGGCTTTACTCGACCAACGGACCAAAAGGTCAAAAGATATTTAATTTACATAATCTTTACATCGGCACAAGCAAACAGTCCGTCCCCTCTGGTCAGAAGTGCTCGCCTAGAATTGACTGATAACGACAAGTGTGTGTGAGCACACATATGCTCGTGCACCACGTGTTGCCCTAGAGGAAGCCGCCTGCTCACTCAGGGCTGCAGACGACATTCCAACATGGAGGACGAATACGTCGTCTAGATTTACCAGCTCAGGCACGGCCGTCTCTGCCCGACACCCCCCCGTGCACCCTGCAGAGCGCCGACCTCACCCCTGCGTTACGCTGAGTGAGGGCCGTGGCCGAGGAAGTCGGCCGGGTCGCTTCCTGAATCTCTTCCAGAGTCACGCTGCCAACGTGGCTGACATTTCTGGCAGCTGTGCGCGAAGACAAGAGATGGCAGGAGAAGAAGAAAAACAGGGAGAACGAGTGCGGAAGTGAAGGGATTGGCATCTGAATGCGTGCTCTCTCTCTCTCTATCCGTTATGAAATTGCTCAGTGTGTGTGTGTGTGTGTGTGTGTGTGTGTGTGTGTGTGTATATGTGTGTGTGCTTGTCAGCTGTCCAAGTAAACGGAGCACTCTTGCTGAAGAGGACAGATGTTGAATTGAACAGCTTCCAACAGCTGTTTTATGCCCGCGTCCTGCAGCCCCATCAATCTATTGCATCGTAATACCGTTTCTCTAAATACCCCCCACGCCACACGTACAGTATTTAACGTCATAACCCAGAACTGTTCCCGGCCGGGGGAGGGGAGGGGGGGGGATGCATGCAATGTTTTCTGCATGACAGTTTAGCAGCGCTTTCATTACGTAATGCAAAAATAAGCGCGTTTTCTCTCCCGCCGCTCGAGGACAACAGCTGGGCAGTAACACAGACCTACATTCTGCAGAGCAGCAGGAGAAGAAGGGATTCAAGGTGCAGCTTTCTTACTAAAATCTTGTCAAAAATACCAGATTGTTAAGGCTGGGCAATGTATTGTATGTCTAATAGTGATGTAATTTTCTTCACTATTAGTAGAAGATATTAAGATATCGATATTCAAGGTATTTTGCTCAGAATTATTGTGGTATTTGATTTTCATAGCCCAGCCCTTCAAATCTGTATGTGTTTTACAGCACAAACTGTTCCCTCCTTGCTGTGTGATTCACAGAGCTGCTGATGTCATACCATGACCTCGGTTCAACTTCCTCTTGAGGGCGCGTAGCTTGGCAACAAAAACAAACCACCCAGATTCTGGCAGCGGCCCGTCACTGACAAAAAAAACCTTGTGGGTTACATGACGGAAGAAGCCTTTAAACGAGAAAGTCTTAACACACACCACCATTTGCCCCGTCACATGCCGTACACATGAGACACCGACACAGAGCTGTCAGTCAGACAGAAGACGAGGCCGATGGGGGGTCAGCCAGGTGGATGCGTCACCAGATAAATATCTCACCTTGTCAAATGCTGCTTGTCCTGTCCTGAAGGAAATATTCCAAAGCCACAGGTGTGACACACTTATGACGTTAGCGACTGCCGCCGAGACCGAAACCGCGAAAGCAATTCAACGCCCGGAGCGGCATGAAGAGGCAAAGCAGAAATGTGAACCACAATAAGCTCAGGTTTAAAGTCGGGCAGCCACAATATGAAAGTGAGGATTTAAAACCCGGAAACAGTACTACAGTGTGTATTACGCTTATGTTCAATAAGTGTATCACCAATTTAACTCAAACCAATTACAAAGTAATACATACACAATCGACAGAGAATGGGAGGAAAGGGGAATCAATAGGGGGCGCACAACTTGATTTTCGCCCCCATGGGTGTTGATCCAGCCACAATGAACCACCTGCAAAACGCACAAAACGTCAGTGAACACTGCTGCTAGCCAGCTAATATTATTCGTTTGCAGCTAAAGATAGTTAACTTTATCGGATTTAATTGATCTTAGTATTGCTAATTCAAGAACTGAGCTTCACGTGAGAATCAACAGGCAAACACACAGTAACGAATGTAAGAGGGCATCACTAGAGGGCAGTGTAGTACTTAACCCAACCTTACCAACCAGACTACGTAGACTTTATCTCTCCTTGTACTTCATCAGTTGAATTAAAAAACATGTGGATGGCGTCTCATAGGCGGCGGTACCAGACGCCGAGGGCCACTGACGAAGCCTCGGTATTTGACGAGTTGGGAGTCGGTGCTATCACATACTGTACAATTAAACCCAACCTTTTCAGTTGCACGTTCCTACTCCATGACACACTACCCAACTAAAATAGCAGCACCAGTATCTACCAGCTGAGTATACTCAGCTAAAATAGACATTTGTAAAGCACCTCGAAGTTAAATCACACAAAGCCCCGGAGGGCATCGGGGTCAGGAGGGTGAATGAGCCCATAGAACGTGGGCTTCAGAGAGCTCTTTGTGACGGGGGACAAGCAGAGAATGGCATCGTGGGACTGTTTTGTAAAAGGCTCTTTTCTTGTGCCAGCCTTCCATCGCTCGAATTCACCATCGCACCCTCCTGCGACCCACAGGCATCAATGAGCGGGCCGCCTTGTGCGGGAACACAATAGTCCACCAGTTCGCATTTCCTCAACACTCCCGCTGGTGTTTGACCACAAGTGTTTCGGTCGTGCATCTTTGCGGTCAGTCAAACAAAGTCATGGCCTTGAACGAGCACCAGAAAAAGGTCATCTGTGGACGCCTTTGCTTAAAGATGAAGAGGCTCATACACGCGGCCACCGTTTGTCCTTTCGCTGCCATTTTTCTTCCCCGCGGGCAATAAATCTTCCATCGAGAGTGCTTGACGCAGCCGCTCTTTGGACTTTCACAGAAACCCAACACTAATGGCACTTCCCTTTCAGCCCGGCAACCCGAGATGCCATTCAAACAGCCTCTCTCCTCGCTAACTGCCCTTTAACTGGGCTCCACTCTTTTCACAGCCCCCTTGACACAGACCTTTCCCCCTGCAGCGGAGACGAGGAAAGCAAGAAAAGAGGCACGGAGAAGTGTTTCTGTGTTGACCAAAAAACGTTTTTTGGTAGCAAAATGTCAAGTCTGCCTCGTCTTCTGGAGCGGGTACTCATGTGTGGGCAAGGTCAGGGTAGGAGATGGTGTGAAACAGAGCTAATGATGGCCGTGCTCTTCACCATTTCACAGGTGTGGTATGATGCAACTTCTCGACAGACTGGAGGCCACAGCTGCAGACTGAACTATCAATTATCAAAGTCATTTCTCATCATTTTTAATCTTTTCAAATAAGACATTTTCTTTAATGTTGTTCGAGCAAAATAAGACATCCGACTATCCCTTACTTTGACATTTTCATGGTTTCTTTCGTGTTTAATAGGCCAAACTATTAATCAAGCAAATAAACGGTTTAATCAGTTATGAGAATAATCTGTAGTTGCTAGTTGGGACCCTAAACAGCCCCTCTTTCAAGACAGAAACACTTTCTGGTACAATAATTGGGTTTTGAAAAGCACCAACATCATCAGCTCCATTGGTTTTTGTTGTTTTGAAACATCTGCAAGAGTCTGAAAGGTAGCTGCTGTCTGCACCACAGTTGGTCCCTTGTCTGCTGAGCAAGCCGGATACAGCAAACAGAGACAAACAGGCCGATTTACTGTAGCCAGGGAAGGTCTGCCAAAGTGTGTCAGACGGAAGCAATTAATGGCTGCACACTCAGCGATGACCTCCATTTCCTGACATGCACTCGAAATTAGTCAAATGATGGGACGTGAGCAGGATGACTGACAGAAAAAAGACATTTTTTTTCTTCAAAACCTCTAAAACTGCTTGAGCACTGTTGATAATGTGTCACGAACACAAAAGCATGAATACCATGTGGAGGGCAGAGTCATTAAAGCTCAGGTACCAGCGAGGTTCTGACCTGCAGAACTGATGAGGCTGCAGACTAAAGGATGAAATACGAGTGTGGGGAGGAGGAAGACATGTGAGGAGTCTCGTGGGGAGCTTTGAAGGAGGACAGACATGGCTAACCCCTCGGGCTGTCAGCAGATTAAAGAAAAAAGGGTTCATCCTCACCCCGTCTTCTATCCTACCTGCTGATTTTGCTTTTAGAAACACTGATCTCATATTAATTGGCTTTATTAATTGGCATGCTCCTGGTGCGACTAATAATGTCACATTTTACAAGACCACTTGGCATACACTATGGCAGCGATTCAACTCTTTTAAAACTGAATCTTGCAGCTTTTTAAGAGTTTAGAGGCGTGATCAGGCATTGCAGTGAGCAGCTCATCACAGCAAACTAATGAAAATGGAGGGTTTTCTTCTGTCCGACTCTGGGCTATCATTGCACACAACTCAATTGAGGAGATCAATAGGAGCGGAGTAATAAGGTTTCTGGGTTTGTCGTTCGGTATGCCGGTGGCATCGCATCCTCGTCTTTCAGACGGTGACCTCACGCTGAGCCAAGGAGACTTTTATTGCCCACCGAGAGCCAACGGACAGAAATAAGACGTGAGTTTATGAAGGTTGTGTCCTCGTTAAATACCACAGGGAATTGAGATGGGATTAAAAAGGTGCATCGGCTTCATGGGTATGGTGCCGAGACAACCATCCAGATGGGTTTTAAAATATTAGTCTTCTGGGAGAAGTGGCCTAATGATTACAAACTCTACATTCTCAAATGGAGGCATTTATTTACCTCAATATCAGACAGAACGAGGCCTAATGGTTTGAAACAGCCTTTTTGTTCATACTTCCCAGTCGACTGTTCTCAGAACTGCCATTTTCATCCACCAATTAAGTCCACTTTCACTTTTCGGTCTCCACCAATCAATGTTCAGCTGCCATTACTGGTAGGCTTTTAGTGGGTAAACAAACAAAAAAATAGCACAAAGTTGTTGTTTCATTGATGGCAGCTTTACATTGATTGAGGGGAAAAGTGGAACAAAAACAGAATTTATAGTTGGATAAAACTGATGTTGTTAAAATGAGAAACACAAAACAGCCAAGTGGTGAATTTGACATGACAGAGTGCTGTGTAAATGCACATTATGCTGAATTTACCATGCAAGAGCTGCTGTTTTTTTATATTACCAACCTCTATTCATCCATTTGTGCTGCCAACAGGAGACTCTGCATCATTTGAATGGCAGCGTTTATGTGAGGATTTATGGTAGTCACAGTTTATGGTTGTGAAAAGGCCGGCCTGATGCAATCCCTTCCATTTTTATTGCCTACCGTGGAATTTACCAGGTCCATGTTTTGTCTAGTTCATTTTGAGTAGAGTCTCAGTCTCAGAGCAGCCAAGTAGTCCAGGTAATGTTGGTAATCTTGATGAACACGATCCTCTCTGATAGGAGAGCGGCTTCTCATTCCTCCGAGGCCGCGGAGCCTCCACAACAGGGTTTCATTCATCAGGGTTTCAAGAATAATGTGAAGAACCACAGACTTTTCTGTACTCCAGCTGTTTGCACATTATTGACCTTCCTTTAAGGGAAATCCAATACTAAAACGCCAACAAACAAAAAGATAGGAGCCGTTTAAAGTTACTCTGCCCATTTGTCATGTTGTATTGAAATGTGTGTGTGTGTGTGTGATAATCCCTCAGTGTGTGTGTCTGTATTACTGTTGCACAGGTGGGGCCGGTTGATTGGCTCACTCCGATTGATTGCTGCGACAGGATTGGTTGGAAGGCAGTCTTTTTAAACCTGCAGCTCTCTCTCTGCTCATCCACACTGCTGCTCCCAACAAATTGCCAAAACACTCCAAATGGCTTCCCCCCTCCTATTAAAACGTGCCCATAAAAGGCGACAGGCTTTACTGGCGGGAGACAGATCTGTAGTTAAAGGTCGCCATATTTTAGAAAGTAAGATTTCAATGTCTTTTAGATGATTAAGGCGGTCTAGGGATGCGTTGATACTGATATCGGGGCGATACTGACTCAAATGGCTGGATCAGGATCATTATATACTGGAGCTTTAATTCCTGTTCAAAGTTTTGTCCCATTTGTTACTGCATTAAGAAGTTTTAAACACTTTATATTTAATTCCTGTTACTTTTAACTTGCTGGTGTGCGATTTATTATTTTTTAGTAATAAACAACAGTCATTTCAGCACATTTACATCTTTGTATTCAGTCATTTAATTTTCTTAAGTATGAATAATGTCTCCTTCAAAAGGCACGCATGGAGCTTATAAAGAGCCATCTCAGAGGGCTTTGTGTCATATTGCAGATATCTGTGGAGCCATATGGATGTGAAGCGGTTGACAGACTCCACATGCTGCGGAGACACTGAGCTGAAGAATCGAGTCTTCACTCTGCACGTCTCCTCTCCCTTAATGACTTCGCCAGCGACGTTTTATGTGCTAATTTGTTTCATAAACTGGAGTTAATTTGCGGCCTAATTATACTCGAAAGCATCGGTTCCCCCGTGGCCCTCTCTCCGGGGACGAGCTGCAGGGTTATCGGTTGCCTCTCGGTCGGCTTGCCTGCTGCGCTGGTGACCACAGATGAGCAGCGGATGCATCGCCGGTCTGGTCGCCGCGACGCTCGCCTCACATTCCCCGTCTCTCGGCATGAAACTCTCACAGCTGCAGGATTCGACTTGTGACGCCTGAATGAGTCCATGATGGGACGGCAGGGAAGCAGGGTAAGAATGGTATGCTCTTTGCAGCACGACTGAGGCAGATCCATCAGGTGTGCCTGCACCGGCAGCTCCACGAGTGGAGACACATCCTCCTTTTTGAGCCGACGGGGATCAATAAATCTTGAATATTTGTTATTGTTGGAAAGAGCACCCGGCTCCTGCATGCAAACAAGAGGAAATCGATGCACCGATGTAGTCGAGTTGGATCAGAGGGCGATAATGGGGCAAACCATCAACGCTGAGAGGCAGAGTCTGGTGCAAACTTCCCAACTCTGCACGACTTTTAGGCACCTTACACAAAAGTAGGACCGAGCTAAAACAACTTTATGAATAAATAAAACTAATGCTGGTCCCTCCTCACTTAAAGGAGTAGGCAACCCCTCCATGAACCCTCGACAACAACAACAACAACAACAACAGCAATAAAGAAGGGGGCTGTTTTCCCTGTTTTCCCTCTGAACTGCTCGTTTAAAGACAGCGAAACATGGCAGGTGAGTATATTTGCAAACGCTCTTGCACGTGTATTATACAAACATCAGTGTACTGTATGTTACTGTGCATCCATGTGTGTCTAAGATGCACAGCTATTAATAAATAAGCACACACTGTCCTATCACAATAAAGGCAAATAGGGGGGGAAAAAAACTCAGAAAAACATGTATAAAAGAACTCAACTCAAAGATGAATATCTGCATTTCCATCAAAATACAGACGCCATCCGATGACTCATAATTCTGTGGTGTCACAGCTGCCGTCTGCATGCATCGAGTCGCTTACATAGACTAGTCCGCACCTAATGAAGCTCCCAGACTCTGGTTAAACAATGCATTCAAACACAAAAACGCCCTCGTTTTAAAAACATTGCCCCACCTGTTTCATGGAGATACAGGCGTTCCCTTTGCATGACATCACCACGCTGTGGCTTCAGCTGGACTGTCAGGCATGTTCATGAAGCTATTAATAACTCTACTCTCCACAGAGATAGGCAGTGGTGGAAAAAAGTATTTGGATCCTTATCTTAAGTTAAAGTAGCAAAAGCAACACTGAAAATACTATTACATGTAATACATTATCAGCCTCACTAAAAGTAGTATCAGCTAAAAGTACCAAAAGTATTAATTGTGCAGTAAAAATGTCCCTTATACATGATATTTCTGAGTGAATATTACTATAAAGACTACTGCGGAAGGTTCCACCTCCTCTCTCCTCGAGCTGTCAGGAATTGAGATGCTCTTTAAGACGGCACATTGAGATTGATTTCCAGATGGCAGGCGGGAGGTCAGAGGAGCCGAGGAGGAACAAAAGGGAGAAACCAGAGGAGCGGCTTGAAGCAGTAACGGGTGTGTCGACACATCGTGCCTGCGTGAGTCAAAGTGGTTTTAAAAGAAATACTACTACACTCTTATTGATGCAGGGTGGGAACGGCAGAGACAATTGAATCTATTTAATGCCCGTGACTCGTCCTTCAGGAATTTAAGTCAGAAAGAACATTACATTTAGGTCACATTAAATTCCTCATCTAGTGGCGCCGACTCCCTTTTACTAAACCAACAATGAAAATCTGCTCTAATGAACGACTTGTTCAACTTCTCAGCTATTATAAGACATGTTTGAACAAAGTCAACACTGTAAAAACAGGTAGGCGTTGTTTAATCAGGGGATGTTGTGAAAGCAGACGGGTGGAAAGGATCCGCTCAGAGAGAGAAGAGCTGACTACTAGACAGAGTTTTGAGCAGGGAAATCTGGGCTGAAGGACACTTTAAATCCCAATTATCTAGGATTTATTCCCCCTCCCATTAATTAGTCTCTGAAATGTCAGGAAAAAAGTGACCCAATTTCCCAGAGCTCAAGGTGACCCCTTATAATGTCTTATAGGGTCAACATACAGAACATACAACATAATCTCACTGTATCCAAGCGTAAGTAACAGGAAGTAAATATTCCTTCTATTTTTAATGTGTGTTTTGGAAAAGTTGAGGATAATTTATATGTTTAGTGTTGATTAATCACTGCCACACAATCCTTATGCACAAACACCAAAGTGTGTATCATTTAGGATCACTGTGTTACAACTCACTGAATAGCTTCTAAAGCAATGATCAATAGTCATTTCCAGTAATACAGAGTCAACCACTCCCCTATTCAGGATTCTGCCTTGTAGGCAAATTCCATAATATCTCTTCCCACTAGAAGCGTTCCACCTCCCACCACCTCCCACCTCTCAGCCCGGCGTCGGAGCACCTTTCGCCGTCACGGCTCCGGATCTGCAGTGTGAAGATGCCGCACAGACAGTTACTGTGTTCTAAAGGCCGCTGGTAGGTGGGAAGGGCATGCCACGGAGCAGGGGGGGAGGCCCCGTTTACCCAAAGGCCTACTTGTATCAAGTGGCTGACATGCCGCTCAGTGCCTGGCACCGCAGCGAGGCCGGCAGGCGTCCAAACATTTCCACCGATTCGGAGGAGCCTCCGCACGGACGGACGGCGCTCCAAATGTCAAAGTCGGCGCGGCGGAGACGCGACGCAGACAATGAGATTCCTATCGGTTTGTCCCTTCCCTGCTCGGGGCAGCCGCCTGACTGCATCCTTTGAAGAAATAAAAAAAAAACAAAAAAAAAACACCATGGGACAGATCTAGTGGTCGTTACCTAGCAACAAGTGGTCAGGAAGATACTGGCCTGGCTTGAAGGATGAGAGGAGCGGCTACTCGAGAGACAAAACCACCGTCTCCTTCATGAATTATGTGGCCCCTGAACAGAATAATACTGACTTGAGGACTCGCATGAATACCAATTAGCACTTGAGGCTCGGTCATGGAAATTTAATGACATCACTTCTGATTGGGGGCCGAGCGTGAGCGAGTGTGTACTTGGCAGAGCATCAAGCAGTGGCCTGATGGCGGACGCGATAGGAATGACGCCAAATCCAATGGAAAACTGTTCGACGGGGGGGGGGGGGGGGGGGATGCTGCAAACCAGCTTGAGATAAACGATACGTCGATATCTGTGAGGACGCAGCGAGCTTAACATTAACAGGAATTTTGTCCCATTGACAAAACATCAACTTTATGGACTCTTAATTGTAGTGGGATGCAGAGTCAACCAAAGCCTTTATCGTCTCCCTCTTCTGGTACAGAACATGCAGACACAGTTTAAAGAGGAAAACGTGGGTTCATCACTTTCTTCCTTTAAAAGGCGGCAGCACATACATATAGAAAAGCATTCGCATGTGCAGAAATTACAGGGCGTTAACTTGCACTTGAACAGTACTGCTGTGTCAAGAGTGAACTAATTACATGGTGAGAGGTATTCTGTGAACCCGAACCATCACACTATCAAAGCAGTGGATACAGTATCAGGGTTCGTTGGGAGCTGTAAAAATAGATGCTGTTGGACAAAAAAAAAAAAAGAAAGGGAGACAGAGAAATAAAAAGGGGAATACAGCAAAAGTGTGGTTTTCTTAAATGTGCTGACAGTTTGAGGCCAACAACACGAGCAGATGCTTCTGAGCACATCAATACACACCCAGTGTCAATGCTTCACTCCTCATTAACTCCAAAATAGTTGGGAGGGTTTTTGTCGAGTCATGCTTTGCTGCTTGGTCGGATACAGCTGACGCCTGACGCCATATATTTGGAGCTCCCCTCCCCCTCCTCCTCCTCTTCCTCCCCCTGGTTTGGTCTTTCCTCACCTCCTCTGTCCTAAATCCTTCCTGCCATCGCTTCAACAAGATCTCCCAACTCAGTTAACCTCCGAGTTCTCTGGATCGCGCTCCTCACTTAGCTGCGGAAAAACTCAAAAAGACTTTGGGGGTCATTAAGTTCGCCTCACCATGGCAACAGCAGCTGCCGCTGGAATTCACAGGCAAATTTCTATTGCTCTATAAACACATTTACAGTCGCAGTGCCATTTGATTTGAATCAACAGCCCACAAGGCAAAAGTTCCAACATTGCCGGGTGCTGCTGTAATGGTTTAACTTTCCCAACAGATGACTCTCTTTTTTGCTGCTTTTTCCATATTAACTGACTGTTTTGTTCCCAAAAATTACCAGACCGCTTCTGATGCCCCCTTTGATGTTTCAGCCGTTGCGATCCGTAATCCGCATGTTCTAAACTAAAGTAAAAGGCGAGCGGAAATGCAACGCCTACAGGGTATTACATTCAAGAATACCAGAATACCAAACAGCCATGAGATTAAGTCGCCGTGGAGAGGTGAGTCAGAGGTTCCAATCACAGCTGTGGCAAATTCAAAACAGGACGCCATGGTTGCCGAAGTTTATCCAAAATAAACCTTGAATCTGAATGTGAACTCATTCAAGCTGTGTTATCAGTTTTATAACACACAACAGAATATCAAATATGGCGATTGGATAGTCTCTTTTCCATTTCCCATTGTTTTCCAACTTTTGCATTGTGTCATGTTGTGAAACAGTGAAAGGTTAAATCATTGAGCTCTTACCTTGCAGGTCATCATGTCGCTGACCCTCTGCTGCATGGACTGGCCGGCTTTGGGTCTGACCAGCAGGTAGACGGCTTTGACCTCGGGGCAGGACCTCAGCAGCTTCTCAACCAGCACTTTCCCCATGAAGCCCGTGGCTCCTGTGATCAGCACGTTCTTGCCGGCGTAGTATTCCGGTATGGGCGCCATGCTGCTGCTTTTGCCGCCGCTGCCTGCTGCTGCTGCTGTGCCGCCGCAGACGTCCGTGACCCTGGTCTGTCCCTCCGTCGCCTGAGCTCCTAACCCGTCCAGGTCCCGGTCCCGGTCTGCAGAGAGCTCCTGCACAGGAAGCAGGGAGGATATGAATGTGAGTGCTGGCCACGTCGTTTAAATGCTGTATCAGGAAGAGCCGGTAACGCTGGTGTGTGAATACAGTAACCGGTTTCAGTGACAAAGCAAAATCTGAACTGTTGATCACACTGATGTGGCAAGGTTGTAAAAATATGTTTTCCATGAATCATTTAAGGGCTTCAGTTTGATATATTTTCAACAAATTGAAAACGTGGATGGGTGATGTTATCTCTCTGTTCTAACCCTTCAAACTACCAGAAGAAACATCATGCAACCAGTATGCAAATTAGACGAATATTCAAACGGGCGGGTAGCGAGGGGGCAATGTTCAGGGGCGATACGCGTTGTGTGTGTGTGTCCACAGGAAAAGTAGGTGAGGAGAAGTGGAATTTAAAGGCTGCATGGTTGCTTGGTTGAAAAAGTTTCCTCATTTCCTCTCATTTCTATACCGTCTTTGATAAATAAGGAGTTCAAGATGAAAGAAGTTGAGAAAAATAAATGTTTTATTTTTGGGTAACGGAACTATTTCACGTGTTTATCTGAAGTTGATGTTTGAGATGTAAGTTATGTAATGCATTACAGGGAAACTGTTCATTGCATTAAACAATTTCAGTGATTATGCATACATTTGTCATTACAGGATGTATGTTGATAGAAAAAATGATTCATTATTATTATTCTAAATTTGTTAATTTGTTATTATGATTATTTAAAATATTAATACTATTAATAAATTAGAGGATTTCTTGTAAATGAATTATAATGTATTCCTTTTGAAGCCACCACAGGTAAACATGAACACACACACATTCATGGTGGATCACCGTGACCTTACGGCTCTGGCCTCGAACCACAGCAGCACAGGATGTACAGCCGCAATCACACTATATGACAATAATCCATCTCTTCTGAGGAACATGTGACGCTTGTTTTGGAGACATTGCATGACATATTCACAAGATTTGATTGTTTATCAGAACGCAGCTTGTTGCGTTGACTCAAGGTTGTCCTTGGTGGCGATGAGATACTGTATATATACGGCGACAGATCCGAAGCCACAACATTTACAGTAACACAACAGTCTCCAGCTGTTGAAACAGTCAAAAATCAAGGGTGTCTCGAACAACGGCTCACACACCTGTTAGAACACATATTTACTCAAGATAAAGTGACCCCGGCTTAAACTGTCGTTCTTTCAATGACTTTTTGACGCTTTTTTCTGGCACCCTCATCCTATGGCAACTTAATTGGATCAATTGCTGCTGTATTGGCGATGGTCTAATGGACTCGCCTGCTCATTTGGGCCGACTCAATACAATAAATCAGATGCTGCGTTTGCTGCTTTAGCGGTGGCAGGCGGCCAGGTCCCACAGCTCCTGATGACGACAAAGACAATAGATGGAGGCTTCAGCGGTCAGGAGCTTCAGGCCCGACTCTGATCACCATTCACTGAATGTCTGCAGATACCGGGGAAATATTCTTTACTACCTCGATATCGATAATGTAGGGATGAATGTTGGTGCTAGTGAGATTTTTGAAAAATAATCATTAATGTGCTGTAATGACAAAGTGGGTAGAAGCTAATAATTGAACAGTCCGTTAGAGACATCGATATCGGTCTGATACCCACTCATCAACAGTTCTTTGACGGCTGTAAGTGTGCTGCCGAATATTTGCAGTCAACCGCTCACAGAAACACCAACATCACCACAGCAGGCATTTACAGCCACTTGAGGACAAGCGTGGGTTCATGGAAAGTTTATCACGGTGGGATTATGGATGTGGAAAAGCCCCGTGTAGACATAGGCAGAATCAACAGGAGTACTGAAAAATACACAAGTGTGTAGCTGGTTTATCACAGCGGTTACTGTGCCCTCAAGTCAGACTGGGTTTTTTAGACAAAGGCAACTAATCCAGCAGCTTCTGTGGTGGGAATATTACAAAGAAAATGATAATGTATGATTAAGATTTTAGTTTGGGGATGACGATGAATTAAAAAGCCACTTTGAAGGCGTCATGTTGGTATTTTCCACCAAAGCAACACAGCTAATCTGTAACTACATGGATTTATACACACAATAACATCATTTGTATGCTTTATTTGACAGATATAGTGTGCTGCAAACATTTACACTGACACTTTGTCCTTATTCCCTTCAGGCAATAACTCATCATGTGACTTCAGCCGT
This sequence comes from Eutrigla gurnardus, assembly GCF_963514095.1. Classification (NCBI taxonomy): domain Eukaryota; kingdom Metazoa; phylum Chordata; class Actinopteri; order Perciformes; family Triglidae; genus Eutrigla; species Eutrigla gurnardus. The sequence goes on along the minus strand of NC_139932.1, from coordinate 8,776,344 downwards.
GTGTCTCCCTGATCAAAAGCACTGTGGTGGATGTGTGGGCTACGAGCTCACAAACCACACTGCCAATGCTGCTGTTCATTTGCGTGTAACCGTGACAACGATGCACCGATGCATCACAGGCCTCTTAAAGACTGACAGCTTCCCGTCTCTGGTTGGCATCACATTCTTTTGCCTAAACCAATCACAGGAGCGGGGCACGTCCTGTCCTGTCTAACATTTGCCATCCAGCATGGAAAAACCAAAAAAAGGCCGATGATGGGATGCCTACTTGTAAAATTTTGCACTTGGCAACAAAAGCATAGCAGCGAGCCGAGGCCGACGCTCCATCAGCACTTTGTGACTCAGTGGAGCTTGTGATTTGTACACCAGATGAGTTTTTCCCCCTCTGTCTGCTCCTTTCATGCTCTCTCCTGGGCTAAAGATTCCCGGCATGTCTGCCCCACAGACAGTAGACAGGAATCCAATCCTCCCGAGCCAAAACATGGCCCGGATAACAAAACATTCTTGTATTTACTTGCTCTCCTTCCATGCTGCCGTCTCGCAATATTGAATTACGCTCCCTTAAACACACGGGGGGAAAACAATGTGTGTTTGATTTAGTCACTGGTTTTCAGTGGAAATAGAGGCATCACAGAAACTAAAGCCTGGCACTAAAAGCAAAGTCCACTAAGATTTACATGTTTACACCAATTATGACAGATTATTTAATCCCTTTAATCTATCATTTAAAAAGGTAATATCTGCAGATTTATTACTCGGTATGCAAAGACGACAAAATAAAAAGGTCAGTCAAGGTCGTCGGCTGACATTCCAGCTTTGTGCTTCACAGAGATTCCCTGTGGACACGAGGACGAGAGCTGGTGGGCTGAAAGTCACCACGGATTAACGCCCGACAATGGAAATGTTCCTGCAGGTGGAAAAGTGCTGGTATGAGCGTGCACACATCTCAGATATACGACACACATATACTGTAAACACCCAGGACTGCATTCTTGTGATGTTAGACCACCCCACTGCAGATGATATCCAGCTGATGATATCCAGCCACCTCCCGCTGCTACGAGCCGACAAGGAAACAGGAGCTAATCTGGTTACGTCAAAGAGCCAAGTCTCATCATGCAGGAATCCCAGCAAGTTTATCAGGACTGGGTTGGGCCTCAACACTTAAAACATGTTGCCTGGCTGGCAACTAGTTGCCATTTTTAGCCACCTTATATTTTGAGTACTTAAGATACTGTCCAGTTATACTTCAGCTTAATAATGAAAATGTGACACTAAACAATAAAAGCTGACTGAACCAAACTCTAGTTTGTGTTTCATCAGATACTTTTAAATGTGAATTCCTGGTATACAAAATAGTAATGCAGCCATTTTTCAAAAGATCCTGCAAAAGACACGAAGCCAGCAAATCACTAGTTCATTCGATCTTTCCCTTGTAAAATGTTGCTTTTCTCAACATTTGTGAGATTTTGCACCAACCCTTCAGCATTGAAGACTCAGATTTCGAGTCCCTCATCAACTTCAGCTTGACAATCATCTCCACTTTAAGAGATGACCTCCTGTCCTTCTAGATTCAGCTTATTCCTTTTTTTCTGTATAACAGCCAAAGAATTGGTTCCCAATCATTGTGTTTGCCAGTGGCAACCTGGTAGCCCTTACTGTCCAGCCCTGTGGGCGTCATTTAAGACTTTGACACGACAACCTGACAGCATCTTAAACTTGTCCTCGTCGATTCCACCCACAGTGAAGGAAGAGCAGAATAAAGCTCAGTCGACGTGTGTCAGCATCAACCTTGCCGTTTTGTCAATGATGAATAAAACAGCATGCTTGTTAGAGTCTGAATTATGACTTGAAAGGAAAAGTCCAAGTTCTTGGCAGCAAGGACGAGCACTGAAACCTTAAGGGACCTGCTTCTCGGGTGAAGATGCTATCTTGACAAAGCACCGCGTCCAATGTCATTCACGGGTCGTTTCAAAAATAAAGTTTGGAGACGCTCAAAGAACACCGCTCAGCTGCTGCACTCTGGCCTTATTTCATGTTTCCTTTTCTTGTCGCCGAGCGTTTTTCTGTGTTCGTCCTCAAAGCCTCGCTGCCCGGGAGGTCCGCGGCGTTTGTCAGAGGTGGGTTGTTTTAAGCCGCAGCTCTGCAGTCCTTCTGCTGCCTCCGGCATTTCCTCACACAAGCCCTCTATTAGTGGGTCAGCTGAGTGCTGCTGGAGACAGGCACAAGGCGAGCTCTCCAGCTGCACACCGGCCGAGGTGGTTGTCGACGGACAAAAGAGGGGCGGGTGGGAGGGAGTGTGGGGAACACAGCCAATAATTAAGGCAGAATTAGTCAACTTTGATGCCAGTGCATAGTGCCTCTGGAAAGACTAGGTCCGACTCCAGCCAGGAGACGGGGGAGATCCTAAACAAGTTGGATACGAGACGGGATCCTGGATCCAGGATCAGGCACGGTATCGAGTTGTAGGTCACCCACGTTTGGGCATAATGATCCCACTGCTCCGGGAGCTTCAGGAAGGAGTGGAGGGCGAGATAAGAGCGGAAATGAGCACGTCTGGGGTCGGGTAATGACCCGATCATGAGATGAGATTAATAAAATATATTAGCTGCTGGAGAAAGAGAAAAAGATTTCATTATATCTAGCACAAATTGATTATTCTCCCGTTACTGTTGCTATGCCCGTCAAGCTAACGGAACACATAACTGTGATTACGGAGGCAGATTTACCGTAAACACTTCTTTAAAAACCTGTCACATACTACACCCCGTAATGACGCATCGCTATGAAACATCTTTCCCAGCATCCCGCTCGACTCCCCCGCTCCAGTATATACAAGGTTGTGACATCGACCTTTTTACACAAACCCACGTAATTGCACAGCACTTTTAAGGGCTCTTATCACAGATTGCATTACCGCATCAAAAAAAACAAAAAAAAAACAGTGAGTCTTCCCTTCCACTTCATTTTATTCCGAGGCAGCTAAAGGCTAATCTAATTAGAATTAATTATATTAGCCGTGGGCTTCCAAGGATTTGAGCAGCATCTCTTTAATGCAATCATTTCTTTTTTTTTTCCGTTTCGGATCTCCACGTGAAGGTTGCTGCTCGCTATCGGATATCTGACCACCAGAGATTCGGCGTGTGCGTGACAGCTTGAGTTCCAGTGCATTGTGTGCATTGTGTCCGATGGCAGAGGGATTCTGTAATTACACCAGCCGCCTGTGAGTGACGGAGCCTCTCGGTGCTGTGGTGTCCGTTCACGCCTGGCTCAGACCCAGACAGGCAGCCGTGCTCCCGAGTGCCGCGGCCCGGGCCGAGAGGTCATGAACCTGCACCGTGGTCATCAGGGTATGAATCCCATCCTTTCTACTCTTCTTATCTCAAAGTGTAGAATGAGGGTCAGATGAGGTCAGCTAAGATGCGAGACATGACCAACTGATGGTAAAGTGAAAAAGGAGAAAACTTCAGGGTCCATTTGCTGTGTAATCCAATTTTGTCCTGTATTTTTCACCTGTTTTTCATTAAATCCACAGTAACCCAATATGAACGGCCACACCTTTGTCCCCTGAAGGCTCTAAGTAAGCATCTTCCTGGATCCTGTGATCTAGATTTACAGATCTCTTTGCAATCAAATCATACAAATATGCTTCTCACAAAGTATCTCTTGTGAAACAACACCTCGATCTCCCTGCAGCTCGGAGTCATTCACAGGAAGCGCATCACAACATCGCTGTTCACATATGACGAAATATTCATGAGACAAGTTAAACCAGAAGAAGCGTGAACACATTCAGACAATCAGAAGGGGAATGTTTTAGATGCAGAAATATAAAACTGCAGCATCACCAGGCCACAAGAACAACAACGACGCTCTTTGTTTGAGCCATCAGAACAACTGGCAACATCGCGCCTGGCGACGCTGCGACCGTGTCCAAGATCTCACTTCACAAATGACAAAAAGGAACCAGTGGAAAGCTCCAGCTGCGGAGAGAACCCAGGGGTATTTTATGATCCATTTGAAGCAGCTATTACCGCCCTCGCTTTCAACAGCCTGACACGCTGACATATGTAGACGCGCAGCGCTGATGGGAGCAGGCTTTAATTGGCGAAGGCAGCCTCAACCCCTTATCACAGAAACCGAACCGACCGGGCAAAGGCCACAGCCGCCCCGTCACTTATCCAGCCGGCTCAGCCTCCTCATGTGGAAGGAGGATCAGCAGATCACTGAGACCCAGCCTTCACTACTACGTTAAACATGTTTGCTGAGAAAATAGTCTGTAGTTTCCTAATAATGTTCCTGGAAGTAACTGTGTCATTTGCTACTGTTTCCACAGGAAATAGGCAATCCTTGGAAGAAAAGCTAAATTTAAACCCATTCAGTATTCATTTATTATTGTTGGCCTATATACTGGCTTGCAGACACGTTTCCCATTTTTGCATGTCCAGCTGACCTGCAATGAAAGGCTCTTGGATGCAAGTTCGCACCGACAATTAGTTGGAATTCATTAATTGGAGGACAATTAATTGGATGCTAATCGAACACAGTTTCCACTTCCCTTTAATTAGCACTGAACTGCATTTCTGGGAAACTTCCTGGCAAATTATGCAGAAACTACGGACTCTAAAATAAGCTTTGCCTTTTCAGTACACTGTTGCATCTTTTTTCCATTTTCGTGTTCATTTCTATTCGTCCTGTTTAATCACAGTGTGACCACACTGTGCTGAAGTTCATATGAGACGATGAGCTTCGCTGCGGTCTGACTGAAAGTGGAAAAAAAGGGGATGTGGCAGCATCATGCAATCACAGTACATGATACAATTTTAGATCATAGATGTATGACAGCTCCCAGCATATAACTTATGTGACTCTCTATGGCAGAAAAAAAAATCAAGACCTTCATAAATTCAATTTAAGGCTTACTCACATTTGGTTGGGTCCGTTTGGGCTCACGTCCAAAGTTTAGACCTTGTATCTTACATTTATATGGATTTACCATCTCATGGTTACCTCTCTGTGGAATACTGGAAAAATATTGTTAATATTGTGACTCTACAGTCATATCTCCCAGCGTAGAGGGGAATGATTGCTCAACAACCGAGGACTCTCCTCGTAGTCTGAGTTGCGCGCGCCGTGGTGACATTTATATGCATGAGTGTAAACCTGAAGCCTCTGTGGTGTGATATCACTGCACACCATCTTGACATTCATGACTCGTCCCTGCTTTTGCACCACATCCAGCTCGCTTTGCATAGAAACCAATATCTGTGATCAAGTCATTTAATCAGGTTTCCGCTGCAACGATGGATTACAGCGAACAAGCAACACGAAGAAGAGGAACACTGTCAGCTTTATAATTAATGACAGGAGATCTGCTGTCAGTTGGTGGAGCTGTGCGAGTATCTCATCCGTCTATCCCTCTGTCCATACTTCCATCAGTCCATCCCTACATCCATCCATCCATCCATCCATCCATCCCTCCATCAATTTTACCTCAATCCATCCATCCCTCCATTATGCAGATTGGAGCTGATTTTGTACATTATGAGGCACAAACACCCAAACTGACTTCTCTCTAGACAAGAAGGCCGACCTGTCACCCGAGCAGAGTGGTGTTGTTGCCAATTTCTGTGAATGGACACATGTCTTTGCCAGGAGGACAAGGTTGTTGTTGATGCTGGAGTGTGTTTGTGTTTCAGGGATGCAATCAGCTTTGGCTGTCTGCTGGGTACAAGGCGAGGCGGAGAGATTAAAAGAAAGGCCGCTCTCTTCCTGGGATCGGAGTGAGGATGTGGTCTTGCAGAGGCCACTTAGAGCCGAGCCTCTCTGCCAGAGTGACCGATGTGGTCTCAGACCGAGGTGAACTGGAAACCTTTTATTGGGCCAATGTGGCAAGATGCTTTTATGGTCTATTTGAACAGGTGGTAACATGACTACTTTGGAATTAGAAATAATGTCGGACTAAAATATTCTTTCACAGCAAAGTGCTGCAACTAATGATTACAGTAAAAATCGATTAAATATTTACATCAAAGTCACAAAATAGATTCCCAAAGTCTTAAATAGCTTGTTTTGTTCAAGTTACCGTCTAACAGTATTCAATATATAATAACACAAAGTGTTATAATTAGCAAGTAATTTTCTGTCAATCATGATGAAGATTGCCTGCTTTGACTTACAACTTAAAACCCAAACATACTAAATAATGACTGACATGAGACAAAGAGAAACAAATTCTCTCATTTAAACTGAAACTAAAAAGTACTTTTCTTGATGAATGACTTAAAGCTGCAATAATCAGTATTCTTAATAATCAGTGCTGACATGTGATACATAACTTTTGTTTTAGTACCAAACTAAAAGCAAAATGTAACAGCTTTGATCGGCACAATAAATACACGAATAGAAGAAAATAACTTGCTAAAGGGTTTTATTAAACACCGGATAAACCGGGGCTATTTACGGTCTTTGATCACGCTCCACTTCCAAGCAGCCGGGGAGTGGTTGCCTTTGTCTGCTCTGTACCCGGCCAACACAATGTGATGATGCATTGTGTCGCCTAAACCCCCTACTTTCTGTTTCAGAAAAGAAACGCCCCGCTGGATGTTTATGCTCGGGGGAAGAAGCGAGTGTGAAGAAGAAGCTATGCGTAGCCTTGGCTTCCAGCCATAATGACCATGCATAGGGAAAGTTGGGCGTTCATCCAAAATCAGCCCCAGACACAGAGACCAGACATCACGAATGGCTGCAAGACAAACTTCACCTTAAATTAGCCCCAGAGGTGCTTTACTGTAAAAAGACAAAACCTTGAGTTGTGGCTTAAAGGACATACATATATGAAGAGTAAAGTCAGTTAACCTTTCCCTCTTAAAACATCTAAACATGAGCGGCCTGCAGCCCAGACACTTAGCCGGCTGTAGCCTTGTATAACGGAGAATAGTGTATATTTTGGGGGTGAACAAGGTTGCACATGGCTACTAAATCAAGCAGACATAATTCCAACTTACTAGGGGTGGGATGCATACATTTTCATGCATGATTAAAAAAAATAAAAATTAAATATAAGTTTGCTACTCAGAGTTTGCTAGTCACTTCCTACTTTTGTGATTAAAGATAAATCATCAGGTTAATGACCTTCTCTAATATTTTATTAAAGAAAAGGCTTTTCTTTGTGTTCATAGAAAGTAATATCAACTTATCCCTGAGAGAAAACACGTATACTGTAGCCGATATGCAAATAAAAAGCTTTCAATGCAATAATCAATGCAGCTTGCATTTCAACACATCACAGCGTAGCGGTCTGTGGTCTCCCGGTATCTTACGTTACAGAGACGAACAAACTAGGAGTCAAACCAGAGACTGTGGAACAAACAAGGTCACTTTAATCTCGACATCATCCTGTAAATGAGAGACGGAGTAACTTTTAACCAGCTATCAGAGGCACAAACGCCAGCTAATAAAATCCAGATGTGGCGAGCCAATTGCTCAGTTGCATCGTTGATGTCACGGGCTTAAACGGTTTGTAAGATCAATACACATCAACACCCAATGCTCTCATGTAAACAACGTCCTTAGAGGCGAAGCTTCTGAACAGCTGAAAGCTTCCTAAAGGAAACATTTATATCTTCTCTGTCCGAGTGACGATTTGAACAAAGTATGAAACTTGTTTTAAAGACTCCTGATTTCATCCCGGACAAAACTCTTCCACAGCCTGGTTCACAGATTACACATCCCTTCTCATGTTTATATCCAACTCCCATATCCTGTTTCAACAACAAAACACATCACATTAAGGCAGCAAAGCAATCATTTCATATAGCATTAGATATCCATAACAATAGGGGAAGCTGGGTCACGTCGACTGGTATGAAGACGGCGAGCTCATTGAGCAACACGGATGACAGCCTCGCGGCCTCAGTGTGGATTTACCTGCTCGTCCTGTCGCAATAATTCTTCAGATTAAAAAGGTGTAATCATGGAAACATTGCACCATTTGCAGCATTGTGTTTCTGTGGAAGCGCCTACGCCCTCATCGACGTATCACTGCAAGCCCCAAAAAGGCACGTCACGGCACAAAACGTTCTCTTATCTAATAAGTGGAGCTGAATTTATTTAAAAGCCATTTAGAAACACTTTTTATTCTTCAAAAGTTTCACATCGGATTTAATTTAATTTTTTTCAAACTTTAACTCCCCCCCCCACTCTTTATGAAAGCACTTACATTTCCATACATTCATAATAAATGAATTCAGACCCAGGTGCCCACTATGGTCAGATCTCTGTGAGCTGCTTATTGGCTCCATTTATCAACAGTGGGTGACTCACTGCTAGAAAGTGCCTCTAAATCCTCTCCATTAAATCCATCCAGTGACATGCTGTTAAAAGGAGCACCCATGTCCATGTGGGGTTCAATGTCATCCAGCCCACTGAAACATCCCCCCGTTGTTAATAACAGACAGGAAGCCCACGGGAACCAAGGATGGAGAGCATCACAAGGTGACCGATGCTAATTTCCATTCTTTGGTTTAACAATCTGGAAATGTATCAATGAAGGGCAGAACCTTCCAATTATTTTCATAATACTTTCATTCAAATTCCTCCTTTCAGCCGACCAACAGTCCAAAACCCAAAGAGTATTTACGAATACACATTTAAGAAGCTGCAAACGGAAATTAAACTGAAACATTAACATCAATTATAAAATTAAGTGGCTGAATAAAACATGCGTGTATTGCAGTTGGAAAATGTCTTGATTTTATGCAGAAAATATCAACCAAATAATAAACAAACAAGCTTGGAAATCTGAATGAGCATCAATAAGCATCGAGGTTTCATATCAGCCATCAGAGCAAGAAAAATACACTCAAAGGAAACTGAAGCATTGGGCAATGGGCTGTGAAGATGTACGAAGCATGCAAACACTTGTTTGGTCAGTTAACAGGACGCCCTCCTTACATCCTGAAGGTCATCTCCACACCTCCTCCCTCTCCTGGCCCCGTTCTCCTGCTCATTTATCCCCAACATTCTGATGCTGATTCAAACCTGGAGCCTCCGGTGAGGAACACCCACAGGTGCAGCGACCCTGCTGCTTCATTAACGCCGGCCTGGCTCCGAAGACACGGCACAGCCGGCAGCTAACCCGTGTGCTACTTTTAGCCTTCATACCTTTTAGCGTGTGTGTTTTTTTTTAATTCAACACCTGCGTTTTCTATTTACTGTTCATTTTATGGTAAAAGCTCCATGACTCGACTGGCATGACTACAAAGTCAAGAGAAGAGAGTGAGCTATCTGGAACTTTCCACACTTTTAAATTACAGCTGTGAAGTCGCTCCACCGTGATGTTGTGGAAATGTCAGCGCAGTAAATGAGGACGCACTGAAGTTGAACAGCCTGGGAAAATGTCAAACAAGCATTTCATAAGCCAGAGACAGCTGCAAAACCAATAAGTCCCCCGTCAGCCTCGACTGTACGTTGTGCTAATTAATTAATGTTAGCTAACGTGCTATAATAAGAAAGTAAACGTGTCAAACATTATGCCGGCTAATCAGCATTTAAAGGGGTGACGTGCTAAATTCAGAGCATTAATAAACAGGGAAGTAATGATGTCATCCTGAGCGGAGAAGGTGGTCACTCTGTGATTCAAGCTACTCTGCGTTTTGTGGACGTAGCAGCCTATCCTGGATAAACATGGTTAGCTCTGTAAGCACCGTTAGCTGCTAGCCACCGGCTCAGCTGTCACCATGTCGATGCAATAGATATGCTCTGAATTGCATATAGCGTGCTGCGGGGATGGCGTTAGCATCTCACTAGTTACCCTCGATAAAAAAGGACATTTTTATTCTTTGCATTCAAATTGGAGCTCTGCAAGCAAGTTTATGACACTTATTTTCATAATTGAACTACACTGAATTTCTTGGTATTCTTAAATGCCACAGAGACTTTTGAGCAGATGACGTTTAACCTTGATCTTCAAGGCATGAATCAGCTTCTGCTGCAAACATCCTTCCTGTGATGCATTCAAGTAAAAGTTTGTGGTTGTGCATCCACAACACTACATTAAAAAAAAGGAGATTCACATCCTTGCAGCGGTTGTTTTTCTGCTGAAGAGGAAGCACAACGCCTCTCCTCACCCCGGACCCACACCTCAACATCATCAAGTGTCGAGCGATGCAAGGAAGAAAACAGCTCCCACGCGGCAATCCCATCATGCCTCTGCACCGCAATACTACTCTCTGTGGAGAGATGGAGGCTTTTGAAGAGCGGTACATCTAATGAGCATTTAAAGATGCATATAGACCTGCAACAGGAGGGAGGATGTGTTAAGAGAAGGGTGGTGAAAGAAAAAGCATGATGAAAGAACTGCAGGAACAGTTGAGGCTGGAGGTGAACGATCACAGGAGGAGAACGGAAGACAAAAGAGGGACTTTCTGAACTCGGGCCGGCCCCGTTCGTTCTTGTCAGATCCAACAACGTCCACTTAAAACTTCTCTGAAGACCCTTAAGGTGCCATGAAGGGAGTCGGGTTGAAAATAAAAAAATGCTTTTCTGCATAATATGCGCCGACTTGGTGCAGCTAATAATGAGCAGGCACTCACAAACGTGCCTGAACACTTGCTTTGCTCCGAGGGCAAAATATAGGTCGACTCCTGGCGATAATTAGAGCTCTATATTTGCAATCCTTATTTAGAAAATCAGCTTGAGACACTGTTCTTTTCTGTTTTCATTTTTGCCTCTTCCACTCAAGCTGAGGCGGTGATGAAAACATCTTTTAAGGAGGAAATCTGCTCACAGTTTGAATATGAGGTTTGCTGTGTTTTTCCAAATAGAAAGGAAAAGGTGGCTCTAATTTTAACTCAACATGCAGTTTTACTTTATTAGGAAGACAATTCATCAAACACCATGAGATCAAACATCTAATAATGATCTCAGCACAGACTGTATTAGTGTATTGTGTGTGAACACAGGGTGGCCAACAGTTTTGTAGAGATCTATGATTGTTTCAATGATGATACACACTTTAAAGTAGAGCTGCGACAACTAGATCAGTAATGGATGAGTCGGCTGACAGAAAAATAATATTATAAGCACTTATTTTGATGATTAAATAATAATTTTAGACATCTTTGCTGGTTCCAGCTTCTCAAATATCTGCCTTTACTAAATGTCTGTGTTTTACATCACTTTAAAGATATGAGGTCTGTTCAATAGTTTGCAGAAATTCCTGAAGCTGATAAAATGCCACATGAGCTCTAACAAAAATGAAGCCTATCAAATCATGACCTCACACCTGTAAGCTCTGATATGAAGATCTGTGTTTCCAGAGATAAACAGATCGACTACAGGAATGACTGCCGGGACGTGGATCCAGACTAACATGTGGACTCATGTGGTCTCAGAGCACCAAAGAAAACCTTCATGATCTATGAGAGTCAGCTGGGATTTTCTGTCATTCTCGGCCACGAGGGCTGAACAACCGACATCAGCCAAGAGCTCATTCAAACGGCTCGCCTCCACATGGCAACGCACACGCACGAGCACATGCACGCGCACACGCGGTTATTTATTACTGCGACGCTTCTCAAACAATGTAGCAAACATTTCCCCAAAATCCGAGCCAGCACGCTCCACTCGATACAAATTAAAAATACTGTTAATATTCCACTTCCGGTAACAGTTTTCCAAAATAAACGTCGAGGAAGGGAAGGGGGGAAAGGCGCCAACATTCGGCTACAATTTCTGATTATTTGGCGTTTTATCTGTTAATTAATAAACAACTCATTTCAGCCCAAACCAGCTTGTAGGGGAAACTGGAGGAAACTGAAATAGACAAAAACATGGTTTGAGCCTTTTAAGGAGTAAACTGGCACTATATTTGATGGGAAACAGCATTGCACTTCAGAATCACTGTGATTTCCCTGGCTGGCGTTGGGTACAGGACAAACTGTATAAAGGGTTGTCTTGTACGAAAGCTCATGTTTGATTGCATTTAGTGCTGAAAGCCAGAATAAAATGTACAATTTGTGGATTAATTTAAAATATCTGGCTTCAGAGACAGTACGTTTACACTCAAACTACCAACATGGCTCAAAGCGCTGGGATTTTATCTCATGCTTTTCTTTTGAAGGCCACAGCCCGTGCTTCCTGTGCCGTCGGTGTTAACGCCTGCTAGCTTGCCGCAGCTGCTCCACGCTGACTGCGGCTCGAGCTGTGCTGTTACCCGCCGCCCTGCTGTCGGAGGCGGCTCCAGCTCCGTGCTAACTGCGTGCCCTCTCATTACACAACTCCCACGGTTAGAGTGAAAAAAAATTATATAGAATAAAAAAAGCCAAAACACTGAATTGTACCAACTGTCTGTGCTCAGAGACGTTTTCAGCCCCGGCGTGTTGATGCTGAGTCCCGCAGCTCCGACCACACAGCCGACAAACCCAGTGAAAGATGCTCCGACAGCGGCGTGCCACGACACATCCCCGCCTCCCGACATCCATGCTCACATGCCGAGCAACGGAGCCACCGCCGCTTTGAGTAAACCCCTAAATAAAACCCTTCCTACCGTAGACATGGGTCGGTGCGGGCGGCTCCTTCCTCTTGCGGCTGTCAACGAGGCTGTGCGGTGCGGCAGCTGCGGACTCTCTGCCTCCTCCCACCGGCCGCCTCTGGGCTCTGGCTGCTGGGATACTTCCACCGGTCCGCCGACTGCCTGCTCGTCTGCAGACTGAAGCAGCCTCGCGAGCCGCCGCACTAAACTGTGAAACGCGGAGTGTCCGGGGAGCGTCACCCCGCCCGTGGGCCCTCCCCTTGTCCCGCCGGTACACGCCGTTCTGTCGGGCGCGGACCGAGCGCCACGCCAAAATTCATTCAAAAAATCTGGGAAAGTTTACGTGACTCACCTGACATGCGTAGTCGTCCCTGTCGAAGCGTGTGTTTGGATTTATGTCTGAATGATCAGAATATTAAATGTATCGGTTGGACGGTTCACACTGCAAACACACTGTATAGTAGGAACAATAAGTTTTAAATTAATTATCTGGAAGCTGCAGAAACTCGGATTATTGTGCACGAGCTTGAGGGATGACGACATTAAATGAAATGCTTATAAGCATAGAGGACTCAGACTCGTGCCCATTTAATGGTGTGATAACTGTCAGTGTCTCTAAATGATTTGAAACAATACATATCACCGAACATAAAGCTCTATTGATCCGTTCTGAAGCTATAAAAGCTCATGTGAGGACAGGCCCTTTCTACACATTAAAAAAACATGAAAGGCAAAAAAAAAGTTTGTTTACCCGGTTGAAGCGTATAATTAAAGTCCCCCTTCAGGTACCAAACACACCACCGTATCGGTTATTACATCCAGCCTGACACTTAACACCCCAGTTGGTGCAATTATATTCCTCACTTTATAGCTTTCATAATGACTCACAGGCGAAGTTCCGCTGCGACTTCGCTGAAGGGGACTTCGCTTTTCGCTGCAACAGGAATCTAACGGACACGATGAAACTGTGTTGGGCTGTGAAAGTACGAAGGCAGGATGACGCACCAACAGGTGTGTGTGTGTGTGTGTGTGTGTGTGTGTGTGTGTGTGTGTGTTGAATTTTCATCTTTTTTTTGCTGATGAACACAAAGTCATGTCTGAAACATTGTGTGCATTACACCATTAAATAGAAAAGTGCTGCTATAGCTACATTTAAAATGTGTGTTCGAGATTACCGAGCATGAAATTGACTTTCTCGAGTCCCAAAAGAGTTGATTATTTCCCCCCTGCTCCTCTCAGAAGCCCCGGCTAACTGAGGACAAGGGAATACACCTCTCCTGTTTGGTAAACACAACATTCCAGACTAGAAGCAGTGCGAATAAGGTGATAGCTAGTGACGACAGAGAGGAAAATCTGCTTTTTTAAATCTGCTCACATCAGATAAAAGCACCGAGATGCTTCAAACCCCTTGATGATCACTGGAGGTGCAACTCAAAGATGAACTCAGTCTACTTTGTGGGATTTCTGCACTGCAGGTATTTGTTCCACACATGAGGGCGGTGATGGATCCAGGGATCAGCTGGGATGACTTTAAACCCACAACGCTGCTGTACAACAGATGCTCCTCTCCTGTAGGATATATGTGTTCTCCATCACATCAAATACCTACAATATGAGGATGACACATTAAATCAAGCCTAAGTTTCGCTAAAACATGAAATCCCATCTTAAATTAATAAAGGCCCACAATGCAACCCGTGTTTCGCACGTTTGTAATGTGCGGTGCAACAGGATTTGTGTGCGTAAACCATCATCCGGAGGAAGTGAACACACCGGTGTGTTTGAACTTTCCCAAAGCCTCTGCAGAGGCTGAGGATCACGTGACTGTCTACCTGAGACACAAAGGCAGAGAGATTTTATCTAAACGGTCACACAATATCCCACCGGATGATGAAATATATAATATATAACATTTTGCCCGAGGGAAAGTCCAACTAATGACTAAGTTCAACAATTATGAAACCAATCCGCATGAATACATGTCTGGTCTATGCTGACCTCTAGTGGACACACGGAGAAAGTGCACACAAGGTTTAATTCCACTGACCTGCATAAGGTCTACAGGGAACTGGCAGTAATTATATATTGTGCATATAAAAATATGTTGTATTTATATACATATATATCTAATACGTGTATATAGCAATACAGTGTCTACTTGAGCAAATCAAATCATGATCTTTAATCAAAAGTATTACCTTGTTTCACCTTGCCCCCATGTGGCCAAACAGTGACACTGCATCAGTACAATAGTTGTTTTTTCACAATACTTGGTAATCATATAATATGACCGTTTTTAATAAAGTATTTGAGAACAGAGTAAAACCACATCAGCCGGTGAAGGCCATGAGATTCATCTAAGAGAGATCTAGAAAGTAGACCTTGAGTTAAAGTGGCACTCCACTGAAGTTCAGATCCTCCTGAGTACCACTTAGTGGTAGTATAATGTCTTTTCGTCTAGTTTACAACGGCATTATGGTCTCTTATAAGGAGTGTATCTATAGAGATATACAGCTTAAGTGCTGATGAGGGCAGTTTAACTCCCTCATGTTATGGCTCTAATAAAAACAGACAGCCACAATGAATCACACACAGCGGCAGCTCCTCAATGAATCGGCCATGTCGTGTCAAGATTTTTCTTTTATTTTGACAGCATTTCAGAATATCATACAGGTAAACAAGATTTTTGCAAAAGTTAATATATCCATAGTGTTGCATTTCATAAAAATAGTTGCTCCACTTACAGTCTTTGTGACCATCAATAGTACACGGAGTCATATTTATAGAGATATTTGTTCAGGGTCTATACGCTGCTATAACACTACACAGTGATACTGAGCCGCTTGGGTGGGAGCTCCAGGTGTACGAGTGCTGTTATTTCAACACGCACATTTCTTTTTCTTTTTTCTTCTTTTGTTTTTACACCTCTAGATGTTGTTGTTGTTATTTTTGCTCTCTGTAGGAAACTACTTTACAGTTTGGGTCATGGAGACGGCTCAGATGTGAGAAGCAGTGAGTTGTGCAAAGGTCGAGCAAAAGTACGCACGTTTGTTTTCGTTTCTGCTTCAAGACGGGAAAGAAAGAATAAGTCATGATGTATGTAGGCAGCATTTAGTCTGACGGATGTAAAATGTAGGATTTTTTTTTTTTTGGAGGGGGGTGTTGCCCCTCAACACCATCTACAAGTGATTGAAGGTCTGAGCCGCTTGTGTCGGCTGATGATTTCCTCCGACATAATAATTCCCCAAACCGTCAGTGAGAGATTGTGCTTTAAAGTCAGTCCGCTTATTCCTTGTGTAATTACGGATCACAATGGCAAACCTAATGACTTGTCTCCCTTTGCTCTTTCATTCTTTAAGTGCTGTTTCCTCTTCCCCTCAGCAGAGGAAGAGGAGGAAACTCTTGTTCTGGTATTATGATTTTTTTTCCCCCCTCCCCGTTAATGCCAACTCATTCAGAGGAAAAAAATTGCCACTCAGAATTCACATCTGCACAGACAAGAGGGCACGGATGCTGTGAAAAGATCTGTTGATCTCGAAATTGAGCAATCACAGCGTTAAGCAACTTTAACGAGGCACTGCAGACCCTGTCGAGCTTTGGTTTCCTCCACACGTTGACGCATTCTGCATGTAGGTGCTACTAAAGTAGTAAGCGAATCAACCATGGCAGCATTTCCCTTCCTGGTTAACGTTCGCAGCTCTGCGCTGCACCGGAGAGACGCCATGTTTGCCAGCATCGCTTAGTCCTCATCCTGAACACTTTTCTCCTTTTAATGTTCAAAGTCAACACTGTTTGAGTTGGAAATCTGCACACGTGCCGCGCCAAGCATAGCAACGGTAACTAAGGGGCCGCAGGGCTTAGAGAAGTGTCAATAGTCGGATTGTAGAAACATGTACACCTTTGCATTTATGCTGTAACACACCTTCAATTAGAGTCCAAGGATTTCCTCACGTCAGTTTGATAGAAGAGCAGGATTTTTGACAAGTGGGGGTTGATTCTTTGATGCCTCGATATTACATTTGAGTCGTTCGGTTTGCTTTGGACTTTTTGGGTGAATTTGAATATCTCTTACGGGAGATCCTTCATGGGAATTACTAGTGTCAGAGCTCATTAAGAACTCAGCGATGAAAACTAGACTAAAATGAACCACTTGCACAAATAAGGACCCTCACTACCTCCGACAGTGGACTTATTCTCACACATAAGCTTGTTAAATAAATGATATATTTCACCGTATCGCACTCGCATCTGAAAAAATACAGTTTATTATTTATATCTGTAAAGTCGAGTTGTATAGCAGCCTGTTTTCGAACCCTCTTAAGTGGTTTGGAGTTGAACCTTTGACTTAAAAGCCAACCTCTCAGTCAGTCTAAGGCACTCTGCCCCTTGGTCGGTATCACGTGAGCGCCTTCTCTCAGCGTCCGGCTGGACACCGCCGTCGCTTTGTTCTTTAAGCACAGGAATGAGCAAAAAAAAAATAAAAAAATGGGTTGACGTGACACCCCCGCTGAACTCGGGATGGTTCGAGCGCAAATAGATTGTGGAGTCAAGTGCAGCGGGGCCCCCGCCGAGACCCCCGAACCGCAATCACAGAGCCGAACGGGAGCACAGAGGAGGGAGAAGCTCCGGTCCACGCGCAGACTCGGACTTCCATCCGGCTCAACTAAGGTTCTGTTCACTTTAAAGATGATCTTATTTACAAAAATGATCCCACATATTCATATTCATTATAATATATCTATGTCTATAATCATCTGATAGATTATTCAAGATAGATTCAGGCCCATACAGTCTCCGTTAAGGCAAAGTTCTGTCGATGAGTAGATTTCATCTCTGCTGTCACTCTTTGTTCCATTCGCTCTCGTCAAAAACAGGCAAACGTTCACTTTAACATTCCACTTCATAAAAACGGACTCCACTGCGAGGAGAGAAATGTCCAAACACATCCGACAGTTTGCTTCCCCGTCAGGTGTTTGCATTTGCATTCTTGTCTCCCGGTTCCTTCGGGCAGAACTCAAAGTAGAGTCAAGTTTCCCCCAAAATGATTCTCCGCCCCACAAACACATTCTACTTGCTCTTCCTTTCCTTTTCTTTTTCTTTAAAGTGGATGATTTTCCAGTTCTTAAGGTGGTGGGTGTAAAATATTTCTCAAAATAATTTAGAGTACAATATCATAAATAAAACTCTAAAAACACGTGGTCCAGATCACTCAGCCCCCCTTGGTTTTGAATCGGTGGTCTATGGGAGAATGTGATGCAGGGGAGGGGGGGGTGAAGGGGCACAGGAAGGTGTGGTGGTTTCATCCAGATGGGGGTGGGGTTGGGGGGGTGTAGTTTAGATCCGATGAGTGTGGCCATCGTGTTCTGCTGGAGCCGCGGTGTTATCTGCTCAGCGTGGACGTGCCGGTGCGCAGCGTGCTGGGCAGCTTGTCTGATCCGGGGATCTTCCAGGGCCCGGGAGAGACCGTGGCCTTTCTCCCTGCTGCGCCGCCGCTGCTCTTGGTGGGCAGGCTGGGCCGGCTCTCTCCCAGGCCGCTGTCCAGGTCCCTGGGCCTGGTCTTGCTCAGCTCCGAGTCTGCGTGCTGCCCGCCACCGTAACATTCCACATCTGTGACGCTGTTCCCGTTCGTGTGCGGGAGCTTGGAGCCGCCGGGAGAGTCGCTGCATTCTTTGTTGTCCCCTGTGTTTCTATCCTTGGACCTCCCTCTGGTGCTCCTGGCGGGTTTGGGCTCCCCGCTCGGCCCCTCCTTGCCCACTTCCCCCTCAGTAGTAGGCTGGACCCTGTGCCCCATGTGGGTGGACCTGCCACCCTCCTTCTTGGCTCTGCAGCTCCCGCCGGCCGACGCCGCTCTCCTCCCCTGGATGACCGGATCTGGATTCAGCAGCTCGGCCTTCTGGGGGCTCTTCGAACGCTCCGTCCGGCTGTCTCGCGCCGCCGCGTCTCGGGGGACGTCCAGAGGCGGCAGGTACGGTGGGTCGGGGGCCGGGGCCAGATGAGATGAAGGCGATGTCATGGAAAGGCTGTCGATGGGAGGGGCTACTTCCGACAGGCTTGGGGAGGCTGAAGGGCGAGCATCCCATGGGGCGGCATTATCTGGAACACACACACACACGGTCAGTAATGTGACACACACACACACACACACACACACACACACACACACACACACACACACACACACACACACACACACACACACACACACACACACACACACACACACACACACACACACACACACACACACACACACACACACACACACTGCTGCTCAGACGCTTGCATGCATGCCACTGCAAACCAAACACTAATTCTAAACAAAACACGACAACGCAGCGATCATTCCCGCCTTACGAGCTGAAAGCATTAAAGCAAATATGAGAGCAGCACGACAACCCACTTCCCGACGTGTCACGGGGCAACACTCCTTTTAGACAACATCAATCTGCCTCCCATAGCTCTCTTTAAAGCCCCGGCCAATCTAAAAGCTTGGCGGAAAATCGAAAACAGGTTTAATGAAATGGATGATGTGCCCAATAGGGTGGTGCTTTAGCGGGAATGGAAACCTCGGGGGCAAAGCGTCTCTCTCTCTCCCTCTTTTTTTTTTTAAAACCCAGAGAAGTCGGCGTGCGGCCGCAGTGAATCTACGGCGGGCTCCGCCACAACTCTCCGCTCTCACGGCCTGTTAGTTCGGTTTCTGCACCGATGGGTCCCGGGCCCTCGGCCATCAGTCACTTTCAGCGGACGAGGACGGGGGCAGAGGCTAGGCGAGCTACACCGGCGCCACGAGACCCAATTATAAGGGAAGCTGCACTCAGCGCTGGAGCAGATTAGATCCAGGACTAAGAGGAAGAGTACCTGCTCATTTCTACCTACAGTCTGGTGGATAGACAGCAGATAGAGGGCCCTACATGTGTGTGTACCTCTGATCATCACACTGTGTTACTGCCTTTATGTAAATGTGTTCTATATACATATATATAGAGATATGAGGGAAACATTCATGAATGGGGCCGGTGCTGCAAACCTGCAATACGCAATAAGCCACTTGGGTGCAGCGGGACCCAGCTGTGCCGATACATCATCACCTTGGAAGTTAATGCGGGGGGGGGGGGATGTGAAAAGTTAAACCGCTTTGTAAATACACTTCCCGGAGACACGGCGCCGCATTAGCATTCATTTGGAGTCATGTTTGTGTCCACCTGATGAATGTGAATCCAATATTCACTCTGTTTATTCACTCCGATATTCCAATATTTACCGACTCCCGAGGGAATCATCCGTCTCTTTAGCCTCTAAATGCTCCTCCTGGTTTATCACACCGTGGCTAACTTCATCTGTCGGCTGTCTGGTGATGGAAGGGGACGCTACGGGGAGGGGTTTCTTTTTGTTTCTGTTTTGTGCATTTGAAGACTATAGCTGTTGATTTCACATGTTAAAGGGGGACTTCACTGATTGTCCATTTATGGAAAGATCTCAAGGATGCGAAAATAGTTACACAACGTCTTCTGTGCCTTTGAAAGAAGAGTTGTCAAGTCTGGAATATCACACAAGTGATATTATTTATGAAATCTGGGTTTGGGCTTGAGAGGAACTACAGTTTTTAATGGAAAGTTTGCCTGAGAAATTGGGGGCAAGGAGTAGGCGTTTCCCTGGAAGAGAAGGTCGAAGCGAAGATGAAAGTGACTAAAGGTAATTATATCTCCAATGTTCTTAGCAACCGAAAAATCAAACAGATTTTTATAGAAAAACAAATCGCAGGGAAAGTTCTATTTCTTAATCCCGGTGCCTGACTGGCTTTTCCTCTGATCATACGTGTAGTTTATTATGGGATGTCATTCTGTCTGTTTGCTTTGATAAACATGGCTGCCCGTCTAACCCTTAGATAAAAGGCACAAAGACAAACACAAGGCTGCACATAGACAGGCACACAATAATATCCATGCACATGCCCACGACCACCTTTTTGTAGAAACATGACACGTCTATTCTTAAATCTTTGGTCTTCGTTTTGTATTCCGCTGAATCCTTTTGAACACTATTATGCTAATGATTGAAATAGCCAGATTAATCACCATTTGCATAACTTTCCAGGCTGCAAATAAAGCACCTGTGGACTATGAGCGACGAATCAAGCGCTTGGTTGGTTAAAAAGCTGCTTCTGCTTTGAGGCAGCAGGGGCAGAGAATCTGTAATGATGGAGGTGTGCATCTTTCTACAGTGTTGAACCACCTCGAGGCAAAGATCTCCACACAGAGACATTAAATCCCTGGAATACCAGGAAACACCATCTCTGGAAGGTGACCACCAAGGCCAAACGCTGATGAATGTGTATCACTTCAGTGACGCGCTGTTCCTCTCTCTCTAGTGGGAGGATGCGGAAAAAAGCGAGCGTGTCACGGAAATAAATGTCCCCTCCGGTTCATGCTGTGCAGAGATTTCAGCGGGTAAATACTCGTGTTGCTGTATTCTTGGGGCCTGTTGGTACCTGGTGATTTATCTGTTAGTCAGGAGGAGAGTCATGTTCACTAATTCTGCAACCTCCTGCAGCTTGAATCTGTTGATCATGCCTTCAACTGTATCCGATGGTTATAAAACAAGATATGGAAGGGCTGAGTGCAGCAGGCGGGGTTCAACAAAACAACACACACACGAGCACAGCACAGAAAAGCCCGGGTTACGTGAAGAGAGAAACATTCGTATGGTCACAAACCGTGTCTTTAGAGTGGCCCATTAGGAAGAAATAGGGAGAGCCATGCTTGTCACTTTTCATGCACATGGAGAGACTGGAAGATACCATTCCTATAGAAGGGGAAGTAACAACCTAGACCAATCAATTAGTGATAGGTCACTGAAATGGACAGAAGATAAACTAATGTTAGTCAAGATAGAAGAGACAGATAGTTATTATGTTGAAACAGCAAATACACAATACAGCGAGTATATCATGACAGGAGACTTAATGTGACGCATGCTAGAAAACGTCATCAAGAGTTAAATATGATATTAAGACAGTGAAGGAAGTACAGTCTATGAGTTAAAAGAGAGGTAAGAAATGATCCCGGAGACAAAGACAGCTGACGTGGATTCCAGTTTGGATATTTACCGTACTCTGGAACCTGCCCCGTACCCCTCTTCAGGAGAAGACGGACGCGCCGGCCCCCCGACTTGATCAGCTCGATGGCCCTTGCGTGGGTCATGTCCCGGGTGCTCTCGCCATTGATCTCGATGATTTGGTCCCCGACCTGGGCGTCAGGAAGTGGGTGGCAAAAGATAAAAGAAGCCGTGAATGTGTGTCTGAGAGAAAACGTGCAGACGGACGTGGGCTTAGGTTGGATTTTAGTCTTTAAAAGTTCAAATAAAAACTCAAATACATGGAAAGGAGCGTCCTCATTCAAGGTCTCGAAAGAAGAAAGGCATATTTTAGCTGCCAAAACTTTTAGGAAACTGTATTTAGTCCTTGATGAACACTTTCTGACTTCAGAACAGCCAAGCAGACAGGAAGCACTGGATCAGGACCTAAGCTTAGAGCATCGTTACAGCTCTTTGACCAGTTATTGAAAGGGAGAACGTGTCCTGCAACATTTCACATGTGGAGCATAATGGAAAACAAAATGTGAGTTAGTTTTTTTTGTACATAAGAAATCAATGAATCAACAGCATTTAAGGATCAACTGATAATTCAAGTCAATTATGATGCAGCAGGTTTGCGAATGTCCACACTAGTAATATGAATGGAATATAAATAAGCTTCTTTTATAATGGACGACAGTGATTTATAAAGATCGCTGTGGATCTATAATTCACCGGCTTTCCCCGTGACCTTCTGTAAGTGTTAATCAACATTGCCAGCCATGAACCGGTGTCAGATCTAATTAATTTCCACATGACGTTTTGATGGAATGATGGCGGACCCCTCTTCTCAGGACGCCGTCGGACAAACGTGATGAATAGCGATAACCTGCCCATTTAAAACCACCGCAGCCGCCGCAGTTAACGGCTAATGTAAATATTAACTGGACCATCTCTCCTTTATGTGACCACATCCGGCAATCCCATCCCGCCTTCCAGACTCTCGCTCCTCGGCCCTTCAGAGGACGGCTCCCCGGGTTGACGAATGGGGGAGGACTGGCGGGGGAACAGGATGAAACACGCCGGCCAATTACTCTAACAAATGGAGAAGTCCTCTGGTAATGGCAGGGGTAATTTGAAAGTCAGGAGCGAGCTGGAGTCAAGAGAGGGGGGGGGGAGTCATTAGGTGTCATTGCTGAGGTCTGAAGAGAGGTGGAAGGCTGGACGACTCAATCATTATTCCTCGGCTCCTAACAGCAGAGGAGAGTGATCTCCATGTTCATCTATGATAAAGAGGGCACTCACGTTGAATGGACGCCGGCCAAGCTCACGGAGACCGAGGTGGAGACGAAGCTCCGAAGGCAGCCGATGCACGACGGAGTCTCGACGGTTTAAATGTTGGAGAGGTAATTAAATGTCCTGACTGATTATCCCTAATAACTAATCACTTCATACAATTTTCTTAAAAGCTTCCTCACCGCCACTTGGAACCAGAAAGCTTGTTAGAGTTTGTTAGTGCTCCGTACTGATTAGTTTGGGACTAGCAGGATCAAAGTAGATCCCTTTTTTTTCTCCCCTCCTCGGAGACGTGACAAAGTGCCTGTTGAGGAACGACTTGGATTAAACTCAAAATGTCAAAGAGGCTGCAGGGAGTCACACTGCGAGAGCGCTTGGTTTCCGCACCTTAGAACGCGTCAAAGCACCTCTCGAATCCAAGGTGACAGGCGCGTCGAATGCTTTTCAACCAATTTCTCACATTTATTCAAAGTTCAAGGCAGACTGTTTCCTCTCTTGCGTTTGGCGGTTTGGATTGGAGGCTCGTCCGGACGACGGATCAAAGTGGCCTCCGCACCGCCTTCTCTGAAATCCATTCAACGGCACAGCGTCGCGTTGATTTCAATATCCCGCCAGCCGTGCTGCTGTTCAGACGTTCATCCGAGACAAATCGGACACAGTGGAGGGAAGTAACTTTAGTGGTACTTGGGTACTTTATGCTACTACAGTATATACTTCTTCTCCACTCCATTTCGGGGGGAAACGTACTTTCTACTCCACTGAGTTCATCTGGCAGCTGTAGTTACCAATTTACATTTCAGACAAGAAAAAATGAGCTAAGAAAACATGCCTCGAGTGAAAAATATAACAAAAATAAAAAAAGATTATATCTCTGACTCTGCTGCATTGATTTTGAGTCTTTTTTTTTAAAATATAAAGCTGCTCATTGAGAGTGATCCCTCCAAAATAAAACCCAAACACGTTCACATCCCCTCTTGTGAGCCAACTCCTCATCTGAAGGCCACCGGAGAGTCTCTGACACGCTTGGACAGGGAGGGGCACCCTCCGATTTGGACTTTTACTTGCAAGAGAACCTTTTTATATGATCAGATTGGTGTTTTTAGTAAAAATATTTCTTCCACCGCCGATCAGACTTCCCATCAGCTTATACGCTGAATTTAAGTGGAACTCAACATGCGATTTCCTCCTCCTCCTCCTCCTGCATCTAAGCCCACTGCACTCCCATTGACTGATGAGGAGCGGACGTGATATCTCCCTCGGGGCCCATTTTTGCACACATTCTGTTTGGCAGTTTCATTATGTATAAAGACTGTAAAGCAGACCGGTGCTATCGGCTCCAGACCTGAAGAGAACATGAAAGAAATGAAAAGGAGGAGAAAGCGAGATGTTGCAGCATCAAAGGAGTGGAAGGTGAAAGGCATGTTGCTAGCAGCAACGCACATGGAACAAATGAGGGAGGGGATTTAAATAGCAGTGTCCGAGGCTATGGTTCAAGTTCCATAGTATTTTTTATTACATTTTTATCAAATCTGATAATATGTGTGCACCTTCTTTGACCCAATAATACAGTAGCAACTACAGCAGAGCATAATTTAAGTTGGCCCACTTTTGGGCTTTTATCTATCTTTATCTTTCTGAATATTATCTGTTACTAAATGCAAAGGAGAGATGTGTGTTAGGAACATGAGAAGAGATAAACCTAAAAAAAAAACCTCTCAGCTACGAAACGAGAAGGACCATCTCTGCCTTATTTTGACAGATTACTTCTTAATCGGGTCTGAAAAAGTTGCTGTTGCAGCTTCGATAACATCAGACAATTCCAGTGAGCTCCTGCCATGTAATCCAAGAAGATAGAAAGCAGCTTAATCTTTAAACGGGGTGTAGCGGCTCCCTAGAAGGAAATGACGTCAGCCGACCTACCCTCATCCTCCCGTTGCGGATGGCCGGTCCGTCCTCTGCCAGCCGGAGGACAAACAGGTCCATCTTGTACTCCCGCCCGCCGCGGATGCTAAACCCGAAGCCTTTCACACTTTTCTCCAGCTCCACCGTGAAGAAGTCGAAGTCCTGCGAAAGCTGAGACAAGCAGAGATCAGATGTGATTAGAGTCGATGTTATCGGAGGAGAAAGTGGGCCATTACAGCGCAAAACAGTCTCAGGAGGGAAAGAAGTGAAGAAGAATGGAGCGAATGCAAGGTCGACAAAACACAGCCCGCCTTATATTAGATATAGATCCACAGCAAACAATACCTTATTAGATAAAAAGTATAAAAGGTAAACAACATTTAGAATCTTTTCTTTAAAGTAACCAGACGTTTGTGTCAGCTGTTCTACAAACGACATCAAAGGGGAAAATCAACTCATGCTGCATTTTCTAAAAATGCAGCGTTACAGTTTATTATTTCACCCGAAAGTTTCTTTTCCTGACTTCCTGTCGGCCGGGGATGTTAATGTCGATGTGAATGACTGTATATGAGCTGTAGAAGTTAATGTAGCCTAATTTGAGGTAATAAAATATACTGTAAGAACACAAAAGTGGTTAAATTGGAAGCTGTTGCTTATGAACACATCCAGCAGGCACAGAGCGACACTGGCGTTGACTCCTTGATTATCACTCAATTTAAAATGTTTATTAAACATTATGAAAATGTATTTTAGAAGGATGTCATGCAAATCACAATGAAAATACTTTAAAAAAAAGCACGTTTATTGTTTATGAAAATAAGTGTTTTGAAGCTGAAGCCTGGAAGGAAGAGTGTTTTTAATTAAAAAGAACATAAAGTGTCGTGTTAAAATAATTGCTCTTTGTAGAGACTGTCAATGTTTCTGCACTAATGAATGAAATCAATTTGTACACATGAAGCAGGATCAAGCTTCTCTTTTCTTCTCCCGCTCTTTAAAAACATTTCTATTTTAGTTTTTTTATATATCTTTATTTAGGCCTGCTGACAGATGCTGTGTGTTTATCAGGATGCAACGCTTTGATTTTGTCTGTTTCAGTGCGATCTATCATAAAATCCTCACTTGCACTGGTGGCATTCTGTAGTCCGGCACGGCGAACTGCCTGGTGTCGGCAGCCAGTCTGTAGTCCAGCAGCGGCGGGTGTCTGTAGTCCAACGTGGGTGGCTGTCTGTAGTCGGCCACGGGAGGGTGTCGGTAATCCACCGGCGGCTGCCGGTAATCCGTGAACGGTGGCTGTCTGATGTCGGGTTTCACATCTTGCCTCGCCTTCACCTCTGACCTGTAACTAACAGACCAATCAGGATGAAGGAAGGACTTCCCGGAGGATTTCTCCCGCCGCCATCGCCGCCTCTGCATACGCTACAGCACTTGTGTTGCGTTCCGCCGCGGTGAAGACAATGCCTTCTGACAAACTGCCGGCTCGACCAGCGCCGACGGAGGCTGCTTGTTGTGGTTTGCACTGACAGCCATTAAACAAGACTTAAGTGAGGAAATTAAACTGTTTTCCTCACACGTCACATGAAATGTTTATAATAAACACAAGTTATCTGAGGCCGCCGACGCCGAGCTCTGTGGGAAGCAGAGGGGAAATGCAATGACACTGTAGATTTTGGACCCATGTAGTTCTTTGTAAAATATTCAGGAGAGCTCTATGAAGACGCGATTCATGTGAATAATTTAGCAGTCCATAAGAAGTTAAGTGATGTTATACAACAAGCGGAGGAGAGGGACGCGATAGTGAGACAGAAAAAGAGAGAAAGAGAGGAAAAACAGATGAAGAGAATAGCAAATGAAAGAAAGGTAGAGAGAATGAGGATGAGGGGATGAAGGTATCTGCTTCACTCATACCTGTACTCCCAGAGGAGCACTGCCTCCCCCTGAGACAGATATAGAGCTTGTCCAAAAAATGCTTCGCTGCATCAGAAAATCAAGTAGCCGCAAATTTGACACTGTTACACGGCGGGGGGGATGAGACGGCTTTCGTTCTAACTGTTTGCCGCCGCTTTGAGAAGAACTCGTCGCGGTCCGTGACCTGCGATCCGCATCGACGACGTCTTACCTGCTTTCGTGGGTGTAGGTCTGAGGTGGGGGGGCGGGCAGCTGGGTCACAGGGCTCTGGTGAGGCATGGGGCTGGGCTGGCTAACGGAGGGGTTGGCGTCCGTCACCGCTGGGCTGGGCTGCGTGGCGACGGCGGCGGCGCTTGGCTGGGTTTTTGGGCTGTGCTGCTGAGCCATGGGGCTCTGCTTCTCTGAGCCGGGGGCTGATGGGGGATTACTGATCTCTGGAATTTCAAAAAAGCAGACAGAGCAGGGGGGACAAATCAAATCACCACTTTCAAGCTTTATTTAACAAGTAAAAGATGTTTTTCATCCTTAAAACTGCATGAATGGCCACTTGGGGACAGACTGTGAACATACAGAGAGATGAAAAAAGTGCCTTCAACCAGCATTCTTTCTAATGGCCAGCAGGGGGCGACACCTCTGGTTGCAAAATTAAGTCAGATTTTAAAGACGTCTACGAGAATATGACCAAACCTCTCACATAGTTCACTACCTCAGCAAACATTATGTATCGTTGTGTCTTGGTCGCCTAAAAATGTTTTATTCAGCATTCGTTCCTACTTAGCTCCGCCCCCTCGCGTCCCAAGATGGTGACGGCCAAAATGCCGAACACAAGGCTTCAAAACCAAAGTCTACAACAGTCTGTGATTGAAGCTCCTTTGTGGTCTCAGCTAGTCAGTCACTTTGTCAAATCAGACTGCCTGCATAGTCAAAACCCCCTAGGGTACCTTTAAAACAAGGAGGTTATACAAGGAAGGGGAACGCATACAGGGGAAAAGTAGGTAAAGTGAAAGTAGGCGAACCAACCATCATTATCAACAAGTGTTCTATCCTTCTTTTCATGTATACTGGAAGCCATTCCCCAGCGTCGGTAATAAAGTCAGCCTTGCATGCTCCAGTGATTTAGTGACCGTTATTCATCATGCAAGAAGGATCAGTGAGAAACAGAATTTCTTAATAGCAGAGTCATTGTGTATTCTGTTTAAATGTCACCACAGTAAGCGACAGCAGCTCCGTGCAAAATGCAAAACGGTAGAGGAGAGAACACGCAGACCCGAGGAGCAGCACGATTGACAGTCCGTCTAAAAACAGAATCGCATTGTGCAAAACTCATTACAACTTTGATTTAACGCAGCAAAACCCACGCCTGTCATCCATCCCCCCGTCCTGCTAAAGCCTGGTTTCAGGTGCTTCCCCCGCGTGGCGTCCACGTGCTCGCTCACCTTCCTGCGGTATGATCCTCAGGGTGACGCTGAGGCCCGCGTCCTTGATCAGCTTCACGATGTCGGCGTGCGGCATGTTGACGATGGACTGGCTGTTCACCGCCAGGATCCTGTCCCCCACCTTCAGCTTCCCGCAGCGGTCCGCCGGGCTGCCCTCGATGATGCGGCCGATTTTGTGGGGCACAGCTGTTTGGAAGATTCAAAGACAACGCACGCTGCAGGTGAAAACACGCTCCGCAGCAGATCGGAGGATTACGCCTTTCTCTGCTCACTGACTGACTGACTGGATATGTCTCCGTCTCTCTCATTTTGCTATTCACCCCAGGCTTACGTAAGGCATCCAGGTTTTTTTTTTAATGTGTGTGGGCGATGCACTGATGCTCACGGCAGCGAACAGAGATGTGTGTGAGTGACGTACCGTGGGAGGGCATGTATAATTGAGGGGCTAGAACGAGTGGTGCTTCACTTTTTATTGAGCCGTGACCTCTCACACTGAGGTATATCTTCACTATGCACTCGTAGGAAATAAGGGTTCTCCCTGGAGGGCGAGGTTCTACCCAGAACCTTTTGTTTCTGAAGAGCCCTTTTTTTAAGAAAGGAGTTTTCAAGGGTTACTTGTAAGACAAAGGATGCCAATAACAACCCTTTTCATCCACAGAGCCTGCCAGCTGCTCAGTGATTGTGGGCTCCACTGCAACACATTGGCCTTGGAACCAAAGGAGCATCGTGAGGAAAACTGGGTGGGTTCTAGATGAATATAACAGGGGTTCAGTTCCAGTTAGCACCCTAGAAGGTGCAACGGATCTGGATGGAGCCTCCAGAATGGGTTTTGGGTGGAATCATTACACCATTCATCACCACCATTGGCACACGGCAGCTCAACCAATGGCAGTTTTTTGGAAATGTTGCCGTCTCATCCGGCAGTTATGAAGCCTGTTATTTATGATAGTTTTAGTTATTGAAGTGCATTGCTGATAAACAAGATTTTAACTCCGATGTGGATGAAAGTGCTCTCAAATATGTCCTGTTTCTGGGAGAAATGGGATATAAAATGTTGCTATGCATGCTGCTTGTATGGATAGGATAAAACGACGATTTGATTTCATGCAATGTCATAATTACACTAAATGTTAACTTTGATGTTATGGTTCAACGATTTACAAGAACATTTAAAAAACGGCTCCTCATGTCAACAAGGTTCTGGGTGGATCCTTTCACAAACCTTTTGTTGGGTTCTAGGTAGAACCCTTGGAAAGCATTCCAGATGAAAGCCTTATTAGCGGTTCCGACAGGCACTAAAACGCTAGTTAGCACCTGATGGTAGTTTATAGAGTCTGAGAGCTTTCACACGAGGTTTCACACTTGAGGCACTTGTTATGCAGAGAAGAGGATGACTGATGATGCCGAAGCGTCTACTCAACTCCATAATAAAGCGCCGCTAAAACAACTCACTGTTGGTGGGGGCCGCCTCGGGCCTGTTGAGCGAGCTGATGATGACGAAGCCGAAGCCTTCGCTCTCCTTTCGATTGATGACGACATCGCTGGGTTGCGTGTTGGGGGTCGACGTCCTGTCTGAAGTGGCGGCGTTGGGTGCCTGGGTACTGCTGGTGTTGTTGGCGTATGTGAAGTCACTGCGCGGGGAGCTGTGTTGGGTGGAGACGGAGCCCGGGCTACGGCCGTTCTCTGGACAGGACTCACCTGCAGGGGGAGGAAGAGAGCTGAGTTGGCAGACACACAATGGTAGCAGTGGAAAGGTATTCACAAATAAAATTTAATGTGCAGGTAGACAAGGGGAAGGTACAGAGGAAATATTTATAACAAAAACATTGATATTAGTTCCTCTGCTGCTGCCGAAGTAAAAGGTCAAAAGTGTCACTAGTAATAGTAAAAGGTATTCAAAGTGAAAATATTCATAAGGCAACAATTTTACATGCAGTTATTTAGTCCAGCGGCTCCCAAACTCGGGGTTGGGGCTCCTCCAACGGGCCACAAGACAAATCGGAGGGTTTGTGAAATGATTAATGGAGCGGGACAGAATTTTGGACTTTTCCCTGATAATGTTGGATAGTTTAACATCTTTGGGTCTCAAACAGATATTTAAGCATATCCTTAGGATGTCAATCAGTGATCTAGAGTTTATTTGTGTCACAGAGAAACATTGTAGTGAAGCATCCGGAAATGTTACCACGGACACCAGGTGGGAGTCATTTATTTCAGTATGTAAATAAAAAAGTTCCAGATTGCTACTTTGATCTTTAAAAATGTGTTGTATTTTATAAAATGATTGATTTTTTTTAATGTAAAAATCTAAATCTCCACATTTTTAGGAGATCAAAAGCAGCGCGTCAATCACTTCGTATTCAGAAATCGAGGCAATTTAAGATTCTCGACACTCACTAAAATTGGCCATGCGATTCATGATTGCTTTGGAAGAATCTAAGCGTAACTCTGTATGTGCAAAAACAATTAATTTTACAGTCTACTTTTTCCTCCTCCCCCGTAAAACTGGACACGCTGGAGCGGAATCTCATCCGTGTGAAGAATCAAGAAGCAAACACACGACGGAAACACAACAGAGAAGCAGAAGCACCTGTCACAATGTGGTAAAACGTATCATTAAAATAGCAGCAGCGTGTCAATCCAGCCGCAGCGAAGGCAGCTTCTTGTACCTTTTATCGTGTGCATGCATCCACAGCAATCAAACCCTGTGATGCTTTCACAGCCCTCCAAGAAGCAGTGCTGTGGTTTTCTCCAGTTAAACTGTTAAACAATGTTATCTGTAGCTTAAAGGTCATATTGATAACATTTCTATGTAAACGAATAATTGAAAAAAAAGAATACATCCAGCGAGCTGCAGAATCAAAGTATCACTTCTCGTGAAAAAAATGTTTTGATTGTGAATTAATCATTTTAAAACATCCAAAATGAATGATTTGTTTGTCTGTGTAGATGTGTGACGTGTGGCTTGTGAGCCAATAGAATAACGACGTAGGGATCACATGGTATCTCTCGTAGTCAGGGGTCAAGAGTCTTTGGGGTTGCCAGTTAGTGTGGAAAAAACGGGAAAAACGGAAAATCGAGTTTGGCGTTGCATGAATTTTGAAACACCACCGCACAAAGTTACCCAAATGATTCATCACTTGACATGACTGAGTTTGTCTGAGTGTCATTCCACTCGACCATGAAAACGCAGGTTGTTTAACGAACTGGCAACCCATTGAGGGTGCATGCGCTTCAAGCAACAGTTGTGTTGATGGAAGGGGAGGGTGCGAGTTATCAATAGCACCTTTAAGTAACCTGAATACGAAGTCACAGCGAGATTCGCCACAGTAAAGAGCTACGCATACAGAGTTTCCTTACACCAACAAGTGCACAAATTGTTATTTTATGAGGGGATAGAAGTCAATAAAGAGAACGGAGGGCGTTAAAATGCGGGATTCTGGGTGCAGGCAGAAGGATGGGTGTCTGACACCTCGCAAAGTGCCAGTGGGAGTCAGACAATTAGGAGGGAAGTAAGGGCCGAAGGAGAGGCCACGCATGAGTCAGACAGTCGCCTTTGGTGAGAAGAAATTGACAGAGAGGGCGGAATAGAGTGGGAAGAAGTGGATTGGTGAGAAGAGTGTGTGTGTGTGTGTGTGTGTGTGTGTGTAGAGGCAGTAATAATGAGAAGAGTGGAGGCTGAAGTTCACAGGAGGAAACGCCACCACCGTCTCTAGGCTGCAATGCAAAGAAACTTGAAGGAGGATCAGAGAGCAATGGTGTGTGGAAGAACAAGAGGGCCCTAATGTGGATGTTGGGGAGGCTTTAGTGTAATTACTCAGAGAGATTAGTGCTTCAGTTTTCTGACTGATTAAATGCCGTTTCCCGAGTCATTTACAAGGAAGGAACGGTAGTGGTGAACAGAAGAGGAGAGAGAGGGGAGTGTGAGGAATGGAAGAATGAGACAGATTTACTTTATAAACCAGTATCACAAAGCTGTTCCGTGTCCTCTAAAAGTCCACAGAAATGGGATTAGTTGACAATGAGAAAACTAGTATCACAAATCATATCTTTTATGGATATAAATATATCTCAGTATTTCAAATCTATCAGATAACTCGTTCATGGAGGTGCATTAGCGGTAAGCTATGGGGTTTTACAAAATCCAACTAATAAATTCATCACAAGGTTTTCTAATAATCCTGCCTTCCTGCATGTTTTATTAAATCTAACTGCCTCACTAATAACTCATTGGTTAAAAGAAAAAAACGCATCACATCTTCACATTTCAGAAGCTGGACCCAAAGGTTGGACCTGTTTAGCATTAAAGGGAACACATTTGTAATGTTCTATAAACTCCACTCACCTGCCGCCTGCACCCTCCTCCTGATGACCAGGTTCACCTGGCCATTCCTCGCCGCCCCGTGCATCAGGTCGATGACGTATCTGTGCGGCTTCCCCACCACCGGGATCCCGTCCACAAACAGCAGCTCGTCACCGGGCCGCAAGCGTCCGTCGAGGTCCGCTGGACTCTTCTCGATGATCGCCCCGATCAAGATCTGTTATTACACGCACACGGTTACAAACAGGAAGTAGAGGACCGGCTGTGAGTCGGTGAGTGTCGCATGCAGTGGGTGTTAAGGTGGTTCATATCCTGAAACATAAATGGCTCCATTACGTGATTGGAATATTGCTTTGTTACGTTAACAGACAGCAGAAGACACAGAAGCAGCCAGAGCCAGCACTCTCTCAGGGGTCAGAGGTCAGGGGTTAGGTCTACACAGTGTGTGTGCAGTGGGTTAGAGAGGAGAAAATGACAGGGTTCCACGCCCATCACCATACGAGCCTTCTCACGCGTCTCCGGACTCACAGGCTGCCCCGCCTCGTCCCCGCCCAGCACCCGGAAACCGAAGCCGGACTTCTGCCGGCGCAGGTGCACCTCCATGTCCTGGTAATCGGCTCCTGCAGCAACCACAAACAGAGACACCATTAAGATACTGTTTCCAGGTGACGAGCGGTCGGCTTTTTAACAGCCTCCCTGCAGAGATGAGGTTTTTACCTGAAGAGTCCACAGGAAAAACTGTCCTTGGTTGGCCAGGTTCTAGGAAAGAGACGCAGGAAGCACCCATAAATCACAACTAACGCACAACTATTGTTCATACAAATGCACACAGAGACAGACAGCACAGCAGCAAACACATTCTCCCATAAAGGCCAGAACAAGGCAGAAAAGGCCCTACCTCAGCAATAATGTCACCGGCAAACTTCAGCATCATCCATATAAGTCAGGAAGTGCTTACAGCGTGTAATATAGCCATCTCTTATTTACAGCGCGAGGTGAGACGCAAAGCACTGATCTGCAATCAGGAGCTCCGCACAACGCCGTGATCTGCAAAAATGAACCCGACCGCAGACGAGCGGCTGGGAATGAAAAAATTGATTCCGATTGTTACTGTTTTAATCACACGGAGCGCTCCGCTGAGACTCAGCAGGGAGCAGGGAGAGAGAAAACCATGACTACAGACGAGATGAGTGACGCAGCCGTTCCCGTGGAAACCAAATACAATGCTCCGGTTGGCTGGATTGGTTTGCAGGACAAAAAATAACCATTGCAAATAAATTGGAACCATGCCTTTTTGCAGTCAGAAGTCGTCTTTTCCTTTTGAAAATATATTGACAAAATAATCTCACCTCAAGGTTCCTTTCATAGCGGGTCTGAATTTCAGAGGATTTTAAGATGTTTTTTCTCTTTGTTTAAGGATGTCTCGTCCTGTTTCTGCATGACTGTTTATTGGCAATGTTTTTGTCCGACTTAAGCTGCTGATATAAGGTCAGACACCCCAGCTGGTCCACATATACACAAAGTCATTACATTATTCAATCAGAGGCAAACACACAGTCAATTGGTGAATTACACACCTTAAGACCACACGCAAATTAGGAAAAAATAGGAAAAAACATCACGCTTTTGCCAAAATGTTTGATTAAAAACATGATATAGATCGTAAGATTGACCAATTTATCTTATTTGTGTCATCCTCTATTTGGATCGTTTTCTGCTCATGTCCTAAGATGCTTTCTGAATAACATCCCCGGAGACAGTAACAAAGTGTGTTCTTCAATCTCTGCATTAAACAGGGTTGATGGGACTCGATGCTGCAGCCAGATCTCTAACCGGCCTTCCTCCATGAAGTAACATGTAAATGCTTGGTTCACCCAAAAGAAAAACAATTATTTATTACAGCTTACCTCGTCTATCTAGCCCTCCAAAACACTCAGTTTTAACAGGGACTATTTCTTCAGTAGAAAGTAGATCCACTGAAAATCCCTGAAACTATCAGCCTCTAAAATTAGAGGCTGTGTGAAAATCCTGACCTGATCTATTAAAATTCAAATGAACCAACATCACAGCGCTTCACCGGGAGTCCAGTCGCCCGAGGTTGTGATGCTGCCAAAAGAAAAGGTCACACCCTGCTTCACCCACACCAGCGAGATGGACAAATGGAGCATTCCTAAAATCTGTGTTCGCCTATTCCCTGCTGAGCCTCGCCAGACCCGAACCCTGAACTCCAGTGAAAGGAAGACAACAGCGAGCGTTACACTGATCACTGAGTCCTCGGCCGAGGAGGAGGGAGAGCCGAGGAGAGGAGGTTTGATAAGGAGACTTTCTGACAGCCACGTCGTACACAATAACAGGAGAATGAACAGCAGTCCGGCCTTTGAAAACTTCTACTATTTCCATGTCAGTCATGGCCACGGCAGAGAAAACAATAGTAACTTCCAAGAAAGTTCCGCTCGTACTGATAAAAAAACAAAGGACTGCATTCATATTGTTTAATCATGTTTAAGCTGCCATTAACTCCTGAAGAGCAGCAGACACACATACACAGGACATCAGCTTCCATTGAGGACGCTGAGATCAAAACCTCACTTTCTAGTCTCTGTGAATTACTCCGATAATTGAAATTAAAAATAAGGCTGCCCCCTCTTAGTGGACTAATCCTTGTTTTGATCTTAGTCCACGAAGATGTCTTTGGAAAATTAGTCATTTTTTAAATGCTTTTTCTTAGAAGCACACCAGGTTGAAAGTGGTGCTTTTGTGTGATTCTTTGAACCTCAATTAAAACAACTAATCCATTAGTCCACAAATGTGTTTTTCAACCAAGAATTTCTTTGGTTGAAGACAGCCCTAATTAAAAGCTTTTAATCAGCAAATTTCACTATTTTGGACTCAAATTTGACAACTTTAAGGCTGTATCTAACACTGAGGAGTCTGATGACATTATTTTTCTGTGAATTTTTTGAAACAGTGTTATAACATTTAGACTATTGTGTTAAATAAATACTATTTAGAAACAGCTAAATACATTAAATTAACTTAAATAAAGAATGGAAAATCGAAAGAAGATGCTTTTAAGTATTTGCTACAGCCCTGGACACACATGCACCCATAAGAAAAAAGCATATATACTAGGTTCAGCTGCCTTAAATTCACACAGGCAGCAGGGTTTTTATGATGCATCCTGATGATATCATAACATCCGCTGACTTTACAAGGGAAAGATGGTCATAATACTGGCAGCAACGCATTATGTCCTAAAAAAGAATCAGCTGCTGCATGTTTATTTATGAACACATCTCTGTTTACGATGTGAGCCAGCAGCAGGTCGGTGTCTGGATGTTTACATCCTTCCGGTCGGTAAGAAGACTGGGCTGATGGTGGGCTTTGTTTCTATCTGTGTTGGCTTTTGTGGGCAGAAGAGCAAATGAGATAATATGAGTCATTAGCTACAGAGGCAAATACAGGAATATATCTGAGTGATGTGAAGCTGAGGTATTTGGGCTGAACAGATGTTTCAGTTTGATTGAAAGGTCAGCTCATGTGAAAAAGCTTCAAACGTGAAACAACAAAGAATCTGTGTGAAAGAAAGAGAAATGAACGGTCGCTACTCCACCTTCCAATAGCAGTCCATGTGTCGTCAGTGCCAGACATGAGTGTTTGTCACAATGCTACACCTGCGGTTTCAGCTCGGGTACTTACGCCTACTCTCATAGATAGCCCTGGACTTCTCATAAAGGTCATAGGGGTCTGGTTTAGCCAGGGCCAAGGCCTCGGAGGCAGAGTCTGGGACCGAGGCCCTGTGAAGATGGTGTGTTGGGAAGGGGGCGTTGTGGGGGATAACGGGGGCTGACAGGCTGGTCTGAGCAGGGCTGCTCTGGCCCTGCAGGGACTCCCACTGCTCCAGCACCTGCAAAGCACAGCAGCGGCATGAGGGGTCAAAATTCCACGACCAACCACTCGTGACAGTCGATTTCAGCCTGGTAACCTTGACAACGCTAACAACTTTAGCAGAGTTCGCTTTCATGACTTTTGAGCGTTCGCTAAACCCCACCACTGTTTGTTACTGTTACCATTCCTGTCAAGCCTTCTGTTCGACTGTTATGATGAGACGGATTTATCAATCAAAATGTGCAACGTGTATTTTTTTTTTCAAACGGTGTTTGTTAATAGCATGTTGTCAACAGACAACTCTTCCTAGCTGATTTTAGTAAGATTATGCTACAACTATAAATTAGCTCATCTGTTTATATTGGATTTGTTTTAGAAATAGCCTGTTAAAGGACCTTAAATATACACGACATGCAATACAACATCAACATCCTCACGATGATCCATAGAAGATGGTTAGAAATAGCTAGCCCTATTTTTACAGAACAGTATTACTCATAACTAAAAATTTGATTCATTTTAACATAATCCTTGGATGGTATTATAGAAGTAACTTATTTGGATGAGCAACACACTGTATTTTAGTAGATTTAAACGGTTGATAAAGAAGTTACTTAATTTCTACGAGAAAAAATCAGTTTTGAGGGTGAGTAACGTTAAATGAATCAATGATAACATGATGCTGTAACGCATGTTTGGCTGGAGTTGCCTTCCCCACTAACGTTAGCTACCTATAGGTCCACATACAGGAAATACCGTGATACAAGCTAAATTAAGTTTACACTAGCTATTAACTTGCTTTTAAAAATAATGCTCCGTCAAAAAGTTATTAGTGTCTTGCCTTTAGCTACCGTACATATTTTTAACTAAATAACGTCCCACGGTGAAGGGGCGTGACTTAGCATCTCTATTTAGTGTTGCCAAGCTATCATTGGACAATCTCCATTTGGGGGAGGGGTTTAGAGAACGATCAAATGAAGCTCGACAGACGGAAAGCCAGACAGTCAGTGAGGTTAGTAGTTGAAACAAGCAAAAACAAATCCAGATGCTATTTGCCATGTGTGTGTGTGTAGAGAGGAAAAAACAGAAGAATGAGAGGAGCATAAATATAGCCGTATATCCGAGGGGAACTTTTTTAAATGATCCTATTGGCCGGTGCGTTGGCTCACCTGTTTTTATAAGGTAGCACGTTGCACTTTATACCCAATTTACACAAAGTTTCCTCCAGAAACACGTTTGGAAATGTGCTGCGGCGTGTTGGAGGTGACACTGACAGCTTTGACAACACCAGTCAGTCAGCGAGCGTCGGAAACGTCAGGCCGCTTGAGTCACAACACGACACTAAGCAGATAGCCGGGATGACACGTTGACATGTCAACGCCTGACAGACGGATCTGGAGGGAGCGACGGGCCTTTTGAAACGGAGACGGCGAGACGGGCTGCGTATGGCACGCTTTCATGCTGAGATTTACGGGGGCATCTGGTTCAAGATACGCAGAGAGTAAATATCAGCCTGAAGAAAAAAAAAACTTGTCAAAAGTGTTTCCACTCTTTGTGGTTCAATGTGAGGCACGTCTGCGTGGAGCCGGCTGCTGAGACCTCGTTAAGGCTGGGATTAGACTACTGCACCCCGATCTCCCTCTCACTTTATCTCTGTCTCTTCTTCTCTGCTCGAGACCGTCGAAGCGAGCGCGCTATAATCTGGCTATTATCTGGTCAGATGGATGGAGGACACGGCAATCAGGTCCCCGTTATAAGACGCCATTATTGAATAAAAGCACCTGACCCAACGTGAAGCAGCCGCTCGGTACGGCGTTGCCTCCGTTTGACGGACAAATCTCGATGAGCTCATTTGCAAACTAAACTTTTTTTCTGGGGAGCTGCAGGCTGAGCTCAACTGTAGGTCGATATGACAATTAGGCGATTCTACGTTCCCTTATTAGTCAAATTCATCTAAATTTCCTTCTCAGAGCTGCAGAAGACTTCTTGTAACAAATCATACCCAATTAAACTGAGAGTGAGCCCCGGTGTGTGAACTCCGGGGGGTTCAGCAGCTGAGAAATGAACACTGGAGGGTTAAAGAGAGCGAGAGATGTGAACAGACAAGACAGAGAGAGAGAGAGAAGGGCTGCTACTTTGTGACATTAAAAGCTTTTTCCTCGGCACTACGGCATTACAATTATTCTGAGGGGAAACGGACGAGACCGATTCAATCGAGAGGGAGCAGAAATGACGAGCGACGGGGAGAATTCTCTTAAAAGCTGCGCGACGGAGGTTAACCTGCGTTGTAATGTCGTGATCCGGAAGGAGGACAACATGAGCGGGACGTCCAGGCATGAAATGGATTACACACACAGTCGCACAAAGAGAAACAAAGAAAGACGGGCGGGAGCGCTGGCGTTGCAGGCGAGCGAGTGTGACAAACACACAGGAAGACAAAGTGAATCTGATCCAATAGGGTGTTTGGGTGATTGAGTTTTTAGCGGCTGATATCACGATGGAGTGTTTTGCACCAAGAGAGGCTCACACGCGGGCTTTTGCTTAGTCTGATAAATAGAAATAAAGGAAAGGTGAGAAGTAAATGTCCAGGTGAAGAATAGTAATAAAAGACTGGCTAAACTGATATGAAAATGAGATAAACGAGGGATGAGTGCATCGGTTAGAACAGAGAGTTAGCAGCATAATTCAAACGCCCCGAGTGTGGATAACCCTGACGGCACCATTCTGGCGATGAATTAGCTCCGACTCGCAGGATCGAGAGACAAGCGTTGTTATGAGCAGACAATTTGACCTTTTCTTGTCCTATGGCAATAAAGAAGCGCTGAATATCAAGGCCTAGCTGTTGTGGAAGCCACAGACACGTCATGAATCATCAGCAGAGTTAGTACGGCGAGGGAGGGATTGAAAAGACTGAAATCGATCTGATTAGGACACACAGTATGCACACGGCAGCCATTGGTACGGGGAAAATCGACTGAATATTAATGATTAAAAAGCAGCAATGGGGGTTTTGAAGGCTGGTGCGTGTTACCTGCTTAGGCGTCTTCCAGGGTGAATAGTGACCTGCAATGTTGAGAGAACAAAACAAAACAAAAAAATGCTTTAGACTGAAAAAGATGGGAGGAACAGAACATGAGATGAGACGTTTAATTTCAGCCGTGAAAGCCAATTCCATGGGGTTTTATGGGGACAATAAAAATGAACATCGACAGAATTACAGATGAACCAAATGAAAATAGGAATGTGACGTGTGTGAAGTGTTTGTGAGCGGCAGGAAGGACAAAAGAAAAGCATAACTGACTCAACCGGATAAAAGCAAAGAAAAAAACAGAAGGAGGTAAATAAATATCTGGAGCATGGCTTATTGTGAAGGATGAGATATGAAGACGAGGCACAGCTGAGGAGCATGAAGACACAGTATGAGATGGACTGATGCTGAACTGATGAATTTGACCCACTAATGGAAAAAATATATATTTTTATCAGGTGCTAATGTTTTGTATTGGGATTTTAGGTAATTTAATATTATTTATCCTATTTAACAATATATTTATATCAACATACACCACTCACATCGTCTGTTTAACTGGGAAATACGTGAAGACGCTCTAACACCCGCTTCACTGGGAGTTTAAAAGAATAGGCCGCTCCTGTTCCAACACACATTCTCCTTCCTCGTCAAAACCTGGACCCGACGCTAGCCATGATGCAACTCAACGGGCAACAGTTGCTATGGCGATGTGGGTTTGTTCTGCTAGCAGCGGCTAACATAGCCTCAAGCAGAGACGAGCAGCAGGCTTCAGAAGTTTGGTATGATCACTTGTGTTTACCGGTAACTGTAATCTTTTCATCTTTCATACACATTGACTCAAGTGACATCACTAATGAGAGCGGTGGGACTCAACCAAAACAGCAACAATAATCAAAGAAAAAAAGTAATAATATGATCCATACATAACACACTTTAAAGAATGTTTTCCGTTTTCCTGTGAGCAACAAAATAAACTTCTAAAAAATCTATTTTTAGCTGAAAGTTTCAACACAAATCGTCTCCAATTAGGATTCGTGTTCTGTTTGCGGACCTCTCATCGATCTGAAGAGAACGCAGAACGCTTTCACGTAAGTACTGTAGATCCAGGATGCACCTCACAATAAAGTGATTTCAGTTTGGAGCGGTAAAGGGCACACGTTCCACTTTGACTTTCCCCATTCATTCGGCTTCGACCTTTCAAAAAAGCTAAGCCACATTCCTGCACTGTTTACAACGCTGTTCAAGCACGACAGCCAGAAACTGTGTCGTGGATGATGAAAGAAAACAATCAGCACAAAGCGCAACACGAGCAGCTGACATCGGTACGTGACGCACACGGAGTAATGAAACATATGCTGCCGCCGTTCCTACAGTGGAACCCACAGGAGCGTGCAGCGAAAATGAGGTGCACATTCCGTCTTCCTGAATCGATTTCTCTCCTTCCTGTCTTTCAAGTGCTGCCATGCTCTCCCTTTTTCTGGGACGATACAAGCGTATGCAAATGGCGGGATCAAATTATGGGGTGACTGCTGGAATTATGCGCCAGCCTCCGCAGCGTTTGGCCTGGCGAGACTCCAATCACTCAGTGAAAACATTGGTCTCGCTGAGCCGCCGGTGGAATGGCGACAACACGGGAGAAAAAGCGACACAAAGACATTCAGCGATGTTGTTTCAGGCTGTCAGCTTCTCTCAGTGAAAGATAAGTCAAATAAGATTTAGATTTATACAACAGCTTATCTAAACCTCAAAGAACAGCAAGCTCTGCTTTTCTTTTTCTGCTCAAAGATGGTCAATCAATGAACGGCTTCCTGTCCAGAATATCTAAGTCAGTGTGAAGGCAGGCAAAAGAGGAACCTGAGCTGAACTGGACAGACAGAGAGGACCGAGGTGTTCCTCAGGGTAGAGTCGCTGTTCACTCAGGCGTACCAGTCATTTAGTTGGACGCGGGCGTCAGAGAGCCCCGTGGCTAAAAGTGGAGAAGGAGCGAGAGAGTGAAAGAGAGAGGGGGAGTGAGAAGGAGCTGTCCGTGGTGCTGAAAGGCCCTCAGCCTGACTGCTAACCGGACCTGTCAGCTCGGCTGCAGAGAGCTACTGTACATGAACCCCGTGGTGTCAAACTCGCACTTAGCTTTCGGAGCTAAACGGTGCCAAGTCCTCCTGTAAGCTTCACCCCTATTTGTGATGCACGCGAGAGCAAGAGGCCAGAATATTTGGCTTTTTCGTGCCCCATAATGAGAGAGCAAAATGCCCAAAATTCATAGTGTGTGATTATGTATCTGTGAATACCTGTCTCACCTCTGCAGCTCAGCCGTGGCAGCTAATGATGAATGGGATACGGATCATACATAATTTTTTTTCCCCAATGTGGCACACATTCAACCATTCAACTACAAATGGCTACATTTGTTCACCCATAGAGAAACTCATATCTCTTTCATTTCAATGAGGCTAATATTAGCCCCTCAATAATCCAAATGAGACTATGACGACACTACGATTCATGGCAGTGTGTGTGACTCTTTCAGCCCTTTATGAATATGTATCTCCATATCATGAGGGAGGCTGGCAGCCGTCACGTACCATCCAGCAGAAAACACATTCTACCCACTTCTATTCAAACGCCTGTTCCGTGTTCGCCGGCGTCCTCAGCCTGCATGTGGCTCACAAATTATTTGAAGGGTACGCGGTTTAATATGCATTATATTAAAGCTCACAACGGCACCATTTATTTAATCACACAAACCGCGTAATCAATCCAGTTCGATCTCAAATAAAGTGCTTGATTTGTTTCAGAGGCAACCAAGGTTAGTGTTCCTCCTCCTCCTCCTCCCACAGACTAACTTTTGCTTCTCTGATCACATTTTGACGGGAATAAGGCTAAACACCATTAGGTTTGTTTAACCCGTTCAGTTTCTGCTATGATCTAATCTCATCCATCACGCACAAGCCCCCTTGGCTGTCTTCCCGGGACCGAGCGGATGGGATATTGATCCCTGGCGGGTTCGGTGGGGACAGAGCTGTAAGTGTGAACGTGGCTGACAGTCTGTGGTCTTCTGGCAGGGAGCCGAAATCATCACTCTCCCGCTGCCTCCTCCCTTTTTCTCTCTCCCTCTCTTTTGTTTCCAACTATTTTATCTCGCACACACACATCCGATGAATCACTGTCTAGTTACACACCGATTCCCTGGGAGGTTGGAGGAGGCTCAGTGAATCAAACCCTCCTGCTCCTTTTTCTTTCCGCACAAAGCAGGCCTTCATCGGAGGTCTGTGGGTTTTCTCAGAGCGCCCTCTGGTCATCCCTGTGCTCACGGCCGATTTTCAGGCGAGAGGTCAAACCGGGCAGCGGCTGGTTCAGAATGTACAACCTACCCCGTGATGGTGGAAGAAAGGGGAGTTCATGCGAGCGCGCGGGGGGCTTGTGTGCAGACGGCTGCCGTGGGATGTGTGCGAGTAAGGCGAGGGAAAGTGTGCGCCCCGCCGCCGTGTGTAGGTGTGCCCCACAACCTGCGCGCATCAAACCATGTGGCTCGGCG
Organism: Eutrigla gurnardus; assembly: GCF_963514095.1. NCBI lineage: Eukaryota > Metazoa > Chordata > Actinopteri > Perciformes > Triglidae > Eutrigla > Eutrigla gurnardus. Next base: position 8,733,426 of record NC_139932.1, on the reverse strand, counting down.
GTCCGTGTGAGTGTGTGGGCGGGCTGCAGCCGGGGACAATGAAGAAAGGCTATACGAGCGAGAGCGTACACGTGAACACGCTGAAAGTCTCAGCCACTAATTACAGCCCCGTGTGTCGGCTGGTGTGGCGATGAGGACAAAGCCTGTTAATGTTCTGGATAGCCACTAATGAGGCTGTCTGCCACACACACACACACACATATGGTGGCACACACACACACACACACACACACAATCATTACTGGTGATGAGAGACAGAGTGCCCATTTGTTTGGCAAAAACGACTCAGGAGTCAAATTTAAGGGATGGCTAAATATCATAACTATATTACAAGCGGGGGCTTTTCAAGGTGATGGGGCTTAATTGGCTGGATGGATTGATCGTTAGCGGCCCCGTGTTTGGACGGTAGAGATGCGCCAATAGCATTTTCAGACACTGATAACGCTGACTGCTGATCGTTGATGAGGCATGTCCACAGATACAAGGCCGATACAGATTGATAGCTTGTTTTGTGATAGCAGCTGGTCTACAAGCCCAGCTTTTAATAATCTTAAATATACAACAACAAAACGTTTTTTCACCAACAACCTAGAACCGACCTGAAAAATAATTTCAAGTCGCGTCCCAAAGTGTGAATACATCTAAATGTTATCGTTTTTTTTTCATTTTTTATAGTCATATAAAGTGTTTATTTGCAATAAAAATCTAATTACGAGGAATTAATGACTGTATTTTTGTTGAAATATTTGCCTTGATTAAAAAATCAATCTTGGCATTTTTGACTATATATTGTAAGAGCTAATGTTAGAGTTAGAAAGTTAAACAGGTCATAAAATATCTAATTAACATCTCCTTCAAACAACTAACTGTTTTTATTAAAATTGTACAAGATTACATCTGAACACATCCTGATACTCACATTTACTTAATGGAGCTTGAATGCACCATCGCGTAACTCAACGGGTCCTCTCAGTTGCTCACCGCTGCAGGTGCAAGCGTGTGAGGACTTTGGTTTGGGAACTGGTGGCTCAGTTTGTGTTGCACATGAGCAAGGCAACCCACCCAAATCGCTCCAGTAGTACATGCATGTAGGTCCCGTTTGTGCATGTGCCTCAGGGATCAATAAAACCCCCAAAAAGGGAAGCCATTATCAAAAAATCCACAGCAGGTGTTTGGACGAGCCGTCTGGTGATGAAAGCATCTCTAACTGCAGCAGACCGATGCAGCTTTACATGACAACTCTTAAATCTCCACGTTTCTGGTGAAGAGTGCTGAAATAATCAGCTGATCCATTAGTTGACTGATTCCTGAAAAAGAACAACTCCGTCTCTTTCATTAATGATGCTACCTGTGTGTCAGACCGTGATTTACGGATGCTTAAAGAGCTCCATGTCCTCTCTGCATTACAGTAATAAGTCACCGCTGCTCTCTCTGGCTCTTTGCTGTGTCCATGACAACATCAAGCGGAGCAAGACACGCTTGGCTGAACAGAGACTTTAGCGCGCCGGCTCTCTCCGTTTTTAATAGTCACTCTGCAGCCGTACTCCCTTACCTTTTCCTCTACTCCTTTGTCTTTCTAAGAAGAGACAGCTGACTCACTTTCCCAACTTCTCCCTCGCTGTGTTTTTGTTCGTGTGCAGATAAAGAGCTGAAACCAAGGCAGGAGATCTGTATTATTGATGAGGCTCAACCTTCCTCGCCTCGCCAGCCATTTGTGATCTCCGACGCTGGACATTAGGAGTGTGTCGTCATAGCAACGGCATCATAAAATTGCCATAACGGTTTTGTTGGGATTGCGGTCGTGGGAGTTTACGAGGATGTGAAATGCCGGAGCTCCCTCCTCTACTTAACTATGTGCGTGTGTTCGGCTCATGGTGCTCGTTCAATCCTGCGCTCTGGATGGTGTTTTTAGTAGTGATGAGCTCGGTGCTCGGCCCGTCACTGGGAAGTCTGGGAAGTCTGGGAGCGTGCTGGCGATGGGAGCGCGGCGGTCCCCATATCAGTTGATCGCCTCTCTCTGTACTATACAAGCACTTAACAGCCAGTTCAATTAGGCTGTGTGGCCAGTGGCCAGTGGTCTAAAGGAGTGGGCCAAATGAGGCGCGATAAGAGCCGGAACATCATTCCAGCAGCATAGCGACAGTTTTATGATGATATAGGTAATAGCGGGGCTAAACGTTCGAAGCTGGCTTTTCTGAGGAAGTTGGGAGTATAAAGGGAATCAGATGCAACTCAAACCTTGCAGAGGTTGCCGTGGGAGACACAGTTCCCACTTTAATCTGCAGTCGTTGTGTTGCCAAAAAAAGGGCTGTTTTTGCAACCCAGTTACAAGAAAAAATTGGCATTGAATGTTTCTGCAAAACACAAGATATGATGACATTTCTGTACAAAATATGGTTCATGAATATATTTCATACCAGCCTTGTATCCCATGTAGAAACGCACAATGCTGAGTGGTCATTGTGAAAGGGTCGTTTAGGGTTCGACAACAAATAACAACATAACAACATAACAACAAAACGTAAGCTGACAACATATCCAAAGTCTAAAAACGATTCACTTCAAAACATCAGGAAACAATCGACTGAGATAAATAAACCTTCACTGGAAACAAACACATTCAAGGCTGCACGCTTAGTAACTTGGAGTGAGATACACAGGCAAACAATTATTCATTATCAATTACTTCAAATGAATAGATTGTTTTTGGGCATTAAAATGTTGGAAATAACTAGTCAAGCCAAACTTCCAGACTCAGTAGTGATGCTACAGCAGTACACACCTCTCATCAGTGGCTCCAGGCTGTAATAATAAATGTGTGAGTAGAAAACTGAAAAATGATTTTCAGTCCCCAGATCATTTGAAAAAGCTCAAAGATGTAAAAATGAAAAGGAAAGTGTGAAACGTGAACATTTTTCTAAGTGGGCGATCATCAAGTAACCTACTGGTTTCCTCTTCGACCCCTTTGTTGGGAACCACTGCTCACATTTCTGCCTGTAAAAGTCACCAGAGTTTCAGACTAAAAAAACAGCTCATCAGCTTCGTGGTTTACTTTATTGTGACTGTTTTCTCCCAGGAGGGTCTGAAATGTCTGATCCTAATGAGCTCATTGTTTCCTGGTTAAATCCCAAAAGACGGACTCTCAATACTTTGATGGCGTTGGACTTCTTTCCCACCTCTCACCCGCAGCTCGTCAAGTCACAGAAAACCAACACAAACAGATGTGTCACTGCACCCTGGCGCATTGTTGTGTAGTGGAGCTTAGCCACATCCACATTTGGGATAATGAGATGAAATAAAGCATGTAAATAAGGTTGCCACTTTCTCCACGGGCCAACGCGCTGCCGTTTTTCAACGGGAGCGCTCGTTTCGACCTCCTGGAGAACCCAGACAGATGGCGGGAGCGCTTTTCCACGCAGATGGGAGCCTGTGTGTTTTCATGGTTGTGTGTGTGGGGAGGGTGTTGACAGATTGGACATTTCTGAGGTGGTGGCACACAACTTTTGACCTGTCCCATGTGTGTATTAGTGCTCGTATGCTGGCAGATGACATTTAAGAGTTACCGGCTGAAATATATGTACTTTTCTCCCTTTTTTTGGGGTTATGATATTATCACTGCGACAAGCTTATTCCTTCACTCTGTTCCTCCCGCTGTGTGTTGCCACCGCTCGCCGGCACAGACACGGGCAGCCTAATAAAGGAATAAATGTAAAATAAATCTATTCAGAGGGTGCTGCTGACCTTTGTGGTCCAGTCTCAGCGGTGTCTGTGGCACCAGGCGGTTGGCATTACGATTGGTATGTGACATTACGCAAGACAAAGAGGGAAAACTACAAATTGGGTTCAACACAAAAGCAAGAACGGCATCGGTTTCTCAATCCAGTTGGCTTGGCTTCCAGGTCGCACTGCTAATGACTGCGAGCGCGCTAAAGTCCACATGTCTTCACTAAGAGGAGGCCGGGATGAATCAAGGGCCGATAAACTCCAAGAAGAGAATCATTCAGCAGCATTCAACAACAAGGTTTCAGAGAAAGATCCTATCTGCACACTTGATGAAGAGCCGCTGTTGCCCTTTCTCGATTTTAATTAAAGCCGAGCGTTTTAATCTTCAATGTCTGAGCTTTGGCTGTGTCATCGCTGGCAGAGGAAACTCCTCCAGGATTCAACAAGAAGGCGAGCTGGGTTTGTAAGCAGATCACAGCTGACACACAACTCCCATTCACTCATTTCAACCACACTTAAAGGAAAGACGTAATGATGACATTTTTTCCCACTTCTCTTTTTCTTTCAATGTCAAAGGCATCAGCGGTAGAAGAACGCCGTCTGAAGCCTTTCTGAGGGACCAACACAGACATGTCTACGCACACAGAGCAGAAAAAACACCGGGCTACCTGTTGATTCTGCAAATCACAACCCTGTGGGTGACTCACCGCAGAGTGCAGTGCATAATTATGATTGTCAGAGGGCCGCACATTCTGGAAAAACACAGGGTAGAAAAGCACTTTGGAGCCATTTGCAGTCCACCAGTATTTTGTGGGGAAACTGCTCCAATTGACAGGCTTTAATTCTGTCGGTTTTATTCGTGGCTCATAAAAAGGGGGGACATTTGTCAAACATCAGAAACAGGCATGGAAGAAAAAACCCATCTTAAAGCGACTTTGACGAGAACTGCAAAAGCTGTGCACCTCAATGCAACTATACTTGACCACGCTGTTTGGATCAACGAGCAGAGAGCCATCGACTTCAGTAAAGGAAAGGAAAGAGAGTCAGCCAGCCATTGTTCAGCACTGCAGCACAGAAAGATACTTTCCTGCAGCCTTTGGATTCGACCACACACACACACACACACACACACACACACACACACACACACACACACACACACACACACACACACACTTGGCCACAACCATAAAAAGGTGACATAGATGGATAAACAGATACGCAGCTCGGAAGGGAAATATGGAGTCGACACAGAGAGATTCAAGGGCTCGTGTCGACCCGGCGATCTCACCTCCGTCCCCGCCTGCAGCCATCGATCTTACCTGTTCCGCCTCTCTGAACCACCAGGCTGGCCTCAGCTCCCACGGCACACTCCTTGAGAAGCTCCACCACCTGGGTGTGAACCAATCCCTGCACGTTCTGCTTGTTAATCTCCACAATCAGGTCCCCCTCCACCAGGCCCGGGCAGCCCTGCGGCTCCAGCACTTGTTTGACCCGCTGGCCTGTAGCGCTGTCCGCTATGGTGAAGCCGAAACCCTCCACGCCCTTCACCATGGTCACGGTCAGCAGTTCCCCCGGGTTCGCCCCCGACGACGCCATGGAGACGCTGTCGGGAGGCGTGGTGCCCGTGGTGGGAGGGAGCGAGCCGTCTAAGTGGGTGTCGCCCGGGTGAGGCGTGAGCAGCTGCTGCTGGGCGCCGACCGGGTCCTGGCCCGGGTCTGTGACGAAGCGAGCCGTGCGGGAGAGATAGTCCAGGTAGTTGTCGTAGCCCGTCCTGCCGTTCACCATGAGGGGCCGCTGCTCCATGATGCCCAGCGGGGAGATGATGGTGGTGGTGGCAGTGTTGTTGTTGGTGTTGGCGGCCTCCTCGGGGTCGTAGGGCAGAGGGTAGCCACGACACAGGACCAGGGTGACGCTCTGGCCAATCGGCACCGACTGGAAGAGTTTGACGACGTCGGCGTGGGTGGTGCCCAGGACGCACACGTCGTTGATGTAGACGATGACATCGCCTGCAGACAAAAGGACAGATAACGGTCAGAACGGTGGAATTAAAACAGCAGCTACAGCAACGGCAACTTCCTGTAACTGAAGGAGCAAAACCCTACTGTATATTATTTGCTATTATTCTCTTACAGTATTGGTATAGTAGTTTTAATGACTATATTACAGCACAGTACTGTATGTTTTAATCGCAGTATTTTCACAGATTTTTTTCAATTTACAATGAAAGTTTATTTTCACTTATATATGCATAATTGTTATTACAATTTTCACTATTTTAATTAGCTTCCAACAGATTCCTGTAAAAAATAAAATAAAATGGGAGTGAAAGCACTGTAAACAAATATGCTCTTTAATTATGAATCATTAAACATGTAGACATAAAAAGGATCACCAAAATGAATTTACAGAGCCGTGCTGCCAGCATACATGCTGCATACTGTTTGCACAGTATTATACTGAACAAACAGCAGTAAAATACTGTTTAAACTACTAAAAGACAGTTACAGTGTAGTCAGAAGAGACAGGAAACGAGGGGAGACAACGGTCCCCAGCTGTGATCAAACCAGGGGAACTGCTATTATATGGTTTGGGTTTAAACCGCCGGGTTACCAACACGCCACCAGACACCAACGATGTAATATCATAGTTCACCTTTCCCCACAAAACCGCTCAACACATTTAGACTGACGCTTGCAAACTGCTGATGCATTTATGAGTCCTTGAGGGCTGTCGCATACTCGCACAAGTTTGGCATTGGCTTTTATTAATGCAACATTTAGAAATGAACAGGAAAGGAAGTTGCACATCGCAGCTTGATGAGAGTGACCTTGCTGAATAACTGATACGGGACTTTAAACGGGGAAGAGATGAGGGCTTAATTGTAGGAAAGATGACACAGTTGGAGGATATCATGAATAAGGGAGATGTGATGATGTTGTATCTATGCTCGTATGACGTATAAAAGTAAGCTGTATTATCATTATTTATCTTGTGTGTTGAGCAACTGCATTGAGTTATTGGTGCTGGGAGGAGACGTCAGCTGTTCTAGTCCTCAATCAGCTGTGCAGTACATCAGCACCGCGTCTCCTTTGATTTCCCTCGCAGCCATAAACAGTTTCTACAGATACACATTACCGGAGATAATGTCTTATCTGCCTTTCAAGTGTAAAATAGTGCTGATGACAAGTGGCTAAAATGTTTGCCTTTTATGGGGCCAAGTGCTTTTATTTGCTCCGCGCGATATACTGCACTGTAGATAAAAACCGAGCTGACAATTAAATGTTCCCACACAAACGTGGCTTATCTTCATCGCCGCCACATTACTAAATATAGTGTTGGGTGCCTCCGCTGCGAAGGCGCCATGCGGGTTTTTTTTAAAAACGCCGGGCGAATGGGAACACGAGGCACAATTCAATTTAAAGGCTGACAAACAGCATTGCCTGGGATGATAATGAAAACAATTATTTCCTAATTGCAGGTATAATTGTCGTGCTCTTTAGAGAGGGGGGCAGGCTGGAAGTGTGAGTGAGTGTTGCACGAGGGGAAAAACAAGGATGCGTCTTGATTAATAAGCGGAGCGTGTGCTGTAGTGATTGTCCCTCGCCGAGCCCAGCTCCCTGCCGTCCACGTCTCTTAGGAGGCGAGCGGGGACGATGATAACACCAACGGCTGACTCAATGGCACCTTTTTCTAAAACGCCGTGGCGTTGACGTTCAAAGCGGAAGCCCCGTCTGACTGCAAATCAAGATTTTCACCGAAATGCCCTCTCGCTGTAAAGCGTGTTGGAACGCTGTGCAGGTATCGACAGCGAGCTCACACCTCGAGGCGACGTGACGCGAGGGACTTTTTAATTAATCCGGGTAAACGCTGGCGACATTTGCCTTGAGTACTCGTGTCACAATCAATAGTTGAGGCCGCTGGCAGGAAACAAATGCTGGCGCCGTGACCTCGAAGTGGCCTCACTGTGCTCATAGATCTTATTGTTTATGACCGAGGGGGGGGCATGCAGAGGTCAACTGAGTTTAATTCATGAAAGTGTTTCCTTTCAGAGAGATTTTTTGAGTGGAACATTTCAATGCAGCTTAAATCGATCTCAAACAAAAACTGAATCCATATCAGGGCTCGGCAGAAAAAATATTTATTTTTGTAATTTGGGTAATAGGAGCTTAAATAAACACATAAGGTCACCTACGCGGGCGTGCATAGAACGCGACACACTCGTGGCCAGCGAGCGGACGCCTCCCCATCCGTTGGAAAGCCTCCTGCAGGTCCCTGTAAACTCTAAATCACGCTGACCTTAACGGTAAACACCACACTCACTGAGAACAAGGCCCACGTTGCTACTTCATCTTTTATTGCCCCCCTCCAGCCTATTCCTCATGACGTATTAAACTCCGGCTCAGGCGCGTTCCAGAGTCCGTCCACATAACGGGAGGTCTCTGCGGCCCTGCCGAGGCCACGCTAACCCAGCAGTTTAGAGTCTCGTCAGGGTGCAGGCGGTGAGCAGAGGACTGTGGCGTTTTTGTGTGCGTCCAAGGTGCCCGATGGCTGTGTCCGACACACGGCCGTGATTAGAATAACTAGTGCGGTGCTGGTTCCCCGTCGCTTGGCCTCGTGTGTTGCCTGAACAACATCCTGAGCAATGCAGCCTCCGAGTGGGAGGTCTGGATTAACGGCTGTTGAGAAAATGACTAATAAATATCTCTAAGATCTCCAGTCTGTAATAATTTATCTAATAGAGGACTCCTCACGGTGTGTACAAAACACAGCGCTTAGAAATACGGGCCGTACATCACAAGAGCTTCCACTCCACCTTGGGTTCTCGGCAGTACGTCTGCCAAGTGTGAGGTCGATTGGATGAACGGTTGTGGAGGATATCCAAGGACACACATACACACAGAGAGTCCTTCCATCTGAGTTACATGATGAGAATGGCTGAAGATTTAGCAGATACAGCGTAAAAACACCTTCAGTGGTAGAAAATATGGGATGCAAATGACGGCGTGCTAATCCAACATTCAGGCAGGCTGTGACATGCTGAAGGGAAATGCATGAGGCTGTATAGGAGATGAGGAAATGTCTTATTTCAGCCAACCAGCGATGGGTACGTTAAAATGAAAAACAGCCTGATCTTATTTTCTGCCTTATAATTTGATGGGTTTGTTCATCTGGGACTGAACTGGAATCTGAATCAATATGTAATGTTTGATCAAATCCGACTTGTTGACATGTAAGCAAAGATAAACCTTCAGGAATTTATGCACTTCATGTGTCAAGTGTGGAGATGGAGAGGAGTTGAAGGGAGGAAGAGGTGGAGAGGGGAGGAGGCGGGTTAGGGGATAGTAGAGATGAGGGATTTGTTTTTCATTTTTGGGGAAAGATTACATTAAAAAGGGAAATTCTAAAAGAAAGAGAGGACGGGATGAGAAGATGATCAAAGTGTTTTATAAGCAGCATCGTCAAGACAAACTTTACTGTCATTGTCATTGAAGGAACTGCTGTACTGTTCGTTTTGAAAGAAACTAAGTCCTTCCATCCCCAACCTTCATATAGTTCTCCTCTCAGCCCAACTTCATGCATCCCTGAATGGATGCATTCATTTTTTTACCGCCTGCATGGTGTCAAAAGAAGATTTTTTTTAAACGCTTAAAATCACGAATAGCAAATGATTTATTTCAATGTTGAAAATGCCACAGAACCAGTTGTGATTGTTGTAGATTTAAATAAGAAGAAAAACGACAACTAAATTCATCAACAACAACAGCTGCTTAGCTTGTTGTTGACATTTTATCTGGGAGATTTCCCTGCCTCCGATAACCCGTAGCACTCAATATCAGTCAGCTGCAGCAGGAGTTGATGTTTGCCAGCAGCTGGCAAACTAAGCCGTTGGAGATGCAGCGAGCACTGATCACAAACCTGCAGGTCTTTAGAAAACCACGATCACACTGGAACATGTGCAACTTAGCGTAGAAGTAGAGTAGAGGGGCACAGACTTATTCCCTGAGTGAAAAAGTAGGCTCCTCCCACTTAGGTGGGTTCAGGAGCTTTAAATCGTAATGTGGACACAACATGGACATATAGCTTTAAAACCACTTATTTGAGTTCTGACTTCTGAGGGGACGTTTCATGTTGATTTTCCAATCCAACAACTTATTTTCCAATTATTCCAAAGCCACACGAATGCAGCACAAATGCCCTTTCTCCTTAATGGAAGTGACACATAATTTGTGTACAAACAGAAACAGACAAACCGAGCCGTGTAACCGTATGTTGACCTAACGTTTCTCATGTGCTTTGGAAATGAGATCTCACTACATTATTACTCCAGAGGAAACTCCCCTGCAGCGGACTTTATATGTGATAAATGACCACTATAAGCTCTGTATTTTCCTCAGTGTGTACACTGCATGCTGACAAACCTGCTCGTTCTACTCCCTTGACCTTTAGCACGACTGGTCTCTCAGTGTTTGCGTTGGTGTGTACTTGTGTGCAGTTCCACCCCCATCATGTGGCCACAGTCAGGAGTTATGGTGCTCATAAAGTCCCTTTTTTCTATGATTAATGGAAGAACAAAACTCTGCAGTTGGCATGTGCACACGCACGCAGAGCTCACACAACGCTAGCTTAGCGAGTCGCGTACAGCGCATGCATTATGCATACGCACTTGTAGCCATTTCATCTGGAAGAGGAATACATCAGCGTGTTCACGGCACACCGTTTCTGTTTGAATTTCACCGTGCCGGCTGCAGTGCATTAAAAAGGTACATTCGGGAAAAAGTGTGGGCTTGGAAACTTAGCGTAACCTCGTTTCTTTGGATGCGTGGTGATACATGGACCACATAACGTCTAAGAAGACTCACATATAATCGTAACCTGGATATGTGCAGGGACATTCAATGTGTTATGCTAATTAAAGTACCATCTAAATGTATGACTCAGCACAAAAACATCAGGAATGTCATCATTATAAAAAAAAAAAGAGCCTTGGATACGTTTCATTGAGCTCCATGTGAAGGTTCCTTATTGACTGTATCTTAAGAGTTCATGGCTAAATAAAGGTGCAGAACATTTTTTTACTTCCTAAGAGTGGTTTGGGTCATGCCGGAGGTTTACCTGTGGCCATCTTCCCGTCGGCTGCGGCGGGCCCGTCTGGGATTACGCTCTTGACCTGGAGGAATTCGTCCGGCTCGTCCCCTCCGATGATAGTGAAGCCGAAGCCCATGTTGCTTTTTTGGAGTGCCGTGGACAAGAAACTGCCTTTCAGCTGAGTGGGGTCCCGTGTGAACAGCGGCTTCTCTATAAAGCACACAAAGACAAAGAAATGAACCGAATGCAAACACTGATACTCTTCATAGCAAAGGTTGAGAGAACCTCAAAGCTGGTGCAGGGCAGTGCTCACAGGGTGGAGGGGGGGAGGGGGGCATTGGGTGAAGCGTATCCAGTATATGGGTACAGGAAAGTTTGCCAAGGTGTGATCTTAACTGCGGACTGGGACAGAGGTGGGTCTGTGGTGCTGAGAGATGCAGGTGTGGCTACCGTGCAAAAAGGTACAAATACAACATCCCTCCTGGTACACCCAAACATACTACGCTTGTATCCGTTCCATTCCTTCCCATGCTGGGACGTAGTGGGCAGAAAAGGGTGCAGAGAGCGTCAGTGGTGCGGGTCTTAAGTCCCAATCCCAAAGGCTACCAAGGAAGCGGCAAAACTCGGCACATGTCATGCTCTCAATCAGGGATCAGCTCCGAGAGAAGATGGTTCAGAAGGGGGAGGGAAGAACGGGGAGCTTTCTGAAGGAGGGAGAGCTGGGAGATTTCTGGCGCCTTCTGTAGGAATGAGAGGATCTCAGCCAACAAGCTTAGTTACACTTAACCAAGTCTCCCATCGGTTCACCTCGGAGGGAGACGTGGCTAGCGTGCTAGTTTACATCCTTTGTTCGCCGCCACAGCTCCAAACATAGACGGAGTGATTACACTCTCTTTCTGGTTATTCCAGGCGATTAGACGTGTCTTAGTAGACGCTCGTCACACAAATCCTTTATCTGCCTCGAGCGAAAAAGCTTGCTTGCGAGCTAGCATGCTTAATGTATGTAAGTCAGTGAGCCTAGGCAGCCACGGGAACGGCAGTCAGCCTGCTTTTCTTCTCTCTTGGCCTACTTACTGACAAAGTGCCACAGGGAGTAGGGGCTACAGACAGGCTGCTCTAGCACCACAGTGCAGGCGGAGGTGTGCAGCGGCTGCTGCTGCTGCTGGTGGTGGTGGTGGTGCGGGCACATATTCATCCGCCGAGTCAGGATGCGGCGGAGCGGGGAGACGTCGGCGGAGGAGGTCGTGGCATATGCGGCCGCCCTGCGACCCAGAGTCGGCGAGCTGGAGAGGTCGCCGAGGCTGTGGCAGCGCTCGGGCACCGAGCTGGCCTGAACCCGAGGGGGTCTGGGGAGGGTGGCACAGGGGCCGGCATCTTCCACTGGCAACCGACGTTTGGAGCGAAAAGAAGGAGGAGGGAGGAGGAGGTGGGGAGAGGGAGGAGAGAGAGCCTCAATGGAACGTACACAAAGTGTAACCACGGAGACAGGCTCTTGACTCAGAGCGCCGGACTACTATGTTTCTATGGAAACAAACCTCCACTTCACCAGTCCAGACAGTTTTTTTTTTTTCTAGCAGTGCATCCTACTGCTATGGCTGATGGAGAGCACTGGAATCAGGCAGCAACAAACCAGTGGTTAAACATCACATTCAAACCCACATGTTCACTTCTCATATGACCAGCAGGGATGATCATCACCGGGATGCTGCCGATCCGCTGTGAAATGACTGTTACAGCTCGCTATCAGACAACATAGAAGTCCTACTAATGAGCAAACATGGTAACAAGCAACAGGCGTGAATCCTGAACCATTTAAGGGTGTCAGCTTATATGAAACGGCTCCACAAAATCCTGGAATATTCTGGTGCACAGATATGATAACGTTCTCCCAAGCCTGACACTTTTTTGACATAAAAATCCTCATTAATTAAATGATTTCTTGTTATTTAGTGGTTAACCCATTACACCTATGAAGTGAAGAGGTTAGAAACATGGTTTGACTTTGAGTAGCAGTTACTTAGTTTGAAAGTTGTTGTCCTGAAACTATTTCCCCACATTGTTCATTGATTATATCGATCTGTTGCTGTCGGTTACACCAAAGATCTCCAAAGATTTCCCTGACTAGTTTGATCCCTCGTCCAATTTGTAATAAATGCGTTTTGGAAATGGATTTTTTGTCGAGGCGAACCTTGAAATGCACATCATCAGAATGTTTTGACTGCTACTATTTACATCACATGTTTCTTCCTTTTTCCTATAGACCTGCTTATAATGAAATAGAGGTGCAATGCATAGATTTAAGAAGTGAGGCTGTACAAAACCACTGAAAGGTTAACAGCTGACTTAGATATATTCTCTACGAGCATACAGATAACATGTGACGATATTCCCGGCTCTGAATGTCGTCCTTTAAAAGCGTGTTGCTCTTACCTCTGTAGATGGTGGGAAGGGGCAGTGAGGACAGACCCTGGCTTTGCATCTGCTGCTGCTGCTGGAGTCTCCTTTTAGCCTCCAGGACTGGGTTCTCAAACTGGGTCCTTCTGTTTATATGGCTACGATAATAAAAAAAAAAGAGGGGAGGTTTCAGATGTCACTCCATCCTGCTGCTTTTAACTTAGCACCCTCTCAGCAAAGATCACATCTAGAACATCCTGGCGCTACAGCAGCTATTGCTGTGATGATTAATTAAATGGCCGGTCCTACAGATTATGTAACGGAGCTGCAGAATGGCCTCGCTGAGGAAAAAAAAAAGAACAAACGACTGATTCTGGGCTTTCCTTCCTTTCTCATGAGCAATTCTGTGAATCAGTGGACCGGGAGGAAACCTACACGTTAAACAGCCACTTCCTTTAACGTCCCACGCCGCTCTTAATTTAGTTTGCACGGCGAAGATGTAGTCGACGACTACAAACGCTGTAATTTGCCCGTGTGAAATAATTAGTCATCATTAGATACTTTCCTTACTCTCTGAGGATGCATTGTCTGCTCGCGCACACAAACATACAGCGTCTTTCTCCTCCCTGCTTATCTTTTAATGAACAGACCAGTATCATGGTGCTAATTGCAAAACAGCTTTACTGTATTTCTGACTATGTTATATAATTTCAAGGTCTGGCGACTTACTTTCTTTCATGATATCTGCATGACAACAAAGGGAGCTAATGAGGAGATCTCGAGAGGGGAGTGCCTACAAGGCAGTGAGTAGTCAAGTGTCATTCTGGAGGGTTTCTTTAGCAAAGTCAAGCCAAATGACTCCCCCCTGCCTGTCTAAAAATAGACCCTAGGCCCCGGAGTGGAGAGCATCCAGCCCTCCAAGATGACACCTCTGGACGGGGAGGGGGACGAGGGGGGACGCTGCTGCGGCATTCGCCACCAAGATGATGAGCAGACGTGCAGGGTGTTGAAAGAGAGGCCTCGGCTCACTAAGCTGCAGATATAGATGCGGCGAGCGTTTCAGACTGGGGGGGGGGGATCACACAGAAATACGGATAAGCACACACAGACGAAACAAACTTCCTCCCGCAAACAAACAGCCAGCCGTCGGAGAGCATACGGAGGGAGCGACTGCTTCCTGGCTGCGGCGGCAGTCTGCTCCGTGTGAATATGATTAACGCGGCACCACCGGGCTCCACTGGAAAAAATCAAAAGCCAGGCCATTACATATTAAAGATGTAGCCGACTTACTCAACATAGTAGCTGCCGTAAATGGGGTCATCGATTTTCTCCCAGCCGTACGGAAGCTCTGTGGAAGACAAAAAACACCAGCAGCAGCAAGTGAGACAACAATAATAAAGAGCTTGTTTATTCGTTGAACTTGCAAGAGAATATTGATCTTACATGAAAACATCTTTGTGGCAGAATTAGTTTACAGCATCATCTTACTGATGCTAATTACCAGGAATTTGATGGCGCGATAACATGTGAAGTGAAGGGGATGCTGTTGTTCCCCAGAGGGCTGTATGTTCTGCTTGTGAATATTCTGAAATCTTATCTTTTATATATAAAAAGAAAAAAACAGGATGGCAGCAAAACTTGAGATAAAAAACAGCCCTTCCCATTTTTCGGAGCAACTTGTCACATTGATTGATTTAAAGAGGCTATTCACTCTTTTAAGCTGTGCATCAAATGCACGCCTCTCCAAGAAAAAAAGAAAAAGAAAGTTATAAAATAACACCAAATATTGATAGATCTAGAGGCTGATTTGAAATCAGTAAAATATTCATGCCCTGCATCTCCTCCATGCTGTAAATAGTGTGTTTTGATCCGAGAACTTTGCAGAGATTAACAGCTTAGACTAGAACAAGCACAAACCCTGAGGGTGTTGAACTTTCACACTATCAACTGGTAAATATTTCCATGGGTGTTTAAGAGTGTGACTGCAGTCGCTGACATCATGACTTATTCTGGTTTAAAAGGAAGAGGCGTTTCAATGAATGCATTTTAGGACATGGACATTATTTCTGCCCTTTCAAACAAATCAATACATGTCTGCACGGTCCAAAGATTTGTGGAAAATCCTCCAAACATCCTCCACATGCATGAATTTACCAGACACTCAAACTAAATGACTTCAGACTACTTCACACCCTTTCTGTAGGATCAATGTATTCCCCAAAGGTAAAACACGTTAGTTCGATCGATAAACTACAAGTCTACAGCCCAGCTGGAAGCTCAGTGTGTTGATTTTTCACCTGAAGGTGGCGCTAAATGAGTCAGATGGTCACCGAACGAGTTAATTCTCCAGTCGCACACTTCACAGCAATCTATACAATTGTTGTTGAGGCATTTTACTCAGAACCACAAATGTCAGCACCTACGTCATCGAGATTTATCCTCTGGGAACCATGAATGTCTGCACGAAATATCACAGCAATCATGGATGGAGCCATGCGTGGCCAAAAAAGTACCCGCTCAGACGACTTGGCATTTCCAGAGTTTTTCAGAGTGAATGCAAAGTCAGAGGTATTTCTGCTCTCTCAGCCTCTTCCTGTATGTGGACCGTCCTGCCGAACACGCTGCCTTTGTTCTCCACCATCAAAGCTGGTCTATCCTCGAACCCCTGACAGTCGTCCGTCATGCTGGACAGGATCTTCAAAGTTGCCCTCTCCTACTTCCCTTTGCCCACAGCTTACTGCCGACACACAGCTCTTCACAACGTGTCTAGAAGGAGTCCCCTGCTTGCTTTCCAGGATGTGAGCAATTAGCGCTTTAAAGCACCGTCCCAATTGGAGTCTCTTAGCATAACGGCACGATCAGTCAACAACCAAGTGAGGAACACGGTGTTGGAGGCTCCTGCTTGTGACGCATCTGAGCTGAATCTGGCGCCGGAGCTCTGGGACAGCGAGTTCCAGCGCGACTCGGCTTAGAATCCGACGAGCTTTGATTAGTGACAATGTGAAGTTAATCAGGATGAGAGCGGAGATAACAGCAGAGGAAGTGCTTCCTAATCAGGAAGGGAAGCAGCCGGAGGGAGCGCTAAAGCACCTCGGTCTCCCCCCCCCCGAGGACCCCGCGGCTGGACGAGGCCAGCTTCTGAGACACACACACACACAGACACCGAGGACATAATACACTGTACGGCCATTGCATACATATATTATTACTGCTTGGCCTACTTTACAGACTCAAGAGATAGCCGTGCACGCTGCCATCCATCACCATGCAGAGCAGATACCGAAACAATGCTGGTGCCATACGCTTCTTTGAACACCTGTCCCCCCCCCCCCCCCCCCCACCCCCAAAACAAATGATTAAACTTTCAGCAGGAGGGACTATTTTTTGCCTGCGCACTTACTAAAATGCATATTTACCACACACACACACACACACACACACACACACACACATGATTGTGAGTGATATAACAGAGTGCCGCGAGCAGGTTGACAGCCCACGGGAATACCTCCTGTGAAAACGACAACATTCCTTCGCCCCATCTCCACTCATTAAATATGAAAGAGAGTGTTTCATGTTCTCACCTTTACTGGGCGCCACACACACACACACACACACACACACATTATGTTACTTACTTTACACACTAACCCTCTGAATCATTTTGCATACACACACACACAAACCCAGGACATCAAAGGCCCGTTGTGCATTTCAGCAGTCTTCTTGGGAAAAGCTTCTGTATTAAAATGTCCACAAGAGGAGCTGCAGGAAGCCAGACAAGTCTCTACGTTCAGCAGCAAGGACACTCTGCAACACTAAAGGAGGATTCTGGTTTCTACTCATCACATCGAATGCTAAAATCTGGGAACAGCGATGCTGCAACGAGATCTAAACTTAGGTGGACTGTCTCTTTGCTGCCTTTCTCTTGTTGGGCTGAGTGCCGTCTATCGGTGGGCTAAATTGGTACAAGGAGAGAGTGTGTGTGAGTGTGTGTGTGTGTCTAATGTTCACGTTGGAGTTGTTGATGAGCCCCGGAGCAAGCGTTTGCATTCTCGAGTCACGCCACGACATCCATCCTGCAGTCACAGGTGGAGGGCCGTTTACTGCCAGCAGGAGGCATCCTGGCATCTTCCCCACATTTCCTCTCCCCCAGTGCCGCTCAATGACATCTCTCCTCTTCACAGCCCTTCTCCTCTTCATCCTCCAAGTATCCTCTCATCTCACATGCAGTCTTACAGTTTTTTTTTACGTTTCATCCTCACAAGCGAGTGCATTTTTTTATTCCGGTTTTTAATTTAAAGCACACCGCCCGCAGATGATGGAGTGATTTGCCGTTTCCTTTTATTCAATCTTTATTTTCATCTTTTGAGGAGGAAACCCTGAAATCATTTTCACTGCTTTGAGTCTTTTAAGGTCACCGGAAAAATGTTTTCCTACTGGATGCCGCACTGTGCTGGGCTTCATTTATCATGTCGCCCTTGAATGCAGCGCGCATTCAAGCAGCGAGTTCTGCTGTGAAAAACAGTCCCACAGCTGATTATTGGAAATCTACCGGCTGAGGTGTGATATTTAGGAGAGCAGCATACGCCGATGAAATATACCATACGTAGATTTCCACACAGACAGATTGGGTTTAGCATGTTGTTGTGAGCAGCGGTTCAGACTCACCTACTCTCTGTAACTACAATCCAACCTCAATTATCTGAGCCTCAAACTGAAAAAACGCAGCCGGAAAGTCTCTGAAATGCCACCACAGACGAAGAAAATGTCACAAACAGCGGCCGATACCGGCTATAATGATCTCAGTTTACTTTCTGAAATGTCACAAATTCGCAGATATATATTATACAAGAACCATGATACCATACACACCAGTTAGCTGCTTCTTCTTTAATCAAACCTCAGCAGAATATCTTAAATACAGTCAGAGCTCCACACCTACAGAGGTCTGGTGAGCTCACTTCTTTCTTACTCGACACCCCCACATTTTTTTTTTTTTACATTTTCAATTTTGCAGTCGTCAAAACTTTTAAGTAAGTTGAGGCAATTTATCAGACTTCACACAGCTCCTCTGGAGCCGCAAAGGCTTCATGCAGCACATCACATACTCTCCAGGACTCCCCAGCACCTTTCATTTGAATACTGGAAGGGCATACAGGGTCCCTTTGTGTCGCCGTAAACATTTATTTGTCCTTCTGTCAGTTGAACTGTTCAAAGGGGAACTCCTGGAGGAGAGACGGGTGGGGAGACAGACGGGTTGGGAGGCACTCTAGACAACAGAGAAGTGAAGGAATGAGTCCCTGAACCCGGAAATGAGTGAGCTTTTATGTACTTCTGATTCCCTTGTCTCAAAATCATTGTTTTTTTAATGGGTTTTTGCTTAGAAGCTGAGGGGATTTCACCATTTTGTTCTAGAACTTATGCATTTTGAAGCTTTTAAAAAATGGTTTAATGAGGTTATAAAAACCTCCTCATCCCGACTGGTCCACCTTTTCAGCCTTGTGTGTGCTTAAGAGAGGGGCTTCGGGGGTCCAAGTTATAGACCAGACCAGAATGATGACATCAGCAAAGAAACACACTCTCTGTGGTTTAGCTGCTTAACTGAGATGAGATTGGAGGCACATTATAAACGTGAATATTCGCCGTCAGTGTGGTTAATCGCTAAATGACACTGATACATAGCAGATGTGAGGTTGAGTGGGAAGCTGCTGCAGCCATACCGTTAAACACCTAACTAATAACTGAATCTCAGCCTATAGATCCATCAATACAGTCATTTACAGACACTTAGCATAACAAAGGAGATTCAATCAAAAATGCGTTGATGGGTTCGGGTTAGTGAAGTCAAAGCCAGCACATTTCACGGGTGAAATAAGATCATCCAGGCATTGTGTTTTCGCTAGCAGAGACAGAGCCTGCTGCCCGCTTGTCCAACTGAACACCAACACACCATCCGTGAATTCAATTCCCACCATGTTCATAGTGATATACGGCCGTGTTCGCGGAAAAATGAAGCCATTTATTTTTAAGATTACCCAGGGTTGCATATCCGGACCTTGGAGATCAGCAGAAACCTCATCTAACCTTCTGATGGCTCCAACTACCGCTGTTGTATAAATGGAAAACATGACAAAGTCCTTTTCTTCTCACTGTTATTGTTCTTCCCACCATTTTCCCACACGTGTGCTGATATTCTGTCTGTCGCAATCAAAAGCACAGTCAACAAAGTCGTAAAGACGTGTGCTTTGTGGGAAGCTAACCGGCCCTGTCAGGTGTAATATTTTCTGAGCCTCGCTGAGCTTGTTGATGGGTAAACATGACTCTGGAGAGAAAATCTCAAATTAGCGTCTGCTGCCTCACTAGAGGGGGGAGGAGAGGGGGAGAATAAAAGGTTGTTTTAGGGACGGAGACAACCCTGGTCCTTGAAGATCCCTATACACTGCAATAATAGTGATCTGACCTCATGTCGTGATCTGCATCAGAATGTAGGATATGAATACGAGCCACATCGGAATTTAGCAGCGAGCTCTGTTTTGTTGCCGAGGCTCTAAATCTGTCGACGGATGTGCCGGCATGTTGGATTGATGGCCGGAGATTTCACCACGATTCATGACTGTCACCTTTCTCTGGGTGTAGACCTGAGTCGCACCGGGGCCATTACTTAAGACTCGACTGAGACTTGGAAACAAAGACGTACGGTTCTAATGAGCAATAAAACATACCTGAGGGCAGGCAGACATCGTGTCGCCTCATACCTTAAATATGTGTCTGCAATAACACTGCTATATAAGATATGTACTAATAATACTATACAAAACAAATGTAATAATAATGACCCACACGTGAAGGATCTCTGAGGACGAGCTTAGTCATTATAATAGCTGTCAGATAACGATATTGCTGCTACGTAGATTGATTCACTCTACTGTCATACGTTCACATCACAGGCCAACTGACATTAACCACAAGTGCACCCTCCCACCCCAACCCCACCCCCCCACCCCCGCTGGGAAAAGGCTCTCGGTTCAAGTCTTTTAGAAGATCATTAACAAACCAATACATCTCTGCCGTGACAGGAAAAGTCAATGCAACAGCCACGACTCTGACAACAAAATCTGGTAATTGCGTCAGTGGCTGGCAACAGTGTTCTCCTCTGGTGTGTTATGCTCAATTTTAATGAGCAACTGTTTTTTTTTTTTTTCTTCCCCCTCCTCCACGACTTGTTTTCCTGCTAAAAGCACCTGCGCTGCAGAGAAATGCGTGTCCTTACATTCCCTCCCCTGCAGAGTCCCACTGGTCTCCGTCTCAGACCGAGCAGACAATCGTTAAGCTGCAGAATGAAAATGACGGGGAAAAAAAAAACTGAATTCAGAAGCTTGTAGCTAATCGGGACGTTCCAGGGACAGAAGGAGACGTACTGAACTGTAACCTGGCATTTATTCTCTCCTCTTTTGCCTCCAAAGTTCTGCGTTATTCTGTGATCCCCATGCGGAGAAAAACAACATAGAGCTCCAACTAAAAACACATACGTTCTCCTCCTCTCTCTATTTGCACTGCTGTGTTGAACCCTGTGGGGTCAGGAATCCAACAGTGTGTCTTTGTGACACCCTTTTGTCAGGTCTTCAACAGCCTAATTATGTAAAGCGGCTTGTTTTATAATAGCTTCCTGGTTGCTGCTGATTAGATCAAATCATGTGGAAAGATGAATTAGACTCAAGTCACTTCTAACTCAATTAGAGTCCAAACAGACAAATAAAAATGCAAAAATATGAATAAATATTAGACCAGCGGTGTTAAAAGCAATTACATGTTTCTGCTTTGCTTTAAATTGCTTAAAGTCATATTGTCTAATTTGAGCATAATCAAATTCCAATATGTTTAATTGCATGAAATTAGTCAGACAGGGATGCGTTTATTAGTAGGAGTATGGCTGAAATCTTCTAACGCAGTTTAGTTACAGTAATTTAAATGATTATTTGACGAGTCAAATGACAGCCATTATCCAGCAAATTTAACAAAAAAAAAAGTCAAGGTTGCCTTTTTTTATGATAGTAAAATGAACATTTGGGGGTTTTGGACTGTTGGCTGTTTGAAAACCTCAGCTCGTGCTCCGGGAGATTATAATGAACACTGACATTCAATTGAGGAACAGGTTGTAAATCAAATAACCAGATGGGAATTAGTAATGTCATACAGCAAATATTGCAGCCACGAGGAACTTTCATTTTGTGTTGATTGTCTCTGGGGACAAAAGCACCAGGGTCCCCCAAGAAAATGTCAATTTTGACTGCAGCGGGGTTTGACAGTCTACCGCATGTAGACCTGGTTCTGGTTCTCCTGAGACTGTTTAATAACCAGTTAAAAGTTTCTCACAACAACAACAACTCCTGAATCCTGTTCTTTCAAAACAAATAATTAGCTCACTCTATAGTAAACCAATCACAACCCTTAAAATAATGTGTAATGTGAAGTTGTTAAATGAAATACAAACAAGTAGTGATTCACTGTTCCTTTTAACGGGGCTCCAAACAAGTCTCTTAAAACAAACCTGCATAACTATGTGGCACGGAGCACATTAATGTGTACTGAAGTTGAAAATCTTTAAAACACCTCACAAATAGGCTCCATGGTATAGTTTCATTAAAAGAAAAATAACACAGCTGGTCACTGTAGTTTGTAGCAAACATCACCAAAACAAGAATAAATAGTGCATCTGTTCGGGACTATTTTTTGCTGTGGAGTAATACATACTTGGTGCTCCAGGGAGTACTTCTGCAGGAGTGTGTACGCAGGATAATAATAATGTCACCCAGTGCATTAGAACTGCATCATGCAAAGCTTTGACTACACAAGTAATACTTCCTAGTATCACTTTGTATTTATATACAATTAGAAAAATATATATTTTATGATACATCACGACAATCCAACATGATACTGAATCCTGTATCACGATATCATGTTGATTTATTGTCAAACCCAACTTAGTTTATGAGTTGGCTTGGATGCAGTTAAAAATACATTGCTAATAACACACACACACACACACACACAGCTAATACACACACACACACACACACACACACGCCATGCAGTCCTTTTGAACACTCCTTCCAATCTCCAGGCCTCAGGCATGCTCTGCTGGGGATGTTCTCAAAATACACCCATCAATCATACGGCAGACAGCGACTCTGCTCGCGACTGCTGCAGGAGTCTCAAGGTGAAGGAGGGCGCTGCGTCTCCCCGTCTATAATCACTCACCTGTAGGGCTGCGCACAAGCCGTGCAAAGAGTGAGTTCTCGCATTCGTTGTCCCCTAAAAAAAAAACAACTTTCCCCCCGCATCCCACAGAGATCCACTGAGCTGGCTAAAAGGACAACCGAGCGGAAAGGAGAGAGGACATTTCCCAGGCTGGAGGTGCTTCTACTTGTACCGTCCACCTGGATCTAGTAGGGTAATCTAAAACATGAGTCCTGCTATATTTCCTCTGGAGAGAGGACAAGATGGCCTGTAAGAGACGAGAATAACGTAGTCTCTTTGCCAAGCACTCATCAGACGGAAGACAAAAGCTCAAATTTGATTAAACCGTTGCATTATTCAAGCATATTATTCATATACTGTACAACCGGTGTTTCATGTGCTTAGCTTTTTTCCCCTCGATTCCTGTTGCCTGATGAAATAGTGACGAAAAGCGTTTTGTTGTTTTGTTCACTTATCACAGGGATTCTCGCTACCTGTGTTGGCATACCTGAGGTGGAAAACAGGCTGAATAAGTAAAGAATACCGTTTTCTCAGCCAACAAATATTTGGCAGGACGGGGGGGGGGGGAAAGGGAAACTTTAAGAGGGTGAAAGTGGGGGGGAATTAAAGCTGTTTGCCTGTCCTACTTCTATTCACCTACCAAAACAAAAGGAGGAGACAGGAGGACGGGGGACAAAGATAGACATGGAGGTAGAGAGAAGAGGTGTGAAGGATGGAGGCAGTGAGAGGGAGGAAAATATAAAGTTATGCAACTACAAGGCGTCTGTGATGTCGACGGGTCTGCCTTCACTGGAGTCGACGCTCCTTTGAACACGCAGGAAGGAGACACACATTCCTGTTGACGGGATCTGGTTGTATGTGTTGCAACTGACTTTCAACATGAGAGAGAACAAGTTGTCTTTACCCGCGGTGAAAACATTTACTCAATACTGCATTTAAGTATTTCAGGTACTTCACTTGAGTATTTCCTTATATGTGCTACTTTACACTTTCAGATTTAGTAAGTAGGCCTGTTCGATTAATCGATTTTAAATCGTAATCGCGGTTATGTAGTTAGGACGATGTTAAAAACGTGAAAATCGTAAAATCGATTAAAGTTAAAGTTAAAGTTCTGCACTTTATTCATTAATTTATGTTTAATGGACACACCTTAAGATACATGTGAAAGTGAGGTTTTTCTATTAATCCCAAAGGGATTGTTTTTTTTGTTTTGTTTACAAGAGGTCTACAAGAAGATAACATGGAGCAAAGCCAGATGGCAAAAGTTCATTAATTGTTCTTTATATTAATCCCTTTGATTTATAAGAGCAAGATTTGCACTCAAATCCCAATGGGGAAAATATTTGCAAAATGTTCAATAAAAAACAGCATATTTGAAATCATTTCTTTGCCTTTTTTATCATTTCACAAAATAATCGTAATCGAAAATCGGATTTTGAGAGAAGAAAATTAGCCCTATTAGTATTAGTAGTTTCCTTATATTCCGCTACCTTTGCTGCATTTGTCACTTCTTGTGAATTATTAAACATCCCATCAGTGTATATAACAATGTGGTTTATGAGTTTATGGATTATAGCAATAATAATCCAATGATATATAGGAATGTTTGAGAGTTTTCTGCATAATTAGGACTATAATAATCAATGATAACATTGTCACCAGTTAGTTGCTGAAGTGTCCATTTAATAAACATCCATCACAGTTAACTTGACCTTTGACCTGCTGAACTTGCTGCAGTTGTGCACAGTTTTCCTGTGCATTGAAGGATAATTGGCAACATTTCAGGGATTGATTTTTAAGTGTATTTTGCTGATAGTGCGAAGGCCTCAGTCTGCTTTTGTGGCTACATTTAGAGAAAAGCACCTAAACACTTCTTCCACATGTGGTCTTTACTCTGAGCCTGTCGTCCCGTCACGGCTCACAGACTCCACCCTGCAATCCTGTTAGTGCTTATCAGAGCGTGGCTCGGGTCCAAACAGCGACTCGCACACCTACCTTTTCCACCAATCAATACCAAATTTACAGAGGCAGCCTTTTTCCTCTCCCGCACCGAGCTCAGCTCTCAGGGGCGGCTGGTGCCACGATGGTGTGGACGTTTAAACAACACCTCCCATACGACCGCTTACACGAACCTTTTAAACTGGAAACACACTTTTGCTGGTCGACGGCAAAGAGGAAGCAAACGCTGAACGACTGGGTAAATACGGAGGACGACGCGCTGAATTGTCAGCTATGTTGTGAACAAAGCCCTGAATTCACAGTGTGTGAGAACAAGACATCTTGCAAATCTGAAACAAACACCCCTCAACCAAACCGAGAATGTGCGCTGGCACCTCTCCGAGGCTTTTTTTAGGCACAGCAGCGTTTGAGCAAACAGCTTACACCATCGTGCTAGCATGCTAACTAAGGCTTAAACCGTTTTGTGTTTATTTTTGCACAAAAAGGCAAAGAAACACAACTGAATGTATTTATTTCCAGCCCTAACGTTGTGAAAATGATAGACGTATAAAATATTTGTCCAACAAGCGTAATGTTTTTCCGACTCACTTACAGACCTGCAGCCACCATTACGCACTTCATTCCCTGCAGCTGGGACTAACTGGATTAGTTGAACCAACCAGATCAATAACAGTCCTCACAAGTATCAGCACATCTCCTCTCATGGAGTGTCCTTGGTGGCTAAATAGGATTGGAAGTGCTGGAGATAAAAGGTGAAATCAAATTTTGAGTAATTCCTCACAGACGTCTCCGTCTTTGTTTCAGTGTCATTTCATCATGGTGGAGATCTTTCTCCCTTTAATGTGGAACGATTGAGAGGGGACGGCGGGACTCAGAGACTACAGGGGGTCTTTTGAATAAAATGCCAGATTAGAAAAAGATGAAACGGGCTAGAAATCAACAGGGCGCCGACCCCACGTCTACCGCCACAACACACAGTGTAAACGTTTCCAGACCAGTGAAAGAAATCCCTAGAAGTACCAATACTGCGGTGTAAAATACTATGTTACAAAGCTGGCTTATTATAAAAATATGCTGAAAGAACCAAAAGTAAAAGTACTCATGCAGCACTCGTGCTGCCACCTTGCACTGGTGACATCATTTGGAGCCAGAGTTTGCACTGTAGTGATCTGGGGCGGAGCTGCAGCAGGTCCCGCCCACACGACAGCCCGAACCAATCGTGAGCACGGTCACAGCTCGTTAGCGTGACAGCAACCTGGCTGCTGTACGTTAGCACCACGGTAGCAGTTCGACTAACAACTAAACATCATATCTGATCGATGACATGAATGTGTGGACCAGACCTCATGGCAATCATTCTAAGAGTCATCAAACAGTTAAAACAAGCAGGAACGAACAGAAAAGTCAGAGGATCAGCAAAGTCATGAAAACACGTTGTCGGGGAATGAAGACATTAGCTTTGGATCTGAGAACTAAACAATAAATCCAAAAAGTAGCAGAAACATTAATTGATAACAAGAGCGATAATGAGGCCAAGAGGACTTTGAAAACATGGATTGCATGTCTCTCCGCCCGCATGCGTGTGTGCCAAATGTATTTAAAGATAGACCATACTCGTGGTAACACGTTTACCAGGAATATGAAACCAAACACCCCCCTCACCCCTCCCACCGTGAACGTCAAAACACTCACTCAAAAAACGACTGTCATTTCTCATTTGTCCATCTCCAAAATCCAGTCCTTCTCCTCAGCTCCGCTACCTCCCTGTCTAAAGCTCAGGCAATAAATCTGCCCTCGGCTGCACACATAAAGAAAATAGGAATTGGGGAAGTGAGGGAGTGAGGGCGAGGGCGAGATAGATGACACGCTTGTGTATATGCGGGCTCGTCTATGAAGCCGCCGCATTGACATTCATCCTTCCTCTTGCTTTGTGGTGTGTAGTCGTCGTGTGTGTGGGCGGTTGAAGGACACTCCACATCTCTCAGAGAATAAAGAAGTCTTTGTAACCTCCAGTCTCTCTGGACCTGGGCTTTAAACACACATATCACAGGGCTTCCTATCCACCCGACTGGTGCTCACACACACACACACACACACACACACACACAACGGCATTGTATAGAACTCCTTAAAAAATACCAATCCTACGCCGGCTCATCAGAATCAGCGAATGTTCCTCCACTGAACTGAAGTCTCGTGTGACATCGTATCGCTGCGTATCTCGGATCAACAGGCGAGGTTTAACGCTTGAAAAATGAATGCTGTGGGGGAAAGTTGTGTAATTAAAACATATGAGCGCGAGGAGCGAAGACGGAAAGGAGAATAAAGGAGATAAAGACGCAGCACTCACCATCCTCTTTGCATTCCTCGGGCGGCTTCGCCTTCTTGGCTAGCCTCGGGTCCAGCCACGATGTTGTCTTGGTGTTGTGGCTGTGAAGAGACGACAGAGAGAGAGAGAGAGAGAGAGAGAGAGAGAGAGAGAGTGAGAGGGAGTGTGATAGATGGCGAGAGAGAGGAGACTTGGCAGAAAGGAGAGAAGGAGGTTGGTGGATTCTTAATTTGGCCGGAGAATCATTTCGGAAAAGGAAAGATGAGACTCCCTTATGTGCCTGCCTCTAAAAAAAAAAAGGTGACGAGAGAGATGGGAGGAAGAAAAAAGCTTTAGGAGTAACAAAACGGCAATCAATACTTTTAATTTGCTTACTGTCTCTCATTAGCGGGCCGAGGAGGAGGGGAGGGGAAGGGCCAGACAAAGATAGAGGGGTGACTGAGGGAGTAATGGAGGGGAACAGCTGTGGGCTTGGCAGATTCATCCCGAGCCTCGGGCAGAGAGCTGGATCTAGATCAGATATGATGTGCCAGGGAAACTCGATGCATCTCTAAAGCTGATCTGAAGCTCCACAATGGCCTCCCTTCATGATGACAGTAGGGAGGGGGGAGGGCAGGGAGGATGTAAACAAAGTGCCTACTGTAAGTAAAAAAAACGTAAGTGAAATAAAGATGATCCTGTAAAGAGACGTCCTTGTAACTTTATTCTTTCCAAGACTTCCAATTTGAACTTATTTGCATTCATTCAGAATTTTGTTTCTGTCCAGTTGACGCATGGCAGTCCAGTATTTCATCGTCTTTTAGCTCCATTTTGGTCTCCACCGTCTCCACAGGGGAATATTTGGCTGTTAAGCTACAGTGGATGTTCAAACCTCTTCACCAGCTAGTTAATATCTGTCTGTCTGCCTGCTGTCGCTGGAAACGAGGTCTGAGCATCATCTACAGGCCGCAAAACCAAAACAATTTGCATAAAAAAGCTAAAAAGCTCCATAGAGATGTAGGGTTGGGTGCTAATTATTTGTGGGTTTGTTACTGTGTGACATCTTTCACATTACACATTTATTTTAGTTTATAGGTCATTTGTTAAAATGAAAATATTGATTAGTTCAGCTTTACGCAGAATTAAAAATACAAAGTAAAAATAGAAAGAGAAAAACTAAGATTATACAGCCATGCTAGTGGTTCTGTGAGGCTTTACTTGGGCACATCTGGGCTTTGTGCAGAATGCTAACTTTAGCGTGCTAACATGCTCACAATGACAATGCTGCTACACAGATTCTAATGATGTCATGCAGGTATAATGTTCACCATGCTCACCGTCGTATTTAACGGTGTTAGCATGCTAACATTTGCCAATAGAATGAAACAAAGTATAACTGAGGATGATGGAAATGTTGTTATTTTACAGTACTTCAGTCATAAACACATGACTGGAACATTTATACCTGATGATGGGGCTACTTGAAAAGTAAAGGGTCAACAATCCAATTCATCCGGAGGGGAACATGTACGACTGAACCAGATTACACAGTAATCCAACCAATTTCACTCAAAATAATAAAAAAAAAACATTATGGCGGCACCATGGCATTTGGAGGTGTCAACTTTAACCTGTTTGGTGGCGCTACAAAGGATATTTCAGTCTGGAGGACCAACAGAAGGCCTTCCCATCCCTAAATTTAGATAAAAAGGGGAGATTAAAGCCTGCGCCAAATACTGAGCCAAATAAAGTGCAGTTCAAGGTACGGAACGTCTGTTTTGCTCTGCTATTGGTTCATCTCCACCACATTTCACTCTTTTCCTTGCTCTTGCTTCCTCTCTTCTACTGCCATCTATTACTATTTATAGGGTAAATATTTACTTCATCTTTCCAATCCTCCCGCTCACTTTTTTTTCTTACTATTTTTAATCACTATCCCTTTCTTTTCCTCCCACCTCCATCTCCATCTCCTCCTCTTCCTCTCCTCGGCTGCCTCACTTCAAGGGCAGCAGGTAAACAAATTGATCTCGCGTGGCGGCCAATCAAAGCCGAGTATACTCTTGGCAGCTGCTATCACTTTGGCACGGCCTCACATCCGCCCAGACAAAAAAAACAAAACAAGAAAGCATCAAATTCAGTGGGCTAACTGCATTAGTTGTGTAATGTGCTTGATGGGTGTGGGAGCATGAGATTTGTCTGTTTAGGGGAGGAGACATATGGTGAGTCGTCTGCAGCGGTGGAGGGAATTAAAAGTCTGCCTCTGTGGCGAGTAGACATGAAGAGGCAACATGTGCCTGGCTGCAGGAACATCACAGCTGTCTCACTCCTTGAGTCTGGTGTTGCTGTGCAGCTTCTAGCAGTTTAGGATGCGTTCAAGTGCGCTGGGATTCGATCAAAGCTGCGGAGAAATGTAGCCTGATGACTGGAATGACCTCTCGTAGCAATAAATATCTTAATCATTATGGCTTCGTTAGATGATGCTACACAAGCACACGTCCATGTACATACGATTCCCTCACCACCAGCAGCAGCAGCACAAAAACACACAGCTACTCCCTTATCCTTACGTAACACAGACCTCCATGTTTTTTTTTTACTGCGACTGTAAAAAGCTAACAACTCCAATGAATTAAACCTTAGAGCTTGTATAACACAGTTCTGTGGAGCAAGGTATTCCTGGGGACCTCTAAATCTCATTAAACCACCGAGCATCAATTATGGCCTCTGCGTGTGTGTTTGTGTGTGTACACAAGGGAATACATAGGAGTAAATTTAGACGTTACCGAGCCCTAATCTAGTAACTCAGGGTCAATTTAATTTTTGTCACGGGAGAACGGAAATACTAACTCACCTTGCGCTCTCTAAAGGCTGGAGCGTAAGCGAAGTTGTTCTAAAACGATGCCACATTACGCTGGTATTTTAGCACCTTTTAGCTCACTTTATTGTTTTGGTGCACTCTCGGCGCTTCGTTTCCAGATGCAGCAACAAAAAAAGTCTGGCGCAAAATGACTGATAAGTGGGGAACTGTTTGCCATATCACCTTTGGAACATTGTAATATGTCAGTGTTGTGTTTACAGCTCGTTCTGCTGCCTCCAGGTGGCCGTAAAAAACCAATGAATACTGCTTTAAATGTCGCTTAGAAGATTGCCCACCATCTGGTGAGTTCTCACGAGTTTTATGAGCGTGAGACTAGAATGTCTGCGAGTAACCGTGACACTTACTCTATGAAGTAGACCTCTCCTTTCTCGGTGTATGCCATCTCCCAGTTGTCCGGCAGCGGCCCCAGCTCGTCGTTCTCGTCCGGCTTGGGTAGTGTCATTTTCGGGGACTGTCCGTCGTCTTTCGGCACCTCAGGTGGGGGCTCCGCCGGGACGCTCTGCAGGGCGATGTCCCCCGAAGCGTCCGTACTCTTGTCCTCATGTTCGCTCGACTCTGAGGTGACAAGAGGGAGGGATGAGTCAGACACGACTTTATCGCTCAGCGAGGAGAGGGGGGGAGGAGGGGGGGGGGTGAGGAGAGGGAAAGACAAAGGGAGGTGAAGTGAGGACAAGAAGACGTAGGAGACTGATTGAGAGTCGGGGTTCGTACGGAGACAGAAAACAGTAAAGAATGATTAGTAAAAGGTGAGGAGAAGTGGGGGGAGAGGGGAGGGAGGTGAAGGCAGGGGAGGGAATGATGGACAGAAAGAGGAATAATGCAGGAGAGACCATAGAGATTGAGAGAGAAGCTGGCTGTGATGCCCTAGTTTGAGTTGTGGCGGTAGAGAAATGGTGTGTATGGAAGGAAGGAAAAGGGATGGCAAGCGAGTGTGTGCTTCCCAGACGGGAGCAGCGGGGGGGAAGTGGCGAGGGGACGAATGAGTGCAGGGGATTGAGAGATAATCTATGGGAGGGAAAGAGCGAGGGAGCTATCTGCTTAGATCACAGAGCCTGCTGTGCTCTATTGATTCCCCTTCAGCTCTCCTGGTCAGCCCACACTCCGTCCATCTACTGAGACAAAACTCCTCCTGAGCTGAGTGCAGCAGCCCACTTTAGCATCCAACATGGCTCACTGCACAAACCCGGAGCCTGAAGTTATCGAGCATCTCGGCGACGCCGGTCGGTTTAGAAGCGTGTTAGAAATGTGGTCTGCGTTTGCTCTCAGGGGTACGTTCAGAGGCACCGTTGGACCGTGGAGTCTAGGTGGTCCGACCTGTCGTCCTGACTCAAATGTGAGAGCAACAGTGGCTTTGCCATAAGCTGGACAGAAAGATGGACAACATGACAGCTTCCCATAAGGTGAAGCCAAAAGATCTGGATCACACCTTGGTTGCTGATTGCAGTATAGAATACAGTCTGTGTGGAGTGGCCTACCGGAGGAGTTAACGTGGGGGAAATCATTATCACTGCCATGTTAAAATAATTGGACATCCAGTTCTATAAAATGTTTTTTAAGTACATTTTCTTTGCCTCCAACCAACTTTTTTAATATTCATAATGAATATCTTTTTTACATTCATCTTTTATTTTGACATTAATGTGCGTGTCTAATTATCTGCCTTTAAAATGATCGTATAAAGCATTTTCTAAACACGTACATTTTGTTTTAAAAACGTAAAAAAAAGTTTTTTCCATAATGTATTAATACAACACCTATTTCCTTTCTTTTATTTTTTTTTAGAGCTGGCTTAAATATAAGGAAAATAATCAAACGTTTGTAAAGTTGCATTATTGTTACAAACTCATCGACATGTCATGTAATGCTTTTATTTCCCATTGTTTTCATCCAATTCCTTTCGTTCAAATGAGTCTTTCATTCTTGTCAATATGTAAATTACTTATACTTTTGCTAATTAAGAATCCTACCTTATTTGAGCTCTCTGCGGTAGGAAAACCAAAATCTCATCCTCTGTAAGAAACATCCTTGGGATTCAAGCTCTTAACACTGATTTTCTCTTCCGTTCTGACTGCTGAGTGAGTCTCGGTTGTCCTGAGGCAATAAAACCAGCTTAGAAAGTCACAGGACCCAAGCATGGCTTTGGATTTGGAATCAGTAAAATCAAACTCATAAAGCCTCTTTTATTTATTTCCTTTCATGTGATCATGGGATTCATTCAAAGGGTTTGTGTGTGAGTAAGCGTGTGCATTTGTTTGTGCATACTCGAGTGTCCCTACAATAGAAACGTACATTCTGACGTGTCCTATCAGCGCATCATTCAGAATGCTGTTATCTAAGAAAATGCCAATACAAAGAAAGGTCTCTTTCTATTATTTATACCTCAAGATGTTTGGCCTTGTAGCGGGTGTTGTTAAATGTCACTGGCTGTTTTCCAGATGTACAGAAAAGAGGTTTGGACAGGGCTGATTCACTAGTGAGAGAGAAAAGACTTAATAAAAATGTCCCCTTGTTGATTATTAAAGAACCCGCAGGCTCCTATTGAATTGGAGAGCGATCCTGTATGTGTGCATGCCCTCTGGCTAACTGGGCCGAGACAGCGCTCGATAATGATACCTAATAAATGATATCACATCCTGGAGAGCAATGGCACTAATGCTTTAATCATAAAATGTTTGGTGTGCGGAGGTAATCACTGGCTGTGAGAGTGAATTATGATTCACGGTTTACATATCACGCCATTAAATTGCACATAAAGATATTTGTGTAGCCAATTAAAAGTGATAATCTCCCATAAAATCATTTTCCAAGAAAACCATGTAAAAGCAATCTGTTACCCTCCCTGTTGCTAGGCAACCCATCCGGAGCCTGTTGCTCACACAAAAACAAAACCATCAACTGCGGCGGATCAGCCTGACCCGGAGCGCGACCTCAAACCTCGCTGTCATGACAAGCCTTCCGGCTCGAGGGCCCTCTGCCTCGCGAGCCTGTGAGGGTCGTGTTCGGGGGCTGACCTGGAGTGACAGCGACGCCGTTGCCGTTGACGACGGGTCTCTCCTCCTCCTCCTCCTCGGGGGGCTCGATGCTGGCTTTTTCCATGTTGCTGACCGACTTGTTACGCTTCCTCTTGCCCTCGGAGGTGGGTCTGGCGCCCGGCAGCAGCTGGTCCGTTACATTTAGCAGCAGAGCGCTGGGCTCGGCTGGAGGCTTCGGGGTACCGTAGAAGTTATCTGGAGGAGGGAGACAGATTTATAATAATTCATATGCTTAGTCCTGACATCTGTTATTTTTTAAGACATTCTATAGCTGCATGACAATTGACTGTTGGTAGGTCAGTCCACCACTTTAGTGGATCATTGGAGATCTCTAGAGGGTTCATTGGCTATAACTTTGGTTTATACAGAAGCCCTGTTAGGTGAAAACATTCTGGTATATAATATTCTGGTGACTCTTTCTCCAAATATTGTCATCAGGTCTCATTTTGCCTTGTCAGGGTCGTTTCTGGGTATTAGCAAAGAGCCTCCGGGCCCCAACGTGTGGGTGTAACCCAGTGCAGAGTGTGCAGCTCTGTCACGCCCCTCGGCGTCTGATACCGAAGCACCGCGGCTCCGTCACGTACAAAAGGGCCGTATTTGACGGATTAGAACAGGTTGTTACATCCCCGTGTTTCCCCCTGGAGGCTACGCTTCCCTCCTCGCCGTGTGCTGCGGCTGAGTGTCTGTTTGCCGAGAGATGACGCCTGCCTTGCTACTGCGTTCATTCAAAGTCCAGCGACGCGCCACCGCCGTCCCACGGGGCCGGGCGGAGGTGTGTGCATTTGTGCTTTGGAACGAAACCACGTTTAATTTCTCCGATTCACTGCTTTGTTCTCACTATCGCCGCTCCCTCTCTTCATTCACTGTATAGCTCGCTCGACCGCCTCCGCAGAGGAGAAATTGAGATCAGATTAAGGAAATGGATCACTAGAAATGATCTCACTTGCCTCTCAGGCTTCTGTATATTCACAACAAAACCTATACAAATGATGCTATTCATCTTTACTTTGCACGTTTAGCTGAAAAGCACCTTAGCACCGCCTCATAAAGCTGCCAGTTCTTCATGTTGTTTGTTTTCATAACATCTGTATTTACTGTAAATAATAATGTATATTGTAATAGAGTTGTCACAGCAATACAGATATATTAAGAGGAGGTTCAGGAGGTGGGTGACAGCCTCCAGCCACAGGGGGAGGATGAGGAGCTCTGTGCCCTTGACATGCCGCTCCACGTCGAAGCCAGCTGATCCATGAACACCCGAGCTGGCGTCTCAAGATCTCATCATGTCTTACAGCGGCGATGTAATCTGTAACACGGGGTGCCTGTTTGCAAACGAGGACACTTTGGAGGGACTTTGTCTGCGTCGTTGCCAAGCTCCTCCATCTCCTCCTCTGCACATCAGTCACTTATCAGGCCATGCGTGGACTTCCCTTTGCATACGACTGAACAGTCGCGTCTCGCTCCCTGGTCAAAGCCACCTCTGGGAACTGCACTTCCTCGCTTGGCTCCGACTCCCGGCCCGTCCTCTGTTCATTTTACACTTTGCCATCCTTCGTCGGTCTGCTGACAGCCGCCGTGTCCCCGCGACAGTCTCCATCGCTCATTGTTAAAACCACATAACTTCTGGCTGATGTGCCACTGGAAGGGGAACTGTAAAGATGGCTGTTATAATCTGCTATCCGCGGTCACTCCCCCCCCCCCCTTCCCTTCCCCTCTTCTTGCTGTCACTCTTGTGGGCGTGGCTACTCCCTCCATCCCTCCCTCTCCTGTGTGGCGCCTAACGAGACACACCTGCGACTCATCAGCCTCATCTGCGTATACACTTCACTCTTCCCTGGATTGTTCCGTCCACTCAGTGGTAACGTGCTCTCTGGCTTTGAAAAACACTTTTTGATGATCTTGCTTGTTGCTCACCTCTCTATTAATTATTATCTGTGCTCCTTTCGTCTCCAGATCCTGTGTCATCAGTCTGCTCACTCACCCGTCTCCCCAACTCCAGCCTGTGCTTCGTAAAAATAAATCACTTTCTGTTTCGTTATTTGTCTCTGTCTGCATTTGGCTCCAGATTATTGGCATAATCACAACAATTTTCTTTTAAAAAACGATTTGTATTCTAAATCTAAGGTAGACATAATGCTGAAAAATGCAGCCCACTAAGTCTGTGGATAATGACGAGCAGCTGTGAAACTGTGGGATGCATTCTTTTCAATCTTTTGTGTTGCAGCAGTATATAAAACTGGCTGTATGTGCATGGGGGAAATATGAAAATTGGATTGAATCAAAAGGTCATATGTTTTTCTGTGGCTCAAGGAAGCTGTATGACTTTCTTTTCCACAAAAACACAGTCAAATAACTCCAAAAATCCTTGGCTGTTGTATTTACCTTTTTTAAATTTGACATTTTTGGAGGTTTTCAACCCAACAGCCTTGAGATG
Source organism: Eutrigla gurnardus (assembly GCF_963514095.1). Taxonomy (NCBI): domain Eukaryota; kingdom Metazoa; phylum Chordata; class Actinopteri; order Perciformes; family Triglidae; genus Eutrigla; species Eutrigla gurnardus. Next base: position 8,698,345 of record NC_139932.1, on the reverse strand, counting down.
CAAATGCTGGTGTGAAATGTCAAATGGTGTTATCCAAAGCCTGAGAGATGCTCTGTTTTTTTCCATTTAAGTTCAGACACTATTTTAAACCCGAGAGCGTGAAAGAAAGAGATGTTCTTCACAGGATCAGCGAGGACACCAGCCGGTCCAGGTCTGCAGAAGTAGACCAACGAGTGTCTCCGGCGGAAGAATCAAACAGGAGAACACAATGCCTGCTCACCCGGCTCAAGACAGTTTTGGGGGACAGGAAGAAAAGTTATAGAAACATTAAAAAAACATGAATCCGTGTCTCCCTCCGACCGACTGAACATCATGTTCACGTTTTGGAAAACATGAAGGCCGCGATGAAAAATGGAGGAGAGCAGCTGTAAAAGAGATTACGCCGACTGTCGGGATTAGAACCCCCCGAACCACAGACACAAATCCTGGAGCCTTAACGAGCTGAAGATTTGCCTCTGCGAAGAAAGGAGAACAAGTTTGAGTTCTCAGCGTGTGAACTGAAACAACCCGCAGCATCGCAGAGAACCTGGACTTTGAAGTTTCGGTAAGCGGCAGAGTCGCTGTCACATTTGACGGTCGGCACTGATTTCGGTCTAGACTTTCGTTTTCCACGCTGAGACGACTGAGGAGCAGGAAAAGTCTAAATTAACCACATCCCCCAAAAAGATTCTTGGAAAGACAACAGAGAAATGCCAACGCATGATTAAAAAACATCAAAGCACTGAGAACCTAGATCATCTCATTTTGTTTGATGTTTTTTTTTATATTTTTCAATAAACGAGCGAAATGGAAAGCATTCATTTTTTTTTATTTCTGTTTCCAGAGGTCCTTTTCATCGTTCTGCTCAGACAATGAGAGCCTGATTGATAATGAATATGCATCTGATTTTTTATATTATTCCCCAGCGTTTACATTCCTGAGTCATTTTAGAGCAAAGACATAGCATTTGTACAACAGCACAATCACAATCCCATCACTGATTAAACATGTCCCACCACCATTTGTGCTCCTCTAAAACTATGAAAAATGCTAATACCACTTTGAAACTTTTAAACAGAGGCTCATTTAATTCTAATTGCATTTGGGCTCAACTTGACAGCATTTATAGTTTCCACGTAATTGATCTCAAAAGCTTTTATAAAGTGAACAGAAGCGAGACTGCCGTGGTGATGAATCCAGACATTTATAATTACCAGTTTAAAGTGCTCTACCTTAAAAATAATGAACGCATCGCTGTGCGTCTCAATCATATCAGAGTGACTATTAGCCCAAAGCTAACGTGGATGGGGTAATGGACGCAATAGGATTGTTTTAGTGGCGCAAGCTATAATCATTTTATAATTAATAGCAAATATATTTTGCGTACAGAGGGCTGTGGAGAATCACTGCTTTAATTGACCTGGAGCCCAGAGAGATTCAAGATTCATTCATTAATTATTCATTTTTCAAGTTGAATGTAGATATAAGAATCTCCATCTAGAACCACAGCTAACAACGTACGTGCCAGAACAGAAACCTCTAAATTATCCCCCTTTTTTTCCCCCCATTGAGAAACATTGAGGATCCCGTTGAAAAAAGAAGAAAGAAAATCCTTCAAGAAGCAGAACTGTAACTCTTCCCACAGAGTGACTCACGACGAGATGTCGGGACTTCTTCAAGTAGGAAGTGAACCTGAGAGCTTCCTTGGAATGCCAACTCCAACCTTTCTTCTGCACAGCAAGGAGATCCTCACTGCAGCCCTCCTTATAAAATGCCTTTCTTCCACATCTAATTGGCCGTTGAATTATTTAATTATATATATATAAAACAACGGCGACTGAGAAGAAACCATCTCCCTCTCCCAGAGGAAGGCAGCTCCCATCGACGGAAGGATCTAACGCGGCTTCTGGCAACCGACCGTTAAATTGGCCATCTGCCATTTTCCCCTCCTTCCTGTGGCGTCGGCAGGCCGACGGAGACTGGAGTCAGGTGGGAGGGAGGAAAGCTAGCTGCTATGTGTGGTAACGGCAGGGGTCTCCTGAGCGCTGGAAGCAGCCGGGCAGACCGGCCTTTTTTCTCTCAGAGTGCTTTAAAATCCGAGCCGCCGGCTGCCTGACCACAGGAGAGAGGGGATTGATAGTGTCTGTTTGTTTTGATTAGCCACTGCAGCTCAGGCTCAAGGACTAAGCCAAGAGAGAGGCAACATGAAGGTACTGCGTGTGTGTGTGTGTGTGTGCACGCTGGCTTCTCTTCATTCAGAATAAAGATTCCTTCCTGCCTTCTCCGTGACTGATGACACCTCTTGTCTCCACAAAGCCAAATGATGGATGGGTGGAAGCCTCCTTTCTGTTTATGGAAGTGGAGTGATGGGACCATTCAAACCGCCGTCACTCACCCGAGAGAAACAAAGTAAAGCCACGTCGCAAAAAACAGAAAATCCCATCAAAAATCAGGAGTAACACAAAGAGGAATGGCCGCAAATCGCAAGCTTGACTCGACTAAATCCTCACCTTCATATGTTCCGCTCTCTAGCAGGGCTCCACTTTTCTCCAATTCCATAAACCGGTCAATGGTGACGAAATTATAATCCACCCCGGGGACCTCTCCTTCCTTGGGCTGCCTGGTTGTGCCTGCAGGAGATAAGCGGAAAAACAGTTAAGAGGCGCTGGAGATTTGAACGCCTCGCCGCCGCCGGAGACTTTAAGAAAGAGCGACTCATAGTCAAGTAGAAAAAGATCAGAACATAGCGGAGCTGAAACACGCTGACCCCCGGACCCAGCTCCATTCATTAAGTGCCCTCCTCCTCGTTCCCTTTCCCCTCCCATCTTTGCTTTCATGCACAGCTGAGAATTAATATTTGAGTGGCGTGTTTCGGGGAGGTGAGGCAAGGTACCATCTCAGCAGCTAAGTGATGCAATTTGGACACCAAGAAGAGAAATCACATCACTTTGCATGGAGCCGACAGCGTGTCGAGGATTCCCTGACAGGAGCTCTGCAACGTGAGGGCGGTGGAAATATGTTACCCTGTAATAACAGGAATGTAAGTCAACTTCGCCGACACGCCAATCACCGCTCCCTCCAGTTCCTAAAACAGCACGTGTCAAAGTGCTTATGGTGTCAAACTAAGGTACAAACGACTTCCTAAATACTTCCTCATCACCCAATTAGAATAGTTCAAGCCGGTCGCGACTGTGATAACTCGCAGTCGTCCCGGCCCCGAGGTGCAGAATGGGTTCTCACATCTGAGCGAAGGTTGTTCACACTAAAAGAGGAGCCCGTAAAACACACTTGATGGACCCTCGCTGCAGCGTATGAAGTATCCGTCTGAGCGTTTTAAAGTTTGAGGCAGGGGAGCGACTGTGCCGCCGATCGGCCCGGTAGGCGCTGTGGGGTGATTTGACTTAATCAGGCGGTTGGAACGGTGCCGCCGCTGTGCAGTCATTGGGCCACGGAGAGCCACACTTTCTTTGATGACCAAACTTTCAATTACACAAAGGAAAGTAATCAGAGGAATGAGCTGGTTTTGAGACTAAGCTATGTGAAAAAATAACTTGTTTGTAGGACTTGTATGAAGCGTTTATAGCTGATTAGAAAGGACAAAGTGTGTGTTTATGTCTTTAAAAGAAATCAAAAACATTTATCACGGCCGGAAACTGTAAAAAAAAAGGACTGGATTTGAATCTTTCCTACGACCCATGATGAATCATGTGTGGAAGAAATAACAAAATCTAAGCTTCTGAATTGTGATTTAATCAAAATGACTTCACACTAATGTGTAATATACGTTTTTGACAAAAACAAACCTTTTGTGCAGACCAAAGCCTTTAGAAAAACAAGAACATAACATTTTACGCCACTCAGTGTAACTGGGAAGCCATGAATGACTCAACAGTCACATAACAAAAACATGACAAAGCGAAACTTTAATTGAACTACAGGCTGTTTACAAACAGCAGAGAGGAAAAGAACGGGTGTCACAATGTAAATAATTTATTATATAGCATGAATAACCTTCATTTTTACCAATATTGGTAAAACGTGTGGACACTTAACTGTATGCTTGTTTCCATAGAGGTGCAGGAAAACAGTGAGCTTTCCTAATAAAACCAGCTTGCATGCCGTGGGTATTGACCATTTCTTCAGGTGAAAGTGTTATCGATGCTCTGATCTGCCACATCATTGCCACAGAGAGGGATGACATGTGATACTTCAACCCTTGAACATTGATGTCGTTGTCACAATAGTTGTGACCATCCGGGCATCAAACAGAGGATGTCAAACATGTCGGTGCTATTAGCCCAGCATTGTGACTGAAGAAGCCTTTTCATAAGAGCAACAAAAGACTCTCATCCATAGATGGGTTCAACTTTTTGAAGACAGCATTAAACCATGTTATAGATTAAATGAATGTAAATTAATCCAAATGCATTGATATGCTGATAAACTGGTTCTTAAATGTAGAAACTAAAGCCACAGGTGGATTCACAATCAACTCATCTCATGGAGGCTGGAGGAGCTGAACCGCTGCCTTTTTTGTTTACACAAGATTTATTCTGAAAAGTCACTTTCTCTCTCAAGCATGACTATCACATGGAAACCCTTTATGGACTTTCTCACACCTCCGAGCAGAACAGCGCCGCCGACGACCTTCAAAGCTAAATCATCAAACTTGAACCTGCTGACTGAGTAATTTGTAAGAACCTCTAAGAGCAAATGAGCAGTGTGTGTGTTTGTGTGTGTGTGTTTGTGCTGCACCTCCAGTGGAGAGTTTTCTTGATTGTGTCTCTCTGCATGGGAGCTTGTGTACCCGTCAGATTAGCCTCCCTCACAGACAGAGATACTGACTGAGCAGCACACACACACACATTTCAAAGAGGACCTTTGATGTTGCAGAACTATATTTAGCAGCATCTTCTGCCGGGGACTTCTCTCGGGTGACAATTTCTAAAAGGAGGCAGCCACAATGCCTCTCCATTTCCAGTCCTTTGTATATAGGTCATGATCCTTCAGCTCTCAAAATACAGAAACCTCTGTGAAGTGCAACACTGATCTTGGATTTTTCTTTTTCGGAAGGTATGTGATTATTTACAAAGCCTTGATTACAGCAAATTGGGAAACTCATTATGGTTAAATACCGCTTCCATCTTTTTGTCAGCCTACTGGAGCTTGAATTCTCAAATCCCCTCAGTGTTGTTCTGGATTTGGGCAATTTCAGGAGTGTGAGGAGCTCACTAAAAATAAGTATTCATGTTTTTCTATTATCTGTTAGGTTCCTGTTTAGAACTGAGACAGAGAAACCAATAAAGAGACAAACTAGAGCGATAAACTAGATCTTATTAGGCATGGAACAGTATGGAAATGTCATGTTATGATTATCCTGACCAAAACAAAGTTCCAATATTTTCTGATAATCACCAAAATATGCTTAAAACTCTTTAAATTGCACGGAATCCTACTGGTATCACTTTGTGTAAATGTAATTATTTAATGGTGTGACAGAAATGAGACACGCATTTGTTTTGTATGAACATCAAATAAAAATGAGATGAACATAAATCATAAGGTCTCCATGTAAAAGATGTATGTGTGTATGTATTTTTTAAACAAGGTTCCATTTTACACGTTTCTACCATGACAGCGAGCTACGGCTTTTTCCAGTCACTCCTGGCGATATGTTGACGATCATCCCGACAATCCCGCCGCTGGAAGCATCATCGTGTTTACTTACATCGTGCACCGTTAAACACAAGTATCACTTCCCCTTTAAACTTTACTGCTGCTTCCAGCAAACACACAGACAGCAAACACATCATGACAATGAATTGTGAACTAGTAAAAAACAGGACAACCAGTGAAGGAAGTGACAATATTTGGAATGTGGAGGAGCGACAGGCGGATCTGATGAAGACAAGCAGCTAGTGATGTCCAAATGAAGCTTCGTGAAGCATTTTCTTTATTTTCTGAGCCCAATAGATGGCACTCTCTGTTCAACAAAGGGTTGAAGGCCGATATATTTCCATTACTTTCAACCCTTTTTTGAACAGAGAGTGCCATCTATTGGGCTCAGAAAATAAAGAAAATGCTTCACGAAGCTTCATTTGGACATCACTACAAGCAGCAGAGCAGCACTGGATCTGGATCCATCTGGATTCCTGTGTGAAGCTGTTAACATAGTTAGCTTCATAATTCAATGTCAACTTTACAGCTGTGTGTTGAAGTCATCTTAGTAGCTAACTGCATTAGCATGGTAGCAACCTGTCAATAACAAAGTTGCCCCGCCCTAAAGCATACTCTAAACGGACCATAATTGACTAAATGAGACCATAAACTGATGTTTACTGAATCAAGAGAGAAGTTGGGTAATTTTCTCATAGACTTCCATGCAGTAAGACTTCTTTTTGCAACCAGAGGAGTCGCCCCCTGATGGCCAGCAGTGAGAATGACAGTTTAGGGGCATTTCAGCATTAGCTTTACATTTCAGAAGCAGAGGTTGCTGCTTGAGCTCATATGAAATATTATGACTGTATTATAATCATGTAATGTGTCATATGAGATGTCATCCTAATCACCAATATCATAATTGTGAAATATTATCTGAAACTTGCTTTTTTATATAATTTCTTTGCTTTAACCCTCACCAAATCTTCGAGAAAACGTTCTGTTGATCTCAGCACACATTCTTATGAGATTGTGAGTCAATAGAGTTGAGTCATTCGGAGCCATCGTGGCGGGAACAGAATTTGGCTAACAGAGGAGATGGGAAACATCTGTTTGAAGATATCATTGTTTGTTTATGCAGGCTCGATGTCATGAGGGGACTTTGCTGCAAAGGCAATGATGAAATAAGCCACGGGAATGTACCTAAAAAAACATGTTTACGTGTCGGGAGAGATGGTAAAATTGGCCACTGAGATGGTGGGAGCACAACGGAGGACGTGTGAATCGAGGCAGCATGTTAAACGGATGAGAGAGCAGCTTCAGTAGTAGCGTGGGCCGAGTCTCTCGGAGCTTACAGCCACTCTGCCGTTCTCCAGTGCGTCCTCGAAGCCAGATTCAACTCCAAAACCACAGGCCACAAGTCCAACTCTCACTTGTGCAGCTGAGCACCATTACTGGACGCCCCGGTCACAGCTTACACCTGTAGTGATTTCATACCGCGATTAGCGCTCCTACAGAATGCATTAACAGCGCTCCCAGCTATCCCTATGTGAATAATAACGCACTGTATTAAATCTGTGACCTCTGTGTTCGGCTACAAATTTGCACATTGCACAGTAAAAATACTAACCTGAGATAACTGTAGGCAATATGAAAAGGCTCAACGGGGACCCAGACAATCTGTGGAAAGCGGAAACATTGGCCTCCATTTGAAACAAAGGATTTACATCCAGAGGATATCCTGAGGCATCACGGAGACAGATTGTAGCCTACTGTGTATTCATGACAAGTCAAAGCGTGTGTAAAGACCCCGAGGAAATGATTATACGGTGAGCATTTAAACTTATCATTTGCATACAGTTACGTAGCAGGGTGTAAAGCAATTGAGACAAAAATAAATGTACCTAATGTATGCATACTGTAGGTATTGTACACTCAGCTGGGTGATTACCCCTCCGGACAGCATCAAAACAGAACAAAAGTGTGATTCACTGTAACAGAGATAGGTCCTTGAGCATGCAGCCATAAATAAGCACCATAAATATTAAGCAGTTTGGTGCAGTTTGCAAGATAAGCCATGGACAGACACAGAGATGCACACACACAAGCACACTCACTCACAGGTGCACTTACGTGACCGCTGTCATTAAAAACAGAGATATGATGCAAGCCGACTTCCACAGGCTGAAATGTGTTTACAGAGAAAGTGAATTGAGTGAGATAGTCTGAGGGAGACAAGGGACAGAATTCCCTGGCATTTGCAAAAAAAACATATGACATCTTCTCTTCGAGCGACATTTGCACACGTTAATCCGACAAGAGACTACAAATGTGGATTTTCTGCCAAGATAGGTGTTTAATTGTGTTGGTGGCCTTTTCAAACCGCTCCTGTAATGTTGATTTTAGCTACGCTCTATGGGTGGCGATGCAGGACCACCACTTTGGTCCAGACTGAAACAACTACTACATGGATTGCCATGAAAGGCGTTCGTGGTCCCCAGGGGATGAATCCCACTGACTTTGATTTTTGAGTTTGGATTTTACATGAAAGGCTTCGACGACTGTTGAATGGATTGACACAGCATTTCTTCCAAACATTCATGCCCCTCTCAGGATGAGTTTCAATCACCTTGGCGATCCCTTAACCTTTAATTTAGAGTCATCGTCAGGTCAAAATATCAATTTGGCCAATTCTGGGCTTATGACCAGATACCTGCAAAACTAATGACGTTCTCATTCTCAGCAAATCAGCATTCTTACTGTCTAAAGCAGTGACTGCATACTTGACTTCATTAAACAACTAGAGAACCACATACATTTAACTGTAATTGCTGTAGCTTTGAGTGGACATTAAGGGTAAGGAGCTCGTTGGTGTCGCTAAGTGAATGCCTCGCCTCTGGTTTAAACACACAGCAAAAATAGCAGCAAAATGTCCTCATTAGCCATTGATTTAAGGTCTTTAATCAGTTCAGTGTGGTGTATCTGAGTATTAGATTTTGTATGGTGTGAGGAAATAGGTCTGGGTTACAGTCACAGTGGGGTGTCAGACTTCATTCATCCAGCTACTGTGTCGTTTTGCTTCACTCTCTCCTCTGTTCTTTGACCTTTATCTCTACACTCACTTCCAATGTACACAGCAATAGAAATTCCACCCAGGTATTAAGTTGCAGTCCCGTCTGCACAGCCTTAGTGGTTTGAAAGCTATCTCACCTCGTTGGATTTCCTGTTTACTTTGAAGAAAAAGTAAGTGTCCCTTAAGTTTTGTAAATTTGCTGTATTATAGCGGCTGCTGTTGCCACATAACTATTTGTTGCTGCTGATAAAGTGAAAGAAAAACAACTTTCAAGTTCAGGTGCATTTGACCTGGTCCTAATTTGTGTGTCATACAGCTTAAAAAGCATATGCTTATTGTAAGAAGGGTGAACTGTGGTCAGGATCAGCGAGCTTCTAGCCTCCAGCAGTGTTCACCACCACCCCTCTTTTATTCTCTTCTAGCAGCCCGGCGTCGTGGACAGTCGCCCCGGGCCGGATGTGTAAGGCAGCTCCTGCCCTTTTACGCCCTAAACCCTCTGTTATGACTGGCCACGACAGTGTCAGCACAGCCCATTGTAACCACGCTAATCTAGCCATTAGCCAACTAGGAAGTGACGGGCAGCCGTAATGCCCTTGCATTAGAGGGATGGATTAGTTTGCCATTCAGCGCCTGCCTGCCGCCTGTGGGCAAATGGACTGATGGAGGACAGCGAACCGCCGCAGCACGCCGCCCGAAAAAAAACCTGCTTCCGCTGCACTTTGCCTTCACAGACAGAAAAGTGTGGCCAAGTGCTTATTAACTGTTTTCACTGATGATGCGGCGCAGGGTCTTAATCAACTGTGATTACATATCATTTAAGCGGTAATATAGTCTATTGAGCAGGGACTGTAGTGGAGGCTGCTGTTTTCACTCAGCTCGCGATGAAAGTTAATACACTTCGCCTTGCATTGCTGTCGTATCGACGGGGGAATATTTTCGCTTCCTTGGCAAAGCGAAGATGTAAACCTCAACTCGGGTTCTTGACCAGAGATCAGTCTCTTTTTTTTCTTTTTTTTGCTTCTGCGCCACTTTAATGAGATTTCAGGTTCATTCAAGTTCAGTGAGAATGACTCCGTGTCGCTTCCCTGCTTATTGACAGCCAGTAATGTGGGGTAGATTGGAGGAAGCCAGGCAGTGAACCACACTCCCCATGCCTTTTGGCCCTCTGCCGCCCTCCCCTGAATTCCATTAATAGCTCTGCCCTCCAGGAGGTGCTGAGTGGACCGCCTAGAACACAACCACGGATATTGATGACTGCATCCTCCCCCCCAAGGAGAGAGGAGAGGAAAGGGAGGAGTGAGTGGAGAGGGCTGATAAAGAGATAAAGAAGGGGGGATAGGGAGCATCATTATGGAGGCCAGTATTTTAAAAGTTGCACAATTAATCTTCTGGTTCACATTCCCCGGATACAAACACATAATTGCAAACCACAAATATAACAGGAAAGCTGGTTGTAAATTTAACCCTTCTGGAAGAAGACAAACTAGCAGAAATAAAGTAGAAATTGTAAGATCTTCCCTTACTTGGTTCCCCAGACTTAACAAATCATGTTTTATTTGTGTTTCCTCTGAGCAAATGATCCCTTGGGTTTTGTTCTCGGCAAAACATTGTGCATGATACTCCCTTTGCAACTGTTTTCTTGTTGCTTGTCAACTCACAGTAGCTAGTCTCATTGCCTGACAAACTCTGCAATTATTCCTTCCTCCTTCGATCGTATCATAAGCAGGAAACATATAGATATATATAATTTATGGATACTGCAAACTCATGGAAGAAGATCAAGCAGGGCTGCTTGAAATCTAATTTATTCAAACACACATGTCAGAGCAGAAGCCTCAAGTCCCCCTAAACCATCAAGTAGGGGCAGAATGTAGCATCTGATCATAAACATACTGTCAAAATGTGATGAATGCTGTTAAATGATGTATTTCCACAACCAATGTGATATTTCCAGCAAGAAAGCAAGTAAGAGTAGTCATGTGTGCTTCTAAATGATTAGTAGCTGCATAAGTTAGACTGATATTATTACAAGGTAACATGATATAATGTTATCTGATTACATTAAAGATAAAGGTGTTTTCTATAGAAATGAACAGAAGTTTTGCATGTCTTACAAAAACGTTACGCTAAGTTACGAGGAATTGTTCTCTTGTTGATTTTGGCGGCCCCTGTGGACAAACGAGGTAATGTTTCTGAGCAACACATTCCATGTAGAAAACCTCTAATTTTTCATGTTGTTTTCCCGGTGTATCAGGGATTTTACAGCATGTACAAATGATTATTTCAGCTGAAACATTGTCGGTGTCTACATGGAGGTAAGCCCCGCCTCCTCTCCAGTGCAAATTATCCCAATAAACACAAATGATCCTGCAGTCAAACTTTCGCTTTGTTTTTTGCTGTGAACACATGTTTAGTCAATCGACACAAAATGAATCAGCAACTATTTTGATAATCCTCAAAATCTTTTTCCAAGCATGACAGCCACAAATTGATTCTGCTTCCAGCTTTTCAATTTTCTAAATTTGCTGCCTAATGTTGTCATTTGTGATAGCGACCTGAACATCACCTTCAGCATAAGGAAATTATTATGGGCATTTTAAATATATATGAACGGCACATTAGCGGATAATGAAATAATGAGTATGAGGCAGCCGTACTCCCGATAGCAGCAAATGCAGATAATAAGACAGAAGCATGAAGAGCGTCTTAAATATCCTCAAGTTAATGGCCACTGATGACAACTTCATCTTAAACTGTTGATGCTGAGTGAATACTAAGTCTCCAGCTCAGTGCAGATGTTACTCTGAAGCCCAAGCACAGCAGTCAAACACTTAAGAGAGTGATAAACTACCATAGAAACCATGACAGAAGCAGATCGGCTTGTCATTGCAAAGAGCATTAATTAAGCGCTGCAGCATAACTGGGAGAAGAATGTGGTAGTGAGGACCTGAGTGCTGTAGGCCGAGCCCACACTCGCGATGCAGCACGCAGCCGACATAAACACACAGTGTTGAAACAACCTACCCCTACACCGGGATGTCATCATGGTGTCTGTTATCATTGAGAATTGAATCAGAGCTCCTCTATCCTCAGTTTCTCTCGTGGGAAGATGTGAATGGCTCCTTTCATCGCATCTCAAGCTCCCCCTATTTCTTCTTGCTCCTCCAGCATGCCACTAAAAAAGATCGCCTTTGGTCTGGCGCCGCATCCCGACTTCCATGGGAATCAAAGCCCTCATGTTTGCAGGGGGGAGGGAGGAGGAATGTTGAAATGAAAAGAGAGAAAAAAGATGAATATAAAAAGGCAAACGGCCTAATAATTCAGAGCTGTGGAGGAGAATCCTGACAGGCGGCGGCTGAGCGAGCGTTAACGCCGACCAACTTTAATCTGGAGAGAGCCCCGCGTAGATATCACAGGAAAACAGGAGAAGGCCGTTTCATTTTCTCAGCAGCTACTCCAAGTTTTCCCTCTGAATCCGGGGAGGAAACGGCAGCACACACTCAGCCGACAATGGGCAGGTACGAAGAGAGGAGGAGAAGAAGAGGGGAGAGAACGGGAGGACGGAGATATAGAGAGATTAAGGGGAAGCTGATGTCATCCGTTTGGATGTGTGGCCCTGGGCTGGGTGTTTTTCAGGTTGTGTGTGTGTGTGTGTGTGCAGTGATCAGGGATGTGGACGTGATGCTTTGTCAGCCTAATCCCCCCCCAGCCAGGGCCACGCTGGCTCAGGCACATTACCACCCAGTGACACAATCTGTTTGTCGGGACGGCCCCGCGCCACTTTAATTCACTTATAACGCCCCGTCACGACCGCTTGGCCCCCCCGAGCCGCAGACTGCCCGTCCTACCAGAACCACGACCTAACATGTATCCCCGTCAACCCCTGTTTTCTAAAAGTCGCCTCTCTATCCGGCACCATCTAACCTCCCAGTCCTCAGCGTCAACAGCCACAACATCAGGACAGCCAATTTGTACGTTTGGAGTATCTTCTCCTGATCAAGCGAGGGATTTGAACCGACAGCCCGGTGGGTCAGAGGGGCCGGAATAATCATCACACTCGGCATGGTGGTAATCACCTCATACTGAGACCTCTTGGCCCTTTAATACCAGGAGCTAAGCTATCTCATACTACCATCATCTTTGCCCCTCGGCTGCTATTGGACCTACAGCTCCGTGTTGTCAGCTTTATCATCCTTTACGTGCCAGAGAGCTGTTATTAACTTTTGATATTTTTTTCAGCTGAGTCTTTTTGGAAATTTGACATTTTTTTCCAGAGATGCCTGCTGTCTGAGCAGCAAATCAGCCAACAAAAGCACATGTCGACACTGTTTTTGTAATTAGTTTCACTGCCAGAAGGGTTAGACTTAAGTCTACGCAGGGTATTAAAAATAATAATAATAAATCCAATCAAGAACCACCAATTTGATGATAGATACTATCTAGCTGCTTTGTTAGCTATAGCTGGCGCTAGATAGCGGGAAAGGGTGAATGGAGCTGTATTTATGTAGAGTGCTTTACTCTACATTCATTCATTCATTCATTCACTGACTGCTGCCATGCAAGGTGCCACCTACCCATCAGAATCTCATTGAATCCTGCACACATTCACACACACACAGCACAGCCTTCATAGGAGACTAGTTCGGTACCTTGGAAGGGGTGAAACGGTACTTGTGTTCCTATCGGATATTTTGGGTACAGGCTGGGACCCAAACAGCTTTTGGACCACGATTGGTGTCAAAGTGTGTGTCTCCACTGTTAAACCGAAGTCGGGTTCATCTGTGGATACACAGCTGAATTAGCAGAGCGAAACATAAACAGACTGGGGGGCGTTCAGGCTCCTCCCACTGATTCACACCGAGCCAATGGAATGAATAATGCTACAGTGTGTTTATATAGAAACAAAGCATTTGGTCAAAGTGGACAGGTGACATTATATTACAGGCATTTCTGTTAGTTTTGTTTTAATAATATGCCAGTATGAATAAGATTAAGAATGATGGCCAATGAACAACCGTCGAATGATTGTAGTATTAATAAAAGAAGTGCCGTGACCAGAAAACCAAGGTACTTTGCATCCTGAGGCTTCAACGTGAGAAGTCAAACCACTAGAGGGCAGCAAAAACACATTTTCAGGGCCTCGTTATGTCACTCCACAATCAATAAGCCCGACACGTGTTGAGTCCTGCCTGGGAGGGGGGGGATTTTCTTTTGTCTTGCCCACCCAATTAGAAGCAGGCAGCTTTCTCATCCTGCCTACATGATCAAAGAATATGCAGATTTAAGAGTTGTTATTTCTGTTAGTCCACTTAAAACACACAACGCGTACCGCTGCGTCAGTCTCGGGCTCGTTGTCATCTTTATTTGAGTTTTCACCACGCACACAGTAAATGTCTGCATGAATGGGTATAGAGGAGAATGTCAGCGTTCCGGGCCAATATTCAAGACAAAAGAAAGCTAATCCTTTTGTTGGTCACATTTCCATTTGGGATCAATGTCATTTGCGTTAGCGCCATCAGGGATTCCATCACACTTAGATGTATAGGGGAAGGATCGCCATGATTTTGCATTGTCAAGTGAATAGTAACACATCATATAAATATTGCGTTCTGGATGAAACAACATCTGTTTGCACTGTAACCATGGTTACATATACAGACAACAACCAAATGGATTGCTTTTATATAAAGAAAATAGCAACATTTTAAGTAATTCTAGATCTTTAGGGCAGTTTATAAGATTCTTTATCCTCAATGGACACCAGAGGAACAAGACATTACTGGGAAGAGTAAGTTAGGGGACGAACTGGAGCTGTAAACCAAAGACACAAAAAGCCTGTATTTCTGTCTCAAGAAGCTTCGACTGCATCGCAATTAAACCGAAAGTGAGGAGGATGACCTCAGCCGGTGAAAAACACTTTCACTGGGACCTTCCTTAAGTGCTGTTTGTGCACACTGTGTTGACGCACCGACTTAACAAACAACTAATGATGGCACTTGCGATAAATTAATAAAACCTCGTGTTGTTTCACGGGGAACGGAGTTGACACCAGAAAGGAGAAGCAGTGATTTTGTTGTCAGCGTTGCATTCAAGGCATCAGGGTTTTTTCATGCCTTGATTCAAATTTACTGCAGAGTTGTCCAAAGGAATTTTTTTTAGAGTATCCAAACTAATACAAAGCTATGAATAATGAATAGTGACTTTTATAAAAATGAATGCAAATTATTCATGAATTCTACCCTCCTCCCTGTAACTTACTCAAGGCGAAAAGAAAGAAAGCAACGTGTTCTGGAAGCTTCCAGAGTAACATGCTACGCTCGGAGTAAACAACGGGTTATGGAAAAATTGTCCATAAATAATAATGAAGGTTGTGTTGGGATAGAATCACTCTGAAGGTGGACTGAAGGAGGAGGAGGGAGGAGGAGGTGGTGAGTTCAGGTTTGTTTACCTCGCACGGCAGCTGGATTCCTGTGATGTAATGAGATCACGAGAGAATCGCTGGATCACATTTCACACGAAAATCCATCTTGGCAGGCTTCAAGTAATGTGGACGTTTCATGCAAGCCAGAGAACGGACCAATCAGCATTCGGTTAGGAGCTACAGGCAGTAATGGGTTATGTTGTCCAGTCTAAACAACAATGGCGGCTCCTGAAGAGATGCTGTTATATCAAGAGTGGCGTATGCAACGTTTTCTGTGTTTGTGTTGCATTCGTTTACCCAGCATGGAGGACGGAGAGGGAAACATGTTTGATATAAGTAACAAGCCATGTGAAATGCTAGAAAAACCCATTATGAGTGATGGATTCAAATGACTCGTACAACTCATTAGACAAGAAAACTATTCACAGCCGGTCTAAACAATCATCTCACTTGACGTAGACGTTCCTCTCTACATCTCCCCGTCACTTATGTTCTGCACTGAACAGCTTTTCTGTCTCGTTCTCATAACACAAACACATTCTGCTTTCCTTTCAGTCTTATCCTTGAGGTCATCCTGACCTTCACATTGGTGATAATAACAGTAGAAACAACACATTAATCACTGAGATTTGGAGTCATGCCGTCGTCATTAAAAGATGCGACTGGGCTGTGATGTGATTATACAACTTTTAAACAAACACCCAAGAAATTAGGAGGTTGAACAGTTAAATCATTACCTGCCTTTAGTATTTTTAGGATTTAGTAATTAGCACCCGTGACAGATAAATGGAATGGTTCGCTTTTAGAAAAAAAAAAGTTAGATTCCAATCTGCTCATTGAATCTGCAATCAGGAGAAGATTAGCTTAGCTTAGCACAGACACTGTGAACGGGGGAAACATCTAGCCCGCCTCACTGCTGTGGCACATAACACCCTTTTGTATATTTGGATCTTTTGTATACCTCAGTATGGAAACATACCAGATGGGATGTGATTTAAAGGCGCTGGTAAACACATGTGCTTCTTGTCTTCATGCTAATGCCTCGTTCAGATCATATGGGAAGGACGGAGGCGGGAACATTTCCATGTTAACAGCGTGCGATTGTTCAGTCAAGGGCTGTGAATGCTGCACTTTGACAATATGGCACTATAATGTTGGGTTTAATGATCTGAAATGACAGACTTTAGCAGATGTGAGTCATGCGTTTGTTTGGGTTTTAGGCACTTCTGTATTTTTAATTAACCTCCAAGTCAAAATAAATATCGTTTTCCCAAAAAAATATGAGTGGTAAGAAAGACGTGGATGTTGCCGTGGACACAGTTTAAAAGTCGGAAGGTATTAATTACGGCAGTACATGACCTGAAAACTGCATAAATCACACCAACTGTCTCTTTCTCCCAGATCTTGAGTATTTTATAATAATTGAAGGAAATTGTGGCCAAAAATATGAAACCCACATTTCTTTTTAATAAGCTGGAATAAGAAATATGCCATTCTGTTTTGTGTTTGTGTGTGTTTGTAATTGTTTGACGGCCAAGAACAGCGTCTGGATTACCATCCTAGAATATTTGTCCTTGTCAAACATGACTTCTTTGGAAGTAACAACACAGCAAACTCCTCAATTATCAAATTAATAGAAAATCGAAATCAATCAGCAGGGCATGCAGTCACATCTCTCTCTCTCTCTCTCTCTCTCTCTCTCTCTCTCTCTCTCTCTCTCTCTCTCTCTCTCTCTCTCCTCTCTCTCTCTCCCTCTCTCTCTCTCGGTCCCTCTTTGATACAGGTAGCCATTAATTCAGGATCCAATTACTTGGATCGCTCCGAGGCCCCTCCCCCTCGTCATCCATCTCCGGTTGCTCGGCCAATGGACAACCCTCTCCGCGCCACAGATCAAATTCGGCCGCTGCAAATAATCCCTCACCAGAATGCTGCTGCCAGCGCCGCGCTAACTTTAATTGGATCCTTTTAATAGTGCTCACTATGGCCACTTTCAGCCATGTAATTAGGTTTCTCTTCCTATAGGGTTTAATGGTTGAGACATGTGGGAGTCCAGCGAGGGGGAGAGAGAGAGACACACACACACACACACACACACACACACACACACACACACACACACACACACACACACACACACACACACACACACACACACACAGAGAGAGAGACAGAGAGAGTGAGAAAGGGCCAGACTTTCAGTTTTACACTCGGCATAATCCAATTCCACACACAGAGAAATCATCTCATGGCGTATATGGGTTTTCTGTGCGGTTTTTATGGGCCACCATAAAAACCATACACTAGTGTTGAATATCCAGCATCATTGCTTTTTGGACGGCTATCGAACTGGTCCTCCCTTGCAAACACCTTTTCCAACTCATTCCCATGACAAATGCAAAGCTCGCCTCCCCCCAAAAAAACACCCTCTGATTCCCTAAACGTCGCCGTCGAAACTCCCCGAACAGAATGCAAATGACGGGATTTCCGGAATGATTAATTTCTGCCACTTGCGAGGTGATTAGAGGGAGTCAATCAAATGAATAATATATGTATAAGGACTCTATCAAAAGGCGGTGGCACGGTCACGGGGATGAATGGATGATGGGAGAACTGTAAGCAGCTTAATGACAATAAATACAAAGAGACACACCTCCGAGGGATGGAGATATAGGACTGACGGAGGAGGGGGGAGAGTAAATAGGAGAAATGGCTGCAGAGAGGTGCAGGAGATGGATCGGTCGCCCACATGTCCAGGTGAGAAAGGACCTTTGGCAATTGTCTGAATTTCTGAACCACTTTCAGAAAAGTGAAAACAATTCATGTTGAACCCTGCCTTATGTAGCGATATACATTATTTACCATGTGTCACATTTTTAACCCTCACATGATCGTGTTTGTCGGATCTGGAGATCTGAAGCTGAAACAGGATGTGTGATCAACACTCGAGTCACTTCCTCAGCAAACAAACAACAACAACAACAACCCTCCAGGTTTGAAATTGCGAAGATCTAGAGACAAACTGATGAAACGAGATAATGCAATAAAAACAAGCGGTATCTGCAGCCGCGTGCAGCGCCGAGCACATAATAATAGAAACACTTGAGAGCAGCAGTAACAGCGTGTGACTGAGGGGGAAGGACTCCAGCAGAACATATGTGCCTCTCTGGGAGTTGGACGAGAGAATTCTCAATTACCTGAGTATTTCTACTCAGGGATGCCAAGTGGCGTCCATCAAAGTCGACGGAGAACGAAAGAAGGAAAAAAAACGAATGGCAGCGAGAAAAAAGCACTTCCTTTCCTGCGCGATACAAAGCGTCCACCCCGCTGCCTCAACATTGAAATGCATTATAAGGTTACAACGTATGCCGGGAAACATACGGCGACATAAAAATCGCCAGCTCGGGCCATCTGGCTGCAGCTTAATTAAATACACTTAATCACATCCGAGCATATGCAACACATTGGTGTGCCACGGCTGTGCAGCGGGGAGGGCGAGGCAGAAAATACGACCCATTATGATTACAAAAGGAGAATTTCTGAGTAGCACAAAGCCTCGCTCCGGCAACGGTATTACAGAACCTCTCGAAGTGATTCATTCATCAGTCCCGTTATGTTAACCTTTTCTCCATCTCCCACCTGCCGGATAGCTGGCGCGTTAATCTGCCTCCTCGTGTCGCCGCTAATGACGTCTGAATGGAGAGCATGGGCCGCACGCGCGCCGAGGCTGTGAATCACACGCGCTTCTGAATGGCAGCAGTTCCTGAAGGTTACGCATATGATGGTTAACGAGTGTCTGAGGGAGGAAGCCTAACTGCATGTATGACTTATTACTGTCAGGGAATGTAGGTAACAAATAAAAACGTGTTATGCATCGTGTTAGGCTTTGGTGGATTTAACTATTTCAGAAAGCTACTGGAAACAATGCAATTTGTAAATAAGTGTTAAAATCACAGAAGTTCTTGACGTTATCACACTATATCTTGACAACAGTACATAAAGATAAAGATTGCACCTTGCCAATAGGACATCCAATCAGAGCAGAGGAGTCTCCAACGCAGACAAAATATCCCAAAAAGTTATTTTTATGAAAGTTATCGAGAGTCGCTTTAAAGTCTTGTTTTGAGTGATGGTTTCAGGTTTGTGTCGATGGTGACCTTCTCCCTTCCGAGTGGTTTATGACCAACATTAAACGTACGCCCAAATCAGCAAATCAGCAATCAACAAAGTGTATAAAATGTAGATTATTGGCTCGTAAATAACAGACTTGGCTTGCTGGCTGATGAGCAGAATGGCTTCAGGACATGCAGTGAAAATTGCATTAAAGAGAAAATTGTCTTATCAAAAGTTTGGTAACAATTCTAATGAATGCCAACAGATACGTTGATTAAAAAATAATAATATTAATATTAATGCTACATTCATATATTGAGTGTCTGTGGGCACATACATTATGTGTGCGTGCATGTGTATGGAAACGAGGGTCGTGTGTGTCTGCTGGCAGATAACCGTGCAGCATGCAGCTTAGTGTTCACCTATCTAGCCCGTCCCCGCGTGGAGCTGATGGAAACCCCTTATCACGGACCCTCAGAGCCCTACACCCGTCAACTTAAACCGCCCGCAGAAAAGTGAGGCAAAAAATAAATAAAATATGCAGGAAAGGAAGAAAAATACCCTCCCAGAAACTGATATTCTTTTCCCTGGAGATGTGGCAGCCATTCTTGTTTTTTCATAAGTGTCTCAGCCTGGACCTTAATGTCCTGGATGGGTAAAAATGAAAGACGGTTGTAGGGAGACTTAAGGAGGATGAAGGGAGGAAGTTGGGGTCTTGGTTTTTGATAGAGAATTACATTATTACCAGCTGGGGATGGATGATACTTGGAAGCTGAAGAGGAAGTTGAAAAAGCACAAGTTCTAAGGAAATAATTGATGATAAATGCCTGTTGTAAGTAAAAACCCAAAGGTTCTTCTGACAGAAGAAAGGCGTCTGAACACAATCAGCATGAGCTGGTGGGCGTGTCGGGAGTGAAGATGGGTCAGCGAGGCATTTTCTTTATCGCTCGTAATCCTTGGGGGAGGGTGGGATAGAGCTAAGCATCATGGGACATGGGACTTCCCTATAGACCAGACGGCTCACTTTCACCCCAGAGCTGCTGACTTGAAGAAGAAAGAGCGAGAGAAAGAAAGAGGCACGGCAGGAAAGACTCGATGAAACTACACGAAGCATGCCGCTTTTTTTTCCAGCCTGAAAAATGAATCTTGAAAAAAAAGATGATTCTTCTCAGATCATCCACTCAATAGCCAGCAGTAAACATTGAGAATCTATGGGGCTGAAGGGAAGTGATGGAGAGGCATGCATATACAGCTTCCTGCACACCTTGGCCCGATTATCCCGAGAATACAAACCAGGTCGGCAGAATTTGACAGCAGGTCGTGATGGGTGGTTTTCCATTAGAGTGACAGATGGGAACGGACCTAAAAAAAATGATGGATAGGTGTGAGAAAAAGCTCAAAACACTCGTCCCCGGCGACGGTGCAGGCTGATCAGAGGAACTAGTTAAACTGAAAGCTTGGAGGTGAAATACTTCTTCTTCTGTTAATTAATTGCATGCCTGTAATTTACACTGTAAAATTCCACGTGCATGTTCTTAAAGTGAGCGTGTGGTTATTTGTTTGCATGAATGAACAAAACTGCACAAAACAAAGAAAGCGAGGGGGATAAATAAACCAAAAGGAGGCAACGACGCACCCGATGAAGACGTGCCTTTGAGCGTCTTGTGCCCTTGATGTTCACAATCTTGGCCTTGATGTTCTTTGCATTTTGGGGGTTTTTTTCTCTCCCCGTGGCGACAACTAGTCTCTGCACTGCACTGATCTCTTTCCAACAGAAAAAGTCAGACAAAAGGCCAGAATAACAGTGGAGAGTAATTAGGACAGATTCTGGGAGGGGGAGATGAAAGGGAGGAGGAAACCATGAGAGCTGGAGAGAGAGACGCTGAAATGGCCATTTCATTTTGACCCAATTCAGTGCAAATCAATTGTCACTGTACCTTAGATACGTGCACGGGGCGATGTGGACCGGCCTCCGCGTTGACGGCAGATTCACGGTTACAGCGGAGCAGGAAGCGCGACTGCAAAATGTGCATTAGCTGCAGCATCAGTCGAGCAGAATGGACGTATTTGAGTAACTGTCAATACTAAGACTTGTTTCCTCATTGACGCGTCCACAGGGATTCATTACAGGCCTGCAGTCAAATACGATTGAATTAAGTCCATCAACCATCACGACTTCCAAATGTTAGATTCAAATTGCTTGTTTCATCCAAAAGAGTAATCACTTTCTAAAGAAACAACTTGGCTCTGAGAAGGTGAAACAACCGTATGATTGGCGGTTTCATTGATTGATTCTGCTGCACTGGAGTTGAGTTTGCCTGATGTTACTGTAAGTTAAAAAAAACTGACCCAAACAGGAAGGCGATGCATATTAATGCCCGCATCCCTCATTACTTTTCATGAAGCTACATCGGTCTACACAGACTCTCTGTTTCACGGGTGAGACTACTCACAAAGATACAAAAACAACCTTGGAGAGAGAGAGAGAAAGAAGAGGGGAGGAGAACTGTTTCTTCATCGCTTCCCCTCCTTTTGATCTCTTATTGAGCAGAAGATCCACGTGAATTAGATCGCGGGGGGGAAAAAACGGAGGTGGAGGGCGAGTGAACAAGACGTATAAAGACAGGAATAGAGAGGGAGTAAGATGTATCCGTTCCAAACCTATTGCACATCTCAACTCATCTCCGACCCACTTTCATTACAGTCTAATCCGTCCCACAGCCGTGATAAAGCTCTCTCTCCACGCCCGCGTCCTCCGGATGACAGGAGCGCCGCCGCGCTTTCACACGACGCTGGTCTTCATTTGCACTGTAGCATACTGTCTGCTCCTGGGAGAGCATCTGTCACCACTATTTTAACATGCTGTGTCAGTGTGTGGGCCTGCTCCTGCCATGATAATTTAAAGTGTGTGTGTGTGTGTGTGTGCAGAGGGAGTGCATTCCCAACTACTTCAGACACGCTGCAAGGCTCCACGAGCGAAGTCAAACAAGTCTTCGCCTCCCGTCTGCCGCGTCGATCGAGGCTCCCGCTTCGGAACGCAGCGCTCAAATATGTGTGTGTGTGCTTTTATGCGAGTGTTAAAGAGCGAGCGAGGAAGGAACAACAGAATGCAGAGGAGGCAATTGGGAGCGTCTTGGCAGCTGTGATCAAAATGAAATTGTCCACATTTGGCAGCCCTGAGAAACAGAATGAACACAGTACATCCTGAGCTGATGTCTGTGAGGAAACTTCATATTCCATCGAGAGAAATGTATTTTGATGACCAATTTGAAAGGCATCGACTTGGGCTCTGGAAATTGCGATGTGTATTCATTTATTTATTTCTTTTTTTACTATAATGAATAATGAATCCATTATTATTTTTAAACAAGACGAGAGCGTACAGGCGTGCTAAGCTCTGGTCTTGAGCACAGCAGTGCTTGGATGCTAACAGATGTAATGTTAACAACGTATTATTGGTTATGCAGGTTAATTTAGTATAGTACACACAAAAAGTGGCAAACAATGACTGGGTTACTTGATGAAAATACTTGTTGCAGCCCAACATTCAATTATGTGATGGACATGTTGATATAAGCCTTTATAATTAGTTTTTTGTTTTTAATCCATCTCTTTTAGAGCTCTTCTTCCACTAAGTCCTTCATGCACCTGGGCATCAGCTGCCTTCCCATTAAAGATGTTGAAATATGTTGCCTTTTAAAAGACATCACATTCAAATAAAAATGGTCCCCAGGTTGAGAGAGAAATACGTTCACAATCACTAAACACTGAGGTCGGTCCCACTGTTGCTTGATGGTCCTTTATTTTATTCTACTACTTATTCTAGTCTATAAATGGAGAAATTGTTTGAAATAGAAAATAAAGGTTTATCATCATTATTATTATTAACTATTAACTTATTATTTTAACTGCAGTTCTAAACCCCTAAATATTCAGTTTACTTTAATTTAAGACAAATAAATGTTGACATTTAAGATCCAAGAGAAGCAATTTTCTTTGCATTTTCCTTAAAATAATAGTGATTGATTATCAAAATGCATCAGTTAAATGAATATAAACCCCCAAAGTCCCATAAACAATAGAAAAAACTAAACCTAAACCTCCTCTCATGAGCAGAGATCTGGACAAACAACAGAATGTGTAAATCTTATACAGGATACAAGAAGACAAGAAGATGGAAACTGAAAACACCACCGCCCTGCTGCTTTGCATTCCATAAGAAATAAGAATGAAAGAGAAGGGCTTTTTTGGTTCGTAAGGCCATTGTTCATTATCTGCCTCTCTTTGATGATTATCTGCTTTCAAGAAAAAGATCTGGGTGAGAATCAAACCAAATTATGCAAAATCACCCCAGGAGCTCTGCGAGTGTCACCGAGCGGAGGGCCTCGGTGCTGAGAACACAGGTGGAGTCGGCGTGGAGTGCAGGTGAAGAGTTTTGCTCAAAGTCACGGTGGACTCCATGTCCTCCGGGCAGAGCAGCTGGACGGCCCACGTAGCATTAGCAGAGCGCTCGGGGGGGGAGAGAGACAGGTGAGGTGCTTGGGCTATTTGTGATCTGTCACAAACGACGCCACGCTTTAAGTGTCTTGATGGGCCATCTTTGATGCTCCGGTGAGTAGCGATTATGGAGCGCCGGCCCCATTCAGCCCACACGGGTCAAACTATTCAGTCAGAGGGGGACATTAGATGGTAAAAGAGAGAAATGGGCCCCGGAGGCCAATAGACCCATATCAGCCAATTAGCTTCCTCGGCTGGACTACAGGGGACAATGACACGCAGGGTTATTACCTTATTGTAGCCCTCTTGGTTGTAATCCAGAACGGTCGTTACCTCAGCGGGGCTGAAGGCTGAAGTCTGACAGACTGATCACTATCATCTGTTATTTGGCTTCATCCGTCAGGACGCTCACACAGTCGCAGGTGTATCACACACCCCAACCTGTCACCGCCGTGATTAAGTCGATTTCAGACCGACGGGGACGGACACATAAATACACACTGCAAAATTGCTGTCATCATATGCATTATTCAACTCCCGACGACCTCTAAGGTTCAGCTGAACTCGCCGTGATGTGAGAGTTTGTCAAAATGTCTGGAGAAAATGATCTTTGAAGGCATGTGAAAAAAAAATGTGGTGAGTAATAGACACACAAATGGTCATTTTGTGGTTGAAATATTCCTTTAGCGTTCCCTTACTTGGATTTCGAGGGGCTTTCGACCACATACGCAGCCTTCATTATACCATACTGCCGGCTACGTGACTTCTTTCATGCGATAACAGGCGATGGTACGTGAAATCATAGCCCGTCTTTGTTCGAGTGCGGCTCAAGGAACGTTGCCACAGCACATTATGTTGACTGAAGAAGACTGTGCGATACGGTTGAAAGCTCTGTCTAAAGCAACTGAACCTTGAAATGAGAATGCTTAGGGAAAAGATAGGGACGGAGCAAGGAGCACCTTTAGAAAGCAGCAGGAGTAGGAGTTATAGCCGAGGTGTAATCTTAAGGTTCTTTCACACCAGACAAAAAAAAAAGGTTACAACTAGCCTTCAGTCCTGGGACAAGAAGTCAGGAGTTATGGTTATTTATCGTCTCCAGCTCCGAGTTCGGCCCATTGGCTGGTGGATGCAAAATAAATAGAAACCATTCAAATGCACCAGACTCCAGTCGAGCAAGTCATTTGACGTTGCTGAAAGAAAACTGTCCTTAAGTCTTTCACTGTCTCAACAATAAACACCTCTGGTTTGAGAGTTTGAAACACAGACTGAATAAGAACATAACCTTCCTGCTGTTTACTGACCAGACTCCGGTGTCAGAATCAGGCACGGAACTGAAAAAGTAATAAAGATGAGAGTTCAGACCGGCTTCCAAGAAAACGCAAAAGGTGTAAGTTGCCTTTACGCTTGTGGCGATATTGAAAATCATCACAGCATCCACGTGTAATTCCTTCCGACTCTCCACCCGGTCTTGCATCATGAGGGATGTGAGCAGTGAGTTTAACAGTTATGTCAGAGTCTGCAGGTTATCGGCTTGGTGCAGGGCTGCGTGGAACAGAAAGACGAGAATATCTTGTGATCTGACTTTCAGCCGAACTTCAGGAAGACAGAATGAGATGAAGCGTCTCTGCAGCAAACAGTTTGTATGTCACATCCAGCTTCCTTCCTGACCTCAGAAGATTGATTTCCACTATGATAAAGTGCTGCGCCCAGACATCAGAGGTGATGTTCTCTCCTAACGTGGACGGAGACAGACGGGCGGCATGTTTACCCAGGCTGCCTCTTATTTACCACTCCTTTCATTTTGTTTGGTGTGAATGAGCTCGGGGGGGAGCTAATGAAAGCCTCCACGCTTAAAGCACACATTTTTATTTGTGACTCTGAAGCAAATGAGCAACTCGGGTATCTGGAAACAGCGTCGCCATGAAAAGCGATGTGGACGGAGTGGCAGTTTTTGCGTGAGGCAAGTCCACCGTCAGATATGGAGGGGGAAACATGTCAGAAGTCTGGGGGTCTTTAGGGGATGCAAATGAAGATGGAGAAGCCCCTTTAAGTATGCATGCACACACGCACACATTAAACAGCATCTCTCTGTCAACAAGAGAGGGGAGAGTAATAGACCATGAAGAAGAGAGAGCCGGGGAACAAGCGGGGCTTTGATGTGGAGTGACGGGCGGGGCCGAGACTGCGCTCGCACATTCCCATCAAGTCGGAATAGACGGGAGAAAACGGGAGGAAGGAGCCGACGCGGAGGAAGTAAATATCGGGGAGGGAATCAGGGAAGAGAGGAGCACTTAGAGACAGATGGGGAAACAACAGAGACGCGAGGATGACAGAGGGGAAACGTTGCTTGCGTGTATTTCCGTGTCTTCTTTTCACCCTTTTGGCGGCAGAAAATGATGATTCAGCGAGCAGTCGGGCGTTGAAGATTTGCGAATGCGGAGGGGATGAGAAACAGGGAGTGGAGTTGTAAATACGCGGAGGAAAGACGGATGACACCGAGAAAACATGTTTGTGAAAGGTTGCTGGGAAACTATTACCCTTACATGTAAATCATTCATAGAAGCAGCTGCAAAACATAGCACTGCTACATAAACCATGGCCTAAATACACACGCGTGCATATTTCATGGGTTCTGTTACGGCCGCGCTTAAATCAAGAAACCGCGCCATTCGCCAACTAGAAGCTCATGAGTCACCGGGATGAAGAACACAGTCATGTTGAATTAACGAGAGGACCCGATGGAAGTGACAAAGGGACAGGGGGTTAAAAGGGGCTTAGCGCTTCCTGCTGGGGCCCTCGTCTGCGCGGCGTCCACGCCGGCCGCCGAGAGCGCCGGATCCTCATCCGCTTTGACAGCCCTCGTAAAGAAGCCATTACGCAAACATTTCCTATGGGGCTGACCGCACAGCGAGAGAGCTGTAGATCAGTCTGAGCTCCCGCAATCCCTGCAGGAAATATGTCAGGGAGAAGATGGGCCGGGATACAAGGGGGGGGCGGAGGAACACAAGGGGGGACACTTGAAGAAAATGGAGATCCGGTGACAAGAGCACAGCGTCAAATCACAGAAAATGAAAGGGTGTAAGAATTTAAGCACCCACGACTTACTGTAAAAGTGCAGTTACGGTATAATGAGAGGATTCTGTGCAGCTGCTGCTAAGCCACCACGTGTCGGAACGTTATTTAGAAACAGACACTCGACACACGTTTTAAAAGCCTAATTTGGTCCATTTCAGTTTCAATTTAGGGTTATATATTAAAACAGTTTCACAGCGCTGCAACTAGGGGTATTTTATTATAATTGGATGTGCTGATTTTCTTTTTATTTGCTATAACAGGGATTTCAGATGTGACACCGTGGGCTAATCTATCTAGTAAATGTCTGTCTGTCTTGTAAAAGGCTTTTATTAGTATTTCTCTCAATCGAGTTCTGGGTGACGATCGTGCTTTATGTTCTGCAACTACAATTACCATCACTTGGGAGATGCAAACAGGAAGTATAATGTCATCGTGGTACAGTTAGTAAGAAAGTGCTTTTTCTTTAGATTTAAAAAGTTTGCTGAAGTCACAGTTTCCAATGTACCGGATGTACCGACGACTACTTGATTACTTTGGTTCTGGAAAAAAAACAGGATGATTGAACTACGTGTGAAGTACGTGTGATGCTAATTGCTGCAATCAGATACTTCAGGTTTTAAAGTACCTTAATTGCCTCCAGGAGATGTGGCCCGCTCAAACCGTCATTTCATTCACCACTCAACATCCTCACTTCACCTTTCCTCCTCTGTGCCTCCCTGGCCCGTCACATCCCCGAGGTGATGTCTTTGTCAGACCATAAGACCAAAGCCCCCAAAAATATTCCATTTGAAATTGTAGGAAAGGGGAGAAGAGCATTTTGAGAGGCTGTTTGGCCTTTTTGCCTGTTGGTTCAAACCTTGTAAATGTCACCAAACATTTACCAAATGATCGGTTACTCATCTTGTCTACTCTTCTCAAGTTCATAAAAAGTTGTCATTGTCCTTTAACATTTAAAAGTCACAAGTGTTTCTCAGCTCATCCCCTCATTTGCATCACACTCCGTCCGCTTAACAAAGGAGTAATTGTGATTGTTGCCATGGTTACCTGCGGTTGAACTAATGTGCTTTTGACTTTGACTTTTCCACGGCTATCACATGCAGAACTCTTTTGAAGAATGCCTGAAAATCAGCCACCGTTTGTCCTGCCAAGACAATTCCCACTATGTGCATTATGAGAGGCTCTGCAGCTGTGTGTTTAAGACCTCGGAAATCACGCTCCCCAGTCAAACACAACGTTTAACCTCGCAATGTCAGCTATTTACGACGAGGCGGCTAACATGGACTGTAACTTCTGGATCTCTTTTTTTTCCGTCTGCAGCAGTAATCACAAACATTACAGCAAACGTAACGTTGCACTACAGTTGTGCTTTCAATTGGATTTGGATCTGCTGCAGAGAGAACATCATGATTAATATTTCATTTTCTAACCTTCTGACCTTCCACTGAGGTGAACCAGATGGTTTGAAATATCAAGTCAAACTTTTATTTTTCTCTGTTTCCATCACAGAAAAGTAGTCAAACACTAGAGGCTCTCCTCTTTTTTTTTGTAACTACACAAAGACAGATTCCCTTCTCTGCTTTCTTACAGGGGGAACTACGTTTTTCTGAAGCAAAATTCAAACCAAATTGGTCAAACACTGAGTCAAAATGGTGTTGGCCAGGAGGAAGGTTGTTGTGTTTGGCTGACAACATGCAACGCTATCGAGCGCGGCTGTTTATTTTAAGCTCTATAAACAAGGTAATAGATATAACCTGGGGGTGAAACAGAGAACAAGCTTTGTACGAGGCTCCTATTCCCTTATGCATGCTGATCATCCATCAAGTTGCAGCCCAAGCCCAATTTACAGTGAAAAACACAAGGGAAAGACTGGTGTTTTTTCATCACTACAGTTGTTGAGGAGAGCGCGGGTGGGAAAGGGGGGAGGATCAGAGGGTGAGAAAGCAAAAAAAAATAACAATTTAATAAGCTCAAACCCTGAGGAAAAAAAAAAAGGAGGCAGCAAAAAAAGGAGGCAGGGAGCTGTATGTGCGATTGCAGCACAGCTGAATAGACCCTGACAGGTCTAAATGAATGTTAGCCTTGGCCGGGTCTCAGAGCTGAAGGTCTACATCTCATAGCCTGAATAATTCACCTGCTGGGCTACTGATTCACCCCTCCGGCCTCAGCGGGATATAACCCGGCTTCATCACTGCCACCGCGACGGCCTCATCATCGTCGGGATCGGGGTTGTCGGTCAGAAAAATAAAAATTCCCAGAGAGAAGATATATGACTTTTTATTACAAAGATGGAGCAGGATTGATACGCAGTGTTCTGAACGGCTTCACCCCAACAACGTTAATCTTTCTGCCGGGCTTCGCCCGAGCTCCAACGACAAGGAGGGAAACAACCAGCAACACTGCCCATGATGCCCATGCCTATAATGCATGATTAAATGACTTATACTGCGTTAGAAGCACTCAAAAATATTTAGAATGCTTTACCATAATAATCATAACACATTATAAAGACTTTTCTACTGACTTTGGCCCTGATCAGACACCTATTTTGCACGGATTACATTTTTTTTTTAAATAAGAACAGAAAAACACCCTGCATTTTTGTGTTGCTATATGACTTTACCAACCAGTTAACGTGATCTCAAGAGAAAACAACAGGAAGCAACTTAGTGCAGCACTTTTCATTAAGTCAAACTGCACTAGTTCACTATTTGCTAGCGTACAGTTCATGTTAGCTGATGTTAATACTTATTTGGTCGTCGCCCAGAATGCATTTCATATTTTTTTTCCTCACTTAACTTTCAACAAACATTACGTACTTAGAGTAACTTTTATCACATCATTATCCATTATACAGTTTATACTCTTTATAAAAATAGTATTATGTATTATAATTATAGGAATTATAACTATGATCCTTCTAAAAAAAGTGCGTCGGTGACCAGCAGTATTATGACCTCATAAATCATTAAAAATGCTTTATAATGTGTGATGACAAGTGTTATAAAGCATTATGTCTTTATAACTATGATTGTGCTATAAGGAGATTTTAAAGTATTATAAGTATAATTCATGGACATCATAGAAAGTGTTGCCAAACAACCCTTAATAACTGTTCTATTTTTGACAATTAAAATGCCATCAGGAGTTCAGGCTACTATTTACTACCTGATTCACAGAGATGCACCAACACGATCCATCATGTCTGGTTAATGGAGCTCCTTCCTGTCTTAGTTTTCACTGCAAGATAAATATCACAATATGAATAATGTGACTACTTAAATGACTGATGAGCTTGATGATCGATGATGGTTTTTGCTCAAAAAAAAGGTTCAGGTCAATATTGAGCCGTTATTAAAAAATCCGACATCAGCCCGTCAGCAGACACTTCCAGTGCCATGCCGTGTATTTGATCACTGCGGGGCTGATTTAAAAAGACATAAAACAGAGGAAAAACAGCTAGAATCACATATTTGAGAGGAGCCACTGGATGTTTGCCATGTATGCTTGATGAATGACTTCAAACCATGAAGCCATTTAAAAATGTGTTTCCTCTAAATCGACAAACCAATCGATTATGGCTGATGTATTATGGAATAAATGTGCTTTCTTTTATCTGTGTTTGTTTGGTTGATGAGCACAAACTTCCCCAACAGCAGAGGTGTCGACAGAAAGGGTTTCATCGTGAGCTTTCAGGATTGATGGCAGGTAGTTTGAGTATCGGGTCACTCGGAGCTGCAGCCCAGTAACAGAACGGCGGATGAAGACGTAATAGCCTGTTCAAAGACAAACAAAACAATCAGTTTATCAGGAAGGCTAGGGGAAAAAAACGGAAAGTGTTTCGTTTGATGAAGTCTCCATAGACTGTTTCCCTTCCCATTAGCGCCCCGCTCGTCTATCTCTCGCGATGGATGAAAGCCAAAAGTGCTTGTTAAACTAATATGACAATTACTCTTCTGGAGACACGTTTGCTTCCACGCGAGCGAACTTTGAAAGCTGCGCGAGGTGGAAACGGTTAGCTCGAGTGCATGGGGGGTTGCAGTCGCTCCCCGCCGTGTTGATCAAACAAGTCGCGTTTCCGTAACTGTTATGGGACGCTCCGATGAGCATGGCTGCCGCGGGACGCTCCGGTGAACACGACCGGCGTTTACATCATCAAGGATTTTGGATAAAAGAGCTCGGAAGCTGCTCAGAAGGACGGACAAGCCCAAAGCACTTTTGATCAAAGTTCGTGTGAAAAATAAATAAATAAAAGTCAATCAGGAAGTGGTCGCAGTGCTCATATTTGTTATGTTAATGTTCAATCAAAAAAACAACAAAGAGGCTTGGTGTCAGTTGTGCCCATTTATGGCTGTTAATAAAGCAAAATCTGAAACTTTCACGGAATGGATTTACATAATTTAATCCAGACTCACTTCGTATTCATCAAAGCAGAATGCACAGAACCAAAATGGTCTTTGTGGCGGAGGTGGAGAGGAGAAACCTTCAGCCAGCGCTCACCAGAACACCTGGCATGTTATTTAGCAGCCAAAGAACTGGGATACAAAAAAAAAAGAAGAAAATTACAGTGTACAAGAAGTGAAACAAAAATGGTTTGACATCAGACTTGAAAGGAACATAATGGTGTGCAGGCAACAAAACAGCAGAGGAGGCGGCTCCAGAATACTGAATGAGAAACTCACTAACAGACGAGTGCATTATTGGCAAAGGTGTCAGTGTTTGGTCGACTGCTGCTGCAACTGCAGGCCGGCCGCCCTAATCACTCCTCCAGCATGGAGGCTAGCCACATTTATTAAAATGGCATCATTTTTCATTTTGCTACTCTATCCTTTTAATAAATTCTGCTTCATGATTGGAATAACATTAAGTCAGTGACTGCACCCCCCCCCCCCCCCCCCCATTATTTGGCATTTAATCAAATCCAAACCTCTCCATAAGCCAAGAACAAAAGCCAGAAGTGACTCAGGCTTTTTAACTGAACAATAAGAAATATTACACGTGTATCATTTATCAGACAGAAGTATATGTGTTTTTAAATGTTGTTTCTACCTGATTATTTAAATCATTGATTAGTGTGCAAATCATTTTCTTGATGAACAGATTCATCATTGTGTTATCATCAATTATGATAAATGCCCATTATCATTTCCCACAGACAAAACATGACATATACAAATTGCTTTATTCAAATATGATGACAGAAAAGCATCACATTCTTGTACCAGCTACTTCTCGTCATGTTTGGCTTAAAAACAAACGACTAACTAATCAGTTCATTGACCAAAGATTTCACTGGCGATAAACACTATTCCCAAATGCAATTAAAGCTACAAATCAACGACATTGGTACTTAAATCAGCTGCTCAACATCAGTCTATAGTATTTCCTTTCCAAAGACTGTTTAACAAAAGAACAATTTAATGACCTTTGAATGAATATTCACGATTATTCTTCCTGTCAGCTGGGTAAATGTGATTTGAAACTTTGACATGAAGTGAACCCCGTTGTGAAGTTTGCAGATGACACTGTCATTGGCTGCATTATAAACAATGATGAGACTTCATATAGAGAGGAAAAAAGAGACTGATGGATGGATGTTATGATGCTATTGCTTGAAATTGGTTGGGACTAGCGAACATGAGGCACGCGTCATATTTTTGTTTTTTTGTTGTTTTTGTGATCGAAAATAATTTGATTCCTTAAAAGGAACTTAAGATGGCAAACTTCTGGTGTCAAGGGCATGTTAACTTTTACAGAGGAGCAATAACAAGCATCCGGACTGGAAACATTATAAACCGGGGATGTGCACCAGGACATCACTGGTACCCATCTAGCAAGCATCAGTGATATTGGTGACAAGAGGTGCCTGCATACAGCCCAAAGGATATTAAAGGTTGTTTTTCTTATGACAACAAACTGCATTTCATGTTGGAGCCTGTGTTGTATAATGGCCGTGCATGAAATCTTGACCCTTGTCTCCTCTTCACAAAGTAGAAAAAGCAAAAGCAGATAAAAGCGTGCTCGTCGTGACATCATCCCCTTTCTTCTTCCAAACCTCGCTCCGTTTCTCATCTTTCCTTTACAATGCGGCCACTTCTGCAACGCAGCGTTTCAAAGCGAAACCACCTCATACGAGTGTTTACCGGGGCCTGTTCGCCTGCTGTCACCGACAAAGCGGAAAAGAGTGTGAGTCAGAGAGCGTTGGGGAGCAGAGGATTCAGTTGTCAAGAGACATAACCGAGGCCAATGGCGAGGCTGCATCCAGCGGCGACGAGGCTCGACACGCATTTTTCACAGAAGCACAAACTACTTGACATTTGGACGGACCTTTTTCCTCCTCGCTGCTTCCCGATGCGGGCAGGAAAGGAGAGAGCCGGGGAGCACGTCGGCTCTGCGGCGGCGGAGAGGAATGGGAGACTGTTGCATGGGAGCAGGAGAGGGCATGTGCAGCCCAGCCTGATTCATCCCATCCTGGGTGCAATCAGAGCGTGGCACAGGAAGTGGAGGCTCAGGCGGCATGGTAATGAAGGCTGCCTCTCTGCTTTTTTTTCAACCACTTCTCATGAAAAGACGTCTGCAGTAAAAAAAAAAAAACATGTTGTCGTTTGATGCAAGAGTTCAGCCTTCAGTTACTCTTTCCTCCCGCTCCCTCCATCACCGCTCGGATATCTGACTGCCGATCTTTAAATGGATTCAGATGGGGCAAGCAGCCAGGTGTAATAACCTTCCTCCCTCTCTTTCATGCTCGTTCGGGTTCCTCCATCTCGCTTGCCGACTTTCTCATCTCTTTTCCCTCCTATTTTCCGTTGCTTTCCATTCTCTCCTTTTCACTTCCACGTTGATGGAAATATTCAGATACCGGGTCACACAGCGCTTGCAAGAACTTCACAAGCCTTTTCATCACAATAGGTTTGCTCGGGGGAGCACTGATTTAAAAAAAAAAAAAAAAAAATGAAATAAAAAAAAATGGCCACTGCACCAAATGTGAGAAACCTGCAGGTGAGCAACACATTACACAGGTAGGGAGCCCTGGATCCAGAAAGAACACGGACATTGTAATGTTACCCATCAGATTCTGAACTCACCAACTCCCTTGGAGCAAGTCCAAGTTGAATTAAAAGTTAATTGCCAGTCAAGATACAAGTCTTCCTTTCAAAGCTGTGTTGTGTTTCAATTAATTTAAATTAATAGGCCTAATACCCTGCAGCATGAAAGCCTTCCAGTGATAGCATTAACCCCCCGAAGCCTCGTCTAAACGTAAAAACACAAAATACTTCCATATCTATGTTTTAACGTCTAGAGAACATAATTTAGTTTGACAGTCGCATACATCCTTTTTTTGTCTCTTTGACCTCCTCATCGTGACATCCTATTAGCATCCGTGGCTGCTTGACAAATGATTCGGTCCCGGTCTGTTTCTGCAGTTCAAACGTTTGGATGAGATCGCTTTGACTCGTTTGGTGATTTATGTGGTGATTATATATGACGAATGCAAGGCCTTCCTATTGCTGTGTTACTTATTTTTCTATTTTTCCAAGGACGTTTCCAGGAAAGTCTTGAGTGTGAAGTCTACAGATCTGCTGCTCATTAACATCTCGCGAGTCATTTAGGATGAGAAACACCATGTCCAGAATCACCAGCCTTCTCTTAATGTCCAATATGATCCAGATCTTCCCCTGTCTCTCATCTGGCAAGACAATATCCTTTCCCCTCCCTGTCTGCCCATATTTCCTGTCTAACAGCGCCATAAAAGGCCCTCCAAAAAACACACCACAAAAAGTGACATTGGAAACTGAGACTTTAATCTCTTTTGGAGGAAGATAAGTCTTAATTCCATCCCGAAAAATGTGCACCCAGCTCGGTCTTCTACATAGGCGATTGATCCGTGCTGTCTGCTGCTGTTAATCTTCCACCTTTATGTGGGCCAATCACTGGGCCAAACCCGTATAGTATGGGACGTCTAGACATCCTTTCACACACAGTCCCTAGTTCCCCAGGCTGTCCCATTAAATACTGTGAGGTCCTAGACCTTCATACAGCACACAGTTCCTTTACACAGGCAGCTACACTGCTTAAAGTCCAGCTGGAATTAAAAATGACCCTTTAACTCTCATAGATCACATCCCCGGTCATATTCTCCACCTTTTTCACAAGATATGCCAAAAAAAAAAAAGATTACTTCATATTTTTGGATCCAAATCCAATATATTTTTTCTTCCTGCAAAACAAAATATGACGCATGCTTACATCAGCAGGTACCAGCCATCTCCACCAATAATAACATGACCTCCATCCATCAATCACTCTGTAATTCCGGGGCTGCACAGCACAGAGATATAAAGAAGGTGGTGGAGCTAATCTTTTCAAAACATCTCATCAAACTTAAAATGAAATTCCTCCCAACAGGTAAATATGGGCTCATCATGCACATTTCCAGGGCTGTAATTGCTTGTGAAAAATATACTTAAACTTTTTTTTTGTCTGATTCTGTATAAAAGACCAAGTTCAGGTTTGGTCCACTATGGGTTGCAGATCAAAGAGCCATTAAACTGAACATAAACCTTCATGAGGGAACCCCTTACCTGTGGTTCCCTGTGTAATCTCTATTTCTGGCAGTCTTCATCCCTTCTTCACTCCTTCTCCTTCATCCACCTCTTCAACGGACATCCGGCCTTTAACTTTCCCTCTGATAACCTGCCTCCTCACTCACTTCATTTAGCAACCACTTCCCTCCTTGTTCCTCCTCCAGCTTCATGAGGCATGTGGCTTTTTTCTCTCTTTTCTTTAAATAACACACACACACACACACACACACACACACACACACACACACACACACACACACACACACACACACACACACACACACACACACACACACACACACACACACACACACACACACACACACACTCTGTTCTCAGCCATCCAGTCAAGAATGGAGGGCAGACTGGTATCTGATCACTGCTATTGATGTTGTTGTTAACTTAGGAGGAAACATGTAAAGGCCACACCGAATATCACTCATCAAATACCTGTAAACAACAATGTTGCTGGAACATGAATAACAAGTACAACTACAAAGACGGCTTTTTAAATCCCTTAATGCACTGATCTGAAACGAATATCACATATCTGGCTTTGCTGCGTTCCGGCACATGATTTTGTTCTTCCCTTCCCGTGGTGTCAAATCACACCGGGAACGTTCCAGACGAGTGTTTTGCCTTCCTGACTCGTATTTTCATTCGGCATTTGCACTTTTACCAGTAAGCTACATAGTTAAACGCGTTCTTTTGTCTGTGATTGTGTTTTTTCTTGTTATTTCTTGCTCTGTCGTGCGGTAGCCTAGAGACAAAATGAATATCACTAAAAGGTCAGTTATGAACGACATGGGGCAAAGATTTGTGGCTGCAGTGATGTGATACGATCATGAGTCTGCAAAGGAAGTCTATTTTGAAAATTGACCGGGTGCTACTTCCTGCCAGACTCAATCTGCTCTCTGCAACGCCCCGCGCCTCCGTCGGAGATAGACCAGGTACATAGTAGTGGTCTTTAGTGGAGCAGAGCGAGAGGTCATTTCATTGTAACAGCAATGGAACGTCCAGAGTATCTGTGATCGCTGTGGCTGCCACGTCGCAGTCAGAACGGTGGCCCAGTATCAGCAACATAGTGTAATGTGTTACACAGAGCGTGATTTATTATAATATTAATTCATGTATTTATTATTTAAATACAATCATAATAAAAAAACCTATATAATCAACATAAAATGTATGTCCAAATGTAAATGTTTGGCTCCGTTTCTCTTCTCCAGAAATTTAAATATCTGTCTCTTTAGCTGCTAAAAGCTCCATTATGGTCATCATTGTGTGTCTGCTGGTTTATTGGAGCTTTTCCACTGAAAACCGCCGACTCGTCCTGTGCTGAGAGCATGGAAACTGTACATACTGATAGATATTGAAGAACTAAGAAGTGAGGGGAACTACAGTCGACAACTTCTCACATTAGACATCCTTCATTGTTCAGATTAAAAACAGAACGGGTGCAAGTAAACGTTTTAGACGTAAACGCTCTAACACCATGATGGACGCGGGCCACAAACTCAGATTTACAGCCCACTGTGAATTTAATATCACTCTTCCTGGATTGTCGACAATTACATTTCCAAAACTTACTTAACATAAAATGTTCCCGGTTTTGCAAGGTTTTCCCTCGTTAAAAAAAGCCTCTTTGTTTGATGGAAATTGCATCGGATTCATAATTTAGACCACCGTTTGCCAAAATCCCAATGTGCAACGTGGATAAGGATCAGCTCCGTCAGATGTATTGCTGCAGAAATTACCATACTAGTATACGTCTACTTTCCCCATTTCTCAGTCACATTCTCAAATATGTTGTTTGCTGTCGGTGAAACTGTCAGCAGTAGAACAAAGACAAAATGGGATTTCATATGGACGCGTCAAACGCACGGAATGAGATTCAGGGAAAAAACGATCAAATTAAAACGTGCTCAGTTGAATTTCACAGTTCACGGCGGCGGCGGTTAGCTGAAGGAGGGCCACCTAAATGCCCCCGTTTGTGGTAAATGTGTCATCGGCTTTCTTGATTCCTTTTAGATTGATATGACTGCTCAATTTCTTGCTTGTTATTCTTTCTTCCCCTTCCTCGATGACAGCTACTTTGCATTATGAAGCATCATCTACTTCTCATGAATACACAAGCATGGGAGAATTTCCATGCCGAAATAACGGGATTAATCAAAAGAATCACCACACACACACAAAATAAAGAGGCACCGGTGTACGTAAGTAGATACACACACACACACACACACACACACACACTTGCTCAAACAAACAAAGCGAACTCCTTTGCTTTGTCCAACTGCAGCCGTGATGCTTCCGTACATCTTGAGCAGGAGCTCGTTGGACCCTCACGATGCCGTCCGTGTCCCTTAACACAGGCGCTATGGGTTTACGCACAGCGGCTGACCTTGAGGGAACCGATCCCAGCCCAAGACAAATGAATCACTGCACTGTGTTTCTGTTGGGAGCTGCTATTAAATAGATGTGTTGGCCAGGTGCAGATCGCATATGCGTGTGTTTGTCTTCGCAGGACAGGAACACATGTTCCCGTTGCACTTTGCTCAGAAAGTCCCCGACGGCTGAGGAGCTCTTTTTCATTCGTGAGAGGCGAGGAGGTGAAAGCTGCATACAAAAAAAAAACAAAAAAAGAGACAGGAAGCAGATGAGGAGGAGGAAGGAGGAAAGAAAAGGGAGATTTCAAAGAACTTCGACAACAGTTATCAGTATGGAGGAATTTAAAGGCATCACAGCGGTGTCCCTTTATGTCGCCTCTTCAACCTTGAGGATCTCTGAGCAAAGTCTGAACGCCTCTGAGCAGAATATCTAATGATTAGAGGAAGAAAAACAACGGCGGAGCTCGATCTTCCATCACCGTTATTACCTGCTCCACCAGCCTGCTTCCCCCTGTCCTCAAGTGGCTCTCAGCCACAACACCAACCTGAATCTGAACTGCTTACAAGGACTCAACTCCAAAAGCCTTTTTTTCAGCTGGAATGAAGCCACATATGCACATAAAAACTGCCCGGAATACGAGCTAAATGAATCTCTAAGAGGAAGCTTTTCAGATGCTTCTCGTTTCTAGTTTTCAAATAAAAAGAAAACAAATTGGAAAACTGTTCTCAAGCGTTTGCCTGTTATCACATTTAGCAGCGGTTTCTACTGGAAAGGAGACGAATGAGAGAAGGCTTTGTGTAAAACAATGGTGTGTTAAGAAATATGTCTGTATACTGATAACTTCAGCAGTAAAATATGATGTATGAAAATGGCTTTTGATTTGACTCAAGTGGTTTCCAGTAGCATCACAAGCTAGAGCCCAACTTAGAAACATCACATTTATTGTATTAAACTCATCAGCCATCCTTTGTAAATGTTCATACAGCTTGTTCAAGTATATGTGCACACCTAACCGACATTTAGTCTGACATGAGTGTCACCTTCTTTCATTTGAGGTACACTATGTTGTTTTTGCTCAATGTTATTTCAGATATTCCCAGTTTACATCAAGTGTCACATGTGTCAACCACAGCCTAATATATTGTAATGTAGTTCAGTAAGCAACGCAGCAGTTACACTCGGCTGTTAGGATGCAGTCACACCAAATTAGGTGTTGAGGCAAGTTTGGGGGGGGGGGGGTGTTGTCCCATTTACGTGATTAGCCACCAATCAGGCAACCGGCTACAGTGATGATGAGTCCTCTTCACTTCCCGCCATCGCAGCCTCAACACACTGCCCATCAAATGAATGGGAGCCCTAGTGTTTTGGTGCCAGACTTGGTGTGAATCCAGCTTCCCTGGGTGTCAGTATTTATAATCTCTTTAAGAGATTGTAGCTAAACTCTCATGCTAACGAGGCTTAGATTGAGTTGACGCGGAGCCGGCGGAGTCGGAGAGCAAACACCAACATCTGTTGGTGATTCCACGTGTCACGATAACGCTCCACTACTCATATTTGCACTCCTGCGTTTGGCATTTCCAATCCAGTGTTGTGTTTGTAGGCAAACACACACAGTTTATACTAATAGCTGTGGTTGTTGGTTGACAGACACATTTCTGCTGGCAGAGCTTCTGTGGCTTGGCAGGAGGATAGGCTGCATATCGCTGGTCTGTATCAGGGCTCGGAGCTCTCATTGGCACGAGCATGAATAAGAAATGGAGCACGGGCTGGACCGACACGTCCGCGTGACCCACATACACTCACACAGACAGGTGAGACGCCGCTAGAGGTCTCTCTGCATGAGCGAGGCGTCGCAGTGTGGAGGGCTCGCTTCTTCCGAGGCGGACCCCAGGGAGAGGGAGTGGATGGAGGAGATGTGAGGACGGGGGCCACTCTCTGGAAGTGGAGCTCTCTGACAGAGAAACAAGGACGGCGAACGTGAGCGGAGTCTCTAATGCCCTCCAGACCGAGGCAGCTACAGGGAGCAGCAAGGTCAAGCGGCTCAGTGGAAAGCAGCCGGGAGAGGTTCACTGATACATCAGCCTCGTTCAAAGCAGACGTTTCCAGCACAAAACCGGACCTGTCCGATATGAAAATAGAAATGTGAAAACGTCACTCATTCGTTCTCAAAAACAAGATGACACATGACCCAGTGAGATATCTGCACGGTATGACATACTGACAGAGCCATGGCCGTTCTGCCATCTCTGCTACTGTTGGGATACGATGGTTTTTAATTACGGACCAAAGGAAAGCAGAGGGAGATTCGATCATTTTAATGGGGAGACACCCCAAGTGATTTGGGTAAAAAAATTCAAATCAAAAACATTTAACAGCTAGATATCTCCATGAAACTTCAGTAGATGATAACTCATATTACAAGGTGTAGGACTGGCAGCTATAGCACAAAGGTTGCAAATTGCAAGCAACTTCTCCCCTATCCCAAGAGTGAAGGTGTTTGTTTGGTGACAATTCAGATTTTCTGGTGATTCTACACTAAAAAACAGACTTATTTAAATGTTTTTCCGTTTCTGCCAATAGATCCCCTAAATGCTTTGCGTATTGCAATTGTTCTCAAAATGTATGTTTACATCCGTCTTATTTTAATCTGTTGATTTGTAAGTGAATATTTTATTTATCTTGTACAACACTTTGGTCAGTGTAGACCGTGTTTTAAATGTGCTCTAGAAAAATAAACTTAAACTTTACATATGTAAATCAGGCATTACATTATTAAATGCTGATTTGCATTTCCAGAAGAGAAATCTGAACATTGAAAGAGTTAAAGTTTTAGGGTTAGGGTTGTTAGTTTTATCACTCGATAAATCAGAAAATACTGTCAACAGCACGAAAAAAAACAAAAACATTTTTTAGGGAGGAAATGTTAAATAAATCAGACCATGAATGATAAATGAACAATCTCCTCAGTAAAAAACCTTCAGAATAGGAATGAAACTGGAGAGTTTGGTTCATGAGCAACTGAATTGGAGACTTCCGGCTCAAAGTAGGAATTTCTAAAAAAATAACTTTTTAGAAACCAGTCTTTAAAAGATATGCATTTTAAATTTCCAAATATTTTGCAAAACACGACAGGAGAAAGAGATGAAATAACAGATCGAATTACCATCAAACTTTGCTCAGCTAAGTACTAAGTATTTTCGATATTACACATTTTCTAAAATGTTGATTTGATTTATTTAGCACAATTAAAATGCAAAACGGAATAGACAAAACAGTGAAACAGTGCAAGCAGAGGCATGAAACCCATAGGGGCTTGTGAACATCTGAATGTGTATGTTGGATGTTTTCTTTCCACTTGTCTGAAAGACGTTATGGAAGCTAAACTGATCAGTGAATTGATCAGTGAATAAAATAAATCCAATGTCTTGCCGGGGGCTTCTCCCTGTAATCGAATAGTGGAGATTTTAACAGATTGAATTATGGAGAATATGTAATATGTTGTCTGTGGGGGAGTTCAGGCTGAGTTGCAGTGCTGACTCATGCTAGGCTGAGGAATCAGGTAGATTACATAAATGTTGCTGTTCAGTTAGTTTGCAAATCCCTGTTTTTAAAACTGTTAAACCAACGTAAAACATCCTGTCGGACTCGCTCCCCTCTGATTATTTAGTCCTAGAAGATTCAAGGAATAGTTGACATTTTGGGAAATAAGCATTTATTTGCTTCCGTGCTGAAAGCTATAAATGTAAAGATTGACTTTCATATTTGTCCGTCCAAAATGAAGCTACAGCCAGCAGCTGTTCACCTTCCATTAATATGAAGATAAAGTATGAAATATCAACCGGTGAGAGTTGTGGATTGCAGTTTCCCCTGGTTACGGTCTCTCAGCTAAGATAAGCTGACTCTCCTAGCTTCACATTTATATTTATCATAAAGTTACGAGTCAAATCGATCTCCTCATCTAACTCTCAGCAAGAAAGCACATAACTACATTTCACAGAATGTCAAAGGCTCAGTTGCATTCGGGAAGATAATAAAAAAATACTACAACTCCATCTGCTTGATCTATTCTATTCTATTGTTTGTAAAGGAGTCTACACCTGTCTGCATTCATCTTTACTTTGTGTTTGAAGATCTGTCAATGTGCGTGCGTGTGTGTGTGTGTGTGTGTGTGTGTGTGTGAGACAGACAGACAATGAAAGTGTGTGAGTGTTTGTGGGCTCATTAAGGAACTGTAGCGAGTGGAATCAACTCAAGGGAGCCATGAAGAGCAGCATATATTCATCATTAGCTTCCCAGCTTGAACGCGCACACACACACACACACACACACACACACACACACACACACACACACACACACACACACACACACACACACACACACACACACACGCAAATATACACAACAAAGGTAGAACGGGAAGTTTACAGTTGGATCTCGTCTTCATGATGAAAAGACATCAACCTTGGCTGCTGTAAAAGATGGTCCAAATCTCCCGGCCCCCCGCCCATCTGTTGCCCCCCCAGACTGTCACCGTATGTCTCTACTTGATGCCTCTCGTCTTTTATTAATCACTTTTGAGTCGCAGAGCTATGCGTGAAATAAGCCGCCATCTTTAAAAAACCCAGAAGGTCGTGAAACATTTAGCGCTATCTGCAGAGCCCTTAAATATACACTAATATGAGTAATCATCTACACTGTGGTTTAGTCAACAATCTCCAGCAACACATTGTTTGGATTAAGAATGAAGTCACAACTTGGGAAATAGGTTAAAACAATGTTAGTATTTGTTTTTTATCATCCAGATAATTAGAGAAGCCGGAAAAGTGTGAAAACTTAAAACCTCCAGAAGACCAATAAGTGGCCTACTTCTCTACTTCTCCACTAGTAACAGATCAGAGGTACAAACCAGGGCTGTGCTCCCATCCGTACTACTGAATGCAAACAGGTCGCTGTATGTATTTAACAAGCCACTGATGTTGTTTCAGTCTTCGCCATCTCGTCCAACAGCGGCGCTGCGTGATCCTCTGATCCCAATAAGCAACCCGACAGCGCCTCTTTGACAATCACTGCTGATATCGGCGCATGTCGACGGCATTAACAGCCACTGTTTCCAATTCCAATAAGCACTCCTCCTCCTCAGCAGTGCAAGCGCTAGCACTAGTTGTCTAATTTAACCCCAGCAACGTTTACAAAGTGCTTGGAAAGGTCGCGCGGAGCTTGATGTAAAAGCTCTCCGACACCGAGCAGACTGAGCACTATTTCACAGTGTGCTCTGCTCTATCAACCAACACAGAGAGGCCTGTGTAGGACGACTGCTATGTCAGAGGGTCACGCAGAGGTCAAGACAATGTTACCGAGAAACCTCTTGAATTGATTTGTGGGGGAAAGTTATAAAACGCAACAACTGGTAACGAGACATGTCAGACAGGCCAGAAATAGGCTGAATGTACAGCACTGTGACGGATGGAGAGACAACATGAAGTCCCTTGAATACTGGAAACATCAAACAGTTAAGAATGAATCAAGAAGCAGTTTATCTAAATTGTCATATTTCAGCATGTGGCTGTTCTTTTTCCTGCATGTGGATTTTGACCGTAGGTAACATCTTTACCTGCCGTCACCTCCTCAAAGGAGACATTATGTGACATTTAGACTGAACACAGCCACCATTCGGCCATCATGACTCATTTTAAAGATCAGACAAAGCCGATGGTTCGGGGGGCAGACGTACAGATGAATCAGAGGTGTGGGAGGGCGAAGGCCTTCCATTTTTCTCCATATATGAATATTTATAAATATCCTGCCTGTCTGCAACCTTCTGTTGTCTTAACCAGGTCTCTCCGGAGGACGCCACCTCATGTCTCCATGAGACTACCTGATTAAATAAAGGTTAACTAGAAAAACAGCTTTCTTTCCAAGTCATTTGTGATCTTTTTAATTACTTCAAACCAGATGGAGTTCTATGACTCACAAGATGTGCCCCTCCACTAGAAGCTGGTCAAAGACTCAAGTAGTAAGATAAGGTACTTCACTTTCATGCCTGTTTTAGTTGATTAAAGAAAAATATATATAATCCAGAGATAAACGGTGGATTGTGTCCTCCAGGTCGGAAGTTCAAGTATCTCTGGGTCTTGTTGATGATTGTGAAATGGAGCAGGAGAAGGACGCGGAGCCGGGAGGTGAAGGGATTTCGCTGCTCCTCCTTCACGTCGGAAGGGGTCAGAAGTAGTTTGAGCATCTGATCAGAGATTGTCAAACAATAAACCAATGTGATGGTTACATTATTTGGAAATATTGCTTTAAAAACCAGGCCACTCTAACACATGAAAAAAAAAAAAAGAAATCCAAATGCTTGATGATTTGTCTTTTTCAAGTTGAGCACTTTAGGATCTGAGAATTGTAACACAAAGTTCTGTAGTGAAGCTTCAAACACACGTCCCAGCAAAGCCACATTTCATTAGAAGCCCTTTCACAAACCTTCACCACTGTTTTTAGAGAAATCTTTGCTTGTCTTCCTTGTCAATATGAATACAGTGTGTCTGCTTGAAACAAACAAGGTCATCTAAATCTGTCTTCAGAGATGTTTGTGAGTGTAAAAACAGTACATTTTTACTCTTTGTGTTCCAGCTGGGAAACAGATTGTGTGG
The DNA here is from genome assembly GCF_963514095.1 of Eutrigla gurnardus. NCBI lineage: Eukaryota > Metazoa > Chordata > Actinopteri > Perciformes > Triglidae > Eutrigla > Eutrigla gurnardus. The sequence continues at coordinate 8,653,906 of NC_139932.1, read as the reverse complement.
CACACACAAACACAGAGCGCTGACCTCCACCAAAGCCAGTTTCCTTCAGTGGAAAATAATGCACACGTCCGTCCTGTGATTCCAAGCCGCTGCCGTCGTGGGTTCTTCCTCGACCCGTGAACCCAAAACACCACGTAGGTAATCTAATGCAGAGAAGACAATCACCTTTGATGCGAATAAATAGCTCAAAAAGGTCTCACTGGCATGTGGACCAAATCTTAACCTTTGTGGTATAAGTTCCTTTTCAAGTGTGTCTCCAGATCCAGCTTCTTGTCAGGTGTGTGCATCTTTACAGCAGAACAATGAAAATGAATGGACGTTTAAAAAGAAGCCTGTTCAGCCTTCTGTTCCTCTGAAGTGAACATAATGGCGCTCTACCACCTGGGCTTGCTGCAAATCATCCTTTTCCATTACGTCTCCAAATAACGAGTGACCGCTGCCTGGCTCCCCTCGCTGCTAAAGTTGCCAAATAGGATGTCTTGTTCCATCTGGGAGTTTATCGATTGCCGGTCTTTGAGAAAAAAACATTAGATTTTTCGCGCCAGGTGGTCCAGATAGGCAACGCGCACTTTAATAATCTTCACGGGCGATGTTGATTACGGAGAGAGAAATTCGTTTTTTTTTTTTTTTTTATCCGACAAACCTCCGCAGGCCCTGCGCTGACATCACGTCTGTCTCCATGGCGATGGGGAAGAAACGTAGGCTGCTGGTGTCTGGCGGGCCGTGCGAGGGGAGGAAGAGAGAGACGGAGAGAGAGAGAGACAGACAGAGAAAGAGTGTCGGAAATCCTCTAGGAGAGGCGTGAAGGAACATAGTGTCAGGAAGCTACCGGCTCGGAATACTAATACGGGAGGTTATAGATGGATGGGAGCGGCACAAACACACAAACGCGGGCACCAGTCGGCAGGATGCTCGCTGCCGCCGCGTCTCTCTCCGTTTTGTCAACAGTCGGTCAGTATCAGGTGAAAAATCGCCTTTGAGCACAAATGTCACAGGAGCCGACGGTGACATTAAAGCCGGTTGGAGTAAAGCTTTGACGGCTCCCTCGGAGGAGAGAGAGAGACAGATGAATACGATAACCTCTTGACAAAAAACAAAGCTGAAAAGAGAGGCTGTTTCCATTTTCGATGGGGCTTCCAAACTCTTCAAAAACCTTTCAAATGCTCCAACTTTTATCACCCGCAGCCTTCAAATTATGCTTCATTAATCACCTCTTCTCACTGAAAACAAAGGTTCCTGCTTGTGTAATATGAGCGCGTTTTTCAAGAGCTTTTTTCTTTCCTTTCCTTTCATAAAAGCTGATTCATCTTTGCAGAAAAGTTCATTCAATTTTCAAGGGGCCTCGTCTTAACAAAATAATCTCCAACATTTCCAATTGAAGAAATGTCTGTTAAATAATGATGTTTAAAAATATAAAAAAAATAGGTCAATCAAATAACTTCAGGAAACAATGAACCGGGCCTCCAAATACTGATGATGATGATGATGATGATGATGATGATGATGATGATGATGATGAGAAGGACCCTCAGACGAGTGGGTCGACGTCATGGAACAACAACAAGACGTCGATATGAATAAAAAGCGAAGCAACATTAAGGTCTCTGGGTCGTTCCAGGACACTGATTCTCCTTTTGTCAGTCACTTCCTGCTGGATTTGGCTGGGCATCTCGCCGACTGTTAAAAAAGGAGGATTAAATGAGAGAGATTGGGCTGGACGATAAGGTAAAGAGATTTATGTCTGTGGTTCCGACCTGAATCTGCAGTGAAAAGCAGTGACACGCGCCGCAGAATGAAAAAACGAAAACGAGGACAACCACTCGGGCTTTTGGCTTAAGCTTCTGGAGGAGTCGTGAGGAATCCCGGGCGACGTGATCTTCTTGTGCATTTCTCAAACAGCAATGACCTATTTGTTTGGTTTAGTCACCCGTCTAAATATAGGCGTTGTAGGGGGGGAGAAGAAGAAGAAGAAGAGGGAGAATTATTAAAGCCCTCTCTGGTTGGGAATTAAATCTATATTCTCCAGGGAAAGAGTCTGAGAAGGTAGGAGACAACAGCAGAGCGAGACAAAGGACTGAAGGAACATAATTAGCTGCAAAAAAGTGGCACATTCTCCCTGCTTTTACCTGCACTTTCTTTTGCTCCAAATATCAGTAGGCTGCTAACAGTCTGTGAACTACGGAGCGTCATGTGACAAATGTTGAATTCAGCAGATGGAGGCTGCACCCGTTTACTGCACCAAACGCGTCGGTCGGTCCAATTCTCTATAAAAACCTCACCTGCTTCCCTACAGTTGTTGCAATACAAGCAGCTGCATGCATTGTTTTTTCCTTCTCCGTCTGATTTTCCTGCGTGGGTGGATGCCTCTAGAAAGTTGCACGAGTGAGCGGGAACATATTTCTGCCTCCGGTACGTGGACGTGCATCTTCTATCAGCGTTGCTCCTTTGCAGGCACGACGCCTGTGCACCTAATCCAGTCCCTGCGCTCTAATTGGCTAACTCTGCAGCCATTTTCTGGGCTCCGGGGAGTGTGGAGATTAGGGGAAGTGTGCTCTCTGAGCCGCCCGGCGCCTAAATGAGTCACGGTGTGGGTACAATGTCTCCTCGGAGGGATAGATGGAGCACGCCCACGCACACAACATCAGACCGGAGAAATGCTCTCCACACTCGCCACAAGGCCGCCCCTGCTGGAATCCACGCATCACCGAAACAGGTGTTTGGTAGCAGTCTGCTGTTTCCTCTGTCTGGTGTCACGCGCTCAAACTCTGCCAGCAAACTCTGCAAAACTGTCCGTCTGAGGCCATAGTTGCACTCGCCTCACCTGGGCTTACCTGACTCCCGCTGCGAGGCGTCCTGCCCTCATGTACGCATCAATAATGAATGCAGCCTGCAGCTGAACACCATGTTAAGCTGTTCTCAGGTACGCGTGGCTGAGACTGGCTTCTCCACACCGTGCCGCCGTGCTGTAGGCTCATGAAGCACTATTAAAGATGTGGATTAAAAATCACGCACTCCTGCTCCAGCCTCAACTCCAGGATAGAAAAGAGGTATTTTCAAGCTTTAACTTGATTTATTTCACGTCACAGTGAATAAAGATATAGTTTGGAGATTTTTGTCAATAATACTATTTGTATGGGGATGATACAAACACTAAATGCAGCCTTGGTTACGCATGCATTATTTGAAAAAAGGCTCACACATTAAGTCGCTGTTCCCTTTCCATTGTTTGTACTTTCTGGTATCAGATCTCACCTTCCCGCTCTGAAGGCAAATAAACAGGACTACAAATCCTTCATCAATGCACTTGCAGTGTCTAATCGGACGAAAATTCTAGTGAGGAGAAATCAAAACCATGTCTCATACATACATGGTGCATAAAGGAAATCTGACCAGTGGGCTGCTTAAGGTCACTTCGGTTCACGGACAATCGGAGCTGGGGATCGAACCGTCAAAAGGAGCTTAATATATCGTCACCTTATACTACAGGTACTGCTTACGCCAGCTTATACGACTCCATAGATGAGACAAAAGGGGAACAAAAGGAGAGCCGCCGGCACCACCTTGATGATGCATTTTCCTGTTATGCCCTTGTCAGGGACGAATCAGCACTCATTAACTCCAAAAGATATGTGGTCAAATAAATCTCAGACCACCTCGGCGAGTGCTTTGAGCGATTGGATCACAATGCTTTTCGGTGGTGGTTGACGATTGTATCTGGTGCTGATCCAAGACGTTAAAGCGAGGTGCAAACAGATTATTTGTCTCTTTAATGTTGGAGGGGGGGCAGTGCGAGCAGCTTTGGATGTTGGTTGACAGACACATGACTTGGCAGAGCTTCAATGGTTCGGCAGAAGATTGGCTGCATATCAGCGGTCTGTATCAGGGCACACGGGCTGGACCGACACGTCTGCACGACCCAGATAAACCCACACCGACAGGTAAGACACCGGCTAGAGGTGCCTCTGTATGAGCTGGCCGCCGCGCTGTGGAGAGCTCATTCCTCTCAAGTGGACCGCAGGGAGAGGACAGAGAAGACGCGAGGACAGCGATGCTCTCTGCAGTCCTTGTTTCTGTCAGAGAGCTCCGCTTCCCAAAACGTGAGCTGAGCATCTAATGCCCACCAGACCAAGACTGGTACTTTTAAGGTTTCTGACTCGAGTCAAACGGCACAGTGGCAAACAGCCAGAAGGCGCTCACTGATCGTTGAAGCCTTCCTGTTCAAAAGAAAACCTCTCCACCGCGAAACAAGAGGCTAACTCTGCTTGGAAACCACCAAAATGCTCATTTTACCCACTCCTACTCTCAATTAGGACAGCATGTATTGTCGAGCAGCGAGGGGAGCGAGTCTGCTCCAGTTTGAGAAGGAAAGGATCTATTTACATGTGCGAGTATCTACCAGGAGAGGTTCGAGCTATAATCCCATTAATCAGCATAATTGGCTCATAATTGGCTCTCATCGAGTCCCTACAGATGGCATCACTCAGGCCTCAACGTTATTGCCAGACATCTTAAACATCGGCTGACTGTCCCTGCAGAGATAATGCAGGTTTGATTTAATCTCCGCCGTTACCGTAGCGAAACGAGGCCCTGTTTGTCTGCGGTAGCCGACCGCGCACGTGCAAAAGCATTGCACTTGTCTTGCTGTTATCTGGTAAACAGGCCGCGAGTAAATAACCCGCTGAGATGAACGCTGGCTGCAAACCCGAGACACAAACATCTGCCCACGGATCCAAAAATAAAGGGCTTGGGACGCCAGCGCTGAAAGAAGCCGCTCGCTTCCTGGCTGCGTCTGTGTGTTCAGATATCTGTGAGCAGGTGGACCGGTTTGACAGAAGACGGTAATGAAAGCAGACGTGTGCGTCTCACTCCGGTGACAGATGTGCGTCGCCTCGGGGAATTGGCCTCTCTGTTTTCTGAACAGTAACATGGCCGCCAAAGCAAACATGTTGGCCACTTAACAGGAGTGCTGCTCTTCAGCCGTCTGAATCCTGTACGGAAGGGAAATCATTAGAAATGCAGGCTTTTAAGGGGGAAAAGGTTAAGATTTGAATTCATACCTTAAAATTCCAACCAAGGATGACATTCATGAACCTCCTAAGACCTGAGCTCTTTTTGGTATTCATTTGTAATTTCTCTTTGCAATTTGGGTTTCTTGGGACCTGATAAGTATAAAAACTAAGCATCATCTTTTGACATAGAAAAAATGTTGTTTTTGTAAGTTTTCTGAATGTGGACATCGAGCCCCCGTTAAGCAGAATTAAGTATTATGGTACAGACGACCCAAATGTGATGTCCACGCATGTGGATGCCAGGTTTTAAGAGGTTAAGAATAATCCTATTATTTGCTATTTTGCACACAATTCCAGAAGAGACATTTTAAAATTCTAAATTATTGTTTCATATTAGAGTCAAAGTTCATTTTACATTATTTTTTATATCTTTCTAATCACTCCATCCATCTGAAAATACTGTCTATTGCTATTTTCGCATTTTTAAGAATAAAATGTTATCACAATTAATGAACAAAACCCTCTTTAAAAACACTGAGAAGCATGATGGTATTATTAAGTAGGCCTGCACGATATGAGGAAAATCTGCGATGTGCGATACCATTGTTCAATATTGCGATGAGATATGACTTGCGATAAATAAACAAATATTGAAGTGTGCATATTAGCTATACAGTTCCTGTCTTTCTGCTATAATAGGTACACTCAGTGTTTCCCCTAGAATTTTTTTCAGGCCCGGTGGTACCCGCCGAAAAAACCCTATACAGACGAGACGCGTGGGATGGTGTATTGGTGCAGTTGGATTAAGTCAGGTGGCACAGCAAGCAGTCTGCAATTCTGCAATTATTATATTTGCATTCAACATTTTTGTTCAACCAGAGTGTATTCAAGGTTTTCAAGGATTCAAGGAGAGAGTGACTTATTAAGGTGCCAGTTGATGGAAATTATCCAAAATTAGGGGCTGGAATAATATGTCTGGAAAATGAGGAGCATCACATTAATAGTTACAGATACTGTAAAACACTATAACGACATATGAGTGCATATATTGTCTTATTTTATCAAGTAAAATATAAGTTATAGGTTTACTCAACAGCCTGGTAGTTCATAGAAATTCAGGTAGAAATAGGTTAACTCAGAGTTCCACAGCTTATCAAAAACAATCCTTATTTTATTAACATAGGCTGCCTAAGGGCGCGATCAGTAGCGTGCCTCGGCACGATTGCCCCAGGGGGTCCCCCGCGGCTTTGCATTCACACTGCTCCCGTTAGCCCGGTTGTACAAACGTCATCACGTCCTAATACTACACAGGCATGGCTTGATGTTGTTTTTAAGGAGCGCCGTCTCTGCATATATTTATATTAAACACTCGACCTGTGCGAATGTGCGCACGAGCGGATCTGTGCGAGCAGGCAGCGCGAGGAAAGCGGATTTTGGACGGAGAAACACAGCGGCATTTTTCTTATAAATGCACCGGTCCGGTTCCGGTACCGGTCCGGTTCCGCTCACACCACGAGTCTAAAGAGTGCAACAGCTTGTCAAAATACAGTGTCAACTCCGTGTTTTCTAAGTAGAAAGCGACATCGTGGTGGTTTAACGAGGCGGAACGGCATCAGAACAACATCAAGCGTGTAAAGTACACGAAAAACGTAGCGGGAGAGCGCGGCGAGGATTGTTGCGGCCGCGCATCTTGCGGAGCAAGTCTACTGTGCTGCGCGGAGGCGCTCCTAATGTAAATGATTATTGATTTATGAATTAATTGATAGGTAGCTTATTTTTGGAGTATTGATTTATTTTTTTTGGCCTGGCGGCAGGCCTGTACAATGGTAGGGGAAACACTGGTTGTGTTGCAGGTGATGATGGAGGTTTGTTGTGTTTCCTCTGGAAGTTGCCACAGCTGTTCGGCATGTTTTACACAGTACCTGTGTTTGTAACACGTCGTCGCTACGGAATCCAAAATAACTCCAAATTGCAGAAGTGCAGTTCTTTTTGACCACAAGGTCTTCGTCAACCACATTTTCCTCGCTATTCTCTCCTTTCTCCGCCATCGTGTTACATAGCCTCGCAGTCGCCACAAAATTAACACCAATTAATTTGAGGGTGGCTCCGGAACACATAGGACCCGGGGGAACATAGGACCCGGGGACGCTGCCGGCGCCGACGGCTAGCTGTTGCTTCATCTGATTGGCCAAATGGTGTGAATGCATGGCGCATGTAAATAAAATGATTTTTATTCATCGCGTTTCAGGCATCTTTTGCGATGTGTTAACCGCGCATGTTCATATCGCGATGACGATGAAAATACGATTTATCGGTCAGCCCTATTATTAAGTACACATATCCGTACTAGGACTGAAATGTAAGTACTTATATATGATTCGCTGCCTCTGCACATAAAAATGCCAACGTTGCACCATGCTTGCAACATTCCAGCAGAAACACGGGAGGAGAGTTAGAAGAATGGATGAGTGACTTGATACGGTGTAGGATAAATACTGCGTTTGTGTGTATGACTGTGGGCCAGTGTGCTGGCTGTTTGACGGGGAAGGTGTGCTGCTCACGGCAAACGAAAGGAAACACGCACTCGCTCTTTGTTGATCAGTGTAACAATCTAACCTGCAGCAGCCGGAGCATCTTCCTGTGCATCGGAGCGCACTGCAAAGCCGAGCAAACAGCAATTGAGGAGAGGAGAGAGGAGGAGGAAGTGAGGGGAGGGTGGAAAAGGGGAGCAAAACTGCCATGCACTCCTTCTTGAAGAGGTAGAGGTTGGAAATTAGAAGACAGCCTGAAGTATTTCGGCGGTGGGGAGAATTTGCAGTTTATCAAAATAACCCGGAATAAAAATGTGACGCTTCAAAATCGTCTCCTGCGCGCGGAGGAATCAAACAAGTGCTGCCGTGCAGTTTGTGGAATTGTGGGATAACATGAGAATTCAACAGCTGCCTGTTTTCCCTTTTAATATGGTACAGTGGAGAGATTGCGGGGCACAGCAGGATTACAGCGGAACACGGCGGCGCCGAGAAAAACAAGATAAACAGAAGCGCGGCGGAGAGATAATTTGCCGTGCGCGGCGACAAAAGATGAGCCTTCATCTCTCGCTGCTCATTTAGTGCCGAGTGTTCAATTCATCACTGGCGAAAAGGTGTTTCGCAAACTGTGAAATAATATGAGGCCTTTGAGGTCTTGAACGCCGTATTAAAGCAGCATGACTCCGAGCTTTTGGATTTGCCGCTACACCTGCCAGCACACCTGGGAAATGTAGCTCTAATCAGGGCGCCTTTGGTCTGTAACAAGTAAATCTTCTGTGAGGAAGCAGCGAAAAGCCCTCAGCACACGCTTACGCACTACCAGTCATTCAGCGGCGGCTTCACGCTCCAAATGTAAGTGCTCTTTAACATTTTAGCCAGAAACCAATTCATAATATCACATCACTCAAATTTAAAACCATGAAAAATGACGAAATACGATCGGAATTGAATTCATTAGTAAAGAAAAAAACTCAAATGTCGCACTTTAACCTGCTGACGTTTATACGTTTATATTGAAGAGGTCAAGAGAGAAAAAAACAACTGGTGTCGACCTCAGATTCACACAATACTCTTCCTTAATGCACTACAGATAGATATTGCTCTTTCATAATGTCGAGGAACTGATGAAACAGAACCAGAGATATCCTAAAAGCCGGCGCCTATTGTTGCTACACTCTCATTCATTGGCTCAGTCAGTCTCATTATGTTCAGCCTTTGGCTTAATATCAGACCGATTTGATTTTTTTTTACACCGGCCCGACCATGAACTTGACAAAAGCCGAGATTAGTCATCAACTGTTTGCACAGACTGGGTGGAACGACCTGTGATTTTGACACATTCAAAGAATGGCCCCATTTTTTTTCAAAATAAAAGACAAAAGACAAACAAAAAGGCTGTGATAATCCGAAAAAGAAAATGTCTTAACCTAAAATGTAAAAGCATCACTGGTTAAGTAAAATTGTTAAAGCTACACACTGTGCTTTCTTGCTTGAAGGTGGGTCATCCAAATGCACCTGGAACGGCACTTGAACCTGTAGTGAAGCTACTGTATGTTTAGTCTGGTTTGAAGATAAGAATTTGATCACCCCTGCAACAAAATCAGAATTTACTGGATAGTTAAACAAACGGACTGAGATGAAAAGCAATCAAACAGATGGTCTGTTTGTTTTGTACCCTCCCAGAAAGTTGCTTGACCAAGACGTTTGCTGCATTGCACCATGCACTTTAGAGTAAAACAGACCTTCAGCCCACAGACAGTAAGAGAACGGCGACATTACATTTTTCACAACCTGCGACTTTCTTCTGAAAGATCCTGAAAACTCTCCCTGTCAGTCGAGACCTTGGCTACGACAACAAATGGGTTCCGGCGAACTTCAATTCACTGCATGGCATTGCCATTTTTAGATAAGTGCATACGCTTTCCGCCGTAATATCATTACCTTCCAAATTGAATATGTGTGGTGTCAAGCTTAGTTACGCGGATCGCAGCAAATAATGGCACAGACAATCTGACATTATGATAGCGCTCCCTCATTCGCCGGGTCACAGTTTGAGATAGCTCAGCAGTCTCTGCACATTCAATTCCCGGGTCTGAGATGGAATATTTCATTAGCGGCTCGGATAAACAGCATCAGAGCTCGCATATGTGTGTGTGAGCACGCTCCCTAAGCAGACTAAGCACTTGTCTTGCTATTACCTAAAGCCACAGAGAGCAGCAGCGACACAGATTGGATCGCTGATTGCAAAGACCACCCAGACTAAATTATCGCTTGGATATTACAGAGACGTGATGGTGAAAATCAGCCGTGGCTGCAGGACGTCTTCAAGCGTCTGGTAAACTTCTCTGACGACCCTCTGGGTCGTGGCGGTCAGCCCGACGGCACACGGTGAAAATTTTGCATCTGCAACAATTTGCACCAATTGCAACACTTAAAAAAAAAGTTGTGCAGGCAGAGGAATTACCAGGATACTGTTGACCCAGAGCAGCTTCTGAGGTAAACTATCGGACAGCCTAAGATTTTATTGAGCTTCCTTTAAGCAGAATGCTCCGAGTGAATTAGAGTTTCCTCTGTGAAACAATCAACTCTTATCTAGAGCTTTTATTGTGAAAGGTAAGAGCGGAAAGAGTAGCTCGTTTCTTCCCCCTTTAACACTGGACTCTGCCCTGTTCCTCTCTTCCTCAGTCTTTTCCTCTTTCTTGGCTTTAGCATCTGAGGATCCAATTACTCACACAGACCCAGTAATTAACATGAGGGATGGCAAAGCCTAATGCTTCTAAGACTGGAGAATTGTGACAGGGAAACTGTCTCTAATGAGACGGACCCCGGGGATTCTCTTGCCTCGCCTCGGCCCTAGCTCTACGATGGATGCTGCTAATCGCTACAACTGGAACGGTGTCATTTTCAAGCCCGTCGTACGACAGCGGGGGAGGCAGGTGGGAGAGCGGGGATGGACGTGTGCAACTTCAGGTTGGGGATTTCCACGGGAGAGGCTGTTTACAAAAGGAATGCTTTCCACCTTTCTCACGTCTACAATCAGCGGCATGGACAAATAAGAACAGATCTGCAAGACAAGATAGACTACTTAAATGCACGCCCATTAACAGATAACTCCATACTCCAAGACATGACATCATAATAAGAAGAAATACCAATGTCACTGGCCACTATTCAAGACACAAGTCATTCTACAGACTGATGAATAACGGCGATCTGTTAATCGAGTTATCCTCCCCTCCCCCCCGATTATGACCTTGATACAAGATAACATGATTAAGATGTTTACATGACGGTTGTGGTAATCAGAGAACCGCCCTTCCCTGCTCATAACCAAATCAATAGAGTACATTTTAATGCAGAGTAATAGTGTGTTTCCGTGTGTGGAGGAAGGAGGATTTAGTCCGGGTCGGCCAAAGAAACGCCCTTTTGGCCACAAAGGCTCCAGCCATGAATATGATGATGGGGTCTGCTCCGTGGACCAGATCAAACACACTTCTGTGTCCTCAGTCTGCAGGCGGCGTCTGAGCCATGAGTCACAAGGGGATGGAAGGAGGTTGACACACAAGATCCATTACTACTCTTTCTATGGGCCTTTAAACCATGAAGACGTTCATTTGGCCCAGAAAAGCCAAATGTTCTCTGTGTCATTTACCGAGCCGTCATTTCATTGACCGTTTGCTGAAATCCAGGCTCAAATAGCCGCTGCACAATGATAGCGTAGCAACCGTAACTAGGCACATCGGGCTTGTCAAACTCTGATGTTTCTCTTCTGTGTGTGAGGGTGTAGAAACAGCCGTAATCTTACCCACACAGCCGAACTTTAATAAATGGTCATTTGATAGTTACACTTTAGTTAAGTTATGTTAATGTTAACAAACATTGACATGATAATCAACCATGTTAATTAGAATGCTGTGTTCAAACCAAATGTGAATTGAATTTTTTTTTTATTAATAACGGTTATTACCACAACAACCCACGCAGCTAAGTAGCCACTGCAGACGTTTCTTCAGCGTTCACTGCAAAATCATATTTTACCAGCACTTTAGGGAAACTCGGAAAGGTAAGTGAGACTCGAGAGCCTCTCTGCATTAGGTATTTTTCACAGCCAGTGGCAGCAACGCACATCGGTTCAGCTTTCTCCAACCATCGGTCACAACGCAGCAGGACTCCGGAGCTGCTCCCGTTAAACGCTCTAATCTCTGCTGTGTCATTGTTTAAAACGGAGGAGAAAACTCTTTTGTGAACCCGTGGCTGAGTTTCAAAAATGATGGCCCACGGTTTGCAGTTCCATTTACCTCTCCGGAGATAAGGCCGGCGCATCCTCGCCTCTGTGGTGAACCACGGTTTGCGCGGCGCACACTTTTTCCCCGCGCCGTCCTGCCAAAACGGATGCCGCGCATTTAGAGGAAAGATAGCGACGAGTTCCGTTTGTAAAAGTGCTGGATTCCTCCAAAATATGGGAGCACGTAACGAGAAGGGATTTCTCCACCTGCGGCAACGACTGCAGTCGCACCAAAGCAGAGAATGTGAACGTGTCCCAGATATGCACGGATACAGTCAAGTCCCAGAAAGCACACTGTTTTGTGATGACGTACGCTGAATGTGAGTCGACAGTGTCAACATTTGCAGCTAAGGTGTGAGGATCAAGGGCTTTGGTCGAATTCTCACAGTAAAGACTAGTGAATAACACCTTTTCTCAATATGAGATTTGTAGGACAGGCAGCACACAGACTCTCTCATCAACTGAGGTGAATTGTGCTGTATTTCTGCCCTTTTTGGAGCTCAGTGTGAATAAGACATGCTTGGACGACTCCTTGTGGACACAATTAAGCTATCGAGGTCCATTTCCCCCCCCGTTACCCACGCGTTCTGATTATCTCCATCTAAAAAGGAGCTGTCGTTTTCTATCACTGCCAGCCCACAGATGTATTTCTGGAAAATCACATGTCATGGGAGCGAGGAGGTTCAGTGGGACCTCATTCGACGCGATGAATAAATTACAGAGAGTGGCTCCATGTTGGTTCAGGTGTTGCAAACAAAAAAAAGGATGTGTTAATAAAACATTCCATCCTCTCTCTTTCTCATTCCCCCAAGGACAACCAATCATTGCACTGAAGACGCCGCGGGACGCTCCGCGGTGTGGTGACCACAGACGGGGCCACCTGATGGATGTGTCTATCGGAGGCCATTACTGGACTGAAAGGGTGGAGGACAGCCGGAGTTGGAGGGGGGGGCGCGACCTTGTGTGATGAACGCCAATTAGGGAGCAAATTTCACACCTCTACCCGACACGTCTGTGGGCTGCATCTGCCGGCGAGCGTGGAGCATCGTGTCACGCTCGCCAACCTGCACATCCACATCTGTGTCCCGCCCTGTCAGTCAACCCCGCCCACACACACACACACACACACACCAAGCCGGGATGAGTGATGGCAGACAGGATATTGCTTGTCAAAGTAACGTATTTCTGAAAATGTCAGGGATCATCTTTTATTATTTTGAGCTCATGTGTTTGAGGAATTCCTCCATCAGACGTGGGTCGAGCAGCGCGCCTGCATGGCGTGTGCATCGTGATTCTACACTTTTCTGGCCGGCGGTCTCCATTTGCAGCAAGTGGAAAGAAGTAGAGCGATGGAGAGAGGGAGAGAGAGAGAGAGAGAGAGAGAGAGAGAGAGGGGAAAGAAGAAGGAGGGGTACAGAGGGGAAGAAAAAGAAAAAGTGAGCTGAGAGTTTAAGAGGAGTCGAGCCTTTGACGCAGACGGGGGGTGGAAACAGTTGCCATGGAAACCCCACCCTGCCTCCATTGAGTCGGAAGGGAGATAAAAGGCAACGGAGTAAATGGAGGGATGAGAGAAAGTGAGCTTTTGACTGAAGCTATGTGTCTATCTTTTGTCAGAGGGAGGAATACAAAGAGATAAATGAATACACTTTACACATAACACACACAGCAAAACAAATGCCAGGTGTCGTTCAACAACACAAAAAAAAACAAAAAAAAAACAACAACCATCAAGTCCACCTCTATCATGAAAGCCTGGATCTGCTTCTCATTCATCTCCACGCTGGGCCCCGGCTCAGAGCTCCGCTGTGAGGCCTCCCTCTGTCTGGGCTCCTCGGTGAGACTCTGCCGTTTTATTAGGTTTCTCCCCGAGATGCTAAATAATGAATGAAGGGGCACCGGGGAGCTGTTAGTCTTGTTATTATCCTGATTATTACTGTCATCCATCAGACATCCGGCTATTAAACAGAAACGCAGACATGTGACAAACCAAGGGAAAGGAATAGGGCCAGTCACAGGGACCCGGTAGGTGTAGCATCCAGGTTTGAAATGTGCTCTTACGGAGCTACGTTGTCATACGACGATGCACAGCAAAAGGAAGAAAAAAGGGTTGAGAGGAGGGGGAAACGAAAGGAGGAAGTAAAGATGAGGACAGCAGAGCAGCAGGAGAGAAAGTGCGTGAAGACAGACAGAGATGAATATTTCCTGTAATGCCACAAGACTACGGGATGATCAAACCAACAACTGTGGCTAGACAGATGGACTTGCAGTATCTCTCCGTCTCTCTCTCATTAGTAAACATCATCAGCATTGCGCACAGTTGCCCCAGCCATTAACACAAACTCCATGCCCCCGTGGGCATCAAACTCCCCATTAACTCACCGTCCTCATCGCCACTCCCCGCCGTCAAGGCATATGTTATTTGTGCATGCATGTAAGGGCCGAGGCACACCGCGATGAAAGGAAGCGGTAACATAGACACACGCTCGCACACATTAAAGACAGATGTGGGAACATCCAATCACACCCTTCGTAAACTTTGATTCTTCATTAGCGGAGGTTCGCTGGGACGCTCCGTTTAAAGGTCTCTCTTCTGCTGTCAAACCGCTCTGTTGTCTCTTTACGTGTTAGCTGAGCTATTAACGAAGCATCGCGGCGAGGGGTTATCGCTAGCCAGTTAGTCGTTCACATTCGGAGGTATCAAAGAGTCGGATTTACAGTAGTTCTGCATCAAAGTGACAAAGCAATCAAAGCGATCTCCCATACACTAATATGTTCCCCTCAGTGGAAGTCTGATTTAAAATGTGTGCAATCTAGGGCTATAACATATATATGACATCATTTCTTACATAACCAACACATATTTGAAACCACTGCTCCAGAATCACAAACCTTTTCCAGGCAATTAAGCTAGCAAATATGTCAACTTCATCAACTGAGACAAACGTGAGAACCAATTTGAGATTTAGAGCAGCGCTGATGGAATGTTAATTTCAGTTAAAGGAAAATAGTAAACAGTTAAGTGTAACAGGGGATATTCCAGGATATTTAACTGTTTTCCAGGTTTTCAAGGATGTGTGTGAATCCCGAAAGTACCTTTGATGCCTCATCTGTCACGCCAATATATACATGGTTGAGTTTAATGTTTTCTTAAGAAAATGTACTATATGCTCTATGTATAGTGAATGAAAGTAAAGTGCATCTTTAAAAATATCATATCCGTACTCGAGTTTGTTGTTGTTCACTTTCCCACATAATAAATGCTCAACAGTTAATTCAGTGGTGACTAACCTCTGGGTCATCAACAGGAAGAAAACATTTCTACTAAAAAATGATGATCATTTCTCAGACTGTCCTTTAATCTAACACACACAGTCCATTTTTTCTTCTGGTGTCCAACAGTAGTCTACTAGGAAGCAGATCAGGACTGGTCTGAGGTCAGCGCGTACACCGTGAGGCCATTCACAGAAGGTGAAGCGTGAAGGGAAGTGAGAAACTTAAACAGCATCTCTTCACCTCTTTACCTGCAGTTGACCTCTTAATCATCACCTCTTTTCCTCCCAGAGCCAAAGATAGTCACCGCTGTTCACTAAGTGCTTAGAAAGAGCTAAAAGGCTCGGATCAGTACAAACGTGTGTGTGTGTGCGCTTGTGTGAAGGACAAACAGATTTCAAGAGGGAGAGGACGGCGACCAGGAAGAACACCAGAAACAACAATAATAAAAACATGAAGGGCTTCAGCGTCTAACGACTCGACTAATGAGTCACGTGAAGCTGATGACCTTCATATTTGTTCATATATTTATATCCAGAGGCGCTGCGGTTATTCATATTTGATTTAGTATTTGTGGGGAAAACATGAGAGACACTTGTGTTTTTAATCTTTCAGCCGACGTGTCCAGCCTTCAAGTTATTTACTCTAAATGTCTAACTTTACACTGAACGCACGCACGCTCAAGTCAAACGCTCGGGAAGTGAGTTCAAATACTTTAAACTGTTTTTTAAATATATATTTTTTTCCTGCCGGGCTCCAGAGGCTTCAAATGAAAGCGCGCACGTTGCCTACAAATGAGACAGAAAGTCAGCTTATAAAAATCTATATATTTCATCGCTATGTCTTTACAGTTCAATTCGACCTGAATAATTCAACCGTTCTGGACCGGCGTGGTCCCGACTAGTCTCATACACACGGACTCCTCTCCGCTCTCCATCTCCCACATCAAATCTATGTGGATTACCAGACGATAGGCCTGATTTCACATGGGCTCTGGCTATTAACGCTTTGACCTTGGATTTCAAACCAGGCAATTTGTCTAAGAGCTGGCACAGCCTTAGATACCCTCGCTGCCTCCATCCTGGCTCCACGATTGGTATGGGCGGCGGCTCCCCTACTGTCTGCCCGTCAGCCTCCATCCCGCCGAAAAAATGTCTCTTCTTTACCACTCAAGAGTTGTGCTTAAATTGCTGTGATGAACTACTTCAGATCTATCACTTATCCTTCTCTTTTCTCTCTCTCGCCTCCTTAGTCTCACTCGGATTAATCACTTGTCATGCATCTCACCAGGCGTCCACGTAGCTTTCTGATCCTCAATTTTACATAAGTGAGACCTGTCGCTTCCCCTTACTATCTCTATAAATCTGTTGTCCACATGGGGCAAAAGTCATACATAAACCTGGTATAAAACTGTGATCTATATCTGCATACACCGTCTATATGATACTGCTGCACATGTTTTACTTGTCCGATCCCAATGCCTGATTATCACCTTCAAATGTGGTCTGGCTGCAGTTCAGCGTGAGTTTTTATTTACTTACAAGATGAAAGGAGGCGTTGCGAGGATTTCAAACCAGCATGAAAATTAAATACATGACTTTTTTTTAAACATCAACAAACCAAAAATGTTGAACAAAGTTGAAGCAGACTAAAGGCTCGCGTTTAACCACTCAGAGATATTCACTGCAGCAGACTCTGCCTTGACAGTTCCTGGATCAGTGCTGCAGTAATTAATACTAAGATTCAATCGTGAATACTATCCACAGTACAAAATCCAAGTGACAAATCCCAGTGTTTTCTTTCCGGAGAGTGATGCTTACTTCTGGGTTTGGTCTACAAAAACACATTCAGCACTTTATGGGAAGTACTTCCTCCAGAGAAAAGGCTTCTTGGGGCCCAGGAACGTTGGCCTAGGAACTCAATTTAGACCCTGGTTTCTGTGGTGGAAACACATTAAAAGTTCAGGACATACTGAAAAAGTTCCTGGAGTCCCTGGAGTGAAATACTACAAGGCTTTATTGAAAAACAGACAAGAGGGGTCCAGAGAGAGTCAGTGTCTCTAGACTCTAGATTGTATATTATCAGCAGTGATATCAATCTATATATCTCTGTCTATCTTACTTAATGTTGCATAATATCATTTGACCTTTTCTATGATCAGGATCACCTGTCAGCATCCAAATCCTCTTTCCTGAAGAGTCCTATTCAAAATGGCAGGACGATGACAAACAAACACGGACAGCCGGAAGGATTTAGGAAAATGCATCCGAATGCGATTATTTCCACAGATGCAGTGCAATTGTCATATGATTAGGATTGACAGGGAATGATCATTTTGACCATAATTGCCATTTTAATTGAATAACATTGAAAAGATTATGGTGTGATGGGTGTCTGCAGAATATGATGTGCAGGACATTTTTGAATTCATTTTAGCCTTTAACAAATATTTGGAGAAAATTGCACAGTTCACCCAAATGTGAAGGTTTCGAACACCGAGCATGGATCCAGCCATCAGTTCAGTTATAAACAAGTCCAGCTCAGACATGCCGAGGTCTCTTCCCCTCAGCAGCACTGAGGCCCATTGTGGGAGCTCCATTCATGCATCAGTTAACCTCTCTCTCTGTCTGCAACAGTTTATCTGCAGTCCATTTACTTATGTGGCTATCGTAGTCTGTGTCCAATCACAGCGCTCCCCCCCCCTCCCGCCTCCCCTCTTCCCTTTTGTATCTCTCCCCCTCTATTTGTTCTCTCATTTGCTCTCTCTTTACTGTTCACCTCATTCCCTATCTCCAATGCCTCACCGGCGGTGGCTCTGTGGTTATCGGAGAAAATTACGCTTCTGCTGCAAACAAATAACTCTGTTCCTCCCTCCCCTCTCTTTCTCTCGTTGCATTCTGCTCAGAGGGGGAGATGGGAAAAAAAAAAGTGGCTCCAGTGAAATCTGGGTGCTCCTGGCCTTGAAGAATGCACCTCCATTAAGGATTTAGGGGAGAGTTAGCCAACAGACAGCTGGGCCTAATGGCACGGCGAGGCTAATGCAGTGCTAACACACAAACTACACACAGATAAGAGCGTGTACACACTCAAACAGACACCCTTTAATATCACAGCCTATTGACGGATGGCTTTGAGCATATGTTCTGCAAACATGGCAAACAGCAATCAGAAGAATATGGATTAAGCATCACTAGGTCTAAGCTCGTATAATCACCGGGGGCTTAATAGGACTGATAAAGGCCACACACACACACACACACACACACACACACAAGACACACACACACACACACACACACACACACACACACACACACACACACACACACACACACACACACACACACACACACACACACACACACACACACAAGACACACAGCACAGACGGGGCCCGGGTGGGAAATGGAGTTTGAAATGCTTTCCTGAACTAAAAAGCCCTCCGAATTGTATCTCTGATTGTCTACACGACTCAGCCGCTCAACTGTGTGATGCCGTTAATGCGGCTAATTGGAGACAGAGGGCCGCAGTCAGAACTAGATTTTAAAAGAATTGAAACTTCCAGACAAGCCTGATTCCAGCTAAACCAACACTCAGCAGCTAATTGATTACCACCACAGACTTTTGGAACCGAAGCCCGTGGCAGCGAGGGAGAGGAAGCATCTCTCCACACACTCGTCTCACTGTACTTTGAACAGAACGACAGAATGCAACGGGTTGATGAGAAGAAAGAAGCATCGTTGGATTGATCTGTGAGGGAGACCCGATTGACCTTCACCAAGCCAAGAATCAGATCACAGTGTAACCGTGAACCCACACCTGGCGACCCAGACAGAAGAGCATCATTAAAAAGCAGCATGTGTAGATATTCAGTTCACCTCCAGTAGCTAGCAGAGCATAGAAGTGCTAATAATGATATGCTAACACACTCTGCCAACATTTTTTTTTAAGAAGAAGTGACATTTTAGAAACACACATCTGCTTCCAACCTCTCTGGGTAACGAACATCGCCATGACAACCATGTTACCCATATGAAACGGTGTTCATCAGCAGATTTACTTTGTACAGTTGCAGATGTTCAAACTTTCCCATTTTTAAGGCTCATCGTGGACGAGTGAGTGAGAGGTCCTCCGGTTGTGGCTGTCAACTGTGATATAATGCAATTAGATATAAGCACCGTGTCAGCAAATTACCCACTGAAATGATCAAACTACGTCGTGTCGCCCCTTCTAGGAGACGGAGCCTCGGGTGGGAAGGACACCATGGAGCGCTTCACTCACGGAAGTGAGTGGAGGTGACAAGCGTGTGAAGGGAGGTAAGGTGAGGACAAGGTAACTCACAGGGGACGGTGCGGAGGTAGAGGTTGTCCCGGATGATCTGCTGCAGCTCGTGGTCCACCGAGCCCTTCTGGAAGCGTAGGTTGAGGTAGTGGCGCAGGTCCTTGTCTATCACGCCCCCTGGAGGAACACAAGGGACGGGAATCAGTAATCAAACCTCCCCCCCGTCAAATCAATCACTCCGACACGGAAGGGCGTGTTGGTTTTTCCCTCTCGGTTCGAGGAACCTACTCAGCCCCTCGGTCAGAAATGAGGCCGGCAGGATGCGTTCGTGATTTACTCCGAAAATAAATGATTCGACTCACTCTTGTTTTCTGTGCAATTTCCGAGCTGAGGAAGCTGAAAAACACTGCGGCGACAAATGACCCAGAAATCACTGGAAACCACAGCAAACAATTTGAATCCGCCAAATCCCCACAAACAAACACAGCCAACGCTAATGAAGACACTCTTCCCTCTCTCGGATTCAGCATCTGTCAAGTGCGGCCACAGATTGGTGGAGGTGTTAATTGGAGCGGTGGCCAAACACGTGTGGAGAAATGTCTACATATAAATCACCCGCGGGGGCTTTTTTTTTTTTTCTTCACCCTCAAGTGTCCTCCCCCCATCCCCCCTCCCATTCCTCTCCATCTCCTCCTGCAGTCCCAGTTCTGTGAATGGACCTCCACTTTAAACCAGTAAATCTCGCTTGCTCAGCAGGACGAAGGATGAAAAAAAAAAAAAAAAAAAAAGTGATGGAGGGAACGACAGAGAAATGGAGGTAGGAGAGATGGAAGGCAAGGGCAAATCCCACGGGGGAGCAAAGAGGGGGAGCGAGCTAAAACCAGCATCGACTCCAGCATCCCCCCCAGCCACCACCACCACCACCACCACCCAACAAATACTCCATCGCTCTACTCTGCCACACACATATATTCACCTATCAAACGGAGGCAGGACAGGAGGTATGAGAGGAGGGGGAGACGTCACTTAAGGGATTCCTCATGGTGCCGCTTACACCAACACACTTATCATTCGTGCTACTCCTCTGCATAGGAGTCAGGAAGCACAGAGGCAGATGGAGTGGGTGCACAGGCTGAGGAGACATTCGTCTAACCTTCAACATCCCTTTTTTTTAAAAAAAAGCAGAAACTTGGCACAGTGCCACACAGCGTTTAGCCCCCCCCCCTCTTCATTTTCCCTCCGTGATCCTGAGGCTGTAAGCATGATATGCTGAACACCATACATGTCAACAAACGCACACATGTGCAGACAGATGCATCTGAATATTCATACGCAATCGAGTGTGAAAGCGAACCGAAGGCGGACGGAATTGTGGGGAGAAATGATGGAGAGGCACATTAACTCAAATAATTACCTTGTTTGGGAAGTTTTCTGTCATATTGGGGAGAAATATTATTTAGCACAGTCTGGTTCTTCCCAAATACACGTACGCACGCACACACACACGCATCACCGTGCACTAATCCATCACAGCTGAACTAATTCACTGGATGCTGCATTATAATCATGCGAACCTGAATCACAGAGACCGGCTCGGTCTGGCTCTGTCCGAGACGTGCAGCAGCAAGACCAGCCAAATTATTATGATTATTATTTACATTTGCATGAGAAAAGAAGCCAAGCCCATGAATCTGCATCCTGAAAAGGTGAGAATCACATGCACATGCACACAAATGAAGAAATGGCACCTCTTGTGCGGACAGCGGTTGAGCAGCCAGTCTAGTGTCAGGGTCCTCTTTCCACAGGTTTTGTGATGCAAATAATCTCCGCTGGAGGAAATCTACAGCTGGATCTCTCCCGCTGGAGTACTGTCCTGTCCCTCGGGTCCCCAACTCTGTCTCTGTTTGCCCCAATCTGGACACTGCCAGCCAGCCGGCCACCACGGGGAGTCAATCCTCTCTCTGCACACGGCGGTGGAGAGATGAACCGGGAGAGCGCGGGAGAACGCGTGACTGAGAGACACCGAGGCAAAGAGAGAGTGTGTGAGAGAGAGAGCGGGAAAGGGGAGTAGTGTGTGTGTGTGTGTTGCTGCGAGTGAGGGAGAGCGACCGTTGAAGCGCGGCTCCGGCGGTGGGGACCAATCTCACCGAGATCCCTTTTTTTTCCCTCTCTCTTGGATCCCTCCAGATTCTCAGGTGCTACAATGCCCCCCGTCTGCAGCACGGGGTACTACATCTGTTTTATATGACTCGTTGAGATTAAAAGCCATCCCCCGTCACATCACATGCCCCCGTCGGCTTGGAGCCTGCACATGGCCTGGATCTGACCTCCCTCCACTGTCAACAACCACGTGGTGCTTCAGTCAAACAGTGTGCTGTCTCACTCCACAATTCCTCCTAATTATGTTGCTGTTTGTACAGAAGCTAGTGTTTTCTGGTGGCTCTTTTTTACACATTCTGGTCATGCAATCTTTCCATTCATCTCCCCCTCCTCTTCCCGCCTTTGCTTTGGTGAGGACACATTTTCCTATATTTATGTTCTTGTACACACATTTGCACAGCGCGGAAACGCAGCTCGACTTTGAGGACTACTACCTTGAAAAGGAACAGAACAATGTCAGATTTTATGGGTTGTACATCAGGATTTGAAGCGATAAAATGGAGAACATATGAAAGAGTGTGCAGACTTTGCTCATCTATAAATAAACACGCTGTAAGTCTTCGTGGCATAGATTCAACAAGGTGCTGGAAACATTCCCTCTGATTTCGCTCCATATTGACATAATAGCATCAGGCAGTTTCTGCACATATGTAGTCTTCAAAAACCTAAAGGAAGTCGGGCTGCCTACAACGGAGCTTTCATGTATCCCTGATCCGCTGTATCCCAAAGGTGCAGAACATCACCAGTCTGATCCGTTGTTACACGGTAGGATGGATCCAAGCTTCCAAGTCGGTGCCAAAATTCTGACTTTTCCTCTCTGGACCGTCTGTAAACATCAGAGACGGCTGTGTGTGAAAATAACAGCAGATCAGCAGTTTCTGAAGTACTCAGACCATCCCTTCTGGCTCCAGCCGTGCCACCTTCAAAGTGACTTTAATCACCTTTTTCTTTCCTCATTCTGATGCTCGGTTTGAAATTCATCACATGCCTTCGTCCACGTGCCTTAATCCATTGAGTTATTGACACGTGATTGGCCGATTAGATGTTTAGAAGAGGCCATTTTCATTCCCACACATCACAGAGGAAAGCAGCTAATTCCCCTGCTGAAGAAACTGGAACCAGAAATGTTTGTAATTTGAGCTTAATGACTCAAACTAGTGGTTTTCAGACTTCTCCAGTGTCAGCCGGAAAACATTTAAGCCCCATGTCCCAAATGCATTAATCAAATTGAATTTATTAATAAACTGGATTTGATTCAATTCATGTTAAATGCATTCCGTTTCGTGCAAAAGTTTAACTTCTCCCAAACTGTTTGAGTTGTTAGACATAAAGACAAGATGTTCCTGCTACATTGACTGTGCACCTGAGAGCGAGACAGGCTCCCTCATATTTTGAATTTAACTTGCATGTTTGAACGATGAGCATCACAGATTTTTGCTTCCCCGTCACAAATCTGTCCATTTTACACTCAGCGTGAACAAATATCACAAACACACTGTCATAGCTTCGCACGGGCCCGAGAATTCTTTGTTTTTCCATCGATCCCAAATAAACCACTCATTCAGCTTCAACCAACAGAGGAGCCGAGCTTACATGAAGCACAAGGCTCCTTTTACTGGCACCGAGCAGCAGTTAGAAAACACAGCTCTCCCTCAATATGACCCAATATCTGGCCATGCAACCAAAAATAGATTCTGCGTTTGTGTGTGTGTGCGCACATACATCAGCGGAGTCCAATTCTAGCAGTGGCTCCACTGGTCTGGAATCAGTGAGGTGTGTGAGAGCGAAGGAGGTCATTTAAACAAAATGTGAAGCTCCATCTCGTTGCTCTCGAGGTTGTTCCTCATCGGTTCTCGCAGCTCTGATGTCACCGCTGACATGTGACACCGCCGGCGGGGGGATGGAGGTGGGAAAGGGAAGAGGAGAACTTAGACATTGTGGGGTGCCTCAGGGAAAAGCTACTTGCTGGTGCATGAGCCAGTCGCTTCTGTGTCTAGCATGTTTGGGAGCCGGACGCAGCCATGAGAACTGTTTCCATAGACAGATGGCTGGATGAGAATCATTGTTGCTATGTACAGGAAGAGACTCCAACATCTAAGCTCAGCAGGTGTCATGTAATTCCCCCGGGAGGCCGGTAGAGAGAGAACAGCCTGTGGAGAGTCAGAAAACAAGCGAGCAGCTGGTTCCTCTGGGGGGAACCGAGGTGCTGTACTGCCTCCTACTCCGCCACAAACTAGTGAGATGGAGCAGCACTCTACTTTAAAGGCATGGCAGTTCTTAACACATGGCCTTATGTTCTTCCCCATTCATTTACTCACTGGGAATTATGCTTGCATGTCTGGTGAATTATGCATGGTTTATTGACTTTTGTTTGAGGATGCTGCTGCTGGCTGTCGCAAACACCACAATTACCGACACAGCACGAGCGCCGCTCGCTCTACTCAGGTCAATACTGTGCGCAGATTAAATAAGTACCAAACAAAGACTTTCGCCGCATTGTGGCATTGGAGTCTTCAAAGTCTCCTGCAGAGGTCGGAAAACTTTCTACGCTACCCAAAAAAGAAATCCAGCGTGGCGGGTGAGCAGACATAAGTCAGGGCTGGGAGCGCTGTCATCAGAGCAGCGCCGACAATATTTATCACACCCTGCTCTGAGGGCACCCGGCGGCACTCACATATGTGGCATTATCACACTGTGCGCATATGTGTGTGTGTGTGTGTGTGCATTTAAGTCAGGGGGAAGCGCCAGCAGACAGCTGTTTGGATAATCAGACTAATTAAAAGATCAGGATGGGCTTAAAACCTTGCCAGTTTCACCAGACGCACACTGTGCTCTGTTGATTAGTCCTCCAAACATGTATGAGGCCAAATCTGTGATGGAAGAGCTGGAATCCATAAACACCTATGGGTGTACACGCACACACACACACACACACACACACACACACACGAAACCCGTTTTGTTCAAATACTTCTGTCCCTGACGACAAATCACAAATGCATTTAAAACCTTCGGATCCAACTTGCAAAATAGACAAACAATGTATGTTGATTAATTTGTGGGATTAGTTGCTGAAGATGAAAAGGAAAAGTAAGCTCAAAACTGAAAGCAAATACACCGGTTTATAAAATCTGTGGACTACAGCAGCTGTTTGTTGTTACACAGAAAAACCTGCCTTTTAAAGAAACGCCACTAATTTCCTGGAATTCCAGCCTTGAAACAAACAGTCTCTCCAGCTCTCCACCTCTCCAAGTCCCACAGGTGATTACGCTTGTGTTAATGCTGACCATCTCCAGTTTGCCCATCGCCATGATAATTCACTCAGCCCACCAGCTGCCTCGACTGTGTGCGAATCTGCAGAATCTGTCTCCTGGTGGAGGAGACCTGGTCTCCTGGTCTTGCTTTCCAGTGGCCAGACTAAGCAGCATTGGAGAGCAGACTGGTACGTCACATTTCTGAACCTGCCTGAACACATGGCTCCATTTATCCCTTTCCAAACATGCTCTGTGTGCAGGTGTATTTTGACTTGGATAGGGCTATTACAGTTTAATGTCCTGACATCTGTATCTGGTGTGTTGCTGGAACAACGCCGGCGAGCCACGATGCTGGCTGAACTTCATCTGAACCTGCCTCTGCATTAAAGCCCCGTGATCACACAAGGTGCTCCACCTCCACCGAGCAAACTAATCTGCACGCGCGTTCTCTGTTGGGCGATTTGCATACGGGCCCAGGACTGGACGAACACAGGCGGTCCACCTGCTGAGGCTTTAATGAGTGAATGCCCACAGCTGGAGTCTGCATGTGGGAGGAAAATACAGTAGCACTAATACTAATACTGGAATTGGATTTCACCACATGAGCCCGTATGTGTGTGATATGGCTGTAGGATTTAAAATCCCAGAATAGTTTTCTTAAGGACATCAACCCACTCGGTGTGGTGTTTATCAAAACACGCTGTGATGTGTGCCACAGGTTAGAAGAAAGGGTGTCATACATAAGCAGGATAATATTGATTAATGATGGTGTTGACCCGCCACTGACCTCCATCAGGCTGCGCCGTTCTATATCAAGCCAACCATCAAAGAGGTAAAACCGTCCTCTGTCCCTGTACTTAGCTGTATTTAAACCTCTGGATCCTACCTTCGCCGCAGAAGAGAGCTAAATTTGGCTGCTTTTAGTGGCAGTTTTAGCTGAAAGCCACTAGCCGCTGCTGCTGCTAAGTACTCCAGCACTCCATTATGTTTCCAGGTATACCACCCTTGAGAAAGGTTTGTGTTACACATCGAAGAGAAGCTGGACAAGAGCACATGGTGCAAGATGTGGGGAGTACAGGAGTGAATTAAAAGTGCACACCTTGCAGCTTATCTCCTTTACAACCATTTCCCCACTGTTGTTGACTTGCCCCATAAACACAGCTATTTGTCCATTCCAACCTCACCCTAACACCTTATCTACAATAAAACATGTCTAAGTGCTACCCATGACTCCTAAACGGCTTCCCTTGGGTTCTACTTCATATACTGACCTTATTTTTGCACATTTAAACTCCTATTTTAAACCAAATATGTGAAATTCATAAATCACTGCTGCTATTTTGTAAAGTAAAAGCTACTGAAAAACTTGTGTACTTTGGAAATAGGTACATCATATTGTTAGACATCAGCAGACCGACCTGCACACACAACAGCTTAAAGAAAACTTTTACTATTCACATTGGTATTCATGTTATTCACAGCACAAACAGGTGTCTATTGTACTCAACACTACCCAGATATTGGCCTCTCTCAACTCATGACATGTTAATCACACATCGAATGAAACAATGGTTTGTAAACCAACGCCCAAACCCAGAACTGATAATACATAATGAGGGGAAGTAAGGGGCAATCAACACCTCTTGTGTTACAGTTAGTTAATGAGGAGTTTTCACGACATTAAGTTTTCAGTGACTACATGAACTAATTGTTCATTTAACTCAGGATCTGCTCCTTCTATCCCGAAACCTCCCCAAGCTTTTACTGTAATTGCCTTACGTTGTACTGCCGCATGGCCAGCCAATAACGCATCAAATAGAATTAACCCCTTCCACCTCTCCCCTCTACACCACAGAGCTGCTTTGTCTTCCAAGGGGGAGATAGTAGTGAACAGTAGATGCTACATGGAATCAAGTGAAAGCTTGGGATTTATTTCAGATGCAACTCAACAGTAAGTTGTTCTAGTCTATAAACGGGGAATAAAAACAAATTAATTTATAAATTAATTAAATAAAAGGGCAATTTTACTACTATACTATGCAGACTAACATCATCACACATTACAAGCAAGCTAAACGGATCCACAACAATCT
This sequence comes from Eutrigla gurnardus, assembly GCF_963514095.1. Classification (NCBI taxonomy): domain Eukaryota; kingdom Metazoa; phylum Chordata; class Actinopteri; order Perciformes; family Triglidae; genus Eutrigla; species Eutrigla gurnardus. The sequence goes on along the minus strand of NC_139932.1, from coordinate 8,627,026 downwards.
CAGCCTTCCAGTCACACCCAATTTCTGCATTCCCAAGATTGTTCAGGGACTCCAGTGTGCAGAAAACTGTTAAATAAGCGAAAATAACTGTTTTTTCCTCCAAACTGCATGGAAAGTGTTTCCCTCGCTCAAGAAATGCAGCCTCCTTCCCCGACAAGCTAGCATGAAATGGTCGGTACCGATGGATTCCTTCTCCGTATCACATGATACCAGGAGCTTTACTGTAGCTCTGAAACTGAGCCCGCTAAAGCCTCTGAAACACGGTGAAGTTGGCAGAGGACGCCGACGTCCGCGAGGAGCGGAGAACAACAAAGCCAGTCGCTGGTGGAACGCTGCTGTGTGATGATTCACCTGACATGCCTCGCTGTCTCCTCCCCTTCACTTCTTTCTGTTCTTCTCTTTCATTTCTCCTCCCACCTTCTTTTACTGTCACCTATTGTAGCTTATTTTTCTCCCCTCTTCCTTTTTTACTTGTCTCTATATTTGGAGAAGAAACATAATCCTCAAACGGGGGTTATCTATGTATTATTTTGTAGTGTCAGCAGTTTCAAGGAGCGACTGGAGGGGCTTTGTTTGCCTGATACAGTCTGTTGGAATGGGTCTGGGTTGACAACACAGACAAGTAAGTCAAAACCCTGACGCCTAATACAATGCATGTGTGACGCTAGCAAGTCGGCTGGGATGCAGGTGCAAAACAATTAATGTTTTGCACGTCTTTTTTTAGCTGCACGCTCCTGTAGAATATAAAAATCTAATGTGATGCACACTGACTGGAAAAAAAGGCTCAAAAACGAGGGTTTTACTTGAAGAAGCCTGAAGGGTCACTGATGGATGAGTCGAGTCATTGACTTTCAGGGGGCAGCCCTACTTCATGCACCACCAATTTCCCAAGGGTGCTGATGGACTTCGTTGTTCCACTTCTAGTATCCAGGACTCAAAGGTTCAGTCAGGGCAACATGATTTCAACAGAAACTTTTCAAAGGTAGAGGGAAAGTACATTTGTACAATGTTTTCACACTTTAGTTTAAAGAAGTTTGACTGTCAAATTCAGGCCACTGATCAATGGTAGACCATCTTGACAGAACTAACAAGCTAGAATATCAGGCGTGTGCCTAACGAGGGATGCATCAATCACACTTTTTCAGTCCTGATACAATACCTGGCTTACGGGTATTGGCCAATACTCGTGTACTCGTGTGCTTTCCTAACTTTTTTACAACAATTTAAATTCAACTGTAAACTTTTTAATGCATCAACAAAATTGGTAAAAACAAAACACATTTAAATCCAGTATATAATGTAGCCTATATAGTACATAAACATAGAATTGAAAAGATCCGCCTCGCTGTCAATGATTGGCCTGATACCAGATATCGGTATTTTTATTATTTTGCCACAAAACAAGATGAGCCACAATCAACAGTAACCTTCACACAACCCTAGCCACTGTGTCAATGGTCTACATTTGTGAAAATGTGTACTGGTGTGACTGGGCAGGTTGAGAAACAGGGTTGGACACTAAAGAAGAAGGCACTGAGAGTTAAAGAGTTAGAGTGAGATAAGGTGATTTCAAGTGGGAGAATCAAAACAGGGAGACGTTGCCAACAGAGCGAGCACGTCGAAGCTGCTCCCATATAACAGCTTTGAAGTCCAAGCGAGTGTGAAATAGCCTCACCTTGGTCGACTGGTGGAATAGTGCATCCAGACTCAACATGCTAATGTGACAGTGCCAGCAGCTCAGTCAGGTGGAAAACCTCCCCTCGCTTAACATGACAAGGATGCATCTGTTGTCAAACTGTCGCCTCAGAAACGCTGCGATGCTTCCACCGTTACAAGACACAAATAAATCCTCACCCCACCGAGGCTTTCAGGCATACGAAGTGGACAGAGTGGTGGAAAAAAAGGCAAAGCAGACAAACTCGGTGCTTAACAATTTGGTTGCCTTGACAACAATATTACGTTTACCACTGTAAAGGCAGCACTAAGAGACCCAGTGAGGCAAATCTCACACAAAGACGAATTTGACGCACCCCTGTTTTGTGTATCTGGGTGTGTCTATTACCTACAAGAAATACACCACAGAGAGATTCCAGCGCCTTCCAACCATGACACCCTGAGCATATATCGTACAGTAGTGTGATTTATTTGTATTAATAACGATGAGTCCTGATAAGAAAATGTGAATCCCTGTGTTGAACCACTGGAGCTTAGAGAAGTGATGATTGGTGCTGAGGAGAGGAAAATGGAGGCAATCAAGGGGCCAAGAAATAAACGAGAAAGAAGAGACGACGTGGTCGGCTTGAGGTTTCTCCCCCTGAGAGAGAAGCACACAGCGGAAAGAGAAGAGACTGGTAAAGATCAATATTGTGTTTCTTAATTGGGCTTTTATTTAAAACGCCATGTCTGCATCCCATGATAGAGCCATTTAGCTGTACTGAGCCATGTAAACATCCATAAAGCAGATGAGAGGGGAGGAGTAGGGCTTCTGACAATGTAAAGAGACTATATAATTGTGATTTGCACTGCAATTCTCATGCATAAATTGTATTGGTCTATTTTGTTGGTACATTGTATTGGAGATCTACATGTTGTGTGCAAAAATCACAAACCTGTTGATTATGAAAAGAAGATGTCGATAGATGAAAATGAACAATAACTTTATAATGGTTTATACAGGATCATTATAGCCGTTATAATTCAAAACTTTGACCTCTTACAGCTCATAAAGACAGATATAAGAACACTGTGACCAAAATAACAGCTGAATAAAATAAATGCAGTCAGACAGGTTTCACAAGTTAGCCAAGGCACACTGTAGTAAAAACTGTTGAGTGCATCCGATATTTTGGGTGCCCTAAGTTTTGTTTTGTTTACCTCAGATAAAGCTCATCCATCTATTCTCTTTCACTTATGCGGGTCCACAGGGGCAGCTAGGTTTTCCAGCTTTTCCCCCCGAGAACCCTGAGGTGTTCTCAGGCAAGAGATGCCCGACCCTCCTCAGCTGGCTCCTTTCACACTGAAGGAGCAGCGGCTCTCCTCTCCAGATGTCTGAGCTCCTCATTCTATGTCTAGGGCTAATAAAGTGGTTTAGATGAAGTGTTTACAAACGGTTTGATCGTCTGATCATAAACGATAGGAATCACGGCCAAACTATAGAAATAATGTTGTAAAAGACTGGAATAACCCTTTAGTAATGTACAGTTTATTAAAACAATGAATCTTTCAGCTCAACACAAATATCATCATTTCTTAGTTTACGAGTAAGGCGACATCAGGCTTGACTTAGAGATTGCTTTCCTAATTTTGCAAAACCAAATGTGAAAAAATGACATGGATCTAAATTTACAGAATTATTGTCAATTAAAATAATGGTACCCGATGTCATTAATTCATCTATCTGAGTCAGGATCGGGCCGTGTATCTCTAACGAGAAGCAAACTAATGCTCTTGTTTACGCTGCAGCACATTTCCGTCTCCCTGAAGCTTGACCATCGATGTCAACAGTCTGATTGAAATGAGTGATGGCTGAGTTAGGAGCAACCCCAACACAGTGGCAGGAACCCGGGGCTTATTTATATCAATGGGATGCGAGCTAATAGCCGGGCCGTAATGGCTGCCACCGGGCTTCCTCCTATGCGTCGTCACCGTTAAAGCACAGCGCTCATTACACCTTGCTGGGGCCAATTTGATTGAGCTAACCCAATCAAAGCCCAGGAGCGCTCCGGTCTGCTGAGCTCGGCAGCGGCGGTAATAGAAGCTGATGGGAGAAAGATTAAAAAACGCTGCTGCTGAGTCACGATATGCGCATCCCACATTCACGGCTACTCGCGCCGGCAGAGAGGAATTATGGGGAAACGGTACGGCAGCCGCCCGCGTATTTTTTTTTTTTTTCCTAGAACCGAGATGATATTCTATGCAAATGTTTCTTTAGCAAGGGTAATAGGGTAAAGTGGCGAGCTGTTGAATATTCCTTTTTAATTATCTTTTAATGAACTGTGACAATGTGAGGCTCAGAGGGGAAATGTGGATGAAATATTTGCTCGGAATTTAATTTTATAGAGGGGAAGCTGCAGGAGGCGTGTACAGTGATGTTGGCCTGATTTCAGACACACACACACACACACACACACACACACACACACACACACACACACACACACACACACACACACACACACACACACACACACACACACACACACACACACACACACACACACACACACACACACACACACACTGCATTCACAAGAGCTGAACGTAATCCATCAAGTCTTTCTCTCTCCACACACTCACACTCAAGTTGAGAGTGATTTACTAGTTCTTTCTCACTGACTCACCCTCAAACACACACACGTTTACGTCTCAGATTTATGGAGAGCGAGCCCAGAGTGACCTACACACTTGCTGTAGCTCCAACAACCGCCTCGTCACAACCTGCGCTGTCAAAACAGCCGCCACACACAGCCAATCACCGCACACTTCAAAGGCCTTTTTGCCCAATTGCATTTGGCAGCCTGACTCCAGATCACAGCTTACTGAGCGGAGCGGAAAACTGTTTCTGAGTTAACATCTCCCCCGGCAGAATGCCTTTTGTGGACAAACCAATACAGCGCAAACGGAAACGGAGACGCAAACATAAGCAGCGCTCACACCACACACAGCCAACACAGGCCTGCACCCCGAGGAACAGGACGCCCGGAGTGGAAGCTGCAGAAGGTGTGGATCATTTGAGGTAATCAAACACCAAGAGGGACCCACGTCAGGTCAGATCTCAACAGGATTTCAACATGAGCCCGTTTAAAGCTCCACTGTTGAACGGGGACCACTCAACAAGCTGTCATTTTGGCGCGCGGAGGAAGTTTTTTTGGGGAGGGAAATGTGTTCGGAAGCCTGAATGCCTACAGTGCATAATCAAGCAGCCAGTATCTGGGACGTAGTCCTAAGGAAAAGGTCATCTGCATAGTTTGAGAGATGCAGCATGCAAATCAACTGCTTTGCATTTGCATGGGAATGAAGCTATGTTCAGTTTTAGTCTCGACTTGGCTCAGCATCTGTGGTGGACGCAGCCTGACACAGTTTTAGTGGTTTGTGGTGACACAAACTTGAAGCTGCACCAATCTTTTTATTTAGATCAACACTGTTGCTTTTTAGCCTCTCGGATCATTATTTTGTTCAGATTCCCTCTCAAAGCTCAAACAGCAGATAAAGTTACTCCCTGGTGAACACAGTTGAGCTTTCTGCAGCTAAAGAGCCAGAAACTGACACTTTATTTCCCCTTTAAAAGCTAAAAAAACTGTTGATTTTTAATTTCCTGTTGAACAACTCGGTATTTCAGCTCTAAAAAAAGATAAAACACAAACTCTAAATATAGCACTCAATCCAGAGGGGACTTTAAAAAGAAAAGAGGCAGTTAAAATCTCATGAAGCATGCCCTTTTCTAACCTGCCCATGAACCGTGTGACTACGACTTTTGGACTACCAGCTCTCCCCGAGACTCCGATCCGTCTCACACACACATTTGTCACCGTACACTTTGTAGTTGTAGCTTTCGCCTGCATGTTCCCCCTGTGAATAAAGCTACAACCGGCTCATCCAGGTCTGCCCCTTCAGCTCAGCCAGTGCAACCGGTCAACCATCTCAAATTCTCCCATGTCACCCTGCGTGCAAACATCCGAGTCGCAGGCCGCCCGTGGCTGTCTGCACTGGATTCAAAGCACTGGTGCTGGCACACATAAAAGGCTGTGAAAAAAGCTGCAGTCCATAACTCAAAGCCAGCTAAAGACTCACAGCTCCGGGTATCTTCCCTCACAGACCAGGCAAAGTTCCCCTCCTAGTTTCCTTCCAGCAAACAATCACACCCCCGCATGGCCTTCTTCATAGCTTCTTTCCTACACGGTTATTGTTGACCCAGCAGACATTTAGGCCATTCATTAATGCAATTCGGCATTTTGTTGGCCCTTTATTGTTTAGGTACTCAGGTGGAGCCGACGAATGCAGACGGAAGCAATATCCTGATGAAAAAGAGGGTTTCCGTGTTTGTTTCTCAAGAGCAAATTCAAAGAATGCAATAATCAAGCGAATGGAAAAGTACTCCTCGTTGTAAAGACATCAGGACTTTGACCTTGTGTATTTTCTAAATCTGTAAATATCCCAACGGATGAATAGAACTGAGGGCTGCAGATCCATAAGAGACAGAAAAGTACATCAGGCAAGCAAACAGCACTTGATCAGGCGAGGCATTTAAATTCTGAGGGCTAACAATTAAGTGTAATACCCTGTAGAGCAAGAATGAGGAGGAAAACCAAAAACAAAATCCAAACAGGCCATTCTACTCTCCCAATAATGACTGCGCAGAGCATCTCATTGATTTTTCTGCATGCGAGAAGAGGTTAATTACAACCTCAGCAGCGGTCAGCACCACGCACTCGTCTGTAGGTAACAATAAAAGCCTGAGCACCACTAAGTGTGAAAGTATGGGGAACAAAAACACGAGAGAAGTTCTCATGCAATAAACGTCCGGCCGGTTCCAGTTCCATTGAACGCTTGGCACAAGGAAATTGACCCCAGTCTGAGTCTCTACAGCGGAGCAGCCGATGAAAACAGAAACGCTGTTTTCCCTTCACTGATCTATACCGCCCATTTATTTTCTAGGGCTCCCTAAAGTGCTTGATTGTGTTCTTGAGGGAGAGTGCATTTTTGGGGAAAAGAGCACTCGACATAAAGGCTTTCATGACTTCAAGAGCAGAGGAGAAAGGAGCTCTCTACAAGGCCGCTTTCAAAGCTAACCTTTGATACGAGCCCTCGATGTTTTGCATGTTCTAGATCTCATTTATTAGTCAACAAAATGGCAGAGTGGTTTGGTGAACTGGAAGCTGCTCACCACCAGCGGGGGCACGGCGAAGATCAATGTTAAGCAGATGATGGATTACCTGCGACTGCTCCATGATTTTAAATATAATAATAATAATTGAAGGCTATGACTGCATTGTTTATTACGAGGTTTGTCAGATAGAGGGTCTCGCTCTTGTCTGTCATCTCTTCCAACAAGATGTGTGGCAGAAGAAGCCACACACAGCGGCAGTAGCCATCTAGCTGCTTACGGTACGGCGTTGGGGGAGGGAGAGAAAAGGTGAGAAAAAAACAAAAAAGATTAAGGAGGTGACTAATTATTTACAAGTCGAATTATATGCGTGATATCAACTTTTCATTTTTAAAAATATGCTGCGGGATGCGTTGGAAGTAAAATGATTTACTGTTCATTATGAACGACTACAACGACTACTACTAAAAAAAGACACCACTCTATAAAAGCAAGGGAAAAGGCTTGCTTTTGTAGTTTATCTGCACCACTAGGGGAAAGTCCACCTGTCATGTCCCATCACTGTTGCATGCTGGTTCACGTAATCCAAGTAGCTGAAGGCTGCAGAGGACTCAAACTCCATCGACTGGTGAACCTCCTCTTGCAGCCTCAGCCTGGGACACCAATCCATGCAGTCTTGCAGGATCCCCCCCCCCCCCCCCCCCCCCGACTTGGTCCCGGCCGCCCGCCCGCTCCAATCGCCCGGGGCTAAGTGGGAACACGCAGCATGACATGAGAATGAGTCTCCAGCTCAGAGCCCGCCGCAGACGCAACTTCTTGCTCCACTGTTCATCAGCATCAAAGTCAGACCCGGTGACATTACTTCCAGTGTCTGGGCCAGTGGAGCTGACCTCTGACTACATCCCCAGTCTCCTCTTCAGACATGTTTACCGACGGAGCAGTGAGTCCGTTTCAGTTACAAATGAAACGGAGCCCAAGCTGCCAGATATGAAATTGAGCCGCCTCATTGACAACAAACACTTTCAGCCTTGATATTTCCTCTTGCGTGAAGCTCATTACACCTCGTTTCTTCTCTCCTCCCCCTGTCTCACCCCTCCCTGCCATAACAAGAGTAGTGTCTTGCAGAAAAGCTCCGGAGAGGGAGAGGTTCATCAGCAAATGGCTCCCTAAAACCCAATCTCATTTATATGCAGATGAAATAAATATTGATGTGCTGCCATGCTCTCATCGCGTGTCGCCTAATTGATGCCAGCGTTCTTGAATCACTCGCGCTAGGTATGACTATTGGCAAGAGGCTCGCTAGGTGATGTGACTTGTCGCAGACAAAACAATTCAGAGCAAGCACTTAAAGTGAACAGACAGGCAGACAGACAGTTACACGGCCCCCCTGAAACAAAGCAAACAAAAGAAGTGACATATGGGTGAGCGAGACCGACTGCCTGAGATGATTCATTGATGGGTGGGTGTGTGGAGAATACAGATATGAAGCGCTTTAGGATATCTCGTCATCCTCTATGGAGGCGCTCGCACAGATAATAGCTTACAAATGCATTTAAAAAGCCAACAAATGTTGTTTTGCATTACTATATGAGAATTCTGAAGAATGCATTTATAAAATAATACGACTCCCATAAGTTCCCAGAACTCAAAGTGAACACTTTTTTGTTGTCCTTCCAATAGTCTAATGGTACAAAAGGATATTCAATTTACAGCGATATAAAACAAGGAAAGCAATAAATCCTCATTTCTGACAAGCTGGAGCCAGAGACTGTTTTAGCATTTTGAGCCGTGCTGTCTGCCAGCCAGTCCTCCAAACCTGCAAAACAAATAAGGGTGCAACATAACACAACGCTCATGTTCGGATCGCATCATGGATTTGAGTCAAGGATCAGATCAAGAGAAAGCAGATTTTTGGTTGTTTTGTTTTGTTTTAGCAGCATAAGGCTGGAGATTATTGTATTTTCCACCGAAGCCGCCACCAAAATTACTTTCAACTGCTCTGAAGTCAGCGCAAACCGTCAATTACTAATCGATTCATAGCATTTATAGTTATTTGAATAGAAAACACACTTTAAATGATCCGGAAATAAAAGATTGTATTTAAGTTTGTGCCTATGTTAGGAAGATCAAGTTTCTTGCCAAAGACTACATTTGACAAGATTATACTGTACGTCATGTTAATGATATGATTTACTTGAACGCTTTAACGCATCGTAATGTAGCTCAATGGAACCTCCGTAGCGGTTAGCTCTGCCAGCCTTCCTAGCTCTCCACCTGCAGATTTAAACATAGATTTGTCCACATGTAGCGGCATCAAGGATCGGCGAAGCATTCATGCTTAGTGCACGATCACTTAACATCCGCCTTTAACCATCTGTGGTAAAACATTCATTCAAATTAGGATGGCTAAAGTGTTTAATTAATCTGCGTTTCACAACCGGCAACTACAGTCGGTTACACAAATAGAAACTTCCATCTGTTTCGTGTTTACTGCTTTCATTAAATAGACATGGCACTTTTAACCAAAGCGCTTAAAATGTGCCTCCCATTCACCCATAGACACACATACACACACACACACACACACACACACACACACACACACAAGCACACGAATCAATACCATGCAAGACCCTAACCTGCCCACTGGGAACCTTCTTGCCCAAGGACGCTTTGGGGATGGAACCGCCAACCCTGCGATTAGTAGTCCAATTAGCAAAATGTTACTAGTAAACCAACACGGTGAACATGGCAAACATCATACCCACTAAATATCTGTAAATTAGCATACAGATGCTGGCTTTAAGCCCAAAGCACCACTTTGCCTAAGTGCAATCTCACAGAGTCACTAGCATAAGCACTGGGAAAAATAATCGCCTAATCGTTTTTGCAGTAAATACAGTCATTTAAAGATTTTCACATTTGAGATACGACGTTATTCTATATTCCGGCAGATCAGCTTAATTGCCGTCTTCCTCAAATCGAGTTAACCGTCCAATTATCCGATGGAGCATGTCTGCTGTGCTTCCGTGTGGCTTGCTACGAGTCGTGTGATCAAATCACATAGCAATCTGCAGGTGACTGTCATTAGCTGAAGGACCTGCAGGAACGTTGTCAAGCACACAACAATTAAGGTAAAAGCGTTAATTAGTTTGACTCGAGCCGGCTGCTGTCTACGTACAAAATGGAGTAAATACATTTCAAGTACAGGATGATACGCGGGGAGACGATACGCGGGGAGACGATACGCTCTCGTTGTGACTCGTATTAAGAGGTTTAACAAACACTCAAGTGCCTTCGAGAAGCTACAGGAAATCAGGGAGAAACATTGTGCTTCAGGCCACACACTCGGTTATCAGCAGCAAAAAACGTCTCCTGATATTCATGAAAGTCAGTGACGTAATAAGTAAGAGCGTCATTCTGTTTTAATAAGCACTAGCCTCATACAATCCTTCTTTTAGTCTGTTCTCAATGAGACATTTGTGACAATCCATCAGAGAGCTGTGGGTACGCTTAGTCAATAGACAAAAATCAATCAGCAACAACTTTAATAATTCATCATTTTAAAGGTAGCCTGCAGATACTGCAATACAGTCGTGCTTTGGTTATGTTTTCTCACCCAAAAGCACAGAGGTTGAACAAACGTGAACAAGCATATCCTTCCTTTCAAACATTTGCAAAGTCGATTATGTTAGATATGGTATAAATCAACAAGTCTTCTTCCTCCCTGACATTTCCTCTAGCACACGGCTACATTTCTTAAAGGGATAGTCCGGGTGTTTTGACGTGGGGTTGTTTGATGTAAATTCATTTTCCATTCAAAGAAAAGGGACAAAAATACTCTGCGTAAGCATTTTCTCAAAGTGAAAATCTGAATCAGCAAAATACCGGAACACAAATTAGAACTAGCTGGGAAAATTGCAATAGGTACATCTGTAAATTGAACACTGCAGAAATCGATCGAATATACACTTTGTTTGCAGGGATTCTTTTACAAAGAACAATATTGAGTGTCCTCCACGAAGCAGCATAAAGAGAGCGACTTGGATCAGCACCCTTATCGGACAAATAAAGAGCGTGATGCTGATATCAGGTCTGACATTTTGATATGGGGGACAATGTGCATCTAGTAGAAAGTGTGCCGTTAGTTCAGAAGCAAAGTTGTCCAGCGCTGTGCTCCAGCAGCGAGCGCTGCAGAGGGAGCGAGGGCCTGAAGCCCCAGTCCTATTTTCAGCTTCACTGGGCAGACAAGAGTAGAGAGCTGGGCCAACTCAGGGCAGTCAGGATCAACCCCAGCCAGCTTTAACCCTACACACTCCACTTCACACGCATACGCACACAAAGTGGCTCGCTCCAACCGCCACCGCTCCAACGCAAGGCCTACACGCAGCCGTGGGCGCGACTGACATCGGGCATATAGACCCTTTTACAGTTTGTAAGCAATGATGGTGCATTGAAGTGTGCGCATGCAGTTTGGCAACGGAGGGCAAACGCTTGTCAAGCTATGCAAGGTCATTAAGCAGCGGAGATCACGAATACGACCTTTAACAAATGGACTTTTACAGATCTGGGTGCTATTAATGTGTATTCATACGCCACTTTGTTTGCCAACTAGGGCTGGGCATCGTTCCAAAATCTTGGATTCTGAGTCCGATATTGATTCCTTAAATTCTAAACAAATACCACTTTTTCCCAATACTTTGAGTGAATGAAAATCTCATAGCCTAATTCGTCGACCAATTATATTTCGCTTCAGATCTGCTTAATTAACATGAACTGCTCTGAAGATGGACAACGGCCCGATGCTGATGATTTTCAAACTATCTAATTCAATTCATGTAATTAATCATGAGAAGGATGAGTGTTGAAGGAAGACAGCCCACTGCTAAGTAGCTGCAGTGACAGTGAAGCTACATAAAAGTGCACGGCCGTCAGTGGACACATTCTGCAGCATCATTAACTAGCTGCCTGTTGTTAACCATCGACACATGGGCTGCCAGGCAGCGTTACACATGGCTATTTGGCTCGCGATTGATTGTCAAGTGAAACGTCACGGCATTTCACCTCATTAGAAGCGATCAATCGCATTACATTAGAGTCAATGCCATTTACAGACGTGTTACCACTGCGATGGAAACGCAAGTGCCGATGTTGGTAAAGTGGTTGCTAGGAGACATCAGTAGCCCTGTCCAATCAGAAGAATAGGAGTCCCTTTGCCTTTTCGAACCCCGTCCTAATACACATGTATAACATTTGAACATCTGTGCTGTTCAACAGATTGTGTTCCCTGTATAACTGAATTAGAGTGGTGCCTCTCAGTCTTAAACTAAAGGAAATGCCGGGATGTTACAAAGGCCTTTTGTAAATGTGTTGAAATCCTTCAGTGCACATTTGCATTTCATGATATTCTTCCTTTTTACCCAAACCCAGCTTTACCACCCCAGCTCATTGTTTCAAATATTAGGAGACTGTGAAAGGCCTTTCTTCTGTAACACACTATTGATCCTTTGGAGGAAAGATTTGTCTTTTTTCCTTTTCGCCTGTCGGGCTTCGCAGCTCAAGTTAAAAGAAAAAAAACAAGCTTGTATTCGGTTTTCAGCGTCACGTTCAAGGACAAATCAGCAGGTCGTGGCTATTTGCTGGGTCATTGGAGGGGCTATCATGAATTTTCTTTTATGTTTCTCATAAAAGCTACAGTAGAGGCCACGGGAGTCATGCGTTTGTTGTAAAAACACCAAACAACATCAGACCCTCTTTCTTTCACGGCGTTTGATTCTTATTTGTGTGTGAGTGACCGATCAGATCTGAAGACATGTTGTCAGCACGCAAGATTAAACATTTATGTGGGGCGGAGAGTCTGTTTAAAGAGCTGAGCCACCCCTCGCCTCTCATTTGTACTCCTTGTATTCTTCTGCCTCATGTTTCACGTCCCATTTCTTTTTTTAGGTGAATGCTATTTCTGCATGCAGGTGTGTGCTCGTGTGAAAGAAGGCTGCGTAAGCATGAGAGTCAGAATGTGTGTGTGTGTTCAAAGTCGACATCAATGCTGTGTGGCAGAAGAGGGGGGGGGGGGCTACAGATGACTGCAGCTCGAGACTGCCCTCTATGGGGACTGACAAGCTCAGATGATTCAGCAAGCAGATAAAACCCAATCACACTAACTGCAAGGTAATGAGACATTTTTCAGAATAAGAGGAGCGTGATTCATTGCTGTGGGTTTCAAAGAGCCTCTGAGGTCCGACTGCTTTCAAACTTCTCTAAAGATTCAAGCTTGTTTTCCATCAACAAGATGACTATAATGAAGAACAAACATGACTTGAAGAATGCTATGATCAGAAATTATCCCGTATGGTGTTTTTGGAGTGCAGCCAGCGATTCGCCATCAATTATTTCCAGAGCGATGTTAAAAAAGTGATGAAACCCTCAGCTTTCAGCAGGTATTGGATTTGTCCATTTTAAAGTTTTCCAGACATAAATCATTCAACGGAGAGCATCTTCACAACTTTGCACACACCTCGCGCACCAGGAATCAAAGGACATTACTTGAGTGGAAATATAAAACCACCACAGGCAAGTTTGGCTTTTACAGCGAGGTCCACTCAGGCCCTCGTGATCTGAAATACAATTTCCAGTACTGAATTATGGGTTTACACAGAAAGGAATAAACAGCTTTTTCTTCAAAGGCAAACATGAAAGTCTGGACTTACAAAGTCACATGTCTTAGGGCAGGAGGCTGTCTGGAGGGAAGCGAACCAAAAAAAAAAAAAGACTTGTTTCTACCTGAATTCACGAGGAAGCAAATCATAGCTGTGAATTGATTTTTAAGGAGTAAATTTGGACTAGGGTGTTGTTGAAAAGGCCATTTTATTTAGCCACCCTATGACTATTTCTCATTACTTGCGGATTACCTCTTGAGTCCCTTATAATAAGGCCGGTGCTAAAGACAGTAATCACACTCCGTCAAATGCGGCGAGGGGAACAATGCCCTCATACATATAAAAACAGCAATTTTCTCCAACTATCAACTCGCGCTGCGGAAGAATTTGACTGCACTCCCTGCACTGGAAATAGGCAGCGACAGCATGATTGTATAACTCAACAAAAGGGCTGAACACGTCCATTAGGATGACCCGCTGAGCTCTTAGATGTAGGTTGAGAAAAAGTCTTGAGAAAGTTGAGAGTGCTGCTGTTTCCACTCACGCAGGAAGTACTTCCACCTTTTATTAGAGAGCTACGCTTGGATATCCTTAATTATTCAGCAGCTCTGAAAGTGGGATCTTTATAAAGTAAAACAGAGCAGACGTGATAATGCAGAGCTCTCTTCTCCGTCTCCGAAAAGACTTTGATGTCTTTTTCTCATCTGAGGCTTAAAAAAAAAATCATTCTGATGTCGGAGTATAAAAAAGAAGAATTTCTAACAGTGGAATAATCATTTCTGATAAAAATAAGACTCCATCTCTCCACTGACCTCCTTTTGACTTTTTGATCATCATACTTATTTTCTCAGCTCAACTGTGCTCAAGTATACAAACATTCATGAGCAAGACCCAGCCGAGGAAGTAGAGGTCACTCCTCTGTTCAGGGCTGCATCCGTATAAAACCCCTTCACTAGAAAACAACACATACCTACAACAATGAATTATTTTGCGAGGCACTACATCTCAATCTGATCCCAGACACGGTCTTCAATTCTTTTTGTGTCAAACCTGTCGGGTTCAATTACCCGGAGCAAGTGTTTTTCCGCCGCTCGCCCCACTTCTGTATCCTAATTGCTCATAAACAGTCGGTGCCCGGAGTTCCCAGGTGCAGTTGCAGTGGCAACTGCGCAATTAGTTCACAAATGAGTGGCTTATATTTGTAGCCTTGCAACTCTGAGATTATTCATCTCCCGGAGGTGGCCGGGGAAGCAGCCAGGAGATGCGTGCTCAGCACTCACCTGCTCTACAAGATGAAGTCTACAAGCAGTGTGAGTCAGACTGTCGTGACCTGAATGTAGGCCTGCGTCATATTTCACACATCACATGACAGACAGGAGGTTGGTACACGAATAGATGATTCAAACACTTATTTTTTTTTTACAGTACAGTAGAATTTGAGTGATTTATGTGGATTTTGATTGATAAATGTTTGGAAAAGTAGCTGATAAATATTTAGGGATCCACTATTGCTGTTTTGTACATGTTGTGAAGTCAGAGATACATCTGGTAATCTAACGCCGTCCAATAGTTCATAACATCATCCAGAGGGGCTCTGGGAATTTCACTGAGCTGTAGTCCTGTGACTAGCAAGACGCACATCGGCTGGTTTACTACAGCGGTATGAACCAAAATAAACTTTTCTTGTGATTTAATTGAAATAAACGGATAAAAATGATGCTGAAATAACTATATAATGATTACAATTTGTAAAAAGTTTGTATCATGGTTTGTAAGGTCCGTCTGCAAGACGACAAGCAATTTTAAAGTGCTTGTTTTCTGAATGGAGTTCGGATCGATCCGAGCTAGGCTATGCTAACACTGTAGCTGCTCCACCAACTCTTAAAATAACATCATCTAGATATAAATACGGCAGCGACCTTGTTGTTTGTCACATAGACAGTCTCTGGTTTATACCCAACTACACATCGTTTGGTTTACTCTGTACTAATGGGAGGTTCGATCGTAGACCTCGGGGAGACCACAGACCTGATTCATCGATGACAGGAGGAGAATCACAATGCTGATAGGCTTTTGAGTCACAGCAAAAGTTGAAATATTTCTTGCCAAACCAAAAATGTGCCTCATTCACCAACACAATACACAAATAACTTGTGTTTTAGGGCAGAGAGCATGGACTTTGTTGCAACAGCAGTGATTTTGAATAAGTCTGCTCCTCAGGTCACCTTCAGCAGTGAAACGTCCCGAGGCTTCATCGGTACACAGGCCAACCGTCTACGACACGGAGCCCCAAAGGCCCATAATCCTCCACCTGAGAGCTGCTGCAGCCCCTCTGATGGTTGTGGCTGTGTTGTTCATCATGGCTTAGCAACACACTGTGTTTATTCAAGACAAATGACACTTTACATTCCCCCCGACAGCGTTTCATATCAAATTATATTCAAGTGAGCTCCTTCAGTAGTGAACCAACACAAGCTTTATTCTCCTGAAAACAAATCAGCTTCATTTCCACCAAGATGGATGCTGAAGGCGAAGCTCCCAGTTTTAATAATCATAATACATTCACCTGAACGTTGGGACACATTAATATGCCTGCCTCATACACTCGTAGAGTAACCATTTTCAATAGTCTCAGAGTTTTCAATTTCAGCATTAGAGGCATAATGACATCTATTTTTCATTGAGATTGGCAGAGGACAGAGAAGTCAGATGTAAGAGTGTGAGAATAATTATTTGGGTGAAAGGAGACGCCGCTCAATGTGGAACAGCCGAGGATTGTCAGACGTGAGCTCAGAATTACTCAGTTACATTGTGTTACTTCATTTTGAATGAATCAAAGGTGTGTGTGACAGAGTCAAGTTCTTCACACACATTTCTTTGCTGGAATAACAAACCGTTAAAATGCAAGTGGCCTCAACCTTCTTGGTTATTGCATCCAAACAATAGTGATTTAACAAGTTATCATTCAGAGAGCTAAAGATGATGAAAATAACAAAATCCGAAAGGTTGACTTTTTTTCTACTCAACAATCATGACATGAACAGCAACTGATTACATTCACCTTTGGGCCTTTGTGGGGTTTAGGGGGCCTGTGAGGATGCAGCTGGTGTACGGAAACAGAAAAGAAAATCCAGCTGTTTTTTTTTATGTTAAAAGAAATCATCATGATGAAAATTCACCTTAAGAAAATATAATTTGCAATGCAATGTATTACAGAAATTGCTTTTTAAAAAGGGACTAATACATTTTATTACCCTAAGGTTCTGATCATTTGACGGTTTGTAATTGTTTTAAACAACAGTAAAGTGTAATCTATCCATCCATCCATCCATCCATCACTGGATACCAGGATATAGGACAAGGATAGCTATGGCTATGACTACAGTCTAACTGTAGTTACCAGGATCTGAAAAGAAAACACCACGAGGGAAATGTTTGAGATTTCTCGAGTTTCCATTGATTTAAACTTAACAATTTAGGTTTTAAAAGTTAGGTAACTTTTCGGTAGCGCAAAATTCATTCTATTCAACTACACTCATCACAAGATGAGCTCGTTTACTGGTGATCGGCGTCTTCTGGCAGCAGGAAACAACAGCGTTTGGGTGCAATGCTAGAAAAAGATAGATAGAAGCTCTTTGTCATTGCCTTCTAAAGGACTCGTATATATGGAACGCCACAGAAGTCATAATTTGCCTGTAATCGTCATGAGGACAATTGAGACGAACAATCAACTCTTTGAACATTCATACATACAAGCATTTAATCATCTGACAACCAACACCCAGCAGGATGATATCCAAAGCCACTACAACATTATTCATTTATTCAACTATTTTCTACACAGCCGCCTTTATGGCTGTTTTAGCAGCATTTAGGTGATTAAAAACTGCTTTTAATGTTTAGAAATGATTGTGGTCATGGTTAAACAGAACCGCCGGCGTGTCAGACATCTTTACTACTTGCACTTAATCCAAAATATACGCTCTGGTTTTAATATATGCATCTGCATCACATATTTCCACAATATGTGCGCAAACGCAAGGTTGATACGCAATAAAACACTTAACTCCATTACAATTCACGACATATTTTAGGGTTCATCATTATTTTAGCTTCTAAACTTTTATTGTGTGCTCATCTGACCTCGTTCTTTGTCTTCATTGGTTGTGATGGCATGTTTTCTTGTTTACTACTGTTTATTTATTCATTCTGTATTGTGTAATCCTCATCTTAAGGTATTAAGTATTTTTTTAAAGTGGGACACAAATACAGTTTTCTTTTTTTTCTCCACTCTCTCTCAAAGCTTATCAGAGCCTGAAAGAGCCTCAAGTAAAGAGAGTAACGACCAGAACCAGAACATCCTGCTCCACAATGGACCCAGATGCAAAAACCAGCAGCCAACAGGTTTTATTTCCTGTCTGCAATGAGAAACGACCGTACGCTGAACGGATGGCACATTATTGAAGCTGCACTGAAAGTAAACTATTCTTAGTGAGAGAGTGGGCGTCTTGCCCTGTTTCTGCAGGGCTTTCATAGAGGGATGAGCAGAGCACACTGTCTGGCATGTTGAATGCACATGCACACACATCGACAAACAAAAGCAAACGGCAAATTGCAGCTATTCACAAGTCTTTACACACAAACAAGCGTTTTTTTTCTCCCTTCTGACGTTGAAGTTCTGGTCCTGGATCTGCTGTAATTGCTGGTGCCTTTGCGACACCAACAGAGTCTTTGACAGTATCCTTGACGCACTAACTTGGTTATTAAACGCTGGCAACAGGCAAAGCCTCCTCCTTTTCCTCCCAGTAAAGCTCCCAGAAAGGGTTGGCAGCCAGGAAGTACAGACGTGAGATAACGCTAAGAAAATTAACAGAGAGAAAGAGGAAGTGAAATGCAGGAAGAGCCTACACCGAATACTCTACGACGAAAAAGAAACATTTGAGATTAGATTATGCGAGCGTGCGCGAGAGAGGCAAAGTGTGCGAGCTCGGCAGAGGAAAATCAGCAAAGCACCTGCAGGCTGAGACTGAACTTATTTCACTTATTTCGCCTGTGTTTCCACCCAACTGTCAAGAACATTTTAGGGCCAACTTATGAAATGTCACACACGAAAAAAAAAAACACATTCCACCACCTTTTCTAACCAAATGAATAAATGCATTTCCTGAGCAGCTAAATCGAGGGAAATGCTTCCATAAGAAAAAAGGTTGAGTTGCGTATGAATTGATGGGGGAAGTTATTATTCTTCTCTTTTCTCGGGGAATGTTTACCATATTTTACCTGAAGATGAAAACAACAAAAGCCACGTGATTAATGCCCCAGTAACACCCACGACGAGCACCTCATATAGCAGCGGGGGTGACCTTTCTGGGACCGTGTGGTGGGCACGCAACATTTCAGATTGCCCAAAGTCACTTCTCAGCTGCTCTGCCATGTGACTCAGACATTTATTGGAGCAATAATACGCTCATTAGAACATTGATTTCTTCCTCAAAATGTGCATTTTCCTCTCATTTGAGCTCAGATTTGTATGAGGCGTACGCAGCTGGAGCACCCTGGGTTTGCACTCGGTGGACTGAAAGACAGCAAACAGAGACGGCAACGGAGATCGCAAGAAATGGTATCAGACCGTCACAGCGTTCGCATCCCTCTCAGGCATTACTTCCATCTAATTTGTCTGTAATTAGATGACCAGGGTTTATCCTACTGGGTGATTAATTGCTCAGAAAGATGATGAGTCCATCCCCCCCACCCTCAACCTTCCAAGTAACCATGGCGATGAGAGTGGTGCAGTAATGTGAAGGAGATGCTGGATTGACACACAAAAACACACACAACTACTACATAAATGCTTCACAACCTGATTCCAGCGATATGGATGAAATCTTATATCATACCCATGTCATTTTACATCTCCACACAGTCAATTCTATGGAAACTCAACTGAGAAACTGTAGCAGGATGAAAAACAAAAAGAACTTAAATGAAAGTCAATCAACGCTAAATTAATCTACCACAATTCTGATCATAAATGACTCGTTTTAGACTCTTTTTAAAACAAAAAAAGACCAAAGATTTACTGGGTCTAAAATGTTAATTTCTCTGATAATATAGTGAATATCTTTGGGATAAAACAAACTATTTTAAGACGTCGCCTTAGCCCTTGGGCCACTTTGTCAACGTTTTATTCCGGAAAATAACTGTGATTTTAATCAATAATAAACACATGAATCATAAGTTGCAGCCTTAAAATAAATTGAAAGAAATGGTAATAGTTAGTCAGTTAATCCATCAAAGTAAACAGCAGCCAAATTCAAGGTACTTCATTACATAAATGCAGGGTGGAAAGAATCGGGACAAAATACCATAAATAATATAAAAAATAAAATAAAATTATGTTCAAATAAAAAATGGTCTGCCAAAATTTCTAATGCTACACCATCAGCAATGCCTGGTGACACACAGGACTTTTAGACAGGTGTTATTTTTCATTCAAATGCTGCCAACTGATCATTGTGTGTGTCAGTTCCAGCTAAAGGGTAACATCTGCTTAAATTTGGTATTTTCAAGAGTAATGTAGTAAAGTTGCTGTTTGCCTGTTTGGCAACAGACCAGCAGGAGTTCAGACCAAATTGAATTGACTTCAAATGAATCTCTGTGGATTTGCTTGGAGGAGTTTTCGTTTGGTTCTTGCAGTTGCAGTCCGAGCTTCGACAAAAAAAAGACAGAAATAAACTGTTTCATACAACTACACTCTGCAACCCGGTGCAGCCAGGGTTTCACATTAAACAACAAAATACATTCTTTGAACACAAACAAGACGGTATATGGGTTGAGTTTGTACCTCAAAAAACAACATTGACAGCTAACGCTAGCACTGTGCCGCTATTTTAGAGAAGTTACAAAGTTGGTGGTACCTCTAGCAGACGTTACGGTACTGCTGCGACTTGCCAGTCAGTCTCACTCTTCTTTCTGTGTGGGAGTTTGGAAATTTGCCCAAAATTTGCCTGGATTTTAGAATTATCTGTGAATATAAAAGGCCTGTGTGTCACCTCATACACCACTTTGGGCTAAAAACCTATTGTCGTTGTCCGAACACGTCTGGAGCATGTTGGCATCCATCAGACACACAAACGCACAGCAATAACCTCACAGACGATGCACACACGAGGAACAGTTGGAGGCAGGCGAGCACCGTCTCATCTCGACTCTGCGAGGAACTTCTTACGATGCGATGAGAGCATCCCATCACTTCCAACCCGCGACAGATGATGTGACGGTACCAACATGCTGACACGCAAAGCCTGAAGATTATGGAGATGAATGGAGGTGGCTGACCACGGCGTACGCAGGAGGCGGCCAGCAGAGAGTGAGACGGTATACATTTAGATGCCGATGCCTCGGGGGGTCTCAAGGGAGCTGTTACGGTTGGAGAGCCGAGCAAATATTTAAGTGTTTGGTTTGCAACAAACATTACAGCTGAAAGCAGTTATTTAACAGATTTAGGGGGGTATGGATGTAAAATGAAACATCTCTGTGCAATTTTTCAATACAGATTTTTTTGTAAAGGCAGATTTTTCTATTACATGTTTTTTCTACAAAGACAAAGAGGTGTAGACTTAAGTATAACCAGTGCAAACAACCGGGATTTAGGACGCTGTTCACGAAGCAGAGCTAATGCTTTCAGTGCAGAGGGATGAATGAGTGAAAGGCTTAAAGAAAAGTCACTTCCAGCATATGCTTTCTTTTCAGCAGAGAATAACAATTTCCAAGAAGAGAGCGCTTCCTCTTCCAGGAAGCAACGGAGGTGTCCAGCAATCTCAAGATGGTGGGGGGTCAAGCTGAGGTTGTGGTTCCCACGTCGACCATGAGGTTCCCCGGAGTGAATGTGACTGTGGGTGAGTGGGTGGGTGTGAGCCTGCATAATCTGCATGCTTTATCAATGCGTGTGTGTATGTGTCACTTGTGTGTTATTGCAGCACTAAAAAAAGACAAGTCTGCCAGGGAGTTAAAACGATTTGTCATGCTACGACACGGGCCAGAAGCAGTTGACTAACAGTGCCAGCTGCTTGGTGAATTAGAAAAACCTTTGCCAGATTCTAAACCGGGAGTAGAGTCCATACAATACAATGCATAACACTCAATGCTCTCATATGAGAAATGTTCCATGCACTGCAGTATATCTCCCGATGAGGCTGCAATGATGCAGGAAAGAATATAAGCAGATTCATGAATGCATCGTGAGGAAATGTATCCACCACAGCTGACCTTTGAAAGAACTTCTTGCATTACCAAAAATGTCCTTGATAAAAGGGATGGGCTTGAACCTTGAAATCTTTAGCTCTGAAGGCAAAAGTCTCACCAAATAAAGATTAAAATGCAATTTAATTTCAGAGAAGAGGATACAAAATTCCTTAACACGTGAGGCAGAAGTGTTTGTAACTGTGTGTGTGTGTAGCTTTTGGGAGTGTGACCTTCTTTCAACCGGCAAAAAAAAAAAAAAAAGTAGCCACAGCAAAGGTTACAAGATGCAGAACTCACGGAAAGATAACAGCCTGCAACCATTTGACATTTTTCAGAAAACTTTATTCTCCTGTGAGAGAGAAACATCCGACGCCGTTTTGGCTCTTTGGTGTCAAAGCTCGCCGGCCGACCTGCCCGCCTCCCTGTGTGTCAGATGAAATTTAGAATGCACTACCTTCTCCAAATCAGATCTGCTGAGGGCAGCATCTCGGCCTGATTGAATCCCAGCTGAAATTCCAGTTCCGGGCCAGCAGCGGGAGTGCATGGCCACGCTGTCCAACTCCCACGTGTGACTGTCAAACCGGGGTTTGATGAAAAAAGGCCGCAAGCTCATTTGACATTCCTTGGATGAATAAAAAAAAAAAAAGGTGAAAACAGGAATCTGCAGCAGCGCTGGCGGCCGCGTAGGGCTGGACGTAGATGCAGCAGTGCTCAGCAGGTGTAATGTTTACCACTTCATCCATCTTCGGTTAGCATGTTAGCATGCAAACATTTGCTAATTAGCTTTAAAGGCAAAGTACAGATGAGGCTGAACGACAGATAAGCACTGCAAGACCAAGAGCTAAGCTGCTAGCCCGGCTAAAAGAAAAATCTCTCATCAGCCTTAATCACAAGACGTGGCTGCAACACAGAAGAGCTTCTCATCCTCCCTAATTGAGGCCCCTAAGATTTGCTCTATTTGCATAACTGTCACCTTTACGGTAATGGAGGGAGATATTAAGTACATTTCCCCAGGGAAAACCTGCAGGAATCAGCATAACTTAAGATTTCCTCTGGCCCCGTCCAGTTCCAACTTTGAAAAAAGGAAGGGATTCTCATCTTTTGTGGGAAAAAAAAAATCTTAAAGAAGAAAATAATTGAGCTCAATGTTGATTTTGAAGCACCACGAAACCAAATGTGTGGCAGAATGCTTTAGAGGTCAGGCGTAACAATCCCACACCAGAGCAGACGCAGACGGTGCTGCTTCCTTCACTTCTTGGCAGCGTGATAATTACCTCTCCTCACAGTGCTGTCAGGTGAACAGCCACTGAGGCCCTGTTATCACTAAACTAGGATGGAACCACACACTTTTTTTTTTAATTTTCCTTGATCTGTGAGATTTATTCATATCCCAGCCTCAGCCGTGAGCTAAAATAGACCCACAAAGGACCAAAAATAGAGAACTAACAGGTATGTATTTGACAAAATTACATTCTAGTGACTGGTGTGGACACTGGCAGGAGTTGAATTGCCCTGTCAAGGGAAAACTTGTTGCCACAGTTTTGCCATATTTTGATATAAACCATCACCAGACAGTCCAAGCTGGTAATATGTAAGTATCAAAGTAAATTGAGGTTTACTACAGCTGTAGGAACCCAAAATAAACTATTATGTTTGAATTAAATGGATAAAAATGATGCCAAAGTAACTGCATAATGACGACAATTTGTAAAAAGTCCGAAGTCATAGTGCATTAGGCCTGTCTGCAAGACAATAAGCAAATCCCTTTTAAAATGCTTGTTTTCTGAATGGAGTTTGGATCGATCGGAGGTAGGCTATGCTAACACTGTAGCTCCTCCATCAACACTTAAAATAACAGCATCTAGACATAAATATGACAGCAACAAAGGTGTTTGTACAGTCGGTGCTTTATACACATAGTTTAGTTGTGTCTGTAGTAATTAACATAATTAATGGCGTCACAAGTTGAAATATTTCAACTCAACAATTTGCATCAATCGCCTCATTTCTGTCGTATCATTCGCATGGCATGGCACAAATTCAGGTCTTTGCATTGACTTTGTATGGAATAGCACCATGCGAAAAATTCATGTTTGGAATTTTATTTGAAACCAATGTACAAAGCCTAATACAGTGTACCCAACCACTAATCACCAGTACAACCTATTATAACTTCAAGGTGCATTTTATTGTGTACTACGAGTCTACGACCCTCATGTCTAATGCCTATCAAAACAAACACAATGTGACAGATCCCCCACTGCAAAGTTTATTCACTTTGACAGCCTCTACTGCTCTGTGATTTAAATATCCAATCCGAAGGGCATGTCACTTTGTGTCGCTGACTGACTTAATGAGCACAGAAATAACGATAGGACGTGATGGAAACCATATGCCAAGGTTTCCGTACTCAACAAGGAGAGCATGTTCAATCATTGTCAACAAAACCAACACGACATTTTGTGGGGAAAAAATTGTGCTTCATTATTTAAAAGTTAAGAAATTGTGTGTAGTCGTTCACAGCTGTATGCTGATATAAAGCTGAGTACTAAGCAGCTCTGAAGGGAAATTAGGAGCATTTGTGCATCCTCCCTCCCTCCCCCCCCCCCCTGGCAGCACCGCTCTGAATTCAGTGCATTGCCTTCAAACTGTTTGTTACTCCGTAGGTAAGCATTCTTATTTACTAGCAGGCAATGGGACACAGTCTTTTTGTCTCCATTCTCTAAAACTTGAATTGGGGAGAGCTGTTTCTGCTGCAAAAAGATTTTAATTGCTTTAAGCCAATAAGAAAATGCAAGACAGGGAATGAATGGCTTATGTGCTGCTTCCCGGGCAAAACAACAAAACAAACCCTCCTGCTCACACAGATTTCCTCACAGCTGAAACCCAGAGACCGTCTCATTGTTTCTCTCCTGGGTGAGAACGGGAGATAGGGAGGTCACAGCACCGAGAACGAGGAGGGAGATAAGACGGGTGAGCAAATTTTTATTTTGACTCCCAAGACGGCAATTGCTCAGCCTGAATCAATGCAATCATTCTTGAACGTTTCAGAGCTTCGAGACCATGGGCGCAGTCAACAATAAAAGAATAGAAAAGAAATACACAAATGAGTCACTAAAAGAGCGGACAGTAAATAAGTGACTTTTGTTGCTCAGTTCATCCCGACACCTAAGCGCTTATTAATGAGTTTACAGCCTGTAGTCGTCTGTTGTCGCGCTGGTGATTTATCTGCCCGTCCGGGGGGGGCATGCCAGATAAATACTCGTCTGTCTTGGATGAATGAATAGCGTGAAAGGACCGCTGTGGCAGGAAAACCTGCGTCAGGACTGAATGAATATAGCTGATAACAATAACATCATTTTAGAGTGACAATTACAAAGAAAGTATATAGAATGTGACTACACACAAAACTTGAACAACTTCATTAAAGTAAACTTAAATCTCGTCAGTACGTGAGACATGGAGCGTTCCATTGACACACCGTCCACCAGCAACACCTTCATTGTTATGTGTAAACTAAGTAGCTAGCAGCACAAAGCGCTATCGCCTATACCTACGTACCTTAAGTCTGTTCATATGAGAAAGACTTTTGTGGCTCCAGATGGAGCTGCGTGAATCTTGACAAACTGCCTCATGTGATGTCACTTGAGTCTGAATCAGTTGGATCTGAAGACAAGAAGACGAGTTTGGAAATGACAAATATCTGCGCTGTGGAGTTCGAACTAGCCGGCTCCTCGTCTCTGCTTGATGTTAACTTTCAAGGTCACATTAGCGGCTGCTTTTGATGGTCAAGCTGCATTGTGGGTAAGGTAGTTGCCAGGTTTTGACAAGAAGAAGAGCGTGTCTAATAAAAAAGACTTATCTCTGGGTCGATTGCGTCATTCCTTCACTGCAATGACGGCATTGCAGATCAATTAAAAGAAAAAGTAAAACTCTGCCACACCAAATTATTTCTCTTCAAATCTGACTTTCTTTCTTGTTTGATTGAGTAGATAATTTTACCTCTAATAATTATTCACATAAAAATGTTGAACCAATCACAACTGGTAAACAATCTATGATGAGGGGTTGCTTTGTTTTTAGAGGTCCCAAAACAAAAAGGTCGGGAAGGACAGTATTAAAGCAGTCCATTGGGACGGTGTTATGCAGCTACCAAGAGCCAACAAACAGAAGGATGGAGGGGATCATTTACCCTGAAAAACTGTGACATAGCACCAGGGGAGCAGGTGCAAAGCAACGTTTAACTTTATTCTCTAATCGGAGTTGAATGTGTGACATGTGTGGTCAGCATTTCTTGTTTGAACGCTGCAGATTCATGAGAGGCGTGAGACAGGTCTGAAACACACACACACACACACACACACACACACTCGGGTGCCATTTAAACATCAGCCCTAACACGGGGCTGAGGTAAAGTGACGAGGTAATGTTCTGAGTAGAGTATTTAATATGGAAGACACGACTGTCTCAAATCTTTAAAAAAGGGAAACGTTCTCTCAATGTACAATCTGTTATGCCTCATTAAATCTCAACAGTCTGTTTAAAAATGACTCATCGTTAAATTCTGGCTCACAGACCTTAATTTAGAGATTTGTTGCTGGAAGAGTGGAAGATACAACGCAGCACCACGGCAACCTGAGAATATGAACACTTGCGTGAGAGGCAGAGGAATTTGGCTCATTTCCAGGAACAGAAGTTCTGTTCAAAGATGCTACAGAGCAACTGTCATTTAACCTGGAGATATCGGCGCCGCAGGCACTTGTGGCGCTGCTGCGCCTGTCATGTAAATTCCTCTCGGTCTTACTCTTTGGAAAGAGAAGGGAAACAATATACTGCCTGGATGGTTTCCTCTAAAGCTTAGATGAGGTTGCACATCTGTCATAAGTGCTTACTCGCCGTTGTTTTCGCTACAACTGCATTCTTTACATTCCAGTGGCTGTGACTCCCTTGACTCGTGAGAGGGGGGGGGCAAGACACTCCTTAAGGACAGAGTCTGTAAAACTCATGCCAAAGTGTCATTTGGCAACAAAGCAGTGGTGAATTTAATCTGTGAATTCTCAGTTGTGTTCCAATCAGCGTTAAATACGTCATCACAAACTGTTGACCTTCATTCCGAGCGCTCCACTTTTTTCTGTTCTGGAGACAAATGATGACAATGAGGACAACAGCTGACAGTGGACAAACGAGGGGAAGGAGGTTTGCCTGAAGCTTTGTGAGCGTTCGAGGTCGCCAGGTCACATTCACAAACTAGATTTACTAGCTCGTGGTTGCATGCCTTCATTCGTGCCTGTCCAAAATGTCATCGCTTCATTTTATCATAAAGACCGTTGCAGCGGAACTGCATTGCTCGGCAACAGCTTGGGTCCATGTTGACTTCATGTCAGCTCGTTCACATACACTGCAACAGCATGTAATCAGGGAAACTTGAGGAATGTTTAGGTTAACAACTATTAGATATTTGTGGGAAATTGTCATGAATAACATATGATTCTTGAGTTATGTCCATAAATGTGACTAGTGAGTTCACAGTGACTTTGACCCCCAAAATCTAAACAGTTCATTCTTGAGTCTGGCCATTGTTGTCGTCAACTAACCCTAACCCTATATTTGATTTAATGTATTTATTCATTTTGTAAAATGTATTTACTTGTATTTATTATTAGACAAGACTAAAACATCACAATATAGTGTACACACCAGTAGACATCTATTCAATTCAATTATTTTCAGCCTTAGTCTATTCAAAAGCAGGTGCTGTGATCAGAAACAATGGCTATTAATGAGTTGTACAAGGCTGAATGAAGCTGTGGGGTTTTAACCACCTGTAACATGTGAAAGACTTCTGTTTGGAGCATCTTCTCCCCCTGTCTGCATGAGTTTCAGTGGCGCTCCGGTGATATTTAGGCCCTGCAACCCGTCGAGGGTGTAGCTCTCATTTCTTCAAAGAAACGTTGGGCTATGCTCCATCCTCTGCAATCTTGCACAGGACAGGCTGGTAGAAAGGCCTGATAAGTGCTTCACTTGAGTGGTAAACAGAGTACTTTTTCTTTTTGTAATTAAGCGTGCATCATCTCATTAAGCAGCAAAACAGAAATCAAAGAAATGTAACAAATCTGAATAAATAATGTTTTTACTAGATTACAACATCTGCATAATATTGAGCCTGTTCTTTTTTAGTAAAACTCCACAAATGGTTATTGAACAATATACAAACTAAGCCAAAAGTATATAAATTATTTAAAATTGCAGCCTGGCAACACAAATATCCGGCAGTGACATCAAACATCTAAACAAAAAACGACTTTCTATATATTTTAAACCCGGACCATGAATGACTGGGAGCAGCAGCTCCAACATGAGCTGGCTGTAAACGGTTTAGCACGGCTCCTGGATAAAGAGTTTTATGTGCATATGGTGGCCACTTCTCCAGCCTGGAGGCCCCCGAAAACTTTGAGACGACACTAAATTCTTCGTCTCTCCTTAGGGTTAAGACATGAATCTCAACACGCCTTAGGCCGGGCTGCTGTGATAATTTGCCAAACCACAGTGGGAACGGCTTTATACAACAAGTCGAAATGCCTCCGGGCTGCACGGTGGCTGCGCCGCCTTGTCTTGTTCAGAGATGTTTAGGGAACTGTGTATATCTGTTTGACCTCATTAGTACCGCGGGCCAGAGCTGGAGAGTCCATGTGCCAAGTCTGTACTCTGCCGGCTACTTTATACACATCCCTGGAAGGGAGCTTGTTTGCTAGAATGAATTGAGGGGAGGTTGTGAATAAGGCGGATAGAGAGAGGCACAGTGTTTGTGTTTATTTGCACGAGGATTAACTTACACTGTTGGCATGTTGATAAGGGCACCGCGCTTGTAAGATGAGAGGATTTGGATGTTGGATGCAGGGGAATGAGAAACTAAGCACCAAAAAAGGCACACGCTGCATCCTTGGCATATTAATAACATGTTGTAAGAATGAAACTGACTGGGAATGTGTCACTAGCATGCCGCGTTAGACACACAAGGTGTGCAAATTATTTTGGGGACTGTGTTCCTTAAGTTCCTTGAATATATCCCCAAAGGCAGTCAGAGGAATATTTCCAAGCGCTTACTTCGTGCATGCAGATGTGCACACATACGGAGAATGCACCGTATCTCCCTCATAAACCAGCGTGCGACGGTAAAGTTGCACTGTGCAAAATAAACGAGTGTAACGCGTGACGACGGATTCATCCTCTGGCGCTCATGAGAGGCGTTCAGTGGAGAGTGAAAAGCGCTTCGAAGAGACAGATGGTCATCGTGCGACTTAACTGAAGCGGGCACGTTCAGTGTGTACCTGTCAGGTGAATACAGGTAGGTGTAAGAGAGAAGGCCACATTGGATCCGACAGTCTAGAGGAAGTGGAAGTCTCGGTAGGCACCGACGGCCATACCTAGCTGCAGGCTCGGGGGCCACTTCATAGTAAACAAGGGTCCCATGGGACCAGATTAGGTTACTGGCAATAAACCAGAATTGTAGCCCTACTGTTAAAATGTCAGAGTATGTGCAGAGCAGATAAGCAGGATGCAAAACACTCATTATATGACAGGCATCCGGGAGCTTTGTGAAAACTACTCGGGGTAAAAATAAAAGGGAGAAAAAGGTTTCTGTGTATTTCAGTGACATTTCCACATAAGTGCTGCTATTGGTGGCATTTGAACTTTCCTACTGAATTTCATGCCGGAGTAGCAGAGAGGAAAAAGATTGACACAGATACTCTCCAAGGGCTGGGTGGTGAAAGGTTTTACAAATGTTCATGACGATGATTTGTGAGTTTTCGATTAAGTTATTTTTTAAATCCGTCTTTCTCCACCGACAAAAGCAGAGGACAAAGAGCCACTTAATTCCCATGTTTGCTGCTTGGAGTAATCACAGTGACCTGCTTGCAGTCCTGCATGCAGACAAATGCCGCCCCGCCACCCTCCGTGCCCACTCATCGGGTGAGCGAGGAGCTCCGACAAAAGGGCGCCGTTTATCCGCCGGCCAAAAACCGGCGGAGTCCCAAGCCGGCCCGTGGCGAAGGATCAAGACTTGGCAGCTCACCAGTAAAATACCAAACAGTCTGTTTCAT
Source organism: Eutrigla gurnardus (assembly GCF_963514095.1). Taxonomy (NCBI): domain Eukaryota; kingdom Metazoa; phylum Chordata; class Actinopteri; order Perciformes; family Triglidae; genus Eutrigla; species Eutrigla gurnardus. The sequence continues at coordinate 8,597,201 of NC_139932.1, read as the reverse complement.
GACTTTGTTTCCCTGGATGAATATACAAATGTCAAATGTTGTGATCAATTTTGCCCAGACAGGTGTGATCACTATAAGCGCTACCCACTGCACTCCACATATAAGGACCTGGGGTTAAACTGTGGTTTGGACATATTCATGCATTATTTGATGATACAAGATCACATGTAGGTGGAGCAAGTGGTGCAATGGTTTTCTGTCTGCCTATCCTTATCCCACAATCGCCAGGTGCCTATTAACCCATTCTTTCCCATGTGGAGGTCACAACTACTCGTTTCATGTCCACACAGCCAGGCTCTTACTCAGCTGAGCATCTTTTCAGGGGTGGTAAAGCTGGCACTGGGCCCCCCATGTGGGACCAGCTCTGTGCCAGGACTTTTCCTGCAGCAGTCATAGTCACAGATACAGGGGAAAAAACACCATGCAACGCCTCTCTGCATGAGGTCCGGGTGACAACGCCCACTGGCACAGGAAGAGAGGAGGGAAGTGACATGGGAGAGGATGGAAAAGCAGAGGGAGTTGACGTAGAGGATGAGTGATGAATGAGCGATAGGATGGGAGCCCGGCTATGCAGCCCTCATTTGCCACGTCTAATCAGAATAACAATGGGCACTTTCAAGTTGGAATAATAGAGGCCCATCACTCATCATAATAGCTAGAAGTATGGCCCGGCCAGGCTAAACCCGTACAGTCTGCCACAGGAACCAGGGGAGGCTCATATAATAGTCAGTCTGTGGGTTGAAGGAGCGGCTAATAGAGGCATTCTGGGCCACTGGACTGAAGCCAGAGTCTACTGGACATTTTAACGAGCTTAGAGAAGCCAGTGTTGGGGTGCAGCATTGAATTCCACCACAGCATTCATAATTCACTTTTTTGAGAAAGCAAACCTAGCGAGGTGCATGGCCGTGTGAGCTCAGAGAAGTCTATCAAAATGGACTATCAAGCCATTCTGTGTTCTGTTACTGTCTTGTATGTCGTAGAGTTATTATTGTTTCCATTTGTTAGGTCAAGACACATTGACAGACTGTCAAGATGCTTGAAACAAGCTAATATACCACCATGAAAAAGACAAGCTAGTCCAGTGGCGGGGCTTAAGCCACGAATATGTTAACGCTAGCCCTGAATATAATTTTAAAATGCAAGCCTGAGACACAAACAAATGTAATGTGTGATAAGCAATAGTAGGTAACAGAGAAAGGCAAAGGTCTCTAAACAAAGAAAGGTGGAGCTCATTTTAACCACTTTATATAATGGTGGTAGTTTAATCTATAATAATACATAATTTATCAGTTGATTATATTTAGTTTTAATAGTCTGCAAAGTAAAGCTGTCAGAAAAAGACATAGGGCAGTAAAAAGGCCCTCCCTACAAGTACTTCAACATTGTACTCCGTATATAGTCAATAGTAATTGAGTAACAGTTACACTGTTATCATTATAAATGTAATAAATGTTCTCTAGTCAATAAACATAATAGCAGTTGTGAAATATTTTGTTCTTACGCAATACAAACAATAATTACCAACAACTAGTAAGTAAACAAATCATCTCGTTCCACGCGTCACATTTCCAGTTATGAACACATGCACTTGGAATGTAAATAAGGTGCCAGAGAGCATAAAAAAGCATCAAAATAGAGCGTGTTCATCACATTGTTTCCCCCAACAGAGGTCTAGGTTAGGCCCTGAGCGAGCCCGACACAACAAAAGAGCAGCAGCGCATGAGTATGCAAGAGAGTGGCGTGCACCATCGAGGCAGTAAAGAAGAAAGCGGTTTGACCCGAAATGACACAAGAATCTAAAATAAATGGAGCGTAGTGAGTGATTGTGAAGAAAAGGCTCATTAAGGAAAGGCGAGATAATGAAAAAAAGCTTCTTATTCAGTGTGTGAGCCATAGTCTCTCAGGTGGCCGTTTTCAACCGTGTGCATGAATATGAGCGTTAAGATGAATTCCAGACAGAGGAGCTGTAAACAGTGACCCTTCAGAGTAGTTCCACTAAAGAGACTAAAAAGGAACAAATCCCACATTTACGGCCGAGGAGCAGGCTTCAACTCGCAGAGGAGGGGAATTGTGCCGTCAATTTTCTTTTTATTCTCCTCATTTCATTTCAGTCCCATTTCCCCCACTGCCCTAACAGAGAGAGCACATGATGAAAAGCAAGGGTAGAATCAGCGAACGGGGCGGCAGAGTTAGAGAAAGGGATATTAATGAAGGCAGAGTGCAAACAGAAGCACAGGAGTGAAGGGAGGGTTTTTTTTTTTTAATTGTTGGAGGAAGTCAGGCAACACTTGACTTGCCGTTCCACTTCTTGAAAGGATGCTGCGTCGGGACAGGAGGGAGAGAGGCCATTCACTCCCTTGACCTCAGTCTAATTACTGCATACCTTGTGGTGAATAACAGCAGTCCTGTAGAGACTCACGGGAGAGATGAGGACGACGTGATGCCAGACGGCTGCCTGGTGCCTTTCCTACCTCCCTGTGGTCCAGAAGCAGCACAGCATGGCTCTGCTGCCTGGAGGCCAGGAGAACTTGTAGGGGGGTTCTACATTACTACTCTCGTCATCACTGGCTGCAAATGCACTCTTCCCTGGTACAAAAATTCAAGATACGATTTTCGGGACTGGATGCGGGATCTGGCAGTAGCCTGCAGCGGGATGAGATTTCAAATCAACGGCTTAGTTTTGCTCTCCACTACAATCACCGAGCTCAGAATGTCTGACTCAACGTCGCTGGAGGATAGAGTGAAACAGGGCATATTTTGGACAACGTACTCTTGAAGTATAAGATCAATGTTTAAAGAAACCGAGCACATCGGAGGAAATAACAGCCAAGAGCCAGTGGGTTATAGAGAACCGAGCGTGACCACACTACAGTATGGCCAAGAGGCCCCAAGACCCCTCTGTGTTTTACTCCGGCATCAAACTAGACAGCCATCTAACACAGGGGAGCAAGTTTAACCACCAATCTGGTTTTAGATTAAGTCTTAGTCATCCATCACTGTGTAGGACAAGTCCCATAGTCCAAGTGTTCAACGCCACCATGAGGTGACATTTGCTTACAATTTAGAAACACGGTAAAAGTCTTCATTTGTGTAACGGCCTCCAAACATTATATTTAAATCCCCCAGTCCAATGTGGTGTATTGTAATATCCTTGTATTGTCCAAAACTCCGAGATGATCCTTTTAGAATGATATTAAACTAGAATTACCACCTCGTGGCTGCATGCCTCCGCCCCGCCAAACAGCCAACTTGCTTTGATTAAAAGAAAAGAATATATTGGTTTAGTTGTAGCTTTAATTATGTATTATAGTCTGCTTAGAGGTAGTGTTTGGAAATGCTGCGATTACTCTGAGCAGCATTTAGCAATAACAATAATAAGCAGTTGTGGTTATGGAGTTACTGTCTGTGTGCTACGGTGTGTGCCGACAGATTTTACTTCCTCCCTTCTCCCTCCTTTTGTTTACTTGGATGGAGAGAGAGGCAGCGGGTATTGCCACGGCAATCAGAGTAGATTAATCCCTCACATTGTCATCCTCGACGCAACGGAGACCTGCAACACTCGCCGTAGTCGTAAATGTGTCACCGGAGTGGAGGCGCGGACATCAACGGGACACGGCAAATGGGTAGAGATGGAGATTTAGAATTAAGGGTCTGACTGTGTGCCACATTTGAAAGATTAGTAGTCGAACTGTTTGCCAGCAAATAAAAGACGATCTGACTGAGACGCTGCCAAGTTTCAAAGCTCTTTTCCTCGCATGGAAACTAACACACGGACAAATAAATCCTTTCTCATCAACATCTACGACTACATGGCAAATTAACAGATCTTTGTCTCGCTGAAGTAGTTTCATATACTTCAGGTACATTATATGACAACAATATGTTGTAAATACCTATAAAAACACCAGATTGATTTTACATAATATTAAAAGTGCCAAAGTATGACTAATGTGACTCATTTAACTGTAATGAAGACAGATTGTTTTTTTAAAACGTTTTAATACCTCATAAATATATTATTGGCCAATTGGATACACTGTTCCACATCTCGATAATCACAGTTATTATTGCCAGTGTGCAGCATTTCTGGGGATCTATAAGCAGAAATAATAGTCATAGCTATGATTTCATTTGTGTGTTATCACCTGAAGTTAAGACTCGTGTTGGAGCAGGCCTTCTCTGCACAGTCCGCCATGTTGCACCGCCATGCTACTACAGGAGCCCAGAGCGGTCAAACCCAACACAGACTCTAAAGAGAGCCACCGAATCCCTGTGGTCTGTTTTCTCCAAGATGCATCATTTACTATCTTCATCCATTTCCTATTCCTCTGAGAATCAGATGGACGTTTAATCAAATTCAAGCAATCCCTGGTTTTCATTTTCTTCTCTTGTAAAACGTGTTTGTGTTGTAACTCAGCTACAGAAAATCAGTTGCAACGATAGAAACGAGCCAAAGTAACAACAATATGTGATAACTTAATCGCTTTTCAATTTGTGTTGGGGAGGAAAACACTTTGGTTTTTCAGTGGAATTTGAATTATTTTTCCATCACCAAAAAACTATGCTTCATATGTCTGCAAACAGATGACCTTGTTACTGTAGCGCATATCCTTTTTTGAATACAATTTTCATTTAAATGGAATGAAATCTAACTGAGACTGAAAATCATGTACAACTGAGACATCAAATCTGAGACAAAGGAAGCAAGCTGATGGCCAAAGATGTGTCTTCCATATAATGGACCAAGACAGAAGACAGAAAACAGCCCTGCTATGGCTGTCAATCAGATTAAAATCAAGCAGAGTGACAAGCAGAGTCCCGCCCACCTCCCCTCACTGTCAACGCTCCTTCCTCCCTCGTTTCTCTGCATCTACTGAGCATCAGGTGCGTTTCTCTCGGTCTCATGGCCATGGCTGTCTTTCAGGAGGTCCCCTTGCTCTTTGGCTGGCGGTTAAGGCATGAATAATGTCTGCGAGCGCACGCACAGACGGGCCGAGCTGAGCAGTCAAGTCTCTTCATCTCCTGGACATATTTAAACACGCCACTCTCAGTTCCCAGTGGAGATCGGGATGAAATGAGCAGGAAAGGAGGGGAGGGAAGAAAAGGAAGAGCTTGAGACGCTGCTGCATACGTAAAAACCCGCCAGCAGCTTAAAGCAGCTGGAGGTGACCTCGCTGCAGGCAAAACCAACGGGGTGCAGAGAGGACGCTAAAGGCTAGTATAGGACTTGACAAGAATCCCAAAAAAGTCAAAAACTAGCCAATAATGGCCTCAAGCAGCAGAGTGATCGGTGCACAGACTTGTTTTTGCCCTGACTGGTACAACACAGAGACAGTGGCAGGTTTTATTGAATAGACATGCTAATAATGTGCCTGATCGTTACTTGTAGGATCTATAATGCCCGGCGGTAAATCAATGTCTTGTTTACAGTCTTATTGCAGGCTCTTTATTTTGTGACAGACTGCTGCTCTGTCAGCTTTGGACCGCAATTCTTGCCTGTAAGGCTGCAGTTAGATCAATAAATCAGGAAGCAGGGAGAAACAGCTAGCCTATGATACACCTTCCTGTGTAAAAATAACAATGTTTATGTGGAGTCACACACTGGAAGGCTCTGCCCAGACTTTATTTATCACTCGGTATCAAGATCAGACCCAAAAATTCAGCATCGGTCGGGCTCTAGTTGCCATGCAACCAGCTAAGACAGACATATGAATGATTATTGTTGTTATTACCGATTAAACAAATGATATAAAATTGTCTACTGAACCTTAATGGTCTTGATGGACTAGTAGGCAGGGAGCTAGATGAGCATGTTCTCCCTGTTTCTACTTCATCCATCAAAAAACTTTTTGGAAGGTGTTGGAAGGTCTACACAACGTAGACAACACAAACATCCAAAATATATACAAAGGAGCTCATCCGTCTTGTCACTCAAAGCAAAGCGCTGCTAAAGATGTCGAGATGAAGGACAGATTGTGGCGAGCGACCGCCGAGCAGTTTGGGGTCGGGGACGTACTGCAGCCTGTTCAGGGTCAGGTGGATCACGGAGATGTGCGGTCCTAGGAAGTGATGCAAACTGGTCCTGAAGTCCACCTGGACCCGATCAGGATTGTTAAATATAAGATAAACGGAGTCATCCAGCAGTGACAATGATGTAGTGATCGTCTCATTATTGAAAAAATGTGCAACTACCCTGCTAACTGCTGGATGACTCCATTTATTTTCAGCGATCCTGGTGGTCCATGTGGACTTCATTCAGGGGGTCGGTGGTCCAGTACTACCAACAATATCCACAATCCAACTGTTGCACGGCTGTTTTTATTGTCTGATTTCAAAGCATAATATCATAACATACTGTATATAATCATCAAATGGATATTTTAGGCTTTTTGCAGGTTTCTTATTTTTAATAGAAATCAACTAGGGCTGTTCCAGGAGTGGGCTTTTTTTCTGATCACTGAAAGTTGAAAAAATGTAAACTTTGGGAAAAACCCTGTGCATGGGAGGGGCGGGACAAAAACCACAAGGAACAAACGTCACATCCTACACGTAGGCTACAAGTGCTGAACAGCAACAATGAACCCAAGCAGACTGGCGGGTACGTCGTCCCGATGTGCTTCACCCTTCCCTTCATCCAGAGCTCCCTGATGGACTCTACCATGTGTCGACAGTTTAACTTATGCAGATATTCTGTATCATAGCAACCAGATGCAAGTACTTAATTGGTTTAACATCTTTTATAATTAAAAAGCAACAATATACCTGATAATAGCCTAACAATGAAGCTTATCTATAATGCAATAATTATTAAAATAATTGATTTAAAAAATAAAAAATGAAAAAAAAAACTATGATTTACTGTCTGTGTTGTCATTTCGTTGGTCATCTTCCACCATATATAGAACCAATTAACCTTAAAAAAAAAAAAATCCATCCCGGTCCAAACGTAATCCACTCAGAAACACACTGAGATGTTCACAAATACTTTCTCCAACACACACAGGCGCATTCATCCACACAGAATAAAAAGACAAAACCGTTTGATCTATGCCAAGAGACGGGCAGAGAAGGACAGACCAACCACAGCGGCTTTCAGAAGGGCTTTAATCGCTCCGTATTGATTGTTCCCTTTTTGGCGAATCAGCAACAACTAGCGTGTGGGCTGAAGAGTTTGCTTAATAATCCCTTCTCTCCGTTAGCAGGTCAGCCAATTTCACCCTCCCCAGTGCCTTCGCTCCAAAATATCCCATTTAGATCTCGTTTATATGTACTGGCAGTTTGAGGGTGCAGGAATATTAACTTCTCCCAACATTACATGAAATCTTATAATAACTCCCTCTACAGAATCACATGGAGGGGCTGCAGCTAACACATTTTGAAGCAGCACAACAGCAATACATATAGCCACTTAATGATTCAGCTTCTCAACCCTGATGTTTACTCAGGATTCATCATCTGCCTACAGGGCTGCTGGGTCCGCAGTACTCCTCTGTCTGACTTTGATTGGGTCTTGGTAGAAGAAGAGGCCTGGAGGAGGCTCAGGACAAGACTGCTCGACATGCATGAAAAATAACGCTGCACTGAAGATGACAGCATGGAGTGTCGCAAAGACTGGAAGAGACATCTCATCTCTTGGACACGGGAGGTGTCATTGAGACCTTACGTGGTGACAAATGAGCATACCTGTGTGAACAGTAAATATATAGTACACTGTAGATGAACCATTCACTATTAGGGGCTCCAAATACAACACAAACAGCTTATGTGTCAATGTCAGTGACAAAAAATGGCAGGTTAGTAAACAGTCTGTCTTTTATTCATTATAATTTCCATCCTCACACTGCAAAAAAAACGGAAAAAAAACGTATATTGTTTGATTGTCAAAATCTTCCATCCATCGTGAAGCTATAATCTCTGTCTCCTCGGCCATACATGCAGAGGCAAACATGCCATATTGCATTTTAAAGAATTCTGATTGACATTCATGGTCTCCAGAGATTTAATCCAACTAAAATGACTCAAATCAAGCTGCATGTGGCCTCAAAGCAGCTGACTTAGTTAAACCCAGTCAGATGCATGAAAGGCACGGATACAAAGGAGCATTAGAAGTAGTGGGACAACAGAAAGAAATACCAAAACACATACTATTTCTACACACCATCTGCCATTCATATATTATTCACTGTCTCGAAAAAGGTAAAGAGCTCCTTTCTATTCTCAGTCTCTTTTTGCTCCACCGCCCCTTCAAAGAGCAGAGATAAAGGAGAAGGTCATCAAGACTTCATCCACTGTTTAAAGAGGAAAATAATGCTTTACTTTCCATAAAAAGGCAGCTTGATACATGCAGTTAATGTTAACTCAATGCACAGGACGCAGCCATCCTATTTCTCAGTCCTTGGACTACTTCCACTTGCCACAACAACAGATGGCTGATGTTGACAAGGAGGGAGAGACATTCATATGTGTGTGTGTGTGTGTGTGCCTTATCATCACCTGTCCCCAGAGGTGAGCCTGGCAGTCAGACAGTGTAACAGAGCCAATGTCAACAGGATCTCTCCACCGAACCTCTGTCAAGCATGATTGGACAGCATGCGGTAAGTGGCGCTAAAGCCCCGGAGACGTCTGTGTGTATCTGTAAGTGTATCACACTTTCAGTGCTACACTTGCTGGTGCTACTTAACACTCTCAATGGGACCCCGACAAGGAGACGGATGAGTCTGCCTGCACTGAGAATCCTTACCGGACTCCCACGCAGCACCGTGCTCCTGACTCAACACAACGATTGCCCCCATCCCGTCTTTCAAACCCCCCAACAGTCCAGTGACCGGTCCGGACTCATCACCGCTCACATCAGTCATCCCATTACTTGGACACGCACCATTGACGTGATAGTATCATAAAATACTGGTTCTCCCTTGAGCTGTACCGAACAGCTGGTGCGGGTCTTGTATGGACTTTTTTTGTGGTGAGGATTCCTAATCTGCAACACAATTTTATCTTGGGGCAAAATAATGCTGACTTCAGTTTCAGCTGACATCAGCTGAAGATGCCTAGATTGCTTTAACGTACATGTTTGCTCAAATACGGGGCTTCCAGACAGCGTGCAGTTCACAAGACAGTGACTCAGCCATGGCATGATTATTAGAATGTTCATAACACAAGGCTGGGGTCAGGTAACGTATTCCTCCTTGAACTGCTAGTTGAGAGTGAAAAACACAGACTGGATCGTAGACATAGAACAGTATAGCACAGACAGACAGCAAGTTATTTAAACCATCAGGGTGAAATATGACATATAGACATCTACAGGATTATATTGTAGACCATGCATGCGGATCAGAGTGATCTCAGTCAGCCTCTCTGCCTCTCCTCTTACACCGTGCACACGCATGCAGGAGTGACAGTGAGTTACTATGGTTACGTGCACGCTCTCCCTCTCCATCGCTCAGAAACTTTCTGGAAATAAACCATTCTGCACACTTGGTTTTCATAGCACTCTGAATCTAACAGAGAGCAGGTGGCTGTTTAAGCCACACGTTTAGGTGGGGTAAATGGGTTTTAAATTACAATATTTTTTTCAGTATTCCTCATATTTAGTCCCCACTCTTTTTAAATCTTAAACATAACCAAGTGCCCAGGGTAAGCAGCACAGATATTTATTATGTTTTGAAGAAAAATGTGTGTGTGTCAGAAATTGTACCTAATAAACACAAATTAGCAAAAAGACAAAAAGGTGTCTGGCCACTGGCTAGGTCATAAGAGTAGAAAACACAGTACAACAAATTCCCTTTGCACATTAAATCTAACACAATCTCAGATAAACCATGTCTGCAATCTGAATAGGCCAAAGTGTGTTACAACACTCACAGCTGGATACAACACTGCTCGGATTTGGTATGAAACGGTGAACATGTACTATATTTATACTGTTAAGTGACTTGAGAATGACTGTAACCTTATATACATACTGTCGTAGACTTGGAGTCCTCTGAATCATGAATTCCAGTCAAAAATCCTTGAAAATGATTGCAAATTATGATGGAGGTTATTGAATTAGGATCCAATTTACGACCACCCATTTCAAGGCAATCTGTCCAATACCTGCTAGGATATATTAACTCTGGAACAAAGTGGTGATCCAACAGACCAACCATCAGCGTCAATATGAATACCACTTCTTTTCACTTGAAGACCCCCCTGTGTAGCATTCAAGCGCTAGGATTGGCCAGGCGTCCCTGCTCGCTGAGGTACTGGTCACCTGATTTGGTCCATCCTGACCTGAACTACCGGAGGTCGATGCCTGACCTCAGCCAATCGCCTCAAACAGCTGCCCAGAGCCGAGCTGTTAGCTTAAAACGATCTTTTTAAAATCGAGCAAGGTGCTGCCATTTCTGCCTTTTTAAAGCTCCCTGTGCTCAGGCTGCTGTAATGACTTTCCCCAGTAACCGTTTGGCTTCGTCTGACCTGGAACTGTCCGCCCTCACCTGCACCAGCGAGGCTCAATCAGCATACAGTTTGTACAGCCTGTGTAAGAGCTTCTCGCCGTAGTGGCAGTGAAAGAGGCAGTGACAGCCTCCGTAGCAGGCTGCATTAATCCTCCACTGGAGCCGAAACAGGAAGCTGAACTGGGGCATTTCAGTGTATGAGAGAGGGAGAGAGAGATGGAGAGAGAGAGAGAGAGAGAGAGAGAGAGAGAGATGGAGGGAAAGTAGCAGCGTATAAGACATAAAGCTCATTTACTGCGATGCATTGGCATCAATATTTATGAATTACAACGAGAGCAACAGTTTCAGTGTTTACTCTTCATGCAGATTATCTCAGGTAACGCAGAGAGAGAGAATGGATGAGGAACACTTGTGATCTATGTGCTTTTTTTTATCATTTTGCAAGCAGCTGCAATGAAAGTGGCATTGTTCACATAGTTGCCTGCATGCAATCCAACCTGGAGGATTAAAAACAAAACCCACTAAGAAGCAGATGGGGATTGAATTCTGGAGCTTCTAATTTGTTGAACATAATGGCTTGGTTGCTATCACGCAGGGGCCCCCCAACCCCTCGATTGTGATCAACCTGTGGATCTTAATGAAGCTGCAAGTTTGTTACCGAGCATTTTGGTTGCAAAGTCATTTATGCATCTTTAAGGAGGATGCTGACGGCTTACTATGTGAAGATACTGCTCATTTATAACGATAGCTCTTCATATCTGAATCTTATGGAGATTATTTATTGTGAATCAATTACAGGAAAAACATATCACATTGTATTTGCAGTTGTACAATGCAAATATTGCAGGGAGGAACAGTACTAGAAGAAACGGATACTATATGCTGGTTAGATGAGCAGCAAGAAAACAGGCTCTTCCTGCTGTGTGTGAGAACTAGCTCTTAAAATGGAACTTTACCTTCACCACATTTTAACTCACATTTCGCCAAGAAACACATTTTTATTGCATTGTTTGCAAGGCCAAATAAATAAATAAAAATAGCATTTTTGAAACCTGAAACTTGAATGACCTCTCAGACATACCATGTCATTATTTTTAAGGTTTTGGTTGGAGATCAGGGTGTTTGATTTCATGCCGTGCCTTAGTTCCCTCTTGACAAACAACAAAAGCAAGGTGACCACTGCGAAGGCGTTACAGTTACAATCCAGCCAGAAATAGCAGCAGAGACAATAAGCTTTATCAGCATCTCTGAAGTTTCAGCCATTGTTGTCATCTTTCAGTGCCTGCTGCTGACCTTACTTTACATCCTGACATAGATCCTACACGTCATCCTGCAAATGTACAGCATGCAGACAACCAATGATATATACGGATCCACCGAAAACAAGTACAACTGTACATGAAGTTAAAAATGCTAACTCTGACCTTTACTGGCATCAAAACTCCAGTAGTGTCTGTCCCATCCTCATATTCCCCACAATGTCTAGCTCTAATGAGAATCCATTGAGCCCTATGTTCTCTTATATACCCATCAGTGTTTTGTGTAGATCCTAATTACGTCCTACAGCGCCGGCCTGATTGCTGGTGGCAACCTAATCTAACGCTCACCTCAGAGACTAATAACAGGCTTAATATTGTGCGAGAGTGAAAAATGGGATAGAGCCCTTGGATGAAGAATGTAAGTCATATTTAAGTACGTAGTAAGTGATTAAAAGCATAAACATGATTCACGATCACTATAACAGAAAGAAAGTGAATCATCGTCTGGCTTTTTTTTAATTACAGGCAAGACGGTAATGAAAGCTGGCAATTCAGACGAGATATCCCGAGAGCAAAGGACAGCACTTTTACAGTCGTGACATTGGTGAAGGAGGACCGCCACATAAGAGAACTCTGTGTATTATTCCAAAAAGGCTGTGAAAGAAGTCTGAAGATCGTCCACGCATGTAAACGGGTCAGTCACCCTGGTTCAGGGAGAGCAAAGCATGATTCAAGCGTTTTATTGGGACGTCTATTACCCAATGTCTGAGAAGGTTTTCACTGCATTTTCTGGCAGTTTGTCAGTTGAAGTGGACATACCAGGCAGCTGTTCTCTGAGAGCGAAGATTTCTGTTTACAGTCGACTCTGACCGAAACCTTCACCTCAACTCAAGTACACTCTATATGACAAATAGTGAAAATATGAAACAGTAGTTCCCTCATTGTGGCTGGTTATTTTATCCTTTTATTGTATTGACAAATACAAAAAGTCTTTCAAGCACACCCAATAAATAACCAGTATTTATCTCAATCTCAGTAATTTGTCCACTGTCTGTACAACTGAGAAGGAAAACAACATTAGGCACAAGCACAATGGAGAAATATAGCCTCAAGCGGACATTCTGGGTTCTAACCCTTTTTCCGCTCAACCGGAGGAAGCGGCTCAACTACCAAAATCAAAGCCGCAGGCGGCGGCGAGGGCTTTCTGGCTTTGCAAGGCCGAGCAAAGTCACCTCACTTTGTTGAATTCTGTGAAGGACTGTGACCAAGCACGCATTTGTTTCATGATCAGAGTTTGCACACTCAAAAGTCCCGCCAGTCTAAAGGCTGGGCATGTTAGCAGCCGCCGACCACCGACAAATAACACCTTACAAATAATAACAAGCACTAGCAAAAGTAACATTTGCATTTTGGAACCTAAAAGAGCTGATTTAATAAACTACTAATATAAGCATGATGGGAAATATGGCCGTCCCTATGACTACAATATGGGGGGTGCACGCTAATCACTACTAGCTTAAGCCAATGGCATTGAATATTACATAAATTCACCTGAACACCCTCTCAATTGATTTATGTCTGACTTTGCCCACGCACATGATTGGAACTGGTAGCGCCCCCAATTGTGCAATTTCAGAATACAGTTACATGGTATTAACATTATCATGAAACATTTCCTCCAAGTTTTGGGAAGACTGAAAAAAAGAGTTTCTGATTCATAGTCTGATGTGACAGAAACTTTTCACGAGGTTATTGACCCTCAAAAAAGAACATTCACCAGGACGTGTGTCAAATTTCACGTCAATCGAACTTAAAGTGTGAGGGGAGGTGCCCTTTCACGTTTTGGCGCCACCCTGTGGTTGATTTAAATAGCACTTCCAGGGTGTGTTTCAGCTAGTGTTGTGGACACATCCATTCGGGTCAATTGGACTTGGACGGTGTGAGGTGGCGCGGCCTATCCCACATTGCATTATGGGGCGTTAATAACATCACCAGCGTGCCGTCGATTGGAATAATATTTCTTGGGAAGCACTTGCACATCATTTCCAGAAATTGCTCCAGTGTGTCCAAATGGTTGTAGCTCGTTCCAGCTCGTGGTAATTTGAGCTGGCGCAACGGACAATAATAATAATAATAACAACAACAAACCAGAACAAACTCAACAGGATGTGACAGTTAAAGATGATGTTGGCGTGCTCATTCAAATGCTTTCTGTGGCTTCTTTTGACAGCCAATGCTTTCTAATATTATATAAAGCTTCTATTAATTTAACAATGTATCACAGGGCGTCTTGAGTAATAGTCACTGGCAGAAGCTTTTGAACTTTTTTGACGAGCCTTTGGTTGACATGGTAAATTACTTGCAGGTCCTTACTGCAGTTTGGGCAGCAAACTTCAACAACTAATGATTGTTGACATTATCGATTATTTTCTTGTGTTGATCAACAGATCTATTAATGAGCCTGCAATAATCTCCATGTTTTTTGTTTTTTTTTGCAATCCCAACAGACGAGTTATAGTATTTAGTTGTTAACGGGGCAGTCTGAGCTCAGACCCACCCACCTACACGACGGCACCCTGCTGTGCTGCATTCATCCAGCTAATAGGCATGTGGAACATCGTTTTCAGAAGCACTCTGTGGCTCTTGAGCTAACAAAACAATAAAACATAAGCTATTAAATTAATTTTAATTGCACACACTTCAAAAAAAACAATCATAAGACTAGCATATAGGAGCATGTGTACATCTGTCAGGCCTGGCTTATAATAACAATGAGAGGAGTTATCACAGAGTTAACGCGACTCTGCTGAGATGTGAGAAATATCTGTTTCCAACGCCCTGCTGTAAGGACACTGCAAGGGTATTTCCCCCCCACCCCCCATATTTACTAGTACATGTTGACTAATGTATATCTCAACCATTTTAAAAAACAACCTGACACCGTCAACAGCCAATCGAGCAAACATGAGCAGAGCAACGGGAGAATATCAATCACTTCGGCAATCACTGGAGGACATAAATATTTCATGGGGAAAAGTAACACATTAGTTTGATATCAGCTCGGCTGCCTCTTGAATAAATCCCCGGCGTGATGCTGAACGCACACACCCACATCCACACCGTCACACACATACAAACACACAGGCTGACACTTTGATCCAAAGCCTCTTACAGGGTTTTGCTGGGGGTTTTTTCACCCCCCCAAAAAATAAGAGTCCACAGACCCCCCCCCCCCCCCCCCCCTGTCTCTGGTCACAATGCAAGATGGTGTCAAAGATGCAAAGATCAAAGACAGAGACAGCCAGGCGAGTGTGTCCGTGACATAACAGCTGCGCACTCAGCGGACAAAGTCAAGAAGCGTGAGATGGAGTTGGTGCCAGTTAGGAAGATTTACAAGACTTGTGCTTTTTTTTTTAATCTTTAACATGGATGTTCTGGCTGCTGGGTGCAACTCAAAAATGTCTTCAACAACTCTGGGGTGTTTGGAGAGCTCAACCTTGGCTTCATGTGCCAGAAAGTGAAACCACAACACTTGCTTAAGCGATCCACAGAACTTCCCGCTGGAAAATTTAAAAAAATCCCGAGGGGACTTTCAGTAACTGTGACCTGATCATAGTTCAGGGTACTTTTCATTTCTCCCGACATCCCTATATTGTTGAAATAGGGACTTGCTCTAATATTTATGCAATATCCTCTCAAAATCCAATTCAGCCCACTTAATTTAGCACATACTGGATAATAAATATTGCATGCTTAAATGTCTGCGTTGTAATTATATGCGACTCAAAGGGGTGTTTTTTCTTCAATTAAGAACTCAAACTCACAACGACAAAGTTCTCCTGAGGGTTACCTTCCACATACTGCATCACGGACATTATACATTGTTGATTAATGTCATGATTAATCGGTTAGACAATAAGTCAGAAATAATAATAAAAAAAGTCAGGTTGGCATATTCAAACTTCTTGTTTTGGCTGATCAACAGTCCCCAAACCCCCAAAATATTATCACAAGGATAAAGGAAATCTGAAGCTGAAACTAGAGAATTTTTGTCATTGTTGCACTTCAAAAAAGTACATTAATGATTAAAGGACAGGAATTAACTTTTTTTGTGTGCACGTGAAGCTTCTGGGACCAGTTCAAAAGGAGTCTGATACAAAGCAATCCCATCTAATCTGATCCATTTCTAATCTTACCGTTTATATCAGTGCTATTATAGCCAGGCTGTAGGATATTCAGTAATCTTGACCTATAGTGGCTACCTGACATGTATAGATATTACAGTACTGCACCAGTGTGGTATTATATGTGTTATACTGTATTAGTTGTGCACAACTGGAACCGACTAATGCGAGTTTATATTTTCTGACTGCCCCAAACGTAACACACCCCCTTAAAAGCTACACCACATAGCAACGAGACCCTGCAAACACAAGCAAAACACGTCTAAAACACCTTTTTACAACCACGACTGCGGGACAAACATTCATATCCGAGTACAGAAGACTCCCGACAACAAAAACACACCACAAAAAGTTAATCTTCTCCCCGTGGTCGGTTATCGCATCGAACATAGACGAGGCAATCAGTTTGAGGAGACAATAGCGCTGCTGTCAAAACACCAAAAGCGTGTCAAAAGCTAACGGTTTTTGTTTGCGAACGAAACAAAAAAACAAAAACAAAAGGAATGCGTCAAAGTTGGCATGAAAAGTTGAAACGCCTCACCTTGTTTGACACACTTAACTCGGACGGGCTCTTTGCTGTGTTTGACCACAGCATGGACGTCCCTGGTGGTGAGTCCGGCCACCGGGGTATCGTTGACTTCCAGGAGGAGTTCATCCTGGCACAGTTTGCCGCTGTGGCAGGGCGCTCTGCTGCCCGGGAGAAGCTCGCCGATGACGGGGAACTGTCCGTTCTCCGCGCCGCCCTTCAACTCCAGCCCCAGCTCCCCCTGCTCATTCCTGCAAAGGACACTCTCGTGGACTTTGTTGGTCCAGTGGTTCTTCCTCTTCTTCAGGCTCTTGGACATGGCTCAAACTATGGGGAGGGGGGGGGGAAGAAATCACATGAGTGCGGCCGCGGAAGAAGTTTTCACCGCTGTCTCAAGTCCCCCGGCGTCACCGTAACGCGGTAATGTGGCCAGTTTCACCAGTAAACGCCAGTTGTATCCATGTCGGCGCGCGCACACACTCACACGCACAGCAGCTGGATCATCAGTCTGCCTTTGCATTAACTGGGAGCTGCTCAACTTGTGATGCCTTCACGTGGCGTCTCAAAGATCGGCATCGACAGCTTCGGTATTCAAAAACGACATAAAGACAAATTCAAATATAATTATGGGGAATTCATGCGATACCTTGAGCCGATACTGTGAGAAATGTTGTTTGGAGAAAGAGTGGAGGCCCCCTAATAGTTAACAATCAATATAGTTTAATTTTTAAGTTAAAACACGGGTTAATTCAATAGACACACATTCGATGTCAATGTTATATCAGTAAATACACCTAAGTGTAACATTGTTGACAAACTAACTTCTTGTGATTATCTATCTATAAAATGTACCAAAACTTCAATCAACTGCTCTCACCTGCAGATATTAAATCCCATTTAAAAAATAACTATAGTTCGTTTTTGCACCTTTACCAATAAAATGTATTTCCATATGCACCATACATTGTTCTGTGTAGGCTAAACAAAAGGAATAAAGTCTATATTCAAACTAATTTACTGGAATGCATTAAGGACGTGTTTCCAACCTTCAAAAGATGAAGTTTACAAGTTTACGAGGGACACCTGAAGGCAACATCCAGCTCCAACCAACCCAACTGACCCGGATGTGAAGGCTGGAGGAGGAGAAGAGAGGCAAGGCTTTTCCCAAATCCAGCTTTCCATTGGGAAAAAAGGAAAGGAAAAGAGAAAGGCAGAGTAGCGGTATTTCCACTGGCATGGCAGCAGAAAGTAATAATAAGGGTTTTCTTCATACCACAAATATGTCTCTTCTTTTTGACATTTACTTACAGACACTTCAAATGCTGCAGATTGTACGCTTCAGAAAGTTAGATCAACTGACTCAACTGAAATTGGGGGGGGGGGGGTTTAGCCAAATTGTCATTCCTTTCCCCTTGAAACTGGGACAACATCAATTAAAGTCTATTTCTGGTCGGACAACGGCCCTCAAAGGTCGCCACATTCAAATACTCTGTTGCTACAGAAGTGTCTCAAACATATCTTCATCATTCCTTTCAGGTGAACTTGACAGAAAAAGATTTGATTTCTTTGAACAACCTCAAAGTATTTTGCGAACCGAGCCTTTGTGTTTTCTGAGCGCCTTTTCAAGGGCAGCAGGAATTTCTCAGCTTCTTGTCGTTAATGATATTCAGATTCCTGACGCACATTTTGTTCCCTCTAACAGCTCATTTGTGATATCACTCACTTTAATAGTTTTCTCGCCAGAAGAATTGGCTCGAAAGGGAAAAAATCCCCTCATGTTTATCTCAAACTATAGAGGAAAGGGACGTAAAGCGGACGGAGAACTGACGGAGTATAATCCATCTTCAAACAAACTTTTGTTGTGCGCATTTTCCATCACAGGCTTGGCATCTTTAAATCTGCGTTGTGAGCCCTCTTCCACACAGTTACCGAGCTCATGTTCAGTAATAATAGTTTTCTGCTTTACTGCCATAATTGTATAGATATATGAAGATAACAGCAATGCTACGCAGGGGAGTTATCTGCCGCAGCAAGTTAATCCTGTCTGAGCTTTAGAATCCTGTTTTTCTCATAACAAAAGGGAAAATACCAGTAACGTCTTGAGATAAGTGCACTTGTTTCCCACACAAAGTGTGATCAAGTGTCCTTTATTCTGCCTCGTACAAAAGTGTTTCTAAAAATTGTCCAAACTCGCCCAAGTTGTTAGGATTATTCTCTCCACACAGAGAGATATTCAAATGTGGTGCAGAGATACTGGCTGATTTCTAGTGTTGCCCATCAAACACAATACAGGTAGCAGTAGCAACTAGCTTCCCCAGAGCTTTTAGCCACATCTCCTGGCCTTATCAACACATATCAACAGTTGAACAAGTTTAAAGGCAGAATGATTGACGGGCAGTTTAAAACTCTGGAGATATTGAGTTGGGAATATTTTGTGAAATTAGTTTTTAAGTATATTCTATTCAGCCAAACTTTATATTAAGCCCAGATGTGAAAGATATATTTTCTTTATTGGAAAAAAAGGGATCAAAACATCTATATATATATAAAATGAATAAATTCTTACCATATGGTTTATTAGGTATCATGTCAGCAGGAACATCCCTAATCTCTCATGAATTTAGTTCATGTTGAGCCCCAAAAAATCTCATTCAAAAGGAATAGTTTAACATTTTGGGAAAACAGATTTTATTTCATACTTGCTGAGAGTCACTTGAGAAGATAGAACGACTCATATCTGTACGCTAAATATGAAGCTGGAGAATATGGAGCCAATATGTTAGCTTAGCTTCGCATAACAACGGGAAATCGAGAAAAAGGCTAAAGTATGAAACGCAATTTGTAAAAACAACAATTTCTTGTAAAAACAACAATTTCTTGTAAAGAAAAATGCATTTCTGTATTGTTGCTGCTGTTTCCTTTCGATAGAGCCCCCTTCATATTTCTATAAAAGATCTAACTCTCAGCAACAAAGTAAAGAAACATTTCTCAAAATGACAAGCTATTTATTTAAATGTATTTCATGCATAAATCCATGTGCAGGAATTTAATTGTAGAATGTAAAACGCCTCAAAGTCCAAAAGCAATTATACCAAAAAAAATGCCCTCATGGCAGATTTATTAATGACCTCAAAACACAAAGGAAGATAAAAGCAGATATCAAAGTTGTAATTCATCCTCAAAACAATCTTTGCTGCCCTTGATCGGCGATGACAACAAAGCGGCGGACAATGCATCATTGTCTCCTTCAGCGGGTTTTGGGAAAGAGCCTCTGCATTCCAGACGTGGGAGCGCTGCGGACTTGGAGTGAAAACGAAACAAGAGGAAGAAAGTGAAAGAGAAGGGGAGTATTTTAACAAGGGCAGGAATCCTGGAGGCAGTGTTTGAACAAGGAGAGGAATGCCCTGCGCGTGGCAGAATAAGTGGCCGGGAGGAGAGCAGAACATCAACAGTGCAGGGAGTGAAAGGGCTGGAAAAACAGGGTGGGATTATGATGCTAGATATGCCAGGCGCACAATCAGCCCTGCGTGGGTCGACCACCATATGACCGTTGAACATAATGTTGATGTTTAGAGAACAATATTTTAGCAATTTCCCATTCACATAATTGTATTTTTTTCCCATGTAAACGCGATACAAATCGCAGCAGCCTCGGTTCCGTCCTGCAGATTCGTATCGCAAAGGAAATCGCCTCGCTGGGCCATCAGTCACATCTACGCGGCCAGATGGGAGTTCATCGGCTCGGCCAGCGAAGCCGCCCCCTGGGACCGCTGCGTCGCTCTGCTACATGATGTAATGGTTATGACAGGCCTCATTGCAGGATAATTAAAGCTGCTCGGGAATAAAGCGAAATTGGCTGATGATGGCTTCCGCTGCCAATGAAAGAGGAAGTTATTATCCACTTTGTCTGAGCGAACGCTGCCGTCCCAGCTCCGGCGCGGTCATTGTTGGGGATTTGGCTGGGTTGTTTTACAACGTCGCCTTTTCGATACGGGCTCGGATGATTGAACAGAAGCTGAGCCGTCGCTGCGTTGCGTTCGGAGGGGTCTGACCGTTTTATTTGGCCGCCATCTGCTCGACCTTGCAGCGCAGAGAGGGTCCAGTCCATCACTCTGCATCTCCCTTTGCTTGACCCCCAAGGATGAAGGCAAAAGAAGTACAGTTGAACCTGGGATGCTGCTCTGGCCTTTGTTGGAACCAGCATTCAAAGCTTGGGGACACCACACACACATCTATTAATTTTCTGGCTTTTTTCACGGTTTGGGTTCCAATCTGAACGCTACATCACGCACTGATATTTTAGACTCTTGTGACCCCGTGGACAAAGCCAGATCCATAAAGATACAGT
The DNA here is from genome assembly GCF_963514095.1 of Eutrigla gurnardus. Lineage (NCBI taxonomy): Eukaryota > Metazoa > Chordata > Actinopteri > Perciformes > Triglidae > Eutrigla > Eutrigla gurnardus. Next base: position 8,576,439 of record NC_139932.1, on the reverse strand, counting down.
TTGGTGGACTGAGCCCTGATTTAGGAACTGGAACACCTACTGCAAGCCGGGCTTCATCACCAGAACCAGGACCCGACCCCACCGATGCTCTCGTGGCTGCAGCCAAAAATGTTGTGGAAAGCCAATATGGCATCAGATTCAAGCCCACACATTTGGAGTTGTTCAATAATAACACGTGGGTGTGATGGATGGGGGTCTTCATACTGTTGAGCATGTAATGTGTATTTTTTTCTTCCTCTCTTTTCATTTTCTGCCAATTCATTTTCCTAATAACTTAGAAGATATGTTCACGACCTTGAACGTCTGCTTCTTGTAATCATTTTTTGTCTCAATAAAAAAAAAAGCTCCCTAAACTTTAATGAGCTTTGAGCCTATAATACAAGACTTTTAAAAGAAGCAATATTACATTCTTGATTAGCTAAAAGTAGAATTATTAAGTCCTAAAACAACCTGGCTTAATTCAATTAATACATTGTAATGTTTTAAATTTGGTGGCTAAAGTTAGCTAAAGCTAGCTACATTTAGCTACTTTCACAATGCCCTCACTTGTGGCCACAGTAGCTGGTTGTCCAACCAGAAATAGCCCTTTTTAAATCATATAGGCTAGGCTACAAACAAGTAATCAAATCTGCCACATAATTACATTTCTGTGATGATATTTACAATTATCGCGATAATTGATATTCACTATATGATCAACTTATTGTGAGCATTTTTCAATTGCGATCCTATCGCCCCGTCCCGTCTCTACAGCCACCACTTGTGGGAATTTTTTTTTTTTAAAAAGTGTACCGTGTGAACACCCTTGCAAACATCTCCTGGCTAATGTTGAGAGCACAGTGATTTGTTCGGAGCCCTGCCTCGAAATAAAGCACTAAGCCTCCAGGAAGTGATGTGGTTTCCAGCGCCGCTCCACTGCAGGCCCTCCTGCTGCTTTCCGCCCACTGATGAATTAGTCTGTATGCACCTAATAACACCAGCTGTAAATCAAAGAACCTCAGGGTGAAACTCAGGGCTTCCGTCCACAAGGTTTGATTTGATTGCCCTCTGCATGATTAGAACGCTGTTTTACCTTCGGTTCGGACCACCGTTATGATTGTCTCCGCTCTGCCGTCTGATTTTTAATTTATGTCGTTGTTATGTTCACGGCCAATGATTTAGGCAGGATTCTGAAGTGGTCTCTCTGGCTCTCATGAAACCACCTCCACCAACACTCAACATCACTCCCTCCCCCCCTCCCTATCAGGTCAGACAGATAAGTACCTTTTCCCATGGCGGAGGCTTTTAACTACTACGAAGCCTCGCCTCCCACCGCTCGCTGCTGCAAACACCAGGCAAACACCCGCTTCCCTTTCACTGGGTTACATTCACACCATCACAGTCATCCGTCCTCACAGGGTCTGTCATCCATCAGAGGGAGAACGATGACACAATATCCATGCAATCAGCCACGTGACAGCTTGATAGACCTTCACGGGCCGCCTCTCATATCCCGTCACAAAGAATATCTGACAAACCGGCAGCGACAGGTCATCAGAATACTTGATTTCAGTCTGTCAGAGATTAGGTCGGATATCTGCCCAAACAGAATCGGTTAGCTCCTCATGAAACGCAACTTTATCTTCTCGTGAAATTGATTGTATTTGCTGAATAAAAGCTGGTTTATTTATGCATAATTTGATTTGGGTTGGTGGATTAATGGGAGAAAAACAATATTGGATATAAAACTGGAATATGCTGTATTTCAGTAATTATGGCTCAAGGTGTTTTTTCAACGCTCAATAAAATCATGCGCCCATAATCTCTTGCATATTTACAAAGAGACTATGAAAATACTGCTATGTAGATAATGTAATAAAATGTATATATTTTTGCATTCTCATCTTTGATGCAACTTAGATGATATCAATGAATCAATCGGTGGAATAATGTATTTATTTCAGAGAAGGTCCCTTTTTATATCACAAAAGTCTCAACTACTGCAGCATTAGCTTTCTACTGTTTATCTTATCCAATCTGAACATATATTTGCTTTATTTACATATGGGCACATTCATGCGGTCAGACATAATTAGCATTATAAAACATTGGCACCCGCAATAACATCCCCATGGCATTAGTATATGGGACTGCATGTTTCCGTCTACGGTGTTTTATACCTGCACTGTATATACAGAACAACCGGATCAGCCAGACCTTTATAGAAATTGGCCATATGGGAATTTTCATCAATGTGATAACATATGTGAAATTCAGCAGAGTGCATATTCATGTTTGCTACGACCACTGCTGTGCTGTGTGTGATTGAATGGCCTGTAGTGGGTGAGGATTCAGCAGGCAATCAACGGCCGTATAAAACAGGCAATAAAAGGTTTTGTTTGGAAAGTGTGAACTCACCACAACCATGAGAGGGCCTCAGATCCTTGAGGATGCAGTCAGAAGTGAGCACCCAAAATATTCTGCAGTTTGCGGCGCCAGAAAGTGAGATTAGCCGTGGACAGACACAGAGGTGCACACTCACTCACTCACTTGCTCATGGCATGACACGTTCCTCCCTTGATCAAAGCACATTAACCTGAAAAAATCATTAGGAATGCATAGCCACATAAAAGCGAGTCCACCCTGCCCGTCCCCATTACTGACAAAATAAGACTCACATACAGTACTTCACTGTCTAATTTGCATTCTGGGTGCACAGTAGATGTTTAAGCACTCCTCTCATACTTCTCATGATTTATTTGATCGAAAGCCCCGGAGGCATAAAAGAAGTTCTCAGTAGAATTACGATGAATGGCAAAGATTAGAGCGATAATTTATATGTTTGTGCCATGCTTATCAGTGTCTATAGTTATTAATCTTACCCGTTTTATATTCTATGGTAGGAACAAACAGCACTTTACCCTTCATTGTCTCTCATCCCGACTGCTCCAAGTTACAGTAGTGATTATGTGAGAGGATTTTTAGGGCTAAAGGCTAGAAATACATGATTTAGTAACAATCACACATTATCACTTCTATAGCTTTCAACAGCATGCAATTACCTCATCAGTAAAAATATATTAACACTAGCATTTGAAAATATCTGGTTCTTTGACAGAAAGTTGATGGTACAAGTCTGTGCACATAAACCTTTGAGAATTTTCTAAACGTAGTTGAGAAACCAGCAGTTATACCTCTGATTCGCTCCTTTCATTGGCTTTTTCATAGCAACAGTTGCCGAGGACCATGGGTACTGTAGTATTTACACCTGTATGACACGTAAAACTGACTGACTAAACTGAATTTCTTGGGAACAAAGTTGAAATAATTAAACTGGTGCACCTACAACATCATTCATTTGATTGTTTCATTATTTGGGAGATTACAGTGTTTCATGAAATGACATTGAGGATATTGTTTCCAAAAACCAAATGGGGATATCATTTAGTGGAAATAATTTCTACTGTAGAACAAGAAGCCACTTAACAACTCTGTATTAGCATTTATCAATAACTGATATAAAGACTAGAGCAGGTTTTGTTAGTCCTCAATGAAGACACATGATCAAATAATACAATGCTAAGCTACTAAATAATAAGTTAATAATATATGTTATGCCTGGCCTATTTTGGAGCATTTTAAACCAAGACTTTTATGCATCTATTCTTTAACAGACACACTTGACTGTGGGCGTTTCATCAGTGCCTTGCATCATCCCAAATCTAAGTCAGGCAGTAACCAAGCAGCTGAAATATTAAGCAGAATGAGATTAGCCCTGGACAGACTCATGGGTGCTCCCTCCCTCAGTCAGGTTCGTAAATCCGATGTGCAAACGCCGGAGCGCCGTGGTTGAGGACTCAAAAGGAGACAGAGGCGGCGTCCATCGCTGGAGCAGCGGGCTGAGAGGTCGGGTAACGCCTGCAGCTAGTAGCACCGATGACACCGGCCGGCACCTCTGTGAAGGCGAGAGGATTAAGAGAGCGAAGTTGATCTCAGTGTTTCGGAAATACCAACGGTGCGAGGTTGAGGAGGTTGAGCGGAGAATTCAGCATCCCTCTAATTAAAATTCAGACCTTGTAACCATACAAGCCCGTGCCCCTTTGCCCTCCCTAGTCCCTGTTTGTCCGGAGTGAAGGAGTTTGTGTTTAAAGACAGATCTCGTCGCCTCCGGCTAACGGACTCTCGGAGCCTCTGCTGAATGATTGGGCAACCCCGGGCAAGCTTTTCCCAGAGGCCTTTTCAGTATTCTGTTCACAAAGCCTCGTCTAAAGACCCTCATTGATCAGCTGCTCCTTAAGATCCTCTCTCCTTGTTTGGTGAGGAGTAACTGTTACATCACTGTCAGACGAAATGGATAAATAGTTCAGCTGATTTATGAGGGACTGGTTGCTACAGTTACAGTGTCAGTGTTCCTTATCTTACAAATGTTGTCTTTATATATTGGATTGTATTGATTGAAAACGGTAGAGGACATGACTTGTGTTCAAAAGATGGATATGACTCTTCAGGAGAAGCTCTAGAACTAAAACGTGTGGTTTAATTTTCAACATACAGACAAGAATACAGGGTGAAACCATATCTGCTGCTTTAAAATGAAATTAAAATGAAAAAATATCATAATTTGGTATAAAAATACAAAGAAATAGATTTTTTTGGGGGGGCATTTATTGTTAAATGGGTGAACAATTTGACCGGGGATGTGATCTAAAAGGGTTTAAAACTATTTTTCATTTCAACTTTAATAATTAATTTGTTGAGTCTTAAAGCCCCTGAAGGCAGATCAATTGGCTAGTTAAGCTTGAGCATTCATTACTAATCTTGAACACACAGTTGTAGTTTGATAAATATTCTTAACACTTCCATGGCTTTAATTGTTTTTGATAAAATAATATTTCCATGTTCAATAATATATCTTGGAACCCTATGCTCAGTGCAGTAGCCAGTTGAGTCTGTTTTGCAAGTCAAATTGATAATTTAGGATCATTTTGTACTTAGTTAGGTTGCATAGAGCACATACAAAAAAATTATTTGCTGATGACGAACAAAGAAACAGGTTTTTTTTCTCTACTGTGTGCAGGAATACTTCCCCCTGCAGTTGATCACAAATTACATTATTGGACTTTGTTTAGCATATTCTGTATGTTCTCTTCAGCCCACAAGCAAATCTATATTTTCTGCATACATTTTGGTTTGCTACATGCAATAAGGTCAGTATTTATTATGCTCTCAGGAAAACACTTAATGTTATCACACCTGTGCTTTTCTGATGTGACTTGTCAAAACGTCTTACAGCCCACTGCCGAGATTCGAGTTGAGTATTTCCACAGACTTGCAATGACATTTTACGCAGAATGAACTGATCAAATGATTTCCAAACACAAAACGCCAAAGCACGAGGCATCGCTACGCAATCTGAGCCCCTCTGCTGCCTCGTGAGCTCACCTGGAGGTCACGTTCTCTCCGAAAGTGAGATTTCCCAAGCCTGAACTGAAGCCCTCGCATCCCCTTTTGACTAACTACCGCGACCTACAAAACTCCAAACCACATCCTTCTCCCAACCCGCCACATTAATCAAATGCCTTATTTTTATTCATCACTCCGCTTCCATTCTCCCTCAAGCCTTTTTGACAAGGTAGCGCCGAGCTCATTGCGCTCCACTCTACGCACCTCCTCTGTCATGCAGATGCAGCCCACAACTTAATTATTCATCTGCGATCTATCCGGTAACAACAGCCTACACTGTAAGTCACTCGCCCCCCCAGTTAATAAATATTCTCTTTGCTAAGATTAGAAGATTTTTGCATGACCTAGATATCAAATCAAGCTATTGTCCCAGCTCTGTCATGCTACATTCTCTCCGACAGTGAAGGGAACAGGGAGGAAAGAGGAAGGGTGGGTGAGGCAGATGGATGCTAACTTAAATTAATGTTTCAGTTCAACAGTGACCCCTGCTGTAGAGTACAGACTGGTTACTCCTTCCCTCAGGCAGACGGCTTGTAGGGGCTTTGATACAGAGGGGTCTGTGCTTCTTCTACTCAGAGGTCTGTAAACTGCATCTTCTCTCATGTGCAACACATGCCAACACAAAGAAAATGAACATTTCCCTTTATCATTACAAACATTTCACACACATCTTTGCTCCCAGTGTGTTCTGCAGGGCCGGAGGTGCTGCAAACTGAACCCTGTGACTGCCTGCACTAATTACTACACATTGTGTTTTCATGTTGTTAAGCCTTTCACACTTCGTACTGCACCTTTTCAGCAGCCCGACGGAGCTCATCAGCATTTACATTTTAAATGTAAAAAAAAGGACAAGGTCTTTAGATGCTACTTTTTGTAATTTGGTTCACGAATATGTCCTTTAACATTTCTTTCTAAACATTTCTACTTTGTGCTTTAATACGAGACCTAAAGCTCGATGAGGACAAACCCTCAAAGCAGCAGCAGGAAGTCTGGTTTAGAATAGATTTCATTTCCATTATTACATTGTTTTTAATGCATAATCAATTTTAATCCATGAATTAATAATTACATTTAAATGAATACATGAATTAAATGCGCTGAATATCATTTGGAGGGCACAACAGGGACTCCATCTACCAGTGGGGTCAAAGCAGTCAGTGTGGTCACCTCCAGCCATAATCCTCACCTTGCACATTTGTCAGAGTGACAGGTGTAATCTATGTTCAAGGCTGGGAGACTGCTGGTATTGGAAGATAGATTTGGGAGGGGGGGGATTTGGCTGCTGTCGATGTCATGCCAGCGTGGCCGATTCCTCTGGAGTCTCTAGTCTAAGCCCGAACAGCCGAAGCCTTGTCACCGCTAGCAACATGCTTTATGCTCCCCCGTTGCAGCAGAGCAAGAGTAATCACTGGTTTTGCGGCAGCAGTGAAGATTTAGCAGTCCTCTTACCTTCAGCACAAACCGTCAGTCACTCAGAGTAGAGCATCTGCCTGGAGGCTGCCGCTGGAAGTATACATCACCCGCATATCATATCCTCCTCCCGCTGCTAACCACTATTATGGCCTATGAATCAGTGTGTCGGAGGGAAATATTCATGACAGGCAATTAAAATAACTAAGAGATCCATCAAGCATAAACACAGGAGTTGACACGACTCCTATCTTGATGAATAATTATCAGAAGGAATGGCAAGATCAAAAGGTTTTCTTCGGTGCCAGAGCACGAGCAGACGTAGCTGTGTGAGTGCAAAAAAAAAGAAAGAAGAGAAATCATGCTGGTTGCTCAGTGATGAATTTGCTAACTGATAAGGATGTTGATTTAAAATAGACACTGGGGGCTTGTGGGTAGACATGGCTGCTGGTGGAGGAAGGGTTGAAGTGTTTAAGGGCGATTTGACAAACCACTGCGGGCTCCGATACATTTACAAATAAAGCCCCGAAGCTTTTCTGAAGGATGTCACAGACGGTGCTTAACAATGTAATGTGGCGTAGCACCCGCAACTCCTCATATGAGGATCACACAAAATGAGGGATTTGAAGTCGGGACATCGCGTCTTGTGAGATTCCCTCGACTGGATGAAAGTATCCCCTTTTATATGGGCCACTAGAATATCCAACATTCATGTGTGCTTATTAATTCTCTTGAATAAACGAGTGCTTTGCTCATTCTGAAACATCAGCTGTCAAAGATGTTAAGCCCGGTTTATGATGGTATGTTCAACACGCAACATCTATTAATAATGAAATATTCTAAATTATTGCATTTCCAATGGAATCGTATCAGGATGACGTCATATATTGAGATATCCTTATGCACAATAACGTTGTCTAAACTGATAATAACATGCACAAACAAAGAAAAAAGTATTTTGCACATATACTACATTACATTCACAAAAATGTGCCAAACCAGAAAGCATGCTATATATCGTGATATATCGTAATATCAAGATATGAAGTGATCGCCCAACCCCTAACCATGTACATGACAACTGATTTCCTGATGGTCATCTCGTCATTTATGTCTCTTAAAGGAGATAATGTGAATGGATTCAATTCTATAAATTGGCTATAAGTGCATATTTGGTACCACGACTGGCCTACATGGTCAGCTGTATGTAAAACAACTACAGTATGTCAAACAAGTCAAGTAAGTAGCACAGACAGGAAACCGGAGTGCGACAGATGTCAGACTTTTAAAAAGTCCATTAAAAATATCATTAAATTGGCATACGACCTGGGACAGAAGGTTGTTAAAGCTCAGCAGATAATTTGGAACGTTTCGATAGAGTCGAACCCTGATGATTTCATTCAAGGCTAAACCCTGCCATCAGCATTCAGACAGGATGAGTTATTGCCTTGTCTTGCCCGGGCCTTGAGTGTCATCCAAATTCAAATTCTGGTCAGAGAGGAGGACGTATAATGAGAGGAACTTTTCCTGCAAGGTAAGGAGGGGAAAAAAAAATGTATGTATGGCAATTGCATGGGATGGAAACAACGATTTCTTATGACACCAGTGGGTGGGAAATGGCATCAGAGATCAGAGGTGAGACTCTGGGGGTGATGCACTGGGCGAGGAAGATGGAAGAAAGCTGGAGTGAGTAGAGAGCCAGTAGGGTTCCCACAAGGAGCCTGATTACTTCAGTGCCATCACCCTCCTAAAACGGGCTCGTGTGGCGTCTGCCTGATCCTTTTCCAGTCAAGCTGATATGCGAGTGAGGGAGGGAGCAGATAGCCTCTCCTGCTCGCCATCTGGCTACCGACACACACTTTATGTATACCAATAAGCTCACCGCGGCGATGGCGTCATTCGGGGCGACAGGTGAGGGTGATTTGCGCCACAAGATGTCAATTTGTGTCCGTTTCCTCGCTTCGCCTCTGTGAACTGAGAGGAGGAGAATTGGGACGTGGACCAGGAAGACTCCTTAAGATGCTTAAGACTGCTGCTGCTGTACCGGACCTGTCTTGTTAGTGAGCAGCTTTGGCACCGGTGCTGGTATTTATTGCAGTCTGTGTTTTACTGAAACGCCCACGTCTGGATCAACAGAGGATCAGAGGTGTGGCTCTTTTTGCTAATTTTAACCTCTAAATCTGATTATGTGAGGAGATACATGAATGTATATTTATCACAGAAATAAGATCCAATGCAATTACATCTCTGGAAGCAACACAGTAAACGCTGTATTATAAGGAACAGAATCATTTTTATACCAACATGCAAATGATTCTCTTATAGTAATCAATTAGTCTGCTTATGTTCATTTTCATCTTTTTGAATCACAGGTCTGGCACCTGATTAAGTCCAACACTGATTAAAACAAACATCATGAAATGAACTCGGCTTTAAATGCACCTTTGCAAAATAGAGATTTTAAGCTTTAATTGGATTCCAGTTATCCTTAAAAAGGGAAAATCTGTTTTTCTGTGTTAAAAACAGTAGAGGAACAAGAATCCATTCATTCTGCATTCAGGCTCAGCTCACCTGAGCTGGCTTGGCAGGCGGGGGCTCAAATCCTCGGCTCGGCCGGGTGCCACGGCTCCACGCTCTGATCCAGCTCATAAGCAACCAGGCTAATTCCAGGAGCTCAGATATGACACCTTAGGGGGTCTTTGTCTCTTATCTCAAAGCGGGGTCCGACCATTTAGCGACACACACACACACACCCACACGCACACACATCTGAATTGTTCTGTGGAATAAAGAGAAGAATTATGAGCTTAATGGCGGCGATCCTGTGAACAACGGTGGTTCTTATCAGAGTGGCGCAGGGGACCGGCGGTCTTTACCTCAGCTGAGGGTGAAATATAGCCGGGGAAGAGAAGGAACACGGATGTCGGGCTTTTCCGCTATGTCAAATTTCATTTCAGAGGATGAGGCAAACAGAAATTGAAACTCTGTTTATTGATCCACGCATTGTTTTGGTGAAATATGTCAGATGCTTCCTTTTATGTGTGTTTATAGCTGTTTCACACTGATATGACAAAACACTTTGTTTCCCTCTGTGTGTGAGTCTCTCTCCTCTCCCTTATTTGCAGTCAGTTTCTATAAAAGAATACCGATGGTGCAGCAGTCTCAGTTATGAGGGAAAAATCCTTAATACCACGCTGACAGATTGCTTTCTGCATCAGCGACGATGGTCCCTCTGAGCTCCAGTGCTAATTGTGTCAGACGTCACACACTTGTGGCGACACTAACGTCCCCCCCACCCCGCGACCCCCCCCACCGTCGGCCTCAAAAAGACATGAAAGGCCTCGATCCGACAGTCCGTCAGCATGATGGGCAGCGAAAGCCAAGCAGCGACACACACATATGGGCAGCGTCCAGCGCGAGCCACACATGACACCCACAGCGGCGCGTCCAAAGCGATGAACACACTCGTCACGCCACGGAGCGGTCTGGTTGGGATGATCTCACACAGAACGCTTCCCACTGAAGTCTGATGACTGACGGCGAGCAGAACGAGGGAGATTTGATTCAGTTGAACGTGTGACTTTATAAAGAAACAGAACATATACACAGATGGGGGAGCTTTATCATCACCTTCCTGTCAGCTTTCACTTTTATGTTATTTATTTGAGCGATTCTGATGGAAAATCTGAACATCCTTCAACTTTTCAGTGGTTGTGTCATCAGCGTAAGTGTTAAGATATTAGAAAACAACCATGAATGTACGTCACTTGAGTTATGGGTGTTAAGCAGCTTAAGGTCCTGACCAAACATAGTGTGTTTCCGCAGGCTGGGGCTGCTTTTTGTAATTGCTTTTGACAAGAGTAAAGTGTTTTGCACGCTGCTTTTGCATTGCCGAAGGCCTCGTGTTATTGTGCTCTATGCACCCTGTGTTTTTTGCTGGAGCGCACTGAACGTCTTGAGGAAAAAAAAAATCAACTCAAGAGTGGAAAAGCTACCGATGCGACAAGCATCTTTCTCATAGTAGTAAGATATTCCTGATACCCGGAGCGATATGATTTTACCAACCGTAGTTAGCATGATCTGAACAGAAAACAGCAGGAACACCAGGCCCTGATCAGACAGAGTGCGTTTTTCAGGTGGAAAATATGAAGCCTGCCATTTTATTGCCCGATCACACTGCGTTTATGCAGTTTCCCTTCAACTAACCATTAACTGTACATTTTAATTCAATAAAAACAATCCACCTGTAGAATTTACAAGTACCTCATTACTTTGCCTCCTGCGGTTTTCCGTTCACACCGCGGTAACTACGCTTTGGTAAAGTCATATAGCTCCAGGTATCCAGCAAGAATCCCCACAATGAGAAAATATGCTAATGCTGTTGGGTGCTTTTCAGCTCTGAGTTGAATTATTTTTCGGCTTCAGGTGTTCAGGCAAAAAAAACGTGAGGCGCATAAGGAGGGAAAATGTCAGGCGCTCAGCAAGGCAAAGGCAGTGCACGGAACGCTTCACTTTTGTTTGAAACAATATGAGAAAGCTGCCCCAGGTTGCTCAAATGTGCTCCGTCTTATCATGTAATTACATTAATCAAAGTAATAAGGAAGATAAACATCTATTGCATTCATTCATCTATGTTCTGTACCGGCACGCTTTGTAGGGTTAATTTATGCTTCTGAATATAATAGAAAAATAGCAGGTGTACATGTGACCTCTAGAACAATACAAGTATGATACTTCAGAAATAAAACAATTATACTATTGTGGAAAAGGTTGTGGTGTCTGATGCATAGAAGTTCATTTTAAAAGTGTGTGCATCGAATGCCCACAAGAACATATATAAATAAATATGTCTACAATTGTATGATTATATATAATTTGGCCCCCAGATTTAATTGTGTAGCTACACACAGTACAGAAAAGTAATTTAGTACTGGGTGCATGTTCCCCCCCATGGCACTCAATGTAGGAAACAGATGAGAGGGATTTTGGATGGATTATGAGCATTAGCACCGCGCTGCTCCCTGCATACCCACACCCTGGTGGGCCTTATTATGAGTTGGCTGAATATATCATTATGAAAATGTCTTTGTCAGACTGTGTGCTGTGCAGGATTTAATCTTTTATCCAATAACAGCTAGAATTATGACAATCTGGATCCACAAAGAATGTGAAAGATGGAGATTTGAAACCCCGCTGGACAGTTGTAACGCATCACTAACTTGAAAACAGACTTTTCACATGTATATATACAAACGTGCACACATGTCCTCTTATCATTTTGTCAGTTAAGGAGGAGGAGATTAAAAAAGTAAATTCTCTCATTCCAGCTTTATATTTTTGAGTGACCTACATGCAGAGAAAACGCTGACAGGAGATGGAGGGGGAAAAGGCATGAGCTGGGAGGTGGAATAGAAGTAGCAAGATCACATTTTCCTCTCTCATCTGTCAGGGTGTACATTATATTGAATCACGTACTGTACATACTCTCAGTGTGTATTTATACTTTGTTCCAGCTGCTCCTCGCAATCTCTTAGCTATTCTCGTTATCTTTTGGTCCGTCTCTCGTCCTTCTTTCCCCAGAGGGTGAAACTCTGGTTTCGAAAAATCTGCTTTATTGATCTTACTTTTGTGAGTGCTGTTCTGTGCTCTGAGAGATGAAACTCTGGGAGATATTACAACATACAGTACACCTCCTCTCCAGGCCACAGCAAACTCGAATAGATGATGGCTACTAGTTCTTCTTTCATGGTGTGCAGCAGTTTTCATTCGCATCAACAGAGTCGTTGCAGCAGGGCAGCTTGCTGAGCAAACAGGATGAATAATCGAATGGGGTCTAGACAAACAGAGCTCATGATTAAAAACAGATTGTGACAACATTAAGAGCTCGACAAAGACAAAATCAGCAGTCGTGGTCCAAAATGCAGGGCAAGGACAGGAAATTGGTGGGGTTCAACAATAGTGCCCTGAGGGACAACGTGGTTGAAGCGGTGATTTAAAATGGAATAAAAGGAAATTAAGTAAATTGTGGCTGTAAGTAATAGAGGTGAGCCGTTTTTGTTGGAGGTGTTTAGGGACAGTCATGCTCTCTGTGGGGAATAGCTTTTACCTTTACTCCAGACTGTAAGGCAGGAATACCAATGAGAACTTCATAACAAGGACTACAGCAAACAACATGCACTCAAAGCCTCCTTCCTAGATGAAGTCCCTGCTTAGCGCCTTAATAAGAAGCTGGAATTAAGTATTGAGCCCGAGAGACTGTCCCTAAACACCAACAAACAGCTCACCTCCTAACCACCTGTTACAGTATCTACAGCCAGAATACCTTCATTTCTTTTTATTCAATTTCCAATCAAGCACGTTGTCCCTCAGGGCACGATCGTTGGACCCCACCAATTTCCTATCCTGCATTTTGGACCACAACTTCTGATGTTGTCACAATCTGTTTTTGAAGGGCAGGAAACACCTCTTTGCATTTCTCCCTCTGACTGTAGGTAGGGGGTTAGGTGGATATATTAGACTAAGATCAAAAAGATTAGTAAGATGTACTGTGAAGTTGAACTTAAGTGGAAGAATGCCCCTTGCTAATGTGTCATAGGCTGCTGCAGAGGGAGGCTGAATATTTCAGTCTTGTATAGGTTTTGAGCCTCCCTATAAATAGTGCTTTTAAGAGCTACATCTCAGCAAAGCTGCATATGAAATATTCATCAAGATATTACAAGATGCATGCATTCATGATACTGATGAATTCATGGAACTTTTTTCTCAAACATTTGGGGTTTCATTCAGCCAAAAAAGACATTCCTTTGTGCTGTGGAGTGTCATCTTGAGCCAAAAACGATTAAAGACATATCTGTGAGTCACACTGTTGCACTGGTTAACATGATCCGTCATTATGATGAACATGGGCATCAGACCATCCTGTAAATACTCATTAGAGCACCAAATGTGTATTAAGCCACTGCTGGAGACGGATCCCACAAATGCGCTAATTACTCCTGTTTGAGTCACATTTTCTAAAAAATACAGTGCTCAGCTATTTTAGGAAATTATTTCTCAAAAATGACAAATAAAGATTTCCCCCCGTTTTTGGTGATAAATAGACACAAATTAATGAATGGCTGAGTTTGGGAAGTCAGACAGTGTGGTGACAACAGCTGGCTTGGGCTTAGGTCTAATAATAGGATTTGTTGACAGTAATTAATATATATTTCAAAGCATAATTAATTAATGTACACAATCGCAAGGTCAGTTGTATGGCTTTCCTTTTCACGAAAATTAACTCTCTCTCTGATTGAAAGACACTTTTGATCTCAACTTTAATTTGTTTTTAAGCCTAACTCAAATTGTACCAAGGTTTTTAGCTGTGACAAATCTTGATGAATCATGGCCCAGTGAGGATCGACTTGAGATCGTAGCGATGAGTGTTTCCAACATGCCCCGTACTTACATTATACAACCCAATTTAGAGTGCACGCAGGGGGAAATTAAAATGCTACAAGGACGTTTGGAAAAAGTTCATCAGCGAGCTGTAGTGTGTCATGTTTCCCTCCAGAGGGCAGGGTCACGACACCACGAAGATGCCGCGAGGCCATTCCTGCTCTGCTGACTGCAGGCACAATTGTTTTCCGTTTCCGTCACACGCATTATTTGTCCTGCCTGTCACTAATGCCTGCTCTTGAAGCAGCAAAATGCACTTTGCTGCTCTCATCTCAAGCATCGGGAACAAGGCATTTCCAGGCTTACAGCGTCCTGAGTGGGTGTCGCTCTGGCTGCAAAGGGATGGAGAAGCACAGAGGGCGTGCGAGTTCATTATCAAGGATATGTTGAAGGGCTTTGTTTGTCCTTTCACCTGCTTCTCACTTGAACGGAGCTACATCGCCTCCTGCAGTGCTCTTGGACCACTCCGTCCTCCTTTCATGTCTCACTTGACCCCTCCTGCCCTTTCCCCGTCTCTCCCTCCTGCAATTCTTGTTTTCTGTCACCTCTTTATACGTTTCTTTTTCATATTCTTCTCTTCTCGTGGCTATGTGCTTATCGGTGTGAGCAGCACAAGATAAGACTTGGATTGTTGGAAGTGGGGAGATACCGCAGGTAATTTGGACATTCCAGCTCCTTCTTTGCCCCGAAATGGTAAACAGCAAAACACTCTTTGGAGGACAAAGTTTAAGATTACATGCCAACAACCTATCTTTTCCCTTCCACCATTTTACCACCATCCCTGTTATCAATGTCCTTGGATTCCCAGATCTCAGCAATTACTATAGCAAGCATGACGTTATCGTAAGATAGAAAGCAAAAAGGTAACAAACCAGAATTCTTCTTTTCAGGAAGAGATTGACAACTTGGAAATAAGCTTTCTTGCCATGAGTTGGATGAGATGACCAATACACCTCTCTTTTCTGTGCAGTATGGAGCTAAAGTGGAGCGATGATTAGCTTACCTTGGCATATAAAGCGTAAGTAAATTGAAGCAATTCATAAATGCCATATAAGAAGATGTTTTCATGTGTGATTATAAATTGGTTGGGATTTCTAATCGTCTCCTCAGTTGATTGATGCCCGCAAA
Organism: Eutrigla gurnardus; assembly: GCF_963514095.1. Taxonomy (NCBI): domain Eukaryota; kingdom Metazoa; phylum Chordata; class Actinopteri; order Perciformes; family Triglidae; genus Eutrigla; species Eutrigla gurnardus. Next base: position 8,561,022 of record NC_139932.1, on the reverse strand, counting down.
ATGTCAGAGGATACAAATTCAGTTCCTGCCATGAGATGCCAAGCTCACAGCCGGGCCACAAATTGTCTGCCCCAACCGCCGGCTTCCACTTCAAATCCTCTTCAGGGTGCCAACACAGCGAGCAACATCTTTCCAATCTCCACTGAGTGCCATCCTGCTCTTGTCTAAAGCATAGAGCGATGGCAAATGCGGCAACAGGGCCATGCATAAAAGATGAGTCATGAAATAATGTGAAAGTGCATATGAATGAGTGCATAAGTGCATGTCTGCGAGTCGATGCGAGTGTGTTTTTGTTGCGACGGACAGGAAGAACAGCCTGCACCCACCGCTTCTTCACTCATGGATGAGACGCAAAATCACAGGACAATACACCCGGCTACTTCCTGTCTCAATCATGCCATGTTTCAGAAGGTGGATAGGTTATATGGGAGCTTCATAAAAGGCCAGACAAGGTTTTGTTTGGAAGACATGGCAAAAGAGAGGGGTGTCGGTTTCAGATTCACTCAAGATTTCTTCTTTCAGAAGGAACATGAGGTAAAAGTACAGACAAGGTGAAGAAGAGATAAGATATAGCTACTAAAAGGAACGGCAAACCCACACCAGATGGTCCCGTTTGTGTGTGTGTGTGTGTGTGTGTGTGTGCAGATGATTAGGCATTTTACTGAACCACAGAGGAGGGTGAGGATGACAGATTTCTCTCCCCTTGACTTGACGGCTTCCGGTCTCTGTGTGGGCCGATAAAGCAGGAGCTGGCTAATTAATTATCTATTGATGCATTTATCGTTTGGTGTGAGCATTCATAATTGTCAAACACCCGTGGCTTTCAGGAGGCGGGGGTGCTGATGCTTCGTTACCATCGTCCACGACCGTGAGATAAACAAACAGTCTTTAAAAATGTGGTGCTATAGTAAAAACTGGAGCCATTTAAAAAAATAATAATAAAATTAAAAAAATTACCTCTCCCAATATACTGACTTTCATTGTGGGATATTCTTTAAAACGAGGAAGCTGCACATGGAGTGACTATGATACCTTGATGCAAGAAGAAGCCTTAAAAGGTTCAGTTTAAAATGACTTGTTAAGATGGATTTTTCTGCATGGTAAAAACAAACAGGACCCATAATAATACATCTGGTCCAAAACTGTTAACATATCACCGCAGCTAAACTGCAAAAAAGACACTAAACAATGTGACGGCCTTCTCGGAGATAAAGCTGAAATCTCAAAGCTGATGAGAGAACTTGAGAGAAAGTTTTCATAGCACTTGGCAGTGTCTCCAAATGAGTCTCCATCTCTGCAGCTCTTCTGCTTCCACATTATAATTAATGCGACAAACCTAAACCATTAAAGGCAGGACTGGCAGCCTCTGTGGGCCGCTACGTTACATTTCAACTTCCGTACCAACGGTTTGGGTTTCGGGGGAAATGTGCTGATATGCTTTAAAGATTCCAGCTTCAGCTGTGTGGCAGTTTGCAACAGGAATCAGTGGATTTATTTTATAGGAAAAATAGCCTTAATTTTGAGCATCCCTAAATGTTTAAGAGTTCCTTAAAACTCTGAACCTGAACCCTTAACTCTTCACTCCAACTAATCGGCAGTGAGGAGATTATAAAATGTGGGATAAATAGCACCAACTAAACCCCTCAAACTACTGAATTCTTTATGAAGTGGATATATGAGAAAACCTTGAAAAGCAGTGAGACTCTGACTAGTTTAAAAAGAGGGATAAAAGCATGACCTTCTTTAAACCTGCAGAGGATAACAATGTTTTGGTGTTTGAACGGATTCTCAAGTGGCTTATTGTCTCTACCTGCAGGAGTCACTTGGGCCTCTAAGTGCTCTCTTTATGTTTCAGGCCTCTGGCTTTAAGTTGAAGGGCGGCCCTCAAAGATCAATGCAAATTGATTTTTTCTCCCTCCTCATCATCGGTCTGTCATAAATGGCTGTAAAGGGAGAATTATTGCTCTGGGCCAAGCTTGTTTCTCAGTCTTGTAACACTGATGCTGCATGGGTTTGCTTGCCTATTACTCATATCTTTGCTAAACCTGCAAAATATTACACATACAGGTGACTGAATTCACTTGAGATGTTCTAAACACAGTTTTTCTTCTTCATTCATTGCCCTGAATAGATTATCCTGCCATTGCAATCAATATAAATGACAATAATAATTTGTCATGATTGAGGCATTTTATATATTTTTTAGACTGAACAAGCCAGTTTAGCCTTCGCTAAGCCCCGCCTCCCATTGCTACTCCATCAAGCTGTCACAGCCACCGCAGAGCCCACACCGTCACCAACTGAACAGCACTGCCTGAATAAATATCATCTCATCTTCTGAAAAACGGAAAAAGAGATTTCAGAGAGAAGAGTCTACAATGTAAATGATAGATCCAGCTTGTCAAACTCAAATCTGTTGTGAGAATAGGTTACAAAGATGATCCAAGTCACAACATGACACTGGTGGTCGACTTTATACATTCATGATATTCTTGTTTTTCGGAAATGGACGGAAATACTGTGTTTCTATTGCAGACTCGTTTGAATATGGAGCATTTAAGTCATTCATTGTCCTTACAGTACCTTGTTTTAAACATACTGACACCTCTTCTTCTTCTAGAATGTTCCTGTGATGTATCACATAAAAGTAGAAACCATCCTCTCTGATTCCAGGTAACAGTGAGAGGGGATTAGAAAAGCACAAACAACACAACAGAACAACGTGTTCCATAGAATGAAAAAAACCCTCTTCTTGAAATTGTCAATACATCAATTTGTTCTCCCCATTACGTTGCGTTACATAACGTAATGGTGCTTTAATAATGTTCGCATGCAATGTGTTTTTTGCTCATTGTTCATGCTTTCTTGTTAGCTTCCACGAAGCTGCCCAAACCGCTAGGTTGTGGGTCTTTCTGTGCATCACTACTTCATCATCTTATCTGCCGATCACATCAGAGGAAACGCTCATTTCTGGCAAATGTCGACATCTTGTTTTAAAGCCTTTATCTGCCGATAGCGATGACGTGCCGATATCGCCGTGCATCCTAAACGTCCTTAATTCACTCGAGTGCGCTCACTCATGTGTGTTACCATCTCAAAATATATTTTAAGCCGTGGCACCTTTTCTTGCCTCTCCAGCAGAAGCTGACAGCTCATCTCAGTGAGTCATGACGCTATAATCCACGGAGATTACCCGGAGTCATATAAGGAATCGGTATCAGAGCCACGACCCCATCTGACTTCAGAGTTTGGACCAATGGGGATGGATAAATTATCATCCAAGGCACACAAGAGATGGGAAAGTTAGCAAAGTGATCCCATATTCATTTTCGTCCTTGTTCCAACCTGCCCACCTCTACTTTTGAAAACCCTTTGTCGCTAGCAGAAACCCATTACTGATCTTTATAGTGATCAGCCGTCACTCCTTCACTGGAGTTCACACTCATTCTGACTCTGGAAGATTACAGGAGTCTCTTTTTTTATTTTTAAAGGCTCATACACCCATCATAACCTCTGCTCTACAGCGTTGGCCACCTGTGGAGGTTACAAACCTTGACCAATAGGAGAAGATGATTATTCATTCCTCATCATTCAGTCTGGGGATTCAAACTGGCAACCACCACGTTAGTTTGGCACAGATGGTGCAGGGAGAGACACAGCACAGTGTCCAAATTGCTTCCACAGGGCAATCCATGTTGTTTATACAAGTTACTCCCGCTTATCACAATGTCATTACAGCCTGAGGCAGATTCTGAAATGAAGCGCTGCCCAAACAACAAAGTGTGTGGCGATTTCAAGGAGCAACAAACGCACTGCCTCACTGAGCAACGGTGTGGCTTTGCAGCTCAGTCTCATAGTCCGTCTTTTTTGTGTTGCTCGGCACAAAAACAATGGTAATGGAAAGTCGATTAGTTTTTGCATCCACGTGACTATGCAATGGCCAGAGCTAGTGACGTACTATTAAATAGTGAGAAAGCTATGGTGGAGGCGGAGGGGTCCAACACAGGACTTACAACCACGAGACCAGTGTTTGACACTGCGTGTCTCAAAGTGTTTTTTTCTTCTAAACCTAAGTGGTTTTGTTGCAGAAACCTAACTTTCTTTTTGTAGCCGGATGTCATCCAGAAAAAGAAGCAACACAAGAAAAATGGACAATTCTCATGTTTTTGCTTCACAAGATGCCATGAGACTGTGTTGGAGTTTGAAACGGCAATGACTTCTCTGTGTGTGTGTGTGTGTGTGTGTGTGTGTGTGTGTGTGTGTGTGTGTGTGTGTGTGTGTGGCAGATAGAGGCTGAGCTTGTGAGCGAGCTCCTCCAATGAGGAGGATGTGTGTTCTGCTCACGCTCCGCTGAAGCATGAAAAACACCGTCGACAAGCAGGCTGGCGGCCAAATCGACGCGCACACTGTTGGTCAAAGATCCGAACCTGTTCTTCACCTGAGACGTGACCTCTAAGGATTGGAGAAGTGGAAATCACTCATCAAAACCTGCATGCATTATATCTGTATGATTTATGCTTCAACATTAGAGTTACCACAATATTAATGGTGATTGGCTTTGAAAATTGAATTCCATTTTATCCTAAATATATGAATATGAGTTTTATTCCACGGGTTGATTTAAATGTCCATCACCACATGATGACAAACCTGTAGGAGCTTACATCTATCCGACCAATTTGTTCCCTTCAAGCTCAACAAAAAGAATCCTCAGAATTAATGATTAAAACGATCAATGTGTCCCTGATGCAGCAGAAAAATACATCTGGCAGCTCCAGTGGAGTGAAGTAGCCATGCTGCCATCTGCTGGTGGAAGAGGCAGTTGTGTGTGTGTGTGTGTTTTTTGTTGTTATCTGTTGCACAAGGACACACAGAAACACAGACAATCAGCAAGCAGGACTTCAGCAGACAAGAATGAGCATAGACAGACTCGTGTTTATAAGGCATGTGGTCTAGTCTTGAAGTTAGGATGGGCTGCAGGTGTGAATCCACTTTATCCTGGGAAAGGGCCATCATGACTAGACTTCTGGTGCGACGACATTGTTTAAAGACACACGCTGAATTTGTCATTCGGGTCTGAAGCTGCTGCTGAGTGACTGGTGTATCGATTCCGAAGCTTCTCCTCACCTCAGCCAGCAATCCATGCCTTATAGTTTCTCCTATTGATCCCCGTCCTCTCACAGGCATCAGCAGTGATCGACCCATCAGTCAGCTGATTGAAGATACATTTCGCAGCCATATCGGGCTGTCTACAGCTTAATCCACTTACACTTTCCTAATTACTGGAGCGTGTCAGAGAAGGGAACGTGGCATCATTCCCCATTCCCATTTTCTCAGATGTGCCCACCACCGCCACACTGTAACAACTAATAGTATAGGCCCTTACGCTGCAGCCTCCGTCACTACCCGCCGATCGCCTGTGGGCATCCCCGTGATGTGACTTCCAATGAGTTTCTCTGTCTAACAAGAGCCAAGGACGCTCGCTCAGAACGGGAGGCCGTTCGGATAGATATGCAACGGCAGACGTGATCCCCTCCGTGGGTAAACAAAGGGCTGATGTTTGAAGGCACGATCGCACCGGCGGGGAGGGAGGGCTGGACTGAAACAAACACGCCGCATGGCACAAACCGATTGCTTCAGTCGCAGCTTATCCCACGTCCACAACAGCGAAACGCAAAGAAGGAGATGGACAGCAGGGAGTCCGGGGACAAACTCTACTTTACACTTTCACTTATTCTATCAGTGGCTTCACTGTCTCTCACAAATCCCTTTCCCTTCTTGGAGGAGGGAGCCACGCTGGGAGACGCTCCATGCGGACATCAAAGCCACAGATGACATATTGATTCCTGAATACTGACTTTGCTGATTTAGTTTCACGGGATAACGTCACTTTTCATCCCGTCAAACTGCTCAGCTGGAGCCAAACGGCTTATTTTAGACACAGGGATTCCTCCATTAAGCTTTGAGCAAATCGTCACCTCGCGGAGGAGAAACTGGCAAACGGGGACTGAATGATGGAACATCAAAAGCAACGTTGTATTTTAAAGGGGACATCTGTTCATTTTCTCTGCCTTCCTTCTTGGAAAAAATAAAAAAAACACTTGGCACTGTGATGACATGATTCAGTGGTGAAGCGGGGAGGGTGGGCTCGACAACAAATAGACACGCATCATCTAATGGATGTCAACCACGCGTGTCCTTGGTTGATGTGCTGTTTCCACAGCAACACAGGGTCTCCGTCGTCATCACGCGGAGAGCTGGGTTATACCAGTGCAGGAGTTCTTTAAATAGCCATCAGCAGTTCACAACAGCACATGATTAGGCCGATTGACTGTGTCGTCACTATCATAACACGAATCCCTATTTATGTGACAGGGTTAATGAATGGCAGAAGAAAATAAAATAGTTCCATGTACAAAGACAGGGATAAATAAGAGGCAACTGAAATCATTTTCTGCTGTGGGAGAGATTCAGACACTTTCTTCAACTCTTTAGTCTCATTTAGCTAGAGCTCTATTACTCTTAGCTGTGAAAAGACAGAAATCATCTCAGCCAGTCGTTTTTTGGTGACAGAAGACAGAAGATCAAGTAAAGACTGAAACCAATTGGAACGGGTTCCCTTCCCGTCCCCAAGCAAAACCCTGGAATCTGAAAAGTTGGTTCCCAGCTGGATTCTGGAGTGAACTGTCCCTTTAAGTAAAAATAATCATTTTGAGATTATAAAAAAAATAACAAAACAAAAGCCTGCAGGTAATCAATGTGTTCGCTCACCTTGCTACTGTTTGCTTCCTTTGTTGACTGTGCTACGCCCTCCGTTGAAGATGCTTGATTACAATAGTTTTGCCTAAATGTGCAGGCTGGTTTGCTAGATCCCAAAGTTCTAAAAGCCTGAAGGAATCAGCCTGGTTTCCTTAATATTGGCTGAAATAACCACTATTGCTGCTTTGTTCATTGTGGTGGGAGTCCCAGATCCACCGGGAAACCAGCGGCATCCTGTTCGAGTCCATGACATTATCCAGAGCTGCTCGCTGTACAAACTTTCATGGCAAACCGGCCAATTATAATTAAGAGCTTAGAAGCCTAATTAACACAATAAACATGATAACAGTGTAGATGTTTGTCTTTTTCGTTACAATTCATTGTTGCCAGTACATTTGCTGATTTAATGTAAAATTACGACAATTTGTACAACAGCTATACCAAGTGACAGATGCAGCCATCTTGGCATATTTACCAGGAACAGATGTTTATGTAGTGTGGAGTCATAATCCCTCATTTTGTGTTTTCTCAAGAGACACAAAAACACCACTGCAGGTTAATTGGGGGTTGTAGAGCCCCGGGGAAAGCTTTTAGCTGCCATCATCATCATCATCATCATCATCATCATCATCATCATCTCTTTCTTTTTGTTGTACATGGTGGATGTTTGAGGGTTCATTTGTGTTCATGCAGATATTTGCTCAAGTACATTTTAGAATAGCTAAATTTGTTCTATGAATAACTTGGTTTCTATTCAAATACAACAGAACACCAAAAACTAAAATATTCAAGGCAAGGTGAAGGTTCCAACAGGTTTTAACGAGTTTTTACAGCTCCAGCAGTCAAATAATAGGACACACACCATCAACTCAGGCTATTTATACCGGCATAATTTGCGGTTTGATTAGACATTCTTCAAATGGCTTTTTTTCCTCAATTCAGACCCATGGCGGTCTTTTCTTTTCATTGCTTAGCTTAACATTGGCTTGTTTTTCTCTTCCTGCTTAATGTCTGAATGTTAAATCTCATCCACACCTGTCCTGCATAGAAAACATGCACAAGACAATATTTTCATTGCATCACAGATAAGAATTTTTTAAAATCAGGCTCTATTTCTCCCTTCTCTACCGTGACAGTGAGCCACACAGCTTTTTTTATTTTTATCCCGATCCGCGATAAAATCTTACACCGTCCCGTCCTCAACCCAAATATATGTTTTTCATACATTTTTTCATGCTTCACCGGCTAACTTGTATCATCTGATCATTCAGTATTCATACAGATGCACAAGGCAGCCTTTATAACTTGACTGAAGTACGATATTTTGACTCAAAATACATACATTCATGCAAAAAGAGTGTGTTTAAGTTTTTTTAAATAATTCAGTCTGACTGAATAGATTATATGTTATGATGTCAACATACTAGGAAGACAGTCACCCTTTAAGACTCATTTTATCTATGTTGTACTAGAATGTGTTGGCTCCATGTTGGGCTTTTTATGCAATATTGATATATGTACATTGTATATTTAAAATGTGTATTGGAACGTGGGATGTATTATTACGATAATACCAAATTGTGTTTCAAGAACAAAAAAATAATATTTTTTCAAATAAATATATACATATGTTTTATAGCTTATATTTCAACCAGACAGACCTGCAGGCCAAGATCTCTCACACACACACACACACACACACACACACACACACACACACACACACACACACACACACACACACACACACACACACACACACACACACACACACACACACACACACACACAGATGAGATTATCAGTGAGCTGTGGGTGGGCGGTGACTCATGCGGGGAACATTATTCAGAGATGTTTCAACATGAAGGTGTTGTGACATCAGCTGGATATCTAGGAAGTGACAACAGTCAAATCCAATAACATCCAAACACCTCTGCCATCTTGCCACAGTTATGACATTACAGCTTACATTTACACCGATTGGGAACCACAGTGTGAGCTCATACACAGATGCAGTGCTGCAGAATTATCTCTAGAGGGAGCTAAGAGTATGGAAGAGACGGTGTCCAAAATCTAATTATTTTGATACATCTTTGCATCACAGTTTGGGCAAAACAGCAGCCAACAAGCAATACTCTTTATACACTTCAAAATTCTATTCAATTCTATGAAAAACATCTCACCAGATCTTATTAAAACGTGGAAAAGTGTTGTTTCTGGTGTTGCCTCATTTTTTTACTTTCCAAAAGTGCCACAAGTCAGAATAAAACAGATCATGAATAAATAACATTGTTACCAAAGTCATTTTTAAAAGCATCATTAAAGTATATTGCATTGGTAATAAGTTGAGTCACCTCAATATCAGAGTTTAAATAAACGCCAAGTTGAATTGTATAAATGTTGCGGTGCGGCACCCCGCTAATGGGCCCACCACATAAAGCCATTAACTGGAAGCCAGCCGAGGAGCATCCACTCTGACACTGTTTACTGGTGACGGTCGGCTCCTCCTCCTCCTCCTCATCCTTCCTTTCTTCCTGTTACATCACAGACTGCTTCTGCCCAACCACCCAAATGGCAATTTCCGGATACAAAGATGAGGCGGACGTTGGTGTGTTTGTTTGAGGGGTGCTGGGCAGGTGGACGTGCGGGTGAGCAATCACTGGGTGATAAATAATTAAAGCTCCTTTTCTCGCATAAAACATGTGGGAACAAAATTTGAAAAAGACAGACAGAGAGGCTGATAATTACGGCTGCTATTGATTATGCTCTTTGCCTCAGAGATGTTTCCCTTCCTTTGTAATTAGGCATCGGATTCCAGTGGAAGTACCACTAAATGACCATTTACAGGAATAAATATAGATGAGTGCTGGTCAGAACCCTGCAAACTGTTCCATTAACAACTCTCTCTCTTTATGCTTCACATCATTAACTGATGAATACAAACGTGCATTCTGCAGAAAGCTGAACCATTAGCATATTTACCGTAAGTAGAAACATTTGCGCTTACGAGCGTGAGGTCAGTTAATGCTCGGCGAAGACGCCGCTGTAATGACATGCACACAAATGGAAGCGCGTTTGTCGGAATTGCAAAAAAAAAGTGGGACAACAAATCAATCATTTTTGTGCCACGATGTTATGAATAAGGAGTGATTCATTCACAGTGAGAGCAGCAGAAGGCTGCTGCCCACGGACAGGCTGAGTAAGTGGAGGAGGGGCGTCCACTCAGCAGACAGCAGACTCACACGGGGGAGATGACACGAGCTGCATCAAAGCCGTCATGAACATCCCCGTTTGTCCATGTGCGGCTAAAAACAGGAATCTATTAGTCTTTTCTTGGAGCTCAATTCATTCAATTAAGGACTTGAATGTAATGGAATAATACAGAATTGAAGAAGATGAAGAAATGTGAAAATGGGTTGTGTGGATAAAATTAAAGACGGCCCCCACATTTGATATCACAGTCCAAAAACACATTTTTTGGCCTGTGAGGCTACATTTCCATTGGTGGCACTGGCCTCCTCCGACAACAACACAATCTTAATTGTGATACAATAGGTTTTTTTTGGTCTGGAAAAATGCTGCAGTGCCCGTTCCACCTGTCGCCTGAACAAAGGCCGAGCCCAGACCCGACGTCATCGGCTGAGGTAACCGTTCCACCACCTATCTTCCCTGTTCCTGGATGGGCTCAAATTTGCATTTATATTTCAATAATCCAAGGACTAGGCCTATGATAACTGACAAAGGGTATTATTGCAGTGCCATAAGGCGTAGTAAAAATGGTCTGGTACACCTAACTGAAAAACCGATGCAACCAATATAAACTGTTAGTCTGGAGCCCAGGAAATCACTGTGGTCTCGATGCGCTCGTATATAGAGCGCTGCAGGAAATTAGGCAGCATTTTTCACACTTCCAGTTCCCTTGTCTCAAAGTCAATGGGTTTTTAAGCGGGTACTTGGCTGGGCGCCTGAAATAAGGATTGTGGCCAAAACAAAACAGAGATTTTGTTTTAAGATAGAAAATATGAAATATTTTGAATTCTTGGTGATTATCTTAGTGAACAAAACGTGCAAGCATCATTAACTTGTGTTTGCTACGGAGCTTATTTCCTGACATAATCCAAAATCCTATGCCTATTTTTGTCAAGGGAAGGAGGTTAGGGTTAGGTTAGGAAGGAGGGTGAATCATATAAATAAATAAAAGAAATCATCAAGATGTTCCTAAAAATCCACTACAACCTGGAGCTACTGACTCCTCCTCAGAGAGACTGTGATAAAAATCTCCAAAACAAGCAAGGAAGTGGATTTTGAGTTGGCCTTGTTGGAGACTGTTAACCAACCAAGAATGAACTGTCAAACTCAAACAGGACTTTTTTTTATACTACTTGATTCTCCCTCATGAATCAGGGAAACCAGACTATTGGTTTACTGGACAAGATGAGTTACTAGACTGATGTGACAGTGTTTGTCACAATTATTACAAACTCAGGGTAAGATGAGGATTGAAACTACAAAAATTCAAATTCAGCCTCACAATACCAGCCGGTATTATTGGTGTGGGACTTTGGCGACTTTGGTGTCGTCCACAGTCTTAGTTCTAAAGCTCATGTGACTGGCGCAGGACCTTTACTGTTCCTCAGTAGTGGGCAAGCAGGAATGTTAAGAGGGAGGAAAAGCACTGCCTAATCCCAAACAACCCTTAAATAAAGCCTGAAAAGGCTGCTCTCGCTCAACCCAGCCTCTCTGTTTGTTAAAGAGTCACGAAATGCCATATTGGTTTCATGTACAGGGACACGTCCTTTTTTTTCCGTTTGTGAGACGAAAACAACGCCAATGGAAACGCATCCACATGGCGATGAGCTCCTGACGTAGCATTAAACATTGAGAAGGACTACTAAGTGAGGGTGGGGAGGTGCATGGGTCCACCAACACTGGATTTCCACAATGCGACTAGTGTTCGACATTGCGTGTACCAAAGTGTTGTTGTGAAGTAGTAGATTCACCCTCAGAATCTTTGCTTGAATTGTGTGTGTAATATTCTTCAGGTCATAAGAGTTTTAGTGGAACTTCCCGCCCCAGGTCTGAGCCTCTCTCCACCGCACTGCATCATTTTAAAAATGCAAAAACAAAATGGACAAGGGGCTGGGAGATGAGAACACTTCCACATGACGTAAGCCTTGAGGCAACCTCAACAAATATGACGGCTACAACATCTTGGAAAATAGTTATATGGCGTGGGACACTGAATTTAGTGAATGTACTTTCTATCAGGACCACTGTGAGTCTAATTCACTGGGAGAGCAGCGAATGCCAGCTTCAGAGACCGACCATCACGGCCGTAGCAACTCAAATTCAGCAAGACTCGCACCCGATTCTATGATCTTAGGGCTTTTAATTCATGACGTAGATTATTCCCAAACAGTTAACTCTTTCTCTGAATGGGCCTTGCAATTCAAAGCTGTTTCAAAGCAGTATAGCATTTAAATGATGAGTTGCATTGGTGGAAATAATTTCCGTGCTACGTGTTGTTGGTAGGGTTGCAAAGAGGCGGAAAATTCCCGGTAAATTTCCGGAAAGTTTCCGGTAAATTTCCACGAGAACTTAAGCTTGGGAATTTTGGAAATATTCCATATTTGGAAACTCTCCATGGGAATAATGGGAATTATGGGAATTTAGGGGAACTAACTGGGAATATATTATATCGAGGCATAAATATGAACAGAAGTCATAAGAAAACATCCATACAAAATGTTTTCAACAGATATTTGAGCAGCAGATGATAACTCTGAGCAGCATGCGATTTAATTATAATGCAATATGGGTGATCAAAATCATTGTTCCAAATGCTTTTAAGGTTGATCCTAAATACCTTCTGACAAATTGCAAGCTTTATGTCATCTTCAGATGGACTGGTTACCTGTCCAGGGTGAACCCCGCCTTCACCCAATGTCAGCTGGGATCGGCTCCCCCCCCCCCCCCCGAGACCCTGAATACAGGATAAGCGGTAGACGATGGATGGATGAATGGATGGATGGATGGAAGGAAGGAAGGATGGATGGATGGATGGATGGATGGATGGATGGATGGAAGGAAGGAAGGATGGATGGATGGATGTCATCTTCACTCACACTGAAGACAATTCACAGAGACGGTCACGGCCGACCATGACCAACCAGTGCATCTCTATGCAGTTTTTCATTTTCAATAATTTTTTTGTTGCAAAAATGTGAGAAATGCCAGAGGGGAAAAAGAGAGTCTATGTAGCATAACTGACTCTAAGTCTCTTATTTTTTTCTTAATCATCTCGCCATATCTCAAAAGGTATCTTGTGATGCCTTCGATAGCGCCCTGGGGTGAAACCCGCTGGTATAGACACATTCAACTGACTACAGTGCAGAAAGAAAAGCTTTGAGAAAGACTGCACACCAAATTCAAAACACGCAGGAGGGACATTGACACGAATCACATGGACGCAGAAAGGGGAATGACTCAGGATGGACAAAAATGACAAAGTTATTAAATGAATGGAGCAAATAAGGGTATCCATGCCAGCTGTGAGCCATTTTTAGCCCATTCAACCTCACGTTGCTGTCTGCTCCACATGCCGCATTGATAAAGCCCTCAGATAGCATGCCTATTTATGCTGAAAAGTTCCTCTTACGGGGCCAATGGGTGACTGGCGTCACTCTGTGTGGTCTGAAATAGCCCCAGACACAATGTTCCCAGGTGAAACACCTCAGTCGTGCACCACTGCCACCGAAGGCCCACCCACCTCTGTCGTCGGACACCTAGAAAGATCAGGAGCTATTTATAAAAACTTCATCCTGTCACTATGAAGGAATATCTCTCCGTTTTGCTTCTCTCTCCCCCCCCTTGCCTCCTCGCTCACTGTTGCTATGGAGCTCGGAATCAATGACATCACGGTGGAAGAGTGTGTTCGTGTGTACGCTATTGCTTCCATGTGTGCGTGGAGATGAAAGCTGGAATCTGCACACTGAACGAACATGGCCAGCAAATATCAGGTGACGAGACGAAGCAAAGACAGCAGGCATCCAGCTGGAGCGCACGCACACACACACACACACACACACACACACACACACACACACACACACACACACACACACACACACACACACACACACACACACACAGAGCATCCTGCATGTATCAAATACACACAACCGATCTGCCGCACACTCTCACGTTTGAATGAAAAAATTCATTATGTTAATGATAATGACATAACTTGCTTTTTTTTTAAAATGGCTGCTGTGTTATGTCATGACATATCATCCATACACAATAATAATTAGTGGTAATTACACAGAGCACATGCACAATGTTGTCTTTTGTGTGTTAATATGTTAATGTGTTTTTGATATTTGACATGCAGTACTGTCTCAGAAATTTGGCATGAATTAAAATTGAATGAACCGGGGCGTGTGAGATGATCTGCTTTAACTTGAATGGATGGGCCCTTTAAATATCTCAGACAGGCGGACTGTACGCAGGATGAGAGAGGCCACTTCTGTGTGCATGGCTAAGGCAGCAGAAAATAGAAATCGTTTGAAAGATAGAAGAGTTATGCGATAAAAGACTGAACCATAACTAATCGTCATGCACGCCGAACCCCGGAGACAGACTGCCAACACATGACGTCTACGGCACGGCGAGAGATCCAGTGTGTGGAAGAATGTGCGGCACAGACTCAAAGAGTGTCTTTGCTGTTACAATGCGTCCTGTCCGACATGGCGGCAGAGCAGATAAGCCCGTCTTATCTCGGTTGCCAAATAACTGCTGCCCCCAGAGTGACTGAGGGGAGCGCAGACAGTAAACACAGCGATGGACCAAGACTGAAATAATGCCTCCATTGTTCCATCTATTTACACCATCCTCCTCCTCTCCTCTCCTCTCCCTCCTCCCTCTGTTTATTGCTGAGAGAAACATCAACAGTGTCACCCGTGTTGCTTTTACACTGCTTCATCATGGCCACCCCCTTGTCTTCTTCTTCCTCTGATCTTTTAAAAAGGTGCTATTAATACGGCACACACACTTAAATTCCTCCAATTAGCAGCACCCTTGGGGGACAACAACCCCCCCTGCCTTTTCTCTCATCTCCTAGCCCTCTCAGACTTGTTCCACCTTTCTTTACATCCATAAACACGAGGTCGCCCGGGTTAAGTCTTCTGCAGCAGCACACATACGCAAATCAGCAGTGTTCATGTGTACAAATGACGCACACATGCAAAGTTTCTGTGGTGCCCCGATTGAAAAGGGAATCCTTTGTGGCAAGAGAAGCAAAGGAAGTGTGAAGTATTTTCTTTACTTTTGGATGAATGAAAACAATTAATTCTTTCTTGAAAGCCAAACTACTTCACCTTTTTGACCTTTTTTGTCAAACAGCCAGTTAAATTGCATAATATTTAATGTTGCTTTAAAAACTAGCTGATGTAAGCCAGGATTTCAGCCAGAAATCATACTGTGTAGGTGGACATGGAGAGATTACAAGCACCAGCTCAAGACAAACAGAAATTAAACACAATCTGATACCTGCATGCCAACACAGCCAGCCAGGGTCCTTGAACACAACCGCATTAGCTTTAAACCCGGTAGAGATCCACCCGTCCCGTCTATATACAGGCACAAGCAGAAAAACCTTAATAAAATGCTGAATAAACAAGCCCAAGAAACAGCCGACAGAAATAACCGCGAGTAGCATCCATATAAACTACAAACTTGAACGCAGCGGGGACAAAAACAAACGTCAGCGTTAGCTTACCTGGGATGACCGCACACTGCAATTAATATCACATTAGGTGATAATTAAGTCCGTTCTGGTTCAGGGGAAGCGTGAATGAAAAAGTTCAGACTGGCACCAACGATGCACGTTTTTGTCTTCACATAGCAATGACATGCTATTAATTTAGCTAATTAGTAAGGCTGGTGGGAAAGTGGCTGCTAGTAAGTTGGTTTGGGGCTAAATTAGCATCCAAGTCCTACTTGAAAGTGATAACTGCATGCGGGTTTCACATTTTTGGCAGTGAGGGGTGACTCCGTGGCATTGCCCTGTGATAAATTTATTTGATAACCCACATGCTCTGTTTCGCCGTTGCGGGGCTAACTAAACGCAGCTATCTTAGCTAACTGCTAGCTTAGCAGCAGACAAAGTTAGCGGCTAGCATTAGCTGGTGAACACAGTGGAGCAGCTAACGTTGGTGTAGTTGGTGGAGACCAAAACAGACGACAAAGCAGATTAACATCGGATTTGGTGGCCAGAAAGACGTCACTCCAAACGCATAATACGGTAATCCCGTGTAAATATTAAGCAGCTGTTAACAAATGGAACTCCACAAAGGCTGCCCCCATGTGGCCTAAATCAGTTAATGCAGTCGGTTGATCTGCGCAGCCTCCAGGCGACAGTAGAGCTCTGAATGGGAATTGTTAGAGAGGGAAGCCATCACTGGTGATATTCACAGGTCGATGCTACCACATTTACAATTCAAATTGTGTTCTGGTGACATCAAAGACGCATCAGTGAGTGGAGAGAGCCTCACCAGTTGGCTGGCAGTCAGTAGCTAATAGGAAAATCCCATAAGGTGGTTTCTACAGTCGGTGTATTCAAGTTAGCCTTTCAGTGTGGCCAAATGTACAGCCATGATCTTTTTTCCAATCCAAACAAAGCTTTCCGTTGAGAGCATCTGCAGGCCGTGCAGCCGTAAAGGCCACATTGGAATACAAATGAATGAAGGTTGTGTGCAGAACTGACAGCATTTTTTTCTAATTGCCTCTGCAGGACTCTTTTTGGAGATAACAAGGTACCTCGCTTCATAAGAAAACACATACGATATGCCACTCATGGAGATGTAAAGTGGCACACGGTTCGACTACATGAATACAGAAGCATCAAAGCACGAGTGTGTAACCGATTACTGACAAAGCATCTTCAAATAAAGTGCATTTAAGATCCATAATAGAAAAAAATGCATCTTTGAGCATATTTAACACTCATGTCATTAACAAGTCTGAGGGTTTTTTTTACATTAGAAGAGCATGTGACAGCAGCATGACATTTGAGGGGAAGTTGCACTGGATGAGAGAGCAGAATTAAACGGATTCATCATGCTATGTGCTCTAGCAGCTAATAATAGTGCAATAATTTGCTTCAATTAGTATAAAAATGCTTCATTAACTGTTGAAGATGAGCATATAATGACACAGCAACTCCTTGGTGGTTTGTAAATGTTTTTTATTAGCAAAATAAGGGAGATGAGTCTACAAAGATTCTCCATTCGTGGAGAACATACACATACATCAACAGTTTGTGGCAGTTTCTTTATATGAACAGATCCAGGACCATATTTGTCACTCTTTTTGGCAAAGTAGTACTGATCCAAAAATCACAGACCAGCCTCCCTTGACCATCTGTTTCCAGCGCCTGAATGAAAGGCTTCAAGGATCCTCTCAAATCCCCACTAGACACAACCCAGGAATGGCGTCTGAACCTTAAAACATTCCAGACGGCATTCCTCACCTTTACAATCTTTAACCGTGGTTCAGTTTTTCCTCTCCTCAACACCAAAAACTCTCCTTAAAATACATTAAAATATACATTAAAATGTGCCTATCGCCGTCTTGAAACACTTGAGCGTCTTATAAGCCCAACGCCTCAATCTAACCATTTTCCGAATGATTGGGAAGAATGGATATTTTGTACAGTTTAAAAACCAGAACCCCGGGTCTGCGGGGCAAATGTAGCAATGTACATCTCAGTATTGTTGGGCCAGTGAGGCCTTCCATTGTCATGGCTGGTGGGGGGATGGGGGTAGGGGACTGTGGAGGCTACATGTTGGTCACCATGGAGACCCATGTGCCTTTAGACCAGGAACATTTTCCACCTCCCGAGAGCTCAGTGGTGTGCACATTGAAGATAGCGGGGGACACTCACATATGAAAACAGTTTACCTCTTTATGTTTAGAACAATTCAGCAGGCAACAGAACAAGCATTGGGACTACGACCGCAGTAAAAAGGCATGCGAAGGCACAAGTACCAACAAACTGGACTCGAAGTTGTACCTCTTTTCTTCCCTTTTGGTTTAAAGGGAACGAAGAAAAGAAGCATTTCCACCAACAGCAAAGTTTCCTTTTCCAGAGACAGCGGTAGAAGGAACAGCAAAAACATGATCTCCTCCTCCTCAAAAATTAAAAACTAAATAGTATGTAAATATATATATATATTTAAAAAAAAAATGTGTGCGGAAAATGTTGCTGTGATGCTTTTACAATGATACAAACATCCTACACAATGTCGTAATGCTAGTTCAAAAATGTCCCAAGACAAAAACATAAATAAAGCTGTTAAAAGTGGCATATAGTACAGCACTGGTCCGTGACTGATCCACCCGACTCTTCTCATCTTCCCCACCAAAGAAGCACAATAAACGGGCTCCGACGCCTGAGGACAGAAGAGGAGAGAGGGAGAAACATGAAAGATGCGAAGTAGAGGAAGGCTGGGTGTGAGTCTTTTTTTAAAAAGGGAGGTTTTGGAGAGCTCGACCTTGCTACTATCATTTCACAAACATCTAAATGGAGCAGAAAATGTATTTAAGCCTCAGATAAAAAATAAAGCGCTGATTATTCGGCGATTCTGAATACTCCCGCTGCATCCTGATGCTATGGAAAACACACAGTCGGTCAATAATGCTGACGTGCCGACATCCAGGAGCCACACACATGCATATGCTTATGTGAGGCAGGCGAAATGGATGCTCTGTGGTTGAGCTCTGGTTGTAGGACAGATAAAAGGAGGGAGGATTCTGACGAGTTCCTTACCAAGAAAAAACGATAATCTTCTGTATCATTATCCTCAGAAGAGGCCACAGTCTTTCAGGTTGTTCTTGATGATGACGTCGGTGACGGCGTCAAAGACAAACTGCACATTCTTGGTGTCTGTAGCGCAGGTGAAGTGGGTGTAAATCTCCTTGGTGTCCTTCCTCTTGTTCAGGTCCTCGAACTGACACTGAATGTAGGCCGCCGCTTCCTCGTACGTGTTGGAGCCTGGAAGAAGACGAGGAGCAGGGCGTCAAAGGGGGGAAAAGGGTGCTGTTGTGCTGTTTTTAGGAGTGAGTGTCATGGCTGAGCTTCCTCCTACTAACTGGGCCTTGTGCTTGTTCTTGTAAAAGGGAGTGGGGACATTTCCTGTCATCATGTTATTGCTTATCAAAGCTGACTGCTGTTCCAAAGACAAAACAAAGTGTAAAACAGAAAGGGTATGTCCTGAACTATTTCTTGGATATGTCTCTGTTGATTCCGAGAAAACATCATATAATCCGAAAACGGCCTGAAGACATAACCCTCCATAAAACTACCATAAGTGTAAAGTTCAGTTTTATACATATAAAACAATGACATGCACTATGATCATAATGAGTTTGCTAGTAGACAGGATTTGATCCCTTGGGACACTGCCAGGCTAGCAGTTTCCCCCCTGTTTACAGTTTTTATGCTATGCTAAGCTAAGCAGCTCCTGGCTGCAGCCTTACATTCAGCAAACAGACAGATAGAACTCATCATATAGGATCACTCTCATAAAAAATAAATAAATAAATATCCTCAGCATGCACACATTCAACTCCATGAGAGCATTTTGAACAGATTAATAATTTTCAAAGTAAATACATGAATGGGCCGCTTTCAATGCTGCCAATATTACCAGCATATTCTGGGTAGCAGATGGTTAGAGGACTCTTCTTGATCTTCTCCTCAAACAGGTCCTTCTTGTTGAGGAAGAGGATGATGGAGGTGTCCGTGAACCACTTGTTGTTGCAGATGCTGTCGAACAGCTTCATACTCTCGTGCATTCGGTTCTGAGGGGAGAAGGAACGCAACGATGAACACCGAGCTTCGCCCTGAACGATCCTATCCTTCCCTGACCCGCCGCGATTGCAGTAAACAGACAAAGTTCCCGCTGTGTAAGAACACAGAGTGCCCGCCATTATGTTATTCCAATGCGTCAGAGCGCTGAAGCACTCACCATCTCCTCGTCCTCAGCCAGCACCAGGTCGTAGTCACTCAGGGCCACGCAGAAGATGATGGCCGTCACGCCCTCAAAGCAATGGATCCACTTCTTCCTCTCAGACCGCTGACCGCCCACATCAAACATCCTGCATGGAGGGAAGAAGTGAACATGTGAACATACGTCCACAATAAAAGCAGTGTTTATGAAACCCTCCCCCGAGGCAAATGTAAGTGGAAGAGTCGCCTTGGCTGCTCTGGTTCGCTGCAGTTACAGATGATATCAAGTGATGGAGCAGAACGGAAACAGAAATGCTTTGTCTATCATTAATTGAAAACAGTTTTGATAAAATCACACCAGCGCCGAGGACACTCAACAAACGCCTTTACTGATTGTGGAACAGGAAAAGCAATTCAGAGCAGAGCAGACTTTTGCACCATTTTCTAATTGCTCAGTCTAAAACAGAATAAATGGGGGGGGGGGGGGAATAGTTACTGCTTGCTTTATTACGTTTAACATCGGGCCAGTCTCACTCAGTCTCTCTTTATACATTTCTCACATTCAGGAATCATTTTAAGAAAAGCAGGTTGAACCATGAAAAGCGCTTTCAAATGAGATTCCAAAGAGACACAATCGCACAAACATACATGCAGATGTGGCAAGGGAGCCAACAAAACAAGCTCCTGCAATGGGTCCTGTTGGTCTACTTAACAGGAATCACATTTAACTCATCAAAACATTAAAGAAAAACATCCCGACTTATAATCCCAGGCTCCTTTCATTATGGTTACCTTCAATTACAAAAGCCATTAAACTGTTGGAAGCGTGAAAAACAAGTACTTTGATTTTGATATTAGATATGGCTGGTTAGCCACAGCTGGGTCATTCCTACATTACATGGGCTACAATGGCTACTTTAAAGAAGAAGTGCTGTAATGTGTTGTAATACACAACTGTGACGGTAAGAGTGTCATCATGACGGTATTGAAGCAGCTGTCTGAAGTCGCAAAAAGAAAAAGATGGCGTGGAAAAACATTAACATTTGTGCGTTTATGGATAATTTAACAGGCATTTCCCTTCTGTTTTTTGGCCCGACAGCATGAATTTCAACGACGCCGGCATCAGCCACCAAACTTCTGGTATCACGATATCATCAGGCCTGCTGACTCCACTTCCTGCCTGTTTTTTTTTTTTTTTAAACGACTGAGTCATCGCTGATGCGCACAACCTTCACAGGCTGTGTCATAACATACAGCTGTATATGAAGTGAGGGAATTTCTATGTGAGTGAATGAGTCAGTGACAGGAAGGAAGGCTAATTAAGCCATGGTGTAAAAAGCGCTTTGAGGCTGAGCCAGTTGGTACAGTGTAGACATTCTCACTTGAAGTGCAGGTCCTTGAATGTGAAGTGCGTCTCCACAATGCCCGTGGTTTTGACTCGAGTCCTCAGGACATCCTGCTGGGTTGGGATGTAGGTGGCCTGGGATATCCTGTCCAAATCGTTCAAGTAGCTGAGAGGAGGACAAAGAAAAAGGACACCGAGGAGGCAAAACAAACACATGAGAGAGAGAAGGGGAGTGAGAAAAGAGAGCAGGAGGGGAAACACAGGGGAGAAAACTGTTCAGACGTATGAAGGTCAAGTGTGCGAGTTCCAGTAGAGCAAACAACTCCCAACGCATTCTCTCACTCTCTCTTCTATATTTCAGACTTTCCCTTTGAAACACTTCATGTGGAGCACCATCTTACAGGGAAATGAGTGCAGCAAATATTCTGAAAATATAATTTTCATTTCACTGATCTTCAATATGAGTTTTAATCAGATTTGACAATGATTTATGAACAAAAGAGAAAACTCTTATATCACGTTGTTTTAATTTCTAAATGCTGTCACTGAATGGGCATATATGCTGAACTCAAAAAGTATGTCACACATAAACATACATTTCCATACATATTTTGTAGCAAGCAAATACCTCAAGGTTATTGCTGATTAATTACAAAAAAAGAGAGATTAGACCTCTAGTTGCTGCAGACAGACATAAGTAATCTCCCCCTCACCCAAACAAGCCTTTTGTTTGTCTCACAAGGTATTAAGTGAAGAAAAAAACACACACACAAGGTTGCGCAATGGTGTTTTTGCTATTCACGAAAAGCCCCTGGACAGCAGGATTAGAGGAACCAATTAGAAAAAGGCCAACAACTACAGCTCCCTCGGCCTTCGACGTAACCGCTGATGTTTGCTCTGCTGCAGCGGCACAACAAGGAAAATGGCTTTCCTCCTAACAAAACACCAGAGCTGCCTCGTGATGATATCATTTGTTTCAACGCCGAGGTCTCTTGCACAATATATAAAAGATTCAGGCCGGTCAAGGACAATAATGGAACCGTTTAGATGCAGAAAGAAGATCTTTTCCCCTGTATCCCTGTGATTACTTCTTTATGGTTTTGCTGTGCTGAAGTGTGAGGTCAAAGATTAAATTGGCTTTGTAGCCACCGTTCCTCAGGTAGACCAGGGCAAATATTGACAGAGTAAAAGTCCAGACAGATGCATGGTTGGCATGGCTCTCTGAGCACGGCCGAAGCAGTGGATTTCTGTGTGATTACAGTGGAATGACAGTTGTTTTTTTGTGCATCTGGTGTGGCTTCGTCATAAATTGGTGTGTGAGCACGGCCGCTGGGTCTTTTCAGGGAGGTGATTCATAAAATTCGGAGACCCATGCGACCGTTACCTCGGTTATTTCGGTGAGTGTGCATGTTTGTGACTCACTATGCTGCCGAGTCATTCAGCTGATATTCGCGGGAGCGGCTGAAGCAGGCTTGAACACCTCCGTCCTTCCACAGTCGCTTGATGACACCGGCCAGCTCTCCTGTCATGAAGCCTTCCTCTGCCGAGCCCGCCAGCACAAACAGCTGCCGCGCATCGTCCTGGGAAAGGAGTTGCATTGGAGTCAATATCAGAAATCACCCATCATCATGATCATCAAGTCGTTAGACCACCATTATCAGGAATATCAACCTGCTACCAAGCTGAACCACCGGACGCGGGATCTAATTCCACTTGACCTAAAATACAGTTAAATTGACTTGGAGACCACCTGAAAAAGACATTAGACTACATTTCCCAGGAGCATTTGCTGACTGACTATCCGACATTACCTGCTTGTCTTCCAACATCACAAACTCACTTCAGGTTCGGACTCTAAACCCACCAAATGACCCTCCCCTCTCTGTCACTCACAGCTCTTGCCGCATCCCCAAAGTCGATCTTGAGGCGCCCCATGGCTCTGATGATGGCGATGATGGACTGGATAGTGTTGCTGTAGACCACAGCCTTGTACTGCTTGCATTCCTCTTCTGAGTAGCCGGCCTCATGAATGATCCTGCAGAAAAAAGGGGGGGGGGGGGGGGGGGAAACGCGGTCAGCATTGCCTAAGCTTGCCTGATAAACAACAAAACAGTAAACAAATTGTTCCAAATGCTACAACCGCAGACGGGAAAAGCCAACTTCTCATGACAAATTCTCCCAGATGAATGAGCTCCTCTTTTTCAGCTTCCTAAAAAGAGTACTTATATTCCTCTTAATATAAGTTCTTATTCAATATGTCTGTAATCTGACTTGACACGCTCATTACAACAGTTGCATGAGACTCTGGATAAAAGCATGAGCTGAATGCATAAATGTAAAGTTATGACTTTGGAATTCAGTGTTTATTTTACTTTTTACCAAAATTATAAAAAATAGAGACTTGATTAATAATGTCTTGTCTTGCTCAGTAGTATTTTTAAAAACTGTTTTTGGACTAAACATAGGTCTATGGAGCAGAGGAGTAAGCTTTAGTTGCAGGGCTTCATCTGACAATTGTCTTTAATATTGATTAATCTGCCTATTATTCAATTAATTATTTGGTCTATAAAAAGTCCCAAGATCTTTTCTACCACAACAGATGCAGATTCATTTTCTATCCATCAACTAATTGGTTGTTTCAGCTTTAATTGTTAGTTTGATCAATTATTTTTTGGATGGATCTTTTCCACACGATTTGGTGACAAAAAAAAATCAAATACAGAATCTAACTAAACGTCTCTTTTCATTGAGGAAAGAGTGCGCAAAGCAACTTTCAACTGCTTACAGTAGTATACACACTTAAACCAGTAGCATATAAAAACCTGCTCATTCACGAAATAATCATTATAAATGAATAACATTTCTAATGGCACCATAAGAAACGAAGCAGTATCATAGCTGCTTAAAAAGAAAGAAGTGTGTCTGACATGTGTATATCTGCTGATTGATGAGAGTATCCATGAGTGCGCTTATGAAAAATGTAATTGATATGCAGGAGGCCTGCACCCTGTAGATGATGTATAGGCAGAGAGTTTACACTAATGTACTCTGCTGGGTTGTCGTCATGATCCATTATGCATGGTACCTGTTTGTAATGCGACATAATATCACTCAGAGAGACGATATAAAAGCGTGATTGGTGTTTGACACTGTTTGTGTTGTGAATACTCTCTCTGTGCCATTACGCTTATCTGATGAGACAAGGTCCAAAAAGGAACTCACTTCATCTGCTTGACAATTGTACTTTTCCCTGATTCCCCAGCACCTGGAAAAGACAAAGAAAAAGGGGTTTATTAGAGAGGTTAAATACAGTTATTATTATATACAAGAGGATGATGTTGCCTGGAACACGCTGGATGTTCTTTCTTATTCCTTTTCAACCCTTATGTCACACAACTCACTTCCTTTACCAACATTTCTTTTTTAATCAAAAAGGAAGTAACAATGTTTGATACAGTGATCTAATGGGGTCATGGGCATAACGAGGGGAAATGAAAACGGATCATAACCACCCCCACCAAAGGAGAACTGAGAAACAAAGTGTGTATTTGTGTGTGACTTCAGTGTTGATGTTAAAAGCAGTCTTTAAACTTTTGGTTTGGCCCGTAGGAATAGAATCAGAGTAGAATGGAGCAGCACACCTCACGGGCGGCGATGACGTGTGTTGTCGCCATAGCAACCGACAACAATTTCCATTTTCGTTTGACCTAGTCGGGAGACGGCAAACAGTTCTCCGTCCGTTCTACTCCTATTCCATTTCCATGGTTTGGCCTCTCCTCTTGGGGTTGCTCGAAAGTACCTAAAATTTATATCACGGCATTTTTTTTAAGCATCTTTTTGCATCACGGTAGTACATAATTAAAACTCAAAACAGGATTCTACCTATTTTCACTCTAATGGCAATGTAAGGGCATATCTTCAAAAAGGAAAATATATATTTTAAACAGATGTGTTTACTGACAAATAAGAATGATGGACCTGTACGTAACCACAGAGTGTATAAACTGTGTGGGGTTTCTGCAGTACATCGCGTGTTGCATCTCCCTCATCTGGGGGGTTAAACCAAAACACGTGTGTGTGTGCGCGCTCGACCGAAACATGCGTGTTTATCACGGCAAAGGCGGTATTGCAAAATCTGTGTCGTGGCCGAAAGTGACACTGGAGACGTTGATGAAACGGGTATACCGCCCACATCTGCCCTCCCTAATACGCTGATTAATCATCGGCAAAGATCAGTAGGATGACTTGTTTTGTGATAGAGCTTGCTTAGTTTATTGCATCTGAATCTGACATTTTATGAAAGTCAGCTGTGTGTTTGGAATCTTATCAGCAAAAAAACCCTAAAAAGTCCCATCATCAAAGGCTCTTTGGCCTTAATGTAGTTGGTGCAAAACTGATGATAAAATTGATTATTATTAACAGCGTTGTGATGTGATGTAAAGCTCGCCGGCGGCTAATTAGATTGACAGTGTTGCAGTTGACCGGTGAGATCGTACGTTGGTGATAGGAGCGGGCGGTGGGAGAGCACACCATCGGCATGCCTTTTGCTTTGTGGACCGCTCAAACAAACGTCACAGTGGCCATGGCAACCGCTCGCGTTGTATCCAGGACGTCTCTAGTGTGAGGCCACAGTCACCTGAGGAGGCTTTGTGGTTGTGTGTGTGTGTGTGTGACACTGGCCTCCACTGGGACCATCATGTATTATACATCTGCTCTTTCTCCTCGACTGTAAATCACTTGGAGGTTACATTTTTTATTTTCCTTTTACAAATCAAAGCCATCTGTTATGTCCTCATAAACCATATTCATTAGACTCTCGTCCCCTAATGGGTATTACAGTTAATTACATTAGCTCTACTAAATGTGCACTCAATGTCCTCGTATTACAGCAGTGGCGACGTATAGAGGTTATAAAGAGGCAACCGGCCAGTTGTCACTGATGTAACGCTCCTCTGTGAATAGGGAAGATTTTTCAAACCACTCGAGGGTGGCTATTCCCTGAGTAAACACCCCCGGCTCCTCTCGCAGCTCTAGAAACAGAATAAGAGGAAGTGGAGTCATATCATGCAGTCTACTGCTATATGTTACCTCGTGATACTGTCAGCAGAGACGAAGATGGTTTGCTCTTGCATAACAGATCGTCTAACTAATCTAGTTCCACTTTTACTGATGTTGCTAAAACGACAAAGTGCGGCACTTTTTTTCGACGAATGCCATTGTTCGCTGTGCCTCCGTCACGCCTGAGCATTATTGCTCATTTCTTTTTTAACACAAAATGAATCCGTAAATATGCATCCCGCTGCAGTGTGCACGCTCTCTTGTCTGCATTCCTACAAACGTTCCCTCAGCTGTAACTGCACGCCGGTACTACAGCGCTGGCATTTCACCTTCAGGATAATTGGATGTGACTCACCTGAGGACACATTATTTTAATTACGTGTCACCACTCGGGTGCCGGAGAGCCTTTCACGGGGGAGTGGCGGTAGCGCGGCAGCTCCGAGGCCAAACACAGGCTGTGCGAATGCCCGGGGGACATGCACACAGACGGCAGATAAGCTGGCCCGTGAGCTGGCACAGTTGCACAGCCGTCCGTCTGCCCAAGAGCCATTTTCACAGTGCCGCCGACATTTCACATTTTATCGCAGTGCCTCTCAATGTGCGGGATGCATGAAAATCCACTTAAGGAGGGCTATGAGCTCAGATTAAAGTTCAAAGTAGAATCCTTATAAAAAGGAAACTTCTGGCTAACCCTAGTTGTGTGACTTTGCAATGGTTTCTGTGACTTGGTTTGTTTTCTATCTTGTAAATACATACAAACATTTCCCGATTTAATCATCTCAAATATGACGATTTGTGATGATATCAATTTCCCGAAATATTTTGGGGGTGGGGCCGCTAGTGGGACATGACGAGACATGTCCGAAATGTGATGAGAATCGGTTCACATTTAAACTCCACGGAAAGGGTAATGAGTCGTGTCACAGTGGTTGAGAAATCCTTTGGTGTTGTGCTCACTTTGTATTACGGTGATTGAATTAGCAGTGTTTGATGAATCACTGTGGGGGACCTTCGGGAATTGTGTAAAAATGTAGCAACACGTCAGGGAAACCATTTGCCATCACTGTTCAAAGTACCGAACCCTCACAGAGAGAGACCGGTTTACAGGAAACTATATCAGAAGTGTCCGAGGGTTCAAACTGAACAAAAACGCTACAATCTGGTCCGAGTCTTCAACCAGACGTGAGCTCTGTGCTTATGTAAGAGACATGGCTCTGGCCTCTCTACAACGGTGATATCATGAGGGTGTGGATCTTGTCAAAGCCTCCAGGCCTGAGGAATACAACACAGCGTTCTCCTAATTTTGACACACACACACACGAACACACACACACACACAGACCTTTACGGGTGACACGGTACCACAGGCCTGACCTATCAGTCCTCCTGCAGAGTCATGTTACACACCCTGCAGCTTTGATACACCCACCTAAAAACAGTCACAGACTCAAAACCACTGGAGCAGCTGGTTTCTGTTTCTGGCGGTTCAAACTATTTTAGGAAAATCCAAGCTTACCCTTCCAGTGGAAATTAACTAGTATCTATCTAGCAACCGCAAACACATCTTTTCTCTTGGCTTCCCATGGTTGATCTTCCCAAGGCAGCGAAAAAGAGGTTTTGCAACAATGGCTGTATGGAGACGAATGTGATCAAAATGGCTACCGAGCCCTTCTAGATTTATAGATTAACCGTTTGTCACTTCTTTTTATCTTGGGCTTGGTCGCACCAGCAAAGATATAACATAGTTATTATCAGAGATCAGCAAAACTAGGCTTAAAAAAGGCCGGTTTAAAATTAAGCAAAGCTCTGCTGCGCAATCAAAAAATAATCACGTAAATAGGCTCAATTGCTGCTGCTCTGTATTCCATAACAAAACATTACATTGTTTGCTAATAAAAAGTCTGTTCGCCTAACATTACTCATAAAGGCTCGGCAGAGAAGCTCTTACTTCCCCTCCTGTGGGAAAAAAACGAATGAATGGAGCAACACGGCCAAATAAAAGGAGATTAAAAAAAAAAAGCACAGCCTGTTGATTCAATCCTTCTGGTCAGCTTCATAACACTTTGCTTGCTGATCTGATCGTATCTTGTGAGAAATTCAGCAGCAGCATCATAAAACTTAATTTTTACGATGCTCAAAATAACTTTCTCAGAGGAATTTTATTATTCTGCTCAATACGCCTAAAGAGCACGGCTATTTTAAAAGTTAAAACTCCTCAAGTGTAAGTTAAAAGTTAATACTGGATCACATTTTAAAATTGAGTTTTTATTGAGTTTAAAAATGTTGGTGCAAGAGCATGACATATTAAATGTAATCAAAGTTTTGATTAAAAACTAAACTGATTGTTTGAAGGGAGGTTTTCTAGCTTGGTGCGACATGATTTAAATCTGGTTTACAGAAATGCATCCATAGCAACGTGTTCTTGTAAGGCAACCGTTGCCTCTTTTTTCAGTCCACTGATTCATTTTAAGAAGATACATTTGCGTGGGTCAGCCGGGTCCAGGCTGCCGGCCCAACACTTTTCAGTGAGCGGTCCAAGGACTTGAGGAGGGCTTGGCATCATTTGCAAACCACATTAGCAGCATAAACCCATCCACCCCCTCTCCCTCTGTGTGTTTTCCACTCCTATCCCATCATATACATCCCGGTTCCTCTTTTACATTCTCTCTTGTCCTACAGTCATTTTCCCATTATGATACATAGTTCCTCTCATTCACTATCCACTTCCTTTCCCCCCCTCAAGAGGGAGGGGGATTTAAGCATGAGTCATTCATGGAGGATCCCAGGAGCCTCTGAGCAGTTTTACCCACCGGGGGAAACGACCAGAAGGATCGATCTTCCAACAAGAAGATCGATCGCTAAGGCCGAACTACTCCCGGAGATATCTAATGATGCTTACAGCCGTACTGGTATGCGAACTATTAAGCCTTTTTGATTGTCCACCTCTGTTGTGAGGGGGCACCGCCGACTGCACCACGTTTGACGACGCTGGTTACATCATGTTTTAAAAATATGACATTAAAGAGCGAACGATGAGATATGTAAAACAAAGGTACGGGATTATTAATAAAATCTTCCCACAGTTGCACGGCAGCTATAGAAAGCGTAATTAGGCTGATGAGATTGTAATCTATTTTGGCATGTAGATATGAATAGTAGGATAATTAGGTCCTGGAGATGATGGAAATAAAATGAGAGCCAGATAAAGACTAAGAGCTAAATGAGAAATATGTTCAGTTTTCAGGGGGATAAAACAGATCCCATTCCCCGCCCGCTACAAAGACACTTGGCTGCCAGCCAAGCTCGGATTGGACAGTGAGCACGGATCCAAATCATTTCCATGCAAATTGGAGGGTTTTGACGTCAGCGTAACGATTTCATGTCAGTGACAGGGAGCGCACAAGAGCCTGCGATTAACATTGAAGACGGCGTCGGAGAACCAGGTGGTGAACACATGAACCTGACAGCAAATGACATCAAATCACCAGAGATGTGCTGCAGACACAAATAGCTACACTTTGCTCTCTCTCCTAGCAGCAAACACATCCATCCAACCCTGCCAGCCTTTTACTACTAAGCCACAGGTTTTGCTGACGTTTTTTTGTTATTGATGTTGACAGGGTGGGTTTACAGAAACGTATCCTCCAGAATTTTTTGCGAATCAGCAACTCCAAAACAGTATTTTTTCAGTGTTTTTATATCCACACGGTAAACAACTCCTAACTCAGATCCCGTGCTCTCTCAGCGGTAGAGCTTTTTCATTTTTAATGCTTTGGTCATTAGCAGCGTTCTCATCTTACAGCCCCTCTTCTCCTTTCTCCTGGTGTCCCAGCCTGCCCGGCGTGTCACTTCAGGCGGTAACCCGAAGACGCTGCCACGCTGAAATGACTCAAACACAATTGGCAGGAAACGGTGCCAACCAAGGCGCAACTGTCACAGCGTCTATTCTGACAAAAACAAAGAACGGTTGAAGTGTTTGTGTCGGAGCGACGGCATGAAAACTCATATTCCAGCCCACAGCAGCATAGCAGAAACTTGACCTAACTTGCCCGCTTCAATCAGCAAGCCCCATCTGGCCTCCGAGCACCTGAGGAATGTGTTAAACCTTAGGAAGAAAATGTGTACACTCGCATTCAAGCAAAAACACCACACAAACATCACACTTAATGTTGTGTATATATATACCGTGAAATGTAAAGATTGTGATCTTTTTGCATGCAAGTGAATACCAAGGAGAATGCTGGGGGGTTCACTGAATTATGCAAAGAACATGAGGAAATATTTATCTTTCTCTGGCTCACAAATGTGTCCACAAAGCCACTAACAGCTCCTATTCTGTGCCTTCTGTTAGATGTTTGTCTGATACGGGTATTGGCTTCAGACTTGGTGTCCTGGTAACCCACATACCATGTGTGTGCATGTCAACATTTCCCAAAGCCGGCCACCAAAGGGGGTTGACGGAAAAGTTTTTTTTTTCACCCTCTGTTTACAAGGATAACAGGGTTTCCCTACATGTAAGTAATGCCAGGACTTTACACATGGCTG
This sequence comes from Eutrigla gurnardus, assembly GCF_963514095.1. Lineage (NCBI taxonomy): Eukaryota > Metazoa > Chordata > Actinopteri > Perciformes > Triglidae > Eutrigla > Eutrigla gurnardus. The sequence continues at coordinate 8,530,303 of NC_139932.1, read as the reverse complement.
GTTTCTAAATGCAAGTAGGTCACATTATTGAGCAGGAGCGATTTGGTTGTGACAAAACACTGGTTAATGAATGCATGTTATTGCAATAATGAAGCAAGTGTGTGTACTGTGCCATTCATTATCTTTTAAATGACCATTTTAAAGGGATTTATTGACTTAATAAAAGCCCATGGCCTGCAGTTTTTGAAAGTGGTTTGGTACACAAAGGTCCGTCATAATTGACTACTGCTGAGAGTAATGAAAGGGTCATGAGGCCACGACATCCATACCAGCATGATGCACATCTGCTCACTTATTTAAGTCAATTTGCTTTAAATGGCAGGCTCACCTTTTTAATTCAGAGATTTGGGCCTTTTAAAACATCCTTAAAAAAAAAAGATGAATCCAACAAAGTTTTCAGTCACAGTCAGTGTAGGCCTATTTTCAACTGCATTGCACTGGAGTGAAGAGAGGAAATGTGCCATTGTTGAACGGATTTAGTCGATACAAATGGTGTAGAGGCGGCAGAATGGGAGTAATGCCAACAGCAGGGGAAAAAAACTTGCCATGTGTGTAATTCTGACTAAAAAAATGAACTAAAACGGATTAAACACATGTTTGTATCACATATTTAATATATATTTTGAGTTGTGACGTTTAATATTGTTGGGTAAATAACGTCATGTTGCATTCAGTGACCGGAGTTGACAGTTAACTACAAGCTAGCGGACGAGGAGCAGCGCTATGCTAGCGATGCGGAATTGAAAACTCCGTTAACACTTCACAAGTAACACCGCCTAAAACCGACCCGTTAACCGGAAAAATAACCAACACCAGTTTTCACACTCCCTTTAAACTTTTAGCTGACAACTGCTGTGGGCGAACACACGGCGAAGTTCGCCTCCCCCCCCTCCTCCTCCCCTCCGCGGCTTCGCCCTCCTTACCGAGCAGCAGCAGCTTGACCTCCCTGGCCGCCTTCTCGCCGTCGTCCCGCAGATTCCTGTCGATCATCTTGCTGCGCTCCACCGCCGCCTTGTCCTCGGTGCTCAGCGTGCATCCCATCCTCGATTGTGTCCCTCAGACCCAGATGGTGTAAAAATAGCTAAAACACCACATATACCCACATGAAATGGTTAAAACTGCCTTCACCCGCGCACACGCCCTTTTTTTAAATGACAGGCAATCGATCTGTTGAGAGGAAATAAAGGAAAGCGAGTCGACTTTTCGAGAAATTTCGTGGCGTTTCTTCTGCCCGCGGGGTTTTTCTAGGGTTAAATCCTCCTGGCATCCGAGGGGAAATATCTTTTGATAACGAAACAGTTCCTCAGTGATGTGTCTCCCAGCCGTTCGCCTCCATTCGCTGCGGCGGCGTCTGCTAACGTTGTGTGTGCAGCTCCTACTGGGAGAGAGCTGCTCGCTGTTCCGCCAGCAGCAGCGACAACAAGCACTCTTCCGTTCCGGTCCTTCACAATAAAAGGTGTCATTTCCACAAACCTAACGACAAAATGATGGTACCAATGGCATTCATTCCCAAAGTGACTTAAAATGGGGGCATCCGGGTTACCTCGTGTTATCTGCGTCTCTCTCCCTTAATTTTCAATCATCAATCTGCTGTGTACTGTCAAATAAAGACAGTTGACAGTGTCGAGTAAAATGAACCCCATATAATTGATTGAGACTCAAATGTACAGGGCAAATCCCCCCAAATATAAACTCAAAATCCTTCCCTATGCCTTATTTTAAGCCCCATTGACTATCAAAGATTAAGGAACACGCTTACTGTGTGCATGTGTCTTATGGGCTTATTGGTATTTCCTAATCAATCAAAAATGTTTGACTACTCCTGAAGGTGGTTTGCATTAGTATATCACAAGATGGAGGATGATCTCTTACAATGCTTTTATTGCATGATTTTCAATCTATTTTTCAGTTCTTACGGGTAAAAGAGGAAAAAAAGGAAGAGGGAAAAAAAGATTATTTTGACGCCTTTATTTTGGAGGTAGGCGCCTAGACCGGAAACATCCGGACAGCGGGACGAATTTTAAACCTGCACACACAATCTAACTTTACTCACTGGTACCTACATTTAAAAAAAATACATCATTTCACTTTTTGGCCCCAACACGTGTCTGTCATTATTATGATGTACAATAAAGATGATAATTTATCCTGTGAGCATCAAATGGTGAGTTTAACAAAAATCCTTGTATTGAACATATTAACACAAGTTAACACTTCTCTGATCAAATTACCTGTTAATGCTATACTGTAAGTGTGTAACTTATATTTCTAGCATGCATTGTTCCCATGGTAACCAAACCTCTAACTGGGGCAGTGTTGGTCTCATCACCCATTCGGTTGTACATGATCATTGTTTGTGGTTTAAATAATTTAGCCGGTCTGTCCAAAGGTTGCCGGTGTTCACGTCGAAATATTCCACACAAAGCCTCATGGGGTAAACAACCCTGCTTTTCCATGGGAGATTCATTTTGCATGTGTGGGTTTTTTTCTGGAAGAGTACATGCAAATCGGAGGTTTCTGATCCCACACTGGTTGCAGGAGTTCCTGTTTGTCATCCAGGAATCTCTCCAGGTTTGAAATGAGAGCCAGAGGTATATCCCTTAATGGTTGTCATTGTATCTAACATGAAGTGCATTCATCTTCCTAGTTATAAATGATTAATACCATATGTTAATATGAGGGTATATTTATTTTTTAGTGAGGCTAAGTGTGGAAATCTTAACATACAAGGAAATGGGACAATGGTTATCTGATGTGAGTCACTGTTTATTCATTTAATCAAATGTATAAACGAATAAAAGATGGCACACTGTCATTTGTGTACACAGTTGTCTTTCCACACAGAGAAACAGGTTTGTTAAACACACTTTAACCCATGGTAGAGATTAAGGAAATAATTTAATTTAGCAAAACATGACACATATTAAAAACACAGACTAGAAAATAAAAATAACTCATTAAACCCCCAATTAATAAGAATGAAAGAAAAGCTATGACTCCCGTTTGCAAAGTTTGTTTTAGATGGGTATAAAACAGTCATAAATATTATTAATGATGTGTTTTCAATAAAGTCTCCAGGTCTTATCTTATGACCACACATACTGATCTCCTCAGCAAATATTGAAGCTGGGCCTGCAAGAACAATACAGTCAGTCAGGTGAGTTTGGAACTGTTGTGACAGGAATGGGGTTTGACCAGACAGAGGCAGGTCTTTGGCAGAGAGACTCGGTGGAATGAAACACATGGGCAGGCCTCCTGTACTGAACAGGCGGTGGGAGGCGAGGGAATGGTGGTGCTGCCCTCCAGTGGTGATAATATGTAACGTCAGAGTTACAGAGCTGGAAATATGGACTGGAAAATGTTTATCCTAACAGAACAGAGCTGTAGTTACAAAATAAAACAACCACAACAATAATTAATACAACACAAATTAAAGTTTAACAATTATAATATGGCACTATTTTAACTGAAAGCACAAAAAGAGGGGAAAACACCAAAAATGAGAAATTGACAGACAGGAAAAAAGAGAGAGAACTGAAATACAAGAGAGAGAGAGAGAGAGAGAGAAAAAAAAGCACACAATTACAATCGTAAAAAAGAAATGTGAAAGATTTGGATTCTTACCATTTACAGAGCCTTGACTTGTGTATAGACTTTGTATTTCTCATTTTATCGTTTGTCATTGGTGCTTTAGTACATATTTATATTTAAACCTACAGTCACATGAAAAAAATTAGGACACCCCATTAAATATATCATTAAGAAATGTTCACATATCGATCTTATCTTGTTTTTAGCATCTCTGGAAAAGAAAGACAAAAATAACATTGTTTTACATAAATGCATATTCTAACTGAGGAGAAAGTTAGCACACCCTACCCCCTAATAGTGATACCCCCTTTGGCTGAAATAACTTCAGTGAGACACTTATTGTAACCCTCTACACGTCTCTGGCATCGGTCCGAGACTCCTCAATGCAAGAATTCTTTAACCTGCGAGATGTTTGAGGGGTTTCTTAAATGTACAGCCTGTTTCAAGTCACACAGCATCTCAATGGGATTAAGATCTGGGCTTTGACTGGACCATTCCAGGACTCACCACCACTTGTTTTTCAGCCAGTCCTCGGTGGATTTACTGGTATGTCTTCCTGGAAAAGCGGTCTTGCGGTCTGCTCTCGGGGTGAACTTGCTTGGACAGCCAGAACCTGGGCATGTTGGCAGTTGTTTCGAACTTCCTCCACTTGTAGACTATTTTCCAGACAGTGGAAAGGCTGATTTCAAAATATTTTGTGATCTTTTTAAAATCCCTTACCAGACTCATAAGCTGCTTCAATCTTCTTTCTGAAGACCTCAGGCAGGTCTTTCGATCTCACCATGGTGTTCACTCTCACGCCAACAGTCAGGAGCACACCAAACTGAATGGTTTAAATAGGGCAAGCCTTCTTCAAAATGCTGAGTAACAATGTTCTAATCATGTGCACCTGATGTCATACACCTGTGTGTGATTTCAGCTATTTTAAGTGGGAAAAGATGTGGGCGTGTCCTAATTTATTCTTCACCAGAAATTGCATTTTTATTTTATTACATTTTACAGGAAGTTTTAAAAAGTATTTTCTTCAGTTTTACTTGTTTAGTTATATTACTTGAATGTCTCATTGTTAAAATTGATGTTAAATATACGTCTAAATATGCTTAAAAAAACATTTTCATAGGGTGTCCTAATTTTTTTGCATGGCTGTATCACTACTAGCTTTGTTGTCCTTGTTCCTTGACGTTATTTCTGTTTCTGTGTAAGTACAGGACTGCAGGCTACACATATTTGGCCAATCTAGGTGATTCTGAATAAAAATTTGTTTTTCGAAGGCATTGGCTGCCTACGAGGGAAACAAACACAATAGCACCAGAAGAGAGTGATGTACCACAAAGAACATAAGACTTGTGAAGAAAATGGTTCAGCCCACTGAAAGAATGAACTGGCAAGCCGACTGGAAGTCTCAGAATCCGTCTTGATCCACGAGATTTGACAAAGAACACTATCTGCCTCCAACTGTGGATGAAACCACATCCAGATTAGCAAGCGCTAAATGCTTCTGTCCTTGACGCGAGTTCTGGCTTCCGGCAAACATTCAACCTCGGTGACAAAAGCCCTCGCCTGCACATTCAACACCCCGTTATTAAGGCTTCCATCTGGGGTAAACTCTGTAATCAGAGGGTTAACGTAGGAAGATGAAGCCGGTCTCTGGAGGACTCGATGGTGTGGGGATATACATCGATGAACTAGTGCAGGCTGACTCCCCCGTTCTCCATTTATGTGATTACATTTTCATTATAAACAAACATATAAAGATATAATTCATACAGACTGATAAGTTCCTCTTAATAGAATATAAAACAGGAAGATTATTATTATTTTTTAGAGATGATAAGGTTCAGCCGAATGCAGGAGCCAGAGGCTACTGAATGAAGTTCCGATGAATGATTGACGATGCAGTTTAGTTGTATATAATTTATGGAACATTTATGACTTGATAGAGAGCAGAAGCATTCTACAGCCGTTCATCATCATTTAAGTGCATTTATTAGCGGTGCTATCAGGGTTGTTATGGTTTCTATAATTCAGATTGATGACAGAAAGCCTGTATTATAAACCGACTATGTGCATTTTGACATGTGTATTTACCCGGGAGGAAGGATGTTAGGAAAAAACACTATCAGTTGCATGGGAAGTGTAGGATCAAGCATTTTAAAGTGAACTTATTTAAAACTTTAAATCTTATTTAAAACTTTAAATCTTGACAAAGAAATAGAAAAAGAGGATTGCATCCACCTACTGATGTTATATTGCTGCTGATTGTCCCATGTGCAAGGCAGCCATTTGTCACAAACATTAAGTTAGCTAGACAATTCCTTTTAAAATCCCTGATGAAAATGCAAAGTGCAGACAAGCTTCTTTTTCAACTCTCTCTGCACAATGAGGATACACTTAATCATTTATACGTTCCCCTTTCCTGTCTCTTGGAAGCAGAAAGTGGGGAGGAGACGAGAGATAAAAGAATGAATGAAATCTTCCAGGTCATTGGATATCTAGACCTGATATCTCACATCCTGATGAATCCTTTTGATTCCTGATGAGTCTAACTACTCAATGTTAGAATATAAGAAAGTGAATGAAAACAAAAAAACTGCGTGTCTCCAGGAGTGAGCTCCGTTTTATGCACACCTCCACGTTTATTTGGCAACTTCTCTTTTCAACCTTTCTCCTCTGCATATTGTGGCTGTTATCACCTGGTCAGATAGTCCTGATACCTGGGCTGGAACGCTCAGCTGAACCTTGAACCTGCCTCATCATTATATAACGGCCATAGGAGGTCCCTGAGCGGCTGCCAGAGGAGTCTGTACCTTTACCCGGCCTCCGCTGCTCTGTCAGCTCCTCTGATGGTGCAGCCTCCCTGTGCCACTTCTGCTGCTTGCCGGGACACAACGCTCAGACGAGCTGCATAACACCAGCACACACACACTTACACACACACACACACACACACACACAAACACACACACAAAACACTGAGCCAGAAGGAGGGAAGGCAGACAGACGGACGGACGCACAGACCGACGGAGGAGGGGAAACGCACACCACCATGGGCTGCTGCAACAGAAGGTGCGGGCTGATAGCTGGAGCCGTGTTCGGGGCGGCGGTGGCCATCCTGGGTGGCGTCCTCATCCCCCTTGGGAACGGCGTCATCAAGGGGACGGTGGAAAAGGTAAGGGTGCTCAGTTTCACCCTGGGTTGGAGAGCAGGGGAGTGACGGTGTGTGTGTGTGTGTGTGCATGCCGAGATCAAGGTGAATCAGGAGAAACAGGAGGCAAGAGGTGTGTGTGTGTGTGTGTGTGCACGCCGAGATCAAGGTGAATCAGGAGAAACAGGAGGCAAGAGGTGTGTGTGTGTGTGTGTGAGTGTGTGTGAAAGCTGCTTCAAATGGTAAACAAGAAGCCGTGCAGTAAGTGAGCCTTGTTTTCATCCATCAAAAAGATCAGGTTTTGTGATTTTTTTTACAAATGACGGCGCGGAGATGAGAATGTAATCCTTTTTTTAGAGCGGAGCATCCACCCTTTTCCTGTATCAGTGGGGCAGCTGGCCTGCTGGCAGACTTGAGGGAAAGTTAAAAATAGACCCTCTGACTGTCTTCATCGCTGTTTAGGAAGCCGTCATCGAGCCCGGAACGACGGCGTACGACAACTGGGTTGAGACCGGAGCAAAGGTGTACAGGCAGTTCTGGTTGTTCGACGTGCAGAACGCCGCGGAGGTGTTGCAGAGCGGAGTGAACCCCGTGGTCGTGGAGAAAGGACCTTACACCTACAGGTAAGGAGGATTTGTTTATGACATCTTGATGATTTTTCTAAAGGAGCCCTTCCATCACATTTATCTGATGTAACAGAAGATACCTCTAAGGAAATGAAATATTTAAGCAAGACTGTCTTCCCCTATTTAGGACCAGATATCTCCCCAAAGAGAACGTCACATTCAACGCCAATCAAACTGTCTCCTACCAGCTCCCCATCGGCGTCATCTTTGAGCCGTCCATGTCGGTGGGACCCGAGGACGACGTCGTCACCTCCCTCAACCTGGCTGTGGCTGTAAGTGAGTGCGCGGTGATTCCTGACTTGACTCAGCGCTCCTTAATAGTCACCGTACCTCGGTTCCAAGACCGGGGCGAGCTGTGCCAAGACAAGCTGTGCTGCCCCGTCATGCGTTGCCCCACTGTGATAATAAGCGGTGTGCTTCCCAGGTCGTTCCTTTGAATGTTTCGTAATAGCCTGAAAACTTTCACAACAAAAGCACGGGTGAGATAATATTCCCAACGATGAATACTACAGCAGAAAAGCAGCATGCTTCTTCTTCCCATCCTGTTAATTATCAAGCGATCCCTCCGATTTAAGTTGCAACCCCATGGAGGGTTCGCCCTTCAGGTTATTTCAAAATAAAATGAAATGACACACAATATACCCTAAGGAATGCAAACACATTTTTTTTTCTTGCAACAAAAATTTTGTTCGGACTCTGAGACATTAAAGTTGAGCCGGAACGTAATTTCAAGGCTAACTTCTTTGACGTGCGAAACAGGAAAGGCAGGCATAACGTCGGGAGGAATTTTAATTTGATCGTCTGCTACAAGTTGCAAATTGATTGATGGATGTCATGATATTTATTTGTTGGCTCAAGCTGATGTAAGCAGGAAGAAAAATATATTATCTTATATTATATTATTATATATCATATAAGATACAAAGAAATAGATTTCTTTTTAGCACCGTTAGCTCAGCTGTAGCCATGTTGAGAAAATCAGCTAAATTATGATTGAATTTGAAATCTTTCTGGTCACAAAAAAAGACGGAGTGTAGGAATGTGAGGAAGTATTGATATGTGAGAGTTTTTAACAACAAAGACAAACTAAAAACAAGCTTAGATCCTGAGCTCAGACTTGACAGGTGGTGTAAGAAGACCTGAGGCTGCTATTAGCATTGGGACAAGCATGCTGCTGTGTTCGCAGAAATGATCATTTTACAATGGAAGTTTGTTTTATGGGGACAGTTCTTTATCTCCAAACTTTAAGGTTCAAATGATTGGCAACTCAGAAATGATGCAAGATCACAGTCATAAAAGAAGAGTCTTTTCCAGCTTATCTCCACAGGACTAGCTTGCGAAGCAGATTTCCGCTTGTATAATTATGGAACCGTACAGTTGACTTTTATAACCCACACTACCGCCGATCCTTTTTTTATGAATATAAAGATAGATGTTTGTGTTTGGCGTTTTCTTTTCAGGGAGCGTACTCACTGGTTCCGAAACTGCTTCACAGTTTGCTGCAAAACTGGATAAAGGGAACCAACTCCTCCTTGTTCCAGAATCGCACGGTCAGCGAGATGCTATGGGGTTACACCGACCCCATGTTGAAAAAAACTGTGGGAATATTTGAACCTGTAAGTAAACACATATTAGTTAGCAGTTACACCTCAGAAATTCTATTTTATTATTGTATTAAATCAAATGTGTTTTTTCCTAGTACAATGGCACATATGATGGCTACTACAATGTCTTCACTGGGAAGGACGACATCTCCAAAGTGGGAATAATAGACCGGTGGCAAGGGGAGAAGTGAGTTTGATTAGGAATAAAGTTTTTGTTCTAGTGATATTTTAGGCTGTTTGATCAAATCAGCTTAATCAGGTTGTACAGATTCTGCTGTGAGAATTCAGCTCCCCCCCTGAAAACTGGAATATTTTAGGATGCTAAAACCAAATACCTCGTCTGACAAATTTATTCTGCCCGACAGGAGCTTACGTTTCTGGGACAACAAGTACTGTGACATGATCAACGGGACAGGTGGGGCTCCTTTCTCAACCTTTTTTATAACTCCTGCAGCTCTCGAGGCAGGCGAGTGACCTTTCTGACCTCTTCTCCCTCCTCTTTCTCAGACGCCACTTCCTTCCCTCCCTTTGTGAACAAGAAGAAGCCTGTCTATTTCTTCTCATCAGACATCTGCAGGTGATGAAGCGTTTCATTTTACAGGAGCAATTATCATCTGACTGCTCTGCTGACATTAGACGGGGCAGTGAGATTTAACATCATCATTTGGACTTTCCTCTCTGTAACCACTAGAGGTCACAGCTTTCCAATACCGAGATCACAGTCAGTCAGGCTGAGTTAAGTTGCACACCAATAGATTGCTGGGTGATGATGATCTCTTTGTTGTCGTTTTCTTCAGGTCTGTGTCGGCTAGCTTCGAGAAGAGCGTTAATCTGAAAGGGATTGAAGTGTATCGCTTCGCCCTCCAGGCAAACACGATGGCCTCCCCTACCGTCAACCCAGACAACCAGTGTTTCTGCAGGGACAAAAAGACCACCAAAAACTGCACCCTGGCTGGAGTGCTGGACATCAGCTCCTGTAAAGAAGGTCAGCTTTACTTTGGTGGAAGTCAAGGCAACGTTCTTATTATTCTGCTCGTCAGCTTGATAATAATGGTGTTTCTCTCTGCCATGTGAACAGGGAAACCCATCTACATCTCCCTGCCCCACTTCCTCCACGGCAGTCAGTCCCTCCGAGATACGGTGGAGGGCCTCAGTCCCAGCGAGGAGCACCATGCCACCTACCTGGACGTGGAGCCTGTACGAGCTAATATCTTCCACCATTTTGGACTTCTAGGGGCGGCAACTCTGATGCTAATTTTCTTGAGTTATTTTTCCACCAGACAACTGGGTTCACCTTGAGGTTTGCCAAGAGAATCCAAGTGAATATGATGTATGGACCATCGAAGGTCATCACGTAAGTTCTGCTTTTCTTGGTGAGAGCTGGATGAGACGATTGGGACCACTGTCATATCTGTATGGTGAATGTAAAGTCACAGCCAGCGGCTAGTTAGCGTAGCTTAGCGTAAAGACTGAGAGCAGGTGGCAATGCTAGCCTGGCTTACAAAATCTGCCAACCAATGAACACAATCTGGTTTGTTTACTTCATAAAAAATGACAATTTGTTTTATGTGTGGTGCGTCTCTCACGCTCACTCATGATCAATACGACTATGCTGCCTGAGGTCTCTAACTTTTTATCTTCTGCTTCGGAAAGAAAGTCAATACTGTTGAGGGGTAGTTTTCCAAAAATGTCAAACTTTTTCTGAAAGAAAGTTCGAGTTTGAGTTCACTCCATGTCTCTCCTGTCATGACAAAGACAAGAAGACAATAAGACCACAAAACAAAGTTTGAGTTGCCGTCATGCACTGAATACTAATTTACGCTTTTCTCCCCGCAGCGTGCTTAAGAAAGTAAAGGATTACACCATATTCCCTCTTGTTTGGATGAATGAGGTGAGATCAAAAAGCAGAGCCCTGCAGTCATGTAGAGTGTGTTCGTCTAGGATGCATAATGATCTCTTTCTTTCTCCCCGTCTCCGTCCGCACCAACCAGACGGCAACGCTGGACGACTCCACGGCAGACAGGATCAAGGGGGAGCTCGTGTCCCGCATCCAGATGTTGGAGATCATACAGAATGCGATGCTGGGCTCGGGTGTGGCCGTCTTCCTCCTGTGCCTCATCTCCTACTGCGTGGTGAGGAGGAGCGACAGCCGGAGCCGGCTGGCGTGATCCAACCACGCACAAGTGCATTTACGCTGCTACGGGACATCAGACCCTTTTGATATAGACTTGCACTTTTTTTGTAATTTCACTGTTATTTATAATGTCTTACTTCCTTTCGATACCAAGAGGGGGAATACTGTGATTTTTTTTTTTCATTAAAGCTCAAGAGCTTTGCTAAGGATTATTTCAATTACACTGTAACATAAACTCAATCAGGAATCTTTGAGAGCAGATGGAGAGTCCTCTAAAGTGTTGGGTTATTATTCTGCATAGAGGGAGAGATGGGTTTGTTTGGCATCCTATTAAAAGAAATGTACATGAATCTAATGTTGCACAAATGTACGTATCTTTTGCTGAACAAAAATGATTAAAAGCTGAAAAGGAGTTTCTCATAGTCCTGGTGACAGTTGGTCTACAGTAGAGACTGTCCCGCTGCTGAAACAAACCTCCACATTGTGCACACAAAAGCAAAACGACTTGGTTTCCTCTTTACCTTGAGTGACCCATAAAAAAAAAACAACTCATAAAACTGGTCTGGGGGATGATTATCCGGGGGATTTGAATGGTACTTGGGTTTCTTTGGTGAGAAAGCAGCAGGAGGCCTCTATTTGGTTTTATAGCTTTTAAAGCTTTTAAATGACCTTCGGTCTCTTTGATTCTACCGATTCTGACATTTCACACATGTGAGTGTTTCACTGGGATTAACATGCAATTTTGCAACCCTGAGGTATCTCAGTTACCGCTCTTAAGCTTCCACTTCATTTTAAACCCATTCATTTTCCAGCTTGTAAATATTTATTCGTGAGATTAGCTTTTGAAGAGTAGGTCCACGTTTTTGGAAATACTCTGAAATGTCAACTCTTGACAAAAACAACGAATCAGACGAGAGGATGTCTCTGTTGATTGGTTAAGTAGGCACGTTTTGTAATCTTCGGACTACTGTTTCAAAGCCTTGAGTTTGAATCTTTGCAACCAGTGAACAGAAGTGATCGTATTTAGACTGCAGAGGAGCTACTGGTGGAACTGATGGACACCCTAAATCATACGCTGCTTTATGGTCTATTTTACGGTCTATAATTTAATAAATGAACATCATGCTGGATTGAAGAAGACTTGAAACTAGAGATTGAGACCATAAACTAATGTGTACAATGTTTACTGAGATAATACATCAAGTTTTCTCATAGACTTTTATACAATCAGACTTCTTTTTGCAACCAGGAGGAGTCGCCCCCTGATGGCCAGCAGAGAGAATGACAGTTTAAGGCACTTCAGCATTGGCTTCGCTTTTCAGAAGCCGAGGGTTGCCGCCTTTGACAGAGTCAGGGTAGCAGATTCCAGTCTTTGTGGTGAACTTAACTAAACTAGTGTTACTGTTCCTTTAACGTATTAACAGGCATCATAATAGTACACCAGGGAATCTATAAAGAAGTCAGAGGGATGATGTATTGGCCAGTAACAGAAAAATTGAGTTCACATTTTGATCAATTATACTTAGAAATGTACGACAATAAAACGCATGATCCTTCCGTAAAAATTGAGATTCATCGGAACAGATTTATTCAGGCTATCATGACATTAATAAATAGAAATACATTTGTTTCATAACACTGTAATTACACCGAGTTGAAGTTGACACGATGCTGGTGGCACAGGTTTATTAAAACGCGGGGCAGAGATCTGTTCGGGTGGACGGTACAACGAGGAAGTCTTTTTTTCTCAAAATGAAAGTAACACTGTATGTCTCTGCAATTTGCAGAGACCGTCATAGCTGGTGAAATATGTTGAAATTATATACACATTTTCCACAAGAACCTCACAACATTAAATTAAAAAGGATGAAACAAAGAAAAATATACTCTGTACACAAGCAACAAATAATCTCTATCTACATTAACTACGCTTCTGGAAAACAAAAGTCTATTCACATCGGTCAATTCATTTGCTATTGAATGTTCACTTTGCTGGAGACAATGTGGGAAAATGTCGCCACTTTTCTGCATCTTCTATTCTGTAAAACTAAAATGTGCGTACCTCTTACTCAAATATAATCCGGGGCAAGGATTAAGACACCTCTACATTACTTATGCATTTCTATAAACATGCTTCTGTGCTAGAAACCAGAGAAGTATGACAAGGATATGCAGCTGAATTACAGTGAGGCAGATTCTCTTACAGTAATAGGAATATAACAGCAGCTTTCATATGCCGCTCAGTATTTTACTATGATTTCTGTTTGGTTAACGTCCTGGATGTTACGTTGTTTATTTACAGCGCTGTAACACTCTTTATTGGGACCACTTGCCATCTGTGCTTTGTATGAACAGTGCTATTGTAGACAGCATGTGAGGCAGTCGACCCACGAGAAGGAGAAATCCTCACAAGCCGTTGCAAAGACTATTTTGTTAGTTCAAAGTAAAGAATAGAAGTGTGAGTAGAATCTAATAAAATACTAACACTCGCTCTCAAGCATGCATCCGTCTCCCTTTTGTCCCTTTTCGAATCCCCTCAATTTGATATCATGACCTCTTTTTAAGAACAAATCCATCGTGAGGGTCCAATTTCCCCTCTAATATACAAGATACGATAAGATCGTTGACCATAGCTGCGTCCCAATGTGTATTATCATGAAGCATTATTGGCTCCCACCACAGTTTATTAGTGGTTCTCACAACAGGGACACGTCAGTCCGTGTTGGGACTGCGGCAGTAAATGAATGTGTGTTTGTGTGTGTGTTAATGGTTGTCACAGCCATCTGGTCACAGTACCTCATGCAAGGAAAAAAAAAAGAAAAAAAAAAAAAGAGATATTGCCGAATAACAAGTCCCCACACCCACCTCACCTTGGAGCGCAGCAGTTTGAGATGAGAGTTGGAACAATGAGGGTCTGGGGTTTAGAAACAGAGGAAGGTGCTTGCGTCAGTTCCTGCACCTTCCCGCGTCAGACCTCCGGGAGGTGATTGCGCCGGTTGCGGCTCTTCCTCCGGTCCAGCAGGGGCTTCAGCTTGGCCAGGTCCCCCCGGAGAGGTCCGGGCGGCTGAGGCTGCTGCTGCTGCTTCTGCTGGAGGCTCTGGAGCTGCTTCCTTTCTTTGCAGTACTGCTGCACGGCCAGGCTCTCCGCTGGGCTGAAGGCCGCCAGCAGGGCCTTGGGGTGCAACGAGCTGGCCCAGGCCCACGGCGACTGCTGCTTGTCCGTCAGCACGCTCACCATGGCCTCGCTCAGCACCCGCAGGCGGATCTTGGCCACGGTGCGCTTGAAGCTGTTCTCGGTAGTCAGGCAGTAGTAGAGGCCCTGGTCAGACAGCTGGACGGAGCGGATGAGGAGGCCGTGCTCCGTGGAGACGACGCGATCGCTCATCTTAACCTGTGGTCGGAAAAAGGTGGTGTCATAGAAACCCCATCTACATGGATACCAGTGCTTTTAAGTCAAATGATTCCCTTTCATATTGCCGTGAAAACATCCTCCTAAAACAACTGTATTTATTCAGGTTTAGCACCAATTTAAGATTGCATTTGAAGTTATAATATACCTTTACACACTCATAATTTTTACTAAATAGAGCTTGAACGCATCATAATTTCATCATCATTTAACGCAATGCAACCTCTCTTAATGCAACCTTTCTTATTTAGCCAATTTGGCTGTATCGGAGGAATTTCTGATACTGGTATTGATATTGGAACAGTTTGTCACATTATTATTATTATTATTATTATTATTATTATTATTATTATTATTATTATTATGCCTAATACTATTATTCATGATGCTATGACCTTTGCAGTCAACCCATTTGAACACCTTTGAAAGTTTTGAAGTGATGTGTTAAACAGAGCTCTCCTTCATCATCATCAAAACACCACAATTCTTCCAGAAGTTATTCCCTCATTTGCTCATCACACCAAATCGACTCCCTTATTCAGTTTTAGAGGTTAGAAAACGACTGCATATGTGGTTGAAACATCTGAACTAGTGGAACTGGAAGTCAGAGGTGTTGAAAGAAGTTCCTACGTTTAAAATCACAATGAGACTAAACTGATGCAACCGTTTTTTCCTTTTCCACGGACTACTTTATAACCAGCTGGGCCTCAGTTCGGAAAAGCCTCCAATGACACACCGTAAAAACTCAAGTGATTTATTTTAAAGCCAACTTCTATTCTCGCGGGGAATCGGCTATAAAAGCGGCCATTACTCTGAGTCTAATCCAAAGAGGTGAGAGCTTAATCCATGAAAGATTTTTCATGCTGCAGCCCAGCTTTATTTCATTTTTCGCAGCCTTTCAAGGGGTTAAAGTGGTGTCAAGTATTTGCACGGCGTTTCACCACAGAGAAGCCAGTCATTAGTCAGGGTCCATATCATATTTGATCGGTATCAGCGCTCATTACGATGCTGCGTGTTCACCGTGTCGCTCCTCGGGCGACGTGAGTCCCGATGAAGCACGTGAGCTCGTTTGATAACTATGACATGTTTAATATTTCTTGTCATATTTAACCGTGTGACCAAAACACCAGAGCGGGAAAAAAAAGGTCATTTTAATCACTTCAGGGTTTTTCCATTGCATCCGAGTTGACCTTTGACCTCTCTAAATGTCAAACTGACCTCTTTCCTCCGGTCGTTGTCCCTGTGAATGAGCCAGCGGATGGAGGCCTGAGGAGACTTGGGAAAGCATTCCAGGAAGGTGGTGTTGTTCTTCACGCCATACTGCGTCATCTCCACAGCATTTCTGTAGGCTAACACACACACACACACACACACACACACACACACACACACACACACGCGCACACACACACAGTCAGACGTCACTTGCTGACAGCCACTAACTCCACAGATGGACTCAAATCTGTCTCGGGTCCCCACTGAGAGAGGGAAATGTTGACACAATGCTTAGTGGGACACCTGCAGCCCCACCCGGACTCCGTCAGCTTATACAGCCTGACAAGATTACCGCCACCGCATCCACGCAACTCAGCTCCGTCTCGTTTACCGCCTCGTTTTTTTTTCTCCCCGTCGCAGCTAAATAGTCCATCACTCCTCTGGATGTGTGACAGGGTTGTAACTAATTAGTGGTAATGGCCATATGGTTGGCTCCCCCGAGCTCGTTTTTGATTTAGAGATGTAAACCGTTCACGGATATGGGACACTCTGGGGAGGAAATCCTCTCCCGTGATTAAAAGTGCACCCTGCCGGTGCTGCTGGGAGGATTTTCATTGGGGGGATTTTATGCTCATAAACAGCCCCGGAGACACAAAAACATACAGATGCAGCTACAGCATCGGTGTAAACGACCGTAATGATTGTACTGACAGTTCTGTCATCAAATGTGTACTTTTATGTATTTTTTTTTACAATGACAGTAAATGTGTCAGTGTTTGAGTTAGTGTGAATAAAGTATCTCTGACATTATGAATGGCCCTTTACAAATATATTTGTGGGCCAAAAAATCCAAACACTAAGCTAAAACAGGCCAAGCTCTGTAGAGTTGAGGGGAAGTGTGGGTTTGTCCCTCCCAGTGTTATCTTTCACATTACACAGAATAATATGATCCTTTGTTGATACCAAAATATTGATTAGTGCAGCTTTAATTACCTTTTAGATTGAATCCTCTGCACTGAGTGAGTGGATTTCCATGCATAATGTCCTGCCTTCTGCTTCTCCTTAAAAAAAAGCAGGGGAAAATAATATTAATACACTTGAACTAAATACAGAACAAACACGATCCTCCTCACATCATCTCATATTAAAAACTGTGGAAGGAGCCATCAGTGCCAAAACAATATTGAGGAAAATCTGATTCATTCCACTCGCCGGCGAACACTCACAATAGAACAGCTTGAGGAAAAGAGCATGTAAACACGCTGACGCATTTCAGACACATTCTGCGGGAAAACCGGGGCTTTCGTTCCCCAAACCAAACTCAACTCAACCGGCGTCTGACTGGAACGTCCAGAGACACGCAGCCGCTCCCAAAAGAGAGGTTTTGGTTTAGAGGCGAGGTTAGCTCAAACCTCCTTGTCTGTTTTATGTCTCGACGGAAGGAGGGAAACAACACAAGCTGAAGTAGTGACATGCTTACACTGAAGGATTCCAGGCATGTGATGTGTTTTTTTTGCCCTCACAAGCTGCGAGCGGCTGTTTTCTGTTCTTGTATTGTACATCATCCGGTGCCCACATTCAACATGGCTTGGCGTGGTATTTTATTCATAATAAATATATAATTTAGCTGGATAATCATGGCAAATTGAGCAAAAGTGAATGCAAGTGAATGTATATTTAAAAATCTGCACTATGCTGAGTTTATTTAACACTTGGGCTCCCTAAACAACCCCTGTCAGCACTTATTAACACTAAAAGCATTATTTTTGGACTGAAAATCTCTTACATAGATTATTTTCTACTCTGCCCTGAGCACAATCCTCAGTGGGCACTTAATACTTCTTTTGCAGGAAATTTAAAAGTGCTGAATACTGGCACCACAGTGCAGCTCTGAACCCTAAAGCAGTAAATCTGTGTCTACCTTTTGCCGGTGGGATAGAAGCGCGAGCAGCTGAGTCCGTCCCAGGCGCAGTAGGGGTCTCTGGCGAGGCAGCAGTCGGCGCAGGCCGAGCCGTAAGAGTGACAACGGTGCAAGGAGACCTGCGAGACTCCGAACTCCGAGCTGACGTACAGCTGTTGCTGCAAAGTAAACAGTTCAAATGTCAGCCGCGCTGTTTGTCTTAATAAGTGGCCGGCTGACAGGAAAATGAGGCAGAGCGCAGAAACAATTATGGCTTATTATTTCCTTGCCTCTGGGAGGCTTTTTATGCACAGGAGTGTTGTGTTTTGTGCATTACAGAGTAGCCGCAGACAATGAATAACACATTAAAATAAAAGCCTTAATATGAGGTAAGCAAAGCTGGAAGAAACACTTACTTTTTTTGAGGATATTCTCAAGTTTGTAACAGGAGCTTGACTCTAAAAAAAACAAAAAACCACATATGAGAAGCAGGTTCAGAGCTTCAAGGCATTGTTGACAGTTATCTTCTATCAAAATCTTAAAGGTATATTTGGGAACATGTCGGGAAATAGGCAGAGAACAGTTTATCGGACTTTTCTTTAATAAAAAAGTCATCCTGGACCAGCTTCTCTCCAGATGTAACTTTCTAGAAGAAATAGACTCCAGGTGTCGCGGGAGATCAAAGCAGCAGAGGCCTCGACGTCTGATCACTGGTTGATCAGAATTCTAGGGATACGTGAAGATGAAACAGCACGTGAAGGTTGACTCGGGGCAATGAGCAGACTTCCAGTATGTTAGCATGTTTACCATCACCCTACGCTGCCCTGCAGAACATCCATCTCCTGAATGCCACCCTGCTCCTGCCTGTCTGTCTGTCTGTCTGTCTGCCCCTGGCCTTTGTGTTGTGGCCAAGCGTGGCCCCTCCTCCTCCACTTCCTCCCCCCCTAGCCTTTGATTTTGGGAGAGAAAAAGGGATGAAAGTAAAAGCACGAAGGAAGAAAGGGGAGAAAAACAGACAGCTGACCTTAAACACTTCCAGCTCCTCCAGGATCAGATCTCCATGCAGGGACTCATTGTTGGGCAGCACAATCACCTTCTGTACTGTACCTTTGTCTGGGGGGGACAGAAAGCAGACGTGTTATGAGTCTTAACCACACACACACACACACACACACACACACACACACACACACACACACAAACACACACACACACACACACACACACACACACAACCACGTGGAACAGATATGGCTACTCAACCAAGAGTGCCCAGACAGTGAATGAGAATACAACGCCTGTGAAAAGAAAAAAAAAACTCCCAAGTCTGTTTCCCTTTGCCCATGTTTACTTTTGAATTAGGCATGATAGCCGGCCAGTTTTCACAGCAGAATCAAATGTGGCCGGGGTGGGAATGGAAGCTCTTACGCGCCGCGCAAGGGAGGACAAAGGGCATTGAAAGGGCAAGATGCAACGCAAGCCATCGTCAATAAGGCCCGCTTCGCCCAGGGAGTCGGAGCAGCCGAGCAGGGAGAGGGAGTTACAGTAACCGCTCCTGGAAACGCCTGATAAGAGCCTCTCCCCCATCCTTGAGACAAAGCGGCGTTTCAGGGGGCTCAGATATGGAGAGGCTGGCGCTGGCTTTCCTTCAAGTATCCGGGCAGGAGGAACAGAATGGAGAGGCTGCCTGATAAACACAAGCAGCTGTGAGACGCGGAGAGTCCCAGAGCTGCTTGCTGAATTCAAACACGTCCAAGTGGACACGCACACGCGCGTTGTATTCTGTTTAACCAGCATGTCGTGAGCGCTGAAACAAGAGGATGCATTCTACATTTGTGCTCTCTGCAACATTTAATCCCATAAATCAGTGTAAAAACGTTCCGCCTGCGAGGTGAGATAATACACTTTGTGTGTTTCAGGTAGTTTCTAAAAACAAGTGAGAATACTATGGTTGATAGTTGATTATAATAAACACGGCAGAGATGTTTGAAATAATCTCAAACTCCTTGCAGGTTCTCTCTTCTGATTAAATAAGACGAAAGCACACAAGGTTGAAGTCCTCTCCTAAATGACCTCGTCTTATCACTGTGTCTTTGACCCATTTGTGACGTAATTTAAGTTCCATGCTGTCTGTGTACTGTCCACTCTGTTATCTGTTAGTCCAATATAGTCAGTGATCATTGACTTATAAAACATCTCACTGATAGAGATGGACTGTGTTATTGCTATTTCTGCCATTTCACTGTAAGAGGTGACATTGACTCAACAGACCCCTCAAAGTTTGGCCGTGTTGCTAGAATCTGAAGGATCCAGGTCTAACATTCATACCTGTGCCCAGGAAGAGCACTTGGTAGTTGCCGTCGGCAGCCATGACCTGGTCCACTGCCACTGATGTGTATTTGTAGTCAGCGTTAGTCCGGACCACCAGGGGTCTCCTCCCCACTGGGTAGATGGGGTTGAACATGACTGGGTGGTTCCGTACAAAGGTCACCACGTCGTCCGGGAACTCCTTCGTCGTGTGGATGTCCGGTGTGAAGGCTCCACCGGGACACTGGAGAAATACCAGAAGAGGGAGTGTGTCATTGACCAAGTACACTACATGTGTTACTTTACGTGGGATAGTTTATACGTGTACTTACATACAGTGTGCTTATAACTTATAACTGATGTTAAAGCTAGGTTAAAGGTTGGAGTCCCACAAGGATTCATCTTGGGGCCTTTGTTATTTCATGTATTTATTTGTTTTATACATCAATTTGTGAAGTGTCAAGGCTTATTATGTTTGCAGATGGCAAAAATATTGTACTGACAGGCTATATATATGGTTATATATGAACCCCCCCCCCCCCCCCCCCCCCCTACTCTAGCTTGAAATATGTGAAGTAACCAAAGTATGAATGAATTAATGGCCTTGTAATGAACTCACAGTTCCGGGCCTGGGGTAAGGGATGCGTCCCTGGAAGGCAACCCACTGGAAGTTGGGTCCCTCTCTGTGAGCGAAGGGCCCGTTGAAGACGGTCAGGATGTCGGCCATGTTGTACACACACACTGCCGAGCCTTTAAACACGGAGCTGAGGAAATGAGATGCATACTTTCAGTAAAACGCAACAGCGGGATCTTACAACACTCAAAACCTCGAGACCCGCCCGGCTAAAATATTCTGCTTTTGTTTATTAAGATCTCTGTTTCTAAGAGTGCGTGTGTTATGTAGCCCGGGTGGAAGCAAGGCCACTCTCTGGTGGGGACAGCTCACCTATTTCCCTCTCATTGATCTGGTGCGGCTTGGCTTAGGCATGTCAAAACATACCGTTCCACACATAAGAGTCTTTGTTGAAAAGTGGAGGAGAAACATTGAGGTTAAGGACCTCGCTGTTTGGATTGGCTGTGTTCTATGAGCCAGATACTCTACTGTAACCTTTCTATGATCCTGAGGTAACGAGTGGATGGAGGACATGTGGCAGAGTCGCCGTGCGTTAACCAGACAAACTCAATTAAACATCTGAACATAAGATCAAGTGACCATTCCTTTAAACCTCAACATTTTCGGCTGAATGAGAGACATTTTTTCAGTTTATTCATTGTGGTTACCGCCGAGGTTTAGTCTGGATGTGGTCAACTTTTATTTCCTTAAATTCTTATGACAGAGATCATGATGTTGAAATGGTGTTCAGCATCATTGTAACAGTAGTAGAAATTCTACGAGCAGCAGTTAAAGGCCTCATAAAGCTATTTACATTTTGTATACTGTACATTGAATATATTACTCCTTTGTCATTTTGTATTACATCGCTGCTGTCTAAAGAAAACCATGTATTATCAAATTTGGTGATCTTCCTATTAAGTGTCCCTAATACTGGGTGGAGGAAATAGTCCTCCATATAAATAAGTTAACCGTAATGCAGAGGGTAATATTATAAACAAACAATGAAAAAACAGAAAAAAGGTCATCTGGTGGTCATGTAGTTTAAGACACATATTTCCTGTGTCTCCACAGACTGAACTAAACAGTTGGTAAAAGTGTTTTTTATTAAAAGTTTGTTACACTATAAATAAAAAAGAGAAAGGTGAACATATTCCTTCCTTTTTGCCAAGCTCAGCTTTCACCTATGTGGAAAACGTTGCAATGAAATTCTATGCGCACTCAAAAATCCCACTGTGTACTATGACTCCATCTCATCTCATCTCATCTCATCGTCTACCGCTTATCCGGTGTCGGGTCGTGGGGGCAGCAGCTTTACTATGACTCCGTATCATGTAATTCATATCCTCTATCAACGTGCACAATAAACATATGTCTTGCAGCAAAAGAATGCACCCCTAAACGTCAAATGGAGACCATATGGCGAAGGCACCGGGACGTTGTGATTGATAGATATCGTCTGAATAAGCTCTTCTGCCACATGACACATGACGTCTCTTTGTAACATCCCCTCCCGCTGATATCCAGTCAGTTATTAACATAACCGCTGAGGCCTGCAGGAATGTTACAGCTGGCCTCACCGCCGCCGGCCTTACCTTGTGGATGTGAAGACTCCAAACACCAACAGGCCCTTGGGCTGATCGGTTTCCAGCAAAAACACATTCTCTGTAAAGGAAAACACATATGTGCACACACGTATAATACCTTCAACAAATTCCCCAGATCCTAGATCATGTAATCCTGCAGGTGAGATTGCCAAAAAGCATACGATGCACAAGAACTAATAACTGCACATGTTGACAGACCGACGGGTCTGATGAGCTAAACGCAAAATGAAAAATGGTTCGTTGAGCTGGTGTTTGTAGTTTTTAAAGCCGAGGCCGAGGAAGGGCTGGAATAATATGCTCATAAACGAACACAAGGTGACCAAATACAACAGAACAATTGTTATGAAAGCTGATAAAGGCCTCCAGCTCGAGTCCAGACCAAACAACGGCGCTTCCACGGATTGTTTATGGAGAAAGCAAGCGCTGGAAAACCTTGGAACAAAAAAAGCGAGCGTTTCGGGAATTAGGATGGTCTCCTATTTTCCAAAAACACAAAGTTTGTTTTAAACTTGTTTCATGGACCATGAAAATACAGGTTGGGAGTCACGCAACTTATAAAAGGGAATATATAGCATGTTTTCCTTCTACTCACCCAGTTCATCAAAATGAGTTTCCGTGCCGTCTTCCTCCAGGACCGAACACACCATCCTGGCCTTCAGGAAGGTGGTCCACTTGTTCACCAGGCTCCTCTGTCCTCCGATGTCACTCTGCGGACGGAAACCACACGACTCAAAACCGCATCGCACACACGGTTGATCTATTCAGGCACATGCAGAGGCACGCACCGGACACACTCTGGCCACCATGGTGTGGATGTTTTTAGTGTTTCCACTGTTGTCTGTCAGCCTCTCACGGAAGAAAAAGTACAATTTGGAATCATTGGGGTCCGTCCCGTCCGGTATCAGGTGGGCGTCGATGAAGATGGGTTCTGAATGGGAAAACAATAATCAATTAATGGATCTCCGAATGGAAATAAATTGGGATTTAGAATGAAAAACATATTTGTGCAAATACACACTCAAAATCTTTAGAGCAGAGATTTTTCAAAAATCCATCTTAACATGAATACAACCTATATTAAGCAAATATACATCTACTTGTTTTTTTAATATTATGTTGTGAAATTGTGTTGTAGAAATGCCAAAATAGAATTCAAACATGAATATGTCAACAATTATTATTTGAATGGCTTAGCATTATAGCATACCGGTATACAAAGTACTGTTATACATGGCTTTATAGGCTGCTCTACACATTATTATTGGCCCGGTTTAATAAGCAACACAATTGTATACTATATGTAATCCCTCCACCGTGTCACTATAAGCCTAGGGGGTCCTGAAAACGTTGAAGACCTCTGCTCTAGAGAGTGTTTGTGCTCACCACTAAGCCACTTCGAGTTGTGCTGGTCCGTCCGCACTGCGTTCCTCTTGGTCAGGCTCCTGAAGATGGCAGCATCTGTCCCCATGAAGTCGATGTACATGCCTGAGAACAGCTCCTGGTCTAAAGCACAGCAACACCATGTTAACACATTGTTCTGCACTTTAGATAAGATAACCTTTATTTGTTCCACAACGGGGACATTTGTGAACTTTGAGCTCTCCACAGCCGCTTCATGCCCTTTACTGTCCCTTCATCACCCTTCAAATCTGGACCAGGTGTTCAGGAGGAGCAAGCTAGGTGAGGATCAGAGGTATGTGGGCTGCATCCAAGCCAGCTAGCTAAGGAGCGAGTGTTGACAGCGCTCAGATGGACGCAGGCAGTCCGAAACATAAAGATGGAGAGATGAAGCGAACATCTCCTCGATGTCCGATTCTCCCTCCACGGCTTTGCCTTTCACCTCGACTCCAGTTGGCAGAGCGAGTTCCTTCCTACCCCCTTTAGGTACTCCCCCCTCCCTCCTCCTTGCTCACTGCTGGAGCTCACATGTTGGCAAAGCCGCTGCTGACACGGCCGCGCTCGGGTGTCAGAAAGCAGAGCTGAGGGTGCAGCGCGTCGCCTTCAGCCGTGTTAACAGCGACCCGACACTCCTCGACCAATCAGACATCAAAGGAAAGAGAGGGTGAGGCCTGACCAGGAGGCAGCGTTTAGTCTCCGGGTGGGGGGTTGTGTTTGATGTGAAGTTTAGTCCTCACGTTTTGTGCAAAGACAACTATAATGACACTGATTGTCATTTGATGGCACACAGATGGAGAATCAATCATATTGCAGTACGTTGTCACTCAAACGTTCCCATGGAGAAGGGGGGCTCTGTGGGGGGTTACTACCCTTGAAAGGACATAACTCAGGTAGGAGGCATGCAGGAAACACTTACTGAGCATGACGGAGACTGTGTTCACTTGAGGGTTGAAGGAGCACCTCCCCTTCCCAGATTCCGTCCTCGAGTCGATGTGGAATACTTGCTCCTGGGGCAGAGAAAAGAGGAAGTCAGAGACTGTGGAGACGGTTTTATATGATCAGATATTCCCCCCAGTGGCCTCTACCACAATAAAACTCTGAGCATAACCAATGTCCACAAGGTAGCTCTGCTCACGTTTCCCTCCCTGTCGGTTTGAAGCTCGGAAATGCTTCTATGTTAACTGGCCTGTGTGGGGCAATAAAGACAACATACCATAGGAGGGATAGCTATCTCAGGTGGAAAGTTTGACCTTTTACAGTAACCTGGCAAACGATCGAGCTCCCCGTCCCATCCTATTTAGGTCTGAATGGGATTGCAAGTGACGTCAGAGCTTTTTTTCTTTCCAGGAGTATGTGTTTATTTGCCAAGAGGTTCTGGAGGTGTGACTGACTCCATCTGGTTTGCTCCGTCATTAACCTCAACAACCACAAATAAAAAATCCCTTTTAACAAGCAATTTGATGTTGTAATGAACCATTAAAGCCCCCCGTGAACTCCAAAATGCTGATTATTGGTTCACTTGGATGTTTAACTTGACGAAAGATGTATGTGCACAGTTTGATAGCAAAAGGCTGTTTTTACATCCATCTGCTGAAGAAGCAAAGTTATACTTTGCAGACCTTAAACAAGTTCCAAGTGAAAAGCTTTTACTGATAAATGTGTCTGGGGAGATACGAGTGCATCCACCCTATAAAAGATTTAAAGACTGAATAAAAGACTAATTCAGTCAGTGTTTTAATCCAATGATGCATCCCAGGACCCAAAATCATTGTCTGTCGCAACCATCAAGTTTCACAACACCATAATAAACGTTGTTGCGGGTGGGGGGTCAAAGGTCCACACTGTGAGATTGCCGTCAACGTCCCACTAGATCCCGTTTTCTCCAGGCGCTGACATGTTTGAGCTCAGAAGTTGCAAACAGAGCAGTCTGCCTTTCAAACAAAAACCCCCCAAATGACAAAAAGGCACCGCAGTGCGGAGAAGTGCCTGGTCGGCATCTAACTCGTTCTGCTTGTTAGCGTTTAGCCGTCTGTGGGCTGAATGTCGTTCACTCTGTGAGCCCTTTTCTCCTGGAGGGCTTTCCCCCCTCTTGCATACCCGCAGTCGTGTGGCCGGACAAATCTGCCATCTATCCTTGACAATATTTCATTTCATCCCTCAACATCTCCCTGATGTGGTATTAACTTGATTACATGAAAACTCTTAAAAATCTCTTATTGTCAGAAACAATTGCTCTCTGATTCTGGCAGGAATTTGATTTCAAGCAAATACAAACTGAGATTATATAAATTTCATATGCGCTGGTTGTCATCTTCATACGACAGACTGTATATGAGAAGTGGACGTAGTCATGGCAACGTCACTGTCACGTTACTGTGGACTACGGCAAACATTTGACTACATTTTTGTCCATTGCCATCCATCAATTATGGTTATGTTGTGCTCCTAGAATAATGAATAAAAATAAAAATAGAATTCTCATCCACATCACATCTGTAGGATTACGTAATCTCTCTCTCACAGATAATGACTTTTGTTTCCTTGCTCTGGGTGGCAGTATTCCCACTACTTTCACTTTGTTGCCCTGAGGAGTGACATTAACAGTCAATATTGTTTTTTGGGAATAACAACAACAAAAATATTTATATACTACTGTCTCAACTAATTAATAAGCACATGTATTACATAAGCTCAGTTGAGTCAATATAATTAGTTTCATTTAAATGACTACAGGGGAACCACTGCCTGTTTTTCTTCAGCTCATCATTTTACAAAATCTCCCACCACCAAACCCCCTTTACATTTTTGTCATGTTCTTTATTTTTTTCCACTTTTGAGATCAAGGTGGCGTTGTATCATTCAGCAGCATGCAGTGTAACATAACGTACAGAACTAGAGAGAATTATCTACCAAAAAACCTTTTTGGTCTCTAGCTTCTCAACAGTTCCAGTAACGGCTTGTGTCAACCAGCAGGCCAACGTCCCCAAATCACGGTTTACACAGTCAAGAGTTTGTGTACAAGTGAATCCCTCACTGTGTTCCCACCTCTGGTCTGCGGCCCCTGTTGATGTACACACAGACGGGGCTGTACGCTCCGCTGCCACACATGAACAGATGAGTTCTGTTGTAAGGCTGCACCACGCGGATGAAGTTCCCACAGCCGTGCTGCAAAGAACCCAACACAAAAGACACACGTTAAACAGTTCAGCAGGTGAGACACAATAAAAACGTCACTCACATTAATCCCAATGAAATTTTAAACCCACAATTAAACCGTATAAGTAAACTTTTAGAATATGTTGTTCTCTCACATATGTGGCTTTTGAGAGAAGAAATATCACAATTCCTCGTACAAAATACACAATCATTTACATTAATGTGACAGTAACACAACAGTAACATGAGCTTTGCTGCTACAGCCTGACTTGGTCTAGTATTCGCTAATGTTTGCTAACATATTGTTGTCGAACTTTTGGACAATGACTTAGCTTTTCAGCTAATATCTCATAAAGTTTTCATTTGAACCATTGCCTAGGGTGACCAGACGTCCCGGATTTTCGGGGACAGTCCCCGATTTGGCCGACCTGTCCCCGGTTAAAGCTGTCCCCGAAAATGTCCCCGATTTGAATGGGAGAGAAAAAAAGTTGCGCACCAACGCATACTCCAGTTATTACGGTAGCCAGTAAAAAGTTGCGCACCGACGCAAACTCCAGTTATTACGGTAGCCAGTGAAACAAACGTACTGACGTTACGTTTATTATTATTGCCTTTTTATGGATGTATCATAACATGTTTTGGTACCTAGAGGTTATGATTTATGTCAAATGAGTTGATCTTGATTTATCTGTTTGTGTTGCAATGATCCAGTCATTGGAATTAAAAAGGTGGAAGACATAATACCTTCTTACATCAGGCCTGAGTAGACAGGATTGTAATATTGTTGCTCCGCACAATGAATTCACAGCATTCACAATTTTTCTATAACTTTGAGAAGACCTCTTTTAAAGTCAGTTGTCTGCACTGTGGTTCTTCATATGTGCACCATCAAATGTGTTCTTGTTTTCTCCATAAAGCTTGTGAACTGAAAAAATTCATCAGCTAAATAATAAATAAGTTGAATAAGATAAGAATCTGTTTTGTTGTTTTTGTTTCATCTGTGGTTTTTACAGCTCTAATGTTAATTGCTGCAGACTGCTTTTACATATTAAAATTAACATGTAATTGCCCCTGTTATTTATTTCATAATGATAACATTGGAATTTTGACCACCGCGCTGGAAATGTCCCCGATTTTCATTTCAGAAATCTGGTCACCTTACCATTGCCTTGCCATTGTCATGACAGTGTTGCTTTAATGTCATTCAACCTGAAATAAACCTTTGATAAAAATACAAATACAAATAACCTTTTGCAGCAATCCTCCCAATGAAATAGAATTCATATTTTATAAGATCTCACATATGACATAATGCATCGGAACAGACATAACAGAAGATACGGTCTATTTCCTGGTGTTCAAGAGAGATAAACAAATCCTGGATTTGTTTTTCACCTTGGCTGAAGTATCCTGTTCCATACGAGGCAGTAATTCAAACTTATCTCACTTCTATTCAACAAGCCCACAGCTCACTGGTCTGGTATTAAGGCCAGTGGAAAAAGAGTGTCAGCGGTATATGTGATATATCTATAAGGCACATCCTCCCAAACGGCAGCAGCAGCGGGAGCGCTAGACTTTGTGGCAAATTAAGCCTGAGTTTGCGGAAAACGAGCGATGGAAGAAAGAAGCGTGGAGGAGAAGAAGGTCCGGGGAGCCGCCAGGAACTTGGCCGTGGCTGCAGGAATGGCAGCTGCTGCAGCTCACGGCCGGTGCAAGGCTCCACTGGGAGCTATAGAGGAAAAACAACTGAATCTTCACCGTCGCACACCCATCTGTGTTATTTATCTTCCTGCTCTTTATCTCTCTCTCTGCGACCGTCTTCCTTACTTTCATCAAGCCATTCGCCCCATCACACCCTCCTTCAACCATCACATATCCAGCGGGTCTGGGGCCTGCACTCATATCTGATGTCGAGTCCCACAGAGCCATAGGAAATGAATAGGAAACGCATGAATAAAATAGAATATATATTAAGCTTTATCTGTATCCTGTTTTATTTGCCTCTTGCGTTTACTCATACAGCCTTTGTCACTGTCCCAGATAAACAGCATCCAGCCTCGCGGCCTCAAATTCAAGTGCTGATCACGTTGAGTTTCAAGTGAGCTCTTTATTTCTCCCTCTGTGGCACCGTCTGATGCAAACAAACACCGCTTTCTAGAGCCCCTCTTGACCGCAGATTCTATCGGAGAAGAGTAACTTAATACACACAGAAGTGATTAAAATGGAGGAACCCACGAGAGAGAAGGGCGGCATTACGGAGGAGAGAAAAAGAAATCTACTGCGGTGGATAAGAAACCGAGAATTGGAAAAAGTGACCAAGAAATGTGAAAAAAATAGTAAGCGGAAAAGAGAAAATTTGAGAAGAGAAACTGGCGGAGCTGCGAGTAAAAAAAAAAAAAAAAAAAAAGAATAAAAAGGGGGATGACAGAAGGGAGAAGGAGCTCCACACAAAGATGGCTCACCCAAATATTTGTGGGAGTCTGTCTGCAGCGGGCGAGCCGTGACTCAGAGCAGCACAAATCACTCAGTGACTGGAAACAGCTTCTCCTCTATTTCTGCAACAGCATGTTGTACAGAACTCTGGCTCCATTACACCAGCTGCTGGAAAAGAGCTGAACGCCGGACAAACCGGCAGTGCTTTTTGTGGGAACTTTTACTTTGAAAATCAGGGTTTCATCCCTGCAGTGTCTATAGGCAGCGTACTTGCAGAACAACCCAATTAGAGGAGAACAGAGGCGGAGGAGGGATCAGTCTTCTGAGTCCGACTGCAGGCCGTCATTAAATCTTGTCGCAGCTAACAAGTGCTGCCCAGAATCACGCCGGATTATGAAATTTCTGCGTCAATGAGCTGCGTCCAGTCTGCGAGCTTTGATTCTGGTTTGTTTTTCCACGGCGCTCCGCGGCCGCCATCCTCCCACGCCCGATGCCAGGAGGACTCCAGGCCAGTCCGTGACCCGGCAGACATCTGCTGCCTGCTACAAATGCGGTTGGACCCGACAAGAGATCCCAGGAGGCGGTAGCTCAGCACCACCCACTTGGAGGAACAGATCTGTGAACAGCTGACAAGACCTTTAGTCTAGATCTGGATCATCATGGCGGCAACTTCAGTATTAGTTATTATTCACAGTATGTACTCTGGCTCTGGTCTGAAATCACTCACTCCTCACCGTCAAGTGAGCTTGCCATATGCCAATTA
Organism: Eutrigla gurnardus; assembly: GCF_963514095.1. Lineage (NCBI taxonomy): Eukaryota > Metazoa > Chordata > Actinopteri > Perciformes > Triglidae > Eutrigla > Eutrigla gurnardus. Next base: position 8,500,402 of record NC_139932.1, on the reverse strand, counting down.
TTATACCTTGTAGAGTGGACTCAAAGTGTCCCAGAATGCATTTTGAACAATAGTGTTCAACCGATGAACTATGGTATAATGTTAAAATTGAGCTCAATAGCTAAGCTGTTGCAACACAAGTAGAGAAGAGTGATAACGTCAGCTAACTGAAACAGCTTCATCCTTTTATACCACAATATTCGCCCTGAAGCTTGCCAACATTAAATTACTGGTCATACCAGACCAAGTAAGGCTGTAGAAGTGAAACCCTCGAGTGTTTTTACCGGAGCAGTTATTAAGTTGGGTGGTTTTTTGCTACAAATTCAACCTTCAATTTTAGACATAAGACATAAAACAACACAAGCAAGTCTACCTTATACACATGAGGAAAGAAAAACAGGAGAAAATCTGCAGTAGAAAGTGCACAGTAGGTAGAGACCTCAATAGCAAATATCGAAGTGTTGATCTTTGATGAGATGAAATGAGAATGTGTTAAAAATGTGGTCATAAATATGAAACATAAGTAAACTTATGTTTAGTCAGTAAACTTTGAATCATGAACTTTTTTAACCATAGTTCATGCTGACATAGTAACATATTCATCTCTAAATATCTATTTATCTATCATTTGTATAAGTTATTATGAAATGGTTGACCTCTAAAAGGCCCCAAGGAATCCAGGAGGAGTTTTTTTTTCTTAATGGTTCTTACCGTTGGGTCCTTTCCTGCCATTTGGCATTCCTCGATCTTGCTTGTTGACGCAGGCCAAAACACCTGATGGGAAAAACAGCACAGCATTTAAAATGAGGGCAAGTGGGGAAGTGAGTCAAGGAAGCCAGCAACAGAAGGAGAGAGACAGGAATATCCCCACATTTCGGTTTGATCATACCCTGTTTACACAGAAATCACAGAGAAAATGAACAAAGCAAATGTTGTCAAAGTTTCAGTTTGACGGTTTTCTGCGCCAGTGATTAAAGGCAGCCACCGTCTGTGGAAAATGTGTGAGATATCAAACCTGGGAGAGGTGCTTGAAGGTCTGCTCGATGAATACATCAGGCAATTTACTCGGGGAAAAATGGATACAGTTGCAGTGGTCCCTTGGGGAGCCTAAATGCGTTCCCATCTGTTTATGCCCTTCATGCCTGTCAATTACACTGAAGATAACTCCTTCACTGCATACAGAATCAGTGATCGGAGAGCTCGGGCATGTTTATGCCTCTTTTGAATGACCCTAAAATTGTTCTGGTCGCGGGCAAATGTGTGGTAATTTGCATATCATTGCAGAGATTAGAATAATACCGGTGCAGCAATTACCATGTGCCTGACACACGGTTACATTCAACAATCATTTTATTTTGTCCTTTGTGATGGCCGAGAGAAAAGAGAGGCCACCATTGCATTGGAGCAAAAATGTTAACCACATAACAAGTTCTGCCAACCTTAAGTGTGCCATGTGTGATGTTGTTGATGTCCATGGAGAGGACATTGTCTTTGCAGCCCACATACATCCTGTCCTGGTCCTCGTCCATCTGCAGGATCCTGTAGTCCATGGCCTTGTCTGATATGCTGTAGTGTTCAAAGGACTGGGAGGCCTGCAGGTCTGAGAGACACAGAAAAAAATTCAACTCAAGACAAAAGACTACATACAAGCCCACCTTAATATATCTCGATCAAAACAAGCCCTCCGAATTAGGCTCAAGCCCCATGGGTTTGAAGAGATCATTATAATAGTAACTGAATTTGCTGAAGTGTTCGTATCAAACCTCAACATTTATGGTCAGAAAACTTGCATTGAATTCTTGGTCTGAGTTTTATTTGTTTCCTCATATTGTACTTTATTGTTCCTACGCTATGAGTGACAACTTTGTCCGGCTCATTTTCTGTAATGTCAACTAAAGCATGGTGAGATTCATAAGTTAGCTAGCTAATGAGTCAACTGTCCACTAGCTACGTGGCTAGCATGCTAATTCCAGGATGTTTTTGTGCTACGCTGGTGACAGGAAATAAGCCGAACAGCGGGGCCAGTGACCATAGGCAATGCAAGAGGGGGGACTGTCCTCATTCCCGTGCGTGTCTGGAGAAGGCTAGCTAGCTAACTAGTGTCCACTCACTAGCAACTAGCAATCATCATTTTCTGTTGTACTCGTCTATGACCACGTAAAACAATTCAATGTCTATTCTACTCCTTCTCTATTTCCTTTGCAAGAGCTTCCATTCATCAGTGGGCCGTAGGCTCTTCAAGATTATTACTTCAGCTTTCATCCCGTCAGTTGAAGAGAATGTTCTTGTTTGGGGGAAATACAGTATGAAAAAGTCTCTTCTACTCATTACAAGCGTGTATTGTGAACACACACCCAAACACGCTCAGTTATTTTCAGCCTATTTGCTCCAGAGATAGAGGAGTCTCAACCATACCATCAAAGGCATTCGCTGTTGAAGCCAAACTCATGCATATTTATCACTTTTTCAATCTGCGCTGAGAGCAGGGGGTGGAGGGGGGGCAATGTAGATGTACACCCTCCATTTCCTCCCCTTCATTGACCCCCATCTCAGCTCTCTTTGTATTCCTCTAATCAACAAACAGGTTGCCTTGGGCTAAAGTCACATTTTCATTATTGTGTGACATACGCTTTTGAGGGCCCGAGCCCTTTTATCTGGAAAGGAAAGTGGCTTTTTCTGCGGCACCCCTCGCTCTGATCACAGGCTGTTGTTTGGGGCGTTCGCCGCATAAAGACTGGAGTGTTTAACTTGAAATAAAGACGAGTAAACTACTTCAGTCGCAGGAGAGTTTCCCACGATTCTTCGCTAGCTACATCCATCATGTTTACCTACATCGCCTTATACGGCGGACGTCTTGAAATGAGAACAGGCTATTTTAATGTTGTATCGTCCGAGGCGAGAGCATCGTGCGGTGCCTTATGGAGAACACGCACACAATCACGTCTCTGTTTTCACCTGACTTGCCGGGAACAAAATTACGAGGAGAATGTGTCCTGCGAGGTGTGTTTGAAGTGGGAGGCTGATGCGATTTCTCTTTATTAAAGCTTCAGAGATAGCATCGCAGCTAGGATTACAGAGAAGGCAATATTTTCCTTGTGCTAAAAAGGTTTAAGATGCCAGAGTGCAAGCCACCAAGAGTGAAGGGCTCACCAACAGATAATGAAAAACATGCAGGGCTCTGTATTCTTAAAAAAAATATACATCTTTTCATTTCAAAATATGTTCTTGGAGGGGATTCAAGAAAACCTTTTAGACCACAATAGTGTACCTCATGTTTACACCCGGATTTGAATCTTAATTTAAACACTCGTAGCTGGTTTTTCGAGAGGCCTTAAGATGGCAGCTGTCATTAAACATACAGCTGTTTATAATAGATGGCCTGAGTTTTACAATCTTACATAATAGCCTGTAGCCTACAGGCTCAGTGGTTGAGTTGCCTCAAAAACCACAGCTTTCACAGCTTTCTAAAATAAAGGGGTAAAGAAAGAGGCAAGAGGTGAAAGAAGAGTTGTTATGAAGCATTTTCCCTACTAATTAGTAAATGCAAAACAGCTGACATTGTAGTCACTGTCACTTGAGCAGCACTGTTGTTCTGTTTAAGTAAGCAAAAGCTATGACTAACTAACTTTAGAATAGCAACAATTTGGCCAACATAAGCTCAACTGGGAAAAAAAATGTGTGCATTTTTCATTATTTTGACAAAAACACTCAAAAATCAGGTTGCAAGCTTTTTCTGGAGCTTTTAACTGTATCTTTGTTTTTATCAGCACTCTGTCCACTGAGCCTTTTTCTATAACATTAAATCAGCAAAATGTTAAATAAAATGTTAATAGACAATATGCGAATTCACTGGTACTCATCATCAATGCTGCAATCATTTATTCATCAAGCTTAGATCATTTATTGTATTCATGAGGCCATAGATTTCTTTTGTTGTGATTTTCTTTTTGTTTGTTTGATTTGTGCTCTGTAAAATGAAGATTTTTGGACTTTTCACACCTCTCACTGTTAATTGACTTGGATATTATGGGTCACTGTCTTTCTAGCTCTACTTCTGAAGGCGTCCCTCCAGAACCTTCCACAAAAGGGAACAAATCATTCAGAGGGGTGTGGTGCGACGTGAAATAACTGTTTAATATTATGGTGACCTTTGCATTGTGTTCTCAGCCGAGGGGAAATGGGAGACTTTCATTTTTGCGTGAGCACCAGTTAAGCCTGGTGCTGTGATGGGACCCAGCAGGGTGGGCCCCATGGATCCAGCTCATCTGCAGCGGGACAAAACGAAACCCTCTAGAGCCCACATACCGTTGGATCCAGTATCTTCTCGGTGCTCTGCTTTCAATCTCGTACAAACAAATGAGTCATGGCTGCGTTGCTGCAGCGCTGAAGACCAACGTGAGGGGTTCACGTTGCCAGATAGTGCACCTGCTGCATCAGGGAGAGGGAGGGCCTCTCTGAACAATCGTCAAGGTTCTTCAGTCATTTAACCCGTGCACTGGGGCCGCGTGTTTACAGAACCGACGCCAGCTCATATCCTTCGTATGAGGTCTTTGACTGAAACTGCTACTACTTAAATTGACCCCATCATTAAGTTTTTTTCCAATTAGTTTGCACATTTTTATAACTGAGCCAACAGGAATGATATTTTAGCAAAACAGAACAACAAAAGTCAGACTGTATTGATTTTTCTTTTTGTGTTGGTGGTGAAGAAATTCTTCACGCCACATGTAGTTTGTTAGGTTTGAGTTTATGTGCATTCCTCGCTGTTGAGATCACACTCGTTCCCCGACAGGGTGGAGTGTCAAACGTGTTTGTGGACATCATTACTCAGGCAAACAGCCTGTTGTGGACAGTGTTGTTTTGGCGCTGCAGATTTAAGTACATTGCCGAAGGACAGAACAATAAATTACAGAGGAACAGACTTGTCCCGCTTTGGTTTGGTGGTATGATACAAAAGGAGGGGACCACACACTAAAACCGGCCGAGGTAATGTGAGTGACTGTCTTTCTTGCTGCTGTCCTTGTTGCAGGTGGAGAGAGAGAAACCACAAAAGAGAGTGAGGAAGCAGGGTTTGACCAGTTGGTGGGTTTTCTATTATGTATGTGGGCAGGTGGGCCTAACACCTCCCCGTGGACCTCACAGCAGTCCCCTGTGTCCCGCCTTTGACTTTGAGCTTTGACCCATACTGGCCCATTGGTCGGCTGGCAGACTGAGGGCGACAAAATCCACCCTAATCCATGCGATGGACAGCGGGGTGAGCGGAAAGGGCAAGGTGGAGACTGAAGAGCAGAGACTTCCTTTCTTTGATGTGTTTTTTTGTGTGAAGCAGTCAAGCGGAAGCAGCACAAAAGCCTTTTGTTCGGCAAAGAAACAACAGCGGCCATTCAATATTAAACAGCAGGTTGCTGGCTTTGCTGCAGCGGAGATCCTATTATCTGATAACTTCTCTCTTCACATGTTGGAGGATGGGCTGTAATTAATGAAAAAAGAGCTAGTGGATCAGCGTTTTCCCTGAAATAATTAGTTAACGAATCGATGAAATGATCGAATACAAGCCCAGCCGTTTTAATCATGGATTTATTATTTTAAGGGGTACTACAGCAAGGTAATGTTGCACTCTATAAAAGTTGGGGAATTTGTGAGAGGATGTGTCCACAATGTCACCACAAGGTCCATTAGTTGCTATTCTGTTGCTTTCAATTGTATTGCATGACCTTCCTTTGCAGATGTAGATGATCAAATTCCCATTCTTCATGGTGGCTGAAACATTCAGATCAGATTAGTAAATATTGGTGGCTTTTAGACTGTTGGTTGGACAAAAAGAGCCGCATTGGACATTTAATCAATAATGAAAATAATTATTGGTTGCAGGTCACAGTCAGATCTGCAGAGATGCTGTGACAGGTGGCTGATAAACGCAATCCCGTCTTTGAACACGTATGCCATGTCAATTAAACCCTGGCTAGCATCCTTTTTGGAAATTAAATACAGCCCTTTGGTTCCCGACAGCAGGCTTTACTTTTTTCTTCTGTTTCTTGTCACTACAGCCTCGAAGAAAAGATATCTGAAGAAACTCCAAGCTGTGATCGTTGTGGATAATTCAGCCTTCTGTAAAGCCTTTATAGACTGTATTGATTGTTCATCGGTTCCAGGGTAATAACACAGAGATGCAAGCCACAGAGGCTCACTGAGTAAAATCTCTTTAACGTGATTTTGGTGAAAAGCCAAGTAGAAATAGAAAAAGAAAATGGAGGCAAAGACCTGTTTTGGCCCCTGTTTGTACAGCAGCAATTAAAGTGCAGAGGAGATTTCAGTGCTCACTTCATGGAGCAAAGAGAGGAAAGGCAACAACTACAAGGAAGCTTCACTCAGGTTTTCAACCCATAAGACTTTCTGACAGACTTGGCTATTTTGGAGGCCGAATCTTACAGTAATGCCTCCAGCCGTAAACAACGCCTTCATGGTTCTGGTGTGGAGTATCCATACAAGGAGTGGTTTGTTGTAATGCGGCATCATAAAAATTAGACAATCACTGTCACTGGAAAGTATGTGGGATATTTATGAGAGAGGCAACTGTAGTTTTGGACCGCCCAGGATTGAGGTTTCGGGAGCCGGTGCCAACTAACTGACCTGGTGTCACTGCGACAGCCTTAGACTCAATTTGATGGCAGAGAACAAGAGGTGGAGAAAGACGAAAGGATTGATTCGGCTGTGTATTGAAAGAGTCACCTCATAAAATCCATCAGCAGATGTCTCCATAAAAAGGTGACGAAATTCCCACTGGGGTCAGAACATAAGCGGTGCCCTTGTGAAGCAGCGATGGGCAGCTTTGAACAAATTTAGTGGCTGGCTGGAGTGTTTTTTCCGATTAACACCAGCATCTGAACGCAAGCCAAAAGGTCCCTGCACCCTAATTAACACGTCGCGGTAGGACAGTGGACCACTTACAAACGCAATCCCTTATCAATTGGGTTTGTACCTGAAAGGCCAGCGTGAATAAATTAACTCCATGCTAATGAGGCTTGCTTTCCATTCAGTTGAAGGAGAACCTGCTTAGTGGTTGTCAGGGGCAGCCGATGGGAGGACCCCTCATCACCCGTCTTGATAAATATTGGAGCAGAGGCTTATACCACCCCTTGCAATTCATCTCTCCGCACAAGATGGAGTGGGTTTCATCAAGCCTGACTTCAAACCTGGTGCCAAATACCGTTGCTCTTTGTCCGGACATTGCTAAGAGCTCTTCTGGTTCAGTTCTGGATGGCTGCACTTAACCAACACAATGCTGGCCCACTCACAACATACTGCACCAGTAAAAGACTTTATCCTGGCAACTGACAGGCCCCTCTAGAGATAAGTAATGGCCGTCGCCGGAACAAGACGACCATCCATTCTCCTTGGGGACCAGCCCGATGCTATACAGTAATGACTGGTGGCGTATACATATGGCAGGGGGTAAGTTAAGGTGTCGTTCCAGTGCTCGGAGACCACCCAGGACGTCTGGCTGACAGAGTCGTCCGATTGTCTGTCCAGCAGACATAGTCCACATTCCCAGGCCAGGCTGTACTCGACGCTCGAAATCAGCATGCACAAACTTGCTGTGCTGTAACTACTCGTCATGGAGAGAAGCCAGCGTTGGCTTAATATCTACTACGTCTCATTAATTTTACTGGTTACTGTCTGTCTGCAATTATCTACATCCAGACATTTGTAATGGGGATCATATGGCTGACCAGAATGCCTGAGTTCTTATGTATGCCTTCTCTCACATTGGGCTTCCCAAAGCAGACGCCACATCTAAATATGACATGAGAGCCCAGAGTGTATTTCCTCCCCCTTGGCTAAGTGTGTGTGTGTCTGTGTGTGTGTGCCGAGTGATGTTATCCAGCACCAATGTCAACTGCCGGTTTCGTTGCGCGGTTGACCTGCTGAGGTGTTGGCTAATATTCCGTGTAAGAGCCGAAACTTGAGATGACAGCTTGTCCGTCACGCCGCCCTGCCAGCTAGTTCGCGTTCCCGATGCCCCAATTAGCACCTGGCCTCCCCTTCACATGTCAGCGGCGACCGCTCCTTTGCACGGAACCAACCCGTACCACCAGTCACCCCCCCACCGCTTGGCCGTGACCTCTCACTGGCCCACACCAGGAGCCTCTAGTCGCTGCTCACCTCCAGCAGAAGGTAAATCTCTGTCAGGGAGGGTCTAGCAGAGAGGCTTGCAGGAGATACAGGTCAGAGGATTCTCAGAGTTGACGCGTTTACTAGTCAAAAAGGAGGGCCAAAAGGAAAATGGTAAAAAGCTCAACCAGGTGGGACGCCGGTCTGCCGTCTTCAAGGATGAAGCAGTGTCAGGTTAAAAAAGCAATATTTCCTCAGTGACACGATGTGGCTGAGGTCAAGGGGGTTGCTTCTGGGGTGTTGAGTGAAGGTAGAGGTTTGCCGCGGGGACAACAATGATAAATGCACCTGTTAAGCTTTTTCAGTTCCGTGGTAGACTCCAAGAAAAAGGGTGTTTAAATACATTCTTGATCCAGGTGCTTAAAGAAGAAATCCATTCAAGTCATAAAATATTTCCAATAATGGAAGAGGAATTCATCTTAAGCCAGAGACAAATGCCTTCTTGTTTACCCTCTAAAATGTCAAGCACCGCTCACCGATGGAAAAGCTTCAATAAAAATGCAATTATTGAACAATTAAATAACCTAACCTTACAGAATACACTGCATAGCACAGGAAGGAGACAAGGCCATGCATTTGTGGATAATGCCAACCTACGACTCAAGGTTGTTCAGAGCTGACCTTGGCTATCCTTGGAAGAGATACTGTCTTTGTTGGTATTGATGGCCATTGATTACCTTTCAACATGTTTCGCAGGAGGAATACTAAAACATTCAAGAGGGCTCGCGAGGTCAGTTGCAGGAATGGCTGAACAGAGAGAGAGAGAGACAGGCAGAGAAAGACTGACAGAGGAGCTGTCAAATGCCTTCCTCACGCTGCTGCAGAAAACGTCCACGCTGCGGGAGACGCGCATACATACAAGAAAATTGCTCCCTTCATGCCACGTATGCACCAGTATTCACACACACAGCGCTAACCTGTAGCTATTTCTAGTATGTCTCTGAAAGCCCTTTGCCGACAGATCGGACAAGCATGTGCGTTGCCCCGCCAGAAATTTCCCTCTAATCACAGAGTATTTATTAATTTCACCGCAGCAAAGTGGAGATGCTAATGTGAAAGTCTAATGTAGAACAGAGACAGGAAGCTGTCCCGCATTAGCGAAGAATAAAGCTTGAGGCGCATAGACATCCTGGCTTGCTTCTGGCTACTTGTCAGCATTGATCTTTTTGACATTTTGACCTTTCGTTGACCCCAAAAGACGACACATGCCATTACCCTCCCAAGTCTGGTATCTCTGTCACTGCATGAGCCTGATGTTCATTTGACTGGCTATTTAAAGGCATTTCCATAATATTCTTTAAAAGAGTGAGAGGATTTATCATGAGAAATTAAAGGGATGGTTCAGATTATTTGAGCAAAACCTGTAATTATCATGAAGGGTTGTTTGCCACATAGATTATCTTCTGTAATAATCCAAAAGTCAATGGAAAAATCCCATTGACTTTTTGTCAAGGGAACCAGTGCGATGATAAATTTCGGGGGCCTTCTAAAATACATCGTTCCTGCACTGTTGGCAAAAACAGTATAGATAAGTTTCACTTCCACTCCAGCGTCCCATTGAAAAAAATTGAAATATAGTGTATGTGAAAACTGATATTGATTTTTTTTTCGGTGGGTCTTTCTTTGAGGGGGGTAAAATGTACTGCTGCCCTGGTCCACAGCATTACTTGGCTTTGCTCCTGTGCCGGGTACTCCTGTCTGCTTCTTCATGCTGGAGGCCGACCGCCTAGTCTACTGTAGGTAATACACTGGCTATGGCTAAGTACCTCAACTAACCCCACTTAAAATAATCCAAACTATCTCTTTTTGAACCCCAGGCAGAAGAACTCCCTGAGCATCAAATTATTCTGCCTTCAACTCATATTGGATTTAAATCTGACACATTAGCCTCCCTTAAAGGAGGTTAATGTAATACAGACTCAGACTACTCAGGCTGATCTTCTCTCCGATGGACTCAGAAAATACCGTGCTGTTCAGATTGATGGAAGCCTCAAAATAGTCCTTGGGCTTCAAGCATTTATGCGATCCACTTAGCGAAATATCCTTCAGATTTCCTTTCATAACTTGCAAAGCTGGAAAAACACGTTTTAACAATGATTCAGCGGAAAGTTTTTGCCACTGAAATCCAATAAATTCGAAGGAATGCATATCCAGGCCTCTCCAGGCACACAACAGACAAACGTGCTCTTTCTTCGCCAGAGCGAAATGCATGCGCTTCTGCGAACCATCACTGCCGAGTCAACATCCCTCACGGACTGACGCACGGCTACAGTGTGTGAGCAGCATCATTGTTGTATGAATAATGGGGAAGGTGAGCGTAGGTAGTAATGAGGCATGATAAAAGCGGGGAGTAATCTGTGGAGGCAGAGGGATCCGGTGTATCCGCTCCCCGATGCCTGGTTCCTGAGCTCCACGCCTGGTTCTGTTCAGGCTGCGAATGAAGCCCATGTGGCTCGTACCAGTGTGAGGCAGCGCTCATTAAACTGCAGACATCATCTTAATCAATCTCGCCTCCATCTCGGCCCCGGCTCTCCGCCAAACATGTGTGCAAACTCTACATTATCCACACAAAAGCGTTCGCGGGCCCCTTCTCAAATAAACATCTTCGGTGGATTCGAAGTGGATACTGTATTGGATACTGGAGTTTTGCCAGAACAGGGTGAGACCGCTGATGAGGTTAAATGATCCTGATCATAGACACAGGCCACTTAACCAACTACCAACTGACGGGATAAATGAGGCTGAATTTTTGATCCCACCATTCCTGGAATGGCATTTTTGGCAACAGCAAGGCCTACAATACAGTAGCAGGTCCAGTAATCAACATATCAAATAAGCTGTGTTGCTATCGTTTGCTACATTAACTTGATGGACAACTCGTCTGTATGAGCCACACCTTAACTGACTCCAGAGCAGCTGACGTACTTGAAAGAGTGAGAAAGTCTGTGTATGGCGGGTGGGAGTGTAAGTTGTATGGGTCAAACAAACACAGGACTTTCACCTAGGAGACAGCTGTTAGTGTCCTGTGTGAAACCATGTATTTGATGTTAGTAACTTACTAACTAAATACATTCCTATTTACTCCCAATTCAGGACAACTTTTATATATATATATATATATATATATATATATATAATATATTTATTTTTAGTTAGCATGTTTTTTCAAACCCTTTTTTCCCCCCATTTGAGAAATAAGACCAAAAATGACATTGCGTCTAAACCCAAGCAGCCGTACAAGAATTTGTTTTATGACTTTATCAAATACAACTGACCGGGGATTTCATGTCATAAAAGAAAAGCTTTTTTTTTTTTTTTTTTTTTAAAGAGACCAAATCTAGTTTACCAGTGACATCAGTCTAGATTTTCAAGATTGTATTAAAAGGTTTATAAAAACAAAACTAACAGCTGCACAGTTGAACTTTCTCTTTCAGATCTGATGGCATTCCAGCTGAAGTCTGACAGCAAATATCTCAAAACAGGCCAAAATAAACATTTTTAGGACACAAGATATTTAAAGCACATGTAGAGGAGTAATTACTGTACCTTTTTATCACACTGGGAATACTAAAATACTTGCGCTGTAAGAAAGGGGGCCTGCGTTTACTTTCCGAGGCACGGAAGAGAAAATCACAGCTTGAGGGTTTATTATTTGGGTTAGCTGCATTTATTATGCAGTTTTAATTGTGGTCGGGCCGCGTTCGTCTGAGGAACACGAGAGTAAGCAGAGTGAGGGAAAAAGGAATGTCAGAGGCAGCAACTTCTCTGTAGGATGTGAGTCAACACCGGGAGTCCCGTGAACCTGACTAACCCCCGGGTTGGATTTCAGCAGTGACACGAGGAGGATATTCAAGCGTCCAGATCTATGTACGTCTCCCTCGCTGGTTTATTTTTCCTGATTTAGTCTGTCCCACCTTGTAATAATTAACAGGTCTTTCACATGTGGGAGCAGAAGAATCCGGGCTAACCTTTTGGCCACCCAGCAGGTGCCAAGCCACCTGCGCCTCCTTTCCCCTCTGAGACCACTCCAGTCTTCTTCTGTGACTCTTCATTCATCTTTCTGTCTGCTTTGGATGGAGCCCAAACTCCCTGAATTCTTCATTGGCTTCCAGTGTTTATGGGAGAAATCTCCCTACATCTGGTGCTCACCCTGCCGAACTTACCCCTGCAGTTGAGGGGGACTTGTGACCCTCGTCCTCCTTAGTTCATAATGATTTCTCATATAAAAAAAACAAACAACAAAAGGTGAACCTCCTCGTAGCACCCTGCTGTTTCACGCTCAGGTGCTAAATCAAAGCTGGAATGTAAATTCACGCCTAAGGTTGGCTGCTCAGCTCTGAACAGACATCCTCCTCGTTCCTCGTAAATCCCCCTAAATGTATCCCTGGGTGATTACAGCACAGCAACACACACACACACACACACACACACACACACACACACACACACACACACACACACACACACACACACACACACACACACACACACACACACACACACACACACACACACACACACACACACACACACACACACACACACACACACACACACACACACACACCATCATCATCATCATGCAGATAAACATTAAGAGTAAAGTCCAGAGCCTCTCAAAGAATTAAGGCGCTGCAAAGTCAAACTCTCCATTTATGGTCCTCCCTGCGGCGGAACGCAACTACAGCGACAGACACAAATCACATCTAATCCGTACTCCGGAGAGGACTCCAGGATTACAGGGATTGGCTCGTTTTCAGCCTGGGCCACCTCTGACCTTTTAAGCTGGCTATTTGGAAACACTGGAGGTGCGAGCTGTGAGTGAATAATGTGACTTGAGTGGTCAAGCCCAAAGATAGTGATAGTGGTGTTTCCCCTCGTATTCAGCCAGTCATTTTTTCTTTCCGACTGTAATATTTCGGACAATATGAGCAGAAGATATTTTGGAAAAGAAAAGAAAACACCTGATTGCAGAAGGCTTGCTGACGGACAGCCTCAGCTGCTCCGCGCTGCCTAATCCACAGCGAGAAGTAGTGAAAGGTGATCAAACGTCTCCTTCAGCCCCTGCACACTATCCAGCCACGGTGGAAAAGGTTACAGCAGCGCTCATTGCCCGGGGGCCGTGAGTGATCTGCCATCTCATCTACACTGACTCACGCAGGCATGCACACACACACACACACACACACACACACACACACACACACTCACACTCACACTCACACTCACACTCACACTCACAGCTGCACCCGTCTTCCCCTACAGTGCACTCACATTTCAAGGGAGCATCAAACATCAATAAAATAATCTAAATTAAATAAAACAAGAGAATCGAAAACAGAGGCAGCAGCAATGCCCTGCAGCAATGGAGGAGAGTGGTTAAAGTTTAATCGGAGGAGGCGTGCCACCTCTTGAAGCAGAGGTCTGACACGCAGCAGGACGGCAGATGGACAAGGTTGAGGAACCTCAAGGCTGAGAGTCTGTGATTGAAACATTATCAAAGATGAATGTGATGCCAAAACAAATGCTGTATACTGTAGCCCTGAGCTACAGCCCTGATTATAAAGTATTTGTTCAGCATTAGCACGCTGAACACATGACATCAGGGCAACCTCATTACATCTGCACGCTAATAAAGCAAAGTGAATTGAAACACAATTTCCATGTTGTTAGTTTTGGTTTCAGGCTTGTTTTTCCTTCTTACCTTCAAAGGCGAGGAAGACTCTTGGCTGCGGTTGCGGGAGGCCAGAGACCCCCGTGGTGAGCAGAGAGAGAGCCAGGAGCGCCAAAGCGAACACCAGAGGTGGCCTGGCCAACCCCCCCGGCCTGCCCATGACTGCACCGCTCGGGAAACCCCGACCAGTCACCACCACCTGTTGGAGGTGCTGGAAAGAGAAAAGACAAGATTTTGAGTTTTCCTTCATTTTTCAGAAAGCTGTAAAATGACTAAAAAAAACAGGTGGAAACAACAAGACGACGGCCAAAACTAGGTCATGACCCAGCCTCATCCTTCATTCAGTGGCCTTGGCTGGCCTACGAAACACGTCATCCCTGCAGCACTCTATTTTACCACTCAGTGGTGGTATCAACAAGTGCGACGGGTAAAAATAACAAAAAGAATGAGCTATTCTTTTTATTTATTTATTTATTTTATTTATTGGGATCCATTTAATTTCACATCAAGAAAAATATGACATTAAAGTTACTGTAAACATTCCACGATTGCATAAAAGTTTGTCAAACAGCGTCTTTCGTCCTCACCAAATGTTTGCTTAAAAACCAACAATCTGATCACATTTATTTAATTAAAATACAATACATTCGTTTTGCGAGAGAACAGAAATCGCACGCGGAATCCCCGTGCACGATATTCACTGTTGAACCATCTAACAGGTCCAGAAATACCGACTTGTAAAGTGAAACACAACACAACCAACGCCGAATGAAGACGCAGCCGAGACCTCAACATGTCCGTTAAATCCCATCACTTGCTGTATCCTTGCAGATGTACGTCTCTTAAATATGGATGAGTTAAATCTGCAGAAAAGAGCTGCCGGAGAAACTCTCCCCGCAGCCTCTTCTTGTTACTTCTCCACGACGGGACAAGAGCAGCTCAATTATTGATAGCGGCAGGTACTGTACCGCCTGCGGGACGCTAACTCCAGCAATGCAAAACTCCACTGATGTGAGGAAGGACTTGGCCGTTTCAACCGACCCAAACTGGCTGTTGCGGTACCTGTGTGCGAGAAACACGTTGGAGGAGAGGAAGAGAATGTCCCATTTACATGCACAAAGAAAACACTAGCGGGGGGGATCTCTGCTCGATGGTTTATAGATGTGCAATGAAAAATTGATGGCCAGTAGATGCATGATTGCTATGAAAATTTCAGTTTGGGGTGTAGTGTACAAATAGGTTGAGATGTGTGTGTGTTGTGTGTGTGTGTGTGTGTGTGTGGGGGGGGGGGGGGGGGGGGGGAGTGAAGCGCCGAGATGGAAATCTTCAGTTCAGGTGTATGAGGGGAACAGATGGGAAACTGCAGAGGGATGAGATCTCTTTAGCTGCACTGGAGGGACATAAAGCAGCATGGGGGCTTTGAGGCAGCCCAGGCCGCCGTACTGCAGCCCCTCTCCTGCTGCATCATCCACACACACCCTCCCCCAGAGCCTGCTTCAGCTCGGGGTGTCTCCCACAACTTTAGCCGCCAAGCAGATGGCTCTGACCCTGCCCTAAGGCTCACCGTTCTTACTGGGTCGGTTCAGCCTGTTTATTTCCTCTCTAACCTGTAGTGGTTATGGTTTCATACATTTCTGCCTCCATCGCTATAATATGTCTTTAAGTCATTTGAGACGGGTAAAAGTCAAGCCTCTAGTCTCGTTAAGCAAATATCAAGTCAACTGCAAGTCTTCCAATTCTTGATTCAAACCATCAACATTACATTTTCTTTCAAAGCGCTATTGATAGCTGAGGCAGATAGCTGAAGTTCTTTGAATGCATAACTCAATTTTCAATGTGGTCAGGAAAGACTTTCAGGGCTTAACCAGGTTAAAACTCCAGGCTTCAGTGTTTTTTCTGTAAAGTCCTCCTTTCTTGGTGATTTGAGCCAGCTTTGAGAATAGAGACTTTGGTGTTAAGTTGTTTCAATGTGCTGATGTCAGTGATTATGGGACATTTTCTAAGTGAGAACCACACACAAAATTTGCACTTGGGCAGATACGATGTGTCAAAACCCAAACCAACCCAAAATAACTGGATGCCCAGCCCTGTATCTGAGAAATGAGGCAGAAAGTGAGGGTGTGGAGTTCGGGTAGGTGGATGGGTGTGTAGAACATCTGACTTTTATTCAGGCGACTGAAGTGTGCACCCGATCACAGAACAATGAACGAGTGTCTAAACTTAACCTTGCACCCATAGTTTATCATCATAACCATTAAATTCCCTTTAAATAAACCATACTGTAGTTTAATTGTATAGAAATTGTAGAGAGCCAGAATTTAAAAAAAAGCACTGGACAAAAAATGTCTTTGAAATTACAGAATCGTCCAATACTGGTATTCTTGTTGAGTTACCATGAAATAATAGTTTTTTATGTTATTTAAGTGAAGTGACCCTTCAAACTGCAGAATGTCCACACCTGCCACTCCCTGCATGCCCGGAGAGATGGGCGATCTCCACAGGGGAGAGGCTCTGGCTTGGAAATGTTGGTCTCACAGCTGCTGAACTCATCTTCACGGGGAGACAAGTCTCCTTCTGAGCATCCTGTGACTTCCCACCAGGTCTGGTTTAGACACTTCCTTGGCTTCTTCCTTTGATGACCACTGCTCTGAGACATGAGTGAGCTCACTACCAACCTCACTGACATCAAAAATGTCTATTAGCGTTTGTTGCCTTGAACAAAAAAGTCATAAATACGTCAATTAATTATGTTGCATTCTAAGAAGTCCAGGAATTCCAGTACCGAGTCTGCCAGGAATCTCTGCAACGGCAATTAAACGTCTCCACAAAAAAAGGAGGTCAGAGTGAGTGGAGTTATATTTCCAGTGGGGTGTAATGATAATTGTGTTCATTGTGCATTCCTTGGCCGACAGCCTAATGAATTTTCCATCTTACTATTTCAGAGGCACTGCTCAAAAAACTAATATTGATGAAAGCAGAAAAACTGCATAGCCGTACAAGCAAACCAGCTCTTGATTGTTTGACTCCCATCTGGTCCTGTTAATGCTTTAAACACATGAACACCATTTAACTTAGAAATTGAGGCAGAACGTCTTCCCATCTGGATTGACATTTGATCGATTTAATTAAGAGCCTTTCGGTTTGTTTTATTTTCCTTGACTGGAGAACAAGAATTGAGACTGAAACGGTAAACAACTTGCGAGTTGCTCCGTCTGTCCCGGCTCTAACCGGACGGTGTGTGTTCCTACCACACCCTGTCATTCAGTTGTCAGTGGTTCTGTTGCAACCACACGTTCCCTCACACACTCTCTCTCTCTCACACACGCACACACACATGACTAGCAGGCGCAGCTACGGCAACATTTAAAGTATTTAAAACTTTACACGTTCCGATTCATGATATTCACACCCTGTGATTCTTGGTAATCCTCTTCCCAGTGTCACATCAGGACTTTTGTTTAAATAGAGAAAGGTTTGTTAAGGCTTAAACCAGATCGGAAACCTCTTCTGGTGTAATAAAGTATACTAAATCTAACCAAATAACCATTTAAAAACACCAGATTCAGGGTATTAAAGCAACAATGCAAAAAAAGTCATGACTCACATCCCGGAAAAGTATCTAAGACAGACAGTACACCCAAAGCATGGAAGCAAAAACAGTAATCTGATGTACTATTACACAACATTTAGAAGCCGCCGCAAGTTAAATGTGTTAAATCTGGCATACTCCAGGTATTTTCCCTGGTGGGACCCTGCACCTGTTAGCCTGCCTACCACCTCCTCCCTGCATCCGTTCAGTCCCATGTGCTCCACTACAGTATGGTGCAGTACAGCAGGTAGACCCTCTACCCACAGAGAACGAAACAGAACAGTCCCTGGTCCAGGAACTCACCTTACGGGGAGCTTCCTCCGCTGCTGGTCCCACTTGAAAAAGCCAGGTACCAAAACCGGATTTTTTTCTGATCCCCCTTAAAAACACCTTGTTTCCAGTTTCCACCAGTGGCACCAAAAGAGGAGAAATGCTGCTATTCCATCTATTGCTCACAGAGCAGGCTTGACTGAGAGAGCACGGGGGAGAGGAGAGGAGAGAGGGAGGAGAAGGGAAAGACAGAGAGGGCTGGTGTCCTATTACACACTCTCCACTGAAGGCCCCCTCCCCCTCCCCCTCCCCCTCCTCCTCACCCCCTCCCTTCCACGATCTTCCCCCTTCCCTCCCTCCGTTAAATAGACAGCAAACTTTAACATGCACAGCTCGACCCATCAGGAGAGGTGGAGGACCCGTACCTCACACACAGCGAGAGAGGGGGTCAGACACGTTCAGGGCTGAAGCTGTCTGGATGATGAGCCGTTATAAAAAAATATGTAATTTTCCCTCTGTGACCGGCGTGAAATCAGACGTTTCTATTTTCATCCGCGAATTAAGTGCAATCATTCTTTCCACAACAATGAATCAGTTTGCAAGTATTTGCTGGAACCGTTTTAACAACTGGCTTACATCAAAACCATGCAAAGAAATTATAACTCAGACACGTGTCACAAGGAAAATTGTGAAAGTGAGAGTTTGGCTGCCTTCACGCCAAATTGGACGTTTGTGTGACTTCAGGTTGTAATCTTTAACCCCCAACCAAGAAAAAAAAGATCTTTAACCTGGTACAACGCGCGACGATTAACGTAATTGTACTCCCTCACAGCAGGTTTGTGCAGCAATGGAAAGGTCATCATGGTGGCGATTGGTCTTCCATGTTCGCAGCTACACAGTAAACACAATGCTACATGGTAAACAAGGTCTTTCTTCCCACGGGGGCCCTCCGGTCCGATCGCCAGTTAAGTGATTGGCAACCGCAGCGTGGAGTGTAATTGCCTTTCTAGTTTAATGGGCTACAGTTGTGCTGGTCACTCTGTAAGGCTGCGCTGAGGCACAGTAGTGCTTTGAGCTAAATGCTAACATCCGCATGCTAACATCAGCATGCTAACGTTGGCATAGTGATAGTGCTAACATAGGCTACTGATGCCCACACACTTCAGTGTGTTTATACGTCTTGAGTAGTTACATACGTGAAAATGTTGTATAGGCTACAGCTTTTGGTGGTCCCAGAAGGATCTGTTGAAACCTGATAAATTGCCTCAAGTGAGGTCACTTGAGACAACATCTTTTGGGGTTAAAGACTACTTTACTAAATAGTCAGAATAATGGAAAAAAATCCAAGGTTGTGGAGATGGAAAGACATGAGTTTACCAAACCTCTGTAGCCACTCCTCAGCTGCTTCATGCTAGCAACTCAGGCTACTACCTTAGCCGGTCTCATGCTAATAGCACAGTGTGTAAAGTAGGTGCCAATTTGACAAGGAAGAATGTGTGGTATTAAAACGCTCTCTTCTATACTTCTTTCTTCTTAAACTGTCTGTCATTTATATGGCTATAGGAGTACAATGCTAAGTTGGCAGGGCACTCTTTTAGCAAAGTGTGTTAGCATGCTAACATGTGCCACTAAAAGTGCGACTGATGGGAATATCAAAAGTGTTTTACCATTAATGGTGCGTGGATGCATTCTTGTCTAAATTGCATGTATTATTATATCCTCTTCAAGTGCCCCAAACATGATGGATTTCATCACGATAATAGACAGTGAAGTCAAGTAATAACACGGGACGTTGTTCATCCGATGCGGTCGGCCATAAAAAACAATGAGGATCAGCTTTTGGTGGGTAAAGCTCACTGCTTTCCAAACCAGAAGCTTGCAAACCCTGATTTGCAGAGAAGAAGAAAAAAAAAAAAAAAAAAAGTACAGTTAACACACAATCACTTTAAATGGGCTCATTGGGGAACGCTTGCTCAGCACGGGGATCTAAAAATACTAAGAAGAGGGTCTAAAACCATGCCAAGCGCTTGTTCCAGGACAGATTTGTGTTGCAAACAAGTCCAAACCAGAGGAGTCAGGAGTCTAGAAAGACTTGGACGTGTATGCAACTACAAATATGTACTGTTTCCATTCTGTGCTCTGGAGAGGGAAACTATGCTGCGTTTTCAATGAATGGGTGCATTTGTGATCCTCCCGAGTGTCACATGTCACTTCACTGCAGGTATGAGCCAGGATGTGAAAGATTTTTACGCGTTAGCACTTTGGCTTTTGAGGTGGAATTAGAGCTCATTGCTAAAATCACATAGCTGAGAGAAGAAAGGAAAGGGAGAGTGTGAGCCAGGTCGGCTGACAGACAGAGAAAGTGAAATGGGGGAGGAAAGAGAGGGGAGGGGGGTGGCTGGTGGTTGAGACAGGAGGAAATAATTACCCTTCTCTCTGACAATGGAGCCTGATTTACGCCTCTCCAATTAAAGTGTCAGGATAGCCCTCTAGAGCTGCTTTCATTGGGCCCGATTGCACGCTCGTCATTGGTGGAGAAGAAGAAGTAGAATGGGAAGAGGTGGGTGAAGACGAAATAGAGATAAGGCGTATCCTTTACTATTCTCACGGCAGAGCTTCAGCAGTAAATTACGTTAACGAGCGCGATGAGCCAAAGAGAGTGTAAGTCGGTGACGAACGCCTGACAGGAGACATGATTATAAAAAGGTATGAGGTATCTCTTACAGCAAGTGATCGTAAAAACAAAAAACAAAAAAACGTTTTCATACAAAAATGATGAGTCTCCAACTAGAAATACACTCTGGTCACGCAACATCTCTTTTACGTGCAGGTGGCAATGCTTAAAGCGTTGGCGGGTGCTGCGCATGCAAAGCTCCTCTCCTCGCCATGCACACGCACAACCTGTCCCTTGTTAGCGCCAGATGTTACATATTTGTCACACTGACGTTAAATGCGCAGGCCAAGGTCAGGGGAGGCTTGCCCCGAGGATGCTCGCCATATCACACGCACGGTAAGATCACAGGCTCAACCGTGGCATGCTGATATAGCCCACCATCATCACCGCTGGGTGTTTTGTTAATAGCTCGCCGCTCACACTTCTTATATGGTTTGGCTCTTTCCCTGTGCACCGAAGACAGCGAGAAACACGATTAGCTGAGCACGGGAAATCCATGTGTTTCCTATACAGCTGAACAATCAGGGAAAGCTTGCAAATTTGTTCGCCAAGGAAAAGGATTCTTCAGTGGTTTGCATATTTCTCAGTTTCCAATGAATACATTCCCAGAATTGATGAGCAAATTGGTATTTGAGGCTTTGGTAGGGTTGGAACTAATTATTATTTTGTCCACAAAATTGTAGAAGTGTCACAAAGTAAAACAAGAATTTCCCAGAGCACAAGGCAATTTGCTCATGTTTAAGAAGTTGGAGTGAGGTGTCTACCTCCATGTAGACACCGAGCCTAAGCTGTTTTCACTGTGAATAGCAAGCCACACATCTGCTGGTTTACCACAGCGGTATAGCACAAAATTAACAATTTTGTTGTAATTTAATGGCCATTAACGGATAAAAAAGGATGCTGAAATAACTACATAATGATGACAATTTGTAAAAAGTCATGGTTTTTTTTAGCTCTGTCTGCAAATGATTGTTTTTTGAATGGAGTCCAGATTGATCGGAGGTATTCTATGCTAACACTGTAGCTGCTCCGTAAACACTTAAAACATCATCAGGGCATAAATAAGGCAGTGACCTTGTTTGTGCCATAGATGGTCTCTGGTTTATACATAGTCTGGTTCAGTCTCTGTACTAATGTGAGATTTTATTATAGAGCTGTGGGAGACCACAGACCTCTACAATATGTCTCCACTTACAAATTTGCCTTGTAAAGTAAAAAAAAGTGCCATTAAATCCATAACCAATTAAACTCAAAGACAACAGTCGTATATTGTACAAAATATCCTTTTTAGCCAGTTGATGATGATAATGATCTGCAGCCCGGAGCTGGTGAGAACACTGATCAGTTATTGAACTTCTAGCACATAATGTATTTGTTTCTAGAAATAAAACCTGATTATTTCCATCAGGGCAGCTGATCTGATTTGACATTATGTTCATTCCATCTGTGCAGCTAGTGTGTACGTGCGGCCGACACTTCTGTAAGCCCATGAAAGTGTAGAAAAACAAAGAAAAAGGCAGAGACGTGAATAATGTGAGATCGCTAATTAGCTGCGCGGCACCAAAGGGCAGATCAGATTAATGCTAAACAGGAACAGGCAGCGCCCTTCACTTTCAACAGCTCACTCGGAGAGATTAATCGAGTGGTTTAGCCACCCCTGCAAAAAAACGAGGTGAGGAATTCTGCCAGAGTCACGCTCCGTGTCAAAACAGCTCGGGAGAAATCTGCCTGCACCTCTTTCTCAGTGTCTGAAGTCATCAGCTGGAAAACAATACATGTACAAGTACAGTGCCAGGTGCTGATGGAGGCAACTGGGGCTGAAAAATGAGATGGATTGTGACTCTCTCCATCAGAGGATCATTTCCATAATAGGAAGACATCAGCAGAGCAAATAAAGTAAAAGTCCAGCACAGACCGGCACAGAGGGAAGGGAATAAGGAAACAACAAAGCTGGTGATGAGCTACAGAAAGGAAATTATTTGTGAACCCATCACATTGATTCAATTGTCTACAAACAAAATACAAGCAGACCCACATGTTGTCGCTCCGTTAGGTCTGGATCGAAAGCCAGTTACTGAGGATGTAAGCTCGGATGTGGCTCAACAACAGTGGTTCAGAGGTCTGGGAGCACATTTAGTGGCAGTGTGGGCTCTTTGCTACAAATGGGCCCTGTTCAATCAAACAGCATGATCACACACACAAGAGCAACACTCACCTGCCAATGTAACACATGCCAAATGTGTGCCCAAATGTGCCTTAAATCCTTTATGTTCAAAACCACCTACACATTAGCAGGGGTGAAACAAAACAATTAAAGCTGCCAAGTCAGTCAGCAACATAAAATTTCTTAACCCCAAATGTTTAGTAACTCTGCAACAAAACAGTGAGGAGACTCAAATGTTACACTTGGAGCTGGAGGGGAAAAAAACCAAAGCATAAACAAAAGAACACAACGGTGTCTACCTCCCTCAGCGCCACTTGGTACAGTCCTAATTGCTTGGACAATCAGGAATCATTGGCAGCACCTGGTGGATCATGAAAGCACCATCCAAACAAGAAAACAAAGCCAAAAGGCTGTGTCCAATTTCATCATCCTTTAATTAACTTTTTTTTTAAATGCAAACGCACTGTGGGATTGTTCGCAGCCAAATACTTTGATGAAAACATCTAAATTTGCCACTTAGGAAAGTGTGTTTAGTTTCTACGATCCTTTGCTTACACCTTTTCCCCAGATTCGGTGCTGCAGTCATGCATGCAGACTCCACACGTCCCCGCATTAGTGAAAAGTCATTTTCAGGCCATTTTTCAGGATTAGGGGCATGCAAGCACAGGTTAACATGCACACACTGATCTGCATTCCTGTTGTTAACCGTCCCAGACCTCCGTCTTTAAGTGGGTGTTTTAGTACACTGGAGGCTGAGGTAATCAATACAATTTGGAAAAGTGAATCAGAGTTGTTTAAAACCAGCTAATATTTTCTGATGTACCTCTCATAAATATGCAGCACTGTGCCAATGTCTTTAGCAGAAAGGAAGAGCTCATTTCTGCATGATTTTATGCTATTTTTGGACCAATGAATCGGGTGCCATGGTTGGTAAAATAGACCGTCTGTCCCCGTTTCACCTGACAGGCTATACTGGTGATCTCTCAGCGTCTCCTCTCCCATCGCTGAACATCATTGCCTGTCCTCCATACTTTCTTCTCAGTGGGTGGGCAGACATGATAAATCAAATTAAAAGTTCTTTCCTCGAGGCATTAAGAGGATCTAATGGAATCGGGTTATGATTGATCCCGCTTCCTGCTCCTTGTGTAGCCGCTGTACTACATGTGATTACAATACAGATCTCCACACTCCACACATCTCCGTAGACTTAATAGAAAACGCCATCCATGACTTTATTAGTCTGTCTAATAAACTTAATGAACTTTCACATAAAACAGCCACTGTTACAGTAGTTGTGGTTTTTGCAGGCAGCTTTACAAGCCTGTTGGATTTATATGTTCAGTGGTTTCTAAGCAATTTTTCAGATACCAAAAGCTCTGTATCTGGGCAGAGCTGTGTTCTGTGTTGATCATTTCACCGACATTGAAATGCGTAGACCCTACGCATGTTTGTCTTTAGGGATAAGCAAGATTACATCCAATAGATTACATCCAACCTCATGAATTTAGTTTTCCCCCTCAAGGAGCATCCAATTTCCTCCAGATTGTATGACAGTGGCTTCCAAGCCTGTACTGGAGCTACGTCTCGCTTTTATGAACTGACATTATCAAAATTAATGATGAAATCATATGAAAAATGAATCTGTCTCTTGTACACCTGTTCGCTGCAGTTTTTTCCCCCTGAAAAACTTTTAAATTAGTTTCTTTTATCATTCCCCCTGAGGGAGTGGATTTCCTAGAGACTATACACTGAGACTCTGAAGCGTTGTTGATCGATGTACAATACCTAGAACCCCTGGTTTTATGTGGCAACATGAATGAAAACATGTAGCACATGGCTTTTTAAAAAGGCTGGACAACATTCAAATGACACAATACCAGGCCTAGTTGGCAGGGGATTTTTTTTAGAAACAGTGTAATGGGAAGACCGATGCTGGGTATGTGGATATTTGGCTCTCTGTGTGGATGATCACTCTGGGATTAGACACGATGAGACAATCGGCCCCAGAGAGATTCTGATTTTTGGATGGGGTGGTTGGATTCGGGCGAGTGACAGCTGCTGGGAGGAGAGTCCTGGAAGCAGATCCTGGAATAATGGACTTGCTGGAGGGAGGAGAGCTTGTAAGAATGATTGGTCTGGGAGAGCTGTTGGCCACGGTGCTGCACTGTAGTGGTCGGGATTCCTCGCTGGAAGCGAGTGTAGGCCACAGAAATCAGAAGTTTGGACGGCTGGTCGTGTTGGATAGCATTCAGGTGGTTGAATGTGTGATGTGTGATAGCTGAGCCAGTCTGTGAAGTGGAGAGCGGCGGTGCTGTTGCCCCATGCAAGACAGGGGAAATTAGACAAGCTGAGACGATGACAGTGAAGCCCAGATTGTCACTCGAGGAAGCTTGTTCCTGCCAGGTAATCCTTGAAGATGACACAATTATGACAGGAGGTCATGGGGCTGGCTTATGTTCTGCAAGATGCAATAAGCAGCAGGTCTGTGGAGAGGAATGTGTTTCATAAACATAACCACAACCGTTATCACTCTTACTTTGTCACCCAACTTCCTTCTTTGCTCCCATCAAAATGACTACGATCAATAGAGATTGTTGTTGTGTTCTTGTATTGGTGGAGTAGGTGACGCCTTCTAACTCCTGGTAAGGCCAATGCAACTGCCTGATCACATGCGATGTGGGTGGGTTGAATTAAATTGTGATCAACATGGAATATGGAAGAAAACATTCTTTCATAGAATAAGAAGTCACCACACCAAAGGATAGTGTTGCCGCTGGAAAAGAGCGAGCAGCAGAGCTCTGAATTTGCGGCGCCCCCCAAAAGTTAGCTTGAAGTGTCTCTGCAGAACGGGGGCAGGTGTACTGTCGGTCTGAAGGTCAGACCCCATTTGGAACACCTGGTCTGTCCGACTGATGTGTTCATCCAGGTTGTCAAATCACGTCAAGATTGAAGACACGACGTCGGAGAAGACAGGAGCAATTTTCCCTCCATGTTTCTACGCTAGTCAGGCCTTTGTTGAGCAGCTGGCAAGGAGTTGAGATGAGGAGAAAGCGTTGGAATCAGCGAAATGAGGTCCAGCAGGTCTGTGATTCGGTTCCTGTAGACAGACTTCCACTCTTGCCTAAAAAGGGTCCCTCATTAAAACTTGAGAAGATTGTTTCTGCGTGTTTCTGCCAGATGTTCGTTTTGTATTAAATATGTGAGGTTATCTCTAAATCTAGGGTGCTCATTTAAACCACTATCCTTCCACACGGCTCAGAATAAAAAGGCTGCCATTCACAGTGTGTGAACACGTCACCACTCAGCAGATGCGATCAGCTAAATAAGTTATTTTTAATGATCAGCGTGCCGGAGAGACAAAGATGGACTTGAAGACTGAGCAGCATACGATGGTACATTATGCGACACACACAGAATCCTTCCACCCACGTTCTTATTCAACATCGGGGAGGCAAATCCATTTTGGCCTGTCAGCTACAGCTCATTAACTTGCCATTCCAGTTCCCATCTCGTTACTGTGCCTTCTGCTGCATTTTTATTAAATTTCATCCCTCATTTCTCTAAATTGTCACTGTGTCCCTCTTTTCTTTTTCTTTTTTTCTTTTTATAAAAATGTTCCCGATGACTGCAAATTGTTTGGGATGCAACAAATGACTGCCTTCTGTCTTTAGCTCAAGCACAAGTGTGTTTTAAAAATTGTGCTCGGAAAGCTAATTATGGGTAATTCTAATATGTAGCTAACTGACTGTCCCAAAATATCTTTCAGGCAAAAACAGGTGACAGGAAAAGTTCTTGTTCTTTCCTCTCATGTCAGGAACATGTTGGTTTAACCTCCAGTTACACTCTCTGATCAGCACCGTGGCTGATTTGCCCAAACTTTGATAAGATCTCCAGTGATTACTTTGACAGTAAAGACCCCTGGTGATTGATACCGATGAGATAATACGTATCAATTGGAGACAAAAAGGGAAAAGAAAAAGGCCTGTTGCAACAAGCACATTCCATCACACCGCAATTTATCATAATTTTCATGACTTCAGTGAATAGTTGAGGATGGAGACAGAGATAAAGTCTGCAGTTTTATCTTCCTCATCTGAATTCCTGTAATTTGACTGTCACCGTGGATCACTCCAGATCTCCGTGCAGCTCCTCCAAAGGAATTCCAATCAGCTGGAGAGCGGATTCTCCGCTGGGATTTTCTCCTCATTCACCATTGTGCTCGATGCCATTGGTGGCAATATATATTCTGTGGGCGTTCCCAGCTTTGTGACAGCATCAATCCTGAAAGGTCATGATTTTCCGATTGAACCTTCATTGAAGGTCGTGGGGTCACCCGCCCATCGCGATCTCGACGTCAATCACAGGCTGACCTCCCTGACCGAGCCCAGGAACGGAGAAGATGCAGATTTTGTGCTGTCGCTGCAACTCTGTCCACAAGTCAAAACACAGTGACTGTTAATGGCGAGGATGGTTTTAATCAAACGGGCCGTGAGATCATAAAGAAGAATGAAGAGGTGCTCCACCCATTGTCATGAAACATATTTTAAATACAGTTGTTAAGCCACAACAGGCGATCACATATTGCGGTCCAAAATAATCATTAGCAAATGTGATCCTGAATAAACTTGCCTGTTTATTTGTGAGGAAGACTAATACCAACAGGAAGATTAGCATTTTCCATCTAAACTTCTACCTTTTATTTTTTTAAATCTTTATCTGAACTAATCTGTCAACACAATTACACTAAAACCGTAACGTCACCCAGTCCAAGACAATATAAAAAGATTTTCTTTAGTCAAGCATATTGGTTAAAATGCCACCATGGGGGACATAGCTCAAAACCGGACATTGTTTGAATCAATGTGTCCGACTAAATAAACACTTTAAATATCACTTCTCTCCTTGAACTCGGCCTCTTCTGTTCTGCGACATGGAAGTCTGGCGTCACAGATAGCCAAAACAAACAGTTAACACCGAGTGTTTGAGCTAAAGGGAGCTAGCGTCATCCGTCTCGGACAACGTAAACAGCCGAAGTTCCCCCAAGGCTCCTTTTCCACAATCATTTTTAACACCCGCAGACAGCTAAATGGGACACTCAGCAACAATCGTGGCATTGTTTGAAGTGTAAAGATGGATGAATACTTTACGCCACATCATGCTATCTCTCAATGCATCTCATCAAGATCCTTTTGGATTTTTTAAGGTTCAAAGGTGAGCATTGTCTGCCTCAAACTCAAAGGATATACAACCTCATTAGGCTGAGAGCCAGGGCCTCTCAAGAAGCACATGGCTCAACTGCCATCAATTTATCACATCAGCAGATTGTCTGGATTCACAGGAGCTGCAGCCCCCCCACACACACACACTACCTGCATTATGAGCAGATGTGCCAGGAGCTGCAGCCCACTGATCCAGCGACGCATGACGAATGGCTGAATTTCACCGGAGGGCCAAGGGTCAAGTCGTATCCCTTACCCGACCCTGGCATTAGACACAGATGCATGATGTCAGCGCCCATGTGTTGGGACTGGAAGGTGACTGCAAACCCTTTGACACGCCTAAGACTTCCCCCTGGCGGAGCTGCGTTCCCGGGATAGCCACTCGCCGTGAACCTTCCCTTCCCAGATGCCCACCTCAAATTATCCGGGTCCCAGAGGAGCCGCGCGTTTTCTTCCGTTCACCTTCACCCGTCATTCCCTTCCAGCGAGCGTCCCCCAGACGCCCACCAAAGTCGTTCACCTGTGGAAGGAAACACACAGTGCAAGAGCGGGTTCAGGTTATGTCTCGGCTTGTAGGTCACGGTTCCACTATGTCCCGGCCTTGTAACTCCTGGTGCACAGCAGCTTCTCTCTTTTATGATTCACTGAACACTACACAGACCCTCCACTTAATGAACACGCTGGAAAAAAAAAGGTCCACCAGGAATACCAACATATGCCCCTTTTCTTTTCTCTATTTTTTTTTCTTTACAGTACAATGGAAGAGCTAGATCAGCATATATTGTGCTACAGCTGCATTTGCATCCAGCAGATGTTGAATGTAACAATGTGTTTTCTGTGTCATTACCGCATTAAAGCTGATTTCATGCAGCTGTTTTTGCACTGGAAACACAATGAGACTCCACTCTAAATGCCAATGTGTTGCCAGAGATAGCCGTGCTATTTTTCCCTCTTCGTTATTAGATTGTGCATTTCCTCCACGTCAGTCTCAACTGTACACCAGCAAACTCATGAATCCACAATATAAAAAGCTCCTAACAGCAATTTATGCATGCAATTTATGTATTCGTGTCAGGTTTTATAGATTCAAATGATTCATGTCATAGTTTTCATGACTTTATTTTACAACTGCTCTCAGTACACATAGACTCAGCATGGAAGACTTATATTCCCATAATATATAAATTCATATGAAACAAAGGCCCATTTATCAGATTAGAGTGCCTGGCTGGATGGCAGTAACAGGGAGGGTATATTGGCCCTGTGTCTCCCATCACTTACAAATTGGTGCTTGTGTAAACTTCCTGCTGTTTTATATGCTTCCTGAGGTCAGCGGGCCACTGACGAGCATGACCAATCACAAGATAAATCAACGTCTGAGAGCTTTTCGTCATCGGCGCACTAGAATTCATTAGCTTTAATTCATTGTAAAGGGCCACAATTGGCCGCGTTGTTACTCATTTTGATGGATGATGTTTTTAAACAGTGAGCTTACGTATACACACTGCAGACACTGCATTAGCTGAAAGTGCTGCAATGTAACCTTGAGTTAGATCACAGATCAATTCATAATAGTATGCATGTGCATTCAGTTTAGTTTTTTTTGTGTTGATACCTGTAGGTTAACTAAATTACATATATTAGAGAGGGTTCAATGCAAACACATTTTAAGCAAACCTGTTGCAGAATAGACATCAACTCTTTTTCAACAATGACAGAAATCACTCTTCACAAAATATGTGAATGGAAACTACTGTCAAGGCTGGTGTGTACAGGTTGATGGGGATAGGACCCAAATTCAGACAATGCAGGCTTACGGTTTGTGAGGCAGGCCAGGGTTAACACCAGGAAGGGAGTCCATACCGTCAAAAAACAACAACAAGGCGGAATGCAAGCTGGCAGGTCTATATCCAGGTAAATCCAGGTAACAATACCAAAATAGAGACAGATCTGATATAAATGGCTGGAATGCAAAAGGCATGAGGCACATGGCGCCGATGATGGTCTGGCATGGAACTGGGCTGGTATGTACTAAGAGGCTGATGAGAGAATGAGATGCAGGTGGGCAGGTGTGTAGATCTGTGTGTGTGTGTGTGTGGGGGGGCGGTGCAATAGTCGACCAATCAGCTATTTAATTGACAAATCTGTAAAACTGAGTTCCTCCACAAAGAATCACACAAAAGCATCACTTTAATTATTGTGTTGATCAGATATGTGTATTTTAAAAATAAATACATTTAAATTATAATTTTTTTTACACGGTCGATTAGTCGCCTGATCTACTAACTAACATGGGGCAGCCCTAGTTAGCATGCTACCACGCTAACATTATAAACCTTGCCTGCTAAACAGCAGCATGTTAGCATTGGCATTGTGAGCATGTTAGCATGTCATAGTTACATATGCTAATTCCTATATCTGTTCCTTGGTTCAAAGTAGGGTGTGACACAATAAAAAAAAATTATGATGGCTCATGAGCTTGTTTTAAAGAAAATATTAATGCAGCTTAAAATCAAAAAGTATTTTTTTCGTGACTTCATCACAGTAAAATGAAGGTCCAAAAACTTTGACCAAGAATGCTGCAGGTTAGTCATATTTCATTAATGTGGCTCCTTGCTTCATATCCATCATTCATTTGTGCTTACAGTTCAGTAAAGGGGCCCCTTACGACCGAGCCAACGCTGACTGACACACTGATTGAGGCTCAGACAGTTTAATCAATACTTCCAGGATTAGCAGTAAGACCGGTCATCTGAATAACTGCTAGCTTTACTTATCAGTAGTGCTTCGCTTGCTGGAACCAGGCCTTGCATTTAAATGACCATCTTCAGTGTGTAAGGAAAGCTGAAACATGCTATACCCTGCACTGTCGCAAAATAATGTGAACTACTGCACTGATGCATTACGTTTACCTCACATTTACGTCCAGGTTTTGGCTAGTGGTCCCCATGAGATATACACGCTGTCGGAAATTATTCATTTTCTGTTAAACGTCACAAAATTCTGACGAAACACAAAATAGTTTGCAAGTGCGTGGCGTTTAGGGTGTTTTCGTTTTCGTTGTCCCGATTGCAGTCTGAACACAAATCCAACCAATCGGTCCTAATGCAAATCGGAACAAAGAAAACAAACTGCAGGTCTGGGTTGTTTCCTGCTGGCAATGCAGCATATTGTATTTAGCAGCTTTGGAAATCCAAATTTCTATTTACCTCATTAGTCCTGATTTTGAATGGCTCATGGATACAGCTCTGGCTTTATGTGGGAGGCTGCTGCTTCAACTATGCTTCGCCCTGCTCCGTCATTAAGGCAAACAACCAGCCCATCACATGGATTACAAACACATGTGAAGAAGAGCCAACTATAGGAACTTGGAGGTTATTCAAACATTTGAAGGAAACAAACACACCCAATATCTCATCTATCAACTGTCAGGTTTTCATTGCAGCACCAGTTGTTTCTTGCCAACGGAAGAAATTGAAAATTTCAGAACAGCCCCTCCCCCCTATATATCACTGTTTGTCATTCTGTCTGCCATTCAATTACAATGAGGTCTGCAACCTGTCACTTTCCATTTTCTTGATTACTTCTGGAGGGTAACCCCCAACAGACTTCCCAACATTGAAACAGGAATGACTGGACCGGATCAATAACCACACCCAGCACACATCTGCAGACCAAAAGAAATGCCCTGACCAACCCCCATTAAGTTGCTCTGACTTCAAGTAAGTTAATGAGGAGGAGGGCAGCAGCGAGGGGGCCCTATAGAGCCAAGATGTTTGATTAGTTTTACCCCGGGAGTGCCACGGGACCGTCTCCCACCCGAGTAGATGAATAGTGCTAATTAGCCGAGTGGACGGCCAGGAATCCTCACAGGTAATTCCGTTCAAGGCTCTGATTGATTAGGTCAGCATTAACCTGTGGACTCATTTTCCCAGGGGGGCCGAGGGGTGGACGTCTCACTTCCAGATTGGGTTGGACGTCCATCTGCCAACAAGTGGGTCAATCACTTCAGCAACGAAGCAGTCACTTTGTAGTGACCGCCACGGTAATCACAGTCCCACTGAGAGCCATAGGTGTGTTTTGACTATACCAGATTAAAGTGGAGACAAGAGAGAAAGCATCAGGAAGAGATACGCAGTGAAAACAAAAATAACATCAAAAATTGAGGGTTTAAAAGTGGCTGCTGGACGGCTCTCAATGGCCT
Source organism: Eutrigla gurnardus (assembly GCF_963514095.1). Classification (NCBI taxonomy): domain Eukaryota; kingdom Metazoa; phylum Chordata; class Actinopteri; order Perciformes; family Triglidae; genus Eutrigla; species Eutrigla gurnardus. The sequence goes on along the minus strand of NC_139932.1, from coordinate 8,468,457 downwards.
TCAAGAAAATTTAACCTTTGAGGCATTATCACAAAGTTGACAGCTGCCTGTTTTAGTTTTTAGAAAACTTGTTTGTCAGTGACTTCAGCCAAAACATCTGTGATAAATAAATGAAATAAATGCGTGTGGTGGCATTTAGTGGTGAAACATGATCAAATAAGGCTTGAGACACATTGTTATAGGTTCCATTTTGATGATGCAATCTGTTTGAATTGTGTAAATGTAAATAAATACTATTCATTTACTAATTATTATTTAAATGTTTTTGGTAGTTTCACTCGTACTCTATTAACCTTTATGTAAATGCAGCAGTGGCAGTAGGAAGTGCAGGGAAAAGATTGTTTTTCTACAAAGCCGACTTGAAGCTAAATTTCATCCCCAAAGGCATTTCACGAGCAGTGACGGTGCATTATAATTAATTAGTTAATTATAATGTTACACTGTCAGATTCTACAACGCGATGACAGACTAAATTGATTGTGGTACTATAAACTTTTAAGAGTCACACAATTACTTCCATAAGTTGTGCAGATAGAATATTGATTCCATATTCTGCATTATGCATGAAGTTGCTCTTGGCATTTGTCTGTGAATCTGTGTGTGCGTATGTGTCAGCTGATCTCAAGCATCCCAACAAAATATGACCAAATACGTAAGTTTGTTGGATTCCATCAAACTATTACAGCAGCACGTTTCATTTGTGTTTTATGTACTTAAGTGTACATTGTTCATCAGAAATAAATACAACATTCAGGAAAAACACAAAATAAAACAATGCATTGCAGATGCAGATTGCAGATTGCAGATTGCAGAGTATTAATGGAGAATGAAATACAAAGGAGAAGCATGTGCTGTTTTTCACGTGATCATAAAGCGAAATCTTTAAAACCTGCAAGACCTGGCACGGCAACCAGACGAGGATCTCTGGATTTGGAGGAATCCGAACACATGTGCCGGTGTTTTTTAAAAAGAAAAAGCCCACAAGCTACACATACCTCACCTAATTAAACACCAATTATAGATTTTTTTCCCAGAAGAGTGGATCCCACCTGTTCACTCACTGTGACGCCAAAGTTAAAAGTTCAATAGAAAAGACAAAGCGAGGGTCCGTCTGCTGATGTCCATACTTCCAAACTGAAAGCATCTGCAGGACCGCACTGCGACTGCATCCACATCTGTTTCTCCACATTGTTCTGTTGTCGAATGCAACTGGAGGCCAGTGAATCAGCTGCGTCTTTTGTTTTCTATCATTTGTTCCCTCGTAAACATGTTTTCTCTTCTGTGAAGGAAAACAAAGCCCCTTTCGACGATTTAGCAGGATCCAGGGGGGTGAACGCGGGGACGCGTCTCTCGCCGCTGTGCTGTCAGGACGAGGACGCTTGCCAGCATGGTTTATTGCCACCTCAAGAGTGTAAACAGATGATATACAAATCAGATGGAGAGAAATGAGAGTGTGAGCGACGGTTAGTGTACGACTCCCAGGGGCCCCGTAAGCTTCTTCACACTCGGTTTGACACCAAACACATGACGAGGGCCGGCAGGAAGCCTCTGGCGATGTGGCCAGGGGTCCTCACAAACACACACACACACACACACACACACACACACACACACACACACACACACACAAACATGCAGCCCTGCACACGCCACACACACACACACACACACACACAAAATCTATTTTTAGCCCAACAGAAAATATTCAGATGTGTATTACATGTCCTTTTCAGGTAGGCCAAGAGATGTTTGGTGTTCATACAATGTATACAACTTTCATAGATCAAAAAACTTGCCAACAGGGCCACCGGACAGCTCACTCGGGAGAGTCGGCGCCCCATGTACCGAGGCTAAGTCCTGCAGCCCTGTCTGGTTCACCTCTCTCCCCCTTTCACTCCATAAATAAAAGGCAAAAAGCTTGCCAATGGTGGGTGCTATGACAGTCACCTCACTATCGGGTATAATTCACAGCAGAAGGCTCACATTTAGGTTTGCTTATGATTTTTTTTCTTTATGGGGAAAAACTGTGTTTCTGGTTTCACCATTTGTGTTTTTTTTTGTAAGACATTACAAAAACCTATGCAGCTATAAACCATATATATATATATATATATATATATATATATATATATATATATATATATATATATATATATATATATATATAAATAATGGTGCATAGGTTTTTGTTAATGTTATCTGTATATAATGCAACTCAGTGGCACAGTTGCCATGGCAACAAAGAACAAAGCACACTGATGATGTCACTGCCTTTGATCAGAGGCACTGCCTTTGTATCAAAGACAAAATTCCGGGATTGTGTCACAGCATATGTCTTCAGGGTGTATAAATATAGGTGGCAGTAGATCAACTCAGTCTCACTGAAACACATTAGTGATCATCTCTTCAACATAGACAATACAACTTGGTTCTGCATTTCCGTGATCGACGGAAAACAAAAAGCTTTTTAAATGGAAATGGAAAACAAGACCATGGATAAGTTGGATATCGCCCAGAAACCGGTAGATATGGCTTGCAAGTATGATGCCATGAAGAGGGAACTAAAGCTCTTGAACGACATGCTAACGTCCACACACAGCCGCTTTAGCCTGGCCGAGGGAGAATTTAGGACATGGGGAAGTTTGGATGCAACACATTGCACACTGATGAGAGAGGAAAAAGATACAAGGCTACAATGTGATGTCCTCCGAAATGAAGTGCTGGTCCTCAGTGAAAAGGTCCAAAATTACAGCAATGTTAATGCAGTTAATGAGAAAATGAAAGCAACAAACATGACATTGGACTATTTACGGCAAGATCTGCAGAAAGAGCATGATGACCTCAGGAATTGGCTTGAGAGTTTTGGTGACATGGAAGCAAAAAGCACAGCCATCAAACAAGAGCACGAGGAGCGCAATAAAGACATTCAACTCCTGCAGGAAGCACTTGTGAGTGACTATGATTTGGCAATCGCAATGGAAGAGGAGTTGGATATATTGATGCAGCAGAAGAAGGCCCTGCAAGATCAACGCTCGCTGCTGAACAGGAGGCACGAGCAAACCATGGCTGAGGCAGAATCCTTCTATGCTGAGGAACATCAGATGAGGCAGTGTAACGATGCTCTGCAGCAGGAAATCCACATGTTGAACAAACAACTGGAAAAAGCCAAGCAGGTCAACTTCGAAATAAAAGCTTCAAAAGAAGCGTTGAGCTGTCAACATAATGCTCTGACAAAACAACTCCTACAGCTCAAGGAAAGGCAGAAGCTTGTCAATGATTTGGAAGAATCTTACAAAGCTGCAAAAGCTGAAAAGGTGACGATCAGCCAGCAGAATGAAGCTTTGCAATGCGAGATTCAGGAGTGCTTCAAACAGCTGCAGGACGAAGCTGCTTTGCACAAAGTTGTAAGCAGTGAAAATGATGCCCTGCAAGAAGAACTCCTGCAGCTGGAAGAGAGGCAGCTGCATGTCAAAGCTTTGCTTGAATCATGCGCTATTGTAAAAAGTGAGCGAGAGGGCATCAGCAAGGAGAATGACGCTTTGCAACACAACGTTCAGGAGTTGCACAAACAGGTCATGTACGAGAAAGTATTGCAGGAAACAAACTACACAATGCAAGCATCAAAAGAAGACATGATTCGTCAAAATGACACCCTGCAGCAGGAAGTCCAGCGTCTCAACAAAGAGCTCGACAGTGTTAAGGTCTGTGGTGACGTGTACAACGAAACACTGGGCCGAATGGACTCGCTGCAGAAAGACAACGACAACTTGAAACAGCTTACCCAGTTCATCAATGAGCAGCTATCAACCCTTAACAAATTTAAGGACAATCAAGCTCAACTGGAAGCTGAAGAGAGAGTCTTGGAGGCACAAAACAGAGTTCTGAGAAAAACCCACTGTGACACCTTCCAGGAGGTTCTCAACCAGAATAACCTGAAGCACGAGTGCGACCAGCTGAAGGAACAAACAGACGCCATGAAGCTGCAGAATGACAGAATCACCAAAGACATCCAGAAGTTGAGCAAAAATCTCGCTCCTTCCAATGGGTTCAAGGAAAATTATGAACTCATGAAGAAGGAGAGAAAAGTTCACACAATGGTGAATAACACTCTGCAAAAACAGCTAGAGGAGCTGCAGAAAAAGCTCTCCGCTGAAAAGACTTTCCTGGACAAAAGCAACACCCTGAATTCAGAGAACGAAATTCTGAGGCTAGAAAACTTTACTCTTAAGCGCCAGGCTCTGGAGCTCCAAAACAAACTCCAGGGGGAAAGAGCTTTGACCGCCTTCTACGACTCCCTAATAGCCAGGAACACCACCATGAAACAGGAGAACGAGAGGCTTCTTAAGGATATTCAGAAGCTCTCCAAAAATGCAGTAAAGGAAGAAAAAGCTGTGGAGGGGAAGTGCACTGCGATGAGGGCAAAGAAAGATGCCAACTGCAGAGAGCAGGATGCTGGATCCAATCCGAACTGGTCCCCACTTCGCAGGGCCTACATGTAGAGACAAATCTCCCCCGCCCACATACCTCCCGCATGCAGGTTTTTACTCCGGGTGCTCTGGTTTTTCCCTGCATCAAAAACCTTTATTAATTCAGCCATTCTCTCCTTAAACGTTAATTGACTAATATTTTAACAAAGTTTACTTCGGGTGCTCCGGTTTTCCCTGCATAAAAAAACGTTATTAATTCGGCCATTCTCTTCTTAAAAGTGAATTGACTATTGTTTTGACAAGGTTTACTCCGGGTGCTCCGGTTTTTCCCCTCCATCAAAAAACTTTATTAATTCAACCATTCTCTCCCAAAAAGTGAATTGACTAATATTTTGACAAGGTTTACGCCGGGTGCTCCGGTTTTCCCTGCATCAAAAAACTTTATTTATTCGGCCATTCTTTCCTAAAAAGTTAGATAACTAATATTTTGACATGTTTTACTCCGGGTGCTCTGGTTTCTCCCTGCATCCCCCCCCCCTCCCCCTCCACAGGTTGTTACTCCGGGTGCTCTGGTTTTTCCCTGCATCCTCCATAAAAAAAAATCTGAAAACTGTCAAAGGATAGGCCTAATACATAGTTAGTCTTCTCCGGGAACCATCACCGTACCGCGGTGGAGAGGTTTGTGTGTCCCTATGACCCTGAGGTCTGTGTTGTCTGGAGCTTTGTGCTCCTGGTAGGGTTTCCCATTTCCAAATTGGTCTCAGGTAAGGGGCCTGACTAAGAATGGTTCAAAATACCTCATGAATAATCGAGGAAGAAGAAGAGTGACCCGGCCCGGAGGAAGCCCGGGGCCCCTGTCTGGGGCCAGGCCCAGAGGAAGGGCCCGTCAGTGAACGCCTGGTGGCCAGGCTTGCCACGGAGCCCAGCCGGGCACAGCGCGAAGGAGCAACGTGGCAACCGCTTGCTAATTTTTATGTTTTTGTAAATGTGTCCTTAGTTAAGAGCACACACACACACACACACACACACACACACACACACACACACACACACACACACACACACACACACACGCACACAAATACGGATGCTTCCTCTCCAGAAGGTGTCTATGCAAAAACTCAACGTCCATTAGAACCGAGTATCGGCCGTAGTTAAAACAAAGCGGGCAGGCTGCTGAGCCTCAGAGTCCCTTCATGATTCATTCTTCTCCAAACAGGGAAATGCGCCAGAGAGAGGAGACGCGTTGAGCTGGATTAATTTACAGTCGAGTGTTTGAGTCTCGGGCCACCTGCTGCTGCCGGATGACTTACAGATGATCACAGAGTTAAACGGAAGCGAGACCCGAGCGTCAACAAACATTCTTTTTTTTTTTAAATAAATCTAAATGGGGAAATCAAATGTTTCACTGTGTTTACGCGATGGATTACGACCCACGAGTCCACCTCTCCGGCCTTGGCAGTTTACCCATCACTCACACAGGATCTGGTTCCAACAGAGTCCCCCCAGGATCTATCTTTGGCCCCCGTAGTTAGTTCAGAAAATCTCTGTGAGGGTAAGTTTGCAAATTTGCAGAGCTATATTCGGAGGAATTCTGCAGCCCCTCCCCTCCCAATCCTGCATATCAGAGGGCTATGAAACTTTATATGAAAGTTTATATCAAATGCCTGCTAATGCAGCCTTTTGGAGGTGACATGCAAGGATTCATGACAGGAAATATGTGATGCCGTGTTGGATTGAAGTTATATTTTGTCTTAATCTTTTATGATTATTTTGTTTCATATTGCTTTTCTCATTTATACGTGACCTTTTAATACATTTCTTCTTTTCGAACAACAATCTCTTGCTTTGAACTTTTTTTTTTATCTGTTAAGTTTAGTTTATCTTCCTTTTAATGTGCCCTTAGTAGACCCATCTGAAAACAATCTAATGTAGTTGTCTCTTCTGTTTGTATCGTCCCCGTTAATCCTACATGTCTCCAGTAAATGACAAGGCAAAGAGCTGCGTGGAGAACATGAGATGGAAAATGCTATTTGTCATGGCTCCCATCCTCAGTGATGCTGACGAGTTAAAAGGTGAATTTACTGCTGTCATGGCCCTCCACCAAGCGGGTACAATGCTGTTTACTGCAAGAAGGAAGGCGAGGAGTGCTGAGATCCAGCGAACACTGCTGTAGCCTATTTTGAGGTAACCCCATTTCACATGTACATTACACACAGTGACCTATTTTCAAAGAATAGCTCCACATTTTTAGAAATACATGAGATTGTTCAATTAAAAGCTGGAGCGGAGGGTTAGCACAGCCAAAAACCCACCTGCACGCTGGAGGGTTAGAATTCAGGTTTATGTGATGATCAACAGTGTAAAATGAGTAAAAGGTTTTACGGTCATCAAAATGCTTCAGTGTGTTTGCTTTTCAGTGTCATTGAAGTGTGAAAGCACAGGCTGCATTTTTAAGATGATGAAACCTTTTAGCATCAAAAACTGAATTGTTGGTTTGACAGAATTAAACAAATGAGATGTAGCATTCATTAATGAGCTGAGGTGCTAGGTGAGCTACATCTCACTGTTTCCAGTCAGTGCCAAGCTAAGCTAACCGGCTGTCGCTGCCTGTAACAGACAGATAAGACAGTGGTATCAATCTCATCCAACTCTGAAAAAAAAAGAACATTTAGGATTGAATCTCATCTCCACTGGCCCCTCTGAAACGATTTCCAAGGGAGTCTGTGAGATAAGACACCCAGAATACCATCCACACACAGCAGCATTATCAATCACCCGCCTGAGACCGCTCCACCTGCGTCTGGACTGCACCGAGCCCAAAATCACATCAGGTATTCAAGGAGCTGTGTCGAAACGCACACATACCGCCGCTCCTGCACCTCATCACAACAATGTCCGATAAGAGTTCGGGAGGGTAAGAGAGCATTATCCTCAATCCTGCGGCCTGCCAACTTTCTCCCATGGCCTTATCAAACGTTCAGTCATACCCAACGAATCAACGCGGTGGGAAAAAGCTGACACGTACCCCACAGCTGGGATGGGGGTGTGATAGCTCTGTGGGATTTTGAGCAGCCCGAACTAACAAATTGAATCCTGTATCTGGACAATAAGAATCCGCTGAAACGCTGTTTTGTTTGTTTTATTTGTGCTTGGCGATTTCCCCCGACGGTCTCCCAGCTGTCGTGATGTTTTTGTGAAATACTGGGATGATTCCTGGAAGCCAGAGAGAGCTTCCTGCTCTTTGCTCGCGCTGTAATTATTTCTGCGACACAGCAGGGCATCCCACTGCCTGGCTAATGCATCCCACCTCCCACATCCATCCATCCATCCATCCATCCATCCATCCATCCATCCATCCATCCATCCCACCTAGTCCCCCCCGGGACCGCCTCTGCTAGGCTCAGCTACTATTACACACACTACATTTGCCACATTACAATAAAAGGGTTGGGAAAATGGCCGCGACCCATTTTGCAGAACTTGTGGTTTAAGCTAATGAACTGTTATATTGCTAAACCCTCAGAAGTTGTACGGTCACAACCTTGAGAAAGTCTTTTTTTCCCCCGTCAGCTCAACTGGTGTTAGCAGCGCAAGAAATCTCCAAAATCACTCACTCAAGACACGCATGCCACCAGCTGACAGGCCGCTGTTGTTGATGACTTCACCCCCGTTTCGTGGCCGCAGCTCGTAAATCACCTCCCACCATGCCGTCTCACATCTGGAGCTCTCGAGCGTTCGTTCTGTGTTGTATTCCCGCTTTATCGGAATAAGAAAGAGCGGTGAAAAAAGATTTTTTTTTTTCACGTGAACATATCGTGTCAAATACAAAGAGTGGAATTTGACCCGTACGGGCTGCTGCTGATTTTTGCCAGAGGAATGTTTTTTAATGGTGTGGCCCCGAGCGTTTGATGCCTGAGATTGAAATCCTGAATTCTCATAATATCAGAGGGGACGTCGCCAAGTTACACCGAGTCATCTGAGTGGCAGGCAGACAGGGGGAAAGATAATTTTTATGAACAGTTAAGGTACTGAATAGTTTAATTCGGTGCAGAAAAGAGAAGTGCATATACGTGGTGATGTCTCACCGGTTCCTCTCCGCCAGCAGTGAGACTCGAAGCATGAAAGTATGTCTGACAGCTGTGTGTGGAAACGCATGCGGCTGATAAGCTTGAGCTAAAACAACTGGGTGTTCAGCTGGAGGTGATCACAAAATATATTTCCCAACAGAAAATATGCATTCCAGTTTTGACAAGCTTCAGCTCTAATTAAGACGTCCAGACACACCTTAATAATTAAAAGAAAGAAAGAAGAAAAGCCACAATGATTATTTGTCTTCAGGCAGCAGCTCACGTCTTGTCTCGGCGTAATAAAAACATATTCATAACTTTAAGAGCTCTTCATGAAGTCTCTGCTGATAGCGTGCAAGTGTGCACAGCAAGAACTCAGGCCATTTTCCCCCATAATGTCTGCACAAATCAATAAGAAATGACAGAATCATGACTGAGGCTTCAACAGGGGATAACATTGGGAAATGCTGCCACCTAGTGGACACGCTCGTCTGCTCATGAGACCCATTTACCCACAGATTTAGGCACATAACGGATAGGAACAGGCAGCTGTAATGGATTCCCCGAGGATGAAAGACAGTGTTGATAATTTTATTAAGGTAATAAAGGAAATTAAATCCATTTGATCTTTTATAACTCATTATATAATACTTAACGGGCTATGCTTTTAGCAAAAGGCCATTCAGCTCTAATTGTTTCTGTTGATTGGATGATTATAAAAGACATAAGCTGTGTGTTAGGAAGGGAAACACTTTTGTCATCTTACTTGCAGAGCTTGGTAGAGGAGACAAAGTCCTTTATTTTGCAATGTCATAAAATATGAGCTATCCGGCAGTAGGAAAAATAAGTCAAATGAGCCCCACCTTTGCTGCACACATTCATGCATTACTAATTATATATATATATATATATATATATATATATATATATATATATATATGATAATAATTTATGTGATTAATTTGACACATAACGTTTCAGATGGAGAACAGCACTTCTGTCTGCAGCCACTTGGTGCCGCTCTCTCAACATGCACTATGCCCGCTGCAGGTTGCAGTCAAATCTAAGGATAATACACTAAGTGGATAAAATATTACAGACTAATTTTCAATGTAGAATACGGATAAGTCAAATAATCTGTGTAAAAGCCTAATTTTTCTTACTAAATCTCCACCACGATCACAGATGAGGAGATGGAGATGAAGAGTAATAAACTATTTGAATCATTTTAAAACTTTCAGACTATTAAGGTATACTTTATGCTAGAAGCAAATTAGAATAGCATCCAAAACTACAAAGTATTAGCCTACAAGCTGAGAGTTGGCACATGTATACGAGGATTCGATACAGGGAACAAAATCCGGAGCTTTCGCTGTTTTCTTCAATACTCTGGCTTCTTTACATTCTGTCAAGTAGTGCCCAGAAACATCCCAAAACTCATCATTATGGTTAGAGCGGTGCGGGGAGGCTGACCCTGAAACTCCACAGTACAGTCCTCACCTCCTCATCAATCCATCCTACCAAGTGGGGCATCTCACGAATGCTCCCATGCTGAGAAAGAGATCCAGAGGAAAACACGTTTTTAAAAAACCTGTTATAATCATGTATAACTTCACAAGTTAACATGCTGGCCGGGTTGCAGGAAGTGACAGAAACATTGGGGGACCAAATGTAGGCAAATGTAAAACGTACTGACTTAAGGAGAGACGCCAGCATGAACCAGATTTATATTTTCTATCCACTCCGAGATTGGTGAGCTGCATGAAAGCCTATTACGGCAAGTAGCTATTTCCCCCAAATCAGTGGGGAGATGGGTAGCTGGAGCAAACATTTTACAGTTTGCTTAAATGAGCAATTAGTGGTATTGATTATACACAGCTGAGCAATCTTTTCTAGACAGAACATCTAAAGTTGTCTAAAGGAATTTCAAGCTGCACTTAGTTTGATTTGGCATATTTTTTATAGGTCCAGTATGCAAACTATGGGTCGCCTTACTTTTGAGTACTTCGGTGATGTATTTTCCATTAACCGCCACAGGTCCCCGGTGCTGGTGAGGCCCCTAGGATGTGGGAGTTTATTAGAGCTCACTTGATCAATGAGGCCGTCCTGTGGCTCCCACAAATACACCGCAGGACAGATGCTTCGCTGGTTTTATTTCATTTTCCACAAAATGAACAAATAAGCAGGATCGAACATGATGCATTACCGGTGCGCTCACGTGAGAGCTGCGCATTTATGAGCTGGGAGGAATAAAGCATTTCATAAAGCAGTGACACCAGGGTGTCCTGGAGGTTTAGTTCGATTCCGGCTGGGGAGCATTGTTGCACGTCAAACACTTCTCTCTCCGACTGTTTTTCGTCTTCATCGCTAAATAAAGCATTAACTTCATCTTCTGCGTGTTTGAGGAAAGATATTGAGCGTATAGCTCTGAATACCACTTCAAAGTGGAACACAATTGAAGTGTTGTCATTATTCAGACCATTCGGGGGGTATGTAAACCTGCACCTCGGTGCTCAAGACTGCAGGTTTGGGTATTGGGACGGATGCTTAAGAGTTTTTATGCTGGTATTATCCCATAAAGCATTGCATAAAGGGAGTGGAGGAGATGCGGTGTAAATTAATAGATTCAGGAAGATCATGGAAAACAACAACAAAAAAAGGATAAAATCTTTCTTTTCTTCTTTCTTTGGAAACAAAAATCTTAAGGTCCACTTACTAGCTTTTCCAGTTAGTCAACCTTGAAGTAATTTTTTGTGTGTAACAATTCATATTTAATATATATAATTATTATGTAAAGGTATGCATCAAACTGGGACACAGTTTGAGTCAAGAATTGCAGTTGAACACAGAAATCAACACCAAAATGTTTTGTTCATCTTCTGATTCTTCCTCAAGACGGCCTGAGGTCCTTCTGGACGGCTCTGAACAGCTGTATGGCAGCGTCCGTCCACGCCTCCCTCTGCTGCGGGCTGCTGACTCGGCCCATCGTCTGAGCGGCGTACGCCAGAGTCAGCACGGTCCTCTCGAAGTCCCGCCAGCTCAGAGGCTGCCGGCGCCGGGCGAGCTCTGCTGTCAGGCGGCGAATGTCTGAGAGGCTCTTGGGCAGGACGTCCTCGCAGATGACCTCCAGCTTCTCCACGCTCCTCAGGGAGGCCAGCTCCTCATCTGGGATCAGCATTTCCCCGGTTCCACCTTGGATCTGCATTCCAGCCAGCAGGATCTGGGAGAGTCGGTCAAGAAAACATACTCAGGGAGGATCTACCTTCACCACTAACTAAATAACCTGCTGGTGAGGTTCTACATCCAGTTGATTCACCTCTTCTTTGAGTGAACTGAAGACCTTACAGTATAACAACACATATCTCCTTTCATTAGTGTCAGAAAAAACTTTGTTTAAACACATACTTCTCTGCACACGATTAGCAGGGCTTTCATTTTTCAGCAGAGGAAGACGGGCCACAAATATGTGACTTGGACCAATCTCCTGTACATTCTCGACATATTTAAAGTGCTTCCCAGTAACGAAGCGCCGAGGCCATTAACTGTGTCGGCACCTCTAAAGCAACAGGATCGACGCTGACCTCAAAAAGCAGGTTGACGTCCTCCGCCGAGCGCTGGAACGTGGGGTCGATCAGGGAATACGCCCCACGCTTTATCCTGTAGGCCGATGGATACAGAGCTAGAACACACAAGGGCAGGATATTGGATTAGAGGGTCTTCCTCATGTTCAAGAAATTAGGCACCACGTTATCCGACGTGGCGTGCATGTGGGTGGGCCAGAGGTCGAGTAAACACAGCTACATTACTGCTCAAATATTATGCAGGTGGGAGATGGATCTGGCTCCAGCTGGGGAGAGGGTAACTGGTCTTCAACCCCAAGCCGCAGATGCTCCTATATTTACAAGTGGCAGTGGCTGGTGCAGGTGTTGCCATTCGGTCAGATTTCAAAGTCAGTCCATGGGTGTAGCAGACCGATGACCCCGTAATCTGAGGTGTCCAGATAGTGCTGGACTCTCAGCTAGTGGGAACAGTTGCTGCAGCCACATCTGTATGATAAAAAATACCATGAAATTCATATTTTACTGGAGGTGATAACCGGAGGCAATTCCGCAGGGTGACACACCTCTTAGAGCTATGTGCAGTAACTAAGAAGACTGCATTTACTCGAGTAGTTTATATTCTATGATTTAACTCACTACATGTAGCCACAGTGTTACTTTGCAAGACAATCAATAGATTTATTAAGCAGCATGAGAGTAATGGTTCACATGTTGCGAAATGCACTTAGTTGCTTTCTTGCCGAGAGTTAGATGAGTAGATCGAAACCAATAATAATCTAATCTGCCCATTAAATATGAAGCTACAGCCAGCAGGCGGGTAGTTTAGCTTAGCCTAGCACAAAGATGGGAACCAGCTAGACACTGACATATAATCACACCACCTTATTAGTTCAATTGACTCTCATACGAAACTTTGCAATCTTGTTTTACGTAAAGGAGTCATTACTTTTTAGGTTTTTTATATTGTTCGTTCTGTAGCCTACCAAATTTGTCAAAATTATATTTACCCATGAATTAAAATCTTTTTTCCCACCTGACCTGTTTCTGCATGATGACGTTATATAAAAAATATATAAAGTAGCCAAATACAGGATCTTAACTAACCCTTTCAGTTATTTCCAAGCAGCTAATGTTGACTCAGCTAGTGTTAGTGTTCCCATTATTCATAATCTGACTGATTAGCGTACCTTGGTAATCTGTTACTGCTTTTTGCTAACGGCTGCGGGGGTATTTCCAATTGAAAACCCTGAAAAAGAGGGTTCGAATACAACTTACATCCCTGTAATCCAGTGGTATGCTCTCTGTAAATAATTGAAGTCCAGGAGGACTTATTTGAAAGTCTGAAAAAACAAAATGAAGCTGGACTAATTTCAAACTCTGGAAAAAAACAACTAAAGTTCATACTTTGTAGCTTTTAGCATCTCAAATAGACAATCCTAAATTCTCTAAATTCTTAATGAAACCAGGAGGGCATCTGTGCATAAGGAATGATTTATGAACCGGCTTGATGTTACAGCACCATATTCGACTTCACATTTTAGCATAACAGCCCTGTGTGTTAGTGAGCATGATATTCCCTACTGGTAACGGAAAGTCTTTGCAAGGTCGAAACAAGGCTGGTCTATGAAGGGGGCACACAAGGACTGTGAGTAACCCTGCAGGCATTTTGCCCTTCTATACAGTTAATTACATGACTAATAGTACTGCCCAGTCTCTATAAATATGTTCATATTGCAACGCCCTCGACCTGGTGCGACTCTGCCACCAATCCCATGACACCTCGTCAGGCTGAATTGAAAAAGCAAAGTTGATTTGATCTGAAAAGGGATTCCACTGCTTTTACACGTGCTTGTTGCCATCCGGCGCTTGGCTCGGCGTGTTCGTCGGATCACACGTATCTTAATGAAGTATCCCATACAGGATGAACAGCAGGCCTGAATAATGGATACGATCCACCCCTACCCTACAGCATCTATGGTGTGCCGCTCTGCCAGTTCTGCAGTAATGATCAGTCCCGTCGCCCAGAGCCTCGTTGGCCAGATACATTTAGGCTTTATAGCATTTGTGAGGCGAAGCAAATCCACATGCACTGGCTGATCTCCCCATGTACCTGCTTCCTGCTTGGGCGACTGCCAGTCTCAGCTCCAGCTTTGCTTTCACAACGCAGCCACCATTCACATTGTAAAGAAAACCTACAGCTCCAGTGTTAGAATAATAAAACCTGCCAAATCTCCTCAACATATTCTCTAAAACGTTTCACCTCTTAGATCTTCCCCGAACGAGACCAGAGTCAGGATTTTAGAAATACTAATGTCAAGAGTTCAATATCCACCAAAAAAGACACATAAAACCCTGAAATGTTTTCTTCACATTGTCTAATTGAAAGGTGAGTCATTTGGTGAAATACATTTTTGGGGGGTTTCTTGCCAGCTAGTTTAGCATACAGAATGAAGATGACGGAAACAGCTAGCCTGACTCTGTCCAAAGTTACAAAAATCATCAACAAGCCAACCAAAGCTCATTAATTAATACAGTTGATCCATACAGTTACATGGCAACCTCACAAAGTGCTGTTTTTACACTTTAATTTAGTTTTTTGATTTGCTTAGGAGACTAGGTGGATTTACTTTTGGACAGAGCAAAGCTAGCTGTCACCTATCTTTCTGTCTTTATGCTAAGCTAAGCTAATTAGCTGTAGCTTCATCATCATCACACAGAGCTGCCTGAGAATTAAACCGCAAATGTTTTTGGAAGAGGCCACGATAATGAAGAAGCTTTGATTGACACAATGTGTTTCGCTCCGTGCTTTCAGTCTTCATGCTAAGCTAAGCTAAGCTAAGCTAACCCTCTCCTGGCTCTAGTCTCTTATTTACAATACATGAATCATGAGTATTATTCTTCTCATCTAAAATTAGTTTTTAAGTGCTAAACTATTTGCTATAAATTCCATCTGGCAAAAAGAAGTTAGACTAAATACTCTAGAAAAGTTCAGGACTAGCCTTAGGCTACAATATCACCCAACTAAAACTGCTCATTGAATGAGGGACTCCGAATGCACGATCAGCGGCGGTTGATTGCTGTGCTGTTGTATGACATACTGAATAGACACTTCAGCTTCAGTGGGGCGTTGTGATTGTAAACAGAACAACACCCAGAGGAAAGAGGGCTCATTAGAACAAGGGTTACGTTGTTAACAGGTCGAGGAACTGCAGGGAAATGACACATTGGAGGCCAACACGATGCAGATTTACATTTAACGTGAATAATATTTAATAAAAAGTTGACTCCTATGTTCTGTCATTGTTTGCTCTATCTAACAGCACTTTGGCCTGCAGTAGAGTGTCTGTTTAATGCTTCCAGCCGTGGGGGGGAAGCAGTTTCCAATAAAATGTTATTGCTGGTTTATGTTCACATAACAGGTCACGTATCTTAGAATATTTATAAAGCAAACAAAACAAACAAAAAACGCAACGTTGCACATTAGAGGGTAGGTGGTCAAAAACAGGCAGGGAGTCGGGACAAAGAAGCAGCACAGGAAGTACAAGAAGCTTAAAAAGACAGGCGAAGAATAATAAGAAAGCAGGCGGACAGAGGAAGTATGAAGCACTAAGGTGGGTTGCAAAACACAATCTGGTAGGGGAGCTGAGGAGCTGATGAGAGGATTGGGAACAGGTGCACAGGCGGATGTGGAGGTCAGGTAATGATAAGCAGTGGGAAAGGTCCACTGCAGGGCAGGTGGGGAATAAGGAGGGAATAGCTAATGTGGATGTCCCTCCCTCCTTCCAACAGCTCAGCTCTTCCTGCTGCTTGGTCTGAGCCTGTTCATTCCTCAGTGCCCCCCCCCCCCCCCAGTGTTTCAAACAGTCAGCGTGTGGATGGGCAGGCTTCCCCTAATATAATTACACACAGGCAGGGAACTTGTAATCTCCCGCTAACTACTTACAAGGAGATGAGGGAACAACAAAGATCCATTAATTAGCAGGGCTAAATTGTATTCCTGGTTGGGGGGATGTCTTGATGAGAGAGAGAGAGAGAGAGAGAGAGAGAGAGAGAGAGAGAGAGAGAGAGAGAGAGAGAGAGAGAGAGCAGGAAAAATAACCAAAAACAGTAACAAAATGGACGTCTGCACCCCTCCAGTTTATGGTAAAAGAGACTGAAAAGGTCACGGGAGGGAATCAAATCTTTGCTGCAGTGACAAACCTTCTGCTTAGCATTTAAATGTAACTCCACACGATGATAAAACTGCATTGTTAGCTCAGATGCAAAAATCTACCATTAACAATGTTAACAGACTTCCCCATCAATATTCCCACTAGGAGACAAATCCATGACAAGCGGAGCCGCAGTAAAGTCACTTCATATCGCCACTCTGCCGGGGAAGACGAGAAAGGATGTGACTCTGTGGATATTAGAATAGTGAGGAGATGACTGGAGATACTGGAGAGTGGTCACATATGTTGAATTTCCACCCACCAAATAGTGTCCAAAACAATGACGCATATAAGAATTAGTTTGCTTTACATACATTTAGCGCTTCAACATCCGCATCCATCAGCAAGTAGTTGAACAAATGGACTCATTTTGATAGAAATGCTTTCATTTGCGACAGTGTTGTCACATACACACGAGCAGTGCAGAGCGACGGTCATGGCGACACGCTCACATACACTAACGTGCACTAAAAGCACGCCTGGCTGGCCTGCTATGCCATTAAGGCAAGGAGAAGCTCAGATAAAAACACACACACAGAGGGAGGGGGACTTCATTCTGTGCTCAGGTAGACATTACTCCCTTGTGTCTTCACACAACCAATTGTATTTTGCTGCTATATTAATTCTCTGATAGTCGTATATGGCTCAGGCAGCAGTTAAAAATCCACTAATAATCCTACTGTAATCTACCTGTCCAGCACAACTAGCTGGTGAACATAGCGGAGCATTCATCAGCTAAAGAGACATGTATTTCTCAGTTAGTGGAGGCCAGTCAAGAGAGCGAATATTGGTCTTATAAAACCATTAAGTAACATGCTAATAGGGCTGTATAGCTCGAACAACATTCAATATTTGAATACTGTGCAATTATTTCTTTATTTCTTCATACGTCTACTCATTCTATTTAATCCTGGTATTGCATTTGCAGACATAAAGATCCCGTTAATGGCCCTGGTACTTATCCAAAGATTTTCAGCTATGTGCGTGTTGGGAAAGGAATTTCCGAAGTGAGTGGATCCAGTAACAACAGGCCGGTCCCATTTCATCGGAAAATTATCTGTTGATGTCCTGCGTGTCACAATGTTCTCGATATACCCGAAAGGATAAACACATTCCCTCGCAGACACGCAGACATGAGCGAACCAAGATGGAACCAACATGATTGTTGTTGTTTCTGTTCCATTTTCTAAAGAGGCTTTTGGAAGATTGTCATTGTTGAAATGAGGTTTTTCCAACATATTGACACTATGAAAGATGTTGGAGATATAACGCATGCATGGAGTCTGCAAGTCCACCTACCTCTCCTGTGGTGCTGAGTGGCGGCCAGGTACACGGACAGGTAAACAATGATGAGCAGAGCCAACAACTGCGTCATGTTGATCCTCACACACAAACACACACAACTAAACACACTCTCTTTTCCCTGTCTCTCTCACGGGACAAATGCTCCGACTGGTGAGTTTCGGCATTTCTTGTGCAACAAGAACGTTTCATACTCAGGATCATTTCACAGCATCAATGTTTCCTGTTGCCACCTCCCTCCATTCATCCTCGCTCTCCGTTTTTTCCCTCTGTGTGTGTGTGTGTGTGTGTGTGTGTGTGTGTGTGTTCTCGGTTCAGGCCTGGCCGTCTGGCCTGTCATCTGGAAACCATCAGGATTTTCTTGGCCGGACCCTACTCAAAGCTACTGGCTGACGGCTTGACTGGCTGACTGGTTCACTTACTGTGTGACTCTAACAACTGAAGAGGTGACTGACTAACTGGACGAGGGGACCGAACGACTTGCCAACTGATTCTTGGAACCTTTTGGCATCAGATGAGCCAGAACCAAAGCAGGGCTGGTACAAGAGACAGATGCTCTTCTTAGAAACAAGCTCCAGCTGAGTTTAATGGATATTTTCACTTTCTTTTAACTTGGGTCCTTTTTTTCATTGTTTTTTTTGTTTTTTTACCATCAGTGCTGATAATGTACAAGCAAATTAAAAGAATATTTGCAGTGTTAACAACTGCAGCTTTGGTTGCGGTTGGGTGCAATGCTGCAATTGCTTGTGACACGTTACCAACTGTGAAAATAGCGTCCCAACATATGAGTGTAGAGGATGTTATGGTTGAGGATCCAGGGACCATGAATCTGAAATGTTCAGAGGAAACACCAACCGGAGGTGCCTTTGTTCAAATTGCCCTCCGATGCCCTCCGAAACAGAATCATTCTGCCGTAGTGAATGTCATCGTGGGCAGATGTTGTTGGTTGCTGTTGCCAACTCAAAGAGAGCGATGCATGAAAGTTTTCCTCCTCACTGGACCAGAGGCATGCAGGGCCACTTCTTCAGGATTACCAAGATAAACCAAGACTAGAAGGGCACTTTCTTGGGTAAATTTTTGTCACAGTATTTTTCAAATTTACGCGTGTCTCCAAATAAGGAGTGAGTGTCACCAATGATCTACTACAGCGGCATCTGCTTTCTGCTCTATGTGACTCTAAATGGACCAAAATGTACAAAATGAACATCATGCTGGATTTAAAAAAGCCTTGAAAGATTGATGTCATAAACTTGTGTTATTAATATATCGATGACCAAAGGAGCAAAACATCCTATCTGAAAAATTCCCTTTTTTGAGAAAAATAAAAAATAAAACAGTTTTTCTTGCAGAATGCTATTTGTTAAGGATACCCAATGTGTAATACACTGTTTTTGGACTATTACTATATTATGTGTTGACAATACAGACTAGGTATTGTTAACCTTCCATCATCTCATCATTCAAAGTGAAATCCGCCAATCAGAAAATCCTGCGGATAGGAGGTTTTGCTTTTCGGCCATCGATAAACTGAGATAATTAAGTGATCAAGTGAGAAGAAGAGGGCATTTTCTCATAGACTTCTATATAATCAGACTGTGCCCCCTGCTGGCCATTAGAAAGAATGCACGTCTAAGGCACTCACACCTTGGCTTCACTTTTCAGACCTGGAGGCCGAGCTAAACATCAGCATGCTAGCGTTGCTGACATTAGCCGTTAGCTCAAAGTGCAGAGCTGCTAGCACGGCTGTGGACCTTTAGTCACAGTTCAAATCTCTACGATCATCTGACCTTTCATGCACCTTGACCCGTTGGACTACGTTTTAGCCATGCCACCATACAATGCTGAAATCAAACAATCAAGTGGTTTATAAAATGCTTTATTACAACAGAAGCCAAATTGCAATGCATATTCCCCACTTATTCTGTAAAAAAGAAATGGAAATCATCTGTCTTCCTCCTACACAAACCTCTCCGTTTGTGTCCTTTGGTTTAAATTCTAGGTTAATTCATTGAAATTCTGTGCGGCAGAGAACAAAGTCCCGACTTAAAAGGCCTGTCTGATTGTAGATACGTAACCAGACGACGATGAAACCCAGACTGAAGCAGACGGAGACAAACAGCTACGTGTCAACAGTCCAAGTCAACAACGACGTGAGGACCACTCAGAGCATCGTGATTCGAGGCTGTCAAGGCTCTTTCCCTCCGTGTTAATGCTCTCTCCTCCGCATCCTCTTCTGCTCTTTGTTGTCACAGAATATGTGCAATAAACACACAGGCCCCATTCTAGTGCCAAAGCACATAATAGACTGTGTAGGTGCTCCGGATTTCAGATGGTTTGCTTTGTTGGCTCGGTCCTCCGAGGCTGCATCGACAGAAATAAAATGCAGATCGGCTACTATTCCAGTAATAGCCTCGTGTAAAAGAAAGGCACTTGTGCCCAGTCGCTAGATTAGAAAGCCGCAATTAATTATTCAAATAGAGGCTGCAGATATCAGACGTAAATGTTTATTCTAACAATGCAACGCTGATAAGAGCGCACCATTCCTCATTGGCGCCATGGTGTTAGAATAAAGAATGAAGTTTGGCATTTGTGCCCTTTTTAAATTGTAAGGCACTTCATGTTTTCAGCTAAATATTCCCTGTTGACAACAAAAAGAAAGAAAGAATCAGCAGTTGAAATAACACCAGTTGCGCAAATTCATTTCAGCGGCGATAAAAATATTGAGTGTACGTGTGGGAGCTGTATATCGGTTTGTGTGGATACTTTAAAGCGATTTGACGTCTCAAACGTTGGGATTCGCTTGCTCTTAAAAACACAATGGTGGGAAATATATTTCGGGGAGCAGAGGGTGGAGGGATTTGACAATGCAACGTGATAAAAAGACATCCCTCGCCTGACTGACGAGCAGACATAAAATATCATCTTGTTAATCTACTTGCATTCAAAATGTTTGATTGATCTAGACGGCGCCAGTTGACTTTAATTTTTGCTCCACTGCCGCCATATGTTTAATTGAATGTTTGCTCGCAGCAGATGTGAAATGGAGGAACGGTGGCCTGTCTTCTTTTTTTTTAGCCCGCGGAACATAAAAGGCATTTACATGGATGAGGAAGCTGGAGGAACGCCTCGCTGCACCAGCTGTAACCCTGCATGTGATTCACATGACTCACACCTTCTGAGCGTTGCACAAAAGCCAAAAATGGTCTTTTCTGCAGCTCCTGTCTTCTGTTTGCCCGCAGGTGCGAGACAAGAAAAATGGTACTGACCCCTGAATGTTCAGGGTCATAAACACACAAACACACGGGTTGCTCTGCACAAACCTTTTTGCAGCCATGAGGGGGCAGTGTTACGACACACGAGATCCAAAACTTCACCCAAGATCCTGCAGTGATCCTCCCCAACTCTTTTGCTTGATGCTGCATGAATTCAGAAATCATTTAATTTCTATTCAGATGAGTCCGACAATATGAATGCGGCCGGATGAAAGGGTTGTTTGGGTTCAGACCAGGTGGGGACTCTTAAGATGTCCTTTGGTTTAATAGCTTCTGTGCTAAAAAATCACTGGAACGCCTCAAATATGCAAATTGATACGAGGCCACTGCACTTCTGAACTGGCGTGAGGCGCGTCTAATTTTAGGAAGCGGCGAGTGAAGGTAATAACAGGTAAACATCAGACCTGTGCAAATATAGAAGATGCTGAGAGTTGCAATGCTGAGGTGCTTTTCTTTTACAGCCCAGGGAATGGGACTCATGGGAAGTGTTTTGAGTAATGGCTGGAAGTGAAAGCAGTGTTATAATACATTGGATATTGTTTCTGACAGATCGTCGGAGCCGAACGCCCGGGGGCCACAGCAGGAGGCCGCATGTACTGGATGTAAAACACACGAGCTTCCCGGAGAACCGCCTTCAGCTATTACCCGAGTTAGTATACATTGTTATTATATTGCAGTTTACTGTGTTCACCGTCTGTGTAAAACCAAGCCAAAGCCTTTAAGGGGTTTTTGAGTTGGAAATTTTAATTATTTTTAATCCCCGACCGAAGCTCTGCTGGAAAGCTTTTGGCCTTTGTCGGGCTTTCACTTTAAATGAATCTTTGTTCTTGCTTGATCCAGAAGGTTGGAAAAGGTAAACAATAAAACTACAACAGAGGCAAGTGGAGTATTTTCTTTTTTTGTGAGGGTCATTTTCACTTAAACGGGTTGGAGCAGAAAATGTGAGAAAAAGCAGGAGCGAGTCCAGTGAGGATAATTCGGACTTTTGAGAAGTTTGAGAACAGTTGGAAAGGAACTCTTTGAAAGTTTAACACCTATTGATTGACCATAGTTAGTGGCAGCATGGCGGCCTTCAAAATAAGGGAGGCCGGCGGTGAGAATTGGCTGTCTAGCACATCTCTACCTCCCTGGCAGGATGCACATCGCGCATCAAAACAACTCCACGGAAAACCCTGAGCGTGCAAATGTTCGACCACGATGCCTAATCATCCTACCTCAAGCAGAATAATTACCTCAACTGTCCATCACACCCCTGCAAACAGTTTAATCAAGACTCATCTGAATAGAAGCACAGTCGCAGCTCAGCGTCCATCTTTAAAATGGAGCTGGCATGTCTCGGACAGCTTTCTCCTACCTTCTTACCCAAAAAATATAAAATAAAGTAGCTACCTGTCTGCCTGAAATACACAGCGCAGTGGAGAGGAGACAGCTACAGCAGCATCCCACCTGTCTCATTACTGTGGCATCCACTCCGTATTACCAAACTCCACCGTAATTAGTCATCAGAGTAAATAAAGCTTTCACATCTTGGAGAAGTTCACGTTACTAATGTCCTCCTTTGTTCTCCTGCTTGTAAATTTTGAACAATTAATTCATAATGACCTGATTCATGGTCCAGATGGCAGCTAACACAATGAGCAAGTGCAAACTGCAAACACAAATGTATAACTCTTTTTTTTTGCAACGGAAAGTTACGTCACAGCGAGCGACAAGACGTACACTCAAGTTCCCCTCTCTTGCTTCTGGAGATTTCACCGTATAGCATGGTCTTCCTCAGGAGATGCTTGACAGTTCATTAATTACCTTTAAAGTTGAGAAAACAATGTCCCTGAAAGTTACAGGGTTGTATATGCAGCAATTACTTTGTGGCAATTAGATTAATTGCTTTGGAAAATGTGAACGACAACAAAACAAGAGAAATTATGGGAAATAGCGAAGGAAAACAAGCCGATTCCTGAGGCTCTGAGCAGAGGAGGGGCTGCGTCTAAATAGCTGCCCTCCTTATCTATAGTTATTAAATAACCGTTGTGGATGAAATGTTGTTACACATTGGGAAAAAAACTTACTTATGCTTCAATATTGCCACAAGGAAAAAATGGAGATCAAAGAAGCAAAAGAGCAGAAGACAACTTTAAATATTGTGTGACTCATCGTAGTTGCAGACTTGCATAGAATTATTAAAAAAAACAGTGATACAAAAACGGTTTTATTTTAGAAACGGTAAGAAAAATGACAGATTTCAATACACAAACCTTAATCATACCATTACATATGTAAATATCTATCTAAGATGCATATTTATAAGATGCAATATTTTGTATTTCTCTGAATTTGTAACCTAATTGGTTAGTTAAATATACTTAAATTAAATTAAATGATGGGTCTTAAATTGTGAGCATAAAATTAAGTATCAAGCTAAGCAATGCTAATTGTGTGTGTTATAACTCTTAAAGGTCCTTATTAATTGCTAATTAACGTAAATACAGGAAGGCATTTGAGGACTATTGATGGTATTCTGCTGTCTAGTGAAAGTGTAGCAAAGCTGCAAACTTCTCTCAGGTTGCTCAGGGAGGGAGACCTTGGCGGGGTCTATACACTGACTTCTCGGTCTGAATCTAAATGGAAGCCGCTCTTCACCCCGCGCCACCCAGCAGCCAGCCAGTGCTGCCTAATAACTTCAATAATGAAGGATATGTATACTTCATTTCCTGTGTAATCGCGGCGCCGCTCATGCTGGAACGTGCGTCGGCGGGCTGATGAAAGGTTCTCGCGGAGTCATGGCGAGAGGCGGACGCTTCGGCAGAGCGATAACATCTGCCGCTGTGATCGTGACATATGTACGAATCGGACTCACGGTTTTCAGCTACCATCATTAGCTGGTTGTAAGTAATGAGGACGCCTGCGCCGGGCTTGATTCATCAGTGGCTCCATATTAAACACACCCAAGAGGGGCGAGTCGTCACGATGTGAATCAGCAGCGAAACCGACTGGGCCAACACTCGCCAAGACATATAACGAGGTAATGAAAAAGCTTTAATGCCACGAAATACGTTTCCTTGTGTTTTTATTCCAGGAAATTCCAAGAAGTTGGAAGAAGAAGACTTTTCTCCCTGTTTTTCCAGCTTCAAATAAAAGGGTTTGTCGTTGAGGCTGTTGTGCTTCTTCTTCTTCTTCGGTAGAATCTTCACACTTGGGTATAAAAGTAAGTGAGTGCAGAGTTTGAAAGTTTTGCTGGAAAAAAACTTTGGAGCTCTCAGTTTGCCTTGATGCTTCAGACTGTGCCTCCATGTGTTCAAAGGGACTTACTATCAATCAATATATCCACCCAGGTCACTCAGCAATCAGGAAAATGTCTTCCAGTGGTTTTATGCAGGAAGTTGCACCTCAGGTCTAAAAAAACCCCCAGCAAGTTTTTTAACTTTGAATATCATACATATTCAGGAAGTCATACCGGAGGGGTGTGTGCATTTCATATTTCACTGGTGTGGTCCGACTCAACCAGGAGCAAATTGTTGGCAGCATAAGTGCTGAAATTCAAACGGCCACAAATCTGTGCAAGATTGTCGAAATGAACTAATGCCGAAGCTGTATGACTCCACACGTGTGGAGAGATGAGGAAACTGAAGATGTCTGCAGGGAAGTAGGTGAAGGAAGTGAAGTTCCTGGTGAGTTCTGAGATCAGTCAGAGTCTGGGCTGTTGAGCTGCTCAGGGAAACAAATATGTTTTAAGTTTGTGGTCCTGCTGGCAGACCGCAAGCAAACACAAAAGTTTCGGCCAAACTTCATAAAAATGTACACAGGTATTATATTTTCCTCCACGTCCTTTCCAGGGCTCTGTTGCTTTGCGTGCATGACATGAAAAATAAAATCTACACTTCAAAAAGGACATAACTTGAAAACAACTCTTCCCCTTGTGGCACCAGACATCGTGTGGATGAATGAAAGATGGAGCGTAGGAGAGACCCGGAGAATAAGGTCAGCTCCAGGTCTGGGGGGGCCTGAGTGTGTTATTACTTGTGTATCAGGTCGTGGACTGAGGTCAGAGGTCAGTTTAGAGAGGAGTGTTGAGGTGTTTTGCTTTTCGGGCCCTGAAATAAAATGCTGTGCAACACGTCAGAACTTCTGCAGCTGCCGACCCTCTGATGGGTCAAAGCAGGGGCGGGCTGTAACCGTGGTGATGCAGCACTTTAGTGGAAAAGAAGGGCGACTTCATCCCAGGTGTGCTTTGAAGGCTATATGCCTGAAGGCTGGGACAGAGGAAGAAGATGGAAGTGTCCCAGGGTGGTTTTTCATAAAAGAAGAAACAAATAGTCCCCTTATGATATGATAACATTATGAATGAGTGCATGAAGTAGTCGGCCCCTCCTGTAGAGCCTTTGATGGAAACACACTGACACAGTGGACTGTGCTGCGTGGTGGACAGATTTCTCAGCGGTGAAGTGAAACCCCAAGACGCTGACATTGAAAACAGCCAGGAGGAAGAGTCAAAGGGGGGGCAGACAATCATCTAAAAGCGGGAAACATGATGAAAAGTACTTGGAGAGCGTCTCCTCTCAGATCGCTATGGTGATGATGCAAGACTGGCTCACAATATTTTCTGCCTCATGATGTGTTCACACCACAAGCGACGGGTTACAAATCATTTTCAAAGACACAGCCGGCTATACATTATCGTGTTCGCGCCACAGCGGCTAACCTCCGTTTTTAAAGCGTTCCCGTGGCGATTAATTGTACAGGACAGCCGCCCAGCAGAGCGAGATGTCAAGAATTTCTGCATCAGTATCTGGAGCAGTTACGACATCAGGCTGGAAGACTTACACAAGTCACAAGAAAGCAAAGACGCCATCATCGGCAATGAAATCAAATCCACCAAAAATTACACCAGCACAGTAAATTCTGTTCATTAAAACAGAGCTACACACTGTTCATTTGTTGATTAGCTAACTGGTACAAATATGTAACAAAATCCAAAGAGCAGGTTTCCTTGTAAAGGTTAGGGATGTTTGAACGCTCCTGCAAAAATGTGACCTTGTTTTCCTTGTTCTAACATCCCAGCATGCATTTCACCAGTTAGCTCAGCTGTTAGCATGCAGCAACTGTAGCAGCTTCAACATCTAGCGATTCATTTGTTGACTTGGACTTGGACCGTAGACGCTGGACGACCGTGATTTAAAATAATGGCCGAATTACGTTTCTGAATGAAAGTTTGTGAGCTTGAAGTCATAAACGGAGACCGAGGATGAGGAGGATTATGAGACAGATATATAGCGGAGAATAGTTGCCGGAGCAGAAGAAATAATAAAACCCCCAAATATCAATAACATGTCATTACTGGAAATCCAATTTCAACGTGTGACATTGCCAGTATTATTGATTAAAGGCATGTTTCATTAAAAACAAATCAAACAAGCCGGATCAATGTGGACACACGACGCCATAAACAACCGGGAACACTCAAACATTCCACCTCTCAGCTTGTGACCGGATTCTGGCTTCATCTTTGCAGCCGCCGACAATGCTCGAGCTCCCACTTTCTGTACCCGGCTTTTCAAAACAACATCTGGAGGGAGGGAGGAAGGGGGCTCAGCTTCAACCTGCCTTTCTCTCTTCACTGTGTGCACGTCTTTGTGACTGTCAAGCATTCACAAAGCCAACCAAATCCAAATCTCTCCCTTGTTAAAATCTCACACTTCCTCTCCCCCCCCCAATCCTCTCAAAGCTGTCTACCGCGGAGCAAAGTGCCTTGTTAGATCAGATCTGTCGCCGGTTCTCCTCGCAAATATCCCCGGCTCACAAAGTCCGGATTATGCAATTAAACTCTGCGTCTTTGCATTTCAAAGTAAGCCCTCGTCAAAGCACAAACATGGAACATATGTACTCGGATGGATGGAAGAGGGCAGAGAAACTTAAAGTACGTGTGATGTAACATGTCTGCAAATCAGAGATGCAACCAGCTGAGAATTAATTTGTCACATATTGTCCATAAGCGTGCTTGTGTTTGTTCTTCTGTGTGAACGGGGGTCCTCCATCAAGGCTCTTCCTCTGGAGCACACTTGCCCTCGGTCCCCCACACCTTCAGAAACTAGTCGGTGACAGCAACAGCTCACTTGTTATGTCCAAAAGTTCCGTCTTGATTTCCTCTGCGGTTTCCTCCTTTTACGCCGGCTTGTTATAGAGAAACGGGAGGGGGGGCTACCCAGCGGAGCGGTAACAAGTCCACATGTCACGAACTAACAGTTACATCTTTAGTCACACGGATGTTGTTCGATGAATCGGTGCCTTAGAGAGCCTCCCTCGGCTGTTCTGGGCATAATTGCTGAGGCAATTTTGACTCTGCTTGTTTGGACAAAAGAGTATGTTTATGGGGAAAAAAAGGAGGAGCCGCAGTGGCTCTTTGTGTCTTTGTGTCAATTTTTGTAACTTGTCAAAACTGACAATCGGACAAGGCCGCCCTTTTCTTTGACGGCAGATTTTCATACAGCCGTACATTGATTTCTGTTTGGTACGAACTCGTGCGTTTGAAGAATAATGGCACCTTAAATACCAAGATTCCCGTGGAGCCTTGTGGAAAAGTGACAAACTGATTGGAAGCTTGTTAGAACATATCTGCTCCTTTAAAACCAGTTAAATGAAAGCGAAAGCCTCAGATTCTGTCTCCGAGAGCCTCTGCTACTGATGTCCAGTTTCTAGTTCACATGAGTTAACTCATTTCTACCGCTTTGTAAAGCTTTCTATAATAACGCTTTGTAAAGCTCTTCCATTTATAAAGTTTGAAGACCTTGAATTATGAAGCCAACGTTGTAAACAGCTTCACACAAGAAGCCAGATGGATCCAGATCCAGTAAGTTTGTTGCTCAGAGTGCCGCTTGTGTTCTCCAGATCCACCTGTTGCTCCTTTGCAGTCCAAATATGGTCACTTCCTTCACTGGTTGCAAAAAAATCCAAGATGCCGACAAAATGCCTAACTTCAGGCTTCAAAACCGGAGTCCATGATCCAATGGATGATATCACCATGACAACGTTCACTTCTTATATACAGTCTATGTTACTGATGGATGTAAGGACAGAGTGGATGTTAGCTAGCTGGGTTGTCTCCTGGATTTAGTTTCTTATTTAATGTACAGACAATATTCTCATTCTTAAAGCCCCAGTGAAACAGAATACTTGTGGGATGTACAGTTCCTAGAGGGATTACAATTTGATTAGACTGCTAAAAAGTACTTTGTTTAACAGGAAGAAAAGATGATTTTAATATAGAAATACAAAGAAATCTATTTTTTGCATATATTGTTAAATAGGTCCACGCTATGACTGGGCGTGTGATCTTTTAAAGGCGTTTTTTCCCCATTTCATCTCGGCTTTAAGTCTTTGTTCTTCGTGCATCCCCACTGGCACAGGATGTAAACACACAACAGTTGTGTAGACGCATCTACAGCTTCTGCACTTCGACTGTAAAAAGCCCATAATATTTCTAAGATAATATTTAAGCTTTTTTTCTCAGGCTTCCCTGCCACATCAGCAAAGTGACAGGAAGAAAGGATACAATGCCGGAGATCAGGGTGTCCTCATGTCCACTCTCTGCCAGTCGGGGAGTCTGCTGCCTCCACATCTCCCCTCCCCATCAGCTGCTGGATTTTTTTCCCCTCCGATGATCCAAATTGATTTGAAGAGCAGTAGCTTAATCTTCCCTCTGACTTTTGCCATCAGCATCTCATTTAACTTCCTTTACAACACGGGGGGCTTGCTGAGGGAACAGCAACATAATAAAGGAAGGGACTTAACATAAAAAACTGAATTTATTCAATCAAAATCCTCAAACTGGTGAAGCCCCCCCTCCCTCCCCATACAGGATTATCTTTTGGATTCATTTTAATCTTGCGGTGCCCTGACGCAGCGCACTAACCCGGACTGTGAAAAAGCTCTGCCCTAGATGTGTCTCTCCTCCCCAGCAGTCCTTTCTGTTATTCATCTCCCCTTGCTCTCTATCTGTCCATCTTGCCGACTCATAACTTATTCAATTATGTCTCTCTGATTCCTTCTCGCTCCACCCCCCCCTCTTTTCTACAATCTTTGTCTTTCTTTCATTTTCTGTCAATTTCCCTCACTTTAATGCCCTCCTCTGGTGTCAGGAGGCGCCGTTTCCTCGCTCGCAGCCTCAAGGTCAATTTTCTGTTATAATCAACGCCTCTCAGATCCAGGCTAATCAGCGTGGCAGTGGTCCGGCCTTCAGCGCAGCGGAGTCGGGGAAAAGACCCTGCAGATGCACGCGCGGGTCTGAATCCTGCCTCCACTTTCGTCGAGGTCACGCGGGGTCATTACGCCTCTTTAGCCGTGCTGCTTCTGTGTTTGTTTGTTTGTGTACCATCATTTGTCCTCTACTCGCCGGGCCTCCCGGTTGACCCTTGCAGCCACGAGTGTTCTGACCCCGGCAACAAGGCAACGACACCACAGCTGCGCCCCCCCCCCCCCCCCATCTACATGTGTGTGTTCCCCACAAACAAGCTTTTGTGTGTCTGCATAGAATTTTCCATGAATTCATGCATGCGTGTTTGTTTGTGACTAGAAGACAATGAGGCTACTGGTGGAATTGTATAGATTCTCTCTCTCTCTCTCTCTGTCTCTCTGTCTCTCTCTCAGGCAAACATTGACCCTGGCGGTTTGCTGGCAGAGCCGCGGCCCCCATTGATCACTCCTCACACGGTAAACAAACACAGTCGCCTCCCCATCATACCTCGCAGCATCTCCGAGCCAGCGACAGACTCCAGCACACAGGGGGGGCCACACTGGGCCCATAATCCTGGCTGAGGTTTGCTTTGCACTGATAAAACTTTACTGCAATATATAAAGTAAATCACATTAACAATATGTATTAAATCTAAAAGGTGTTATCAGCAGCGAGCAGCCTCAGAATCTCAGTTTTTCTCTGCAAAAGATGAGGAAAGATAATAGGTTGGAAGTAAAGTAAAGCCCATTTATATGTTTTTAAAAGATCTGTTCTGACCAATGACGTTGATAATATCAGATAATGTTCTTTTTGCAGAGCATTATGCTCCGCTCTGTAGCAGCTCGTGATGTTAAAGGTTAGCTTACAAGAGGAATCTGTATCAGGCGCGATGAAAACACTTGAATTCTGAGCGTCTGCTCGGGAATAGCTTGTGGAGAGATGACATCACAAGGTTGCTTTTGTGATGTGCTGCTGCGTGGATGACCTTGCAGCTCCTCCTCCGACATTGTTCACGGAACTGCCATCCATTGATTTCGAGCCTCCCACCAACAGGTAGGCAAACTCCTCCCTGAAGACACCTCCAACACATAAATATTTAATTGTGCTGAGCTCAAAGGCAGAAACGCCAACGCGGCTCCCTATTCTTCTACCTGTGAGGACGAATCGGCATTAAAGTTCTGTGAAACTTTCTCAAAGATCTGGCCTCCGATAAACAAAAACACTCTGCGTAATTAAACCTCAAGGAGCTGCACCGTAATTAAGACCCATACGATCAGTTTTCCCTGAACCGTTTATTTTTATAAAACCAAACAATGCAGGAGCGCTCTCTTTATGTGGCTCTCTGTCAGGCATCGAGAAAAATATAGTCTCTTTTTTTTCTCCACGGTTTCCTTTTGGCAAATGAGGTGACACTTTTCTTTGTATGCTCAATTGCTTCCTGGGTTGCCGTTTTCCCCCAACATCCCCTCACAGCGATGTCTCCCCGCGATCAAGACGAATCAGCCAGCCGCACATTATCCGCACTCGCTACTCTTTTTTGCGCTTGACAACTTAATTACCAAAGCCGAGGCCCTGCTCAATTAAAAGCCAGCGGCTGATGGCGGTGAGGGCTCGGATACAGGGGGAACGGGGCAGGAATGAGACAGGAGCTCCACTAAAGTGCTCATAGCGATAAACCGCGTGGAGGACGGCGAACCTCGGGTAAAGTTTTACAATTTCGGCAGAACTTACAAGAATGACATGATGATCTGGATGACCTCGAATTCTCTTCATTAGTCTGTGAGAGAGGAACAGGAGGGGATGCGGCGAGGAGTGAGGGGGTTTTCTCATTGTATTTGTAGATGAAAAGTACTTTTGTGTCTGGGATATGTAGTCTGCTAGGTTCTGGTGCTGAATCCTAGCCAAGTACGTCGGCCCTTCACGGGGCCCGAAGGCCGCACCGACGGACTTGAGCCAGATGGTCAAGCCTCACAGAGAATTAAACTAATGATGCGTTCACGTGCCCCTCGTTAACATGTAAACACTTCCACATTTTCCAGTTGGACGCTGCCCTCAAACAGCAGATTACATTTATATGGGGACAACTTTAATGATACATGACATTTTGTGAGCTGATGAGAATCACCCGAAGGCTCATGTTGATTTGATTATTTTCAATTCTCCCTCTGTTCTCTGCGATCGATAGTTCAATCCATAATAATACTGGTTTTAAGAGTGTTCGCTCTTCAGTGTCCTTCAGTGAAAAGAAGGTGTGGAGGAGATTCTGAGATGGGACGGACCTTGTTGACCCGTCATGATGTATCCAGTCTAGAAATGCAGACGTTAGAGCATCCTGGCACTGGGGGGCGGCTTTGAAATGGGAAAGACCTCGCTGACCCGTCATGATGTATTCAGTCTAGAGATTTAGACGTTAGAGCATCCAGACAAGGAACCGGGTGGCGGCTATGAGAAACTATAGTAACAGTCTTTGATGAAACGGCAGCCGGACAGTCAATCTACAGGTCAGATGACTCAGTTACCAGCGGAGAGAAAAGCCCCTTGGGCGAGGAGCTATGAGATAAAGACACACACACACACACACACACACTGCATGAATGCTTGGCTAGAGGGAGGCAACTGTCACCTACGATGTGTGTCTGAATAATTGTCTCCCTGCGTCTATTTTTATGGTAATATGTGCAACCCTTCTGTGCATTTGGCATAAATCAAAAATATAATTTTTCACCTTATAATGAAGAGAAATGACCAACTTGTGGCCGCGCAG
Source organism: Eutrigla gurnardus (assembly GCF_963514095.1). Taxonomy (NCBI): domain Eukaryota; kingdom Metazoa; phylum Chordata; class Actinopteri; order Perciformes; family Triglidae; genus Eutrigla; species Eutrigla gurnardus. The sequence goes on along the minus strand of NC_139932.1, from coordinate 8,436,627 downwards.
CTTGTTAGACAAACAAAATGACTGGAGTTCCCGTTGGGCGACGCGGCTGCAACCTTTTCCAGACGAGTTCTCCATCACATGTGATCAATAATTGTCAAACCACGTTCCAGGAGTGCGGTGGCGTTGCGTCGTTCTGCCAAGCCGAGCAGCAGATTAATCAGGACTGCTCTTAACTCATTTATTGAACTGCATTCTCTTTGGGGTTTCCAAGCTGGAGTGACGGTGAAACAAACACCTGCTCCACGCATCACCCGCCCAAATCACACTGATGGCGCATTAATTAAAAAGCAACACACGCATGAAATGCTAAAAGCCCGTATCACAGCATTAGCATGTCCTGTTTTCACATAGTCTATTTATTTCATTTCACAATGTAACAACACAACAATCAGCCCCGGAATAATATAAATTACAATATTCCACCCCTCGAGCGCTGGCTTATGAATGTAATAGCATTTTCATCAGTGCGCGTATTTGTTTATTGGCAGTTTTTGAAGAGACACGATATTTGTTTAATTATGAACAAGCAGAAAAATGGCAGTTTGGTTTGTCAAGCAGCTCAGGAAAATGAGAAGGAAGGCAGTGAGGCATTTAAGACCAAATGTTGCTAATGCCACGGTGCTTAATCATCCCAAATTAAGGCAATACGGCAACTTTGAGCCTCTTATAGTCTTGGATGAAACTTGCACATAATAATAATAATAAAAAAGTATGCTTTCTCAATACTTTTCTGTAAACAAGGACAAAACGTGATGTGCTCAACTCGGAAGTCGACTTTCCAAACTAAAATCCCCATCGAGATCCACAAGTCAACACAACACACAGACACATGAACCGCAGAAGATGCTTATTTTTTTTCCAACCAGTGGGCGACTCCAGCTAGGCCTCCATGGGAAGGCATTAACCACAGAGTAACAGTGAAGACCACAGCAGTCAGGCTCAGCAGCAGTCCAGGCTGGATGATGATGATGCTCGCCGCTGCTTATAGATGAAGTTCCTGTTCACTCCAGAAGTGGAGGTAAACAACCGAAGCTCTGCCCTGTGGACTTTATAGACGTGGTCAGCTGAGAAGTATGCAAACGGGTTCAAATGGGATGAAATGTCAAATATATACGATGTTACATTTGAGTATCTCAGTTCATGGTTGTTTATGCACATCCACACCAGCAGCCCAGTAATTTGAGTCTGGGTTGTTTATCACTGAGGAGCTCCAGTGGAGGCTCTCTGAGGTAACAGCTTTGCTCAAGGGCACCTTAGCTGAGTGATAGAGGGAGAGGCAAGCACTTCATTTAGATTCCACTGCCTGATACATATTTCTGATTATTTGGAAACACTAAATATGATGTGTTTCGTTGCATTAATTTGCAAGAACTTAAAAAGGTGCTAAATTGGTCACTTCAACCACCTCCGCTAAGCAACTGCCTCTGTCCTTTGGTAGAATGGAAGATACACAGGACCTCGTGGAGCAGCTGCAACAGCAGGCAGCCAATGTAGGTACGGAAACAAATCACAGGTACCAGATCCCATGCCAGGGTCATCCACCACCCCTCCTAATGTGGTCCCAGTTGGCAGCCTGGCAAGGGGAGCTAAAAACCTTCGCTAGATCATCTACCTAGAATGCAACTGTCTGTTGATCTGTAAACAGTCGGATGGGTTGAGGAGGGGAAGATGTCTGGAGGTTAGGAATAGGTCAAAAGCTGAAGAGATGTTGTTTATCACCGATGTTTGACTACGGCCTCACACACAGATGAGTGTCTGTGCATGGTTGACCCACTACAGTCAGGGAGCTCGGCCCTCATTGAGACAAGAGGACCAGAACACCATATCGGTGATTCAGGAGGTGATCCGTCCAGTTAGTCATGGTATAACCTTTCCCCTGAAGAGATACAACAAGAAGAAGAGCTTTTGCAGAAATATAGACAAATATTTGGTCAGGGAGAGGGAGAGCTTGGGCGTACTGCAGGTGGGGCATGAGATTCCTGTGTTGGATGAGTGTGGCCAGTACATCAGCTGGGGGGCACAAAGGAGGATATCAAGAAGTAACGCTATATCCTGAGGAAAGGTATCATTGGCCTCCACCTGAGCGATAAATGTGAAAATCTACTTGTAATCCAGTTCTGGTTTATGCCGGTTTCCCAAAATTGATTGATGCCAGTCAAACTGGGGGCGTTTAAATCCAAGACCATGATGTTAAATAACAACCAATTACTTTTGCAAGGAAAGAAATATGTCCAACTACAGTGCCAGGAATCTCAACTTTCTGGAACTGTAGTTGGACATATTTCTTTCCTGAAATGGGCAAAACATGTTGAGAGTATCTGCTGGGAAATAAGCATGTAGTGTTCACTGATAGCAAGCCCTTCAGTTGTCTGCAGGGCTTCTGCAACATCTCCGACAGCACAGCAGCACAGCAAGTTTTTTTGCACCCCTCCTTTCACTTTTTCCATCTGAGTCATCACCTGAAAGCCACCTGTTCCCTCTCCAGGTTCTTCTGAGCCAGTGCTCCTCTGTCAGCACTTTACTTTGTGACCTTTGAAAGTCAAAGCACCAGATTGCTCCATTTTTTTTTTTAGATTGCAAACATCTGTGTAGCGGTGTCACAAACAGCTACTGTACGTCTGTGCAAGTTTGTCATTTTCAGGGTTTTTTTCCCACTTTTACCTCAAACATGGAATTAGATTGAGATTGATGTGTGGCACATATCTACAAATGCTTCAATAAAGCAGGTGTTAAAACATGTCAACTGAGTGTTTATTTTCCTCGTTCGTTCAGGCTGAAATGACATGGCCGTTTGAGCAAATGAAAAAAAAAAATACCAATAGAGATACACCTCATGACATATTGATTTAGACTTTAAGATATTTGGTATGTGCAGGGAATGAATTGCAGCAGTTCTTTAACACGAGGCTAATCATTTTCTACAACCAATTCAATCTGCAACATTTTTTTTGCCTTCTCAAGAGATGCTATCTCTCCATTTAGTCATCTTACATTCTATTTTTACACCACCTCCTCCTCCTCCTCTCGTTTTTCTTCACTTCCTAATGTTACTTCTTAATGTTATTTCATCATAAAGCACAGAGCAGTGATCATGAAGAGATTGAAGCCAGTCTTCATTTCTGTCGACAGAGCCACCGGCCTCTGAGGTGGAGGGGAGGAGTGAAACCCATCTTTTTGCCACCCACTCCTCAAATTAAAAAGTCAAATGTTGGCATCCTCTGCCTTTATAGGAATTCATACTATTTATCTGCAGCTCCACGGAGGATTCGGTACAATTTGGATGCATCTTGGGAAATATTTGGAGAGGTGATGGTGAGGCTAAATTGCCTAAATATGACAGGTATAAGTCAGAGAGTGGGTAGGGAGGCCTATGTGATGGTTATATGTCTACACATCATGTCTTTGCAGAAAGGACAGAGGGTTGTTAATGTGTTCAATTGCATATTCGACTATAAAGCAGGATAAATACGGGGGCATTTGTCAGTATTAACCTTCAAACGTTAATTTGAATGTGCCTAAACTTTCCAAACATTCCCAGGATAAATTCTGGAAACTCAGGGCGTGCTTACTAAAAAAAAACAAACCTGCTGTTCAGTTTCTCTATCCACTTGTGCAGTAAATAGCCATATGGCAGGACCACAAGGAATTAGTGGGAAGTTATTTTGGAATTTACTAATCTTAAAAGGAGATGGATGATTGGGAAAAGTGAGTCTCATCCCTTCTGCTGGTGTCAGTCTCAGTGGAAGCGTTGCACCAACGTGGGTAAAAGTGAACAAAAAAACAGAGAGGAAGGCAGGAAGAGAGAAACGGGGTGAGAAAGTAACGAGTGTTCTTTAAATAAAGGTCAGCTGTACTGCTGCTTGGGCTTCTGACGGAACCAATTAGTTTCTGCAGTGATCAATACAGGAAATTTGAGGATCTTCTGTCAGCAGCCCTCAGAAGTTTAATCTGTTATTTCTCAAATACCTCATCAGCCTAAAAGATAACCTTCCGATCTTCAGTCTCAAAGACTTAAATTAGATGGTAAACTGACTCATCATTATTGGATGTCCCGACTCACAGATATCGTGTGACAGAATATGAATATATATACACACACACACACACACACACACACACACACACACACACACACACACACACACACACACACACACACACACACACACACACACACACACACACACACACACACACACACACACACGATTTTTCAAGCTCATGGCAGCAGATAAAAAACACAGTTCTCTAAACCAAGTCATTGCTGGTCTGGCATGACACAGCTGATGTATATATAACTTCATCATCCCATGTGACCACCAAATCAGGTGTCCTCAATCAAGGCAATCACTGGCATTCCCAGCTGTGTCCCAATTCCACACTGAACACTACTTTGGCTGACGAAAAGTGACAAAATGATAGAATAAAAAAAGCCAGCATGCAATCTAAAATGCTTAATGTTGTGACTATTCTCCCACAATGCAACAATTCACCAAAAAAATAAAAGGGTAACAACAAATTGTGGATAATGGTGAGTCAATTTCATGAACATCTTGGAGATCACGTGTGTTTTATGCCATAAAAACACAAACATGTTGTACATCAACATTACAAAATGGTAAAAATAAAAAAGAAGGTAAAAACAGAAATCCATAGCAGCAATTTTTGGCGATGCACTTTCAACATTAAGAAGACGAGACTTGATCTTGTCATTAACGTTGCATTTATGTGTTATTTAGCATGGTTCTTCTTCATACGTTAATCAACATCACATCATTTTTTTGCTGCTTTTCTTTCCAACATAAAAACATAATGCAAAGATAAAGAAGCACTTTTCATTAAATAAGTACAGGCAAATTATGTTTGACACACTGTTTCTTGCCTCGTGTGCAATGTTTGATTGCATTTTTCAACAGTCTTTGTAAAATAAATTCATAAATTTCATAGATTTGACATACGTGTCATGATGTTGCTGGAAATGTACCTGCTCTGGTACAGGTAGAGGATATCTTAAGAGAAGTGTGCAAACAAAGTCTCATCCATTTCCAATTTGAATATCATCCATTAAAAAGTGATAAGCAATTTTGAAAGCCACCGGCCCTTTACAAATAAAGCTTTTAAGCCTCAGTGATGATAACAAGAGGGGAAAAAATTACAAAACAATGTGATTAAAAATGGCTTTTAAATTACACTTGCATAAACAATAAATTATAAAAGAAGTATTTCCATCTGACAGCAAAACACATTTATTCTATTGGCATCGCACCAAACCCGAGGCTCCCTGTGAAGCAGATGTGCTATGAAACAGCTGACTTGACTTTAGTTGCCAAGCACAACATTTAATTCCTACCCTGCAGACAACCTCTTTGTTACAACAAATTAACCTTTGCATATCCGAACTACAGACATTTTTTCTATTGTAAATCAACATCCATTACAAGACTGCAATAATGGCAACCACTGAGCTAGGAAGCATCATTGATATTCATAAAGTGTGCAGTAAAAGACTGAAAAGGTTAATGGAGGGCACATAAACTATTCTTTTTTTTAAAAAAGTGCAATTGAATTACCTTCCAAGCCTGGAGGAAACACTTAACTCTCAGTAAAAGAACAAAAGGAATAATTAAGGGGTACAGGTAGTTGCTCCACCATCACTCAGAACAAAGATCAGTGGAGCGTGTAAATGCAGTATACAGCGGAAATGAGTACACCCCCTCTTAAACCTGACAAGTTCCCTCTCCCCCCTTTCCAAGCCTGTTTCTAGAGCCAGTGTTCGGTTTGTCCGTTCTAGGCAGGCAGCAACCTTTGGTTCTGAAAAGTGAAGCCAAATCTCAAGTGCCTCAAAATAGCATTCTCTCTGCTGGCCATCAGGGGGCGACACCTGTGGATGCAAAAATAAGTCCGATTACATGGAAGTCTATGAGAAAATGACCCTACTTCTCACTTGATTTATTATCTCAATAAGCATTGCAAACACGAGGTTATGTTCTCAATCGCTAGTTTACACTCCTGGCACCTAAACAGAGACAATTGTTATTTAATTGCTATTTTTAAGTTACATGACATACCTACGTATCTCTAATTGAAAATCATATACACAAATACCAAGTACGGACTCTGAGTTCAGAAGAACAGGACTTGAGCCCCAGAAGTCACCCACTTGCTCATCACTTTCAGACTTAATGCAGACAACAATGGTACCACACAGGAGAGAATCGCCTAGAGACTTGAGAGAGAGAATGATTTCATTGCACTGAAAAGGACAAGGGTACAAGAGGATTGGCAAATCCTTATTATTAGATCAGAACACAGTCAGAAATTGAAAAAATAATAGAAAAAGAATGTAAACGTCCTGGTCGTCGCCGCAGGCTTATACTTTGTGATGAGCGAGCTCTGCTGAGAAAAGTGCAGGAGAATGAGCAACTGTCTGGAAACTGGCAAAAGCTGTTTCATGTCACACAGTGAGACATGTTATTGACAAAGAGGAAGAGTTTTGGCAATCCATACTGTGGTCTGATGAGACCGAGGTCAATCTGTTTGGATCCGACAGCGTCCCAAGGGGGACGAGTAGAGGGAGCCATGCTTAGTCCGCACGGTGAAGTATGTCGGAAGTAAGGTTCATATGTGGGGATATATGAGTTATGAAAGTGTTGGGGGGAATTGTACTTCACTGACACCATCCTGAATTTATTGCAGAAGCGTTAAAGAAAATTAACCCTATTGGCCACCTGTGGGAAATTTTGTAGAGACATTAAGACAAAAAAGAGACATTTATACCTTAAGACACATTAAGACAAAAAACGTTTTTGCTCAGTGCCAAGAACGGTCAGTAAGTACATGCTAATATGACATACTTTGATTGAATCAAGGGTGTACTCATCTTTAAAACCCTAGATTTAAGCATAGTTACCTGATTTAATTATTGTATTCATATTAATTACATATCTCTCTAGGCTGTTATTACCTATATGTTTAATACATTTCAATTGTGTCATCTCATGTCATGTCAATTGCTATAATCTTATATAGAAAATAATCTCCTTGTCCAGAGGTTTAGGGCTCATTTATTCTGAGTGCTGTACTTGGCCTCTGCCATCAGTTGGCCTTGACATAATCATTTCAGCCCACCATTAGCTAGCTTGCTACAGCACCTCCCAATATATCTGCCTCGTGGTTCCCTCTAATTCCACCGGAAAGTAAAGGAAAAGAAAGACAGATGCAAACAAGCCCAATCAGTCCCCCCTGAGAAGCTTTCGTTGATGGGTTAAACAAGTGCCCTCGCTGCCAGCAGCCATTAGCCACTGCTGCTAGTGCCAGCTCTGACAGAGCATAGGGATGTTTAGAACTCTGGGATAATTTGAAAAAAGCCCTATAATTGGCTGCGATCGGTCTGACAGCTTTGAGCGGGAGTCCCCGGGGCCTCTATATCGATGAATCTTCCTGATTTGAAACCCTGCTACCTTCTGCTGGCAGTATAGTGGTGTATTTCAGAAATCTAATGGCCATTGCTTATTCCTGAATTATTTTAAAGTCAGGAGATACTGTGTATCTAAATAGTGATCTGAAAAAGTTGAAGGATGATGGAGTGCAGTGGTGGTGCGCCTTGGCAGTTCAGACCTGCCTTCGCAACAGATACGACATGATATCTGCTTTCTGGGTACAGCCAGATAGCACTAGCTTGCCTCAAATCAAACTCAGTGGCAACTCCCACTACTTAGCTGGGAAGGACCAGCACCTCTCTTTGTTTCACACAATGTCTCTACTTCCCAAGATCCTCTACCTCCCTCTGCATCCCGTCATTCTGCAATGCAGGATTCATATCCAATGCTAGCACTTGGTGTCACTGCAGGACAGAAACGTCCTCTCGTGTAGTGAAGTGGTGAGTAAAGGTGTGAAGGTCAGGGAGTGTGAGCAGCATGTCCCTTTCTCCCAATTACAATGTCAGATGTGCAGTGGGAGGTAGTTTTAGAAGTTGTTCCATGATCCAACGAGCACTTTGATCAAAGCACCTGAACCATAACCACACCATAAAAACCATGGCGACCATGGGACCTGCCGATCTTGGTGAAATCAAGCAATTCCCCCAAATGTTTTATGTGCTTCAAGTTCTCATTATGAGCAGCATCACCCACAGAAACAGCCTATGTCACTCTTGGAAGAAGGCTAATTGAACTAAATCTTCCCTCCACAAAACCACACTGCCAAGACTTTGGCAAGCTTCTCTGCAACTGAGAGACCAGGTCCAGCAGCAACGTCGCCTTTCTGAGCTCGTGGATTACTTTGGAATTGTAAAGTTGCGAAAAAAAGGAACGAGTGTGGAAGTAGCATCTACTTGATCAGACAAACAGAGTAAACGGGTTGTCCCAATGGCAGTGTCAACTTCTACCCAGACGATAAATCACTCATGCTTTACGTCCTGTGTCCGAGAAATGGGACCCTGTGTAACTGACACGGTGGGTTTGGCACACAATAAAAGTGTGCATGCTTTAAGAAGAGTATAACCATGATAAACAACATTCCACTGACTGCTTAGTGAGCACCGATCTCCGTCTGGAGGGGTTCATCTTGGTGGGATAACTCTCCATCCTGTTGTCTATATGTTCATTTTGCAGGCCAAAAAAAAAAATGTCTGGCAGGTTTTTTGGTCCCATTCCACATCTGCTACTACCTCTTTATTTCGGGGTGTTATCAGCGCCTGATGGACAGTAATGTGCTCACTGTTCTGCTCTTAATGAGGCCACACTCTGCCACTGATGCCACAATGGTGTTTGATGTTTAAGCTCCCTGAAAGCTCTCTCTGTTTTGTTGTTGCGTGTTGTTAAGACTTCCTTCTCTCAGTTACTAAGAGTAACACACCAATTGCTTTGTGTCTTTGTCACGCAGTGAAAACCACAAGTATCACATACTCCCATTAAAAATCGTCGGGAGGACTGTGCGTGTCTGTGAATTAAACAGACGGCTACAGCAACTGTGTGCAACTCTTATCCCGTCCTCGCCGGCTCCCGCTTTAGACAGAGGAGAGGACGGAGACGTACTCTCATCTAATGCCAAGAAGAGAGATGACCATAATGCATGGCAGCATGGCGGACGCTGACATTAGTCAAAGGGGATGACACGAGTGGAGACATCAGCCCCGTCGTAATGGACTCGGACTTACAGCCGCAAGTGCCACCTGTACGATTATTCACTGGGTTCCCTCTATCACTCTGCCAGACAAACATCGCCTTGAGAACATAAATGAATCAATAGGAAAAACAAAAGAGATCTTTCAAAGATTTCACGGCATCAGAGGCATCTACAGAGCAACCCGCGCTCCGTCTGAGCGCCCAGAGGGTACAGTGTCCTCATTAAGTTTGACTAAGAGAAATGGCTGACAGAAGTTCTTCTTAAGTCACTGTGTGAGGATGTGGTACAAGAAAGTTTTCAACTTGTGTAAAACACTCTGACCAGGCACTTCTTTCATAGTTTTGGCCAATGGAGAGCAGGCGAGCTCTACAAGGAGCTAACGGACAGCAACTGATGCATGGCTAACATGTTAGCTAACGGTACTTGGCAGTAAACAGCAATATTAACCTCTCGTTGGAGTTGTGTCTGGCCAGCACATAAATCCAATATTCACTGTTCTTTTAGCCCTGTTTCATCTCCACCAAGTTCTTAAACATTTGCTTCATTAACTGCTAGATGTGGATCGATCTAGAGTCTGACAAGCTAGTTACCTAGCTAGCTTTAGAGCATTTAGTGCTAGTGCGGCGGCTTTTTCTGAGCTGTTCTTGATGAAAACGGCTGTCTGCTTCTGCCTGAACTGGGTGGATAAGAGCAGTGCAACAATGAGCTAAAAGATCACCGTATTTTTTACAGTTGGTCAATAATTCTCTCATGTAATTCTCTAGGAGTGGCAAATATTGATGTATACAGTGACGCCATTTAATGTTAGCATGTTCATTTTGGTTGAAATAAAAACAATCAGCTTTTTGTAGCAACAAATCATACGCCCCGCCCATTATTGGATGTAGTTGAACTGCAACTCAACATTGTGGTCCAGTCTGAGAAAGCCATTAACTAAACCTCACGGAGTTCAATGAAAAAACAATCAGCGGTTGCTTTATGGAACCCATGTGACAAAAATCATAATGAGGGCTAAATCTTTCATCTCTACATAATCAAGTTAGCGAACAAAGCATCTAATTGCATACTGCATCAACCTATTGATTGGAATATTAACCTGCTACATGGAACAGATTGCCGTGTCCCTCTGAATTGATTACAGAACCAGGTAGCGCCGAGGTTTCAGACGTTCACTGGAATGATTATTACCTGCAACCCAGGTCTTTACTGCGGAGAGCATGAGCTGAATTCAGAATCAGTGCAAATGATTACTCGATTGGTTATGAATTCAAAGGCTCCTGAATGATTTATTATCTGTCAGCTATTTATGTTAATTATCTACTTTAATATGTATTATCTTCCAATACACATTTATGTCTGTTTCCACCATTTATATGTATCTGTATTTATGCCTTTATCTTTAGTAGCCTGCACAGAAGTTGTTCAGATCATCATATGGGACCCACTGGGTGCCAAAAAATGAGCACCTGTTTGTTAAATCTCCATCTGGCTCTGCAGAGAAGTTTAAGATATTGTGTGGCCGACGTGCATTTGTCTGCAGACAAATTACCCAGACTTTCTCATGAGTGCTCGGTGACACGCACGACCATGGCTGGCAGCCACGCTGCGTTTGACGTGCTCAGCCGTCATAACAGTAATAATGAATCCACATTTATATCCAATTAAAATGTTCCTAATAGCATTGTGGTTGCATCGATTTCCCTGCAAATGGGATTTTGATTTGCACCGAGGCATCTAGAGGGATTTGGATCTGGCTCATCGCACATTGGCTCAGAGTACAAACAAAGAGGGACTGATAAATAAATAGCCCGTGTGAGATTTATGCTTATGCATATATGAGGATGTCGGGCCCCAACTGGCTGCTTTTAAATGTCTTCTGCTGCCTTCCATGGACACTAAATGGAGACACTGATCATAATGTAACTCAACGCAGCCAATTCTCCATCTATCTCAACGTGTCTCTCAGCCGCTACTCATAAAATGACTGGTCGCCTGCTTTACTTCCAGGACAGACTCATAATAACATTAACAGTTGGACTGAGGTGATGCAGGAGGAGCTGCACAACAGACTTTACACTGCCAGAGTCCTATTACAGAGACTCGTTGAGTCCATGTGTGAGTAGAGCATGTCATTGTCTGGAGAATTAATCCACAGTGAGTCGGCGTGTGGACGAAGGATACATACATCTGAGGGTGAAGAAGGTCGTTTTTGCAGTATAGCTTTTGCGTCACGTCCTGCCTCCTGCACGCCACCCCAAGCCGAAAACCAAACAGTATTTCCAGTAGGGGAGAAGGCGTCTGACACAGACGATCTCCTGTTGAGTGCTTCATGTGTGAAAGGGCAACTGCAGACAATGCCACAGGAGAAAATGCCTTATAATACATTCAGTAGAAAGTACTGCTTGGCTCCCCCTCACTCACCAGTTGTTTAAAGACCCCTCACCACTGCCCTTTATATCAGAGCCACACTATTAAATCGATAAAACAAAGAGTTGGCTCCTGTAGCCGTGCAGGTTAACAGCCAAACTGAGTGGGTGCCATGAAGTATATAGCAATTCTGGAGACAAACAGTTGTCGAGGGTTGATCATAAACAGCATGTAGCTTGATCGTGCAATTAAATACTTAATTTTTTCCATAGCCCCAATCACTAATTTCCAATGTGTCTATGTTGCTAAAGGCTCAGCTAGTGCAGCTAAACAGCAGTGTGTCAGAGTCTCGATCCAGTTTGTTCACATAGCTGTTTGTCATACTGATGATGGCAGTGTGAAAGAAACGTCCCGGTTTCAGTTCAAAAGAGTCGACCCAAATGCAGAAACGAGGCAGGCAGGTAGGATGAAACATAAGGCGAGCTTTGAAGGGATAGTTCGGAATTTTCACAACTAGGGAAATAAGTTATAGATTAGTTGGAAATCAGTCATAAGCTCAACTAGTGCACGAGATAAGAAGTCAATAATAGATTAGAGGGAGAGAGAGATAGAGAGATAGAGAGAGAGAGAGAAAGAGAGAGAGAGAAAGAGAGATACCCAGAATGCAATCAAGAGTCCATATTAAATATGCTAATGATTTGGATTTGCTACTTCATTAACCACCATTTTGAGCTGCTTGATCACAAGGGTAGCTCCGCATAACGTCTCTGTAGCAACTGTGTGGAGAAAGAAAAAAGCAGATGAGACACAAAGAGTGTGTGTTCGTGTGTGTGTGTGTGTTTGTGTGTGCAAGAAGGTATGTGTGCTAATAACCGCATGTGGTAATCACAGGGCTCGGCAATCAATCAATTTCAGTCCCTGAATCATAGCACTGTATATACATTTCACAAATCTAAATAAAAACAAAATGTCTTTTTTCCAGGAAGAATTCCGTCAGATTCAGCTGATAATTCCCCGCAGTTTTCTTTGGAAAACAGCAGATGGGAGCAGAGTTCAATTCTAGTCATGTGTGCGTTCTCGTCGCACTCATCTGCTCTGAAGGAAACACTCATACTTGTAGAGGATCCTTACACATTTTTGGTTATAATTTTGAAATAAAGGAATGCAAAGATGTTTAGAAAGCACATTACAGTACACAGTATAGACTATATAGAGAATGCAAACATGATAATAAACTGAAGATCCTCCGAAGCAGCGCTGGTGCCTCGGGGAAAGCCCGAGATTCGCCCACGGAGCCTGAGGAAAAGTAATTCAAGGTCTAAATGAAAATGTATCGCCAATGATTCATTTCATATTTCCCATCAGCCTGAGTCACAGGCTTTCTTCTGCTCAAGATTATTTGATGGCTAGACAATGGCAAAGTGAAAAAATGGGGTCTTTTATATTCCAAGGATGTCACTGTCACACAAGAGCCGACGTCAGTGTTCTTCGCTCGGCCTATTTGAATGCAATTTCAATGAGCAGAAATAAGACGGCAGGGTTGTGGGGTGGAAATGGGGAGACGAGGCTCATTTTATCGTGATGTTTGCCCACATTGCAATAATTAATTTGTCTTTGTTCTCAGGCTTGAGTACACAAACATGGCACGTTGCCTAGAGAGGAGTGTGCGTAACGAAGCTCTGCAGCGTTCACCGAGCTCTTCCTCTGATCGTCCTCTCTGCGTCTCAGTCCGAAGCTTCCCTCTGGATGGGCTCGGGACCCGGTGCAGCTCCTGACAACACGCTTCTATCAATTTGGCATGTCCATCATGACCGACATGGACGTGGACAAGCGATGTTCAAACCTACGTGCCTTCATTTTTAAATTCCAACATTGACCTGCAAAGATTCCAAATGTGAGTCTGAATGTTTATGGAGTGACTTACAAGACATCTTTTATTGTGGGTTTAGAGTTTAGACTTGATGTAGCATCAATGAACTGCTGGAAAAAAGTAGATATTTTTGTGTTTTCACACACTGGTATCGGATCAGTATCAGGAAGGGGAAAACAGTGCTGGAATAGCTTTATTTTGAAGGGAAAAAAAAGGAGCAGATTTGGTCGAGGAATCCTGAGAAATCCATGGATCTCGATTTCTAGCATTCAACCCTACATCCCATATATCGAAGGATACACAAAAAGGGCACTTGATCTCCTCCTGATGGGGAGTTGGAGGTATGTCAGATGATGTCACACTCACAATAAGTCGATCATTGATTTCCATTATCGGAATAATAGTCAAGTAACTCGAAAAAAGCTGTTTAGTTTGCTATTTTAGAGGTGAAAAATAGAGCCCGATTTAAAAAATACAGGACACAAAAATGTATTCATCCTTTATTTATGCAGGGACACCTTATGAATTGTGATCATCTTATTTAAGATTGTTTTTCACTGAAATTAAAATGTCCTATGCGTGGTGCAATAGAAATATTTGTTTCTTAACAACATGTAAAGTGATACCAATATGTTTAAGTGGCATTTTATGTTTTAATATTGTCGCATGCATAATGTCAGACCAAAAAAAAGAACAAAAAAAAGAGTTGGGAACCACTTGTCCACAGCATAATAAAACAAAAATGCTGGCCAACACCTTTCCATTAATATTTAAAGGTTTTTGAGCAGAACATCAAACAAAACAGTCATTTTACATTCGTCTGCTGTTGCATCTCACTTTGAGGTGTTTTTTCTGTTGACATCATCATCCCGTTGCAAATGAGAGCAGTGTGAAGCAAAGAATAAAATATTTATGAATAGTACACCCGAGAACCACAAAAAGAACACTTGCCTTGCCTCGACTCTTTGCCAGCTTGGTCGAAGCCCCGAGCAATTAATCTCGGAGGTTTTGCTGCTCATCAGGCAGGATCTGTTGTGTGATAGCTTTCCAACGCTCCATCTGGTGAACTACAAGGCCACGCTACCATCTACACTCTTCACCGTAACACCACCGTTTCTCTTGGGACAATAACGTCCAACTCTTGGTTGAGTTTATCCTGGCACGTCTCAACAATGTTGTTTGTTTTGTTGGCTGAACACTTTACAGCAGGCAAACAGGTGCCAAATCCGTGTTTTGCAAGTGGCACATAATTATTTTCACAGAATTATGTTTATGAAGGTATAATTTGTGACAATGCAATCCCTCACAACTATCTTGTAATCATAAACCGTGACTTTAATTTGCGATACGGTGGAAAGTTACGACAATACTTGGCATGATTGCTATAATTTTTCTGTGGGTAGCTGTGTATTTTCTGTATTAGAACTGACTTTCTGGTAATAACATGGGTCTTGTTTGAATCCAGGCATTCAGACAAATCTAGTGGGAGTCAAAGTCGGTCTGTGATTCATAATGGAACAGCTCGCGGCGCTAAATAGATATGACAACAGATTACAGTGTGCACTTTTTTTTGTTTGGGACAAAGTTGCTTAGGTTCACAAATACTAATTAGAACGCCCAAGGCAACAAGAATACCAAGAGAAGAATTTGCCAAACAGTGCAATTTCCCTTGAAAACTACCCTCTATTCATCTCATTCTATGGTACTGAAAAACAGTGGACTGAGTGGCAGTTCCATTTATACAAAGTGGAAGTAATTTATGATTTTTTTCAGTGTCAGCTGTCAAATAACTGAGTATTTTTTCAATGGGATGCTTTGTTTCAAAAACTAATTTGGATCTCCGTTTATCACCAGGCAACATTATAGATACTTTCACGACTGACCGTTATGAGTCAGTTTTCAAAGAAAGTTCAGATCAGAGAATTTTTTAATAGATATTTTTATTTCTGTTTTTACAGACTTTTTGTCACAACAAAGTCAGCAAGAGCATCTTTTTTTGTCCATTACATAGTAGTAACTCATTTCCGAAAGCAACCAAGAGAGCGACCGTTTCGTAGCATAAAAGCAGAGGCAGTTTTGACATGCAGTAAAACAGGCAGGGCTTCTAACCAAATCCAAGGCAAGGGGAATGCTTACAGCACCCCCATCATCCAGTTTTCAACTCTAACACCCGTTTAGCCATCATTCACAGCCCTTAGAGCCCATCTATTACAAAACACACAGAAAAGCTGCAACAAAAAAATAATTCTTTGCCCTCAAATCTCACTCCAGGGATGAAAAGAACTTAACAAATTTCTAGAATTCCTTATTCTATTATGTGCTGTGAACGTTGCTTCAACACAGGATTCAGTAACATATTTTAAAAAATGTCAACATTCAAGTCTTTCTAGTTAACCAGCATGGTGATTCGTCAAGGAATACAGAATATCGTTAATGCATTACTGACGCAAAATTTGTCAAAAACACTGCTTGATATGTAACTGATATGACGAGTAGAAAAGGGACATTTGACCCCAGGACCTTGCTCAACGATTCCAAAATTTCAAGTTTGGAGGGACAGTTTGCTCTATTAAAAAAAAAAAAAAGAAATCAAGTTAGACACATCCTGAAAGGTTAATATCATGAAACACCTTTCTCTTTAGTCCATCTAGAATAGTACAGTGCAATTACTGTGTATTTCATGAGATTTAGCCCTGGCCATACAATACTTATACTGAAGTTGTAAAAAAAAAATGCTAACACAGTATCGATCTATTAGCGTCCGATTCCAAAGAGAGGACTGCAAATGAGAATGTGTATTTAAGTGCTAAGCTTTGCGTTTACATGAAGTGTGATTTCTAGTCTGAGCAGTGATCTAGTATTCAGATGCAAGAGCGTATCCCCCAGTGTTTGGTCCCTAAGGGAGACATATTTGACAAGTCCTTCTGTTAAATGGCTACAAAAAGAGGCCAAAACAAGAGAATATCCTATCCCAAAAACGTGGGGGGGAATAAAAAGAAGAAAAAACAAAACAAAAGGAAAGGAAAATCACCAGACAGACAAAATGACCCTCCTACAAACAGACAAAAGCAGTGTTACGACAGAGGTTGATAAGGGTAAAAGGGGCGAGTCCATCTTCTGTCAGGGGACCACTGCATCCATCTGTCTGTGCGTTCACCCACCTGTCCAGTCACCTCCCACACTGTGGTGTCTCACTTGAGCAGAGCCTTTATAGCTCCGTCCTCGGCAGCTTCATAGGGAGTCAGACCGTCCGGTCCTTTTCGTTGTTTGTCAGCTCCCTGTGGAGGAGAGGGGACATGAATATTAAATATGCTTAGTAGGTGCATCAAGTCTCCCTCACAGTGTGATGCCAACTTCATTTCATTGAACCGGGGGTTAAGGTGAGAAGTAAAGACCTCAATCTATAGCCTCCTGCTGAATAAAGCATCCTATTTCCATTTGTAACGGAAGAGCGCGATGCATGAGCCAATCAGGGGGTGTTATATGATCATTGGCACACAGTCCCTCTCTTTCATAATCTCGCTCTATCATGACTTGCCAGTAGGTTGCAACTACATTTAACTGTTTTTATCATCAATAAACAATGACTATAAAAAGATGTCCACTTCTCATCCAAATAACATTCTTAGCAAGGTGCTATGTGAATTTTGTTTGTGGGACATCGGAAAGGACTAGCAGCAGAGCAGGGACTTCTTTGGGACAAGCAACTATAGAGAGAGCTGAAGTGAACTTGGGCATTCTGGGCACTGCTCCAGGAGTAGGAAAACCGAGGAGAGTGGGAGATAATAGTTTGTAAACGCCCTCAGCTCGATAGAAGAGGTGGGTCCATGGGCAAGTGGAAAACTTGTCAAAGCTGACTCCGATATAACTGTCAAAAGCAGGGCGGGGAGTACCAAAAAGACATTTTTTACCCAGGCTATAGCACACTTTCATGATAGCTGTAGTATTCTAATACATTTAGAATTGGGCGGCTGTGGCTCAGAGTCAAGCCCCAATGATTTTGATTTCAGAAAGAAAGTGTTGCAGCTGATGATCATTCATCTTAGAATATATATAGCAGACACCTGAGCACATTCCACTTTCTCACAGACGGATGAAAAAAACATTCAATGAGAGTTTGAGTTGAGTAACGTTACAGAGGACAGTCAGTCTTTGGCTCTCCCTTGCCTAGACACCCTATTTAGATATGCAGGTAAGGTTCCAGACTTTGTGAAAGGTTCCTAGGCCCGTACTGAAGTTCCGGGGGTGGAAGTAGGCTTATATTGGGGTGGTCAACCATGTGTCATGGAGAGCCAACAGGGCTGATTAGTGGACGTTGGTGGGCAGTTTTTGCAATGTAAACCAGCAAGTTGTTGTGTCTCTTTGGTAAGTGACTTGGTCATATAATGCTTCCTATAAAAGTCTTGTATTGAACCGCTAGCCGTATATGCAACAAAAACATTAATAGTGTAACTTTGTCGCTCTTATTTTCCTCTAACTCAGTTAGTTAAGACTTACCTGTCAGTCTGTCTTTATTCAAACAGCACATGCAAAACAAAGCCACGGACACACAAACACAATTGAGCTCTGAGGGATAACAGAGTGAATGTGAAAGAGATGTGTCAACATAATCATTCAGATTAGGACCAGGAGCAAAAGCAAAAGAGAGAAAATAAGAAAGGCAATGTGTTGCATGCAATGACAAAATTTAATGGGCAACAGAGGAGTGGAGGGGCATGTGGTGGAGTGACGTCCCTTTGTTTGGCCTGCCAACTTTAGCTTCTTAGTAAAGGGCTTACAGAGCCAAGGCAGAGAGAGTCTATTGTTGCGTGGAGAAGCAGGGCATCAAAAACAACACGACCCAGTTCAAGTGCCCAGAAGTGTGAGGATGGTAGTCTGGGTGCAAATTCCATGCCACGGGAGCAACAGAGCGCTGCCTGAGCAGGAGAGATTTACCAGGGCTGAGCGGGTAACCTGTTAGATCTGTAACTCTAATTGGTAAGGATAGAAAGGCAAAGTGGGAGTGTTTCATCAATTCGTAACATGCTTGATGGGAAGTGTGCAACTGTCGACATGTAACTTCTGAACTATGGTGACTGGTGACCTGGGTGGCTTTCTTTTTTTAACTGAAAACAGGAGTTTAAACAAAAGTTATGACATTTTACAGGATTAAAACCAGCATATGTTTGATATTCTGGGAGATACATGCCGACTTCATGACTGTATGCTAAATATGAAGCTATTGCAGACTAGCACAGACTTGGCACAAAGAGTGGAAACAGGGTAACAGCTGGCCTGGCTATTTCCAGGTAATGAAACCTGATTACCAACACCACAAAAGTTCACTAATTAAAACTGTATATCTCGTTAAAAAGAAAGTGTGTAAAACTGACAAATCGCCTCTTTCCAGGGTTTGATCTACAGCAGCACTTCCCAACTAGGATCATCTTTCAAAAAAATGAGTGCAACAACTTTTCAAAAGACGAATTGAGTATGACATTCAGCCTCAAATACGTTTCATGATAACTGTATTCATAACAGATCTTAAAACGTGTTAACTTGTAGGATCGATTTAAATCCACAAAACATGAGAACAGTGTGAAGTGTGAGTATTTCCAAAAAGGAAAAAAAAAAAACACACACACACACACAATCTGCAAATACAATATGGGTTCCTTTAGAGTAATTTATCTTATTTATTTATTATTTTTTATTTTATTTATTTATTTTTATTTCGAACATGTGAAAGAAATAACATAAATAGAAATAATGTAAAGAAAAGGAAAAACAAAAACACACAAACAACAAATAAGAATAATAACAAAATCAGAGTAACATTTTTTTTTTGTTTTTTTTTTGTTTTTACCAGTAATAAAACACAAAATATTTAAACATTTTAACATGTCCGAAAAGGAGTAGTAAGAAGAATAACTTATTTAATACTACCCCTTCTCCATTTTCAAACTTTATCACATTGAAATCCTTTTTAATCTATTTCATAATATATAGTTAGACATTTGCCTAGACACTTTTCCTTCTTTTTTTTTAAGTACATCTTTATAATCAGTGATTATGGCTTCCTTCTTCCTCTCTGTACTTTATTAAAATTCCTTCTTTATACATCTTTTTAAACTGAATCAGACTTGTACATTGCCTGAATCAGACTTGTACATTGCCTCACCCTTTCACTACCAACACTACTCCTGCCTGGAAAAAAGCAAGGCATCGATCTAACAGACAATTGTACACCTTGTGTGCGCCGTTATATTTGAGGCACAACAATCTCAAAATGACTACTCCCTTCTGGTCCCCACACACACACACACACACACACACACACACACACACACACACACACACACACACACACACACACACACACACACACACACACACACACACACACACACACACACACACACACACACACACACACACACACACACACACACACACACACACACAATAAATAGTATTATATAGGGTCTGCCACAGATTGCTACTCACTATGAGAATTTATGGTGGAGTTGCAATGAGATCTGTGGCTCATTTGTGTCCTTTTCCTCCCTGTTGCTGCCTCTTAGGACACGCCATGCCATTCCCCAGCAGATATCCAGCTCAGTGGCATACTTCTGGCACCACTTACATTACTTACATTAATGACCTTTCCCCAACTTGAATAATGAGCCCCCTCATGAACACCTCACTGTCCAAACATTATCCAGTCAAAGAGGAGCTAGTGGCCAAGTGAGACACAGCCTAATGAATACGAATAGACTTCAAGATTGTCTGCAGTCAAACAGAGATGCATCATCATCCTAGATGATGGAGCCATGCAAAGCAGCACTGGGTCAGTAATGTAATGCGACTGACCTGCCAAAGTGTCCTTTAAGTTCATTATGCCACGAGTGAAATTCGGAAAGTCTTTAAATATTAGGCCAGCCAGAGAATCACTCAAAACAAACTTGAAATGCAATGCCTACCTCAGACTATTGACCTGCTGGCAGCAGTAAAACATTACCGATTTGTACGAGGGCAAATTTTACACCCACGAGAAAAAAAGAAGAAGATGGAAGATCAATAATATGTACTGGAGCAAGCTGTGTCAGCTAGGCTCTAGTTGAAATAAATGTATTTGACAGGGGTTAAAGAGCTGCATCAAATCTGGGTCATCGGTCAATTGGGGAAAAAAATCCAACAAGGAATTTAATTTTAGGCAGATTGAGTTACATGGTCAAATTTCATTATTAGGAATGACATACACATAACAAATAACATGACACAATTAAATCCAAAAGATACTCAGTTCCCAATCAGTGGGGCATTAGTGCTTGAAAAATTACTTTAGTAATTAAAAAAACAATTGCAGATAAATGTCATGGGGACTTATCACTGCAGCTTTATTAGGGACATGTAGGCCCTCCCAAGAAAGATAATTTGATCACTGCCTTGTGGTTGTATGTGGTCCATTAAGTCCATAATGCTTCTGGCCACAGCTGTTACCATGGAGGCAAACATATTTCAACTCCATCAAGTTGGCAAAGCCCGCTGGAAGATGACATATATTTGTCTATATTGCTTTAAAATTCTTACTTTTCTACAAAAAAAGGCCAATTCCTACTTTGTGTTGAGGAAACACAATAATGAGGACACTATATAGGGTCAGGGGTTTTAAAGCCAGGGCAACAATAGGAAGTGACTTTACAAAATAATACTGCATTTCTTCCTAGTCAATAGTCATATGCACAGTTCCTCATAGAAGGGAAAAAGGATGTGTGTGTGTATTCATGCGTGCATGCCTGTGTGTGCCCTATTATTGTTGACTTAAAATTAACTGGCCGGCCTTTGCAAGCTCTAGTCAGCACACTCAGCAAGGATCTTACGGCTGGGTCACCTATTGGGGTTAAAGTGGCCTTTCATAATTCATTGCCAACAACAGCACAGCACGAAGTCAGGGGGGCAGGGGTCATCTCCCATGATGCACCAGGCAACCAAGCCATTCTGTCCACAAACACAAGATTGACAGTTGAATAGTCACAATTCAGTACTCTCAATGGGTTCCCTTTATCCACTTGCAATGTGGAGGCTGCTGTGCTACAGGTGCTGCCAGACAGCGTAGATATGCAGCAGCATGGTCAATGGGACAATCTATTCATCACATGTTAAGACACATGGTGAGTTTTTAGAGCTGCCAGGGGTGGATGTATTGAGATCTGGTCCCTGTGGTGACTGATGACCTTTTGGCTGTATCTGGTTGTTAATCCACATTGATACTTAGTGGAGAGGAGTACGAAGCCATGAGAGGAGCAAATCTGGGGGTTCACCAATATCTGCGTCCCCCACCGTAATCCCTGCACAGATGAGCTATGACTGCCTGTCTTGTCTCATATGATACCACAGACAAAGGCTTATTTTAAAAAGGGGCTTTAATTTTCCATGTTGATATGGTAATTGCATTACTTCCTATTTCAGATGTCAAAGAGTTTCTAGCTTTCAGGAGGATGTACTACAGCTGTGGGTATGTGACCGGTAGCAGGGGAAATAAAAGAAAATGACTGCAGTCAATAATTAAGACTTTTTATGAAAAAAAAAATATGTTGTGGAAGTTAAATGTGAGAATGTGATGTTAACTCCTATGGACGTAAAATGCATCAAGTTGAAGTTCAAGCTTTATGATATGCACATCGACACGCAGTCACAACGCGATGAAATGTTGTGGACAAGAAAAACTAGCCTTTACTTCCTCTTCTTTGTAGACCTCCAGTACGTCCAAGAAACAGACATTCCACCATCTTGTTGTCTCGATAACAGTGATAGTCACAAGAGTGTATATCGACCAAAATGGACAAAAGCTCTGTCTCAAGTAGAAGTTCAGATCAGAACCATCTACCCGTGTTTGCTTGTCAGCTTTATGCTACCAACTTGTATAGGAAAGCACTTACTGGGTAGTAAATTGACATTCTCTTCCTGTTGGCATTGGCTGCTTCTTTCAGTTCATCTTTGAGCCAACATCACTGCCGGCCAGCTGACAGCAGTAGCCAGCTGCCAGCCAGCTGCTGGCCGATTGCTTGCAACACTCTGCTGGCTTGTTGATGCGAGGGCCGGCGTGTGCGGCTGTGTTGATGAAAATGGGGGATTAATACAGCCGATGCCAACAGGAATAGGTAAGTGCAGTGGAGTACCACTGCAAGTGTCTCTCTAGCCAATCAGCCATGTTTCCCCATACATAGATTACAGTTTCCTCTTTTCAAACGCCTGCTTCAAAGTGCGGTAGAAACAGAAGTGATTGAAAAACCTTGAATGGTGCATATGTGACTGTATAGAGTGCAAAAAATGACTTCCCTAATCGCTAATGTGACTTAGCTTGTGAACACACCCTCACCTCTTCCCATTACATTTGTTAAAAAGAACCCCGGCTATGAAGACTTGTAGGCCCCAATACGCCACAATTGTTCTCTTGTACTAAAATATGTTGTTAGAAGCACACAAAATGTTGCCATTGCTTTAAAAATATATAATATTTAGTACATATTTTGACCTACGTAGGACGCCATGTTTTCCGCGCGCAATGCACTCGGGGGGCGATGACGTAGAATGGTTGCACTCGGTAGAATAGCTATTGACGCTAGTGTTTGTTTACGTGCATTTGTTAAGTAATTTCAAGTAAAATGCCACATTGTACTGCTTTTGGATGCGATTTCCAGTCAAAAGGCAACAAGGGGAGTGATGTGAGTTAACACTGCTGTCCTACTGACAAGAAGAGGAGAAAGGAGTGGGAAGATGCCTGTGGATGGACACAACTTCCCAAAGATCCGCGGCTGTGTTCTCGACATTTTTCTCCTGATGCATTTGAGGCTTTTAGTCGACCACAACTGCTGAAAGAGCTCACCGGAGCGGCTGGGTATAAACGAAGACTAAAATCAAATGCTTTTCCGACAATTTTCCCACATAAGGAGCCTAAACGCCCTCGGGGAGCGAGTGAAATGCGCGTTAAACATTGATAAGTACCGCTCCGCCGTAAAGCGGTACAAAGCGATAAACAAAAACTATCTTCTACAGAGACTCGCAAAGTAAACACATGGCGTGTTATGGATGACTACCGGAGTTAGCGTGCTCGTGGGACTAAACGAAGTGGCTACGTTTGTTCGTTGGACTCTTACCTTTCTCTGGATATCGGGATTAGCATGCTACATGTTGTTTTTGGACTTCCAGACAGCTCAAAAAGGTAGGGAACGCTGTGTTTGCTTTTGATGTGTCTCCGTGACCCTAAAACGGCTTGCTTTGTTCAATTCACGGGATTCTCAGCTTTCAAATGATGAATAATATGACGCAGACTCATTGAAAATAATATGCGATTAAACGGAATGAATGCGAAACTAGTGCAAAACGGCCCGCGGACGGCCCGTGGCCATGCCAAGTTTGATCACACAATAGCTTACCGTGAACATCTGTTGACAAAAATTGGAGCTCTTGACAACAAACACTCTGTTGAGACGCAGTTGCCGCACATACACCACCGGTTTTGTCCCACTCTCGCCTCATCCCGTCTTTCTTGCTCTTCATTTTGATGCTCGTTTTGTGAAATATTGTCAGTGCTGTCCTCCTCATTCATGTTTCGCTCGGGTTCAAATTGAAAAGGCTGAACAGATGACATGTTTATGTCGCTGAACAGTCACAAAAGGGTCCCGAAGCCGGCTAGTGCAACCATTTGACGTCACTACCCAGTGTGACGTCAAAGTGCATTGCGATGTAAACAACAATGGCGACCTACGAGTTAAACTATTTTTACAAATTTTATAAAAATGAAGACATCAAGAAGGTTTTTTATATCACATTATTATCACTGATACTAACATTTATCTTTTAAGAACTACATGTCTTCATAGCCGGGGTTCCTTTTAAGCCAAGATGATGCCACTGTGAAACAACTCTGTAGAGGAGCTTTCATTTAGCCTGCCTCATTTAGCCTGGCTGGGAACAGACAGCTGCTTACTCTCCCTCAGCCCAGGGATCTCTCGCTCTCCTTCTCATTGACACATATCAGTTTGCAGCAGATTTTGACTGGAAATACATGCAGTGCGCCAAGTTGTCCGCTCCTCTCTTCGTGGTGCTACGGTTGTGCCATGTATTTCTCAAGTCTCAAGCAATAGACTTTGACTCAATTTAGATTGTGGGTGATAGAGACCAAGCTGCAGGTATAAAGGAATAATGATATCAAATGAGGAAGTTGTCATCTATAGACACCTGTATTATAATGAGACATGAGTGTTAAATGAATGAGGAGTGGCAGGGACAGAGAACTGTAAAAGTAGCTATTGTTCCCCTCATTTGTGTGACATTCATTGTCCACTGGGGCATCAATCCCACTGCAGTCTGACTCATTATGGCTGTGATAGAACAGAACCTCAGCCTAGATGTGTAGAAGACCTGTAATTTATATGTATATGCAGGAGTCAAAATATTCAGGTAAAATGTACAAGAGGCACTGGCTTTCCTAAAGGGAAATATTTTCGCTTGTGCTGGATGAGGTCAGTTGGATTGGAAATCCATTATGGTGTACTTGTTTTTCGGCTGCATTTCTAGAGCAGATGCCAGCTGTGTCTCACTCAGAATCCTCACAGCTGTGTCAACTGTGTGCACATTAAATCTGAATGAGGTAGCATTGAAGGTAGAGATAAACACATGACGGAGGCTGAGGCCGATAGATGGAGCAGAAATTTAGAAGCGGCAAAGGGCCGTGCACCTATGAATTAAACCGCGAAAAAACGCATTCACAAAACAAGTGAACAGCAGCAATACTGCGTCATGATCTGTGAACATTCCAGCACAGCCTCCGTGGGACGGCGTTAAAGGGCCTTTTGTCCAGTTAGTTACCTCATCAGCACTCATGGCTCACATGGCACCTCGGACACATCAACATGTACTGAGGGGTGAAGGACACCAGGGTGCGTGCATGATTTGTGTGATTTTATGCATGTTAAAATAAAAGTACCAACCATTTCTAGCAAGATCTTGACACAGGAGGTGTGACCCTCATAAATGGCAGACATCAGTGGAGTGAGCCCGTGTTTGTCTGGAGCCTGTGGGGGGAGCAGGTGGGAAACAATTTATTTCATTTATATTAAAGCTTCATGTATGAGCAGATCATAGGCACAACCCCAATCCTCACACAACAGGGTACATATCTCTCTTTTTCTAAAATATAACTTAGAAAAGGGACTCCTGTGAGAGAGGTTTTACTTCTCCTGTATATCCAGAAATAAAAAGCACACTGCACGTTAACACTATATCTATCTTCCATGTTTCAGAAGCTGAGCTGGTTATCAAGAGAAATAGAGAACTGCACAAACACTTTTTTGGGGCTTGGGAGGCAAGGCAAAGACTTTGTTGATAGAACTTTAAATCCGTGTGTCTTTGAAGGCCAGACCAGTGGAAGGTAAGATGCTGAGCTAATGTGGGTGCCTTGGACATCAGGATGCACCCTTGAAGCTCTCCAGTACAGAGCATTATTGATCACCAAATAACAGACAACCATCTGGGTTTTGTTATTTGTTGTGTAAATTATTTATCCAGAGTTGTTTCCTGCTAGAAGTGCACTGAAAGGTCATGCTGCTTTGCACAATTCTACTGGTTACTGAACAAGCATACAAGACCTTAAGAAAAAGCTACAATTTTCAAAAGAGTCCTATCCAAATTATAGCTGTCAATAGTGTTGGATGGGTAAGAGCCCTTTTAGTTGGTACAGATCAATCTACTATTACAACATGAGAAGAGGCTATTGAACCCCAGGGGGCCTATCAAGCGAAATGTGAGGTCTGGCAAACCTAGGCAATTGTTGAGTGAGAGAATGGACAGTGGCTGAAATAACAAATGATAAACTGGTTTTAAAAGCCAGACTACTTTCAGCCTTGTGTGAAACTGCTTGATGTGGCATGAGCGTTATCAGTTTGTTTGAACTAGACTATAAAGGGAAGCAGGCATGGGCACTTTCACTTTTCGTAGCAACTGGTACCATGGACAGTATGCAAATTAGTACAAAAATAATGTGATGGGAACCGACTGTGGTGACACTTACATTAATATCTGCTCCCTTAGAAATAAGGTACTTCACCACATCTGTCTGACCAAAGTCTGAAGCATAGTGAAGAGGCGTCCTGCCTTCCAGGGACTGGTTTACATCTTCGGCCTAGGAAAAATAAAGACAACACATTAACAGGGCGGAAATGGATAAACTCAGTGTTGTTACAAGCCAATAATACAGGTATATTGAGGATCCCTCTAAATAAAATTAAAAAAATTAAAAAAATTAAGGGGACGCTCACCACTGATACAAGTTCACCTGAAATTCAGAGAAACAATTACAGGCACCATCCTCGGACCTTCCCTTCCCTGCTGTGGTGATGATACACCTTGGACTTTCAGCCATGGAGCCAAGAGTAAAGACAGACACGCTCATCACCCATCCTTGTTCCCTTATCAATACTAACCATACACACAGCTTAGTGTGTGCCTGTGGCCCTCCAGTGACAATACCTAATGGGAGCTGTGGCTGTCAGTTCCAACTTTTTTCAGAACTGCACTTTGAATATTTGTCTGAATAAAGATGGAGTCAAGTCAAGGTAAAAGGCATAAATTGGCTCAGAAAATGGGCCTCCGTAAATATAGGGGTAGAATTTGCTGTTTAGGTAGCTATATTTTGTTACAGAAGACTCATGTGAACACCTGATCTGGGGATGGCAGAGCTAGCTCGGTTATCTGGTTCCCTTGGGGCGACAACAAGCAAATCTAATAAAGCCGAGATGCCAATCGAAGGAGGGGATAGGAAAATATCACAACTGGAAGATACTGTATTAATATTACATTGACAGATTAGACATCATCTGTAAGTCTGGATGTCACAATATAATTTTGCAATTTAAATATCTCTCTTCCCTGGTCCCAATTCCTAGATTTCAGTGAAATATTTAAAACGTCTAAAATTAGCTAATGTTGGCTGAATGATTAACTGAATTCCTCTACCTGCTGCAGTACTATCAACAGGACATTTTCAAAGCAGGCATTTGGACTTGTGCTGGCAGGAAAATGCACAGGTGTTGCTAATATCATTAATTGTGACCACATTCCAGTAACCTGTGAAAATGATTGGGCACTGATTATGGATGCTGGCTAATATCAAAAGCTACTGGACACAAAAATGGAACTGGAAAATTATTGTTATTATTTACACCCATGCTTTGTGGGGTTTTTCCCTCAATGTCACAGGATGCTTCCTTGGTAGGAGCACACATGCATCGTTGAAAAATTGCTCAAGAAGGACCCAATCCCAAGGATCCTCGACATCCGAACAGTCTTTTACTAGGATTCGATGATGAAGCATCCTTGAAATTCTGCCCTTTCACATTGAGAAACACCAACTCCGACTAGACAAAATGTATATGAGAAAAACCAACTGTTATTATCAAAACATAACTTGGGAAATAAAAAAAAATAAAAAATGCAAACAATAGCTTACAAAGTTCAATTACAAAATTACTCTGTTGCATCTTATTTCCGTTTCCTCTTTTATGTGTTTGAATTAATGTGATGACCAATTGCACACGTTTAGGTTTGTAATTGTGACCACTGACCACCGATTAATTCACCAACAATATCATCATCCGCTGCAGCACTGTCTGCCTCTGATAACCACATGCTCATTCACCTTCATCACAAACACAGATGTGTAACGGGAGAGCGAATATCCACAAAAACACAACTCCACTTACATTGACCCAACATCTTGGGACTTAATAACAACGAAAATATGAATGATTGGAGCATACTGAGCATGTAAGTGGAGAAATTGATTGTACTGCAAGAGCGGTTTAAAAATGTGATACCATGTTTTCTGGTAAATCAATAAACAAAGAGTCTATAACATAACCATACAGTAAGAATTTTGGTGCAGAATGATCAGATTTAAAATAGTAAAATAGTATGGGCTTTTTTTTTTAACCATTTAGACAATGTAAATGTGTATCATGATAGCTCAATATATGATTTCATCCCAATATGACCCCACTGAAAGACAATTACCACATTAAATTATTGCCCAGTCCCAACAGTATGGTTATTTATGAAGCATTAGATTTACTATCCAATTTGCAAGGACATCTAAGTCAAGTCGACATGACAATAAATTGCTTCCTCAAATAACTTTTCTACAGAAGAAGCAATGGACACTTTAAGCTCTATCGTTAAATAAGTGTGGCCAAACTGATTTTTCTTGCAGTTTCTTCCAAAAAATAGTATGCTGGCTCGTGTGGAGGGTGTTGCCGGATTTGCTGCAGCCCAGTCTCTTTGGCTAACGTAACAGGTGATACTCCCACCAACGTTAGCTACACACTGCTGGAGCATGGGCCCGTGTGGTGCTTAACTTGCTAGCAATTGGCTAAAGCTACGCTGATCCCGAGGCGCCTTTCGACCGACAATAATGCACATTGTCCAAAAACGCATGCGTTGTCAACAACTATTGTCGTCGTTTCAGTGACAGAACAATGTAACGCTACACAACAG
Organism: Eutrigla gurnardus; assembly: GCF_963514095.1. NCBI lineage: Eukaryota > Metazoa > Chordata > Actinopteri > Perciformes > Triglidae > Eutrigla > Eutrigla gurnardus. The sequence continues at coordinate 8,407,730 of NC_139932.1, read as the reverse complement.
TAACGGTTAGCCGTCTATCCACAATGTGTACCATCACGTAACGTTACCAGCTGATGTTATTGGCGTGCTTGCCAACAGGTTGACTTCTGCGGAAAGTGGCAACGATATCGTTTGTGGTTAAACATTGAACCCGAGGACTACCGGTATACGGAGCCGAGACAGTTCGCAATACACTGACCCATTGTTGTCTAACCTTATTCCCCAGGCGAGTGTCGCTAACGATGCTAACTTGGCATCAAGCGGTGTATGTTACGTTAAGTATACGCGAAGGTTTTAAGCCGACCCTGGCATGTTTCAACACGAATATAAGCTCAATAAAAGCTCTACAAACAAGAAATAACGTTACAATTGCACACACCAAGTCCAGTATCTTTCCTATGTTATATTACCCAACTTTACATTGCCCAACTCAAGCAACCGTAAGCTAGCTAGCTGGCGAGCTAGCCAGAAAGCTAACTGACGTTCGTTAACGTAGCTAAGTAGCCATTTGACAGAAATTGTTGTACACGCCTCACTGAAAAAACAGTCAAATGCTTTGTCTTACCGTTACCAGTTTGGCCTCGACGTCTTCCATGTCCCCGATCTTTATTGCCCATATCAAATCTCCCATCTTCCCGTGTGTGCTCCGGTGTTGCTCCTTCTCTGCTGCAGGCAGTTGTCAAGTTGAATGCTAGTGCGTTAAAAGTTAGCTAGCTATGAGCTGAAAACACTCCCTGTCGTCGCGTTGAGTACAACTCGACTGAATAAAATGTCGTTTCGATGCTTAATAACGCTATTTTTGTTGAATTAGACGCGACCCGCCGAGGAATGGCAGGTATAAAAAAGCTCAAAAGAAGTTCTCAAAGGCAAACTAGCTGAGGGGGGATCCGCCTTTCTGCATGCCAGAAGTGTTTCCGATGCAGTTACCCGGAAGTGAGTCATCGTTATGACGTCCAACGGGTTGACTCATGTTTTGACAAATTATTACTGCAAAGTACATGCGACTATATTTAATGCATTGCGTATAATTCATGATGAATATATGCATTCTTTCTATTCTTAACACACATGCATTTAATGATTTAGGACGAATTACATGCTACCAGTTTCGATCAACTAACGGGGAAATTCCTCAATAAATACTATCAAATTCAAAATGTGTTGACATTATTTAAAGACACTGTATTGCTGGCACATCTTTTTTTGTGTGATGACAACATAATCTTAAATTCCGTATGGTTACAAAAGGCAAATGCAAACCATATTGACCCCAGAAGTGTTTTTATATGCCATTTCACAACAGTAACACTCAAGACTGAAGAATATAGGTAACAGTGTTTTTGTCATATTATACTGTTTCCATTAAAAACCCCAGCACAAAGAAAACAATAGATTGAAAATACTCATTAGAAGAAAAATATAGACCAGAGACACATATGAATATTATTATTCAATAAGTATAACATAAAACAAATATAAAAACAGACAATTCAACATTTAGTGGAGTTGTAATCCATTATAGACTCTTGATTAGTTTCTTTTAAAATAACAAATTTTAAAGTTGTATTGCTGTCATTTGAATGCTAAATGAGCACAACAACTGAGATAATTGTGAAGTCTATTGGTGATGAGTTCATGCTTGGGAGTTGCAGGTGCAGCCTGAACTGCTACAACATGCTTGAAGAAGACACTGAACGTCTTTATCTGCTGAAGCTGAACCTGAAACCTGACCTCCCGGCATAGACGGGAGCCGGCCTCAAAGAGCCCGTGGGCCTTATGACTGATGATGTTTTAGTGGAGCACCTTGTGCATCATTATTGATGCACTCGGGGGAACCGACGCATTAATGCTGCACCTGTCGGATGCAATCTGCGCTTTCAGGGCCATCTCCATTCTCATACATTTGAAGAACTGTTCAATCAGTGCCTGATAAGAGGACCACCTGCAGAAAGACAACATGACAAGAGGGGGAGGACGGGAAAAAATAATTGTTTTACCTTGAAAGGAAAAGGATCAAGGGCAAACAACTGCCTTTTTGCCATAACGTTGCCACTAGAACTCCCACGTCTGCTCCCTCCCTCCATGTCTTATCCCCCCTCCCTACTGTATACATCCTTCCTTCAGCCTCCCCTTGTGGAAATGTTGTCACACTATCAGTGCATGAAATCAGCAGCCCCTTTGGAAAAAACAATCTGTGCAGAGGATGAAGAGGACAATAAAAGACACTACTGAAAAAATTCAATATGGCAGTATGATGAGAGTTCTGCTAATGAGATTCATCCTCCCGTCCTCCTCATCCTCCTCCTGGTATAGCTCTACTTTACAAAATCCCTCCCCTAGTCACCTGTCTCTCTCTCTCTCTCACACACACACACACACACACACACACACACATAACAGGCCGAGCAGCTGATACACAGGTATTAAAACTGCTTTATGTGATAATAATAAACTGTCCTACAAGTGTACGTGTCAGAGTTTACGCCCAAAAGGTAATAAGGACACAGACAGTTACTGCAGGTTTCTCCTGCTTGTTATGCTAATGTGACATATATGACTGGAATGAGTCCCAGAACGGGTAATCACAAGTTCACATGTGGCTTCAATCGATTGCGGTCCAACTAGTCATGGCTGCCATAACGATGTCTGCATACTAATGTCGTTCAGGCATGTTCGGAGTTGGTATTTCATAACCTATTCTCAAACCAGTTTTCATCAGCAAATGAATAGGAGGATGTAAATTTCATCACATACAGTGGAGGTTTAAAAATACACATTTGAAGAATAACTAGCACACGTGACTGTGAGCCAAAGGAAGGAATGTGAGTGAACAGCACAATGTTTTTTTTTTTTTACATGTATGGATGCCAGGGAGAAAGGTTTCTCCCTGACAGAAATAAAAGAAATGAAGTAATTCCATCCATCGGCATGACAGCAGGGCATCTCCATTTTTCAGTCTATTAGCGGAGCTCAGGCAGCAGAACGGCACGATGCAATTTCTGGACTTTTTAATGGTTTAATACTCATAGTGTACGTCCATGTAACTACCAGAACAATCAGTACTATGAAAGTATAAGAATGCAGTAAGTAGATATTATTGTATTAAATCAAATCCAGCCGTTTTAAAAGGACTGAGACAGTCTGTTCTCCTCAGTGAGAGGATATAATTTAGGCTGAAGATGAATGGCACATTTTGGGTTATTAAATGTGAATTAATGAGAAATACTCAGAATTGAATGGCTTCCAAAAAAGAGGATTCCAAGCAAATAAAAAAAAATATATATTTTGAGATAATGCTACTTTGCTACTTGACTTACCTCGCTTTTCTTCTGAGGGCAATGTTGTTTTTGCTCTGCCATATTAAACAGTTGTTTTTACTAATTACTTTGCAGATGGACATCTCACATGTGAAACACCCAATGTGTTCATAAAACTGGATGGGTTATTAATCCCCTTCAGGGATTAATAAAGTTGGGGTTATTTGTGTTATATGACCAGCTGAACAAAGTCATCAGATCAGCTACAAAATTAAAATGCTGCTTAGAGAAAAAGGCTATGATCATGTAGGATCAAATTTGTATTGCTCGAGGTGCAGATGATAACATCTCTGCTAATGAACAAATAATAATATACCAATGTTACATAAAGCACTATTCCTCAAGTCTTTATAAATACATTTTTTTGACCATTGGTGGCAGCACAACAGGCTGTAAGCACAACATTGACATACTATCACAAGACATGGACATTCATGCCATTCATTTACAATACGTTTCATGTGGTTGTATGTGTGATGAATAAGTCCAATATTTACTTTCCTTTTATCTCCGTGTTGCTTTTCACCAACATGGTGGAAATACCTCTTTAGATATTATATAAACTGTATTCATCTGCTCATGGTGCTGGAGAGGTAGCGGCATTTTTTTTCAGATGTTTTTTTTTTTTTTTTTTCTGAAATCAAACTGTCTGTTGCTGCTAGCAACAAGGTTGTTGAGAGCAGCGGAACTTGAAAGTAAAGTCATAAACAGTTAAGTTGCATAGAACAAAATGATGAGATGAAAGGCACTAAAATGCTTCAAAAAGTTGAAGGGAAATGCAAAACTTTTTTACAAATCTCTGTGGCTTTGTCACTATAATATTAGTGAATTATATTAGACCATCAGTGAGAAGATTGGCTATTTGTTAATAGTTATTCTTCATGCTTGTTAACCAGAACCATGACTGCATTGCAGAGACTGTTGGAAAATTAGAGGTTTTTCCTAAAGGGACTCAATAACACTACCCTTTTGTCCACAGGGACCATCAACATGCATTTTTACCCTTTTTACTACTGCCCACTGCAGACTAATACCACTTCCACAACTTGACTGTCAGTTTCTCCTCCTGTTATTGGTGTTCTGTAAGCACAAGGCTGGAACATTGAACCTTTGTTCACATTTTAACCCCTAAGGCGGTCCGTACCTTCATTAACGTCAACAGTACGTGTTGTGAAATGAAAGAGGAGATCTGAAGAATGTCGATATGCCAAATACATGAGAAATCTGCAGGAAATACCCACATGGGACTGGCTTTAAACTGTTGCTTTTGTTCTTCAGGGGTGGTGCCTACACAATTTACATTAGCTAATGATAAACTACAGAAGATTGGATGTTCTGCACATGTTTGTGAAACAAAACGATCATATCTCCACCCCCTTTTGATCCGCAGTCTCCCCGTTTGTGGTATTTCTCAAGACCATCCTCATCAAGTTGATTAGTGTACTGAAGGGTAATCCATCCTTACTAAATTGGTTTAATCCATCTATCTCAGTTGTACATGGCGTTGTCTTTGTCACGGCTAAATGTAATGTGATTAGTGAGGCCTGCGAGTGTCGCAGGCACCCAAGGTATCCTGACTCAACAGCCTCGGCATGATCCAGGGGGCGCAAGCGTGAGATTGGCCTAAATGTCAGATATTTTTTGCCAATAGGAAGCCGTCTGCTTCAAGATTGTCAGCACATAGAGACATACAGTACACTGTAATGTTTGTCAGAAAAAACATTTTCCTCAAAAGACATGACAACAAAAGACAACATTGTGATTCTCTTCTTGAAATACTTTATTTAGTCATTTTGATTTTTCTTTTAAAACGTCTTACATTTATTTTAAAAAGAGACAAAGTCGCATAAGAATGTGCCAATCAAGGTGAAAGTTGAGTTTCAGTTAAATGAAAGAAAGTAAAAGTTTAAAAGCAGTGTTTGTGCCAGGACCTGGGAAGTCTGTGAAACAAAAAAGAAGTAGCTTGAAACCAAATCACATTTGAAAAAAAAAAAAAAAAAACACTGACAAAAATCTCTTAAAGAATACATAAGTTCTGCAGCCGACATGACTAAATAAGAGCTGGCCATAATAACCACTATCGCTGCGTTGTTAAAGTCCCAGAACAAAAACGCCATCCTATCTAGCAAGCTGCACATCTGCTGGTTTACTAGGAAACACAAAACAAAGATTCTGCTGTGATGTCATTAAAATAAATGGACAAAAGGACACAAGCAATGATGCCAACCTGTAAAAAGACTGTAGTCATGGTTTGTTAGGTCTGTCAAGCAAACAACTTTTAAAATGCTTTTTTTAAATGAAAGGACTCAACATAATATCAACTAGGCATACATTTCTGATTCACCAAGACAGTGGCGACAGGAGGAGAATCTCAATGCTGATTGTTAAAATTTGGTTTGCATTACAAACAGCATTATAGATGACACTGCGAGCACCCAGGGGAATGTTCTCAGTATATGGGCATTTTCTGTTTCAGAACTGACAAAAGTACAATAGAATAAAGCTCGTGTAACAAAAAAAAGAGAAGAAAACAAACATTCTGTGAGTCCAAAAAATCCCATTCATTGTCTGTGGAGCAGCTCCAAACAATACATCACATGTTTGAGACCATCTGCTCTGTTTTCTGGTTTAGAGAGAAAAGCTCACGTTCACAAATACTACTCAACCTTTGCAAGGTCATGGGGATAATATATTGGATTATATATTTTGGTGTTCCCCTATGAAACAAAACTTTCAAACGTACACATAAAAAACCCATCAACAACTATGCAATACAATATCAATAATCTCCGAGCTGTAAATACCGACATATTGATTTGGAAAGTCGTGGTTCTCTCTTCAGAAAGAAAGGCTCTGCTTAATGTTCCACCATATTCCGAGCCAATCGCTGACCCTGTCACCACCACCTTTGGTGGGTGAAGGTGTGTGTGAATGGATGGATGGATGATAATGACACATTTAAAAGCGCTTTGTTCACTACGGTAGAAATGCAGTCCATTAGCTGTTTGGCGGTATGTTTTGTGCGTCTACTGTGGCTGGAAACAAGATGAACGAGAGACTGATTGAAGATGCTGATAATTCTTTGTGGCTTCATCGCTACGTCTGACCCCTTTCACACTTCACATGGTAATTGAATCTATTGTTGAAAATGATTAGTGCAACTTGAAATGGGTGCTTAAAAGCAATAGGCCTCATTCATCAATATCTTCCCAAGTTTATTCTTCAATTTGTTCTGAAGAAAGGTCCCAAGAAAATGTCTACGTCGGATTCATAAAACCATTTTTCAGCTGTTTTTATTGAGACCATCTCCGGTTTATAAAGCAGCTCATCACCTGCTGTGTCCAAACACATCCAGGGTCTTTTCAAGATGCCCATTGTGCTCTTGATGGTGGAGCGAGTACGCCCATACCGCTGATTGAACGAGGTGAGTATGAGGTTCGGTGAGTGTCATCAACCAGGGGGCCAGATCCTTCATCTCCCAATAAAATAAGTCATTATAGGAATAGAGCCCAGTGTTGCTGGAATTTATAATGAAATCCTCAAAGATGCGTCTATGAGCCATGCGTCTCCAGCAGCTCCTTGGTTGAGACGCAAACCCACAGTAATTTAACCATTTAGTAATATACAGGAATTAATGTGTTAGTGTAATGTTTTTAAAGACCATAATGCTTTGTAATATAATGACAATAATAATTGAACAAGATTAATTATGATACAAATATTATTGCAAGCTAAATCCTACAGTATTATACAACTGTTGAGTTGAAGAAAATGCAATAACCAATTATTTTGCATACACATGTCAGCACTCAAATGTGCTAAGTGTGCTCTAAAGTGTGCGTAGACTTTGTTCTTACCTAATAACAAATCCCAAATAAGAAATTATTAGTGAATGTCGGAATCTTTGTAACTGCGTAAGTGGGGTTTCAGAACAAAATGGTTGGTGAAGGAGGCCCATTGTAATAAAATGTAATAGTAACCATTAAAAAAGCATTTGAATGAGATTTGAATGAGATTTTGTGCTGTTTTGCTTCCATAACATCTTTTTTTCAGATCGATGTAAGAAACCATCAAAGTACACATTTAAACTTTTAAATTAAATATACATTGTTTATTTGTATCTGTAGATTTGTCCTAAATTCACCAAAAGTTAGCATTATATAATGCTTAAATTTCACATATTGATTAATATTTAAATTATTTAAAAAAAATCCCCCGTTTATTCCTCTGTAGTATCTTGCAAAATGTATGGAATTTCCCAATCTATATCTTAAAAGGCCGTTTTCTCCCAAATATGTAATTCCTCAGACTCTGAGCCAAACACCAAACGTTCCACTTTCATTCTTATCTATATTCTGAAGGTTTTTACAGAGGGTTCTGTTCATATATTATTCAAAGTCTGATTATAAAACATTTAACCCCAAAGAACATGGTGCTTTGTGGGCTATACTTTCAGATTTATGGAGTGATAAAAAGAGATATCCAAAATGTTTCACCCGCAGGCAACTTGTTGCTAATATCTGTGTTGCATGCAAAAGCACCGCTGCCTCGTTCTAGGTGAGAGCAATTTCCGTAACTCCCAGGAACACGACGCCCATGATTGATTTAAAGCTCCAACCTCTCGATCACAGCTGGCCTGTTGTACTCAGATATTGCACACGGAGCAAATTGAGAAGGTACGAAGACAGAGAGGGCGAGCGGCATCTGCTTTTTCCGACTTCACTATTTGAAAACTTTTGACTCTTATTTCATGAATAAAAATAATGCCGTTTGGAAAAGTAATAAAAAACTGCAGAGGAGCATGTTTTGTTTTTAGGGCAGAGGAAAACATTAGTAGTAAATCATTTCCCATCCAATAGACCCATAAGCTTCAGAGCTTAATCCTGAACACCTGTGGAAACCCTTTGCACATTATCGCCAACGCTCTCGCACAGTGCTGCTGCCGATTCTCTGAAAAAGGCTGCCTCAGAAAATAAACACACATGCTATGATTGAATGATCTTAAAAGTGGACCCGAGGCTTTTAAGGATTGAAAGCCCTCCGGGTCTTTAATGTCAACAAACGGACGCCAATAACCTGTTTGGCCGGCATGTGTGCTGATCTATCTGGTCTTTTTTAACAAAAAAAAAAGTGGTCCATGGCCTCTGTGGGCAAACGTGTGCCGCTTCCCCTGACTCCACACGCTGCCTCCCTCTAGAGGTCAGGCCATAGATACTCTTTCCATAATGGGAAGAGTGGGCAGGAGGAAATAAGCAAGGCACAGGACAGGACCTGTCTTCAAGCGGAGGCACACTGACATTAACCGCATTCATCCCTCCCCAACACCCCGAGCGTGGGTTTTTGAGGCACCTCGACAAACATCGCAGTCAAAGGAATGTCGCTATAAAGATCTTTCTCTTCGAAATTCACCCGTGTTTTCGCTGGATCGCGTGATGAAGACGCCGCCGAGAGGCTGCGGTCGTCGCTGTATCGTCTCGGACACCCCGAATAAAACCGAGGCAGTCCGACGTGCAGCCGCATCGCATCATCATCTGGGCTTCACTTCCATCAGGCAGTGCTACATCCCATCATCCATCACTGCGAGGTGTTGTCCAATAGCGGCTGCCCCTGATCACCAATGACTAGCCCTGACTGGGGGCTTGTGCTGCTCATAGTAGATGTGAAGCCTGATAGGATGTGACAACTTTATTAGGCACAAATCAGGCCGGCCGCGTTTTCATTCTCCGCCGGACGTGTGAGCGATGTGCGCCCCGAGCTGTGGCTTTTTTTTGGTCACGGGTGGGATTCTTATTTTTATCTGTCTATCTCTTTTTATTCAGAGCCTCTAAGCCTTTCTCAGACATAATCACCCCCCCAACCATCTACTACAGTAGCCTTTAGGGGACAGATATCATGGCTCGGATTGTTGGTCATGTCATTGGTGAATAGCGTCAAACCCATCACACCGACCACACACGTCACCCCCCATCTTTAGCTCCAAGTCACATCCAGCCACACGACACAGTTAATCAACCTGTCCACGCCACGCTGCACGTATAAAGCTGTAGAGGTTCATAATAAAACTACCTTTCACTTGGAATAAATCCATCTCACTGTCGTGGATCAGGAGGAATGAATTTGAAGGCACTGAAAACATGATTGGCTTTAGCGGTAATACATGAGCACGAGGATAAATAATGAGTTCCCGTATCTCCAGTGTGTTCCGATTGTGCCAGGTGAGATGATTTCTCTCTAAAGGGGAAATCCCCTCATCAGTATGTCACAGTGCTGGGTTAAACAGAGGGAATCCTGAGGAGATTAACACAAGGCATGTTTCCAAAGCTCCTCACTCGAGAGCAAAATGGAAATCATCCAATTTGCTCAGAGAAAAGTTTAAATTGAGCGGCGTTGCGGACAGAGAGGGAGAAGACAAAAAAAAAAAGAGGATTTGGTGCATAAACATTTTCTCTGCACTCCGGCAGCATTCACTGTTGGCTTTGTGCACAGTTCATCCCTCGGGGGGGGGGGTCAGAAAAGATGCAAGGACAGAAAGCTTGGACAATTTCCATAAGTCCCTTCTTCTGTTCGCATGTATGTTCAAGTGTTTGTCTGTTACACTGCTGGGATGTGCATTTTTTTTGTTCTTGATAGAGAGTCGTTAGCTTGGTTGTTGACCTCAGTACAAGTAAAAAAAAAAATACAATAAGAATCGCAAAGGAATTCCAATACACTCCCTGATAAGAGATATTTACCTCCAGGAGTTGCTGCATTTGGAGGACGAGGCACGTTCTCTCCCCCAGTGATCGATTAAACCGACGGATCCCCCGCCTCCGTCACAGCGGAGGAACTTTGTTTTCCATCGAAAAGACAAGAAAATGAAGAAAAGATAAATTGTTTATTATAAACAGATCATGTGTAATGATAAAGGCTTAAGGCTTTTCTACCGCTGAGACTCTACGGGGGGAAATCTGCAACCGAGGGGCGTCTTTTCCTGAGCAGCGGCGAGATAAATGCCTCCGTGGGGGGAATTTTCTAAAGATAAAGAGGAACTTATTTAAGAAGACACCGCAGCAACATGATAAGCAGACAATGGAAGGCGTGTCTTCGGATGGGAGAGACCAGCTGATGAGAACAGCTGATATCGTGATTGAAAGCCCCCGAATTGAGAAAGCAAGGAAATTATGAGTAAATGACAGGATGTAGGAGAAATAACAGCAGGCCTACGGTATCGTCTTCCTGACTGAACTCATGCAAGAGAGCTTCATGACATCTATTTTGCCACTTCAGAAGCAATATCAAGCTTGTGTTTTAGCAAGTAGAGGCTTATTTCTACAGGTAAACTATTCCATATATCAGTTCTTGATCAACAGCAAAGAGAAATGCGAGCAATTTCAATATGTTTCCGCTTTTTCAGTTGCACAAAACGCCTCCATTTATACGAGTAAACAGTCACTACCGTCTCCAAGAGCCAGAAACAAGACACAATTGTGTTTTCTCATCTCCATGTCTAGGATGTTGGAAATAATGGAAATACTGAGCACCTTGTTGGATTTTTAAAAAAAGATTTCTTGTTTTCAAAGAGGTCGCTCCGTCTGGACAATATCCGAGGTGCTTGTCGAATGCATCATGGAAAATATCAACTCAACTGCAATTGTTTGATCATTTTCTCCAATCTGGCTGAGGATATCATAAATGCTGAAGATGACAATATTGTATTGTGCCTCTCACGCCCCAATCGTCACTTTTGCCGTTCAGCTCATTTCTCAAGGTGACCCGTGTCTAATTCACCTCTGCTGATATGGCAACCATTCATCAATCTGCAGACGGATGGAAGAGGAAATGATCAGCGTGAGGACCATTACTTGTGAAGATCACAAAGAGGAGAGTGCACCCTCTTCTGCTGAGATTCCCATATTAAACAGTGTGGGGTTTTCTGATGCTCTCGTTCTATAGATATAAACATCCGCATGTGGCGTTTTATGGGCTCATGCATCGTGAGCTCAGTATTTACGAGGAAACAGGTGCAGTATGTGAAATGTGCATTGCATGAGGCAAAAGGTGTAGCACCATTACGGTTTACTGCAGAGCTGCACACAGGTTAAAGACGCTGCAGGTGGGAGCAGCAGCAGCAGAGCCAGGCAGACGGATCTGCGCCTCGACGGAGGAGCCCACGCTCAAAATTAAATTAGGAGGAGATGGGCTCATTAGCACTCGGCTGGTTACTCGGGGAGCCTTCCAGCGTGTCCTGTATGTGCTGTAGGCAATACAGGCAAAGCTGTCAGAAAACAGTTTTGTTAATTGCATAGCACATCGTGTATATCAGACTGTACGCTCAAGGTTGCATAGCGAAACCTGTCCAATCCAAATCTCTTGGGGAGAATGTGATTCATTATGCATAAAGAAAATGAATATTGGGCCATACTCTAGAAATATACAAAATAATTGATGTGGAATTGGTGACCTTAGTTAATCATTTAAAAGTATACATATTAAACCAAGGCTTGCCTCCTACACCCATGATGCCCAAGGCCGGCGAAATTAACCAACAACCTCTCAGTTCCGGTGAGCTTCTTCCACATGAACTATAAAATAACTGTTGGCTTTTTACAAAGAAAACTGGAGCAGGAGTAAAAGTTGAGCACTGATCCAGATGATGAACAAAATGTACTAATGTTACAACCAAACTCTTCCCTGCAGCACCTCTGCCAGAATCACCCACTTCGGAGGGGCAAGTGATCCAGGCGGTTATGGTCAACAAACGGGCACACCCCCTGACAATACTGTCCGGGTTCCCAAATTCCCCCTTTTCATATCCACTTATTAAAGGAAATGACAATCCCTAATAATAATAACAGGTCCACTCTGTGTGGAGTCTGAGTGCTGATTTTTATGAGATCAAGCCCACAATGGACCAGCCCCTCCATAACGGTCTGGGAGCGACCCATGCCTGCATCAACTAGTCAAACAAACAATGAAAAACCACAACACAAAATATGTCTTGGGTTTTTATTTTGAAAGTTAAGAATGGAAGGAGTGGATCTGGTTGGCATTGCCTTTTTCAAGGTGGAGTAATCAAAGTTTGCCCACTTGGTTGTACAATAAACTGTATGCACAAATTGGTGGATGCCTTTATTCATGGTGTGACAGCTCAGAAAAATGACACTGTTCAAAAAATGGTTGCTTTTTCACTGTTAAAAACAACAAGTCGAAAAATGCAAACCAATCGCACAAAAGAAAACAGCCCTGGCATGTAGAGAGCTTTGGTAGGCAACAGTTAAAATTAAGTGAATGCTGTTCCAGTGGGCTCAGATGTCATTGTCTGAAGGGAACCATTTTACCAGATACCAGGACAATCAGTATAATTCAACACCACTCAATACGCCTGTGTGTGTGTGTGTGTGTGTGTGTGTGTGTGTGTGTGTGTGTGTGTGTATAGATTTAATACAAACAACAACCAGTTTCACCCAGAAGAAATGGCAAAAGACAGTAATACCTGCTCAAACAATATCATCAGTGTTGTCATTAGAGTTAAACAAAACGCCGTGGTAACGATGTGCCATATATAATTGAATTGTAATTACACAACAGCGACAAGCAATCTGTTTTCAGCCGTTATTTCCATTTTAAATACTGTCTCCTGCAACACCGCAAAACTGTGTTTGATGATGGGTCTAATTTCCGAGGTAACACATTAGTATTTGAAGACGGGTGTTCATCTGATAAACCGTGATTGCCCTGCTTGACTGGCGTGTGCTGATTGTGCATCAGGGGGGGGGGGAAGAGCTTGTAGCGTTGAGTCGTGGGATTGTTGTGTTCAGCATGCTCTCGCCACGCTTAATAAATTAGAGAGCATGCCATCCTTTTATCACCTGAGCCTCAAAAGGTTTCCAGTCCAGAAACCCCCACCACCACCACCTCTTCCTATGCATCGTCTTTTACCTCCTTATTTCCACTCCAACTCCTTCAATCTCCCGATAAGCAATTCGGCCTGACGCGGGGACAAGGGCCAGAAGATTGCGGTCCATTCGGGGGCGGGATTCCCCGCTGAAAGACCCGTGATTTCCCCCCATACATCTGTTTGTACTGGCTGTCCAAACGGTTTATACCAATGGAATAACAATTAACCCGTCTCATTGGGCGCATTAGCATGATAATGCCTTTGCACTGGACTTGACATGCATTTCTATATGCACAGGCGAACCAGATTGAGACTTTCAGTTTGCATACGTGGCATTGCTTTTGATCCGGCGCCTGACTATGCGCCTCATTTGCATAATTGTAATTACCTGTGTGGGCAGAAGCCCGGCTACCGCCCCAGGTAACTATCAGATGAGGAGATTTTTTCCCTCCTCCTGTCTTGCCTGCTCTGCTGTGAATTACTTAAATTGCCCGGTCTAAACACCATGCACAATCTGGGCGAGTAACAACTTTCGAGGCTCCTCTTTCCTTAATGACACATTTTGCTGAATGCTGCCTGAACTGGGGGTTTTTTGAAGAGGAGGAGAAAATGAGGGGAGGAAATCAGCAACGCTTCATTCCTGCTGACCAAACACTTTTCCCTTCGACTTAATGCGCCGCTGCCGGTTTTCCTCCAGCGCGCTCTGATGTCGGTGTCCACCGAACATCCTTATTACTGGCGTGTACAGAGTTGAGCTCATGGCACGGCTAATCAATCCGTAGCCATGGTGGCTATGAGCAAAAATATTATTTTCCAAAAGGATAAATCATAGTCACACACTGTGGCTTCAAATTCCAATACCTAATTGGAATTATTGTTTTTGTGTCGCCAGGAGACAGAAACAATAGAATAGTGTGCTTTGGGTCAATGCTGTCCAAACCTGACATTCTTCATTCCAGCTAACATGGATGACCCAACTGGGCTTAACAGGCTTGTGTCATTAAGGCCTTTCTCCTTGTGCGCATACGAAAGAGAACGATTTCCATCGTTTTCATGTGAAATGAAACCGCTCTTCCATTTGATGCAACTTTTATAGGCGGGAGGAGAAAAAAAATATTCAGCAACTCATCCATCGCAGCTCAAAGTGAAAATCAGATGAGACCAGAGTTGACCTCTGGAATGCAAATCAGGGAACTTCTGATGTGAATTAATCTGTTAGAGCACTACAGAGCAAGGGTGGCCAGCATTCAGTGGAGCTCCGAAAATGGAGATAAACACTGTCTTTTTTTTCTTTTTCTGCCCACCCACTCTGAAAAAGAGACTTGATTCACTTGCAGAGAGAGAGCGAGACAGATATTTACTATGCTTGGCGGTGTAACTGATACCTGGAGATGGGAGAGGATGGGATGATGAGAGGGAGACACTGACTAATGGTGGTATAAATATGCAGGTGCGTTTTTGTCTCCAGGCTCAGGGAAGTCTTATCTGGGAGAGAGCGGCGCTATCAAACGCCTGAACTCGACCAGAAGCTTTTATATAACGAGCCTCAAACGTTTCCTTCAAGGTGCGTCTTCTCGCTTTAATTTATCCACCTCGCCAACCCCGAACACTCTCAAGTACCCGGAGAGGGGGCATTGCCAATTTTCAATATATGATGAGAGAAACATATGTTTGTCTTCCTCCGCTCCCGATTCCTTTGTGTATGTTTACGCGTCTCCACAGCTCTACGAGATATGAGGTGTACTTGTGCTTCGTGGCAGCTCCGCTAGGAGGTTTCTCATCCCGCGGCGTTGCCTCGCCGGCTAAATTTAGCCAGAGAACACCCAGTATCTCCGCTCCCCACATACAGTACGTATGCTGCCGTTCTGTGGGGAGAGAACACTCCACTTCCAAGCAATCAATATTGGATGCACCTACAGGGACCAACCAAGCAAATGGCTCCAGGCTAGACCCAGTCCCTTCCCACCCATTTTCTATATATATAAATATATATATATATAAAACTGGCCTGGCATATAATGAAAAACATTACCTGCCACCAGGGCAAATAACTCTACCGAGCAGCAGACAGAGGAGTTATGGAGCGCGGGGCAGAAGAATGATCCAATTACACAAATAGTGTTTTTACACCGGAGGATCATTTATCATGGCACTCTATAGAGATAAATCATTGCGGCGCTTTAGTTTGAGATGAAATTCCCAGAAATCACTTGATAATGGGAGGTAAAGAGCCCCATCACGGGATAACAAACTGTCCACACCGTCGTGGATTTGGAGAGTGTGTATGAGTCAGTTCTACACCATATGTGCAGGTATGAGCCCCCATCCCTCCTTGTAAAGGAGAGTAGGCTTCAGCTCAGTCCCTCTCTAGAGAGTATGTGACTCTCTCCAACTCGTCTCGTTGCTGACAAACAAACCCATATGACAGATGTCAGCGCGATACCAACCAGACCCGCCTTGCGGCTGCTTCTCCTCCACATCCCGCTCATGTGAAGGCGCCGCCGAGCAGAGCTGCTCAGTAGAGCCAGCTACATACAGAACAAAGGCAGGTATAGTGCTCACAAGCCACAGTACTGGAGAATAAAAAAACAAGCCCAAGTCTTATTTCTGTACTTTGGACATTATTCCTGCAACATTGAGCCCAGCAGGGCCAGGAACAGTAAAGCTCAAAGGATCCGACAGGTTTTAAACAAACCTCTGGCTTAAAAAAAGAACTTTTACTGCTCAATGTGTTATCTGGTGAAAAAACATAACACAAATCGAACATCTGAAACAATTTATATGCCAGCTGAACAAGCTCCAATATGGTTGTCCGTAGTGAAAGACCTTACCTGTCCTCACCCTATTCCAGCTTTTATTACACAATTAATGGTGTTATCTCTTATAATAAACCAGTCCTCGCCTCCTGAGGCTCAAATCCTACTTTTACACATAGAACTTCATTATGGCATAAAACAACCCTTTAAAAAAAAAAAAAAAACATATTACTCGCCTGGATGGTTGAAATTGTTTATATTGGGGATTACATTTTAAGGAGATGAAGTTTTGTTCTTTGAACAATTAAGACAGAAACCCACTTGCAAATAAGGATTTCTGGAAGTACTTGCAGCTGCGGAGTCGTTTCTTGGCGCTTCTTAGACAATTACCGCTTCTATCTAGAACAGAGATACGGGGCAGGCGAGAACAAGACTGGCACTTTAAAGAGGAAAACCTCCCAGATTTACAGGCCTTAAAAGATGCTGGAAGAGAGATTATTGGATCGTGGTTTAGAGTCTCAGGAGAAAAGCAGACACGTCTGATTAATAATGGAATTATCAATCGAACTTATTGGCTACCACGTGAAATGTCAGGGCTATGGACTCAGACGTATCTAAAGGAGATATATCAGTGAAGGATGTGATGGATGAATCTTCTCCTATGAAAGATTATAAAATGATGGATTGGCATGTTTACATGGAAATGTTACCCTATTTGATTTGTAAGAAAATAATACAGACAGTAAGATTATTACCAGAGTTGTGGACTCAAGTCACATGACTTGGACTTGAGTCAGACTCGAGCCATGAATTTAATGACTATAGACTCAACTTGACAAAATGTAAGAAGACTTGAGACTTGTCTGTCTTGACTTGGGACTTGAGGGCAAAGACTTAAGACTTACTTGTGACTTGCAAAACCATGACTTGGTCCCATCTCTGGTTATTACCAAAACTGTCTGTTGTAAAAAACCAGTGCACACACACCAGTTCAGATGTTATTAGCCAACTGAATGGACCAGTTGGTTCAGAAGATGTTTACGATAAATCAGTCAAACAAACAAACACAGGACTTTCACACAGGACAACGCTGTTACTGTCCAAAAGTCACGTTGACTTATTTCCCTTTAGTCTTGTCACATAACTTGCATACATACATGAACTCAAACCACAATCCTTTACTAAACCTAACTGAGGAACTTTTGTTGAAGTGTGAAATTTGCTTTCACTTCCACAACGTGTGATCGTGATCACAGTGACAACCATTCCATTGGCTGATAACATTCAGACGGGTGCACCAGACTACAAACCATTCAAGTGCTGGAGGGCAAGTAAACACACTTACATAAGAACTGCACATATAGGGCATCTTAAGTAAATAATAATTCCCATTTTAACTTTATAATTCATTCATTGATAACTTCACTAGTTACTTTGCAGGTTCAGATGAATAATAATAAAACAATCAATCAATAAAATTGATGTATAGATGTTTCATTACAGGTTAAGATAAGACTTTATTGATCCCCAGGGGAGAATTCACAAGCCGGCCAGCAGTATATAAATCAGAATCAGCTTTAATGGCCAAGTAAGTGTCAGCACATACAAGGGATTGTACTCTGGTAATACGCTGCTCCCAGTGCACAGAATCAGACATGAAGCTAAACAGGGACAACAGAGCTGTACAGGGTCAACATAAACGTCTGACTAAGCACTTTTCTTTCAGCAGTTTAAGGGTATGAAGTTAGGAATAGTCTCAACAGTGCAAATAAAATGGCCAAGAGAGCTTTTACAAGTTTGGTCAATAGCGTTGTGATCAAAGACCGATTTAAGATTAATCTCAGCTTCCTTCCACCACATCCCCTCCAGTTTTTTTTTAAAGAAAACACATGCAATATGACTCAATATAATTCTGGCTTCGATTTTCCCGACCAGTGTTAAAGGAATATATCATAATAATAATATCAGAATAATCATTTACCTCATACAAATGTACATCTTTCTGTGTCATTTTTCCCCTTTTAATACTTTAGTAAATACAAATCTGACCTCAAGTCACTGAATAGGTAATGAGTGAAACCATATCAGCGTGTGTTCGTGGATGATGAGGTGTGTCTAATGGCCATGTCCCAAACCTGTTCACGGGTCTACCGCACTGTGACTTCCAAATGCATAAGCAATACATTACACTGATCAATACCAACTGCATACATTGGAAAGCAAAGTCTCCTATTCTAACTTAAGAGAACCTCTCCTTTTAAAGGGCTGAAAAGATAATTAAAGTGGTGATGTGCTGAGAAATAAAGGAGTTGTTTCTTCTGCAGCGATCAACATTTCAGTCAAAGCCACGGCTCTTATTTTCCTCATCAGGGCAGCGGTGCCTTCACTGCTTCCTGACATCACACAAAATTGTTAACTACACTCCGTTTCTGTCTTCAGTCCGACACTGCCTCCACTTTAATTGATGATCTAATGAGGATTGATTGATCTAATGAGGGAAGGGGTGGGGGGTCCGATTACCAATCAATAGAGACCGATGTATCCGCTCGAATCTAACGTAATTTTAAGTCGACTTAAACCAAACTTCAAGAGTGGAGCATAGCGAGTTAACAAACAAAAAAAAGCAGAACCTACGATTTGGGCGATGCTGAGATGCTCGGCTACAATTCAGAGATATGGGTGTTCATTCTCCCATACAGACCTGGCGTTGTGTCAAATGTTTTCAAGTACTTGTAAGGAAAGATTCACAATGTATTGTTATTAGGGAGCTTGAAGGTTGAGTCGGTGATTCTATTCAGAAACACTTTCTGTTACATTACTTGAAATCCTCATAACATGCCGATAGCAATGAATGCATAAAATGCTCTGACATAAAAAAATGTAATGAGGCCGAGGCAGGACTGTAGAAACCCCGTCCAATCAAAAAAGTTGGGCCGGAGAAAATAATTGGTCGGTCTGCCTGTCTGTCAATGCTTACTTCCTGATCGCACTCTGCCGATCTCGAGCACTGGTTTGGTGTTCTGGGGGAGTGGCTTTGAACAGAGGTCTGAACGAAGGGGGCGGGACTTTTCTGGTTCGGTGATGCATTTAAAGTCAAAGTCTCTGTGGTTTTCCAAATGACCTACTCTGCCTTTAACGTGACGGTTACAGACACACATGAGGAAGGCTCAGGAAGAGTTGAGAAAGAGGGACTGAAAAAGAAGCTACACCAGAGTCTGAACCCGGCACCTCTTAGCAATACGACAGGTTAATGGTGAACCCCCCCATGGCGCTCATTACCTCGACTTTGTAATCGAGAAACTGTCGTTTTATGTAACGCCAGATGAGTCAGTGGACTTTGACTCGGTTTTAGCGGGTCAAAAGGTTTGGCTTTCCCTTTGCCTTTGCAAGTGCTGTTCTCTCGGCGTTGATTTATGAGCATGCCTCTATTGAACGCACATCATTCCAGCGGTGGGGGGGGTTTGGGGGGAAGTGGAAAGGGGATGGAGGGAGGGTTAAATCTTGCCAGTCTTCAGAGAGTAATGAAGCAGCTACACAGATCTGCCACAAACACCCCTATCTCTCGGCCTAATGAAGGGGTTTTCACCGCGCCCAGGTGAAAAATGATCCAGCGCAACGCGGCCCCTTAACAGAAAAAAAATGGGATTCCTTTCCTCTCGCAAAACAGCCCACATCCCCACTACTACTCACCCCCACCCTCCTCCTCCTCCAAACTCTGATTTCAGTGGGAATGATTGATTAAACCGAAACAGCCCCCCCCTCCACCGATCCTCCCCACTGCTGCATCTCTAACTAATTCGGTTTTCTTGCCGTGTTTACAGCTTTGTGATTCTCGCTACGGAGACATTATGCAACCTGGTGCAACGCAGCAGATCAGGTGCTCGCAGGCGAAACTACGGTTAAAATGACTTTAGGTCACAGTCGGAGAATCTTTTTTGACAGTCAGCTGACTCAGTTTGTGTGGATTAAAGTCATCAAAAAACGCACCGGCAGAAAAGATGCACTTCTCCAGCAGAGCATCGCCCGATATACAGCCTTTTGACACCGTTAGCGATTTAGTTTGATCGTGGAAAACAAGAGAGAGCGTTTGAAGCAGCAAAGAGAGACAAAAAGTGGAAGTTCAGCATTAATACAACCACAGCCCTGGAAGTCAATAGATGCAAACGCTTCGGCCCCCCCAGGCTCTGATGATGCATGAGAGGCGTCGGCGGGCCCTCCTGGTGTCCTGCTGAAGTCCTTGTCCAGCTGGTGTGTGGCATCTGACGTAACCTGGCACGTCTCTGCATGCAAATCACCGCAGTCGGGGACCGCTTGTGGTGCTCTTGGCACTAAAGAAAGGCGATAGAAAAAAAAAAAAACAGTCGACTTGAAAATGGTCTTTAGCTCTCATATCAGCCTTGTCATCTGGAGCTCAGGTTGGCCTCCCCTCCCCTCCCCTCCCCCCCTGGAAGCACACCAGCCTCCCTCCTTTGATCCCCTCCCAGGGTCTGAGGTGTAATGTCAGCTGACTCACAGCAATGTTGCTCGGTCACGACAAAAACAAAACATAACATTGCCAACTGGATGTGAAATTGGCTAGAATAATAACTTTTTAAACGAGGTGATTGACATTGGAATCCATTTTAATGCTAATTAAAGGTAAATCAGGTATCTGAAGCGGAAAAAGACTCAGGATTCATCAAACATGATTTGATTGTTCTTAGAATAACATTTGGGAACGATTCCTGGGGCTTTTTACTCACCAAAACCTTCAGAAAACAACTCATCATGTGACATTTGATGCCACAAGATGCTGTGAATATGGTTTTGTTTTCCAAACAGCGGCATGGTTTTCATTCCAACTGGGAGATTTCTACTGGGAGCTGCTTGTTATGTGTTCACCAAGGAGACGGGCGCTATTCATATGTGGAATATGAAACTCTTTGATGCTGAATATAAGATTCTGACCTGAGCAGTATGATGTGAATGAAGCGTGCTAACCAGCTGAGCTATTTCAGCTAATCAGCTCTCACACAGAGAATAATCACATACATGACATTTGCTGCATCATGACATGAATTAGAATTATGATAATAAAACTAAAAATAAAGTGACTCTTGTCATTTTACATTATCTTTATTATATATATATATATATATATATACAAACACATACAAAAACCCTGATTTAATAACATAAAGGCAAATCCAAATGTCACCCATGAAGAAACATAGTGAATGATTTTCTTTTCAACATAAGATCTCATGTAACTGAACAGTTTATTGAAGCTCTTTGGATTGGCATTGTGCATAATTGATCTATTGATTGGAAGCAGAGAGCCCTCAGGTCTACCTCTGCAGGTCAGCTAGCTGAGGTCTTGTACAATCACAAGTTCACCTCTGCACGTCAACCACAGGGATCCACGGCGTTCCTTAGAAACCTGAAAATTCCCCATATCAGTTGTTTCATTGATCAGATCTGGATCAAGGAGAAACTGTTCTGCAAGCCTTTGGGCTTTACTCTAAAATGCAGAGTTAGGATTGTTCATTTATTCTCTCTTAATGGTATTGGACGTGCACCATTAGCCAAGCTTTGTATTGTCGGCATCACTACAATGAACATAGGCAATTGATATCCACTCAGACAAGCGTTTCAGTGTTGAAAACAAATCGCTAACCTTCACTGGGCCAATAAATGTCCACCCAACTATAACTGCCTTTTTTTTTTGAACAAGTATCTCTGCCTCGCTCTCTCCACCTCGGCGACGTAGAGGGCAGATGATGGGGATGTTTCTCTAGATGAGTTTGGGGAGCGAGCGCGGGTCACATGTGAAGACGATAAGGCCGCTGGCAGATGAGGCCATTTTTCATCTGAACGAGAGCGAGCCTCTGGTCGGCTTCGGGGATGCGCCTCGTGATCGGTTCCTGATGTGAGCTCGTTATCACCGCACGCTTCATGCTGCAGAGGAAGCGTGGCAACCTTTAGCGTACCGTCACGTTTGTTCGATTATGAGACGCTCGACTGCCGGTGACCAGGGACTCGCTTTACAAATCGCAACTCCGATTTGTATTTAATGAGGAAATTTCTCTTAATTACACCCCCCCCTCCACATTTCACCACACATTGAGTTCTGAAGATATCAACGCTGTGCACTCCAAGTGATCGGTTGCAATTGTATTTAGCAGCTGGTAAAAGACAGAATTAATGAATCGAAAATCGAATGGCGATATTCAGTGCCGTGCTCCCATTCTCCATCTAATACAAGCGATAAATACAGATTAATCTCAAAATCCAGCATCGTGGCTCATTTTCACATGAAAAAAAAAAAGAAATATCACTAAAACTAATCGGATTTGTATTCAAATCCAATACCGAGGCCGAGTGAAATTCATTTTTTAAGCATTATTCTCTAACTCGAGGACTTTTCAAGCAACATTTACATAAAAGTAGCAGTTGTTTTTTTCTCAAACACAAAGAAGAAATAGCAGAAATGAAGTTAATATCCTTCCTGCTTATAAAACTCTGCATGCAGGCTGAAGCCACCCTTGGGGGAAGGACACAGATGTCCAATATCCAAATATCTAACCATAACCTGCTTGGCTTTCCCGTGTGGCTGATACATTCATACGACAGCCCTATCCTTCATTGCATACATAATATAGGGTCTATAAGGGTCTTGGACTCCAGCCTTAGCTGAGAGGATGTACTACCGACATGCTTATCTGTGCCCTGGCAGCCCTTCTCAGCAACACAATCACACGCCAGTACACCCTGAATTACTTTGAACAAAACAAATGGCATTTACCATTCCAGGAGATAAGCAAAGGGAGCATGTGTGAAATAGACAAACAAACAAAATGGAGAGTTAGAGGCGGCAGTGGAGTTAATCTTGGTCCGGGGCCGGATTAACGGCCGTGCTTGCATTTTTCTCAGAGAATAATCGAAGCGGTCTTGGTCATATGAATAACTCCATCCAGAAAGAGAAAAAAAGGAGGCACTTCTGGCTATGAAAGCAGCAGAGAGTCAATGAAGAGAGAAATAACTAGGAATAAAGAGGACAGGCTTTGACTGGTTGAGTCCACATTTTCATTTCATGGCCCGTGGGGGTAGCTGGGGACTTCTAAAATCAGCTTGGGACACAATGCAGAGTAAGGTTTCTTATTAGGGACTTTTCAAACAGCAGCAGGAACACCGTTTTGTGAATTCTTTAAAACAACAGAACTTGAGGAAGTTTCGAGTGTCTGTCACCTGCTTATTTCTCACCCCACAAGGCTGAGGTCTTTTAGAGAAGACTGCAGGAGCCCAGAACGGCCAATCATCACCTGCTAGGCAGCCCGGTTTCTCAGTGCAGCCGTGGGGGCCACGCTGATTAAGACCAAGGCTGCGACAGGAGAGGACATGCACCTTTCAGAGGCTCCGAACTAAATAACAAAAAATAAACTTGAGTGCAAGGTAAGCCTGTCTGCTCCACGACAAGTGTGGATGGCAGAGGAGAGCGGAGGAGCAAGTAAAAATGTGTAGCATTTGCTATTTTCTCTCAATAGTCGGCCACCGTTGAGTCATTAAAACCAAAAAGTAAGAGACGGTTAGTTCAAACATCTCGGTGAAATACTGTTAAGACATTTCATATTTAATTTTCTGAGATGATGTGAAGAAATGCCTTTTATTATAGAATTATTGTGTGAGATGAAATACAGCATTTAATATCCCTTGATGGAGGGAATTCATGTAAATGTTAAAACTTAAATGTGCTCTGAAGAAGTACAATGCTAACGAATGGCGAAGCATTCTAAAGCTGCAGTTATTCATATTTTAATATTAACGGGATGTCCTTTACAGCACACTTTATCATCTTTTAGCTCATTGTTTTGGTTTAACAGCCTGCAACTTCACAGCACAGACATAAAGTTGCACTGCAATAAAGCCTCTAAGGTCGAAATCAATTAATTTCCTTTCATGATGATTAGAAGTCATTTTTTAATGGCATATGTTCTCAATTTAAAAGCGGCAACTTAGCATTAGCTCAGGCTGAAGAAGCTTTAGCTATTCCCCTCATGAAATTCACTCATAATATAATTTCTCAGTAGGTTAGCCTAGCATTAACTCTTTCCTTACAGTGGTTACTGTGTTTTTACTTTGCTATAAGCATATTAGTTCAATTACTGAAATGAAGGATTTTATTTTTCTTCTTCTTCAAATGTACAGCTGTTGAGCTGCTTCTTCATTAGCCAAACATACTTGCCGGAGCATATCCTATTTTGGCTCTATACCCGTCCATGTAACGAATGCAGAAGGAATTAATCAAGCGATGAACCATCCACTCAACTCCCATTCCTCTCAAGATGACGGGAAACAGTTTTGTGTCTTCTAGACGCCGCCGTCATAAATCAAAAACGCGTGCCACGGCGAGCAGCTGTCAGCCAGGTCCAGTGTGGTATTAGCACGACTCGTGACAGTTTTCATACACACTTGTTCTCGTGTGGACATGTGACTTTCTGACTGGAGCATGGGTCTAATAATTACAATGACTAAAGCAATGTTCAGCACAATAAACATGGGACGTTTCAGCGCCGGCTCAGATATGTGATGAATTACCGCGCGGCCGTATATTATTAGCCCTGCATGATTAATGGCGATTTAAATAAATAAACTCCCTCTCATTGTTGCATTCTTTTCTCCGTGCGTGCCTGAAATAGGTTTGTAACACGAGATAATAAGCGGAATGAAAAATGCCTCAAATTAAAAACACAATGAATATGGACAATGGACCGCATACAAGAACATTTTCGTATTCTTATCTCGACTCTCGACTGTTGTTGGGTTTTTTCCGGATTGGCGGGCACGTTGGAGTGTGCCTTGTCAGATTCAGCGAACGCTCCTAATTTCAGATAAGTATGTAAATGACCAGCGTAAACATGATGAACGGCACCTGTGTTAAATGAGCACACATGAGAATTGTAAATTAGCATTATTAATGTTGCAATATTACCATAAAAGGCTATGCCTCCCATCCCTAGTTCCTATATTTTCGGAGATCGGTGAAAGAAAAGCTGAAATAAGGAAAAAGAAATAACAGGTGCTGTTTCAGCCTGAGGTTTGTAGTGTCACTGAATCCAAGAAACACTTTGACAAAAACGTTTGTGAGGCGATCAATGGGGCTTTTAAAGCTTGAGACGTTCATATTGATATTGTATTGTTTGATTGTTTGACAATGGCCAATTTAAATGGCGGCATTGTTAAGCTGTATGAATGCATTTAGGATCTATGAGCCCTTTAATTTGAAATTTCAGAGTCAAACAGGATAATTCCAGCATAGTTATGAACTTTAATGTATAGGGTTTCAAACTCAAAAACACTCCATAGAAGTGGAATTAAAGGTGAGGATAACAGCACGACTAATGACATGACATTGGGTGTGTGACAAAGAAATTGGGGAATGTGGCATGTTCTGCTAATTTACTCGTACAAGCCGTTTAAAAGTGCTTTGGTATGAGTCATTCTTGCGTTGGGCTCCTCCTCCAAAGATATTTGAAAGAAGCAGCAGAGGTGTCGACATCTGAAGGCTTGCTTGCTTGCTAATGGCTGTGATTCTAATCCCAGGAGAAGTTCAGTGTTCAGTAAGATCACTGAGACGCTCGCCTTATTATTCTGCATTTTTTATTGATGTTGCTTTCTTTTTCATGGTAAGTAATCCGACCTACGCTGACATCGGCGGTGGGAATGCACCCCCCTTCTCAGTTTTTAAAAAGCTTCCCATCAGTCTGATTTATGAAGTCAATATCAGACCTCACAGCGCACACAGCTGGAGCACAGAAGGAGCCCCGATGCTGGCCAACCTGCCATGAAATAATCGTCCTAATGCCACTAATTATGAATATTGTCGGCTAATGAGTGGATAAAATAAGAGAATTACAGTCCATCGCTAATGAGTTCACCTAATTAGGCTATTAATTAACTCCAGAAGAGGTGCATTATGAGAGGGGGAACTTTGATGCATATGCACTTTAATGATGAGAGCTCAAAAAAAAAAAGGGTCGGACAGACACCGGGGGGACGTGATAGAGGGGAGCACACAAATAAGCCTCCTGTTCTTGACCCTGTCCTCATCAGACAGTCCGATCGCAGCGTCCCGTCATCCGTCTCCACCTTAATTATCAAGGCACTGCTCCAATTTCTCATGCAATTATACAGTAAATTTCCTTTTAGATTAGTTTGCGTGTAAACAGCGTACGGCGAGGTTGAGAACATTGGCCTGTAATTTCTCATTCCACTCCCGGCGTTCACCGGGGTTTGACATTAGTCGGCTTGCATTTAAACGGCGAATAAAAAAAGGCTAATGGAAAGGCGCGCCTCAAATGAGCCGCGGTTTAGTTGAAATGGAGAACACTCGCTATGAATATCGTACGACTATGTCTCAAGATTTCCAGTTACAGGTTGTTTCACATGAAAACTGTAAGAGTAAGTTTCACAGTAGTAGTAGTTACAGAAATAATGGTGCCGCTCAGAGACTTTCCCCACCTGTCAGTCAGGAAGCAAAAAGTAAAAATGAATGCACATAATTTATTCACCTCGGCCCATCAAAAATGACTTATTCATGAAGCGGTGAAGGCACTCAATTGATTCAATCATAGCAATCTACAGTAACTCAATCCACATGAACATTATTTCCACGCCGCTATATTGCCTGCAGAGTGAAGCGCTCCATAAAGAACTCACATAATAATCCTTTGCCCCCTCAGACGGTTCTTGTGGGAGGCTGGATAATTGTCGAGGGACTGCGGATCGCCCCCTGGGGTCAACGCCGTTCCACACTTTGTACACCATTACGCTCTCTTTAATTGAATTCAAGAAAGTGCAGTTAATTAAGCGATTACCACCGAGAACATGGGAGCCATCTGAGAACAAAAAGACCCCCTCGTGGTGGACAGTGCGGCCGCTGACCTTCTCTGGGGGAATCTGTCTCTCTGCCTCACAAACTGTGCCTATCCACCCGGTTCTATCCTTCAGATAGAGAGCAGCAGCTTTTGTTCAGGGTGTTTGGCCTAATATGGCCACTTTACTTTTTCACATACATCATAAGAACGGTTCATTTGTATTCAGTAACGTTACATACATTATTGATGTGTGCCATGTTGCATATGAATTGAAAAAAGCGTATTCTTAGTTTTTAATAGCAAACATTTTCTGTGATGAAATGGCCTTGCATCGCCAGAAAGTGGCACAGTGAGGCATATAAAATATCTGGTTATATAAGCATTGTCATATAGCGATTCCTCGCAGGGCTAACCACTAAAAGCTGAACACGTTAACACTCAATCGCTACTTCATATATTCTCAGTACTCTTCACTTTACTCCCGCTGGTATTTTGTTTTCAGGACACACTACACTGTATAGGAAGTGGACGTAGTCATCGTGACCTCACCTCACGGTTTGTGAGATATGGATTTTAAGTTCAGCATTTTGGCCGTCGCCATCTTGAATGATGCCACTTTTGCAACAAGTGAACGGAATGTCCGAGGAAAAATCTCTGAGTATATGGGGAGAGCACACGAGGCTACGGAGAAAGGCCCCAGTGGGGTTTGAACTTGTGTCTTTCAGACAAAGTTAAGGAGTCACGGTTTAAGATCTGCTTTGGCACAGCAGCCAATTTGACACAAAGATGCTGTGAGTATAAAAGTTTTCCCACAATCACGTGTCAATCTGTGCTATGAACACCAGATTTTCCGGGGTGGTAATTTTCTTGTTTATCACCGCATATCATTTATGTGCAAAGTCACATCTCAGAATTGACGTTCAACGCATCGTCTCACTGACTACATTTCTTTATTTGATCAAATCAAGCTGTCAGGCAGCAACAGAGTCAGGAATTAGCTCTGATTTTTGTCAACTAGAGAACACACATCTAATTTTCAGCTTGTTTTTTAAATTGACATTTTACATTTCCTTGATGTCATCCTAGCGAGCGTGCTGCTTCCACCGTCACCGGCGGTGAGACCCCGCCTGTTCCTGCCCAAGGGGGGCTCATCCTGAAGTTAATCAATTGATATGGTTTTACCCCCGATAAATTATTCCTGCATCGGGATCAACACCGAAGCTCCCGCCTTATATATTTTAATAAGCATCTGATTTCATGCTCCACTTTCACCGACTCCCCTGACTGAAATCTTTTCTCCCATGACGGGGCGCGTTTACACTTTGTTATAATGACGAAATGTGTGTTGGAGGTCCTCCGGCGAGGTTTGGATAATCAGATCTCCGGCGTCTCTCGGGGTGCGTCTACACCTCGACTTCGCCGTCTTGTTTTGCTCCCTCTGATTGTAATGAAAGTGGGTTGCGGAGAAGATTTCTGACCAGAAATACATACACTACACACACACACACACACACACACACACACACAGACTGTGCCTGTCGGCCTGGTGTCCATCATCATAATGAAGCATCTAGAGAGGGGTCCGTGGTACCATTAGACAGACACATGTGAGGGATGGAGGGAGTGAGTCGGGGTGAGAATGAGACAGTGGTGAGGACGACGGGCAAATAGAGCTTCAGTCTGCCACCAGAATAGCATCAACCAACCCCGAATGTCAGAGCTGAGAGATTACATCTGTATTCACTGTCAGTTGTGTAACCTCCATGAGTGTCATAATGTGGTAACTGGCTGAAATACCGCTGAAAAATGACTGGAGCTTCTCTGTATTATACGGCTGCCTGGCGATTACTTTTTTGATTGATCAGATTATTGTTCAGTGCACGAAATAGTGGAAAAATGTCCATCACAATCTCCCAGAGGGGACGTCTTTAAATTGGTTCTTTGGGATCAACAGTCCCAAAGGGTTAGACAACCAAAGGGTATCACATTGTTATATAACCTGATTCATTATTTATCAAAATACAGGTAGCTGTTTATTGAAGACCCCCTCCAGCATGTTTTAATATGTTCTCATTCTCAACTTATCAAATAACGCCGCTTGGTCACACTCTCAACTAAATCCAATGCAAACCCTTCAGAGCATCTGATGTATTATAAAGAGAAGGAAAGTCCATGTAGGTATGATGGTCATACAAACACAGACTTTCACCCAGAAGGCCAGCGTTCATGTCCTGTGTGAAACCAAGACAACATTATATAGATGTGGTGTTGCCACCTCATCTAAAGGATGAAAAAGGTGGTGCACCAAAACCCTCTTTCCAAAAAAAAGGATCTTTAAGAAGCCAAACTGGAAACAGGATGCGTACAAATTTTTTTTTATTTATTTATGACAAGAGAAAAAACACAAAATGAAACTGAGGCAAATTAATAACGAACAAAAACAAACTGCAACCCAAGGCAAGCTGCCACCTCCTAGCCTCTTTTTCTCTCGCACGTGAACACACAAACATTTCAGCCTCACCTGACTGGAACCTACCACCTGCCCCGGTAGGGTGAGCTAAGCTGACCAATCACCATTTAACACTAATTGGAAGAATCAAGTTATCTACACAGATAAGTAACTGCTGACATTCTTATTTTATACATGTTATGGGCACATCAAACAAGAAGAAAAAAAAACAAATCTTACACAAATGGGATTTTAGCAGAACTATCTCCCCTCCTGTCCTTCACATTCCTGCTGAGAGGAACTGATCAGACAAACCTGCATGCAATCAACTTGATGAGCAGCTGATCCAACCCCACAGGTAGAACTAAATGACAAAACTGTAAACCCATAAATAACTATAGGACTATATAATCTATACAAATCAATTAATCGTTTATCAAAATAAACAGAAACATTACACTGAACACAATACTGTAAATACTAAATACACTTTAGTTGCTTGTCTAAACCAAACTCGCTGTGATGTCACAGAAATCATCTTGCATGTACATGTCTGAAACTCAGTTTTAAAGGTGAGCACAGATTCACTTTCTATCTCTGGAGCAGATGAATATGAAAACAGAGCTGTTTCTCTAATAAGAAAGAGAAGGACGAGTTTCTTCATTAAAAATGAGAATTCCCATGTCAGGTTCTCTTAAAAACAGTCTTGGAACTGAAGAGAAATACATTTTTTATTGCAAGTGTTTGGCTGCATTATAAAAAAGGGAATCCCCATTTCCTTCCCCCTCTCTTCTTCAATGAGGACTAATATGACTCCAATCTTAATTTCAGAGACGACAAATGTGCATTTTTTTTTTTACTTTTCTCTCACTTGCCCCCTCACTTGGCTTTGAGTGACACCTGTATCATTCAGTGGAAAATTCAGTTAAAATAAGGCCTGGTTTACACGCTTAATTAATTAAGCACATCTCTCAGCTGTGGCTTGCTAGATAATCTTTAATGGAGAGTGGGCGCCTAAAGAGTAGCGACTTTGTACATCACAGGCAAACGCCATGAAAATAAATGTGTGGCCTTCCAAGACAGACGAGGTCTAGGTAGATAATAAGGTGTCTTTCTAATGAAAATGCTGGCAAATAGGCCAGACTTTTATGATGTGCAAAGGCTTTTGAGAGGCTCTCTTTAGGAGTCAGACTCAACCCCCAAACTTCTCACATGACTGGGTTTTGTAGATTAAACTCTTTGACTTTTCAGCCAAGACGTCTGGGTGTGCTGGAGGACATGTGATGGGGGCCTGCCTAATTAGAGGAAGGACATCCTATTCCTGTAGACGCTAAGCTGGAGCGTTCAGGCCTCGGCCTCCTGTGATCGGGGGTAATTTGTCTGTGTGCCCTAACACCTCCCCTATGACTGCATGAGATGAAGGACTCAGATGTCCTGCCACACCGAATGAGCATTAGTCTGCACGGAAGCTGCTCTCCGAAACAGGTCTGCTGACCGACTGTGAAAAATCTCGGGATCAGCACATTAACACATTAACCTCTAGCCCATGGTCATGCCTCAAGATTGGCATAATGAAGCGTCAATGGGACAAGGGGGGGCTCTTCTGGGATTTTCAAGAGTTTTGAGGGGGGAAAGTCAGCTTTTGCAGTTTTCTGGTTTAGCTCCGCATGAAAATTTCAGAACATGTTTTCCTTTCGCCTGAGGCAGCTTTTGATAAAAGGCTCGATATGTGATGCGTGTGGGGGATATCATCCGAGTGGGGAATGCTTTTTTTTTGGGTAGTGGATTTAAACTAATATTATAGAGGTGAAGCACCATCTACACATTGCAAGGCAGTTAATAGACAATAACCTTGCTTGTCAACGAGGTGGTAATGATAAAGAAGCCCAGGAGGCTTCAGAGGGCGGGCTCATCTATTAGATTTCATTGATATCATTGCTCCTGAACGATAAAGCTGAATGAGAAGAAGCGCACGCTGCTTGTTGGTTTCGTTTATCTGGGTGCAGAAACGCACTGCCTGCATTTCTGTAAGCATCCTTTGGATAAGACAGATTGTTTCTCTGACAAAGGTGTGAGGATGATGAAGCAGGGAGTGCTGAGGGCTGCAAGGAGAGGCAGAACTGTGGGAGGTCACTGCCCAGGGCACCTAACGATCTTCCAAGGCCAAAGTGATCCGTACTGCTCCTGAATATGAGGTGCAGAGTGAACAATGCCCTTTGTCTGTATCATCATCGGATCTTCAGATTGTTTCCTCAGATGATCAATTAGAAGGAATTACATGCATAAATCAGAATAACGGTTTCCTTGAACCACAAACAAGGTTCAAGGGGCACGTAGATTAGTTCACTTATCCAGGGGTTCATAACTTTTTGAAATTTAAAGCCCACTTCTGATTGTTAATATTTTTCAACAACCAATAAATTCTGCTTAAAATCACCCATCACTGCCTGCCATTATGAATCCAAATGTATTCATAATCAGGGATTGTACTTTTTCCTTTCAAAGAACGATCCAACGTGTGTCACTGCATCCGACAGAACGTGAGCTAGCTGACAGTAGCAAAACATGTTTGTCTCTACCAGCCTATGTGTCGTGACTCAAATCAAACGTAAAATGATGCTTTATTTATGCGAATTCGTGAGCACATTTATAAAAATAAAAATAAGTAGCTTTGTGAATGAAACCCCACGACCCCCAATTTGTTTCTTCTTTTTTTAAATCTAACCATTTGGCAACACCTCCGCAGCCCACTAGATGGCGCTCTCAGGCCCCTGCGCATTTGTTGATAAGAGCCACACTAGT
Source organism: Eutrigla gurnardus (assembly GCF_963514095.1). NCBI lineage: Eukaryota > Metazoa > Chordata > Actinopteri > Perciformes > Triglidae > Eutrigla > Eutrigla gurnardus. The sequence continues at coordinate 8,375,697 of NC_139932.1, read as the reverse complement.
AATGAGTTCAGCAAAATCTTCAGCAGAAAGCACATTTTTAAAAACTGGTGTGATGGAGTTTTAAAGATTGTAGCTTCGGATCCAGCACCTTAAGAGCTTGACTGATTCAGTTATTTTTAAACCTGTCTCTTGCAAGTCTCTATAGAAGTGAAATATTGAATCACTGGAGTACTTTTGTACCAACTTGGTGTCCGGAGGAGGACTGAGGAAAATGCGTAGGCAGGTACAGATCCAGGATTCAGGTACCGATTCCAGGTTTCAGAGTGCAGAGGCCAGAAAACAAAGACACAAAGCAACACAGGAACTTTGATGATATGACAAGGATGGAGAGGGAAAGGGCTGGTTAAATACTGCAGGGATCATGAGAGAAAGTGGAAACATGTGAGCAGGGCAGGGAAGGTCAGGTGACTCGGTCTGCAGGGAATAGGCTCGTTGGAGATGAACTGCTTCTCGCCTGGAAAGTAGAAAAGAGCAGGCGGTAGCAGCAGGAGGGGGAAGCAAAAAGCTGTGATTCAGTCGGAAGGTTTCCAGCAGCCTTCAAAGAATTGACAGGACGTCACAGAAATAGTGACATCCTGTTAGTTAATCTGCAGGCTCAGATTTATTTATATTAGTTAGTGTGGATCTGGCATTGTGTTCTATAATTTGTTCTTTTAATTTCTGCACGTTGTAATTGCTCGTTATGATAAGTACTATATAAGTACTATATAAATAACATTTATTATTATTACACCACGCGTCATAATTTTGTTTACAGATTAAACCTTCATTGCACAACATGATACTAATAGCCTCCCATCTAGCTTTCAAAATGAGAATTACACAGAAAAATTTGCATTTTCTACTAAACGTGGTGTTTGTTGTCAAAGCTTTCGAGCCAATCACCTCTTAGATGAGTCCCATCTCCCATCATGCCCTGGGTCTGCGTTGCCTGGCTCTAAATCTATCTCTATCTTGTCAGGAGATCTTGGACGTGAGAAAGTCAGAAGGTATCTCGTGTGCAAGAGAAGGCGTTCTGTATGAGGACTTGTCGAACAGTCAATTATGTATTCACTTAACAAATAAGATAACCACTGATTTGGAGAAACATTATAATTAGATGATTAAATCTACTTAGATATGAGAGATTGCAGTTTAAACAGACACCCCGCAACCCTCCAAAAAGTAGTTTTACTTTATGTTTCTCGAATTGAAGCATGACTTTCTTTTCCTTCGGAAGTTTGCTGACAGTTGTGTTGTGTAAAAGAAAAAGCTAATAAACAAATGCAGCAACAGTCCTTTTTTAAATTACCACCTGCATTGTTTGCTGAACACACCTTCCTACGATTTATCACAATATAAAACACAGCTGAAATGAAGTTAAAAGGATACAACATATCCTCCACAGAGAAGTGGAGATATACCGGAGCTAAGGGCCAAATTCTATATGAGTTTCTTCTTCTCCTGCGTTTTGAGCTATAAATTAATTTCTTTGAAAACAAGGTTTGTTCAAGGTTGTGGTTGTTTCTTTCATGAATAACAGGCAAGTTATTAAATGGCTGCTGTGCCTGTCCCACAGAAAAACAGCCTACTCATAAAGGGATCGTTTGAAGTTACATTGTGATGCTCGCACATTGTTATTTAATGAATTTTTCCTTCCAGCAAAATCCATTAAAATCAATCATTTTTCCTCTTGTTTTTTTCCCCCTCTCATGCAAACCAAACTTTGGAATAGGAGATGAGAGGAAAAATCTCCAAGGCTGAGAGAAAGAAAATCAACTAATATAACCGTAGCCTTCAATCGGGTCCAATTCATTACTTGGGCATATTGGGTAGAGGGAACAGTACGTAACCTGGCAAGTCGGCAAATTGCCCACTAATAAACACCGGCACATGTGTAAGGGGTGGAAACATTGAAAAAGCCTGCATTCAGATCACAGCTGCCCCCTACCTTTGTTGTTGATGGCCATTGCCATTTGGATAAATGCTTGACACGCGTTGCTGTTTTAACCCAAATTACCCCTTTCCTTAGATCTCTCAATTGCCTAATTAGCAGGGGCAGAGTCTGAAGCCTTTCAAGTTCTGCACTTAAAACAAAGCCGGTGAGCAATGTAGTGAGGCAGCGCTTCATTTGTGCACCTGGAGGGACGAATAAGTGGTGACATAAAGAGAGGAAAGAGCCATTGGAGTGAAGCAGACCCTCCTGCTGTTCTCCATTTCCTTTCTCAGTATCTGTAGTTTAGTGAAATGTGAAGTCTGAGGATCCCTGAGGGTCCTTGGAGGGGTTCAAAGGAGGGGACCAGCAAAATGTGTCTTTTTTGTATCCTCACATCCCTATTAGACGTGCTCAACCAATCATCAGCTCGCACTTATGTTCCAAATGTGTGAACTGGAAGGTAACACATCCAGCAATATTTAGCTGGATGTGGCCCTGTGGGTTTTTCAAGCATTGTTATTAGGTGTTACGGTGGTGGGAGGAGAGCGTACGGTCCGTTGACCTCAGAAATTAATCTCTCCTCTTTGCAGACGATGTGGTTCTGTTGGCTTCATCAGTCCATGACCTCCAGCTCACACAGGGGCGGTTCGCAGCTGAGTGTGAAGTGGTCGGGGACATGGTTTTCTGCTGGAAAATGGCAAACTGCTCCCCACAAGTTTTAAGTGAGTTAATGCCACAAGTGAGGGAGTTCAAGAATATTGGGGTAGATGTAGAGCAACAGGGTAATAGATTTGGTGTGGCGTTGTCCTGGTGAAGAGGGAGCTGAGCAAGTCAAAGCTCTTGATTTACATTACAAGCGTCAGAATTGGGTTTTCTTTGAAGGTGGCTGGTCTCATCCTGAGAGGTAAGGTGAAGAGTTCAGAAAACCTGGAAGGAGCTTGAAGTCGAGCTGTTGCTCCTTGTCTTAAAAAAAGGCCTGAAGTGATTCGAGCATAATCGTGATGCCTCCCGGGCACCTCCCGTTTGAGGTTTTCCAGGCACACCCAACTAGTAAGAGGCCCTGGAGTAGACACAGAACACACTGGAGAGATTATATATCTTGTCTGACTTGGGAAGGTGTCAGTGTTCCCCAAGAAGAGCTGGAAAACATGGCTGGGGAGAGGGACGTCTGGAAAACAGTGCTTTTCCTGTTGCCCCAACAAAAACAGTGAAACACTTATCAAGTACTTTTAACTAACTATTCAGATATTTTGCCATTACTTAATATTGGTATTTTCAGTTGTTATAGCCATTCATTTAAGGAAACTATTTAAAACGTTTGACCACCACTTCTAGTAGTAAGTATTTCGACTTCCTGCTAGCTTGCTCACTAATTTGACACTCTCAATGGCATCACAAGGTGTTTCATCCTATTCTGGATGGTTGGAGGTGCTACTGTGCAGTCTGCCTATTGTAGCAAGTAGCTTACTGGTTATTGTAACAAGGAATTTACTCAAGAGCACCATTTTGTAATCCTATTTTGATGGTTGTTTCCATCCTTTGCCCTTACCTTCTGGCAAGTGCAGAAGCGCGAGTATCGTCGCTGATTTATCTGGTTACCTTTGTTTGGTTAAAATTGTCAAACTGCCAAGAAAATCACTGGATACATTTTTACTGTCCAGGAGGATGAAGATGACAAGTGAAAAATGTAAGCCAACAAAGAAAGGAGGGAAAATGAAAAAAGAGAAAAAAAAACATCCCTTTGGGTTTTGAAGATGCATTTACAAAGGTCTTTGATGTCTCTGAACTGCATGTTTTTCACTTATTCAGGCTCTTCATCTTTGCTCCCCAACCAGACTTGATGGGTTAAAAAAAAAAAAAAAATGCCAGTATAGTTACTTTCTGAACCTCTCTCTGTCTTTTATAGACTGCCTGATTTGAGCTTTGTCTGAAAAATAATTCAAGTAACGAAACCCAAACCAGCCAATCACTGAAGGCAGCAATGTGAGAAATGGCAGAACACTGAGAACACTGAATGGGGGGGATTCAGCGTCTCAACTTATCCCCCCCACTCAAGGATGTTTGAAAAAAGGATGACTGAGAAGCAGCAGGAGTCTTAACATGGAAGAACACCCAGGTAATAGACAGGGAAAGAGCTCAACATCTAATTGTATTATCCGATGATCCGTGTTACAGACACAATGTTGTGGGCACGCATTATGAAGGAGAGTTGGAGGTGACAGAGAGAGAAAAAACATCTTTCTTGGTGTTTTTTAAATCCTCAAAGAGGCACATGAAGTAGCCAAAAAATCAATAGGTAACCTTTCTTGAACTTGCTGGATTTAGAGAACTTCATTTTTGGGTTATTTTGGTGTTTTTTTTTTTTTTCTTTCACAGTTTAGCCTTTTATTCTTGTGACGGGATTTTAGTCAGCATAGAGGACACAGGCTGCTCAAATGGATACATTTGTAAATTAGTTGTGGTCCGCTTCGTGTTTGCGCTGACTTTTGACAAATTAACCGGAAAATGAAATCACATCAAATGAACTGACAAGTGTCATTAGCCTGCCTCCCAATTGATTATGGCAAGTGCCTTGAATTTACATTCTTAAACCATGGAACTATTGGAGCATGAATTCCCTCCAATGGCCTCATTTTGCTCGGTGTTTTGCACAGTGATGAACAGATTGTGTTTTTCAGTTCCAAATAACTTGGTTTGGGAGTGAATTTAAAGTTGGCTTTTTATTTACAACGCTGCATCCCAGACCTCCACGGGGGAACCGATAAGCAAAAAGTTAAAACTGATCGCGGTCTAAGGAAGAAAGGGTGGAAGTTTCTCTCTTGATAAAAACAAGCTGATATCCCAGCTGCTTGAGTTTTAAAAGAAAAATGACTCCTTTTTGAAAACTGCAGGAAATTACATGACTAAAATATGAAAATATAATACCCCAAAAAATCATGTGTCAGTGAACCGTCATGACAGGTATCTTCGCTGATGCGTAAAGTAGGGATCATTATGTGATTACGTAAAGTGAGACGCAACCAGAGGGAGTGATGGCAGAGTGTCACACAGAGACTTACACTGACACACCATCTCTCTATCTCCCCTCCACACAAATAAGTCCATGAGCACCATGTTGGCGCGCTCTGCCATTTTCTGCTGTCGCCATCATTTTATTCCCCCGTTAATATTTCTCTACCTCCCTCTCTGTCTCTCTCTCCCGCAGGCCTTGGTTGCCACATTTGATCCACAAGCATAATATCCACCTGCTCCTGTCACACCGCCCGACATTTCATCCCCAACATGGGGCATGCAGGAAAGTACGGGCCGTAATTGAAATTCTGAACAGTAAAACTGCATGTGTGTGTGTGTTCTTGTACTTGTTACATAGTGAGGACCAACATTTTTTTAACCATAAAGAGTGAGGACATTTGAGGATAGTGAGGACATTTTGGCTGGTCCTCACTTCTTCAAAGACCTGTTTGAGGATTGAGACTTGATTTTAAAGGTTCAGGTTAGAAATAGGGTAAAGGCCGGGGTCAGGCATTTAATCAACCTTTTTAGATCACATGCCCAGTCATGTTGAGCCTGTGTTTAACAAAAAAAAAAAAAAAAAAAGGATTTCTTCGTATTTTATATAAAAATCTTGTATTTCTTTTTTGTGTTATTCTTGGAAAACGATATGTGACGCATGCTTACATCAGCTCGTACAAATTTAACCAATATTACAATGACATCCATCCATCATTCAATATGTAGCTGAAAAATAGATACTCTTGAAATGCTGCTTTAGCTAAAGTTTAAATTTAGTTTTGTGTTAAAAGTGGTGGAAATCTCTGTAACAACCACATTCTGCTGGGATTTAAACCCAGGATATCCTGTTTACAAGACAGGTGCTTTAACCAGCTAAGCCACAGCACCTTTGGGTGAGCATTTACAGGCAAAGACACTATATCTCCATAAACATATACAGCTCATACAAGGTTTTTATGTGCATGTGTAATGCTGTATGAATTTAGGATATTTATCTGCACACCTGACTCCATGAATGCATACTGGTGTGTTTCCGTGTGCGTGATGGAAACACTCCCACTCAGGGACACCAGCACTCTATCTTAATAAGCCAACTGTTGACAAATATATACATCACCACTGTGGGGTCATACTGCTGTAGGCCTATGACATGGTTAGTAATGAGGAGAGGGCTGAGAGGACAGACATCAGGCTGTTTTTGCTGTGAAAAGAGCTTTTAGACCGTCACTGTGAATATTATAGTGCAGTTGAACAATATCTATGTACAGCAAAAGGGAGGTTGTAAACGGAGTTATTGTGCATTTGTGGGTAAAATCTGAGACAATATGTTACAACATTTTACAACAGGAAGCCAATAAACTGATGGGAAACAGTCCAACTTAGATTAAGGACATGAAATTACCTCCTTACATCTTTTGTAATCATCCTTTAACTGCCTCAGCTTTTACTTCTTTGTGGATGGAACTCTTGCTTGAATCAATTAGCAAGGTTGTTGATCAAATCAAAATAAGGTACAAAAAGAAAGGAACCTTGGCACAAATGTAACACTAATTACGTGCATGAACATCTAAACCCTTAATGCGAGGACAAAAAAAGGTATTTATGAGGGAAACAAATGGGAGGAAGTGGAGAGAGTAGGATTTTAAGGACTCTCAACAATAACTTACATCATTTCAGGATCATATTGAGTAAGACACCATGCTGGCCCTCAGTCTCTGACTGTAGCTGCAGTGAATCTGCTTTAATCCACACAAACCACAAGCCAATCTTTCTGCACATGGGTTGACACCTTTAAGCTTAAGCTCCTCTTACACAGACAGAGAGCTTGTGATGGTGTTAAAAGCTCGAGTTGTCTTTTAAAAGCACCAGGACCTGACCTTGAATCCATTATTGCGCTAATTTGACTGATAAGAGCTCCCCCAGAGTCGTTATCGGCTCATAATCCTTATCATCCCGTGCCCACCTGATTGTTTCGCGGGGGCTGCTCGCGTGTTGTGATCGAAGGGAGGAGGCCGAGGCGTTTAACGCTGTTGAAATCAAAGTATGCACGCTAGGTTGTCACCTTCTCCGCTGTGTTAGCACGGGAGTAATGATGACCAATCGGGCGCACTTGTTCCCAATCCCAGACTTGAGGTGTGTGAAGCTCTTAACGGGGTTGGTCGGGAACCTGTGACCGGAGAGTGGCTATGTTTGGACATAAATTGCTGCGTTATCTGGTTTGTGTGTTTGTGGATGGATGTGTGTGTGCCTGTTGACGTGAAGCACAGGAGTGCCTGTCAGACTTCTTTAATTGAACCACCAAGGAGGAGGAGGAGGAAGGAAGGAGGGATGCCACCTCCTACTACACTCGAACGCAGCTGAGATGTTGTCTGTGGGGGGTTGAAGGGTTTGGGGAATGAAGCGATAGCAGGTTTGCGGCCAGCAAGTACAATAAAAAATCCCCTCTCTACCTCAAATGAAATATCTCTGTCTCTCACGCTCTCGGTCTTTGTCTCTCTCCCAGGAAGTAGGGGGTGGTAATTGATGTTAAAAATAGACTGTTCTATAGTAGGTCACCGTATCACACACTACCGCCTTAAATAATGCATAAATAAAGCCTAAAACGGAGTTCTAAAGACCTCTATTATGGGTCACAGTATAACAGAGCGGTGGCCTCAATAGTTCTCTCATCCACTTTAGTGAGACTGAATTAAAATGCCAGTAATTCTATCAATATTACATTAACTCAGAACTCTTCTTTTCTTAAACATAATGAGGATGAAATAATGCTATTCAGTGTGAAAACCTGTGTTAGACATTTAAGCAGGAAAAGTTCACCGTTCATGTATTTATTTGTTAAATCTTTTTTTGGTATTCTTTCAGGTTTTCCGTTAAAGAAACTGAACAGACACTATACAACTTTCACATAAACAACTTGAAATTTTGGTTTTAAGGGAAAAAGTAATTGTTTTCTCTTGCCTCCTGTATACGTGAATTGCTGAATTGTTGTGAATAACAGTGCAGCAAAACCCAGAAATGTTTTGTGTTTGGTGAAATTGGTTGCTCCTTTAAAAAATATCATTAAAGTAATTTCTTGTCTTAAAACGACGTAGTCGACAGCTGTGCTTGTGGTTTTTGGGTGCAGTGGTGACGAGGCTAATGTGATATTAACTGTGGTCACCATCTTTAACTGTTTATAGACATTAACGTGTGTCTTGAATGATCCGATCATAAGTGGACTGCTTTACATTAATATCCTCTCGCTCATTCAACATTCAGAGATGGTCATACAGCATTGGCTTTGCCCATGGCGTCTTATATAACAGTTATAATACAAATGCGTCAAACACCTTAAGCTAATTTTGTTTGCCTGTAAACACACCAAGGAATGTAGCGTGTATCGTGTCCACTAGGTGCGGCTACAGTCGTATAGGTAACTGTATTTTGACCGTTTCTGTATTTAAAAAAATATATTTTGAAAATATTTCTCAACCACTGACAGGGAATCAGTTTTGGATGTCATTATGATGCTGTCGGTGATGTGTCGGTGGCTTGGTTTCCAGGGCTCGGTATAATCTGACACATGTCCGCCCACCTACACTCAACACACCTCAGGCTCAGTCTGCTTGGACCGCCAGTCTCAGTCTCAGTTAACACTGTAAACAAGAGTTTATGGTCTCATTCTCTAGTTTCAAGTCTTTAAAACAACATGATGTTCATTTCGTAAAATATGGTCTATTTAGAGTCAAATAGACAACTATTGTTGTCTAAATTACGTCCCTCGAACTATGCTGCTAACAAACGCTTAACATATATAAACATAAAGGTGTTAAAATGGAAAACACTGAGCCCCAACTATATATTCAGTCCAATATACACAGTGAGGTTAAAGGTCAGATGAGAAAATCGCTTACAGGCATGGCTGTTTGTCAGCTTCACTCTCATGGCTAGGTGAAAATGAACAAGCGAAATCGAGGGTCATGACATTAAAACAATAACCATTACCAGTCAGACGCTGCACAGACCTTCAGGAGCAAGGTCAAACCGCACTGCATTACCAGGCGTGAGCCATGATATTATAGAGAGGTTTATATGACTCAAGGTCGGTGGAAACACAGAAATACAGAGTGGCGAGGAGTAAATCATGAGAATACCCTCTGGCATGAGCAGCCATGGCTCAGAGCTTACAAGTCATTACTGGCAGGATAATGCTGAGAAGAGAATTTCACATTCTGTGCAGGGCGCATTAAAAATAAATCAAGGATCAGTAACACATTACTCTGTCCTTCTAATTAATCTAGTTTTTTTAGACAAAATAGTTTTACGCAGTACTTCACACAGGACTGTGCGGAAATCCAAATCATCCAACTTAAAAAAACCCATCCTTTCATTTCATTCCAATTGACCAGCGAACGCAGCTTTGATTGAATCCCAGCCTTTCCTCTTTTGAAGTGCGTGTGCTTGATTTCCATTTTCATTTCTTTCTCTCTCGCCCAACGCTGACGCCACCTCTACAGCTCGCGTGACACACCGTTCTATTTCGGATTTATCAGGCCACCGAGTGTGAAGCTCAACTTTCAAGAGGTCCCTCGACGTCTGTGCGCGGCGGCCGTGTAAAAAGACAATGAGTAAAGGCAGGCGACGTTCGTTTTATCGCCGGCGCCATCAACAACACAGTGTTTACAGTGTAAATAACCAAAAGGTTCTGCAGCACATGCCAGAGATATAAATACATTCTGTGTGCTCCTCTCTGTCTATCTCTCTAAGGACACTTGAGCTCATTTATTGATCGACGGGCAGTGTGACAACTTGGCCAGAGCTGGTAGGATGCGTCAGTGTAAACACAGTAGAAAGATGCTCATTCCTGCGGCGCTAATTTCCAAGCGATCTCCTGCAATACTGTACAGCGAGACGGCATCAGGGCGCCCGGCGATGGATTCGCTGGCAGTATGGATTCACAGTCACGCATGGATGCTTTTTTCATTTCCAACAAATAAAAGTAATCAAACCGTGCATTTCCCCCCATTTGCCTAGTGTGATTGAAATGTCCTTTTAGAGGCGTCTAATTGTTAATTTGACTCCCCCGACTGCCTGCTCTGTGTCTCCGAGGGAGAGACGGGCTGAGCCACAGGCAGAGCTTAGCATGTGTATGAAATCACCAATGTGGCAATAAAGGCTGCGGCTGAAAAGTCATGGGAGCAGGGCCTCCCGAGGAAGCAGATACAGCGGCGCTAGTCTTGGTTCTATAGGCGGGCTGCATAAAATCATGTTACATTATGTATTCCATTTATGGCTGAGCGGCGTGCATAAAAGGATGATAAAGGTGACACTCAGCCCGTGCTTCAACACACGCAACACAGCAATACGAGTTGGGTGTGTGTCAGTTTGGTTGAATGTGGGTGGATAAATCTGCTTTAACACTTCATTAATAGAAATAGAGCATTCAGCTGTACTGGAACAGACTCAAGAAAGGGTGGGTTTGCTCACACTTCAGATGGCTGATTGGACAAAGAGAAGGTACATTAAAATGGAAACATCTCTGCAAATAAATCCTCTGAGCGGCTGTACTAAGTAAAATGCTGCAGGGATCTTTGGTTTGAGGAAGTTCTTTTTGCTGTGCGATGCTATTTCTCAATAGTATTATTTTCTATCTATCTATCTATCTATCTATCTATCTATCTATCTATCTATCTATCTATCTATCTATCATTATCTGATGAAAAATACAGGTTTAATGATAAAGAATGCAGCTTTGTAGGGATGCACAATTCAATTCCTTGCCTCATTTATATAGTTTCACAGCACTGTTTGGCTGTGCGATCTCGGCACAGTTTCTTTAACTTTTTGGCCAACAAAATTGTCAACATGTTGAGCTAATTGCTTTTGTTTGCTGGTCTGTGTGTTTCTCCAACCGTTTGCTAGTACTGTTGGCCTCTAACTCCAACAAACAAGCTTGAACAAGCCAAGTTTACATTGCCTGCTGGGCAAGAAATGCCCGGAAGCCAAAAATAATCAGTGTTGGATGAAGAGCGTGTAACATCTAGGAAGTCAGTGAGATAGTGGATATTCTTGCAAGAGATAGTGGACGAAAACAATTCAATTCAATTTTATTTATATTGTCATATCACAACAGTAATCATCTCAGGACACTTAACACATTGAGCAGGACTAGAATACGCTCATGATTTTCAGAGTTAATACATTTTCAAAGTCCCAACGTCACCCAGGGGCAAGCGTTACAGCGAAAGTGGCAAGAAAAAAACTGCCTTAGTAGGCTTTTTAGCAGAATCTCGTGCAGCCCAGGTCCTTGGGTTTGAACTGCATTTGGTGTTGGTAGTAGTATACTAGTAGTAGCATTAACAGTAGTGGTAGTATTAACAGAAGCAATAGTATCAACAGAGCTAGAACACCCCAGAATACTGTATTCTGGCTATTAAACTAAGGCAAATCCAAATGGATATCCATGTTGCTCTCTTTGTGCTGTAAGTAGGCAATTTGAATTATCCTGATGAAGGCATGTTGAAACCTGTTGGTCTAAACAATAAAGTTATTTTATCTGCTACAAGTGTTTTGACCTCTACTCCCCCCTCCATGCAATTTAGGTGAAGTTGTGCCTGAACCCCCGCTCTGTTACTAAACCAGTTTATTGGAAACCAATAATATACCAGAACTCGTATTGCTTCCGAGTGCTTACTAGAATTACAGCCTCTTGTTCGTATGCCTCTGCCAACCAGTCACTTCCACGTCTGTTCAACTGAGATATTCGTGTTAAATTGTCACAATTAGATTAGGAATTCTCGAGTTATGGGCAAAATTGTGTTTTGGTGAGATTGCACTGACCTTTCATGACCAAATTGTAATCAGTCAAACCTTGAGAGCAAATAGATGTTGGTGCCGAGATATCGTATCGACAAGAATGTTAGCTATGATCACGATGAGTTGGATAACAGCTTTATATATTTTGAATTTCAATGCAGGGGAAGTAGCATCTGCCAAAAAAAACCCCAAACAAACAAACTAATCTAACCCCTCAGGAATCGGCCAAATTTACCTGAAGAACACTTCAAACGGATTCCAACAGCTTTATCTCGTTTAATACGATCGCTCATATGGGCTTCAATCACAACAGAAATGGGACTGTAGACTCTTTTATAATTCAGCTTCCCATGGCCTCTGCGAGTTATAGTGACGCACTGAAGCTAAATAAACAAGCTTCCATTCTCTCCTTTCTCTGATTCATTAGCCAATAAGCCACATTGATTATAGGAACAAAAGAACTACCGGCTATGACTGAGCATGCCGAGGTTAGTCGGCACCAAGCACTTAGTTACGTGCCCATATGGAGATCTCCCCCCCCCCCCCCCCCCCCCATCACCCAGGGGCATGATAGCATTAGCTAAACGCCTTGAAAGCAAATACTGACACGTCCCAGTGCAAGTGCCGAGGCTCACAGATGCACCGAGAGAGGAGCCAGCTGGAGGGGGGAACGACGGAAGGAGGCCGGGAGGGTGGGGGGGAGAGACACGTGTCAAGTTATTTCTTCGGACACCATGGAGCGGTAGCCGTGACACTGTGGTAACCAGATGGGCCTCGCTGTGAGGCATATTTCCTATTTCACACCACTGCCAGTCCAGTTTGTTAGGCACTCCTTTGGCAATGTGTTGTGGCGACACCTGACACTTTTGGAATGTGTGTGTGGATTTTGGAGATACCTCTTGAAACTTTTGAATAAAACTCAGGTCCTTTCTGGCACTTTGTTCACAATCTACCAAGAATGTCTACTTCCCCAGGCCAATACTAACTCAGCTCCGACGACAATCTTTGGCCTCACCAATTTACCAGCACCTACATACCGAGGTGGACAGGTGGCTGGTCTGATGCCCAGCTCCTCAGCACCAGAGTGGACGATCCCTACCTTTCAGGCTAGGCAGGTGTCAGATACTTGGCAAGGCTGCCAGCTATGTTCCCCGGCAGAGTGTGTCTCCAGACAGGGTACATTTCGTTTGCCAGGGATAAAAGTCTCCCTTCTCCTGAGTCTACTTCAGACACTTTCCCCTCCTCTTGTCTGTTTTCACTTGGCTGGTTCCACTTTTAATAGCTCACATAGTCAAGTGACAAAGGTGGACTGCTGGCCAAGACACTTATCACTAATGAGGGGTAGGACTCCGACTTACCCGCATTCCGGCTCTCCTGCTGGGTTCACCGCAGGGAGTCTCTCAACATGTCCTAACAATTCATATAATGCCGTATTCAGACCCACTTTACTTTCCGATCGCTGCTCTGTCACTCGCATAGCCTCTTTCTTTTCCCTCCTTCGCTCCCGCAGTGCGAGATTGTATATTAAATCATTAACGGTTGTCCTAACAATGCAAATTCTCCATGAGCAGTGATCTGTCATCACCCGCACTTGGCTTCGCAGAAAAGTGTAAAGCTGAGTACAGTAAAGTAGCTCATGAATAATTTGACATTTTCATGTTTTGAGTCACACCACCATCCCCATTGTTATGAATATTTTGTCTCTATTATTTCCCCTGCCAAATCTCCTGCATGCATACACCCAACCTACAACTTTGTATCCTGATGATACTGAAGCCACTTTGTATTCTAAAATGTTGATGTGATTACAGAATCAATGTTATTTTATTATTCTTTTTTTTTTCTGTTTTGACGGAAAACATCATTCGCCAGGTTGCAACAACAGTTTGGCAATTTCAATGCTAGCAAAGAAGTACATTATAGTAATAGCAGTACAACCACACAGTCATGCCATAACTTACCACTCTAATTAATCACTTTTACTGATGAGTGTGGCGTGACTAAGTGGAGTGTACATCATCCTGAATTGATCCAGACAACAAGGGAAAGTGTTGAGCTTGTGCTAATAGCAAACAACACCACAAAAGATTTAAACAGGAGCAGATCAGAAACCAGGGAAGATGTCTTATTAATCAATGATAAAATGAGAGAAACAATCTTTCTAATGTTTCCAACTAGAGACCACCTAACACCAGCTGAAATGCCAAATTATGTATTGCTACAAGCCTGTAATTTTTCATGCCACGGAGTCGGACTAGGCACATGAAGTAGGGCGGCCAAGGCCCCTTTGACACCTGGCAAGGTACTCCAAACCACCTCTGTGGTAGTTCCTGCAGTAGTTGACTCACAGAGACCCACAAGGTGAAACAATACCAACGTCGCCATCATTACTGGTAATCTGGACTCAGCAGTAAATATAGTTTACAAACTTTGTTAAATGTGTTCATAATGGATAGGCCCTCTAACGCCTAATAATGTCCTTCACAGAGCAAAAATACAAACAAAACTCAACCTCCCCTGAAATGATATGAAAGCAGCCAAAGGCAGAATGGCAGTCCTGGATCCAAAACTGCAGTCCCTGTCACTCTTTGATTAGTGAGCTCCGAGTTCATGCAATTTCAAAATCTTAAAGTGATATTATCATGCCACATTGGCTTCCTCGGTGCAATGGGGCTGAAATGCAAATTGTCAGCACCATGTTCCTCCCTAGTTTGAAGATGAGGGGAATCCGTAGGCAGCTTCCTCTCACCATATGCTCACCAGCTCAGCTCCGTCCTGCAGGAGCAACCTCAGCCCTGCAAGTTGGGAGAGGAAGTTGACATAATAGCCCAAAGTCACAAATGACACAAAAACCCAAATAAGACAGAAACTCTGCCGTGACTGCTTCCAGCTACGAAGGGTTCCTGTGTGTGTGCTGCTTGCAAGAGGGTCCTATAGTGTCTTGAAACATCTGTTCAGTCCTATTTCTCTGAACCATCAGCGATCTATGTTTAGTGATGAGGCCCCGGGCATGAAGAGAGACTCTTTACCCGCATATATGGCACGGTTACTGAGTAAACACTAGTTTTACACTAGCTATACATTATGTGGATTTAATCAGTGGAGATTTTCTGCAAGAGGAGCTTAAAGACTTATTAATAAATTAACTGGATGTGTGTCGGAGTCTTTGATGATTAGGACACGGGTGGTGGTGAAGGAGTGAATAACAAGCCTGGCTGGAGAAGGGGATGTGATCTGGAGCCAGATTTCTGATGAGCTCATTGGAAGGACTCAGTCAGCTGATTGAGTTGGATGCAGGAAAGGAAATTAACGACATAAGGATGAAAATAGCCTTCTGGTTGAACTTTCGCAAGTTTGATAACAAAACTGTGTTAAAGTTGTGAATAAAAAAAAATGTATCCCTTTTTATAAGGAAAACACTACACGTTTCCTATAATGCAGCAGGATTCATACATCTTCCTATCCAATTCTTTCTTCATTAAAAAAATGTAACTTCAAGAAGTGGTAATCCACTGTGGTAGTGACCTGTCAATTACAAGTTAGCCACTCTTTAAAGCATACCCTTCTGTGATTTATCCATAATTTAATAAATGCTGTATTGAAAAGGACTTGAAACTATAGAGATTGGGACCATAAACTCAAGTTTACAAGGTTGACTGAGTAAATCAAGAAAAGAGGGAGGAGTTTAACAGATGTTTGGTAGAATCTGGCTGTGGGTTTGTAAATTTGAAAAGAAAAATGTCTCCTCCTGCTAAAGACGGAGCTGTCAGTGTTAAGCCTCGTTAGATATTCATGCTACCTTGACTAAAATTCTAGGTCACAATGTTCTGAGTCATGACATTACAACAACAGACCAATGCAACCACACTGTCTTCATCTTTTCAAAGCTAATGGAACGGCACACTTTGAGAGCTGCCTCTCAAAAGCATGTATTGCTCTCCAAGAGAAAAATGTGCTGGAGTGCGGGCCGAAAGCACAGCACAAAGCAAAAATGTTTCCCCGTGAATGTGAGTTATAAAGTGACACTGTGAAAGAGGACCCGAGCCAGCAGGCCTGGGGTGTGGGGAGCAGCAGACAGTGATAGAGTTGTAAGTGAGGTTAAAGGAAGGGGGGAGGTAGCGATGTGCATTGGGGTGAAGTTTAAGATAGATTACATTAAATCGCTCTCAATGACCAGTCCTTTAACTCCGTGTTCCTTCTGTCCCCCTCCCCCGAGAACAGTTAAGAGCACAACCTGCACTTCAAACCTTTTCATAAGCGATTGAGAGGGTCATCCAGTGAAAAGATGATCAAATTGGAGGTGTTTCACTGCCAAGGGAGTACTACTTTCTCTCCCCCATCTGACCACAGATGTACTTCACTGACTTAACACTGGATTATTCAAAAGTCGTTAACCTTAAGTGCTGGTCACCGCGAAACAGGTCAATGTGGCTAAAGTGATGACTTCCAGTGATGGACTGCGAGTGATAAATGAGGAGAAAATGGAGGATTTAAAGCCCCATGGGTCAAGGAAAGGCGATTACGTGCTAATGGCTTGAGATTCATGGCGTGACGTTGGCGAGGAGCTCTGGGGACCGCAGGAGAGGTCGTCATGGCCATGAGGGACTGGGTTCCCACATTTTGGCTCGGTGGGTGCCCGGGGAAATCATGTGCGGGTACCGCAGCTAACTGATTGGCCTAACAGTGGCCTAAAAAGATTTCCATCTAACGTGCACAAGCGAGTGATCTCCCTCCTTAACAGCATGTATCAAGGGAGACTGTAATGAAAGTGGAAGAAGCTATGCAGGCAAATTCCACCCAAGGCAGAAATCCAGCTCCCATCAGAAAGAAAACACAAAGGGCTCCGTTTCATCAGGGGTGTTATCTGAAAGCTCGCTACGTGCATATGGTAAACATCTCCTTTTGCATTTCCCCTCCATTCCGAGATCCAGACCGGACAGATGCACAGAAGGAGGAAGAGAACTTAAGAGGAAGGAAGAGAGCTCCGAGGCTCATGGTGAGAAGTTGTTTTGTGTCGAGGCCAGGTGGCAGATTGCTGGAGCCAGGAGATGAAAGCCGGAGAAGACCACTGATCTACTGTACAGAACTTTGCTGCAGGAGATGGATGGCAATCCTCTCGTCTCTATTTTCCTGTGTTTTCTCTCCACCGTGCCCGTGAGCGAGTGATGCATCAGGGTCAGGCGTGGTTGGGCGCCCACTCGCCAGGGGTTGAGACGCACGAGGAGGTCGGAGAAGGATTTTTGAAAAAGAAAGTGATACGAGAACCGAACGTTCAAATATATCAAATGCTGTACTGTAATGTCTGGTGCTGGTGTATTTTTAGCTCATGTGTTTTTTGGATGTGAATGATGTGGAATCTTTAGTGGGGGAAGTCTCACAGCAAAACCTGGAACCTTTCCCACAGAGAAATCCAACCGCCACCACACTCTGGCTGCAGGATATCACGACGCCAGACCCACCTGAAATCCTATGGGCACATTTGCATACCTGTTCTCATCATTTTGCATAATCCAATAACACATGAATGATGGGGGGGCACGCAGGCACTTGTCGTAAATTCCCTCAGCTGGGATCCAGCCGTTCAATCAAATTATATCTCCTCTCTCTTCATTTTAGCTGCACATTTTCAGAATTATTATTTTCAGAAATATTTTCAGAAATATTCCCAAAATCTCGCTGTGGCGCCCCTGCAGGTCAGCCCTGTGATAGCCTGGCGACCAGTCCAGGGTGTGCTCTTCGCCCTATGTCAAGGTGTTTTTAAAATTCATTGTACAAACTGATGAAATGCATGATCCCTCCTCGCTGACTCACTGAAGTTTAGTGGCCCTGAGGGTCGGCTGGTAGGGCCTGTCCTTTCAGCATCACATCACACAGGCAGCAGTGTACACGGTTCTCTGGGGAGCCACCGTAAGACAAAGGAAGAAAGGGCTGGCAAAGATTTAGCAGGAGAGATTAAAATCTCAGTGGGCTGGTGAGAGAACGACCCCGCCGCTGTTCAATTTAACCAAGCTCGATGGGGGACTTTATTTTTTTTACATTTTTATTTGCAGCATGCTTTGACATTTTTATCTCCATTCCCTCCGGCCAGGAGCAGTCAGAGCATCGCTTTCGACCTTGAAGGATTCTACCTAAGCAAACTTTTTCTCTATAAAAATCACAACAACTTTGCAATCTTTCTTTTTTTAGCGATACCAAGACAAAGAAACGTGATCCGCTGTGCATTTGCCCATTCCAACGAGGGCGGCAGTGCTTATTACACAGCTGAATGGCTAATGCTTCACATTGTCACGGGACAGCGGGCGTCAGAGATGAGGATCACCATTGTCCTTCCCATTGTGCGCCTCGGCTATTGTCACCAGTCTAATTAGTAAATAAGAGCTGTTGACACGCCGCTGCACAGTGCTAATGAACACAAGAGGTGTTAAGCCACAGGAGACGCAGGCACAGCTATATATTGTTGGAGGTGGGTGGTGAAATAGCAAAATGGCTTTGTGAGTGTGTGTGTGCATGGAAAAGGGGAGAGCATCCTGATTGGATGTTGCAACAATGGACGATATGATGTTCCTCTTGTAATGCTTTAACGCATGCATGATCCTCAGACAGGAGGCTTATGGGATTCACACGGCGAGTGCCCTCCCACAGCTCTTAGAGATGGTGGCGATGTGGCATCAGAGAAGGAGCTGTGATTGAGACAATGACGAATAAGCTGCGCTTCCTTACGAGGAATGAATTCCTCGAGGGGAAGCGTGGTTAGTATTTGGGACAGGGGGGAAACAGTGAGGAAGAGGAGGGAGGAAGATAGGGTATCGGCCAGGTATAGAAGGGAAGAAAAACAATAACGCGGAATGAATAACAGGGCTGTCTGGGAGTTGACAGAGAGACATCAGTCCTTGATGACAAGGACAGAAACCCTTATCAATGAGCTGCACTTTGCAGGGCCAGTGGAGACAGAAGGGGGGTGAGGCGCCGAGCTCCAGAGTTTGTTTTCCACCGATGAAAATCCACTAAAGACACTGCCATGCCTCAACGGTATGGATTTACTCTGGATTTGTAGTTTGACCTCAACACTCACCGTACAGAGATACCATGACGTGTTGAATTTGGGCTGATATTGCTTTTTCTACGGCCTTTTGAAAAATTACAAGAGCAATTGTTGGTCAGATGTATAAAGAACAAAACACTCGGTGATAATCTGTGCAGCTACATTTTGAAGGGTTTAATATTACCACATATTGATTACCCTTGATTCATTACCATGTCATTTGTTGGGTTTTGTGTCTATGAAACAATTCATGGATGCAGATTGAATTGTTTCTGAACATTCAGATTGGAGCGTCCTCTGTGTTGAAACACAGCCACGCACCTCCACAGGGGTCTTTCCCCCTCCCCCATCTGCCTGCAGGCCTGGGTCACTGGCAGTGACACGTACACGTCTTTCTACCGAGATGTCGACCTGACCACAGGTCTTCCTCCTGTGACCTCGACCTGAACAGTGTTCTCCTCTTACTCCTGGGAGTTGGACTACAGGTCTGAAGTCCCCAAGCAGCACCCTCAAAACAGCCAACAAGCTGGCTGTTGGAGCCTGCTTCTGCAACAAAGACAAGAATTCCTCGTCGAGACGCATCTCATTAGAAATTCCTCCATCCACAACTCCAAGGACAGCAACTTTCCTTCACAGGAACCTGAAGACAGCAACCTTTCGTCAGAGGAACAACCAACCCTTCTTCAAGGACTGGTAACAATCTGGGCATAGCTTAGGACAGAAACTGAATGTGATGACATACATGTTTGCAAGTGATTTTCTATTTGACGTATTGTTGAGTTAAGTGTGTCACCTGAGTTCAGTTGTTAAATGATCTTTGCATGCTCACTAATCCAACTTCCCTAACGGCTCTAAAAATATTATACTAATTATACACATACTTAACTACTACTAACTAAACAACTAACTTAACTATTACTAAACACCATCAAATAATAATGGGGGAGTCGCACATTCCCATGTTTCCAGCTTCTCAAATGTGACAATGTGCTGTTTTTAACGCTGTGAATTTTTCCATTTCGTCAGTTTGTTTAATGATTTAATCCTAAAGAAATTGAACATTAATATTGCTTCATCCAGACAAAGTGATTTATGCACCAGTATTTTTTTTTCTACAAGGAACCAGCATTTTTTGTTGATTATGGCTGCCCCTGTGGACAAAAGCGTTAGTGTTTTGAGCACCAGATTCCCTTTGAAAAAATCTGACAGTCTGTCACACCCACTCCTGTTTTTTACCATGCCTCCCTTCCCTCCAGGGGGTCCAGTACCCATTAATACAGCCTGGACCTGAAGCAGGATGTGTGGAGCTGCTGGGCATGGAGCTCACCAGCGTAACTGGATCTGCGTCTCAACCGAAGGAGTTTCTGGTGAATCTTCATGCCTTCTTTTTATTTTGCCAGAATCGGACCTGGTGGCACCAATGACAAGCGTTGAGAACTATATAGAAATAGATAATCTTCTCACTGAAGGTCTTGTTTGCTTATGTAGGTCATATAGAGGCTTCAATATTAAATTGAGACTGTGAGTAGTTCCACATAGTAACTTTAAATCATCTCTGCAAGGGTTAACAGCTCTGCAAATCAGGATGACTCATCCCTCATTGAATGGTAATATAAGCTTTGATATGTATTATTAATATATTTCTGGCTGAATATTTCATCAATTTAATGGGAAGTTTTTACAGATTTTTCAATAGCTGCTTTCGTTGTGACAATGGATGACATAACAATGTGGAAACTGCTATATGGGCCATTCTACCGAATTCGTGCAAATTGCTGTCCCACAATAAAAAAAACTATTTAACAAAACAATTAAGAATTCAGACCTTCAATATTTACTAAGATTATGTTATGATCTAGTTAAACACAATACTGTAACTAGATAGTAATTAAGCTAAATATATACAAAATCATCATTTATGCTACCTTCCTAGGTACTTTCTATTGGGAAGAAGTTGTCCCAATCTCTAAGCCCTAAATTTCAACCCATGAAAATAATACTTAAAAGAATTTTGTCATTTTTTCCAATGGTGTATTTCAAAATATAGGTTTGGTTTATTTTAAACAGAATGTAAAATATTTAGATTCATTTTGAAGTTTTTTTTTAAATTACAAAACATGCTTTAAAAAATGCTGTCCCACACTTTCATGTCACAACCGTAACACGAGTCGTTTTACCACATGGGTGGAGCTGGTTTTAGCCACACCCCAGAATTTCTGACCAGGAAGGGACAGTGCATCCCTGTCCCTCATGGCTGCATGGTGAGTGATTACCTGTTTTTATTGCAGTGTGTTGCTGTGTTACGGTAGTGACACATTTCAGGCGCGGAAAAAAATTTCAAAAACAGGCAGACATTAATATATGAAATTTGACTGCGCGTTTACTAGATATGTACCATAGAAATATGGTACAATATATGTATGGACAAAGTTTTTGGAAAAAAACAACTTTTGAAAATGAGTTTGCAACTACGGTAGAATGGCCCATATATTAGTCTTGTCATGTAAGCGGGAGGGTTTGACTGGCTGGGAAAAGAAACCAAGATATTTTTCGTCACATTGAGGAGGAAAAGATGGAGCAGAAGTACCGTAAACTCAGTCATCGGTATTCTGGATAGGTGCTTGGCCACTAAACTGAAGACCAGTCAGCAAGTGTCTGTAATCTTCTGTGAAAGCTGAGTGCTATGAAGGAAACATCTCAAGCGTTCAGCTGGCGATGTCTGTCTGCTCCTTTTGCTAAAGTCAATCTCCCGCTTGACTCTCCCCTCCTGCTCTGATGGATACGTGCACGCCTGTGTGTGTGCATGTGTGTGTGTGTGTGTGTGTGCATCTTACAAAGAAACACAAGCACACACCTACACACAGACAGACGGAAACACACACAGATTCAGTGAGTCACCCACACAGGGCTTGTGCCCACAAGTCTGCCTGCATGAAGGGGGCAGGTGGATGTTGGGGAGGGATACTTGAGTTTCTCTGGCAACAAATGTCCCCACTTATTTTCAAGCTGTGAGCATATGATTGATCAATCTGAAGACAGCACAGGGGCTTCTACCAGGACAGCATGGCCGGATTTTAGACTTTATAGATTCACCTGAGCGCTTTGAGCTTTAATGTTTACATTGATTGGCTGCTGAGAAAAGTGTTGGTGGCTTCAAAATTGAACAACTGCGACATGGTTTTCGAATCTCTTGTGATGATAAAGATGGTCTACTATTAAGTTAAATGAGCTGGGTTTTTATTTCTTTCCAACCTGAGCCATATTTTAATTTGGCCATGGCCTGTGCCATAGTTGGCATAGATGAATGCCAGCAGGCAATCAAAGAGGTGCCCCGAATGAGACAGGGAAAAAAAATACTTTCACTATTCGTAGGATCACCCTCATACTTCTTAATTGATGACTCCAAATTAGGTAGGTGTGAATGTGAGTGTGAATGTGTGTCTCTATGTAGTGACCTGCATACGTTAAACTGTCTGTTTAGGAGTATGAATGAACAATGAATGGTGGATTTGGTGCGATGTGAAGAGCACCAGCTAAAATGTTGCCTAGGACACCAAATTGGTGAGGGCCGGCTCTGTCTACCATTAATGGGTTCATTGCTTTTTGTGAATATTTTTTTGTCATTAAATCAAATTTTGTTTTTGTCATGGCGAGTAAACTCTGGCAAAAGAAAGGGAAGAGGAGGACCCAAACAAGGGGAGTACAAACACAAGGCCATCTGATGGGATGAAAGGAAATTAGGCAACGTTTGGGAACAGGCTTAGTTGGCATCATGGAGGCAGTATGAACTGTCAAACAAAAAGGTCAAAATCCTGGAACAATTCAGGTTCATGAACA
Source organism: Eutrigla gurnardus (assembly GCF_963514095.1). NCBI lineage: Eukaryota > Metazoa > Chordata > Actinopteri > Perciformes > Triglidae > Eutrigla > Eutrigla gurnardus. The sequence continues at coordinate 8,353,096 of NC_139932.1, read as the reverse complement.
CCGGGACCTCAGGTAAAGATTGGCCTGAATGCAAGTCCATTGGCAATCTGTCAGGGAATGAGTAGAGATGGGCTGGCATATAAATACTGAAGGCTGATTAGGGAAATGGGAAACAGGTGAGTATGCAGGTGTGAGAGGTCAGGTGATGGAAAAGGTGGAAAGGGTTGAGTGCAGGACAGAAGGGAGTGACTGCATCTGCAATGACAGGAGTTAATAAGGTTGGTGGGAAAACAGAGAGAAGCCCCATTCAACTAAACTGCATTCTCAATTACATTTTGAAGGAAACATATTTTCTTCCTGATTGTGGTCGCAGTTTTGAACCCCTGATTAGCATTGAAACACAACAAAACTACTTGGTTATGTTAAGTTAAAAAAAAACAATAAAAATCATGGTTTGGCTTAAAATAAGTATGTTTGTTACAGACATTTAAAATAAGTCAGCATAGAGTTTTGGTTTCTGACTTTTAGAGTGGTCCCCTGGGTGAAAGTCCTGTAGACTCACTACACACTGGCCACACTAGGATTAGAAATGTAACTACATCAAAAACAAACTCCAATAATCCGATAATCCGGGAGAAAAGACGTTCCCTTGACACATAAATGACAAAGCAGCTCCATTGTAAGGGAATGTAACTTTTATGAGACCAGGCTGAGTGGAGGCAGCAATATAACAGATTTCCCAAAAAACCCTTCCAAAGAAAGTTATCTGCATGGCCAGATACAGTACAATTAGAGCCGAGTGAGAAAAGGAGATTGTCATTTGAGTGAACCAACCTTTTCTCCAACGTCCCAATCAGCTGTTGAACGAGCCAAACGGATGGGAGTCAGGTAGTGACAGCACAAAGGAAGGATGAAAACAATGACAAATGAAACAAAAGACGTCTGGATGAGGGATTCTGTGGTCGTGGAAGGAGTGTGCCTGTCACAAACTCACTTACTCTACAAATGCGTGAACAATGTTGTCGTTTATTGCAGGAAGCCTGTTTGTTCTCTGCTATCTACTGTACCTGCCATGCTGTTTAGCAAACAAGTGAGCACACTCCATTCGTATAGCACATTTCATTCCAGGTGGAAGCACAATATGCTGCACAATAGATGCATCACAATCAAGATTTTTAAGTTAATTAAAACCAAAAGAACATTAAAGGTCCAATATTATGAAAAACTTGTTTTCTCTGGTCTCTACACCTATAAACTGTTCCTCCCTGAGCCTGTCAACTCCCAGAATGAGGAAAACAAGCGACTCCTGCATGGTCTCTGCAGCCCACCCACTGGTACAACGGCACTCCTACAGGCTGTTCAGATTCAGCTCCTGTTGTTACGTAACAAAGGGAGTCATTTGCATAGGCCGAACTCCTCTGCACAGTGATAGGAGATATCCGAGAGGGGGCGTTGATCACCGAGGTGAAGTTCGGTGTGTCCTGCAGTGAGACAGTAGTGAGCTAGCAGTGTTTCACAATGTTGTCGCTCAGAGCTAGACACGCAGATTGCTCTGTTGTTGGTTGTACAAATCAACATGTGCTTATATTCTGTCCCAGTGTATGTGTGTGCTAACCACTTCACATCGGACTGCTTCAGTAACGAGGGTCAGTAGAAAACTGGCTTTGCCTCGACACTGACCCTTGTAAAAGGATCTGTCCCAACCATACGGGACCCAGCAACTTCACCTGAGCCACATAGGCGAGCCATAGCGATACGTCCACCGTAAATATTGGCGCATGCTACCGCTAGCGTAAGCAACATTGTCTCCTAGGCTAGTAGGCGATGACAGACGGAGCTCATTAGCATTTAAAGGTGCAGGCACAGAAACAGCCTGTTCTCAGGAGAGCTCATTTGAGCAACTTTTAGACAGCTGAAACTCAGGACCATGGATGGGTTTGGGGCAATGCATATAGAATCTAATGTTGTTGGAACTCTGACAGCTGTGTGAAATTGATGAAAATCTGTACAACAGGGGACCTTTAAAACAAATAAAAATAGTAAAAACCAACACGACACATACAATAAAACCAATAAAAAAGTGAGAACAAAATAAAAAGTAATAATTAAGACGGTCAGCTAGACTACTGAGAGGTGCAGCTAAAAACAGATGTTTTCATTGTAATTTTAAAGCATGATAGAGATGGGGCACACCTAACTTGAGTGGGAAGGATGTTTACAACGGGCCTGAAATTAAGCTTTTAGTCTCGTCAAAAGACCGAGAGATAAACATTCAGAGAAAACCATCCTTGCAAGGACAGAACGTACAAACCATGACAGAGAGCCGTGGAGGGAACGCCGCCCGGCTGACAGAGTGTATCGGAGAAACCAAGGGGGCTCTCGCAAGACACTTGGATGGAGCGGAGACTATGCTGCCTTACATTCACAGCACGCCGTCAAGCGCCTGGTCACGCACACCCCTCTGGCACAGAAAAGCATGTATGTATAGTCAGAACGGCTGAAGGAAAGGGGAAAAGGTGAGTAAGTGAGAGATTAAAATACAAGCAATATTCCAGATAGCGACCACAGATCGGCTCTGAAACACTCTACAATCCTTTCGCCGGCTTCCTGAGTCAGAGTCGTGCAGGCGAAGCGAAACAGCTGGGGAGACGGAGAAGAGAAAAAAATGTAGTCAGTCTTCCTGAGAAACCGATTCCAACATGAAAGCGCTGCTGCGTCACACTGCATTAGGTCGGATATAGATTGAAGGAGACGTGCGTACCAATATTCTACACAAAAAGCGCCTGCCCTGAAGGTGTCTGCATGGGGCCGCCGTAGACCTGACAAACCCCCCCACCTACGTGAAATCACCAGATTGTGTTCTCGTACCTGTCGCATTGACATCAAAGGCAATTTCCTTGTGTTCGTGCCGTCTGAAACGGTCGCTTTTACTTTCGGTCACAAGGCAGAGCGAAGGTGAGCGTCACCTGGTCTACCACTTTATCATCCAAGATATGTGGCAGTCTGAATCAAAGGACAAGTGTTTTTTTCTTTACTTTTACAATTGAAACACATTTTAATGCAGGCGCAAATGTAAGAAGAGAGCAGAAGAGCATCATCAGATCCACATGGCTACATCTGCAGGTCTTACATTGTGATTGGATGTCACTCAGGTGTGAGGTGTGTAAATGTAATATGGACAGCTTAATTTACATTCTTAAGAAATTAATAAAAACCTGACCAGCCAGTTGAAACATCACCCCACTCTCTGCTCCTTCCAGCTGCCTGAAAAAAAAACTACAAGTAGAAGCAGTAGCTAGCAAGTTTAACAAGTCACAAATGTGCCTTGATACAACAAGAACACTCATTAATATCCGCTACAAATGTAAAGGCCTGTGGATTAAATGTCACATGCACCATTAGATTATATGTTCATAATATAGACTGTATATAAGAAGTAGATGTAGTCACAGTGACGGTTTGTGGGCGATAGTTTTGAAGCCTCGAGTTCAGACGTTTTCTACTTCTATGAACCGTGCCGGACGAGCCGGAGCAGCAGTAAGTTATTCACACCATAAGAGTGAAAGTAAGAAATATACACAAATCTATTTTATTGTGATTTATTCCCATGAATGTGGATCAGACTGATCTCTAGACAGTGTCTACTCTCCTCTTACAACGAGCATACGCTTGCAGGAGTGACAGTGAGTAACGACGGCTACGTGCACGGTCTCTGTCTCTGTTGCTCAGACACTTCCTGTTAATATACCATTCTTGATGCATACTTGGTTTTCATAGCACTCTCAATCTAACGGTTTTAGTTAGTTGGATGTTTAATATCAAAGTTTAGGTGGTGTGAAATGTAGGAAATCTCCTTTTTTATATCTCTTCTTTTTCAGGATGACTCATAATTGCAGGGCTTTCAAGTCTCACACACGCATTTCAACCAGTTCACACGCTCACACGTAACGTCTAGTATTTCTCACGCCGACAAATTACCAGGATAATTAAAAAAACGATCTCTTATGAAAATAGTTCACCGAAATGTGTTTCAGAAAACGCGAGAAATAAGCTATGCAGTTGCTGAATCTGTCTTTATTTTAGATCGACAGCGGTCAGTTTAAAAAATTTGCCGCAACGCGAAGGCATTGCACGGCTTCTTACATAGACAATGAATGGGAACATCCCCTTCGGGTAAAGGTATAAACTCAGGCAGGATGCCGTTTATTTTCCCGTGTGTCCGGGACTTCCACAACATGTACAAAGCAGTAATAGTGTATATTACGGCCATGAATGATGACACATTATCAGTGTAAAAGCCAACTGCTTCAGAAATTATCTGGTTCTTTGAGAAATAGTCAAGGTACCAACCTGTGTAGATGTGACGTGACTTCAAGAGCAGTTCAGTATGAAATGCAGAGCTTTAAATTCTGATGCCACCAACAACACACTGCAGCAAACTGGGAAGCGTGGGAAGGTGAGCAGCACGTAAGCGTTCTGTCATTCAATCCAGGCCGACTCCGTCTTCCATAAATGTCTCTGCCCGTCTGTCAGCAGCTCCTCGGTGGACAGCGGTTTACTAATCTGCCTTCAACAGGCTGACTGACAGCAGACATTTACGATGCCAAAAAAGTTTCCACATCGGCCTCATGGCAAGAAATTACATAGTTTACAGGACTATGTGCTCATAGTGTCCTGCCCACCGTAGTGAGTGAATGGAATTCGCTGGAACAGAAAAGCAGACTGGAGGCCTAAATCAATCTATGTGGACATGGTTAATAAATTCAATTGTATGGATGAATTTTTTTTTTCTTTCAAAATGATATTCAAGCCTCCAGCTAGTATTTTATTTAAATAAGAACAACTGCTGAAGCTCACGGTTACATTTACCAACCTGCCCGCCTGACAAAGAATAAACGGCTTAAAAACTAGTAGAAATAGGAAAGATATGACCAAAACATAAACCATTTAACATGGATAGCATTAAAATGTCCAGGAGACTCACTAACATGAGGTTATCATTTAAAGAAACCATTCAAAGGGTAAAATGCACCGGGAGGAAAAAATAGGCCTACTTTGGGGACGAATGACTCCGTCCACCTGGCTTCTCTGTGGCGTGATCACAAGGGTGAGGCATATTTACAAGGCACACTTTGTGAAAAATTACATAATCTTCTATAGCTTGTTGCTGCCCTCTTTGATATCTAGCTGCTCAGACAAGGGCACTTTCCTCTTCTCCCATGTATCTAATTAGCAGCGGCTGGTCCCCGCGGCGGGGGACTGCGAGGTGGACTCACTACTGTCATTAATCCTCCAGTCTTTCTGCAGAATACCACGAGACTTAACAGAACCGACGAGGCCACAAGTCAGCTGCTGATAGCCGACCCCAAACACACACACACATGCACGCTCATGTGCAGATGTCCAAACACACACGTACGGTAACTCTCAAAAACAGCATCTGGTTGGCCACAAGGTGAGTCAGGCCTGTTGAGCCTTTGTGCCCTGCAGAATCAACATGCTGCCTTGTCGAATGCAACAGCAACACTGGCACTGGCCGAAAAACACTAAAGCCCACCTGTACGTGACCCTTTACTGGAGGTAAATAAATGACCTTACAGCGCTGAAAGATGACCATGTCTACTACAAATTATGCAGCCCTGCTGCCATGAAAAGAATGTTGGTATTGTACATTTCTTCAAATCAAGGGTAGGTCGAATGTAGACGTTGGTAGGAACTCAAAAGCTGCTGCATGGGCAGAAGGCTTGGTGAGGTTTTCTTTTGACTTAGAGGCCGTCCACACGTACCAAAACAAACTTTTTTTCTCCGTATTTCCTTGGCGTCGTTTGAAGAAAATCTGTGTCCACATGAATCCACTGAAAACGACTCAGCGCGCTGTAGTACATATTCCAGGCCCTTATGCGGTGCTGTTTCTGCTACAAAAATACACCAAAAACGCAGAAGAAGAGACGGAGCTGACCGGATGTTTGCCATTACTATAACAGCACGTGAAAGCTACGGCTAATCTCCTCCCGACCACCCGATCAATAAACACCCATAACATGACAATTTGGCCCGTATAAACAATAAGCATCAACAGCCGTCACCCTAAGGACCTTGACGAGTTTAACCAACTTGTTGTGTTGCCTCAACCTAACCAATCATTCACAACATTACCCATCACCCATTACCCACCTCTACGTATCATTGATTGCAGAAACATAGCCTACAATGATAATTTGTTTCCCATGACGATACATAAAATGTGCATTGGTTTGCATATTTTGTAAAAAACAATAATGCAGCTGGAAATACATTTTCTGACCATCATAATAACACCATATTTGTAGCTACGTGTCATACATCACATGTATGTGTCCTCTGACACATGCTGGGAGGGAAGAATAGCTCATAACTGCATATTATGATGGTCGATAGTCCTGAGCCCCTTGAACTTGTGCAATAAAAGCTTGTTGTGCCTGCAGGACGACCCCCTTAAAAAAAAACGAATAATCAAGACATTTCTGTGAACATCTTTGCCTCTGGTCAAAAAAACTCAAGGTTGAGCACTCGCCGGCATGTGTGCGCAATAATGGGTAGATAAGTGGTGTGTGAACACTGGGCTGGAAACTGCCCCAGAAGCACAATTCAGGTATAAACCTGTGGTTTATGTGGAGCATATTTAATGGGGGAGGTTGCAGAATGAGAAATTTGAGGCAAGTGTCTGATTTTGTGAAGCAAAGAGTGAGCTGGAGGGCTGAGGCGAGGCGGTCCCATCACTGAAGAGATAGAAATGGGGGGGGCAGGAGGGTAGGAGAGGTTGAACAGACCAACGAGGGGGGATGAGAGAAGAAATGCTGACAGGGAGGTTAAGGGGGGGTCTGAGAGAAAGGATAGACGGAGGGGGAAACTGTGACCAGAAAAGACTGGGGGCGAAATTGCAGAAGTAGGGTTGAGAAGAGGCCAGAATGTACCAAGCAGAAGTCAGTACTTTCTTTGACTAAGGCTATGTGTGTGTGTGTGTGTGTGTGAGAGAGAGAGAGAGAGAGAGAGAGAGAGAGAGGGAGAGAGAGGCCGCAGAGCCTGAGAACAGTTAAGACTCTGAACCAGACGGCTTGTTGGAGACAGATTCAGAGAGAGCAGTGCCCCCTCAGAGGCCGGGCATCCAATTTAGCAGCACATGCGAACGCTCGACACACCAAGTGTTTGCAATTTACCTCGCGCTAAGCAACTGTGACTGGGGCTGGGCTTTGATTAATTGTACTTTAATGTTGGCTTCAACGGCTCACACCTAAAAATACCACCTACTGTATGCGAAGCGGCTCGGAGGTAAAGAGACTGAAAGGAGTTGGAAGAGGAGGAAGCAGATGGTGTTTTTGCATGCAGTGTGTGTGTGTGTGTGTGTGTGTGTGTGTGTGTGTGTGTGTGAGTGATCGAAAAACTCTTGAGAGGGGTCACCGGATCTCTGAATGCATTATTAAAAACTTGTCCCATTAACACCTGTCGCAGAGTGGGCACTGTCTGTGCAATGGGTAATAAGAGAATTACATATTATGAGGAGACGCAATGGATGCAAGTGTGTTTGAAGTGAAGAGTTTATGTCAAAATTAGCATGCAGAGAGCCTTAATTGGGAGTTCTGGTTTGCTGGATAAAGCCATGGGTTGTTTATTGCCAAGTTGAGACACTAATGCAGCTTCTTAACATTTTCACCTTTAGACTTAGCGCGTACTTCATCAAGGCTGAATTATTTGTGTGTGATGTATGTTGTGAAATAATATTTAAATCTCTGAGAGGTCAAACTTGTTATTTGACTCTTATGAAAAAAAGTCTTGAGGGACAAACGTGCTGAATGAAATATTGCACGTTGTGAAATCAACTCATGGTTGTCCAACTTTCCGGAGAAAAGTTCACATAATATTTATTTCATAAAGCATTTCTATCATAGATTTTGGCTCTGTGTTTTTAAAATACCGTAATCAATTATGCATGTGTGCTGGCAGCAAGCTCAGTGTGAGTCTTTTTTACTAGAGATTCAGCTGCCGGGTCAGTCTGTGTGTGGTCTGTCTGACAGAAATTCAGACATTATGCAACTCTAAGTGGTGTCATCATACGTTGGCTATCACAATGCCTTTGAGACATTTGATTAAACTTCGAGTTTTTTTACAGTTCACTCTCCAAACAAACCCTTCTACCAGACTGAGAATAGAAACTCTGTAAAGCGGTTAATGCTAATGCTAGTTATGCCAATGGTAAGGTCCAAGCCGTTGTCACTCCCAGTGCCTCAAGGGCCTCTTAACCAACACCCATTAACTATTCATGCACATTCACACAACTATGCATCTTGTACAAGGACATTCCGACGTGGGACTGCAGGAGGCGGGAATCAAACTGATTAGAGCACAGCCAGCTTTCTCTGGAGGAGTAGTATTGTTTTTTAACACTATGGAATAGAACACAGTTCAAGGCAACTTTGGCTTATTTCACCAGAAGTTACTAACGCCATTTGTGTAACAAGTTCACCTACACTTAATCGATTATTTCATGGGATCACCATCATTATTTTAACCCAAACCACCATTGAACAAAGGTTTTGTTTTGTAATTTAAGAAATCTTGCGTGGAGAGAACACATGAAAAAATGGCTCACCGGACATGACCAAAAGTGACTAGAGGGATACCAATGGCATAGTTTGAAGCGCAGGGCCACGGACCATGCATCAGTATTCAATGAGTTTCACATGAGAACCAGAATAGCATCACTTTTTCCCCTTATTTGACTACAAATCAAAGTATTTCAAATTACTTCTTTGACCTCATGATGGCACTAGATAAAAAACTAAAGTATTAACTCATCATGAGGGTGATGTGTCTGGGTTCCATTTCAACCCTTCCCATTGTCACTGAAAATCACAAATTTTAATCTTGATGTAGCGCAAGAGGAAAAGTCAGGGAATTACCACTCAGCGATTCATCCGCTGAGGACCATAACAGCTCCATTTTATATTCTTGCGATTAATCTAAATCATCATCCACCTTTTTATTTTTTCAAGGAATAAAGTAAACCCACCACCTCCCATACACTCACAAAAAGTTAGGGATATTCGGGATATTCAGCTTTCAGGTGAAATTTCAGGATGAACCTAAAATGCACTATAACCTTTACTGGTGAACTTAATTTGACCTTCTCTAAACTTTTGAATGCACAAGTCCAACTGTTCAGTGTGTCAGTACAACTTGCACAACTTACTGTTCTCTAACAAGGAGCTGAACGGCAATATTCACAACATGTGTTTGATCCTTGAATTGACCAATCAATGTCCTGGTTCAATTATAATTGGTATTTAAACAGTCCTCCATATCATGCTGTTCACATTCTGATATCACAAGACCAAGATGACACTCAACGATTGATCAACAGGACCTCGCCATTGTGAGGCTTCAAACAGGATGTTGTCAGAGGGAAGTGGCCACTGGAAATGTCATAGAGTGTCATAGAGTGTGAGACTGGAAGAGTCCCAGAAGGGCAGAGAAGTTATTGAGACATTGACATTTTTTGTTGTGGTATACCCACAACTATTGCTGGCTTTTGTTTCAATAAATTGTTTGAGATGAGATAATCACCATTGCATGCTTCTACTTAAACGCTCTACTTTCATGATATAATATCACTGTAGCGTGAACTCTTTACATTTTCCATAAATTTCACCCGAAAGCCAAATATCCCTAACTTTTTGTGAGTAGTGTATATTTGTCACACCCTCTCTCCTGTCATAAAGCAAGCATCTGTTGATGTGTCATCCACGGAGCCAATCCTTCTGTTTCTGTCTCAAACGCACCATATGGTTCAGTATAAGAGCTTTTTCGCAAAGAAACTGGGAAATGTTCCCACCAACTTTGATTTAATAGACGCAACATTATGGGCCGGATGCCTGGACAAAGATTTTATGAGGCAGTCCCTGCAGAGAAATATAACAGTCACCAAATGAGATAAATGTTAGCACTAATAAAAGTCCAAGTAGCTCCTTCTCCTCTTTATTTGCTGATTATACTCTGCCAGGAATCCTCCTGAAGAGGGTGAAAAAAATGTCAGGCTTGCTCTTTTGCTGTGATCCTCGAGTTGAGTGCACCACAAAATATGAGCGAGACAAGCAAACTGAAATGAAATAACAAGGGGCAGAACAAAAGTTGACTTTGAGAAGGATAATTTCAATGTCAATTGTTTCCATGTCTTGTTATACCAATTTACCTCGCCTCTGATGCTTCACTTTAAAGGGTGTTGCTACTATTTTGGGTTCGGCACCGAGACTGGAACACAGCCTCTCGCCATAGTGGAGAAGTTTCTAAATGACTAAAAAAGTACAAAGTCATAACTGACACATAGTCGCTCATAACTCATAACGCCGAAGCAATTACAAGAGCAAAAAACTGGATTCAAAGAAACACATTAGCCGCACATACTCTTTATTATGTATCAACGTGTGGGCGGAAGAATCGCGTGCTCAGTGAAATTCTTCTTTATTCTTTGTCACTATCTCAGCTCAATTACAAAAAAACTCAAATTTATTCAACTTCAAACTGCAAAACAGACAGAGTGACACTCCTTCAGTATATTGAAGTTAATATCTGTCAAAACAACAATGCCGTTTCAGATTTCAGCCATTCATTAATTTCTTGTGGCTGAGAAGCAGACACCAGCAGGCTGGACCAATCATGCGATACAACGAACTAATAAGCCAAGTACGCCGTGGTATTTACATTTTCCGACATCAGAGTGTCTCCGCCGGGTACACACAAATTCACACAAAGCTTCTTTTTTATTTTTACAGCCCAAACTGAAGTTTTGAGAGCTTGCGGTATGCAGCTTTTTCTGTAATGTCATCGTTAATGGATCCCAGTGGGCTCACTCATCTCCCAATAGCTGACAAAGAAATTCTTCTAAACAATGCATATGGTGGGTGGCTGGTCATTTATAGTTTTGCAGGGCATGAATTAATGAGTAAAGCCTTGCAAAGCCTACAAATGAACAATAGAGTTGTTTGCAATGCAAGTGTCCTGGTCTTGACCTATTAATGGTGTCAGTTTGGTTAAAAGTCGAAACTTAACTTTCTCAAATCAGGAACTTTGGCCGTTAAAATGATTAGTACTGCAGAAACTTTTTTTCCACTGGAGACTAAAACAAAACATTACAAAAGTTCCAGAAGCAATATACCTTTTTTGCTTTTGTTTTTATCCATAAAGTTATCAAAATTTCTAATGCAAACTCTTCTATTCACTGTTATAGTTCCACAAGCCACAATGTCCACACAAAAAAAGCCTGTCTTGTGTTATACTTTAAACATGGAAATGAAGCTTTTTCAAAACAATAAATAAATAGTTTTGGCAATCGCTCATTTTAAATACCGATAAAAAAAGAGCTGTACACAATACAGTTATTATTAAGGCTAAGGATTAGATTTTGCCAACAAATCAAAATGTTATCTTGAAAGGTGGATGTGGGGGGTCAACCAAATTAAAAATGGTGATATCTAATGGTTCTGACAGAAGCTTCGCTGCTTAGCAGAAAATGCTAACATAGATGCATAAACCAGAAGTGACACAAAGGAGTGGAGCTAATTTGAACCCCGGCTCCCCAAACACTGAATAAAAATAGTTACCAAAGTCAAATCAACTTTCTTAAACTGAAACATACACTTTGAAAGTGTGTTTTGCAAGATAAAAACACAGACAACTCCCTGTGTTGTTAACCACTTTGGTAGCAACCTATCAATCACAAGGTAGCCCCACCCTAAAGCATACCATCTATTTGACTCTAAATGGGACCATAATTTCCGTATATGCCTTTAGAGCATGGCTTTTATGAAATGTGAATCGTGTTTGTACTGAAACTACTTTGAGAAGAAAAGCCAGCGTTTGTAAATTCCGAATCCTTCATGTGCTACAACTGTGAAAACATCAGTCAGGCAGGAAAGCACTAAAAAAAAAAAACCCTGATATATTCAAATATCTATCTCCATGGCAACACTGCCTGTCACGGCTATACATCAAGGACACCCAACAATGTATACAAGCTTTATTTTTGAGCTATAAGGCTGTTGCCTGCCAGCTAAAAAGGCCAGCTTGCCAACAAGGAAGGGATCAGGATATTTCGAGAACCTTGCTGCTCCGACCCTGAACCCTGGGGTAAAAGGAGAAAACTGTGTGATCGCCCTCGGCCATTAATGATTCAACAGCACATACTGAGATTTCTGAGTCTGCAATACTTGCAAAGAACCTGGGGGACAAATTAGGACTCACTACATCCAATTGTTTTCATCATTATGATGCTGCTACTATACCTTTGAGGCTTGTATTATTTGCTTAATTTTGATGAGTTCTTGGACATCATATCCTACATATTACTGCCCGAATACACAGCCATGGTCATTTGTAATGTTTCCCTTTCATCACTTGAAATTGTACACTTTGTATATCCAGAGTTATGAAGCCCCTTGCTTCTTCCAGATAATCTAACCGCCCCGCAGCAACAAAGGTATGATGATTAATCCCGTCAATTCTCACCATATTAACCTGCGCCTGAATATGCAAGACATGGTTCCGGTGCAGTTGTATGTTTTTGGGGGTAAGACTGTGTTCCTGCTGTACAGGTCTTGTATTGTACCTAGTTAAGTTGACACTTGCTGACACAGCTGAAACAGCAAGCATGCGAAACACCCACGGAAAAGGTGAGCCTCGGCATGCATCAAAGAACCAGAGAGTTTAAGGCCGGATAAAGAGATAAGTAGCTCAAAGCTTTGCAGATAAGACGGGGGGGGGGAAGGAATGGTTAAAGGTTCAGTGAAGCTTTATTTTTTGAGGTATGTGTATGTATGAAAGGGAGCTCTTTAAGAGAGTTGACTTATTTTCTTAATATAAACTGTCTTGAGATCTTTTGGGCAAAGGTGCCAGTTTTTGCTGTCACTGCACTTCACCGATTGGAGTATCCTGACAAAACTGAGCAATATTTGAGTTCAAGCAGCAGCCTCGGGGAGATGCCTCGGCCATATTTCCGTTTTCTTTTATGTGGCAGCTTTATTTTGAAACTGCACACAGCTGACTGGGAGAAAGATGCAAAAAGTGCAGCATGTTTCTGATGTGAGTTTTGTCAAACAGACGGCAGGTATAGCTTCACCATCTGAACTGGGAATAAGCCTGAATCCCCCCCCCGAAACACCTGCCGGAGGAGTTTATGCACCGACAGCATTAAACTCTTGAGGGTCCACCTCTTTGGAGTGCCACTCCAGCTGTCGAGGTGTCATCTCCAAATAACCTGACACAATTTGAGCTCATTTTTGAATCTTGTTCAACACATTCTCACTCCCAAAACGTCAAGTATGGTAGCCCAAAGCTACAACCTCTGACTCTTAGGTACTAGGGACGTTCTTTCTGCCCGAGCTGATGAAGTAGCTGCATGGTGGACTAAGTCGGCAGGTTGTTGAAATAAAGATCTCCATTATCCCCTCATCACTTGACGTAATTGCTAGATGCTAGATGTGTACTTGGCTTTCCCTCCCCTTCTTACTCCCGGTCGAGGAGAGGACGAGCTCTGCTTTGCATCGTCTTTGTCACATCTGTGAGTGGCATCAATCGGCGGGTTTTTGGGATTTATATGCACTCTGTGTGCTCTTTTTTTGATGCTTCACCACAGTGACAGGTCTATCACTGCCAGTAAAGAGAGTCCTCATCACCCCGCTGTGAGGAACACATGTTAGTGTGTGTGCAGGATGAGCTCCTCACAGGAGAATAATTAATCATTCCAATAGGAGGAGCTCCATATTACGTGTTTCAAAGCTAATTCCCCTTTTTGTTCTTGAAAGGGATGCAATTGAAATGGTATCCGATGCTGTTGCTAGGAGACACCAGTCTTGGTCCAACAGAAAGGCAACTGGGGAAGTGAGCGATGCAGGCTGGCACCGACTTCAGACCAGTATCATTGGCGGTTTGAAGGAGCGACAGAGAAGATTTGAGGGACAGAGAGAAATGTGGAACAAGGCTATGTGATGCAAGTTAATAAAAATAATGAGGAGAATAAGCAGATTTGGATATGTCCCTGGCTGTTTAACGTGCCTTTGTGCTTCACGTAAATACTCCACCTTTGGAGTTTGAACTTGGGCAACGCAGACAAGCATCTCCTCCCTTGATGCACCACCACCCAGTAAATCCTTCATACAGAGCAATCAAGTAAAGCATGAATTATTCAGTGTTGCCAAACAACTCGCACATAATCATTTAATGAGTTTCCCCCCTATCTTTTTGCTCCGATATACCGGGTTGGAAATAACTTCACGTCGATGAGAAAACTTGGCCGGTTTGTCCGAAAATGTTAAATCATTCATCCGAGTCGGGACGCCTTTATTTTTCGAGTTGTTTAGATTGATGGATTTTTGTAGGGGCCTTTAATGAAAAGCAAACAGGGAGCGACGGAATTACGAGATTAGTAGGAGGTAAACATTCGAGACAATTAGATTGTTAAAAAGCAGCTATAGCGTCCTGTGTAAACGTCGGCCGACCAGCATGTGTATGTTTCTCTCTGCTGGCACTCATCTCATTTGTCACTCGTTGTGTGGAGGAAAAAGAGGAAACACACTTATCTTCGGTGCTCCATATATCACAAACAAACAAACAGAAAAACATGACAAGACATTCTGCTGGAGTGATTTCGCTGTCAGTCTAATACAAAACTGAAAGAAAAATAAAACAAAAGCTGTCACAGACTCAGAAGGCAACCATTCATTCATTAATAATTTGAATTTTTTTCCAGAGATTCAAAGCATATTTTATCTGGATAATAGATATAATAAAGTTCAGACAAGGCTTCTTATGTCTATTATGGAAGAAGTAGTTGACCTTGGTGTAATGGGTTGGTTTGACGAAGCATTTGCTCTGTACAAATGAGAATGGTAGAGGATGATAGTCCAATGCCTGTTTATCATTGAAATAGCAAAATGATTAAAGAATAATTCATAAATCCAGCAATAGCTGCTACATTTAGCAGTAAGTGTTTTTTGGTTGAAAAAAGACACCTTTTATATCAGTACTGTGTTGTATAGGAGCTGAACCACGCACATTTCCCATAGCTTTTTTTTATGACAGCCCATGAATGTATCTTTTTCTACATAAAGGTTTGGTAACTATATACAAATAGTCTTTTGGACTACACATGACATAACATTGTGTTCTTCTGTTACCTTAAAATAAGAGCCTGTCAGCAGTTTGCCTTTCGGCATGAACATCAAGTGAGCACAGCAGTAAACAGATGGTGACAATCACTTGACGAGTCCTGAGTTGCAGCACCTGTGCCATTGGACCATGTGGGCATTGCAAAGGTGTGTGGAGTTCTGCATATGCATGACGGAGAAAATCAAAACATACGAAGCATCGATTATGTATAATATTTAGAGCATCAGGTCTATTCTCTCTTAAACCAGCTGGCAGCTTTAAGGAAAACTCCTCATTCAAACACAATGGGAGCACATTGAGCTTAATTCACTCTCTGTGACATAATCTCTTATGTATATCCCCTCCTCTAAAAAAGATGGATGAGAAACTACACCACATGAGCTGAGAGTGAAACTTTGCTCATATGTTAGTAAAACACACTAAACTGACACAAATGCATGAAACAACTCAAACATTACAGGAGCATCTTAAATTCATGATTTGAAAAAAAAAGAGAAAAGACAACAGCAGCAGGTACCTTGGCAGCAGGAAGAACACTGCTGCTAATTAAGCGTTCGTTTCAAGGATTCTGATGTCCCTTCACTCTCAATCTGCCAAACACTGTTCTGTCTCACAGCCTTCCTCTGCTACACCTGGAGAAAAAAAAAACAGTGACTCTCCGAGACACATGTCAGCACTGGGGAGAGGAGAGGGGGGAAGTGGATGTATCGGAATCCAGCTACGGGATGTAAAACATGACACGATCGGAATAAATTGTGTCTTTTGGTGTCGTTAGTGGCACAGAAGAACGACGCTCGCAAATGCATTGAAGGTACGGTTGAGAGTCGACAAAATAACAGGAACAACTTGCTACACACGATGCAGTCTGGGGACTTAATGGCAGAGGCTGAATGCTGATAGAGTGGAAACAGGTGAGCAGATGAACAGGTGACGGGGAATGGTGGGAACGAGGGGGTTACTGCAGGTCTGGATGGAGTGGCAGTGTCTGAAATTACAGGAGAGTTATGCGTTCCAGACAGCTCAGGACTGGAAATGTTCCAATCTCATACTAGAAAAACGCCACTCAAAGTCAGATTTCCTCCTCGTGAACTCAGGGCAAATCTGTCTACCTCAACTTTAAATGAAATGGCAACATCAAGTCAACTGCTCAAAAAAATAAAGGGAACACTAAAACAATTTCACCTGCTGTTGTGCAAATGGAACAGACCACAGGTGGAAACGAGTGGCAATTAGCAAGGCATCCCTATTAAGGAATGGTTCTGCAGGTGGTAACCACAGACCATTTCTCTGTTCTCGGCCTTTCTGGCAGACTTTTTTCTTTTTTGAATTTTAGCAGTGTTTGCACCACTAGAGGTAGCATGAGGCGGTTTCTCTAACCCACAGAAGTTGCCCAGTAAGTGCAACTCATCCAGGATGGCACATCAATGCACACTGTGGCAAGAATGTTTGCTGTGTCCCCCAGCACAGTGTCAAGAGCATGGAGGAGATTCCAGGAGACAGGCCAGTACACCAGGAGACGTGGAGGGGGCCGAAGAAGGACAACAACCCAACAGCAGGACCGATATCTGCTCATTTGTGCACGGAGGAACAGAAGGAGCACTGCCAGAGCCCTACAAAATGACCTCCAGCAGACCACTGATGTTCAAGTTTCAGGTGGTTTGAGGGCCCGACGTCCACAAATAGGGCCTGTGCTTACAACCCAACACCGTGCAATGCGATTGACATTTGCTAGAGATCACAGAGATTGGCGGATTCGCCATTGGCGCCCTGTGCTCTTCACGGATGAGGGCAGGTTCTTCCTGAGCACATGTGACCGACGTGACAGGGTCTGGCGACACCACGGAGAATGTTCTGCTGCTGCAACATCCTCCAAATGGTCAAGTTATTGTTTGCACTTGAAGCAAGCAGCTTAAGGACTAACACAATGTGGCTATGAACAAATAAATCAGATATTGCTCAGGCAATTCAGTGATATCGCAGCAGTTATGGTCTTGACCGGCAAGTATGTGGTCGATTCCGAGATGTATAACAGCACCGCGGTTAGCCAAAGGTTTATTTACGTTTCGCATCTTGCACCAATAAGGAAGGAATCAAGCCAGTGTTGTTAAATATATGCAGCAAACAAAACTGAAAAAGAACATCTGCCTGCATAAAGTGCCAAAAGTCGGTCATTTAACGCTGAAAAAGGGCTAATTCAGTGTCGAAATACTCTGAATCAAGACGTGAACTGATAAAAATGTAAATGTTATGAGTGAAACGGGAGCAGCTAGTGAACCCTTTGTCTGTTATTATATTCCTTGAAAAGTTGGAACCTTGTTTGAAAGGTTGTTTTTTGATGTGATGTTTTCTTCAAGTCTTGAAACGCGATCTGTTTGAATTACATTTTTGAATGAATACTTTGCAGGATAATTGGGACCGCAACGCTGGTGTTGTTTTCACCTTGTGAGTCTCTGTGTGCGTCTCATCATGACAAATGTAGCGGTAGCACTTTGGAGTACCTAGCCGGGTGTTTATGTTTCTGTCTGAGGGCAGATTCTGTCACCTCGATAGGGTGACAACCGTGCAAGATGAAATAATGAAACTTTACAGGTGTGCAGTTAAGATCAAACAACCCACTGGTCCCAACCCTGGCCTGATTTGGCATGTATTTAGGCATCGTAAAAAGGGTTGGCAAAGGCTGACTGCTGTTTCTGCAACCAAAATAAAACTGATAAAAATGAAATGTTACTTTATCTCTCATTTATATCCTTGAATAGCTCCTTATTTGCAAAATTTAGAAACATTTTCTTCTTCTTCTTCTAATTAAATGTTGTGGTGTTTGAGTAACATGCAGGACATTATGGAGGCTGATGGAGCTGGAAGAGCGAGAGACAGAGCATGGCTCAGCAGACATGATTATTTATTAATATGATAACTAGTTGTAGCATAATACTAATTAACAGCACAGAAGGCCATTAAATTGTGCTGTGTGAAAAGTGAATGTATTACCAAGGTGGATGGTAGTGTTGCATAATAGATGTGTGTGTACATAGATTATATAAGATGACACGTAGAACATATTAAAGGACATTTGAGCTGTAATTACATCTGCCAGGGAAGTTGTTTCATTGGTTTGTCATCATGATTACGGAAAAACTGCTGGTCTAATTTTTATGAAACAAGCTCAATGAATGGAAATCCGAATCACAGAGAGGATATTATTTTTCATTTATGGTAACAACCTCGGTAGAGGTCTGTGGTCTCTGACTAGTTGGTGCAAACACTGAAAGAATTCCCAATTTATTTGATTATTTTACTTTTTTTTTGCATTTCATCTACAGCTTCTTTCATTTTCAATTTAATAACATGAAACAATTCAGCTCAATTAGGACATTATCATTCATAACTTTCATCCTGACAGGATAATTCCACATAATTGCGAAAAGTATTCTTACTGAAAAAATTTTCATGCATTTTGAACTTGAACGTATCTACTCATTCATACTTTTAAAATCATAAATTAGGGTGAAATTAAACTAAATCCCATGAGAACATTTGAAATATTGAACCTTCTTTAGAGCTGAGTAAAACAAAACATGTGTAAAATTCCCACTGACTTGGAAGCAGGTGCGCCGCAACTCAATCAATATGCGATTAACTGTCTGACCGAGAAGTCCTTTGCAGTCACCATCACCGCGGTAACCGTTGATTGCTGCTAGACAGACACAGCTGATTGAGATGAGCTAATTAGTGCAGTTTGTTAGAAACTCCATTCAAACCCTTCAATGTCCCACATCTTTATTTTAGATGGTATTTTAGTTTAGCAGCAATTAGGCAACCAAATAACTTAAAATGATTCAGAACACTGCGGCTGGAATCTTAACTAAGACCAGAACATTTCAGCATTTTGTACAATATTTAGCTTCCCTTCATAAGCTGCCCATTCAGACCATGTATGTGAAAATGAAAGTGGACATGCCCCTTCCTACCTGCCGGATCTCCTTGAACCTTTTACTCCAATCAGGGCTCTCAGAATACAGGACTTGTGTTTGTAATGTATTCTTTTACCTAAGGCTGCTGCTCATGAAGCCCATTGACATCCATGCCAAAGAAATCCTACAAGTACAGTACTTTTTACTCGCTCAAGGTCGAGGACTAAAGCTAGCAGATTTATGAATTATGAGGAAGATTTAAAGGGTTTATGTTAAGTCGGTGCATCTTTGTGTAAATTGCTGAAAGGAAAAGGTAAACACAATACATATCATAACCTGTATAAATATACTGCTAAGTAAACTAGTCCAGACCTCAAACAGAAAAAAACTATAATTTTAAAGAATGAATTATACTCCGCAAACAACAATATGAAGTGCTGTTACTGAGTGTGGCACAAGATGATCGCCCTTGGCAATGTGAATGGGTTCGCTCTTTTGACTAAAGTATTAAGGCCTAAGAGAGTAATATCCCAAATATTTAAAATAACAAGAAATTAAAAATGAAAAAGTGTTGGCATGCGCTCTGTACATTTCTGATATTTAATTTGAAATGTTGCATATTCGCAAAATTTTTCAAGTCCAGCAGTCAGTATTTGCAACATTATTGTGGACCGCAGGGTTATGAATTAGCAGAAAAACATCAACATCAACAAAAAACATTTTAAAAAAGCAAAAACATGGGACGTTTTTATGGCTTGCAGGTGACAAAAGTTGTCATGTCTCCCATGTAAGTTATGTTTATTTATGAAGTTACTCGCTGCTTCTTCCCGTCATCAAGATGTTGGGACACCAGCTGAGTCGCCACACCAGCCAACCCTGAGGGGCCGTCTGTGCCTGCTGTCCTTACCGGCTAATAACAAGCTTCATCTACCAGTCAATCAGATGTCCCACCATTATTTTGATTAACTAGTAGTTGCTCACAAAGTATGAAAGGCAATTTAATATCGGTGTGGTTTTCTTTTAATTAACATGGCTGTGATCAGAACACCTGCCTGATTTATGACTCAGATACTGCTGTCCAATGAAAGCCAAAACTTTTTTATGAGTCACCCATCAAAAAAAAAAAAAAAGATTAAAACAATCTTAGAGCCCTATCTCATTAATTTTAGGATGTCTTATCTTATTGTTGTAATAAAGATAGATGGAAATCGAGATACTTTCTGCAGTAGCAAGTAATTTATAAAAACCTCCATAACAGCTTCAGGAATGTTGGTGACAAAAAAAAATGAAGAAAGTTCTCTATTAATATCCTGCCTGGGGAGATTTAATTTTGATTTTTTTTTTAGAACAACCTTGTAATTTTCATTTAAGGTTACTTCTGACATCTTATGCATTATTTAATATCAGACATTTCATTTGAAATAAAAGAGTAAGATCTCTGGAAATAACAGCCAGCTGGCAAATGAAAGTTCCTCTCCTCTGCGATACATTCAACTAAGCTTATTTCTCATACACATCCGCCACTTTTCAGACCAGCAAAAAAAAAAAAAAACACTCTGTGAGATCAGCGAGAATGCATCATATATATCTACTTAACTTCTCTTTCAGATAAACCGCACCGGGGGCTTTTAGAGAGAGCATCCCAGCGTTCTCATTTCTCCCATCTGAAGGACGATGTTTTTCCGCTACAGTAACGGCGAGGCGATAAGAGGAAGGACGGGAGACGCTTTATCAGTATTTACAAAAGGGAAGTACATGCTGGGTTCGGAGATGAACATATAGATGCATTTCTAATTGGCCCACCGAAGACACCTGGGATGTGTGCCTGTAGAGGGGGAGCTATACAGCGGTGGTGACATTGAAATGATGGATGCCAAGGCTGGTGGCGAAGATAAAAAAGCAACACAAAAAGATGAAGGTGAGAGAGAGAGTGGGAGAGTCAGGAGAGGGAGACGGGTGATAGACGCTGTTTTGGGGCCAGAAACTAAAGATAAGGAAATGGGTGCGTATCGGTGGAAAAAGATTAAACAGTGAGAAATAACCGGAGCACCACAGGACAGAGAGAGCACTTAGAGAACGCAAATTGCATCGCAAGAATCATAATACAAGAACTTTTAGAAAATATATATTTGCAAGGCAATCATCTTAAACCCTTTCGGAATGAACTGGGAAATTACAAGAAAGTCCAATAAACACTATTTGCCGAGGCAAAAAACAGGGAAAAAAACAGGAAACGCAGAAGCGCGTGCACCACTTTGACGAATCGTCGAAATCAGAGTGCGGCGTAGCAGCGAGGAGCCTTAACAATTAAAATTAGCATTTCAATCAAGCCAATCAGCAATTTTTCCCCCCAAACACCACAACACTTAACGACGTATGCTCTTGATTCACTGGCGGTGGAAAACTCTTAATTTTCACATTTTTCGGGGCAATTTCTCGCATGTTAAGGAGGTGCAGAACAGGGGAAGGAGGCATCCACAGGAGTCCACCTCCAAGTCTCAACACAGTTTAATCAATTAATCAGCTTCAACCCCTTTTTGTTTTTAATTAATCATGTGGTGAATGACTATTAGCCTTTCAAGGGGTACAAACTCAAAAGAAGACAAACAAGAACATAAAGTCCCTCTTTTTTATTAGGTCTAGGTCTATTAGGTCATTTACAGTTTTAGATCGTGCTTTGGGTAAATTGTAGTGCTATGATGTAAAATAAACACAAGCAGAGACACGCCATCGACTTGCATACATTGTATTTAAGTATATTAGAGCTGTAATTCATACAGCATGAACAACAACTCAAAGCGAAGGTCTGAAGGTGGGCAGATTGAACTCATCTTCTGGCTCAGTCGGTTAACATACTGACACAGTCTTACTCAGGCCATCAATCGGGACATTTGGGCGTTGGCTCTCGGCACCGTGATACCAACCATAGACTTTGTAGAAGAAGTGCACGTCGTCATCGTGACCTCACCCATTCCTGGAATTTGGTTTTGAAGCCTTGACCGTCGGCATCTTGGAATTTTTGCAGCCAGTGAACAGAAGTGACCATATTTGGGCTGCGGAGGAGGGACAGGGGGATCGGATGAATTACTGTGCAAATAGTTTTGTTGCCTGAACATAAACGACAATGACCTCAACCACCTCTTACACCATTGTGTACCTCACTATGGTGGCAGCGTCAAAATATGAAGAATAGGAATGAGATCATGTTGGGTCCTTCAAATTACACACAAACAAAATATGTTGTTTGTCCATGCACTCTAGAACGACACATAGGTGTTTTCTGATGAAGCCCCATTGACAGGACGACATCATTTGGATCACTTAGTTGCTTCAGAGAAAGATCATGGTTTGGGTTCAAATAAGGATTTTGTGTTTGGGTAAACAATGATTTGGGTGAAAATGACACAATTGTCACAAGGAATAGTCACAACTAGTCATAGTCACAAGGAATATTGTAGTAATGTATACAAAAACAACAAGAATTGAGGAACAACAAAGGAATTGACCTCCTCAGCCTGCAGCCTCTGTCACTCTAATAACGTCACATGACCTCCGTGGCTCCCGTCACAATTACTACGGCTGCCAGAGGGCTCTGTCACATGAACGTAAACATATCTTGTTCTGGTGCACTCGCTGGAACGACTGATGCCGTCGTATCTTCCTAAGAGGACACAGTGAAGCCCGGATCAACGCACTGCTGCCAGCTTGACATGAAGAAAATGAGCATCCACAAATAGCCACAGGACTAAAGAAAGGACATTAAAACACAAAAGTTATGCTTCCACAAAAATAGTGGAATGGCAGCCACTGAAAAAAAACAAAACCGCTAGAAAGGGTGACTTAACCTTGTGTCTCATAATAACAAAAAACAAGGAAACAACCATACTTTCAGACAAAAAGCCTTTAGCTTTTTTTTGCAGCAGACAGAATATTGTGGACGTTCGCCTTTGAATCTCTTCACTTTCACGCACGCACACATTTGAAAAAGAAAAGAAAACAGAGCCCAGGGCATTGCAGAGAAATGCTTCTGTACTGGCGGGGAATGGAAATGGAGACCGGCAAGCAGGAGGAGGAAAACAACAGCTATTCAGTTTGTCATTGCTCTTAACTGTTCCACTCAGAAAACATTGATCACATGGACACATTGGCTCTCTGCCTAAAGTAGCTGCCGCTGCAAAGGAGGAATGAGGCTGTGGCCATTGTGATTCAGATTAGCGCTATAGAGCACATGACCACACTGTTGCGTGAGATAACAAATAGCACAGGTGAAGTTTTAATGAATGCGAGGAGCATTGATGGATGGTCCGAGTGGTAATCAATGCTACAGGTAGAGAATCCGATGTTGGCCGGAATGCTAATGTGCAGAAATCAAAGAGTTTACTGCATGAGGGCCTGAACGGTTAATGTGTGAAATCAGTTTTATAGCATGTTCACCAAATAAACGTCTCTCAGTGGCCGTTCTCTCTGGGCTGCTGATTCTCCAACAGCCTCCGCCGTATGATAGAACCTCCAGAGCCCCGACGACTCAGCTTTACAGGACTTTTTCCGGTATACTGCTTATGAACCGGAGGAGAGTCTGAGATATTAAAATGTAAGGGGCTGTGGATAAAATGGCATATTCAATCAAAGATAAAACATATTCCAAGTCTTGGAAGGAACAGATGGGCTACAAAGTAAACGCGATTCAGCACATCGCCAACTGTTTATTTTTTGCATCCTTTTAAAATTGACTGAAACTCTTAATTCCGTCGACTCCTCGCCCCTCTCGATATTTAGTCGGCCTTTTATTCATAGCCTATTACCTTTGAATGAGGCGAATGAAGCCACATGCATTAAATCAATGATGTGAGTCCCTGACAATTCCATTACACCAAAACTGTTTTCCCTTTCCTTTTCCCTTTGCACATAATTTCCCCGAGCGCCTGATGCGCCCTGCGCTTTGTTTTGTCATCATTCCTGACATTTTCTCCTCGCGCTGCAATCATTTGTCAAATGCAAGCGGCAGCTTTCAGAGCTCTGCCTCGGCTCCATTGTCTTTATCATATTTGATTATGTTTCCTGTCATCTTTATCTACTCCAGACAGCTTCCTTAATACATCTATTGTCGTACATTTGTGGTGGGTAAACAAATTGTCTTGTTTACAAATGATTCATAAAGGCGGACAAAGACAGATTCACAACAGTGCGCATTGTGGACAAGGTCACGCAGTATAGCTTGCCTCTGCCAACTGGGTAGTTCTTCTTTCTCCACCCATCACCACTGAACACCAATCTGTCATTTGACCCTCCCCCACGCCAGCGTAAAAGTCCATCATTTAAAAACCTCCATCAGGAAGCTCCCTACTATGCCGGCTTCTGGCTCCTTCCAATCTTTCTGGTGAATAATCCAAACATCAGTTGTAAATCGCAAAATGTATCCCTGAAGTTTGAAGTGGCTCAGGTTTAAACAAACAAGCTAGTGAATTTAATTATGCCTTATTATGTGCTCGCATTATTAAGTTCATGAATATCATATCGCTGTTTTTCATTAATGAACACTGGAGAGACCCAAGTAATTTGAAACAGCTGGTTGAAAGAACAGCTTAGGTGTGTCACTCGCGAGGGTCCTCGGCATCCTGTGTTACTGTGTGTTGTAATAAATCAATTAAATGACGTAGCGTGATTCTGGCAAGACTAGAAACGATGTGGTAGCTCACATATTTCTGCCGAGTACAACCCTGTAAACAACAACTTAATTTGTCCTTGATTGTGTCAAAAAGAGGATGTGGATGTCCAGATAAACTGCTTTATATCGGCCTTGTATCACAGCTGCAGAAACCACTTATGGTTTCACCTCGAACAGTGGTCTCCTGGGTGAAAGTTCCGTGTTTGTTTGACCCGTCGACCAGCCTTCCCATCTGCCGGAGTGGACTCACTTGTTTGTTATGCTGATGACATCCAACTATTTGAAGGCTAGATTGTCATTCTAACATTATAAGAATAATCCACTCAGAGGAGAAACACAGTATTCAATTAGTACAACAACTTAATTGTCTTCAGTATCTGAGTTGCTCATGTTTTCAGTTGGTCAAGTTCAATAAATATACACATAGCATAATATAATGAACACATTAACAATAAAAAATACAATGTACAATGAAATGCTGTTCTGCAGTACAAACAAAGCATTATGGTGCTTATTCCTTGTTCCCTCAGGATATTTAGTTTTTAAATGATGGTTCCAATAAAGCTTCCCTTTTCGCAAGTATGTTTTATCCCCATCCTCTTTCCCTTCCTCAGTGTAACTACCACAATAACCATAAAACACATCTTACAGACTTCATGGCCTATGACATGAATGTCTGGCTTTAGTGTCGGAGACTTCTCATTTCCTAATGTTCTTTTATGTTCAGAAATTAAATCGTCTGCAAAATAAACCCACAGGGATACCTGCAGCAGATATATTTATTCTGTTATTCTACCTTTCACTTGGACTTTATTTTTTTACTTACTTTTTTTTTGTGTGTGGGTGTAAAAAGTGATTACTCCTAATCATTGTACTGCAGTCCTACTGCATCCCCCCCCCCCCCCCGAGACTAATCATGCATGATTAGCTGATGGGTTTTGAGATTGGCTTCAGAATGAATACTAAATTTATCTCCAAATGCAGTTTGAAATGTCACTATGCTCACATCATTATTGCTTGTAATAAAGTATTTGGGGGGAAAAACATGTACATTATGTGCTCGACATATATGTGATGTAAAAATACAAACACTTAGTAACTAACCAGTTACTGTGCAAAGGACATATCCCATTCCTGGGATTTTATAGGGTTTTATAGGATACGGTGACATTTTATGGTTTGTAAATGTTCGCAATATAATGGACTGAGGGTAATTTTGATTTAAAAGCTCAACATTTTATTACACCCAAGGTCGATTCATTCCCAATGGACGAGCTGCTTAATTGTCCTTTATACCATATGCAAGTACAGATCAACCTGTGTCATCTGGAGAATTTTAGGTGGCTATCTTCCCCCTTTCAACCACAACACAACTTATTCCATGTCGCACATATCTGCACTGTGATGGTCCCACTGAGACAGCAAGTGTATAATTTCATTGCAGACCCCTTCGAGCCCTATTGAGCAGACCAAGGTTCTCCTGGTGTAGCTTACAAGTAACCCCCAGGCAAGACTAACCCTTCATAATTTGCCATCCAAGTGATCAAGAGAAGTGATCCGAGACATTAGCACGTTTTTATGTCTGATGAAATTCAATATTGATTCCCTGCACCGGGTGAGTCTAGTATGGACATGTGTGAACGAGGATCCGTACATTCCCCGCATGTGCACTTCACGGTAACATCAGTCTTTCAAATGGAACCGTTATTAATGTACATAGAATATAAAAATGAACACATACCGTTGTAGATTTCCCTCTCAGTTCAACTCAATTTATTAGAACAATAAATATATATTAACAGGATCTCTCTCCGTCTCACCTTCGTGCACACGTGTTCAAACAGCGGATATGCAGTCATGAGCAACACATTAATGGGATATTGCAGGGAAATGCAGCAGATCCTCAGCTTGTCAGAGAAGCACTGGACCAACAGCTTGCCAGAGATAAAAACCAATTACTTCATTTGCTTTCGAGTTTCTTCTTAAAAAATAGAGACGCCTCAATTCTTGGCACTGCAGCTGTGGGCCGAGTTGACAAAAATGAGTTAATAAGAAGCAACATTTTAGTTGACAGGACACATAAATCATTTGGAAGTGGACAGTTTGGGTAAAATTGAAAACAAAGAAAGTAGAGAAATCAGGATGGTATCGTACGTACCGGTCAGAGGAAGTGGTGTATAACGATCAACCATTATACTCATTATTATATCACATAACTTTCATACCACATAACTAGTTTAACAAGCAAGAAAGACGTGGAGTGTCTAATGGATCACACAAACACGGGACTTTTACCTGGGAGACCACTGTCAAGTTCACGACTGTTATGTAAGAAAGGGTGTATGTAGTATAAAACAAAACAAATGAGTATCTCCTTTTACTGAACACAAAAAAATGATTTTGTCTTTTGCACTTTTGTTTCCATTATTCTTGAATCATAAAAAAAACATTCTCCTCATGCACAGACCAAAAAGTACACACCATTAATCATCAGCTCAAACCTCGCGCCTTAATCACCGCTTCTGCTGTTTGCCTGAGTCTGTGATAGCAGTCGTCACAACGGGGACAATGTGCATGACTGCATTCCCATCATCCCTCGCTGGTGAGGAGCGACAACCCCCCAACCCCAAGTTAACTTTAAGGAAATAAATAGACAAAAGTTACAACCGCAATTACCCACTGTGACGCACAGTCACAAGCTTGCTGTGCTTCAACCGTTAAATTATGTAAAAATGCACCCAAACTAGTGTCAAAAATCACAAAGAGCGTTTCACTCGATAACAGATACTCATTTTGTCTTTCTTGAAAAATTCATTTGGATGTGCCGTCTTCACTGTGGGCCTCCGAGAGAAACAATGGAAGGTGGTGATATAAATTATAAACATTGACTGGGATCAGTTCCCCCCCCTCCCCCGAGCTCTGTGAGAATAAATGTGAGATAAAACATTTGAATTGACTCATCTCCTCTTTTCTATTCCACGACCACAGAAGCCGGTAAGTTGGAACTGTTGGGGGATTCAATCACAGCAGCTTGATATGCACATGCGTGTTCCCACTTTCTTCTTCTTTTTTTTATTGTCCTTCACGCTGAGTGGCTGCAGCACAATGAGGCCATCATGGTAAATGTTGAAATGCATTAATGTGATATTACCCGCCCTAACGACAGACGGTGACCCGCAGGGAAACTCTGGACTGATATGAAAATATTGCCCAGCGCGGAATGTCTCCAAGTAATTGAATCATGTCTTACATTGTGTACTCTGCCTTTGTACTTGCGCTGTGTGAAAATTCGTTTAATGGTTTGGAACAATGTTAATGCATTTAGAGCATCGGGCTTGAAAAGGCTGGTGACCCATAGGATGTTTTTGTGGGAGGTGAAGGTTTTATAGGAAATGTGATGGTCCCCAGCCCGTGAGAGTGGTTAAACAACAATTACTAAATGACATGTCTGTGCATGCATGCACGGTATATTTAGTTATAGTTTAGTTATTATATTTAATGTATTATTAATAATATTCAATAACATGAATCTATAAACCCTTTTACGGCTGACATTTTAAAAAGAATCGTCCCAGCCATCCTGACGAGTTAGCATGGTTTAAACATTGAATTAAAACCTCAAGTTCTATGAAATTCAGACAGCTTCACGTTTCAGAGGTGTTTCAGTTTAACGAGTGACCGTGCTAACTGGTGTCTTGTAGCCAAATGCGTCCGTGGTGGCTGGTAGACGTAGATAATAAACACAAGTGTATTTAAAATGGATTGAAATTAATTTCTCTCTGGTGTAATATACTATGTTTCTCCACCACATACATGTATATATCTTGCTTCAAAATATTGGGCTACTGGCTAACTCTCACTAATACCACACGGCTATGGAAAGTCAGTTTGTTTAGGTCATGTTCCTGATCTTTGGTGGTTAAATGCTCTTGCATACCTTGCCAAGATATTTTAACCTGCCATTCTTCTGATGTCAAAGCACACTTACGTATCATTGTTTGCGAACTGTGAAAGGGTCGATATGACAGAATGGCAGCAAACAGAATGAATACAGACAGTAGATTCACTTTAATGTCAGATGTGCTTTTATTTGCTGGAAAGAAAACTACACCAAACAAAAGGAAGATTACAAACAATGAAATGGATACTGGGATATTTTTTTTTATATATATACTTTTTTTTTTCACCATTGTACATTCAATACAATAGTTACATATTTTATTGGAATGCACTCGGCTGATTGTCTTGCGTTTTGCATAAGAGACAGTAATCTTCTGGACCGATGCATTAGAAGAGAGAGAGGACCAAAGGAATTTTAATTTAAAAGAAAAATGCTGCTGTTTATACAAGCTTTTATAAAACCCAGAAGAACTATTGATGTGAAAAATCTTTCTCATAATTATTCCCTGCATTCTTTCGCCACAAACAACAACAGAATAAAAAGAAAGGAGGGGGGGGGGGCACATTCAGGAGGCTCAGTATTCATCCCCTCGGTCAGCAAGTACTACAATCTGCTGTGACTCAAACGATGTGGGATTTATCACTCAGAAGTATTGAGGCCTGCTGGTCATGCAGCTTAATAAGCAGGGAGCAGCAGTCATCAATGGATTAATTCTGAAGACTCACTGAAAGAGAGCTAGCAAGTCGCTGCTCATTAGCAAGAAGCTCGCTCGTTATGAAATATTGGTCGGGGACCAAGTTAAGTAGATTGGTACCGAACATTATTGCTCATTAAAACAATATTTTCTTTTCATTTGCATCTATAATCTTTGAAGCGATGGACAAAAATGGAGATCTCCTCCTCACCAGATGTCGATTTATTTCAAAGTAAAGACCTTCTACTACTCTTTCCTTTTGCTCTTCTTTTTGGTAAATAGCTACAGAACTTTCATTAATTGTATTTAATTACAAACCTTCCCTCAGATATTTTGTCAGGTCGTTTGTTAACTTTCAATGTTGGAAGTGATTTGCTCGTATCCCAAACAAAATAAATTTACTCCACTGCACCTTTATGCTTACACACTGCACTTAAAAGAAAAAAGAAAAAGACTTCCATGCAATCAGACTTGTTTTTCTAATCAGAGGAGTCACCCCCTAATGGCCAGTCAAGTGAAGTACTTAAAGGAGCAAGTTTAAGGCACTTCTGCTTTGGCTTCACTTTTCACCGGAGATTGCCAATGTTTAAGCCAGTGTGTGAAACACGGGGTCCAGACCCCTTGATTGACACTTGAGACCCCCTAAATGCCTCATTAGCAAAATGTTCGGGGCTCTCATGAATATCAAAACTATTATTAGCCTATTAATTATTCAAATTTTAAATAATTCCTTCACAAAATAAGAATACTGAGTGCAAGAGAGGATGTGACGTTGGGCAAAGAGAAACTGTCTCCACTTCTGTTCATGGAAGTCAGTTTATCCCCTTTGGACACATTTGATCCAGTGTCTTGTTTGAGAACCTGGATTAAAGCAGGACATGGTCTTTCCTCCTCGCGGCTGCCTGGATGACAACGAGAAGACGGCGTGCCAAGGTCCGTGTGTCGCTTAGAGAGGAAGGGGAGAGCGTGCGGTGGGGATTCTGTTGCAGGGCATATTGTTTAGACGTGTGATGTGTGCAAAGTGCGTATAGCCGAGTTGATTGCCTTGGCTTACATCCACCAAATCTTATATATTGTGCTTTGCTTAAGACTCCAGCATACTGGGTGTACTCTGTGCTGTTGCTACATTTTGTTAGAATGAATATGATGATGATGACGATGGCAATGATGGATGACACTGTCATCTGACAGATTTAAAAAAAAAAAAAACTTTTCCCAGAACATCAACTTCAGTAAATATTGAATAAAGTCTGTGCTTGTTGGGCTTCCATGTTACACTCTTTCATACCAGCCAAGGTAAAGAGTCTATCACCAATGGTGTCATGTTAGTGGTTGGGTCCGAGAGAGGTATCTGGATTTGGGACACCGGTTGGAACCCCCTTAAAAAAACAACCTGAGCATGTGGAGGTTCAGTGTTCCAGAAATCCTAATTGGTGATATGTTTAAATGAGACTACAAGACATTTTTAATTGCTGGATTCTCCTCTACAGAGATGCATTATTGCAGATGGGACCACGGCACTGCCAAATACTCTGTTGAGAAGCCAATAATCTCCACGGATCACAACGATTCTGCTTTCTAACTTGTTAAATGAGACCTGAGAGGTACGATGAGTGGGCGCTGCACAAGAAAGTGAGACTTCCACACGTTCAGAGCGGATATGACTGACTGTTGACTCCTTTTGTTAAGCAAGAATTAGCATTAACGCCACAAAGCGACTGCTTCTCTCTGCTTTTCATGGCTTGGCAGGAGAAATAGGGAAACTCAAACACCAAAAACAGAATGTGTGAAAAAAAAACATGATTTTTTTGTGGAAATCTGTATTTATTGAAGATATATGGAGCAAGATGAGCTTTCACGCCTTAGCATCTTATCTAACAGAGGGACATGGCATTCCACAGTGGGGACAAAATGTGTTGTATTGTCTTACACATTATTCAAAAAAAGTAACATTCGTGACAATTTCTCCTTCAGGACTTTCATACAGAATGAGAATAAAGTTTTGAGTTAAAGATATTAGATAGTGTAAAAAAAGTGGGTTTCTCTTTTTAATCCGACTGATGCAGAAATGTGAATAACACTCAGATTGACCCACGACTAAGCAATGTGTTACTTAACAGGCCTCTTGAATTCAAAGGCAGTGTAATTTCACACATTGTGAGAATTAACATGCTGAGCAATGAGTCAGCTGGAGGGTAAAATATGTAGGGTGGATGTCTGGGCTTCTGCACGTTCTTTTATAAAGCGGAAAAACCAAATCATCTAGTGGACATGAATGGTTTGTTTCAAACTGAGCAGTCACACATTTCACTTTAAAAATGTGTTTTCTTCAACCAAAACAGGCTATTTTTCAAAGATGGCATTTAATCAAGTGTTGAGGTGCTCATTTGAAATTTGATGATCTGCGGTAAACAAACATGGACACGACCGTCACACGCCGAGAGCGATGCAACATGCAAGCAACCGCTGCGATGCCGTTTCCCTTTCTTGACATGGTTAGTTTGAAAATGGATTTACATCACAGGGAGCAAATAAAGCCAGAGACAAATATACTTAAAAGGATATTAAAAAATAACCAAATAGTTGATATTTGCATGCTGGTTCCTACATTCCTTGTTTCTTAACAGCGGATAAAAATGGCATTACTTTACTGTAGAGCTGTACAGAGTTTTGATCTCCTAGACTCCAACACACACACACACACACACAAATACTTCCCCCTCATAAACCCCCCAATTATGATTATTTCTTTAACGTATATTCTGATAATAGATCTCCTACTCTATTAGCTGAAGTGCTCTGAAGATGTTAATTAAATTGTGACCTCCTACATGTAAACATTCAACATATTTATCTGTATCTAAGGAAAAAATGTGTGCATAATGGATGTATGGCGTAAGTCAGAATTAAAATGATTTTGGTTACACTGGGGTTTTTGTGACGAGTTTCCATTTTTTCTTTCTTAGTAGTTCCTTTGCGGTTAAAAGCTGCAATAATCAATCGTTTTATATTAGAAATGAATCAAATGAATATGATGAATATTAAGGGGGGCTCTCATAGCGACAAACCCCATTATATTATCACTGACTGCAGTTCCTCTCAGCTCTCCTAAAATTTTCAGTATCCGACTGGTAGCAGCGCCACTCGCAAACTAGCAGAAAATAAAGATCTGCGGCGAAGCTAAGTGGTAAAAGTAAACACAAAATCATGATGAAAGAAAGTAAAAAAAAAACAAGCAGGTTAAAAAGAACTCTGCAGCTACCAGTCTAAATAATTTTTATTGTAGAGCCATACTATAAAAAAAAACTATAGAACAAACTAAGTTGTGAAGCATTTAATTAAATGAACTGCTTTACTGGTTGAGCACAGATGCTTTATTACTTCAGGTCAGACAGGATTGTATTCTTTTTGTTGTTGTTGTAATTTAGTACAAAACAATTCAGAAAAAAAGTTGAAGAGTAAGTGAAAAATAATGAATGATGAAACGGGAATGCACCTCACCAAAAACAGCTGCATCCTCTTCTTCCCTTTTTGTAATGAATAATGGATGCTGACCTACATGGCAGAAAACGTGCATTCAAGGGACAATATCGACTTGTTTGGCTCAGAGAAGCGTCTCCTTTCTGAAATATCCACCCTTTTTATAGTGCCAATAAATGCCGTCTCTTGATCGATCTGTGTTACCTCTTCCAAGTGTCTCAAGTATCGACTCGCTTGACTTTTTCTCTTTCAGCAATTTGCAGAGTAAGCACAAAGTCAGTGCGTCTTGTTGTTGTCATGGAGCAAACAAAACCCTTTGTGTACGTTTACAACCATTTTAAACTTTGATTTATGATCACTACAAGCTCATTAGGAGCCAATGTTCCTGTTTTTATGACAGCAGAAGTCATTTCTGGTTCATGCAGAATTCAATATAAACTCCCTTGATTATACGTGAGCATGAAGCAAAGCAGAAAAAGAAGGAAGAGGAGAAAAATGGAAAATCAAGGAAAATTAAGACATTGCTGACAAAAAAAAGGGGGGGGGGGGGGGGGAGTGAGGAAGCGTAGGTACTGGAAACGTACAAGAGACAACGGGTGCTACCAATTAACTTGCAGCGAGAGTTATGACATCCTCTTGAGCGCCAGCGTTGGCTTCAACCTTTTGACCACTCATATATAACTTAGAGACCATTAAGTGCCTCACAAAAGTAAGAATCTCATTATAACCGCTTTAAATATTCATGCCATTCTTCACAATCAACAGTAACTTCCCCAATATGGCTGGTTGGATGTGCAGCAGCTTTCTTTCAACGTATCTCTCTCTCAGCACCTTGTCTTCATAAGTGGGCTGCAGCAATTAGTCTTTTTAAATAATCCACCCAAATGCCAGCTGCTGTGGGCGTGAACAGGAGCGGTTTAGCTCCTTCATACATTACAGCAACTGAGGTCATGTGATGTTTTCACAGGAACTGGACCGCTCAGACGAGGAGACGAGAATAAAAAGTTAAACAACAGGCGCGTTTCGAATCATGCATGCGCATGCATTTGCCTCGCAAAACCAGGCATTCTGGGAAAAAAACGTCACAAATGCTGGTGATAACTTCCCTTTGTGACATGTCACATGACTTTAAAAACTCGCGGGATCTCCAGGGTACCTCCCTCCGCATGCTTTTCTGTGCAGATGGTCTTGTAATGGGAATTTTGGATGTTTGTAATTTATAATCAGAATCTTTGTCAGGCCAGACGTTGATCCGCATCTCCTCTTCTCGACTGTTATGCTATGACTAAAATGAATGCCTGTTTGTAGGTGATATGAGCATGAGTGCCACCTGACTTAAGATAATTTCAGAGGACATTATGACATCTGTGTTCTGTAAATCTTGTCTTTGTCTGTACATCTTGTCTTTGTAAGATAGGACATGAACCATCTTTTGTCTACGGTATCCCTCCTCCTCAAAAGGGAGATTGCTGTTAGACTCAGGGTCGTTCCTGCTGACTCTGAACCTTTGCATCAGAAGGCAGGGGTGAACATTATTTTCCTCTGCAGACGAAAATACTTTGTGGAATAAACCTCGGAGAAAAAGCTGATCCTGGTTGTTGATCTTTATTGGGCAGATTCATTTTTTCCACAACAGTCTCAAATAAGTGCGGACATAAGACACTCCCCTCAACGTTGCCCTAGTTGGTTAGAATTACCACGTGGTATTTCCCACGTGAGAAAATTCCTCAGCCTCCGTCAACAAGGGGAGTTCAAATGCCTCGGCTCGAATTCATCAGCGACGAAGAAAGCCAGCGCCACTGGGTAGACCATATTCTTTGTGCAAAGTCCGTGAAGTTTCCGCTGGCTCGACAGTTTTTGTTGTGTATATAATTATTAATAAAGTTTAAAAAAAAAAAAAAAGTCCGTGAAGTGCACCTGTGTCCGACTTGACGTGGTGGGAACTTGACGTGTTTATGACGAGTTCCGGCGGATCCTCTCAAGTCTCGTGCATGCATTCATTTCATTTCATTTTGATTTATTTCATTCATGGTTCTCACATAGTTGCACATATACATAGTGTACCTGCCCCTCTCTGTTGTTACAAATTTAAATGGCTTACTTCAACACCAATATTATTCTCTGTTTCAAAATATTAAAGATAATGAAACATAGCAATGACAAAAACAAACAAACAAACAAACAAACAAACAAACAAACAAACAAACAAAATAACGGTAAACACCACTCGTCTATCTATCTTTTTCTTTTTTTCCCTTCTTTTTCTCCTTCTTCTTTTTTGTAAATACTTATCTTTTCTTTTTTAAACATTTTCTTAAACTGAGACATACTTGTACAACTTTTCAATTCCTTGCTTTGTGAATGCCATACTTGTACACCTGCAACAGAAATACACATTTGTTTTAAGCTCAACCTTGCAAATGTATATTTAAAGTCAAGCTTCAGTCTGTTGTCCCCTTCCTGCAGTTTAAACAAGCTTTGTAATTGTTCTGGTAATGATCTGTTCTTTGCTTTAAACATTATTTTTAAGGTCTGTAATTCTATTATATCAACCATTTTCAACAAACCTGCAGAAATGAATAATCTATTTGAGGGATCTCTATTACCTGCCATGTGGATTACTCTTACTGCTCTTTTTTGTAGCAGAATCAGAGGAGTGATGTTACTTACATAAGTATTGCCCCACACCTCCACACAATAATTAAAATATGGCAAAATAAATGTACAATACAGAATTCTTAGTGTGTTAACCATTTCATTAGTAATGTTTTCTGCAATAATACCCAAATCATCCCCAGAACAAAAAAAATTTGTATCATCAGCAAACAAAACAAACTGTAGAATCTTTGAAACATCACAAATATCATTAATATATAAAATAAAAAGTTTAGGTCCCAAAACGGATCCTTGTGGGACTCCACATACTGTCCTCATACATTCTGATTTGTAACCCCCTAGCTGAACATATTGTTTTCTATTTTGTAAATAACTACTTAACCAGTCCAAGGCAATTCCTCTCACACCATAATTATGTAATTTAGAAATTAAAATTTCATGATTTATTGTATCAAATGCCTTTTTTAAATCAATAAAAAACCCCAACTGTATATTTTTTGTTATCTAATGCCGTTGTTATTTCTTCCGTTATTTTCATTAGTGCCATTGCTGTAGATCGGTTGGTTCGAAACCCATACTGACTCTCACTCAGCAAGTGATTCTCTTCAAGAAATATGTCTAACTTCTGAACAAACAGTTTTTCAAGCACTTTTGAAAATTGTGAGAGCATTGACACTGGTCTATAGTTATTAAATTCATGTCTGTCGTCTGACTTAAATAAAGGAATAACCTTTGCCGTTTTCATCCTCTCTGGAAAAACACCTGTACTTAAAGAAAGATTAAATATGTAACTTAAAGGTTTAATTATACAATCAATAGTTTTTTTCACTATACACATGTCTATCCCATCACTGTCTTTATTTTGGTTATGATCGATATTATTTCATTCTCACTCACCCCACCTAGGTACATTGACTGTAGCACCTTGCTTCCCATTTTTTCTTTTCCCACGAATTGTTGATTTTGTGTTGAGATTGTGTTAGCTAAATTTGGCCCAATATTTACAAAAAAAGAGTTAAATTCATTGGCAACTTGATTCATGTCTTTAATTTCTCGATTCTCATTAATAAAATAATTTGGCATAGCTGTTGGAGCTGTTTTGTTCCTCATTACCTCATTCAGGATCCTCCATGTTCCTTTCAAATGATCTTTATTTTCTTTTAGTATTTTATTATAATACTCCCTTTTGGCCTGCCTCATTATTGTTGTTAACTTATTTTTATACCTCTTATACTTATTTTCAGCATTGTTTGTTCTAAATTTAATAAAGTCTCTATACAGTGTGTTTTTCTTTTTACAAGCATTTTGTAAGCCCTTGGTAATCCAAGGTTTTTTGTTGTTACTACCTTTGTGCTTAAGTTGAATTATCGGACAATGTTTATCGTAATGTGTTATGAAACATTTTAAAAAAGAATCATATGCATCGTTTACTCCCTCTGTATAAACCTCATTCCATTCCTCATTTAACAAATCATTTCTAAACTTAAGTATTGCTTCCTCTGATCTTACCCTTGCATATCTATAACAGTTTTCCTTTACCTTACTCTTTATGTGACAATCATATATTACAAATACTGGTAAATGATCGCTGATGTCATTTATTACTAACCCACAAGTGATATTATTCTCCGTGACATTCAGAAATATATTGTCAATCAGAGTAGCACTAGATGATGTAATTCTACTAGGCTTTGTGATTAGGGGGTGGAAACCTCTACTGAATAGAGTGTCCAAAAAATCTGATGTTGCTTTATGTTTTGCTGCACAGAGTAGATCAATGTTCACATCTCCACAGATCATGTATGTCTTGTTTTCATTCATTCTACTTATTATCTCTTCTAGACTATCTACAAACGTTTCTACATTTGACCCTGGGGTTCTGTATACACAAGTAACCACAATGTTTCTGCTCTTTTCTAACTCAATTTCCACAGTTATACATTCCATTAGATTTTCTTTAACAATTG
The DNA here is from genome assembly GCF_963514095.1 of Eutrigla gurnardus. Taxonomy (NCBI): domain Eukaryota; kingdom Metazoa; phylum Chordata; class Actinopteri; order Perciformes; family Triglidae; genus Eutrigla; species Eutrigla gurnardus. The sequence goes on along the minus strand of NC_139932.1, from coordinate 8,315,727 downwards.
TCATATTTTGAATTACTCTGCACCTCAAGTCTCTGTCAACAAAAAAAGCCACTCCCCCTCCGATCTTATTTTCGCTATTTATGTAGTGTAACTCATAGCCATCAAGATGAAACTCAGTGCCTCTCTCTTTCTTTATCCATGTCTCTGATAATGCAATCACCTTAAATTTTCCTTTTAATTTATTCAGATACTCTTTAATTTTAGTAAAGTTTGCATACATGCTTCTTGAATTAAAATGAATTAACGAAAATGTATTGTCCATTACAATTTTAGCATTGAGCTCATCATCTGAATAATATTTACAAGTGTCAATGATATTATTAAACACGTGACTCTCCGGGTCTACCTGATATTCAAAATCATACACTTTGCAGTCAGATCCCGTAAATGTTCGATTCTCTAAGAACTCTGTCATTTAAGACGAGGGAACTGAATACAGCAAAAAAACAACAACAAACAACAAAATTTCATGGTGACTGTTTTTACACAGGGAATCCCCAGTCCACTGTCCTTGTCTTTATTTTGTCTATCAGTCCATACCTTTTTCATAAAGTCACTTTCTGGTGTCTCCTCTTCGACTCCTTTTCGTTTTCCCTCGCGCCTCCTCTTCATCCTCTTCCTCCTCTTCTTCGTCGCCGTCTTCATGCTTTTTGATAGCATCCAATAATGTCTTTACCCCAGACAGCATTTCTTTTGCCGGGTTTGCTCTCCTGCTGGGCGCAGTCTCCCACCCGGAAGCCTTCAGCATGGACTCCAAGTCGGGCTCTCTGGGCGTCATCTCCATGGCAACTCCATAGTCGCGGAGCCCGTCTGCTGCGTGTCGGGGGTCGCAAAACACTCACTTTTCCTCCAGCCTCTGTTATCTTCAGCCTTGCTGGAAAAAGCACGTGCGCCTTTATCCCTCTCTCCTTCAGTTGCTTTCTGACATCCCTGTACTTTGCTCTCTCCTGGAACACTTTGTTAGTGAAATCTTCGTCAAAGTAGATGCGGGTGTTATCTTCCATTCCATTCCTATCTTTGCATAGGCGCAAATGCATGCGATCCGAAACGCAGCCAATGAAAAATGTGTTGTCGTTGGTTTCAACGGACGATTCGACAAATGCTGGATGAGTAACTGGAGTTTAAATTGTATGACAGCAGGTGGGTCTTGATTGCAGGTGGATTGGTTTCAGGTGTGCAGGAGAGGAGGCGGAATCAGCCACGCTCTGCAGCAGCAGCACACACACACACACACACACACATGCATGCACACACACGCACACAGTCAAGTTTGAACCATAAAATCACTGATGGCTGAGTCCCGTTCAGCTGCTCCAGTTTCAGGCTCCTGGTGTCACGCATGCTAGTTCACTGCGAGACTTGAGTGGATTGGAGCCATCGTTAAAGTTATCATGGACACTTGGGTTTTGCTAAGATGAACTGCATTGAGTTGTACACGTCAAAATGTTATATTTTTACACTGGGAAATGAAAAAAGATCAGAAATATGCATTCAGACTTTCAAACCACTAATGCTGTATATTCCACATATCGTAATATGCATTTGAATGTTCAGGACTACTTCAAAGTTGTTGAATATTGAACCGAGCTGCTCTGCCTCTTTTTTTTTTTGCTGGTAGTGATATTAGCCAGGCATTAAGGATCACTGGTCTGTCGGTCAGTGAGTCAAGCATTTCAACAGCTATTGGATGGATTTGCCTTAACATTTTGTACAAATGTTAATTTTCCCCAGAGGATAAATCATTTAAGACATTTAAGAAATATTACCTGTTAGATGGTTCACCATTGGATTTGTTTTACTGAAATTCATGGTCATTGTAAACTTTTGTAATCACCTGACAGGCTTAGGTGATATTACGATTTACCAGGGTAATTAGAAAGCCCAACGCTATGATTTCCAATACCATAAATGCAGATGCTGCACTTTCCATGACGCTGTATTAATCTGAAGTGATGTAGTTACCAGCAGATACCACCAGAGGTCGTCTATAGTGTAACAGGCAGCTGAGCTCAGAAAGGTGGTGACTCAGTGTGCAGTCTCAGTGTTGCCTTAAAAAGCTTATAGTTTATAGTAGGCGTGTCAGTTTTGCTTAATTTTGTAAATTGCCGTGACGTAGACAATGCACTTTTCTTTCACTCCACTAAATCAATGAGCTTTGCTGCCGCAGTTCAAACAGCCATATCCATACAATATTAATATTTTATCTTCTGTTGGCCTTGCTGAAGTTTATAGTCACATTTTGATCAGATTACTGGTGAGCCACCAATCAGCTTATATTTTCGTTAATTACTTTGATTGGTGGTCTTTGTAAAGGCTGATCAGAAGACTTATCGATTCTGAGATTAAATGTTTTCAATACTCGTTTATCTGCTTTCTGGTGGACTGGTTTTTAAGGTGCCCCACCACCAACATACCAATTGTTACCGTGTACTATGCCGAAATGTCAAGAAGGTATGAAAAAACAGATACCATCTATTGCCATTACCATGAAGGATACTTTGGTTAATCTATCCAAAAGTTTGGTTCTCTCAACAATGACCATCAAAAGTTTTATCTTGGCGACAGCTTCACATAGCAAGAGGAAGTCATTTTCAACAGAAGCCGGTGACACAAAGCTAAAACAGCCCCCCTCCCTTTAGAGCTTCGTGTAGGCAGCAGGTATGTTCTCCATCTGCAGGGTCTGATTTCAGCGATGTGCATCGCCAGAGCATGATTACTCAGATCCACTGTGGATAGCTGATTAGGTCTCGAGCAAGCAGCACCCGGCTGTTGCAAACTGTGTTGTAATCTGTGTCGTGGTATTCGCACACAAATTCCCAGTTTGTAGAACGATGAGTGATAATGGATGAAGTTGTTGAGGTAATGACATCCTGGGGACAAACACAGTTCTCTCACGAGACAATAAAAACTTCTCTTCAAGTCTCAGGAAACCCATCAGATCTGCATGAGTTTCGTTCAAACCGGTTTGACAAAAGTATCACATTTTAAATTGCACTAGCGGTTTGATATTGAAGACGTGCTTTAGTCCTGCTGATTTCTATGGAGCTAAGTGGAGTTTAAAGGGTGTAGATTGGGACAGAAAAGTAAAAAGATTTGAAAAGTTAAACTCCTTATTTTTTTGACCATCATACCCTCCTATGAATTTACATATTCAATCATCACCACAGCACTTTTCGAAGCTTCCAGTCATTGCCTCTGTCATCCAACTGCTTCAAGCCTCCGGTCTGCCAGAAAAAAAAAGTAGATTTTTTTTTGTAAGCCACAGTTGGTGCTTTGACTGTTTGCCAGTCAGCACTCCACACTGCTGCCTCTCCTTATTTCCTGTTCCAGGGACTTCTGATGAGCTGTGAAAGAGCAGTGATGGACTCACATGGTGCACCTTCCACAAGATTGTAATAATGGGCACAATTATTGTTTCTTTTTTTACGCACCCTCTGCAAACGTATTCATAGATGCAACAAATAGGATCCACTCTCTTTGTAGGAATGGGAGATTAGAAGTCACCAAAATTAAAATCCCCTCACATTTTGAAAAACTAAAGATAAGAACTTGCTAGCCACTCTAATGCTTTCTCTCACTGTAAAGGACTGTATATTGACTTTTGCAATAAAAAGGTACTTAGCTACCTGTGAGGTTTCGTGATCCCTTCCACTGAGTGATCGAGGAGAGGCGACAGGACCGCTGACCTCCTCCACCATTAAAACCCTCCCGGATCTAACCAAATCCAGTAGTATTAAAATCATAAATATAAAATTCTGAGCTTGACCATCTCCCTGATTACTAATTAATTGTGCCGCATAATTTCCCTTTGGATTTGCTTGGCGATACTTAATGTACCACTCAAATTTACAGTGTAATTAATGTAAAATAAAAGGCGGGCGTCTCTCATCTCTCATTCCCCCCCTGTTGGTTTCTTATTACCCTCGTCACAGCGAGTGACAGACGTTTCTGAATTACACTGCCACCATCCATGTTGCTAAACTTCTGCGCGGACATTAAATCAACTGTGTTCTCTACGCTGGTGGCATCACATAATGGGGGCAGGAATTAATGCACAGCTCAATGCAGCTCATGGAGTTATCTAATTTCAACACATTGGCCAGAACTCATTATTTTCAGTGTTGATTACTCTGTGGATTATTATTTCAATGTATTGGTAATAATCTTTCAAGTGTCAGAGGTTGAGGTTGTGTTTGTTGAGGTTGAGGTTGTTCAGGTCCGGCTCTGAGACCACAACAAATAATGGGAAGCAGGTGAGGTAAGGTAACAAGATGTGAAACCTAACACATGATACGTTCAGTGAAACATTATACCAAGTAAACTAAAGTAAGCTAAATAAAATGTACAGCAAATAAAAAATCTGACGTTGTTGTCAGGGGTAAGAAAGCCCATCATTTCCAGGATGCGGCCCAGGTTTTCAAGGCCGGAAGCAACGACCAGCTGCTTCCAGTTGCTTAATGAATTGTCGCTCTGCACCAGTAACCGGTAACAGTGAAAAACACAAGCATACACAAGTCCTGGCAACGCCATGGTAGCGACCTGTCAATCACAAGGTAGCCCCGCACTAAAGCATACCCTGCTCCATGGTCTATTTGACTCTAAATGGGACCATAATTTGCTAAATAGTCATCATGCTGTATTGAAGAAGACTTGAAACTAGTGATTGAGAAAATAAACTCATGTTTCCTGAGGTAACAAGCGTGAAGTCTCCTCGACTTCCATGCAATCTGACTAAGATTTTCTAAATTTTGTGTGCACATAGGGAAGGGAAAGAATGTACCAAACTCGACTTCCTTGTTTTAGACCATCTCAATGATCCAAAACTCAAGACATACCTTTCTCAAGCAGCTATTCAAATCAAATAAAATGTCTTTAATTAACCTGCGTTGTTTTGCACCTGGATGCGTCTTCAAAGAAGGCAGCTCATCGGGATCCAGCATCACAGGGTTCACACTCCCCAAAATCAACGTTAGCCAAGTATATCCCCCCCTTTTTTCCACAGTAATACTTTCCAATTTCCTTTGCGCTGTCTTGCTCCACTTGGCATAATCAATTTCAATTCCTTATTATTTAGAGACAAAGGGAGCCACGCTTGGCTGGGAATCTTTGATCTAGCACCACTTTACTCCACAGTCCCTCATAATTTGCACCACTAAAGTAGACCACCTTCTCATCCTCCTCAAACCTGCCTCGTTCTCCACTCGATTGTGTGCAGTTACCTCGACTGATGGAGCTCATCGCGGGTCAGATTCGATTACAACAATGAGAAAAGTTGTGCCGAGAGAAATTTAGTTTTCTGCGAACACAGCTACACACACCGACTATTTGACGCGTTTGAACAGTTCCAATTTCCAGCTTGTTGTTGTCTGCATAATATGAGACAAAAAAAGTCTAAAATAAGACAAAAATAATGAACAAAAAAGCATTTGCATTTTTATGACTCATGCTATTTGTCTTTCCCATGAAATCTCTCTGAATTATTGTAACTTAATGACGCACCAGGAGCAAAAAACAGCATTCATGCCCATTTGCTCAGACATTATATTTTTTCCCCAGAAAGGTTCCTATTAGATGTCTTCTCAGTTAATAATTCAGAAACAAAAACTTTTCAAAAACATTTTATATGGACAAAAAAAGTTTTTCGGGGAAATTTCCAGTCTGACGGCTCTACAGCATTGTCACAGAGAATTTGCTTTTGCTCTAATCACCTCTAACTGATAATTAGAAGAGGTTCTTGTCACCATCACACACATAGCTCCCAGTGGGCCTGGTTTTTCCTGCGATTACACTTCTTGGGGGTAGTTGTTGTAATATCCACTTGTCTCCATATGAAATAGCAAAGCCTTATCTAAGAGGGAGACAATTTAAAAGTTTAAGACAGACGACAGGGGAAAAATAAAACTTGGGAAGAGAAACACAATTTTTGCTTTTAAATATCCCCTGTCTGCTTGCAAAGGCAGAGTTTCCATTATGGGCACAACAGCTGCCAGAATCTGACAGATTTTCGAACATGTAATCTGAGTATTTGTCTCTCGGCTCGGAGTCACAAAAGGCCAAATTGCCTCTTATGGTGCATTTTTAAATCAAAACAACTGTCTCGGTGAGTTACTGCAGTACAGTTTTCCAGGGCTACAATAAGGTCTGCACAAACACAACAGCGGTGTCCTCTTACATTCCCGTCACTGTACTCGCAGGTATAGACCCCATTTAGAAAAAAGGGAGGAGGACGCGGAGCCAAGCCAAAACCACAGCCTGCGTGGCTCAGATGAGTTCTGTTGTTTCTCCTTACCTTTATTGTGATAGCGAGGTGAGGTTTGGACCACCTCCAGGTCAAGGATGACTGATGAGCTGAAAAGTTAAAAAAATAAAAGTACTTCCATGATCAATGGCCATATTTGTTGGTATTTTTTTTATAAAACCAAAACCATTGTTCCTGTTACGGTTGTGGTAATTTGTCTTTGTGACGAGCCATTCATTAGTAAACTTTTGTAATCCAAGGGTAGGAAACAGGAAGTGAACCAGCAGCCTCCTGTGTTAAAGTCTGACTTTGTCGTTCTACAATACCCTGACTCCCTCATTCCTTCCATCATAATTTCTACGGCTGCTAAAGGGATTTGTCATTTCAATGTTAGCATATGTAGTTTTGTACCTCGTTTTGACCCCCATTTACAGCAGGTTGACATAATTTGACAGTGCCTTCAAAACTGTTCCAAGTCACCATTGCAGCTATAAAACTGATCGCAGCTACAGTAGGTTGGAAGCCGAGCCCTTCTTGCTGTGAGCCGACGGTGATGATACAACCGCCCACAATTGTGGTCAAGGTTAAAAGAAACCAACATTGACTGTCGGTAGGAAACTGGAAGCAAACAGCTTCATAAAGCAAAGTGACACTTCGTTGACCCATCCGACCGCCTCCCTCCGTAAAAGTGACTCGACAGCAAGGTCACACTATTTCCTCTTTTGTTCTCGACAGAAAAGAGTCATCCCTCTTATGGCTCCTCATAAAAATGAAAATACACTATACCTTGGTTTGGGGCATTTATTTAAAAACAACGGATGCTTTTGTTTTCCTTGGGACGACATCTGGTGCTCATTGCATTAAAAATACATGAAGGAAAAAGAAACAGAAACAATGTGCTGTTATTTCTTATTGAAAAACTTTTAAATGAACTCAGATTGAAGAAACCTTAGCAATGAGGTCAAACCACTAAATTTACATCAGGGGCGGGAACTCAGATTTTCTTCTGACATTTGACTTTTCTAATCGTCTCATTAGCAACACTTGAGTTCACACCTGGACGTTTCAGGCTGTACCTTCCTCATTGTGTCTCTAGCCCTGTCTAGTAGAAGCCGAATAGTTTTTCAAAAACGCTATTACAAGAAACTTAATATAAAGGCGTGAGTAGGCTTATAAGAAAGGTAGCTGATTGCCAATGTCAGTCACATACTGTATATACCAGGTGGACGTAGAGATGTTGAAACTAGAGATTGGGACCATAAATGCATGTTTACAGTCTTTACTGAGATAATAAATAAACTTAGGAGGGTCAGTTTCTAAGACTTATTTTTGCTACCAGAGAAGTCGCCCCCTGATGGCCAGCAGAGACAATGCAAGTTTAAGGCACTCCCGCACTTCACTTTTCAGTGCCTGGTGTTCCTTTCAGTTTTTCAGTAGTATCGATCACTGATGATGTCACCAGGAAGAGGTCTGGGTCCCTGAGGCATGACCCAGAGTCCTAAACCCTGCTGGTCTTCACGTCCCTGACAAAGCTCTAACACACATCTGCACTCTGTTACAGCATTCATGTCTATTCCAATTATCCCACTTATCTAAATAACAATAAATGTTTCAGGCAAAATGAACACATTGCTCATCTAAAGCTTTGGCACAATAAAAGGTTGTGGGGTTTATTCTTGAGTGTCACCATTAATGACATATTCATGTATGCTACACCCCTAGTAGGGGTTTTGATGCTTTGTCCACCAATCCACTAATGCCATCACTTCACTTAATTACCCTCAATTAAGACACTATAAAAGAATTGCAAAGAATTGCTAATGAACTGATTTGGAGACGTGGAAACATTCAAAAGGGGATCCTGGATTGAGGGCAATTAACCCCAGGCATGATAGATAAGCCTTTTCCCTCCCTTATTCCCTTTCTGTATATGGAGAGAAAAAGTGAGCTCCAAGTGTAAATTCACCCTTAAATACCAGACAGCCGGATCAATAATTGCAGATTGATAGCCGCTTCGCTGACCATAAATACAGTAGGTGCACAACCTTGTGGAGTCAGAATGCTTACGTGTTCACATGTTCCTACATGGCATTGATGAGAAATATCAACTGGAAAAGACTTCCCTACATCCACAGATTTAGTCGGCTGTCAGATAAAAGTCATTATATTTGAGTTGATTGTGAATTAGAGCTGCATTATTTTAGCACTTGAAGGCAGAGATCCTGAAATCACAACCCAAAAACACAGTTAGCGCTCGGACTTTGAGCACTCTGGGCTGCCAACTTAGTTAAGTTGAGGTTGAGCTTCTTTATCTGTAAAGTTTTATGATTAAACCTCCTCCCCATCCCTCCTCAACCCTTAGAAGGAATTATTCTTTTTGAAAAGTTCAGCCGCCAAATTCACAATTTTGGCCCATTATGATTACATATGGTTGATTATTATATTTGCCAACCTCCAGACTCCTAAATGATGCCAATCCATCACCCTGAGTTCACCTCAAGAGGTGAAACTCACCCAGTTCTGTTCGGTGGTTTATGATGCATTTCCATCATTTCTATTTGACAATTTCTTGTTTGATGAAGTGGCTTCCTGATGGTACATGAACAGAAACATAAATTATTTTGGTAATAGGTGTTGTCAAAGCAACACTAACTTTATTTGCCTACATTTTAATGCTGATTTTTCATCTCAGCAGTTATGGCATCAATGCTATTATGAGGCAGAATAAAGCCCCGTCTGTAGGACAAAACTGAAGGCCTCTCCTTTACACTGTCGACTCTCTTCACAGCCAACTGAAGGCAGCAACCTTTCCTCGTTGCAGGTGATTATACACTAATGAAATCAAAGTTATGTATATTGCAGTGCAAACCGCTAATAGTGATCACATTCACAGTGATCAATATATGGATCAAAAAGCTTGGGACAGAATCATTCCCATACAAAGGTTGTTCACTATAGTGATCGAATATTCAGCCTACAGTGTTTATTTCGGATATTTTCATACAGGCTAACAGCAATTCAACTTTTGTTTTGTTTTTTTCATGTTACTCCCTCGATACTTTGCTTCGCAGTAACCCATCTGCTTTCCGTCTGGCTACCTGAGGCTGTTGCTGCACGCACATTGAAATAATTTTCATTCTCTCTGAATTAATATTGTCAAGTGGATTGATAATGCCTGGTCACATAATACCCCCAACGTAAATCTGATCCTCAACTCTCTGCATGCGAATGACACCCACTTTCCTGTTCTCAACGGGTGGCAAAGGGGTGCCGTTCATCTCGAGGCACGACGCGCACTTTAGTAACACAATTGCCACTTGTGACAATCACATCATAATATAACTATCATCCGCTTATAGTGATCAATTTGACCTGGACAGAGATGATTACTTAGCAGTTTCCACAGCAGAGTTAATTTCTGCTAATACAATATAAGCTAAGCAGCTCGCCATTTGACTTTCTTCACAAGCTAATGCTAATTAATCATTATTTTTTAACTAAAATAGCTGCGTGCTGTCGTTTTTTTCATTTTTAGACAAGAAAAGAAAATAATTCTTCTAACACAAGCCAAAATTGGCTAAAAAGCTAACATGAGCTGCAAAATTGAATGCTGATTCTTGGTGCGACAGCTTTCTCGTGATTAAATCCAGAAAAGTGTAAGAAAGACAATAACAGACCCGGGGAGTGCTCAACAGTGGGTTGATAATGCTGAAGCGGTGGATTTGCCATGCTAATGGCGCCGCCAAATACAAAGACAAATAGCTCAGCAAAACATAGAGAGCAGCAGGAGGGTCACCAGACTCTGGTGAAACATGCTTCAAAACGCTGATGCATGCAGAACAGCTCCGTCCCTCCTTATTGTTCCAAACTGTAGACAAGAGTACAAAGAACATTAGCATACAGGTGTAAAAACACCAGGATGGAGCAAAAGCATCTACATTTTTGCAAACAAACGCGCAAGATACAGGAAAGGAAGACGGTGTCTCGTTTCGCCGCCTCGTGAGATTAATTACATGTATATTGTTGTCACAGTTGTTTGACCTGGATTGCAGGTAAAAATCACCTTCCCCAGACTGACTATTGATTCATGCATATTGTATTTCTTCTGCTGCCTGTGTTCTCTCCTGCTGTCTTTTGCTCTCCAGGCCCAGAGGATTGTGGGACACGGCTTGTCAGCGACTTGCCAAACCTGATTAAGACAACACTTGCAGCGGTCCCGTTTATAACAGTTATATAAAAAAGTTGCGAGCTATAAAATATCTGGATGGGGGTGAAATGTGCGCACCTGTACAGAGACTTTGACCCATGCGGACGCACATTATGGACATCCCAGGAGGCTTTGTGCTTTCTTGCTTCGCAGGTGCAGCTCTACCTGCTACCGTGCCCCTAATATCACTATAGTATATCCTCTGCTGCTGTTATCATTCGAAGAGGCTAAAAGCTTCTAAGGCAAATTTGTGATTTGGGGCTATATTATCCATCCATCGTCTACAGCTTATCCTGTATTCAGGGTCACGGGGGGCTGGAGCCAATCCCAGCTGACATTGGGCGAAGGCAGGTTACACCCTGGACAGGACGCCAGTCTATCACAAGCCGGGGCTATATTAATCAAATTAAAATTAGAGATTCATATTCCATAAGGGCCTTTCACTGTAAAAGATATGAGCTAACTCAAATCAAAGCACCGTCTGCACCCCCGAGGAGAGGGTCGGACTTCTGACAGTCGTGGTCGGCTGCAATCAGCTATGGAGTACTGGAGCTGATGAAATCATCGTCATCATCGGTTCTAGAAATCAAAGGCATCAAATGGCGTTAAAGAAAGAGAATTCATAGTTTCCAACAATACCGTATAAAACTTGATGATATAAAAGTACATCACCAAGTTTTCATACGTTTTTTTGTGTTTAAAATTGCCGTAGTGGACATTTATTTATTTAATTTATGGTTTATTAAATAGGGGCATATAGAGTATAATTTCCAGGCAAACTGAAAACAGGTATCCGATGCCAGAATCAGACACTCTCTATCACAGTCTGCCTCCTCCAGTCACCTCACTCAGATTCATCTTCACCACCTGCACATGTTGATTGTATAAATTAGCAAAGTGTGGAAATAAAAACATGACACTCCATGTCTTCATTACGAGTCCCAATCATGAGATCACGATAACAAAACTGAAATACATAAACAAATTATTCACCTATCAAACGTCCATTTTCAATTCAGATATCTGACACTGGAAATCTGTCTGACTGTTAGATATACATATTACTATGATCCTTGTTATATATACTCAGACAGTAAACTCTGGTTCTGAAAAGAGAGGCGAAATTGCATTAAACTAAAAGATGACTTTAACACTTAGCTGTAAAGTTGACCTTGAATTATGACAGCTTCACACCAGAATCCAGATGGATCCAGATCCAGTAAAGAAACAGTATATTCTGGTGCTTCACTGTGGATGATTTTGTAATATCAGAAACCAGTTGAACCCCCGTTATTGAATTTATTAATTGATTTTGTATTTAAATTAAAAAGCAGGTTGTACGTTCATTTGGTCACTTTAATTCCTAACTTCATATTTTGAACGTTTACCCTGAAATCAAATGCAAAATTTCACAATTTTTCCAGGACTATCGTCACCTCCTGCTTTCCTTATTTTTATCGAGCGATCAAAGGATGAACCTTCGAACATCTGCTCTATCCTCCCCGGCTCGGAGAGCTCCAGAAGACTTTGCAAAGAAGTCTGCGGCAGAGAGTTGCTTAAAGACACAGAGAGGATTATTTCATCCTTCTGTTTAATAAAGTGGCACTTCAGGTTATTCGACAGTGAGTCAAAGTCTCTCGACAGCTGTTCACACTGATTGACAGCCCAATGATCAATAAGCACTCTCAACTCAGTTCCTGCAGAGGGCTTGAAGTAGCTGAAGAGCATAATAATGAACGGATGTGATTTTAACAGTAGAAACTTTGTGGGGAGTAATCGTAATAATAATCATAAACGTTGTGTTTATTTATTGTGTGTGTGTGTGTGTGTGGTAAGTTGTGCCCGCACTCCCCCACTATGACATTTCTAACATATTTGTATGTCATACTATGAATTTTTAATGACATTTTTGTGACAAACTACATGAATCATGGCATACTTTAGTTTGAGATTTTCATGGCACACTATGACTTTTCAAAGACAATTTTATGGCTTACCATAATAATACATTTAAAAATACTTTTTTTATTTTTATGGTATTGTAATGGCATACTTTGCCTTTTTATTATAGTTTCTAGCATACACACTCGCAGCTTGGAGAGTTCCAGACGACTTTGCAAAGAAATCTGCAGTAGATTAGTTTGAGACACCAAGAGGATTATTTCATCCTTCTGTTTAATAAAGTGGCACTTCAGATTTTTCACCAGTGAGTCAAAAACTCTCAACATAACTCTGTTCACACTGATTGACAGCCCAATGATGAAAAATACTCATTAATGCAGATCTAACTGTTTACAAATGGTAATTTTGAGAACTACCGAGAACTTGAGGTAGTTAGAGAGAACAGATTTTAATAAGAATTTTAACTGGATTTAAATTTTCATAGTTTTTAAGGATACAAATTGGTGTCCCACAAGGGTCCATACTGGGTCCTATTTTATTTATTTGTTATTAATAATTTATCTAATCACATGTTAATGTTTATTAATAATTTGTGTTGCAATGTGATTATAAAATCTATTTTTATGCCAGCGACACCATTATTTCCAGTTCTGCCAGTGTAATTAAGGAACTGCAATCTGCTTTTAAAGTTGTTCAGAGGAATATTTGTAATGATGAGCTACTCAAGGTCGAAGAAGACAGCTTAGGTAAATAATAAGGTGATTGTCTTTAAAACATAATATTAAGTGTCCTAAAAAAGTTTTGGTGAAGTTAGGTCCCTATTATAGAAAGTTTTTCTTTTGCTGCAAGGAAATAAAGGATCGCCACTCTTGCCATCAGCAATTGATTATGGTTATGGTTGGACTTCATTCATGTTAAAATAATTAAGTAATTGTTTTAAAAGATAGAATTTAGAAGTTTTGACAAAATGAATATAATTATATCAACAATTATGACAAATAACTGATAAGTGCACAACCTTGCTAGTAGGTATCGTTGCAGAATATCTGTCAAAAGGATAAAAACACAATAAAACTCGAGAGCTCATTTCCGTTGTGGTCTCTCAGAGGAGACACGTATTTTTCAACTACACTCACAAAAGGTTACATGTGAGACGGGAGCACGATGCAGCCACGACAGCACTCAAGGAAAAATACATTGCCAGTCAATTTTATCGTATGCACTTATGTGTTTGCCATTCACAGGATGATGCATTCGACGACTCGTTTGTTCGCCATGTCTCTCTCTCTCTCTTGCTCCCTCTCTCTCCCTCTAGTTCGCCAAAGTGAGTCCATTAAAAACAGATTTTCATCAACTAATTGCGGTGCACTCAGGCCGGCCTTTGAGGCTTTCCTGCTCATCAGCACAAGACAGGTGCATAAAGTGTGCAACGTGTGACCCCCCCCCCCCCCCCCCCGACCATTTAGGTGTCTGCTCACAGTGACGCGCTCATATGAGTCATGTGCTTCGTGAACGGGAACAGCTACAGCCATGTGGTGGGTGTTTTTTGACTGTCACCCAACGCGTTTGTCGGCTCTGGCCATCAGATGGGATTTATTAATAAGAACAGACAAGTCGTATTGTAGCGCTAATAACAGATCGCCCTACCCGGAGAATTTACATGAGCCGTTAATACATTCTCTCAAAAATATAAAATATGTAAAACTCTATCTGACATCTGCCACCACCCTTCTGCATCTTTCCGTTTCAGAACCTGCTTTAGATGCAACCTCAGCATGGCAATTTATAAAAAAAATAAAATAAAAAGAGAGGCGCATTGTTTAAATAATTCAAGTACAGTATGCCACTGCCACATGATACATTTTAATTGACGGCTAAGGTTCAGGATGGCAACCATTCACACTGTGCCTAATGGTTCCTGGGGTTTTTTTCTCCTAATTTTAAATCCCATAAAACTCTTCACGCTGATGGAATGAAATCTGGAGGGACAGCATTGTCAGCGAGGAGAGGCAGAGGAGGTACAATCATTAAAATAAAAGTTGGTGTTTCCTGTCCATCAGTGTGGTGAGAGGACCTGGAGGAAAGAGGGCTGATTGTGTGTGAAAGTAGCTTTAACTTTGCCTCCTGTGGACACCCACACACACAAACACACACACACACACACATACACACACACACACACACACACACACACACACACACACACACTTATTTAGAAAGAGAAAGTCTTTTGAGATTATTTCCCCCAGTAGATGTCAGTAAAACATTCCCATCCTCTTGTTTATTTTACCCAACAATCTTGGCTCTAAAGCAGGTTTTAAAAAAAAATTAAATACATAATGTCAAATCACACTGAGCCTTTAATACCAGCAACCCCTTCTTTCACAAATGCAAAGTTGCAATACATTCTGCCTTTCAAACAAGTGTTAAGCGGATAAATCTCTGTGAGTGCCAGTCAGTTATGATAAAAAGGGAGTCCTTCGGCTTTAGCAGCTGTCCAGACAGAGAGAGAGAGAGAGCGAGAGAGTGAGAGTATGTGAAATGTATACAACGTGATGAAGAGCAGGTCTCCTTGTCCATGTGTTAAGATGATCAACAGGCTCCCTCACAAACAGCCGGAACAGCGAGGCTGGGGATGTAATACCCAAATTAAACACTTTAGAATTAGTTGCCAGAAATGTATTTAATTAAGTGGAACTTTTCAGTTATTTATTGTGTCTTGCTCCAACATATTCAGAAACTAATAATTATTGAATTTAAAGATATTACTTTGGATTATTTGCGTGAGAGGAGAGGAGGGTGTTACGGAGAATACCCAACACATCAGACCTTTCACGGGTGAAACCTTCAAACAGTGTCAGCACCGGTTTTTTCCGCCCTCTTCAAATATTCGCTCTCCTCGGTGCTGAAAGTACAAAGTGTGCGTAAAAGCTGCGGGAAATCTTCCCCAAAATCGCATCAAACATCTCATCCTTTTTTATTTTTTTAATCGCTGTTAGCCTCAAAGAGACATGAAAACAGCGACCGAGCCTCGACAAACTAAACGAGCTGATCCCCTCTGTAAATTGGGGGCATGTGTCTGAGCCCGCCGACACGAGCTTTAATTGGGCATATGCGAATAATGCAATTTCAAGCTTTGGGCGATTTTTTTTCTATTATAAATCACGTGTTGCTGGATGCGCTCAGCCTGGTTGCGTCGAATAAAAAAAAAAAAGGCAAATAACAGCTGTCATTATAGTCAAAGAAACACCAGCCTCCTTCTTATAGCCTATATCTCTCTCTCCCCCTCCTCTCTCTCTCCTTCACACACACACACACACACGCGCGCGCGCTCACACGTCTCCCCCACCTTCCCTCCTGTCTCCCTGCAGCCGAGGCGCTCTTCGTCTCCAGAAGCATGTCCTCAAACATGCAGCCGCGGCGCGTCGAAGCGGACCAAAAGACGCCACCAGCGTGACACCGTGAAAAGCAGGTAAGCAGACACCTTTATTCTTGTTCCTTCATGAACTCTCTTCTCCTGATAAAAACAAAAAGGAATCGATATTCCTCAAGCAGGTTTGTTTGACTCTCTCAGACGGGGAGATGTAGATCTGTTGTTCCTGCAGCGACTTGAGCGGAGCAGCTTTTCATTTAGCCGTCTTGCTCAAGGACACTCCGACAGAAGGGACTAGTTGCTGCCGGTGATCGAACCTGAGACTTCTCAGATACGCCCGTCTCTTAACCAAAGACACATTGAATCCCCCCCGCGCGTAAAAATTGGCGAAATATGGGAACTTGATGATAGTTAATAATATTCTGAGAGTTTCAGGGTGACAAAAGTGTGGAACTTCAATTTCAGGATGAATGAACTCAAGAGAGAAAGAGTGTGACTATAAAAATAATTGATGCCTGCATGTAATCGGCTGCAATTACGCGTAAAAACGGCTCTGACAGTATCTACTGCGGGGGAAGCTTTGCATGAGGAGCGCAAGGACAACGCATGTTTTGCTCTCGATCCACAGCTGTGCGCCTTCGGACGGAGACGGAGAGCGGAACTTAAGCTGTGTTGTATATCATAGTTTCCTGAGCAGAAATATTAACATCAGACAGCGATGTCGTTTTATGTCATCATCAGTTTTATTTTTCAACCAAACCAGTGATTGCGCGCCTTCCGATCAAATATCCGACGCAACAAGAACAGTTCACTCCAATTTCTCGGCGAACAGTTTTTCTCCAAGCGATTTCTTTGATGATTCATCTGACGAAATATCAGTTTGCAGTAACGTGTGCGCTCGTGGCACTTTGGATAAAAGGGTCCTCTGTGTCGCGTCAGCCATGCCTTCATATAACATCTGGCGTCTCCGCTATTCTCCTCTTTTGATATTCCATCTGTGCTGACAAACACCAAACCCTGACGTCTAGTAGTCCACAGCAGAGATGCAGATTGTCCTCTCCTTGATTTTCGCGCGTTTGATCGCCACAGCGAATGGAAAACTGCATGTTTTTGTGTGTTTTATGTTGCCACGTTTATCCCCCCTTTTAAGTCAACAAACCAGCCACGTTATGTGCGTAAAGATCTAAGAAACCTAATTAAAAACGAGAGGAGATGTCGCAGCCACAGCCTCGCTGCGTAAAAGCGCAACGCAACAGACTTGAGAAGGCAGGTTTGTGTCGGATCGTGTGACTGTGCGTCTTACTTAAGACATTTTACGCGCAGAGTGGGACTCCCAAATCACGCTCCGAGCTTGTTGATCGTAAATCTACCGGAGGACTCGACGTTCACAAGGTAAAGCAACGATTTACAGCCACTTTACCCTCATAGGGCACAATTTAGGCTGTTTTCTTTATGATTCAGGGTGACAATTACAGCCAATTAGTGGCGTCTATGTGGATGAAAAAGCTGATGTCTGCTCTTCTTATCATCTGGCTGGGTAAACCAGTGCAGTCGGACGAGGTCTGCTTGTGATGGATGGAGGTATGTGCTGGTTTTGGATCATTTAACTTCACTCTGACATTAATAAGCGAGCGCAAGAAGAGCTTTTGGTCCTGGACATGAAAAGTAATGCTCACCTGACAAGGAACACCAAGTAGCGTTACGACTCATCGGTTATTTCTGCACTGAAACAGAGACAGTACGAGCCTGTGAATGTGAGTACAGTGTGTGATTGAGATTTTTGAATGCAATAACCTATATCAGTGTGGTTATTAAGTGGGTATTTGCAGCAGCATCTGTGGCAGAGATTTCATATTCACTTGGCATTTCGCGGTGCAGTGTGTGAGTGAGTGCTGTGGGCTTGACCGGGATTAAGTCGGTGTAATTGGTTTTGTTTGAAGAAATGAGAAGGACTGATGTCGCCTCTAGTGTCTCTTATTGTGGCGGTGTGCTGGGTTTGCTTCTTACACATTCATGCAGATCTCCAATAAGGAATGGGATTTGGCTTCTTGCCAAAAACAAAGAGGAGCTGATTTGATGATTTTGCTTCTGCCTGGGATCCATTAGGAAGATGTTTATGAACAGCGCTGCAGGGGAACACGTTAAGGCTCATGAACCCATATGTTTGTGTGCACAAACATGTTTGTGTGCACAAACATGTTTGCCAATCTGGCAAACAAAAAAGAACTAATAGCAATATGATAAACAGCTTGCAAAAACATCATCATTTCATGCTCTTTCTGAAAATGCTCATCTTTTTTTAGTGGATACTTCATCACGAAGGGTGCTATCTGCTACACCACTTGAACCAAAGGAGCCATTTGTTTACCTGCAGATAAAGATTCTTGACAGCTCTTTCCCAGAGAAAAAAAAGAATTTGCAGGCCCATAAAAACATGCAGGTTTCATAAATCACTGGATATAAATCGCAAAACTTTACAGCGCATGATGAGGGGGAAGTGCACTTCTTTAGATATGAATAAAAGCATCGGAATGGCTATGTTGCTTCACTATCCATATTTGTAACCACTCCAACTCTCTCAGTACTTCCTCATGTCCTTTCACTTCCTTTCTATTATCTTAAGGGCAAAAACAAGCATATTAAGATCTTACATAAAGCTTCCATTCTCACCTATGATTCATCACTGCACGATTCAAGTTTGCAGAAGTTTTGCAGACTTGCTGCTCTGCTTCTCCACTCATCATCCTCTCTGACATCCTGATGCTGATGGATGAGGTTTGAATGCACTGTGACTGAACAGCTATTTTATGGGCTTTTTTTCCCCAATCTCTGCAGCCCTCTGAGGTTTACCGAGGTCAGACATCGTTCCTTCTTATGTTGGTTTTCTTCCAGATGCCCTGCCCCAATTTTATTGATATTACATTAGCAATGCAGATATTATGGACTGTGCATAATTTTACTGGGGGTGTCAATGTGTTTGACTGATGGCAAATGATGGCATTGATCCCGCCTGGCCAGTGATTCTGCATGATTATTGTTTATTGGCATGGCGGTTACTGCAGATCACAGTATGATGACGTATGTGCTGAGCATATTCATTTCAACTATCTGTCACGGAGTGTTTTAAGAACAAAGGTTCATTTTATGTTTTAAAAGTGATGCTTGTCGCCCCCTGTGGTGACAATGAGACACGGAAAGGTATGATCCTCCACTGAGTGCCGTTTGCCGATTTCTTATTGAAGTTGGGAGGACATCAACACTGTGCTTTAGCTACACACACACACACACATGCCCAACCTGGTCTCCTATGGGGGACAGAGAGAGGATTGCCCACACAGCCTGAATGCACACGTATCCCTAAATCTGTGTGTTTTGGCAGCGGTGCAAACAGTGTTTGAGGCGAGGTTGCTCTTTGTAAAAAAAAAAAAAAAGAAAAGTTAAATTTAGCCCGCGGGTGCCTCATTCCATGGACATAAGCTCCTCGGTTGTAGAGCGGCTGCACAGTGCACGTTAGTGAATCAGTGTAGCTGGCACGCACAGAAAGGAATGCCTAATTATCACGCTTTCAACCGCAGTGGGCTCCTCTTTTTTTCGCACAGAGCTCTAATCGCTTTCTTTTTGCTATCATTACACACTTATTTATTTTATTTTTGACACAATTAAAACAAGTTATTTCTGCTCGCCGCGTGGTTGAGCCCGGGAAGTCCACGCGGCATCGGCTGGCTGTTGAAGGAAGGTCTAATTGGGCAGAAACAGAAGATTGGCTCTGCTAATGTGTGGACAATTTGTGGAAGAAATGAAAAGAGATTGCACGGAGGGGTTTTTACATAACAGTCAACACGCAGCGTGTGCATGTATGGGTGGATGGAGTTTGTGCCAGGGGAAAAGGCTGCCGGGATGTAGGCTATTTGACTCATGCATTTTGCTAAATATTGTTTCATCAGCTAAATGCAAACTATATTTAGAGCGTGCATATTTCCACACACTGATGTCGTATCTTCTAGCGGGACGAATAGCTAGCGCGCCCTTTGCTTATAGCTGTATATATCTCCTCATCAGATGCTGAGTGATTGCAGTGCTGTACAATATGAAGTGCCACTAAAACCACCGCATGAAGTGGCATTGATTGGAAAGGACGGGGGAGGAGGGAGATTCCTCCTTAAGGTCATTATCTAGCAGACAGAAAGAGTTAGACGAAACAAACCGCCATAATTGCATTTGTAACAAAAGACTCGGAATCAATGGACTAAGCAGTACTTACAGCATTGTGTCAGCATATTTCATCAACATGCAAATGGATTCAGTGACCCTGTAATTGCTCATAAAATCCGTTCTATGAAGTCGGTTCTGCAGCTCCTTGAAGTTTGTCTTGTGATTTAGAAAGCTTCTGACAACTTCAATGCTTATCTCCAGATTCAATACTATCACGATACTTTGGTTGGTGCGGACTAAGAATTACAATTGTGCAAGTTTGGCGGCTTAATATTGCTTTTGTTTATTTTTTTAAAACAATACTTTGGGGAAACATCATACACACCAGGGAGACCTTTATTTTGGAAAATCTCTTAATTGACGCTATAAAAAATGCTAGATTTTTTTAAAGATTGTCCTGAAGTCAAATATATCCATTATTGTCGGGAATTATGGAGCTGGAGTGTTTTTAGAGCACCTCAAGTAGTCATAAATGTAGCTATTTCCAGGTACAACGATGGGACTTTTACTGTGGAATATTTCAAAAGTTAGAGTAAATAAGGCTCAATTTCATGTCTGTATGTAGAGTCGCCTTGATTTTGATTTTTTTCTCCGTCATCCCAAACAATAAAGACATTTCCCTTACATTTAAATTCCTATTTTCTTTTCATTCATAAGGGACACAGTTAACAGTTATTTTCAGATCAGATTCATCTTATTTCCCTGTAGCTTTATACCCCCTTTGCTAACACCTTATTTTGTCTATGTAGCTTTTCACTAACTTTGGCAAGTCCGTTGCTGGCTCTCCTCATCTGTTCATTCTATTCATATATTCGATCCCAGTTAAGTCAGAAGTAGGAAAATAATGGTACAGCCACTCGTTCTAGGCTCCTGATGATTTTAAACCTGATCTGACAGGTTTTTTGGCCACTTGGGGGCAGTAGAAGCAATCTGTTGATATCGTAAACTTGTTAGCAAATTGCTGCTTACTTACACATCCAGCAGAGGTGGAGTATTGATTTAGAGTTGTGTTTCTGGCCACCAAACAAATGTACAGTAAGTCAAGTAAAGTGCACAAAATGTCAAAACTGGACAATCACAAGCTAGCCTCGCCCTAAAGTATATCCTGCTTTACTGTATATTTTACTAAAATTAGCTAGCATTTACTAAAAAAACATCATGTTGTGTTGACGAATACCTGAAACTAGAAATTCAGACCATAAACTCATCTTTGCAATGTTTACCTGAGTAATAACCTGAGAATAAGGGTCGTTTTCTCAGACTTATTTCTTTGCAACCAGAGGAGTCGCCCCCTGATGGTCATTAGAAAGAAGGCAAATTCAAGGCACTTTAGCATTGGTTTCACTTTTCAGACACAGAGGTTGCCGCCTGAGAACTGATGAGATTTAGTAGATACTGCACTCTGTACTTTTACCTCCAAGAGGCATTATTATCAACTTAACGACACAAATCCATTTCATAATGAACACACTGGAGAGCTGTATGAATTACAATCTGTCGACATGCTCTGTCTTCCTCTCACTAAAAAGAAAAATAACTCTTCTTCAGGTGGACTATGTGCCTCACTTTTAATGGGTCATGGTGATACTGAATTACAGGCAGAAAAAGAAAAGGAAGATTTGCTTATATTCTAGAGGCACTGAAAAGCAAAGAACACCAACATCGAACCCAGGCTTTCAAAACACTGTAATAAGTCTTCTCTCCTTTGTTGGTTCGCATCACAGAAGATTCGATTTTTAAATCAAGCTGCCTGTAAATCGTCCTTGATGATGCTAACTTACAATTCAACATACCCCTTTCATCCCAGCATCGTTTGTCACCATTTCATGCCGGCATAATATAATCATACATTTCAGCCTTTGTGAAAATCCAAACAGCAGCTCAGTTTGCGACAGCAGCAGCAGCAGCAGCAGTTGTAGTTCTGCCCTCAACGTCTCTGGAGAGCCCTTTGAATGTTCTCTTGCTTCCAAAAGCCTCAGGTGTTCCTCCGTCTTGCTGCTCATCCAGCAATAATGTCGGGGCGGCCGTTCCCTGCTCTTAATTACTCTGAACCTCAGTACAAGATAATTCCAGCCGGCGACTTCAAGCTCTGGTTCTGCGGTAATCATTGGCTCCATAAAACATTCAGTGGGCCCCGTCTGCGCTCATCGAACCTTGGCGGGAAGGGTTTATTGTCTGTGCCAGCAGACCCAATTCCTCCATGATTGGAGATTGTAAGACATGTGAAAAAGACGATAGAATCGAGTTTTCCATCTGAGAAACAGTGTGGACATTCACACAGAGTCTTAACATTACAAATTTAGTGATATGGACAAGACGAAATGAAAGAGTATGTGTAAAATTGCTGTTGCCGTCTAATTTTCTGTGCTGCACCTTTCATTTGAACAAAAACAAAGCAGAAAAAAAACAAAAATCCAAACACCTTGAATGTCCCATTGAGAGTCTTGTCGGTTTAATATAGATTGAAGTACAGTAGATGTGATGCATTAGAAGTCAAAAAGGGTTATTCCCTCCACCTTTAAGTGCCAGTAAAACAGCTGCTGGTAGCTGACTTCTAATTGAATAGCACTAAAAGTCAAACTGTACAGGCCTGCCTGAAGCTGATAAGCAGGAATGATCACTAAATGGAAGCCTCAAGTACTTGACATCAATAATAAAGAACTATCGCTTGTACTTGTCATTCAGCTGTTCCGACTAGATAAAGTTGGTTCATCTGTCCACTCTGAACCAGGTCAACAAATACTGGATGGATTCCTGGATGGAGTCCTTAAAATGGATTGATCCCCTGGCTTTTCATCAAGTGGTTGTCGTTCATGGTTTTGGGTGACATGTCTCGGCAACTGTAGGATTGATTGACACGAAATGTCCTGCACGGCCATCGGTGATAAAATCAGAAGGCGTGTGAGAAGGACCTTCTTGATATTTTGCGTTAAGTGAAGGTCCACTACAATGTGTGGGCTTTGTTCGTATTAGCATTAGCACATTTTAGCACAGGTTAATTGGTGACTCTAAATTGCCTGTAGGTGTGAATGTGAGTGTGAATGGTTGTCTTTCTCTACATGTTGGCCCTGCGATGGACTGGCGACCTGTCCAGGGTCTACCCTGCCTTCGCCCAATGACAGCTGGGATCGGCTCCAGCCCCCCCGCGACCCTGAATACAGGATAAGCGGTAAACAATGGATGGATGGATGGACATTTTAGCACGCTAGCAAAGTAGGATGATGAACATTATCTGCTTAACACAAGGTTATTGGCATTGAAATTGTGAGCATATTGTCATGTTACCATTAGCATTTAGCTCACTGTTTGTGAGACGCCATAAACAGCTACTTTCTAAAAAAAAGTATTTTGAGAGTTTATTTTTTCCAGAAGTAACAAAACTTGATACTGAATCTACGTCAGATTTCATTCAGCATTAACGTAGGCCTTCCAATTAGCAAAATCCTGAAGATAAATTGTAACCATAAAATAAATGTGCTGCTTTGTATCCCCTTTTAGAAGCAGATGACGGTTTGGCCATCGGGCAGTCCTTCATTATCATCGACTCATACTTTGCAAATTTATCTTTAAGAAACAGGTTTTTTTTGTCAATGTTGAACCACTTTCATCAATCTAATTACAGATACTTATGAAGATTAATCTGTGCTTTATCGCTCTCCGTAATTACAAATGTAATCATACTAAGCAAAAATGCTTACAAATGGGCTTTCTAAGAATTTGAGAGATGACCAACAGAAGTCTGTTTAACTAGCACGTGTGTAGTGTATTCCATAAATCTCTCCATGGGGGCATTGGAATATTAATTTTTAAACCTTTAACATTTAAAACCACAACAACTCGGACCTTCCAATCGTTGCCACAGTTTGGAAGTAGGTTGCCAGGTTGTTCTAAGGTTCAGGAAATGTCTACAGGTGACAGTGTCAGAAAAAAAGAGAGGGAAAAGCTGATTAGAGCTGCCTCTGAGGCAGACGACTTGACGGGAAGCTCAACACTGTGTACACACTCAACAGATAAACACGGGCCCCGGCCCTGGATATTGAGGATCAAGTCAAAAAGGTAAACAGACACTGCAGCTACTAGCAGCGAGGTGGTGGAAAAGTGGCAAGCAGCTGCTATGCACCCCGGTCCTGAACCCATATCATGAAGTCCAGTGACAATTATTGTGTGTTATTGTTATTGGATTCTGTGTCATCCTGTGTTTCGTTAATGCCCCGAGGCATTGTAAACCGTAGTTTCCGTTTATGTGGTCAGCCGGCTCAATTTATAGGCCCTGTCTACGCTGTCTTTTTACAAGCAAACGTGAGACGGAACCCAGATGATGCTGGTTAATACCAGTCGTGTTTGATTTGGTGAAAGTCTTTTTTCCTCGCCTGACCTGCAACACAGTTTGTTCCACAGAATCTTCTGAGAAGTCTTTAGAAACGTCGCAAGAACTCATCAGCAGGGTAACCTTTTTAACTGGGAAAAGACAACTGTCTTGTTTGTGCAGGGCCTTGGATGGGCTGTAGAGGAAATCACTTAACTATGCAGACGTACAGAATAATTCATAGTTGCACAGGAAACAGGGTCATCAGATACTTTCAAAGAATAAACACGACCGGGTTATTAAAGAGAGAAAACATAGCCTGACCAAGTCGTCTGGAACCCGGACGTCTCACTTCCTTCCCTCGGGGCTTCACTGTGAGAAAACCAGTGGACATTGTGCTTTATCCAGAGCTTTGTATGGACTCATAGTTTGGCTCGACATTCTCAAAAGAAGATCCCTGAAGGTCTGTGTAACTCGTTCCAGGTGAATGACTTCGACATTTGAAAAGAAATGCCAGCAAGAAGGGAAAGTGGGGCCTAGTTTGAGGTTCATCCAAGCTCGTGTACGTGTGTGTGTGTGTGTGTGTGTGTGTGTGTGTGTGTGTGTTGAGGAACTTGCAGGTCGTCTCCTTTGCATTCCGCGGCGGACGGCACCGTTCGACTCCTGCACATTTCCCTAACCAGTTTGGCAAACCTCTCCAGCCTCCAGATGAGCCGACTTGCCGTGTCAGAGCACGGAGGCCGTCTGAAATACCGTTATTTGACTTGACAGGAACAGGACAGCCAACAGAGTCCAGAGACCGCACTGTGTCAGTGGAACACAAACAGACTGTGGGATAGATTTAGTGTGCGAGGCACCTGCAGCCCCCTATGTTCACACTCTCCGATGACCCTTTTTGACAGCCTGCTCACAAACACAGCCGTCGCAGCAGAGAAAAGACATGTCCGACTCTCGTGAAAACACGTAGTGAAGAAAGAAATCCCTTCGCCAAGTTCTTGTGCGTTGTTGCTGAACTTATTGTTCCGCTATCACTCAGTTTATGTCAAATAGCATTTTGAGAATTTATACACTGTGCAATAGGCTTCATATCAGACGTATCGTTTTAAAGCCCTGGTTGAATTAGTTTCACCTCAGGCCACACCCACCATTATTAACACCACAGTGATGTCATGGTGTCCTGACACAGCCTGGAGTACATCTCTACATCACAGCAGGAAGGTGGGCAGTTACATCAGCAAAAAGAAGGTTTTCAGCTCTTGTTTAATCAAGCTGAAAGGAAAAATGCTCTTTTAGATCACACCCCCGGTCAAATTGTTCACTGATTAATATATGCTGAAAAATAGCAACAAAAATCAATTTCGTCTTAGTTTTATATCAAAATCCTGTAAACAAAATATGCCCATGCACATCAGCTAATACCTACCGATTTCAACCAATTAAATCATGACATCCATCCAGCCATCGATCAACAAGGTTGTGAGCTAATCTTTTAACAACAAAACAAAATACACATATTTTTGGGGATTTGGGATGACTAGATAACACCTGACTGTGTGTCAGCTGGCAAGAACGTTTATCAAATCGCTGAACTATTTGATGGCATTCCTCTTGACGTAAGACCTAAACTGCAGAGACACAACACTTTAGCAGAAGAGGCGCTAAGTGCCGTTTCACCTCGTCTTTAAAATGCCTCTCAGCCGGACAGCCTGAAAGGCCGAACAGGGAGCATTGCTATGCTGGTACGTCTCCACAGTCGCCTCTACTTTGTTTGTCAATCAGCCGAGGAAGACAAGAGACAAGGTCATCCCACTCCTCTCCAATTTTACACTGTTTTCCAGTCCAATCAATACCGGCCAACATGACTAAATCAGAGAGGTCTCATTCCCCAGTCGCCTGATAATTGGAAGCTGTTAGCGTGGAGGATGGGACAGGAGTATCAATCGGCTCGGCTTTTTTGCTTTCTGTGGAGTAACGCTGATTAGCTTTCCACTAAAAGCTAAAGCTCAAGTGCACGTCCTCGTTCTCCACTTTGGTTAGTCAAGGATGTTTTAAAATACTTGAACTTTTATGGAGGGAAACTCGCGGAAACCTAAAGCCTTCAGTGCTTCTACAGTTGGCAGAGTCTAGTAGTATTGGGCACTCGGATGTGCATGTCTTTTTACAGTGAACTACCCTGCCAAGATGTTTGAATAAAAAACATTTACTTTTAAAAAAGGTGGAACAGCAAATTTATTAGGCTACAATTTATTCTAAAGGATTAAAATGTTAATGGTTTGCCCTTTCTTTGACTTTTCATCAAAGTCAGACTTTATTTAATCAGAAAAGTTTACGTTTCTAGATGCCTCAAATACATCAAAGGTTATTTTTATTATTTTACTTATTATCAGTGCTGAGTATCTTCTTTTCTCCCGGATCCTAATGACACCGTAATTAGTGCTTTACGGGAGGCAGGTCTGCTCAAAAGGTCAAATGGTTTGCTACAAACAA
Source organism: Eutrigla gurnardus (assembly GCF_963514095.1). Classification (NCBI taxonomy): domain Eukaryota; kingdom Metazoa; phylum Chordata; class Actinopteri; order Perciformes; family Triglidae; genus Eutrigla; species Eutrigla gurnardus. The sequence goes on along the minus strand of NC_139932.1, from coordinate 8,289,002 downwards.
ACTGGTCATAAGGACCATCTTCAGGCACATAGTAAGTTTGCTAATCAGAGTGATTACGGTGAAGTCAGTTCAGAGCCGAGTCATTTCCAAAGAGATACAAATGAAGGTCAAGTAAAAGTCAAACAGTTTGGACTAAATCTATGATCAGACGGCATGACCATGAGTTTGAATACAACAAAGAAGTCATCCTCTCTGTCCCTCCCATTTCATATTTCCTATCATTACACTTTAATACATTAAAGCAAGCAAAATGGGAGCCCGTAATACAACAGATAAGTGATGTGACCTTCACATATTGTTCCAGCTCAGTACTTAAAAACACTTGCCTTTATCGAGTGAAACAAAAAAGGTTTTATGCCTTGAAACAAAATGTCCTTATGGAGAAAATACATTTATTTTTGCAGATTAACGAACAGAAACCTTTTAATGCAGTGATTCCTATCTTTAAATTACACTTTGGTGAGATTGTGCGTTCGGTGTAATTACGGCCGCGTCAGACGCCCTTTGTGAACACGACGCTGAGCCTACGGGCCTGAGTGAATCATCTCGACCTTGAGGTTCGCCATCGTCCTACAGCACAGACTCTCCCGATAAGGAGGGCGATGCCTCAGCAGCGCTGTAAACTATGGAATCAGCTCAACAGACAAACAAATAAATGACTCATAGCTCCGAGTACAGCTCTGTCATGGCTCCGGGGTCATTTGAGAGTCCGGGCCCACCTGCTGGTCTAATGCCATACCTTTGCTGCTCAGGTCGAGACATTTGCTCCCTGGGGGTGCCGCCACATAAATTAAATGATGCCAATGATTCCCAACACATTCGGCATGGCCGCCGTGTTGTCAGGTATCACATTCCTGGAATTAATCCAAAGGGACCTGAATCCCCCATTCCTCCTCCCGGAGTTAATTGCAAATCACGGTGTCACTTTTCATGGCGCGCCGGCCGTTCCCTTGAGTGCGGCTCGTCCAATTATCTTGGCTGGTGATTTATTTGGTCACTTCTTTTCTCCTCTCCGTCCCCACGCTAGCATCCTTCATTCACACGCCCTCATTCCCTCTCTCTCCCCCACCCCATCATTCTGCTTATCCTATCCTCGCTTCTCTCATCTTCCCATCTCCTCTCCCTCTCTCTCCAGGGCAGTAATGGTCTGGTCCACCGTGCCGTGGCTCAATAATGAAGCTGCTGCCCTAGAAAAGCGATGTAAATGTCGACTCTGGAATCTGATTCCCCTCCAAGACACATGGCAGTGACGTTTGAATGTGCCAACTTGAGCCAACCGAGCCCCGTAATAAACAGCACGTATGGATCCGAGTTGGACTTCATACTTACTCATCGGGGAATGTTCAAACGAGCAACCGTATAGGCATTGTGCAGGTGGCATTGTGCGACCCTGTCCAGTATGATGTGTTCATAAACAACAGAGAAGAACTGCGACTCCCTCAAGTATTGGTTCATACATCTGGTTGTCGACAGCATTGACGAGCTGTCTGCCTGCTCCTGCTCCACCACTCTGACCTCGCCGAACCTCCTGGATACGATCTGACAGCCGGAGATGCTTCGCTCACCGAGAGGTGCGCGCATCCGTCTATGTGCCATTGCGTTTAGCTGCATTTACATCCGAGGATTGCTGTGCCACTGACCCCGGCTGACGTACATAAAGGCAGTCGGAGAGGAGTTTCCTCTTGTCTGCCCCCACCCCACGTTTTAACTGTCAGTCTCTGTCTGTCTGGAGCCCGTGGAGTAGCCATGCATGCCGTCCCTGCTTCACGAAGATGGTCTCCGTCTGTCAGACTCGTGCTCTCCGAGCTGGAAGTGTAATCTCTAGTACTGCAAACTATAGTCTATAGTTGAAGTCTGTTTGCAACGTTTCTCCTTCGACAAACACAAATAGAGTTCTACCGTGATGTTTTTATGTAAAATAGACCCAGCTTGTCTGCCCAGACCCACTGATGTAAGAAACTGAAAATGGTTTAAAACACATTTTACTGCCATTTATTGGGCTGGGTGAAGGAAAAGTGGATGATGAAGTGGATTTTAAGACAACGTCCCAACATGTTCTTGGTAAATGCATTGTAAGCCGTTACGTTTCTTAATAAACACACAACAAAAAACAATTTTATAGACAAAATTAAATAATATATTTTTCATGTTTTTTGTTCAATGAAATAATTGGTTTAGTCTGGATCCCGTAGGAAATGTTCCGAGGCGCGGCATCGGTCTGCGGTCGGGGGGAATCAACTATCCACGGGCTTTGCTTCCACGCAGATCGTAAACAATCATCGAGCTGTTGCACGCTCGTGCATGTTTACCACATATGGTGTTTGTTTTCCTCGGAGCAAAAATATAAAAATTGACTAGGGGGAAAAAGCAGCGTGCATGTTGCTCATTTGATTAACTGCAACCCAGACTAGTTGACAGCACCAGCAGCCATTAAAAGAGCTTCATCTGAAGGCTCTTCTGTAGTCGCTTCTATATTCAGCTACAGGGGTTTCTGCTCGCAGCTTTTTGCCTCTTTCAACCCTTCGGTATCTGCCAAAGTTGATAGACCGGCATCTAGTTTGATAACTTCTGGTTATGAATTTCAAAATTAGGTTAAATATCTGGGGCCTCTTTCACAAAAAAGCACCCAGCACTGCTAACATGCACATTGCAAATGGTGCCAACGTCATGTTTCACAAATTCCTCTCACGAATTGCAGATAAATGTGTTCTACGCTCAATAGGAGCGTCACCATGCAGGCATCCACCTCGGGAAGGAAGAGGAGGTGCAATTTTTAATGTGTGGCGGTCGCAGGGCAGATGCTGCACGTGAAACGTCGATACGGAGGTGCAGCTCGTTTTCCCGCCACTCACAGTAAGCAAAGCTGCATCCGTCATGCAAAGATCCTCCCCCTCCCCCGGCTCTTTGAAGCGACGGCTTGGACCTGGCGAGGCAACGTGGCTTCATCCAGGCAACTTTCTCCTTCAGAGACACCAGAATAAGAAGGTTCTGCCGCCTTTTTGTAAAACGTATCCGACTCCCTACGCATGAGGGATGTGGAATGTTATGAGACCAGGTGTAACGCGGCCAAGTCAATCAATTTCCAATTAAGCCGTTGCTCCTCAGTCATCCATAATTCTTTTAGCATGTGAGTGGCTTTTTAATCTTTTCATACAGGAGGTGTGCTTAACCCATGTACTCCTCGATGAAAAATGTAAACGGTAGGAATTAATTAAAAGTGGCAATGTGTCTGATTGATCATGCTGAGATTTTCCCAGTGAAATAGATAGGCTGGTTCATTCCTTTTTGATTTAAATCAATGCGTTCAAATCAGCAAGGCACGTCTACCGACGCCCATCCCGTTAATTTACAGCTCGGAGATTTATGGGGTCCTTTCGCCATGTGAACAACGCATCACTCAATCCCACTAAAACCCAAGCAGCTCTTCCTAGGGTCAGACTCTATTGTGGAGAGCACTCGGGACCGACAGGTGGGTCGCAGGAGTTTCATTATGGTCACCAAGTAAATTTCTTCCATAGCCTTTAATTTAATATTTATATCTGCAGGACAACTTTGAGTCGTGAGGGAGCCTGTTTGTTCCTATTGCTGTGACAATCGTAGCTTACTTATAACATGGCATCTAATATGAAAGGCTAACGTACATCCTGATTGTTTCCCTGATGAGGGGGAAAGAAACCAATGAGATACTCTGCCTGAATGCATTTATTTGGTCTGACCTCTTGTAATGGCAGTAAAAATGGTCAGGAATGCTCATTTACACACATGAGAGATAAGGCCTATTGTGCATTGGGTCGTGATGTTTTGTCATATGTCAATTGTCAAAATACTGATCGTGCATTTAGCTTTTGTCTCCAGTCGTTTTCTCTTTTTTATATTCCATGGAATATTTTGTGGGGAATTGAAATTGCAGAGACATTGTCACAGATCGACAGTGAAGCATTACTCAACTCCAGGGAGATAAGGAGGCCTGGTTTTCTAAGTAAAAGCTGTCAGTTTGCCCAGTGCGGAGAATGTGATCGAGCATCTGGCGGCTGCTTACACCACAATCTTGGCATCTTCCTCGATACGGCGATTGATTTAGCTGTCTCGACTGTGTTTTTATTGGCCCTGTGCCCATCCCGGGGCCAAAATACACCTGCAAGACCTGTCAGCTGCTAAAGTTATGACATCATGAGGCCCCTCATAAGGCACCTCCATTGTTTTGAAATGAAGGCACATCAATTTCATGGGCTCCACTGCCCAGCGGATGATTTGTGAGCGCTATTATCCCCTGAAATCGCTCCGGAAAATGGCTGCAGTGTGAAGACGATGGGGGTCGGCTGCTTATACGGAAATGGTATGTTGATTGCGTTACCAGTAAGAGCAAGGTCAGAGATGAGAGAAGATGGTTTCCATAAAGAAAATGTCATTTTAAACGTTCTTTTCGCAAACATGAAAGCACTTCATAAACATGGCAGGACCGTCTTAGACTTATGGCAGAGGAGAAGAAGAGGGGGAGGAAGCAGAAAGAGTGAGAGGCAAGAGGGAGGGAAAGAGTGACCAATAACCTAGATACAAAATCAGCATGCAAGCAGTTCATCTCTCTTCTGGTAGCAGCAGGACCGACTGCATCCGGCTGACAGCTGAAGTTTTCATTTCCAAGCTTGACTAATTCATTATATATTTAAAAAAAAAAACATCCGAGTGCCTGAACGCTCCGTTTGTTACAAACACAAATCTGAGAGATAGAAACTGCTGACTGTTTGAAATAATAATTCCAAAACTTGACCAAAAAGCAACATGCATCTTGTTAGGAGCACAAGTTAAATTTTGTCCGACGCTTCTACCGACTTTACAAAAATAAGCAGATTGTCGATAAGAAATGGTCATTAATTGGGTCCATGCAGCAATTGAACCCACCAATTTTTTTTTTTCCTCCTCAAGAGTTCCTCCCCTTTTTGAACAAATACAAATACAAATCTGTTTGGAGGAAAGCACGGCCGCGTGCTTTCATGAGACCAGCCGCCACGAAACACAATACGTGGTCAAATGTTAAAGTTATCTGTGGAGTGCAGAAGTGAAGGAGCCTCTTCACCACTCGGTTTTCCACACCTGCACTGAAGGATTTCAATTCACTGGCAAAGCGCTCTATGGCAGCGCAGACTCATTCTGCTGGGCTGAGATAAAACACACACACACACACACGAACGTTATGAAAAAAAAGTGAAATAATCAGTTCCAAAGAAACGGCTGGGTATTAATCTTGAGCAGACTGCAGGACGGTACCTCCCAAAGGATTGCGAGATGATTTGCAGAGGGATTTAGAAGATGATTCACAGCTTGTGGAAAAAAAGGAATACGCCAATGTTTTTCCAAAATACTACTATTTATCATCTTCTTAATTAATGGTTAAATTTGTGCGGTGAATATATGCAGCCTTGAGGCTTTGTTTGTAATTATAAACTCGCAAATGGTCTCTTATTGTCCTCTTTTGGTCACCATCACAGTGCTATTGCAAACAAAAGTACAAAACCAGACATTGTGCCTCATTATGTATGCAGAAGTGTCCATATCCCCCACTAATAATGGATATGATGATTTATGCCGGTTTTAATTACATGCAGATTATTGCTAACATCTGCTTTGGGATTTAAAGGCTTGATTTGAAAAGCTGCTAAAAGTCAATAGTTCCTCTAAAATGTTACTCCAAATCCTCCAATAGGATAACAGCGTTCAAGAGTAGTGTAATAGTGGAATGTTCCCCAAATTAACGTCAGTGTGTGGAAGAAGGATGTAAAATTTACAAAAGAAATGACACAAATGGAATTTCGAGAGAGAGCCAATAACTTCCACTAATATTTGCTCAACCCATAAATCTGTGCTATTCTTTGGAGAAATATTCCCCGCTATTTAACTTCATATCAAAAAAATATTAAGAATACATCATTTTAGTAAGTCACCCCTAAAAGAAGCATCCATTGTGCTACTTCACCTCTATCTTTGAGACCGAAACAAAGCCTCTGAAGTCTCCGCCAAAGCCGCCATGTGATCCTCTCAATTCCAATTTCTCTTGACTGCAGCTTTTCAGATGCAGCCCGTGACATGTATGATTAAAATCCCTGGTGGCATCTTATGAAAGGACCAGCCAGTTGCCATCAAGATTATTGTTAAATGAAAGAACGGTGGAATTTCATCTAATCTCCTTGTGAGGGATTCTCTGATTGGCTGTGATGTGCAAATCTAAGCTTTGTTATGTCTTTGGCGTTTCTGCTTAATTTGATGGTGAGAGAGGCCGACAGCAAAGGTAGGGGAGAGAGAGAGGTGATGTATTCCACCAGTCAGGACTCTCAAAGCTATGAGACGCAATGTATAACTCCAATACAAACCCATTATTATATGCATGAAACCAAAAAGTTGAGTTATTTTTATTGATATGACTTACTGACTCATGTGAAGTTACGTCCATTTAGCTTCGGTTTTGTAACAGATGTACTTATTTCAACCCAAACCATTATCTTTTTAACCTAACCAAGTAGTTTTGATGCCTAAACTTAACCTTAAATGTGAAACCAACGTGGAAGTGGCTCAATCTTGCATTCTTTCTACTGGCCATCAGAGGGCGACTGCTCTGGAGAAGTCTGATTGTATATCAGACTTCTCCAGAGCTTCTCGCTTGATACTAACTCAGTAAACATGACTTTGTGGTCTCAATCTCTAGTTTCAAGTCTTCTTTAACATGACATGACGTTGATTTAGTAAATGATGATGAGTAACCCATTTACCTCCACCCTCTTATGTCACTTCTGGTTGCATAAAAACAAGATGGAGGCCAGACTGCCTAACTTGAGGCTTCAGACTAATGGATGACACAACAAAAAGGCCTTTCCTGATGCCGCTGAGAAAAAATATGCCGAGCAGGGAAGACATCCTGTTGTTTATATGGTCGTCACGGAGTGATTATTAAAAATCTCTCCCTCTCCCTGAACCCTCACCCTCAACGTTTTTCATCCTTTTGTAAAATTGAGAGCTTGGTCAAGGAAGTGATTTTCACTGAGGAGAAGATGAGCGGTGTAAAAGCAAACTTTTCAGTAGCACAGATTTGAAAGTCTGATGGAATGAATTTCCATAAATATGCAGGTGGTGGAGCAAAGACTAAATTGGTCTGCTCGCCTGAAGTTTGAACATTTTTCTGGTCTATTATAAAATCTCTGAAGCTTTTCTTTGTATTAAAGCCATTTGAGAACTCGTAAACAAAACATTAAATCTCAAGTAAATACTTTTATAGCTGCGGATTCTCTTCCCACGCACACACACACAGACAAACACACGCAAAACACACACACTCGCTAACCACTTCATGTTATTTGCTGCACCTGTTCTTCATTTTCACTCAGTGACAGCCTAACACAATGAACATGCATTTGTTCAACTCAAAAGGTAGCATCAATTAAGGAAAAAAAGAGAAAAAAAACCCAACCAATTGTGATGTTGTTCGTGTCAGCATCAAAGAGACTCTTCAGTGATTCCTTTGTCAGGATAAACGTCTAGTTGCAGCCGGGTGGAAAACAAGTAGCTTCAAGTAAAGTGAAGTCTCAAACTCATTACAATATTACTATATTATAATAGTACCTGGACTGTGTCTCATATACATTACCATTTTTGAACATCCTGCTTAGTACATTTCTTGGCCACAATTCTTTTAAACAATTTTCTTAAATCTAAGGAATGGCCTTAAAACAACCTTAAAATCCAGTATTCTGAGCCTAAGAAAAAGAAATCGAACAGTAAGCTGGAATAAGGGAGTGAAAATTCAAATCAATATTTAATGGAGCACATTGATGAATAAAGCAACATAATAGGAAATGTGGGAAAGGAACACATTCAGAAATATGTTCCCTTAAAAGGAAAAATAATCTGACCTTCAGAGATTCAATTCTGCACAAATGAGAGAAAATGGGAAGATGTGCTTAGAAAAGGTAAAGAAGAAGGTCTTCCTCTTTGCCTGCTGCACACAACAGTAAGACGTGGAAATGTTTAATCCACACAAATGGTTTTGACATTGGGCGCGCCGAGGAGCGTAAACACTTGAAGCGACACCAATCTGATTTTCAAGTGGAACTGGTGCAGAATCTCGTCGGTTGCCGATGAATATCATCAGGCCAGGGAAACAACTCAGCAGAAAGCTAATAAGCCAACACCAGGAAAGATTCATAGAGAATACAGACCAGCTCACATGACAACACTGCCACATGTTGACCTACGACCCCCAACAAATAACACCACGTAATTGTGTCGGCCCATTTTTTGGGATTATCATTACTATGTCACAAACATTCAAGCAACAGGTCAGGAGTCCATTTTAACTATATGCTGATGATCTTGTATTAAGTAATTATAGTGGTGAAATAAATGAATTCCATCCGTCCATCCATTGTCTACCGCTTATCCTGTATTCAGGGTCGCGGGGGGGCTGGAGTCGATCCCAGCTATCATCGGGCGAAGGCAGGGTTCACCCTGGACAGGACGCCAGTCTATCACAGGGCCAACATGTAGAGACAAACAACCATTCGCACACACATTCACACCTATGGGCAATTTAGAGTCATCAATTAACCTATCCCCAAATAAATGAATTCGTTTTTAAAAATAAAATATGATAATGATATACAATATTTGCTCGACAGGAACTCTACATACTGTATGTGTGACTAGCAGAGGTAGACTGGTAAATTTGATGACTAGAGTCGTTTGTCAAGTTAAAAACAAAACAAAAAGACTTGCAACTCAAAGTGGACTTCAACAGCAACGTTTGATACCTTTCAAGTCCAAATATTAGACAATTCCGCAGATCTTTTTTCTAAGAGGAAGCTCAGTCACACTTGTTTGAAAAAACTTGTTTAAAAAGTATTTTTTTCTGAATTTAATATATTATTATTTGTGTTAAAACTGTTAAAAAGGGCAATACATTTTATGGAGAGATTATTATGACTTTTTTGAGGATTTGTCACTTGACCTGGCACTTGAGTCCAAGAACGTACTTGTGACTTGAAAAACAATGACTTAATAGCGCCTCTGATAATAAACTCAATGGCTCAAAATTGAATTTAAGTGACCGGGCCGAGTAAACGCACTACACTTTTACAGATTTAACAGAGTATCTGGCAGGCAGATGATGATGAAAATTAGCCCCATTAGCTCCGAGTGGCACCGTGTCAGACAGAGGGGACCGGGGAAAGGCAGCAGCACACACACACACAGCAACACACACACACACACACACACACACACACACACACAGCTAAGTAAACTCTCCGGTCTAATAACCGGAGCCTTCTGCCCTGAGGTTAAACAGATCCACTAATCACTCTCTGTGTTTGGTTTGGGCTTTGCGTTCATCCGCGAGGCTCCCGGAGAGCGACGGGACGTCCGTGAGATTTGCAGCTCTGGCTCGTTTGGCTTAAATGTGCAGGTGCAGAAACGTTCCACCCACTGCAAAGAAGACAGATTAGGCAAGATACAGATTTAAATAAAACGCTGGCACTTCTCCACGCATATTTAGTGACTTTGGATTTCTTGATCGATCAGAGCGGCTGGTTAAATGAAACAACATTTTCCAGCAGACCGTGCATGCAGATCAGTCTTGTATATTGGATGTTCAGATCGTCCAGAGAGATGCAGAGTCAGTGGAAGATTGATGCGTCGGCCTGCAAATAGGCTGCCAGCCAGTTACATAATCGAGCCTTTTTTATCCAGACACATTCCCCCCCCTGCTGGGATGTTGGCTCAGAGCAGATAATGAAGAGACAGTGTAGATGTCCAACGAGATCTATGATCAGGTTTTCAGACTTGGCGAGGCAACCCTTCCCTCCTCCCTGCATCATAATGCTGATGCTGCAATAAAAGCAACAGCCCACACTTTGAAGGAGGGCCCCGGCAGTTGTAGTCGGGGGACACCAAGTACTCAGAAATTGCATTACAGCCGTTCCCTTCAGAGTATTTAAAAATGGAAACACTAGAAGGCTTGTTTTATTGCTTGTGCTCTCAATGAGGTCTTTCCAAAGCACTTCTGACAGTTCATCGCTGTGTGAACGCGTTTCTCTACAGCGCTCTGAGGGGGGGGGGGGATCTCGTGGCGATGCAGAATTCATCAGACATAAAGCAGCAGCTGCAAAGAAGGAGGATCCTGAGGTGAAGTTGTGATAAGTGAACGTGTGATAAGGGAACGTGTGATGCGAGCAGTTTCATCTCGGCGGGTTGGCAAACGCCTTTTTCCGTAGATGGCACGCCACAGCTCTCTCCCGCGTACAGGTCTCCGCTTGATGTAATTGCGCCGGATTGCTATTCAGAGGTAACCCGCAGTGAACCACACTCATAATGAATGCAAGTCTATTTGAAGAACCTTGAAATGGATAAAGCTTTGCTCTGCAAGTCTGCTGTCTCGGTTTGCTCTCACGCGAGACAAAGAACATGCAAACCCTCACAACTGAGAAGCATTTTTGTTTGGAAAATTACTGAAATGATCAAACAGAACAGTGGATTAATTTGTCAGTGTATATATTTAAATGTTATTTGTCAAGCCATTCAAAAAGTATAGATACACAAGGAAGAGGAAAGAAAGAAAATCCCAAGGTAGAATATATATATTTCCTATATTAGAACCCATATGCAAACACAGACAAAGGGACACAAGGAAAAGGGTTCTGAATTATTTAGGTGTACATTTTAAGTAGAAGAGGAATTGGGAAGAGGCTGGTGGAGGAGTGAACAATGGTGAGGAGAAGGAGAGGCTTTATATACTGTGGTTGATGAGGCTTATGGGAGGCAGGTGTGCTGGCTGGGTGAGGGGCTGATGAACCGCAGGTGAGTGAAAGTAGAGAGAGAGAAGCCGAGGGAGCCAAACCACACGCACACACACACACACACACACACACGCATATACCTACAAATGTTCCAAATTATCATGCAAGTCATGTATCAGTAGGATTTCAGTTAAATAAACTTTTATTGTTTTATTTTTGCTTGTTTGATTCCTCCTATCTTTTTAGATAACTGGTATCGATCTCAGACAGGTTTGTTAATTAGTATGCCAGGTGATCTCAATTAAAGGGAAACCTACTTAGGTTGTTCAACATTATTAAGCAAGTCACAGTTCTCATGCAATGTTGGGAGGGAGAAAGATCTTTCTGAAGGTGGAAAGCGTGAAGTAGTGCAATGTTTTGCAAAAGGCATGAAAACAATGGTCAGATAAAGGGTTAGTAAGGAAAGTTTCTGTCAGGCAAATTAATAGTATTAAAAGTTCACCTATAAAAAAAAGCCACTGATGAGCAGCAAACAGGTATTTGAGGCTGCTGGTGTCTCTGGAGTCCAAAAGAACCTCTCGATACAGGATCCTTTAGAGGCTTGGAGTTGTGTCGGCCACCCCTAACTAATACTCAGAAGTAGAAATGTTTTCATTTGGCTCAGAGATGCATGATGACTAATTTTCAAACAGTTTTATTCACTGATGAATGCCGCACTACACTGGATGGTCCAGATGGATGGTGTTTTGGATGGTTGGTGAATGGCCACCCTGTTCCAACAAGACTGAGTGATGTTTTGGGCTGGAGTATTGGGAAATGAGATGGTAGATCCGTTATGTCCCGATACGGAACCGGGAGTAACCATTGATGTTAATGGACAGAAAGATGGATGGGAGGCACTTGTTGAAAGAAATTGTCAGTACAATTTTATTAATGAAAAAATGAAACGAACAAAAGGAACCATGCCGGTCACCAAACAGAAAATGTGCTTGCCACACAAACAGGCAGAGGCCGATCTAAAACAAAGTTAGGGTACTGACAAACCAAAATCCAAATCACAAAACTGAACTGCGAAAATCATGTTGTGTGGCCACCATCATACCCTGACCTCTACACTATTGAGAACCCGTGGCGCATCCTTAAAAGGGAGCTCTGTGAGGGTGGGTGGTATACCTCAAACCAGCAGCTCTGGGAGGCAATACTGTCACCCTCAAAAGGAAATACAGGCAGAAACATGGACTTACAAGTTCAATGGATGAGAGTTGTTAAAGTGATATCAAAAAAGGGCTCATATATTAATTTGCAACTTCGTCTGTAAATATGTTTTTTAATTAGGGCCCGAGCGCCGACAACGTCGTGAAGGCCCTATTGTAATTGCAATGTTTCTCATTATTCTTGCACGGAAGTAACTCGCGTTTCGGAGACCTCAGCATAGCACCCAATACCCAAAGATGTTCCAAAAGTTTAGGGGCGTGACCAGAATGATGCCATGACTGCGCTACTATTTTGAAACTTCGCCAAAAGCATCAAAGCTGTTAAAACTTCAGTGTTTCTTCTCTCATCTGCTCCATAAAATATCATACTTGATAAGAGTCCCGTCCTGAACACGTCTGCACTGCACTGCAATTTTGACTCACAGTCAGAGCACCACCTAATGGCGACAGGAAATGTGACGGATTTTATGGCCTTTTTCTGAGTAACAGCCCCCCCTTTAGGTTGGGCATACGTGCATAAAATGTTTTTGCTAGCTAGACCATGTGGTAATGTACAAAAAAGCCTCTTGGACCCACCACCTAAAGTCAAGAGGCAAAACCTGTTTTTAACCACCTGCGTATCAGCTCTGTGACTGTAAATAGAGGGGGAGGGGAAGGAGAAACACTAAGGGGACTCAGAGAGATGTCAGGGAGGCATGAAGAAGATGTGACCTCTGTCACTGTTTAATACCTGCTAATGATTTTATTAATTGTCTCATCTGCTCCAAACTTCACATGCACCTCAGACACCTGTCAGGGAGATAGATGGCTTTGAATGTCGCTTGTGTCTAAACTTGCACCACGAGAAGGTGGCCGCAGCACAGGTAGGCGGCTGCAACACTACCATGTGACCACAGGCACTCCACGACCGCATATGAGCGAGGGCCCGTCACATCACTGCTTGCAGTTTTAATTGAATTGTATTTCTTTTTTGAGATGATCTGCTCATGCAACCGATACAAACAATTTCTGTTTCTGTTCTGTATGTACATAATCATTTTTGAGTTATTTTCAAAATGTTTAAACAAGCTGTTCTCATCTTCAGTAGTTTTGCTTGTAATAACATCCACACTATGACAGGATTGCAGGATTTCAAAAATCCATAATTGTATTGACTGTTAAGGAAAAACAAACAAAAATGGTACGTGCAAAATCATTTGGAACATACACACACACAGAGACACACCAAACTTAATACAAGCACCAGAGCCCTCAACTGTTATTTCCACCACTTCTGACAAAGCTTCATAGCGTTTTTAAGTACCAATCGAAATGTGTTCATTTGAGAGAATAATTACTATTCCTTCAGTTTCAATGTTTAGTTTTTTATTGACTCACTCGGGCTCATTTAACATCTATACTTTCTTTGTGCCAATTTACACCACAGACACACATGTGGGTGAAGTATTACAGCATTAATGACGATAATATTAATTACATTCTCTTATACTTTTCGTTAAACATTTTCAAAAAGGACATATATAGGAGCTTTATCAATGTATCGCAACAGTCATTGCATTCCAAAATGATGAGTTTGAGGTGACACACGTTATACGCGTCAGTTAACACCAGCTCTCTGAAGACGCTGATCTTTATGAATCACTCTCAATTTGAAGCTAATTTGCATACAAAGGTGCAGATTTTGCACCGAGACGCTGTATTCTTGGCAACGCGGTTCGTGATACAGTTTTAAAATAACTTTTTTTTTGTCTTATTTGGTTAGGTCTAGCGGCAGGGAAAGCCGAGCAACTTGGTTTTACAAGGAATCTTTGCCCTCAAACAGAAGAAGCCTATTTTTTCTTAAGAGTTTGGCAGCCTGTCACTGTGAGCTATGGTTTTATATTCATAATTTATCATTTATAGCCACGCCATAGCTGTTCCATCCAAATACCGCTCCATCTCCATCCTGTTGCCAAAATGAGCATAAAAGCATCTCTAAAATATCCCTTGAGAAGCTTCGTGAATATTTTTCACAGATGCTCACCGATGTTGCTGAACAATCAATTTAAAGATCTCTTACCCAACGCCTTTTCCCGCCCTTCAGTCCTCCACAGGTTGCCAGGCCCCTGAACATTAACCGATATTGACTCAGCAATCAAAAAGGGACACAAACAGTCATCTAAAACGCATTCATGAGCAACGTTATCAATGTGATTAAACGGCAACAATTATCTCACTATTCTGGCTGATCAATCTGGGAGATACGACAGCCCATCCTGGTGTAAATGTGATTAAGTTGGCAGCCCAGCCAGCTTTGAAGGCCTGTAATAGAATATCTTGAAGGTCTTATAGGTGTAAAAACAACCAAATTTGATTGCACACACAATAATTATTAATTTATTATTATAATATCACACACACACATGATTTCACTTGAAGCAGCAAAGAAACCTATCTTAGGTCATGCCACTCCACAGCCAATCAGTATGCAGCATATGGTTTCTCATATGTTAAGCCTTAGTGGACATTTATTCAGAGTTCCCAGATCTGCTCATGGGGGATTTAACAGAGATTACAATCCACGTCCAAGGCTGCCTTTTTCTCTCTCTCGATATTTTAAACCCTTATCATCATCTGACAAAATTTATGAATAATTTTCATCATCTTGTAATGCGGCAAGATGCTGGTGGCTTTTCAAATCTTCTCCCCGACGTGATTAGTTAACATTGAAGTACACTTAAGTTTTTTTTAAGCAATGTCTGGTCGGACCAACAGTTTTTTCTATTAGCATAATAAATGAATCACCAGAGACGAAAGATCATTAGGCAGATTTTCACCACGGGGAAATCATTTGGACAACGTATCGTCTAACAATGTGAGACTGCAGCGATGCATCACGCGGCCTCGACATGTTTCAGCCTCCAGCTTTCCCCCCCAAATTCTTCAATCACTGAAGCCCTGCTGGTGTTCACATTGTGCTGGAAGGAAAACCTCATTTTTTTCAAGGCAGCTGTTTCTTTTTAAAACGCAATGGCTCTGCGTTTCCTCCGCCGTCCCGCGTTCTGTGATTAGTCATAACAGTGCATGGCATGACGCAGACAGTAACGGCTAATGTGTCCGATGCGGCGACCTACCATAAACACGACTTGTTATCATCACACCACATCTCTTCGCTAGCGCCAGACTTAGTGCACTAAACATCTCCTCAAGTGTTTATCCTTTTATCAGCCGCTCCCGTCTTTCCCTCAACTTCCTCAGCTCAAGACATTTTCTCCGCCTGCAGTTCAAAAGCAGGTGTGACATTCCTTCGCTTCCCGCTCATCATATGCTAAAAGACATAAACAGCGGCGCGTTAAGAGTTGAGTTTTATAAAGCGTAAAAAAAAAAAGGCTTGGGTTTAGAGATTTCCCGCAAGGTGCTCTGGTTGCAATTTGCATTTAAACATGAGGTGTGCCTGATCTGGAAATATGAGTGAGAGTGCTGCTGGGATAATGGTCTCGGAGGGCTGTGGCTCCCATGCAGGGTGCAGACACACACACACACACACACACCTAGTGAACTAAGGCCACAGTCATTTACATCGGAGGCGGTCAAAGCCACAATAATTTTCCTCCTAAGTGTCGGGCAGGATGTGTACATTATGTATATCGGGTGTTACGGGTCCGTAGGGGTTGAGGACTGTAATTTACATTGAATCTTAAATCACCTCCGTGTAACTGTTCTACCCTTGAAACAGCTTCTGATCAGGGAGGACCAGAAAAGAATCCCTTTACGGTTTCGCCAACATCAACATTCTGCAGTTGAGTCAGTGACTTAAAGAGTACAGTTTCCGAGCTCTAACCCCCGTGTCAGTTCTTCATTTATCTCGTTCCATGATTGAAGCTTGCTCTGCTTTACAGTATGAAGGTGGGGAAAAGGCACACATTGTCATTCATGTCACATTCCTACAAAGTTTTTATCAGACATATGCAACAATACCACAATTCTTCCAAACTTCTTAAAAAAGGCACCGTTTCACATTCAGGGTAATATGCTTATTTGCCTTTGTGCAGGGGAGCTGGTTAAGCTTAGCTTATCTTTGAGAATGTAAAACCACCTTGTAAAAGTTGTTGTCATATTCCTTGTATGGATGAACGTCAGAGGTATATGTATGTTATTATTAGAGTTGCTGGTAGGCGGAGTGTGTTGCAAGAATACAGAAAACCATATTTCCCTAAACAAACTTTTAATTATACCTTCACCTTTCTTTGACTATGGACCCACAATTTTAAGACCATCTTAAACTGTTGGCGTTGAACGTCTAAAAGTGATGTAATCAGGGATCGTGAAGAGCATACGATTAATGTTGTGTGACTTTCTTCTCCTTTTTTTTTGAAACAGTGGCCATGGCTGATAACCATGAAGCTGGAGCCAGACACGCCCATCGCCTCCTCCTGTCAAAAAGAGTCTCTCCGGTGCAACATTGAACACACACACTCCGAGTATGCCATCCGAGTGCGACAAAGCCCAACGGACTGCTTAACACCCGCTGTAAGTGCTCCCACACTCTGACACCGCAGTAATGGATTTGGAGTGTTTACTCATGGCACTCACGCCAAGTCAAGCCCCAAATGAGCCCGACTCATCCCCGGCTCCGTGACTCATTATCAATTCTGTTCAAATATCATAAGGGCATCACACCCGCTCTGTGCACACATGCTCCACACATTTCCTTAATTCCATTAAAAAAAAAGAGTGACGTCTGTCTTATGACGTATGATTTGACCTGCTCGTGGGTCACACTCAAATTTATGTATCGCATATTAACATTTTGCATAACTCCTTTCAAAAGCAGAATCACTCCACCAAACCTGGCAGGGGGCATTAATAAATCATGTATTCACAATATAAATTGTATGCATCATTCATGTGAAATAATGCGGTCATTAGGCATACAGGTAATTTGTCGAACGCTTGGTACGCGGTCACATTGGGTCTGACATTCTTTAAGGGAAGTACCTGAGATTTCCTGCACTGACGTTGGCACATGGCGGCGAGTATTGAGTGACATCACAGACCCTTTTTTTTAAGTGCAATAACCAACGACTAAAATGAAGTGACTGAGGGGGTGATTTTTTTTTATCAGAAAAGAAAATGCATGGATTTAACAATGCTATAGCCTCAGAAAGGCTAGATAACAACAGAAGGCTAAATAAGTTTTGGAATTTACGAATGATTTGGCTACAAGTAGAAACAGCTGTTTGTTCTCTCTTCCTCTTTACAAGCACGGAAAGCCAGCAGGCTTTGAAAGCAACTATTCCTTCTGTCTGTTGATCTCTGGTCTGTTTCAGCACTAAGGACAGCTCCGCTCTGACACACGACAAACAGCTCTACCCATGATATTTGCATGTATCTCAGCCAATCATTTTGATGTTTTTGCAATTTTTCTATCAATACATGACGCTTAAACAGATGCTGAACATGCACATATTGTAAAGTTATGTGATCAAACACTGAAATTGACACAACAAAGAAGTCTTAATCAACATCATATCAATTAATGCAAGTCAGGACTCAGATATTATACACACACTTGAGACTTCAAAGGTAGTTGGAGAGGACGGCAGGTAGGCGGAGCTTAGAAACCTGGTGGTGGATTAGCAACAGTTGGAGATTGAAACCTGTCGGGGTTTGCGGTCGAGACCAAGGGCACGGTGGGGGTACACGCTGAATCTGGATTAGTGGCCCGAGCACCACTGTTAGTCCGTCTGCTTTTGAAAAACTCTGAATCTGCCTCTTCTTTTCTGTGCAGCGTAATCATGCATGTGTGCTAGTTTCGCTAATGGCAGCGTTCAGGAGGATCAAATCAAGGACACAAGGCTTTTATTCATAAAACATATATATATCAGACCCTTTTGTCTTTGGACCGTGAACTACAGACTGGAGTTGTGAATCCTGTGTATTATGTTACAGTAATTCTGAGACCTTGAACAAACAAACAGCGTAGTGCTCAGAGTGGATGAGTTACATGCATGAGGGCAACATCTCAGGTAAGTAGACGGCATACTGAAGTGACACACTAATGACATTCCCATCGGCCTCAGCTGGACGTTGTGCTTGCTGCTAATCAGATAAACCAAGATGGCGAACGTGGTTCATGCTGTATCAGCTCGTCATCGTGTCGGCATTGTCACCTTAGCATTTACCTCAAGGCACAAATCTGCTTGCTTATAATAATAATAATAATAAATAATTCAAAATGGTTCATGTGGCTCAGTTTGCAGCGAGCCGTGTGATTGCATCAGATGTTTCCAAAGGTCATTAGATCAGAGGTCGCGCTGTCGCGCCAGATGATCTCTGCAGACAAAAAGGGACATCGTGTGTTGCACTTATCAACAACCACACTTCACACCGTGGGAACACACTCACACACACACACTATTTGATGGTGGTCCACCTACTACACTGTGTAGAGCTGTCCAGACCAATATCTCAAATGGAATTGCGACTTTCGTTTCACTGAGATTGCGATTGTGTGTAGATGCTTGTGTGTCAGTCTAACTGCATGTCTGCCTCTCCCAGTGTGTGTGTGTGTCTAAGTGGCCGCATATTCATCTGTCTCCATTTTTTTCCTTCTTCTCCCCAGAGTGTGATTTTGCACATAACACCCGTAAAGGACCGTCAGGTCAGTTCTGTGTCAAGCCAGCCAAATCCCTGGCACAGATTAACAGGAGAGGGCAGCGCCAGCCTTTGAGGGCAAGAGTAGTGGGAGCAGTCGTGCCAATTAGGGAGCCCAGCAACCAGGCCACCCGGCCCTACGCTCACCCTGGCTGGCTCGAGATAACACGAGCCGACACACATGCTCAGACAGATAGGCGGAAGGGGGGAGAGGGGGGGGGTGGTACCAACTCATAACTTGGTAGCTTATGTGGCGCGGTGCCAAACATCATCCATTAGCTGCAACGGGGGCCCAGAGCGTGCTGCTAGAAGTGTCAAATATGCATGAGGGGTGCGGAGGTCCATGTCCTTTAATCCTCCAGGCAATTAATACAATCGTTTTCCAGGGCCAAGCACCCAGATGAACGCATCAAACCCTCTCCGGTGAATATTTTCCCAGGTAGGCTAATTTACAGGTACGTTAGCCGCAGGCTCGCTTTTATGGATTGGAGCTGTCTGGAAGCCGACGGCAGGCTATACATTGAGAATTGCCCGCAATGATGTATGGGGGCTTTGGGGAGAACAGTGGAAAACGCTGCTGGAAGAGCTGATTTTATAGTCAAAATGCATTCAGTTCTGCTTATTGTATTGCAACGCTGACTGAACGGTGATTTGATGGTTAATTTGCAGGCTCAGTTTTTATGCAAGTTGTCGTCGAGAAGTAACTTAATGTCGACATTCATTTGAAAACTGACTGTCAGAGAGAATCCCATTTTTTTTCTCCATACGGCCCAAATGTTTTCATCTCGTTTCATCCGTCTTCAGTATATTGTAAAGCATTTAATTCCGCCTTGCTTTTGTTGTTGCTTCTGCAGATGTTTTTAGCCTCGAGTCAGATATTGATTGAAATGTTCAGCCTAGTGTGAGGGGGGGGCATTCGGTTGGTGGGGAAGCAGTATTGATTGCACTTAAAGTGACAAGATTGAGGAGGCCCACTTTGACACGTTATCCCTATTGCCGCCAACAGGCAGCGTGAGGACCGGAGGAGCAGAAGCTGATTGATGTGTGTGATCATGAATGGCCAGAGACCTATGAATCAGCGGTCCGAGCTATGCTGCCTGAAAATTAGTCAACAATTTTTCACAGCGCTGTGGTAATGTAAGGAACGACAGGCTTTTTTGATTGAAGAGGACAGGTAAATACTACAGTAATGAATGGGGCCGCGTGGGCGTTCTGATAAGGCCCTCGCAGCTTGCGGTAATAATAACCCGCCGTATAAAGCACGCAGAACGGCAGTATATCTGAGGAGGCAGGTATTGCGAGCAGCCGGTTCGGTCGTCTATGGGATTTTTCGTTGGGCATAATTCACTGGCAAGGCATGAAGCTGATATAGCCTCTCCCCCCTCTTATGATCATCCATCAGGTAAAATTGCTTTCTCCTAACATTAGGCTGTCAGCGAGAAATAACAAATGTAGCCATGCAGAGCAACACATGATTACAGGGTAATAATGCCCCGAGGTCAGGGGGATGTGACCTTATTCCGAGCGGCTTGTTGAGGGTAGTAGTCGCATTAGATGAAGAGTCACCAGGTGGACGAGCTCGTCTTCTCATCTGAGGTGGCTGCTGTCAAGTGCCCCCGTAGTTCTGCCTTTCTTGTGTCTTTTTTTTTCACTAACAACATGCTTTATATAATTGAAACCTAATGTGATTTCGAGCGTGATGTTCTTACGTGAAAAAACACTCAAGGACAAAATGAAATCGGGGAGGGAAAAGCATGCTGAGCGCGATTGAAAACGTTTCTGGTGGGGGCACTTTGACCACTGCTCAAAACAAAAAAAAACAACTTCTCTCACCGATAGTTCGGGGCTATTTGGAGGCCCCCGCGTTTGCTCTGATTGATATTGTGTTAATCCATCACTCTAATCTTCCAGGAAATTGCACAGGCGTTTTTTTCCAGAGGTCTAATGGAGATACGGGTGCACTCATTTTGAGTAGGAGTGAGAATTAAAATTGAGGTGAGGCGAGAGAGAGATGGAGAAAAAGACCTGCGCTGCTCAAGATGGATATGTTGTGTTTGGGGGAAGAGAAAAGCACAAAATGAATAAGTTAACAACAGGATAGAGTCATTTGGGGGGAGGGTGTCATGCTTCAGTGATCTCAGTTTCTTCCAGTGTTGTCGCCTGCAGGTCTCTGGTTCCATGTGCTGCATAGCCAATTAGCCGTGAAAGTAAAAAGAGAGAAAGCCAGTTGCAAGTGATTAACACACACACACACACTAACTGATGAGAATCTACTGAATTCAGACACTGGAATGTGGATCCACATGGAAAAACACATTTCTGTGTGCTTTATTTCGCTGCAATTTTTTCGGATTGGAGCATTTCATCCAAACACAATATTTTGGCCCGATATCGTCCAACGTGAGACAATGCAGCAGTAATAATGAAGTCTTGTTTTTACAGACTCGTACCAGGAGGCTCTGCACAAGCAAACGCAGCATGGCATATCCTCACAGCGAGTGTTTGTGCATGTGACGCTGGTGGCGGGATGGGGGGTTAACGGGATTGTGCGATCGGCATGGCATCGTTCTTCGCAGGGAAGGACTCAAAGGACGTTTTAATGATCGGAGCATGGGGAACGCAGCGGCTGTCGTAGCAGAAGGAGGGATATACAGTGTTTCTGATGTAGACGCTAAATTATTGAGGAGGAGGATCCGTGCACGGGTTATAGCTATTTCAAAACTGATGGAGATTTGTATATGTTGGTTTCCAGTCAGTTTGAGGTTTAACTGGGAAAAAAGTAGAATGTGTTTCAAGCTTTGTATTAAACAAAGTCCTTCACCAGAGCTTAGCTTCTGTCCACTTTCCCAGCGAGATTGAAACAAGTGGCTGAGAGGCATGTTCCTGCTTGATAAGTCAGATGTGACAGCCGACTCCGCTCAGCCCTGGTAGCCTTGTGTGTATGTGCTCGTAAAAAAAGAAAAGAAAATAATACTGCAATGATGTGCAAATATATTCTAATAACTTTTGTTCTGCTTACAATTCAATCGTTGATACATTTTGTTACGTACATTTCTTCTCTCTAATAAAACACAGGAGGCAATTTATGTGCATACATAAAGATCTTTAATATCGCAAGTGTGAGTAGCTCTGACATGGTAATGTATTAAAATCGTTTCAGGATTTCCAATGAGCAGGTTTTTTTACAGCCGGGTGGGTTTAGCGCTGCTCGGCTAAATGCGAGCGGAGTAGCTAAATGGCGTGCGGGATGGCGTCGGACCCGTATGGTTTTGTGTGTAACCACCTGTGTGTAATGAGCATCTGACCCTGCGTGGATCATCTGCTGGCTTGCTTTTAATTAGGTTGTAAATGTCAACATATGAACCATTCTCTTCCGCTGTGTGCTGTTTGCTCTGCCGGACTGAGGACTGCTGTTCGTCTTTTGTCACATGTTGACAATTAAAGAATGTGGATGGCTCAAAAAAAAGAAAAAAGGCCGGTCCGAGAATAGCTCCCGGAGGCACCTCTCACTTCCTGACCTCCATTCCTCTCTTTGTGCGTTGCAACAGAAGCGGGAGACGCACGTCCTGGCAACCACCAATTAAGGCCACATATGCTTCACATGGGGGGGCTATTGCTTAATCAAAGCTGTGAAAATAATGAGCTAAAGTAAACAGTAATTACTGTAACCAGGTCATTGATTACAGTCCTGTCTCCGACTGGCCCCCGTGGGATTTCCAGGCAATGGAACGTCTTCCAAACTTCCACATGATAGCAACATGTGACCTTATGGCTCGCAATAAAAATCTATTTATCTCCCAGAATTTTGCATCGCATCACATATTCAATGTGCTCTCAAGTGCAAACATGTTGCCGAATCTACATATGGCTATGTTCAGCCATGGAGATTAATGACGACTCCTCCCCCGCTAAACACACATCCACACTCCGCCATTTATTCTGTGTGTGATGATAAATCAATCCATGGCAGCCATATTGGCAGCGTGAATTATGCATGTTGTATGGATCTGCCCCCCCCCCCCCCCCCCCTATATGAAGAATTGGGAAAAGACATGAGCATGCAAGCAGCAGTCACATTAAGGAGGGATCAGCGTGGATTGGAGAACAGCTGACTAGTGGAAGTTACTCCAATCTTGAACCCAATTTAAACGTAATATGAGAGGGAAAGGTCAAACAAGGGTCAACAGCACAGACGGGAATTGTGTTCTTTGCAATGTTATATGAGACTCTTCAACGACCAACATGGCTGTGCTAACAACTGTTCAGTTTTAGTAGGATAGGTGGAAGTAGCATGATGTTACACTGCTACAAAAAGGTGCATTCATACTTAATATGAAACAAATTCACAAATTTGACTGATTTGGGCAATACAGTTTTTCTCGATTGTTTACACACATTTTCTGAACGCATGCCTCATACTCTCAGAACTCTACACACAAATCAAAAAACACACACTCAATGGGCAAAACCCCTCAATTCTCCTGCAAAATGAAACTTTACATTCAAAACAATGTTATTTCTTCTCAAAATGGTATTTTGTTTTCAAATGACACACACAAACCATCATATGAATAGACATTTATAAGAACCAGTTGAACACTGATGTGCTCAATGTAAAACACGATGAACACTTCTTCTCCATTTACCATAATGACTTAGGCCTTTTTGTGTTACACTCACTACAGACAGTACATACATAAATCTGTTGTAAAATATTTTAGAATATTGTTTTTATACATTTTATTTTTCCCACAAGAATACTGAAATGTATACAGTTTTCATCCCAACCAACACAAAGTTGCATATACAGTGGTCTACATACAAAACCAGAAGAATTTACTGTATACAGTTAAAAAAAAAACAACTATCCCGCATCCTCTCTTCTGTTTCGGTCTGGCCACAGCACCTCATCCACATCACAGGCAATGCAAGCGATGGCCAAGCAGCGGGGGAAATATCCATGCTAGGCTCCTCCTCGTACTCTCACTCCTCTGGCTCTGCCTCTGTTGCCAATGTTGGCATCCATTGCTCAAAAACAGAAGAGCTCACCTGTTGCACTTGGGGTGCAACATGTGATGAGTCAGTGTGCATAGTAGGGAAATTAACTTTAGAATTTTGAATGGCAGTGTGTTCCTTGTGAAAACAAGAGATTTTCTTCATGAAAATTGTGCCGAATGCAGAGAATTGTGTGTAGTGTTTTGAAAAAAGTGTGTTTTAAAACTGCAATTTGAGTGTAAAAGCAGGAATTGTGCTTGCAGTTTAGCAGAGTTAGTTTAGGGTGTTGGTGCATGAGTTACATGTTGTGGTCATTGTGTCTCAAGTACCAGTATTTGTGTGTAAACAATTGAGAAAAACTGTAAATACAAACTGCATACAGACATTTTCCTTCTCTCAGCAAATCCCTTTCAGTTACATTTCGTTTTCTCCAATATCTGGGCTTGTTAACTCCAGCGTTAATGAGGGAAAGATTCTTGTTCCATTTAATGAAAAGGCCAAAGTCAATTAAAGGTCTCCAGATGTGATCTGACCTCCACACGCTTACTTTCCACCAATGCTACATATGTGGGCACATTATAACCTTAATGTTGGCATTGACGTAAATCATTGAGGTGGGCCATTGTCCAATAATCATAGATAGCCTCAAGATTTCACACTATTTGCTCTCCTTTTTCTATTTCTCTGTACCTTTGTGTATAGTTGAGTCACACCGCCTCCAGAGTTTGTTCTCAAATTGATTCAATAGAAACATGCATTGGCCTCAACCCGCTCGTGACTTACCTTTGTATAAATCAGGCCGCCCTTTATAAAATTCAGTTTGTGTTCAGACTGAAATCACCCTTTAGGCAGAAGGTCAAGGTGGATCATTGGGCGTACCATGTACGTGAGTCAATACCCAAATTTAACCTTTCTGTAAGCTTAGCACACATGCTCATAAGAGCCATTCAAGGCAAGCGACCAATGTGTTCTTTTAATATTTCAAAGTATATCAACTTGTTTGTTGTCTCCATCTCCCCAGATAGTCTTGACAACATCTGAGGCACACCTTGACAGCCATGTGAGTTTCCCTTTATTCACAGAAGGGGACTCTGACGCGGCCTCACCTAAGAGCTGCTAATTTAACTGCACAAGAGAGTCTCTCGATCGTCTTTGCGGGGGCAGGGTGACGTTAAAGCGGCCAGGGAAGGACATTAGCAGTCTGTCAATCTAAACAGGACTCCTGTTGTACTGTAATGACTAAAGGTATTGAATTATCTATGTACAATGTCGTGCCTGCAGGGGGGTTAGGGGCCATCGCAAATGGCGGTCGGTCCTCAGAGCATTAGCAGTTGGAACATGATGAGGCTGCTCAGATCACGGCAATTCATCACTGCTATTATTGTAATTAGAATAAATACTCCGATAGAAGCCCCACATTACCTCACGGTGTGCACACATAATACACAGGACATAATCTTCTTTTATAAGCCTTTTTTGAAATGCCCACCAGCACGTCAGTGACTTGGGAAAAGATTTCCATACATGTTACAGCCAATCAGTGTGTGGATTACATGACAATGCAATTTTCTGCGTGACTTCTCACTCGTCAAGATGGCAGGCGTGTGTGTGTGTGTGTGTGTGTGTGTGTGGGAGATGAATGTGTGTCACCTGTAATTGTTCTGCCGCTGACATTTGCTGGTACACTTGGCTTAAAGGTGGTAGAGAAAAAGGATCATACGTCAGTAAAAGAAATACTTCTCCATAAAGTTTTTGTATTAGTCATCCCTCGTAGCAGCGAGTGCCGCACAATAAAGTGCTCACACTGATCGTAAAAAATAAAAAGTGGCTGCTTCAGAGAGAACGAGGATAGCACCTGTTTTCATAACGGCAAATATCGTCATAATCAAAGGCGTTCTCCAGGGGTTAATGATACATCCATCATCGCAGGCGGCTCGGTCTGCCATTTACTATTCATTCCCAACCGAAAAATGTTTGCACTTTACCTTGACTCTTTGAAGATCCCTCGTTTCAGAGGTCACACCTTTCACTGACTTGAAATAGTAGATGGAGGCACCAAGTTCAATCGAAACATCCTTTTTCTCCGAGCGAACGAAGCGTCGTGTTCCAGGGGTCACATCTGGCTCCCTGCTATTCCTTACCCAGATAATCATCCATCTGAAAATGTAAGTCCTCCGAAAAAGGATTTAAGATCAACCACAGCAGTTAAAGTGCTCCCCAAGGCAGAATCAAACACTTACCACTGACAGACTTTTCTTCAATCTTTGCTCTACATAGACAAACCTCTGGCTCCCCACATTAGATTAATGCTCCGACATGAATATGACCCTGTGGAGAGTTTCAGTCGGCCACACGGTGTCCAAGATGTTCAATTTATGACAGCCTCTCCCCTCCTGTGAGGGTTTCGATTCGGCGCATCAATAGCACTCAGTAATTTCTAAACAGAATGAATGAGTGGCTGGTGGGGAGTCGAGATGAAGACACAACAAACTCCTCTTCACAAGGAGCTCTTTTCTCCCCATCCCGCCCGATGACGGGATTATTCTCGGCAGCCTCTTCGTCTTTGCTCTCTGCGAGGGGGCCGGCCTCTAAGAGCTCTTCTGCAATGCAATCGCAACAATAAAACTATAATGAAGTGGCTGAACAAGAGTTTTAACATGGGCTCTGCACTCTCCGCATGTTGCGTCTTCAACATGGCTCCGGCAAAAGTCCGCCAGCTGTCTGATACCGGCGCACGGCAACAAAAGGAGTTTTAGATCTGCAGCCAGCGGGGCCTCGGCGGGACAATGACCAGATTTGGGTGGGGAGGAAAAGGGTACGTGGCTGAATGTGAGGTGACAGCGTTTGATTAATGTCTGACATCATTGTGCCTTCAACTTTGGCAGGCTGATAAACCTGAGAGGAATTGCTGAGGGATGGCCACCTTCCTCCGAGATAAGGCTCATTTCTCTCCCAGGGATATAGGCGGCGCAGGAACTTTCTATTTTGACATTCAAAGACCTTGTGTGGATCTCATCGGGGGGATCTTATTACATGTTGGTCCAGTGCAACGAGACGGCCGTGACTTTGTGCACTCTTTCATGAAATCACTTGGACACTGGCTTAGGGATGGACACGTTCAATTTCCAGGACACAGATTGCATTGCTAGCAAATGAGCCGAAATAATGAGGTGCCACATGCTGAAACACACGTGATAACTCATCATTTGGTTCTTTTAACATTTGGGAATTTTCCTTCAGTGTAGCATCTTTCCATGGTCAACTATCGTGTCTTAAGAGACATGATTAAAAGCATGACAACTGTACAGAAAATGTACTTTACAACATACATTTGAAGAACAAAAATGACGACGTTTCTTGCCCTGAAGAACTATTTCCTCAAGACCAGCTCGGACAAACGTCAACTAAATCACACATGTTGATTGTATCGTATACAGGAAACCTAATCAATTCTTTAGATGGATGATGATTAGGATGGCCAGGGAAAGTGGACTGGACATCAATTCAATGGGTCAAAAACAGTTATATTCATGCAGAAACCAGAGCTGTGCTAAATTGTTCATGACATCCTAATTCAATGGCTTTGCAATCACACACTACCGTGGGGAGAAACTGTCATGTCTCATTCAGAGAATTCTCTTTCCCCATCATTAGAATAAACATCAAATAAACATCTTGGGGCTTCCCTCCCTCTACATATCATAGTCACCGCAAATTCACCTCAAGAGGATAGAACATTCACTCTTGTTTACCTTGAGGGCATGCCGGTTAGAAAGATTTACAATCCCACCAGGTAGCCCGCAATTCATATGCAGTGATCCCAGTGCAGCCGAGTAAATTAAGTGTCAACGTCTACATGATGTGATGGAAATGAACGGCACCCCGTATAGAGGAGGAGACACAGAGGGGGTAAGAGACCTGAGACTCTGAAGCTCCACCAAATCAAACATATTTTCCAACTACACAAGATCGATATGTTTAGTCTTTATTTACTAATGACAGTGAATGGCGATGTGGGTCAGTTTATCATTTTGGGGACTTAAATATCCCAAATGCTGTTGGATGGATTGCAAAGCAAATTGATACAAACATTCATGGTATCCAGAAAATGAATCCTAGTAACTGACTTTTCCTCTAGTACCACTATGGGATCATATAGTGGTTTTGATTGGAATGTATTGGGTAGATTGCCATACAATTTGTACATTCATGTCCACTTCAGGAGGATTTGTCATCAGTGTGATGATCCCATAGACTTTCATTAATTTGCGCCGTTTCCATTTGTTCGATACTTTGGTTTAAATCTTCAAAAACTAGTGTTCCCATCATCCTCAACTTCACTTTGTGTTCATAGCTATGCAAATGCTAGCATGTTTAACTAAAAAGGACGAACATATGACACGCTATGGCAAACATTGTACTTCCTTAGCCCCTGTGGTGCCGTCTTAGCTAGCTGTAGCCTCTTCATATGTATTTCTACACATAGCCAAGGTGGTGACCATTGAGGGTGAGAAATGTCCGGCGGTTCTGATCTGGAAACATTTCACAATACTAAGTGTTTGCATTAAAAATAGCAAGTACAGTACAGAAGAAAGCAAAAAGGAGACACAGCCAACACATTCACTTTCCAACACGTCTTTCCAGCACACTGTCCATTGTCTTTGTGACTTGACACAGTGACCCTTTGGTTCCAATGATAAATGATTTGAGTGAACAGACCCTTAAACCAGCAAACAAGCGAACACGGTGAAGTTTATGCGAACGTTAAACAAATGAAAGCAGGCCAGAACAAACAGTGTGCGAGGCCCGTTTTCAATTTTAAACAATGCATTAACAGTTCATTATGAAAACTCATCTATCAAATTTAGCGGCACTCCAGTTGTAAACACAGGGAGTGAGTTTCGAGCCGGGTGAGGGGGCCTACTTAGTATGGCTCGCTGGAGTTCACCTTTTCTAATCTCTGTCATACACCTTCCTCATCTTCTCGCTGTAATTATGAGCTGCTTTCACCACGGTTGATTGGCGGCCCCCGGTAATCGTATTAAGTAATCCCTCCGCTGAATGGTAGCAACAAGACATTGTTCGACAACTTTTTTCTAAGATGCTTAGGCTGGCAACATGCCAGACATGTCTCTATTCCGCCACTCTAATTGTCTCTGTCCTGTATTGAATGTGGGTTCACCTTGATGTGGTCTGAGGGTGCTGTCGGCTTGAGACGCAATTTGTAAGGAGCCGAGTACAGGGCAGTACAAAAAAAGCACAAATCTACACAAAAATACTATTACTAGTTTGATTTTCTCTTTAAAGGCTCCTTTTTACAAGGCACCTTTGTGTTATTTGTTAAGTTGGCTTTTATTTATATGTTTATTGCTAAATTTCAGCTAAGTCATGGCAAGTTATATCCTGGGAGAGAGCAGCAACAGCTAAATTGAAGGGAGAGATTTAATGTACCAGAGTGCAAGAGGGCCTCGTGCTGCATTTGAATATTGAATTATAAATGTATAGCAAACTGATATAGCCAAAGCGAAAAAACTTGGGGCACCATCAAGCTGAAGTGTCTTCATTATACGGAGATCGTCGCAGATAGGAGATGGGACAGGATCCCTCGGGACTAGTCTGCTGATGTTGGCGGAGGAAGGCCATTGTAGGTGGGAAATAGAATCCCACAGTTTAATCTCCTGGACGGATCTGGAGATCATGGTGGTGATAGAGAGCTGGTGGCTCTGCAGTAATAGCTCTTAAAAAGGCAACAGATTGGTTCAAGGGATGCAGGAAGACAGATGATTGGCCAGATATGAAGTGGGGATGTGTCAACGTGAGGAACTCTGTGAGGTGCAAGACGATTACGGAAAATAAAAAAGGGATCCACGAATCATTCTGATTGCAAAACGAGAAAATATAGAGCCTATTGAACTTTTGGCAAAGCTGCAGTTGATGAAAAGCTCTCAGGCACATTTGGATTCAGAGCCATTGTGGAGAATTGTAGGAAATCAATACTTTGTGGTTCCCAACCAGCGGGTCACAAGCGTTTGAATGAACTTTCCGCAGTGGCACCTTTATTTTTAAGTTCAGTTTCCTGTTGTAGAGCGAGGAGGGTCCTACCTCATTCAACTTTTAAGTAGAAGTGACCGATCAATGCTGAGCAAAGTAGACACTGTATTAAATACGTTTTTCATTATCGAATAAGACTCTCTTGCTGCAGTGAACTGAGACCTAAAACTGAAATGGAAACACCAAAGTCAGTTTTAACAATTCACTTTAGTATAGACGTCACAGATTAAAGCCAAACCTGAAGGGTCTTAAACCTGCATTCTCTCTACTGGCCATCAGGGGGTGACTCCTCTGGTTGCAAAAAGAAGTCTGATTGTCTATGAGAAAGGTCTCAATCGCTAATTTGAAGTTTTTTTAAATATAGCATGATGTTCATTTAGTTAATGATGGTCCATTCAGTCAAATACACCATGAAATTGTCCATCTATGACACTTGCACTTCTTGTGACAGGATTTATCTTTTTCTTGATAAAGACTAATTCAGATTCTGATCTTTTTATTCTAATATAGTTAGATAGTTAAAATAAGTAGGCCTACACTTATTTTTTGTTCAGTAAGGAAAGAAATAGGACTCCAGAAGCATATTTTTGAAGTTGAAATGTTTTCTTTTCATGCATAAATTGGTGACTTTGATCCACCGAAGTGACCCTGCGCTGCTGCTTCACCACCCTTTTTCAGCTTAGAGCAACAGACCCTCAAAAAGTCTGTGCACGTCGCTGCATTGTAACAACATCACAGTTTGAGTAGAGGTGTTGCATTAGGAGCTCTCAGTGATGTTCTTGTGTCCTTTGTTGAGGAAAGTTTTCAGGGCTTGTCCAACACGGGCTGAAGAAACAGAGTACGCTGAATCAGTTAGATATGATCAACTTTACCCAGTTTCCATCAGACGCCTTCCTCCCTACTCTACAACTCTGGCATGATGGGAAATCACTCCGCTTCACTAGCCATTAGCCTTCTGTCCCATTCATCACAGCCAATCAAAGGGCCAGAGAGAAAAATCTTCCATCTGATCAATACTTCAAGAACGACATGAAGACCAGTCAGATATACAATTCAGACACGTTCATTTTGCATTTGGCTGTCGTTCTATCAATAGCAATTATTGTTTCAGGATTAATTGCTCAGGTGTTTAAATCATTAAAAACGCTGCAACATTTCTTTGGAAGTGATATTCAGAAGGATTTCAGAGTGTGGCCTGGCCTCATTACTCATAAAGCTTTTACATCAGCTACGTTTATAACATTCATTACAAATGCAGGCAGAAAAATGGGTTGTACTCTTGTCAACAGGTCAAGGGAACAGCATATATATATTTTTTTTTTTATATTTGTGCCACCAATAGCTCTGACATTGTATATTTCGCTGCAAACCATGTGGGATGTTTTAATAAAAGAGTTACAATCTTCAGCTCTACTCTACTTTTAAACTCTTATTTTTCATTTTGAATGCACTGTGGCTGTCTGTGAGTTGAATACAACTGACTTTAATCAATCTTTGGCTCTCAAATGAGAATAAGGGGCTGCATCGAGTATCATAACATAACCATTGCAATCTTGCAAATTGATGTTTGGTGTGGGAGTGTGAAATTCCCTTCCGTTTGTGACGAAATGGGAGTAAAATATTACAAGCAATACATCATTTTAAAGCTTAATTTTGTGTTGATTTGACGAAAGCGGTAGTGTTTCCAAGCACCCTGTTCTCATACTCTGCTCTGCGTAGACTAGCTGGTTCTGGTTTAAGATTAACTATATAGAAATAAGTCATCTTTTGCTAATGGTGAGTATTAAATTGAGACTGTTACTTTAAACATGTTGATCTTTTTGGGAATCACTTGTTGAAACCAGCATTGGAACCAAATACATGGTGAGGCAGATATTTTTTGCCTATATGTTCAAATTCATTACATTGTATACACAAACGAGGTGCATCCCATTACCTTAATACCACTGACAGTATGCAGTTGCACTGCAATGTAATGGTTTTGAGTTCCAGGTTGACATTCAGTCCTGCTCCCTGCACAGCTTTGTGGTTTATTATCAGATTTAATACACATTCCATTCAGCTTTATTAGAATTTGCTGTCTCTAAGAATTTTAACAAATTAATTTAACAGCAAACTCATCATATAATACCATACTGCTCTATCAATTTGCTCCCCAGTAGTTAGCAACTTGCAAAATATGCACTTTTGAACTTCTGGCAATTACATCAGTGAAATCTGTAGTGAGGAAAACTATCCTTGGTTGACGGAAGCTAGCAGAGGAAACGTCTTTGAGGAGCTCTCTGCTAAGGGTGTGCAGTGACCCGTGACTGAAGTCTGGTCTCTCTGGCTGCTCACTACAGCCTCCCCACTCTTTCATGCACAAAGCTGCTGCTTTTAGTACTGCAGGGTTCACTGATAATGACTGTTCCCGAAAGCACGGACCCTACACCTTCTCATTTCCATACGCATATTGACACAGCAGGGACTCGATGTGCATGCAGGCGCTTCTGCACATACGCTGCCTCTCGGTTCAAAAAAGTTAGCTCGAGACCTTCCTCGCTCTCCGTATGCACAAGAGGACGATAACCTCCAGTCTCCGATGCAGCTGCTAATCTGGGGCTATAAATCAAACTGGCAAAGCCGCTCCCTCGCAGCTACAGAACGGCGCCGTGGCTAAGTGTAGCATACTGATGCCAGTCCCCCGGAGTCTAGCTGCTGCTGTCCAGCTGGAGTGACGCCTGGCAGCCGCTCCTGCTCGGTTCGTGCCATCGCATGGCGCTTAGCGGCGTGAGGCCGGCGAGATTAAAACCACTCAATGTCATTGCGACAAGAAAATGCACACACTCTAAAACAATAGATTTGAGAAAGTCATAGCTCTGGGTTACGGCCAGACAGACAATATTCGCTCCCCAAGCACCGACTGCTCATCCGAATTTCGCTGAGCTCAGTCCCAGCTTTTTGATCCTGCAGTCCTCGTCTCAGCAATGACACTCGTCGTAAAGCGGTGCAGATCTAGCATGCACGCATTTTAAGTTTCTGTACACTACAAAAATCTGAATGTAGGATATAACGCACCAACATTTTAAAGCAGTATTCGCCACAGGATTACTTTCCTAAACTTGAAAGGCAGCAGCAGAAATGAAGTCGTTACGCAACACAACAGAGACTCTCCCGGAGAACACAGCTCTTATATCTCCTGCGTGGTGGCTAACTCCTACAAGTCCTGCCGGCTCATATGGGAGTAAACAGATCAATAGGCCCACCTGAGAGATGGATGCTCACCTCCTCCGAGCAGCAGAGATCCAGGCAGAGTCTACAAAGCCCTCCTTTCAGCTGCAGCCCTAATGATGCTAATGGGCAGCAGTGCTCTCAGAGACCCTTTATTACACTGATTAGGCCAACAACCTCAAATATAATGTCCTAATCTGATTAAGAGATGGACACAGCTGAGCAGAAAGGGACAGAATAGATGGCGAGAGAGAGGGAGCAGAATAATAGAGATGGGTTTTTTTGTTTGTTTGCTCAATTGCAAAGAACTGGCAGGGTACTCACGCTGATGTATGCTAAAATGTCATCTGTAAGAGGTTTATGGACATGTGAAGTGTTGAAAATGAAGTCATTTCTATGTAACACTGACAGGCAACTGTCTGTAACTGATAGGAGTACTGGCTGTAGCCGCATCCCCAGGAGGCCTGGACATCCCAGACTTGCTGTGGGGTTTATTTGCATTATTCTGTCAAAACTTAACAGGCACAAGGGTAAAAGTGTTTCCTAATGTAGGTCACTCTGACAGCACATCCCTCCTTTTTAGCCCAAGTAAGTTTAGAGAAGATACACTGAGGAGTTTCTTTTTTACCTTTACCTTCCCACCAAAATGCATTGTGGGTATCCTCGAGGGCTAACAAATGTGATGAGTACATTCTATTCCTCATAAAATATTTGCAAAAAAAAATGTTTTAAAATCGATGGTAAGCAGGAGCAGGACTATTTGTGTCCCAATACAAACAAAACAGGGACTGACTCATAAAACCTTTATCCAATACTAGTAGCCAAAAACTCCACACGGTACCTTTAAATTTGGAAATCCACTCAGCTCCACTTACAATAAGTTTACACATTAAACCAGTTGAGGAGCTTTGGACTTTATGACTCAAGCCATGAAAATATCTGTGTGAAGTGGCCCCGAAGGAGATTTGTCTAAGAAAATAACCCAAGTGATGTCATCAGGGTCATCTCTGACTGAGACAGTAGATGACAAATCTCTAACAGAAAGGTGCGTTACGAATTTAGAATACAGTAAGAGTGTAAGAGACACTATCAAGTTGCATTGTGGGAATTGTAGCATTTTTGGAGCTTTAGCCATGCTAGGGGCTAAAAGTCAGGCTAGCTCACCCCCTTTTAATCATTTCTATGTCTCTCAGGGGACACAGAGTGAAATAATAGCACCCTTTATGGTTTTATTTTTAGCCTTGATGGAGCATCCATTCATCAGAGTAATTGCTTATTATCCAACACCGGCTCATTCGCGAATGAGAAGGCTGATCTACAGATATATTTAACTATTTAAACACTAAATCAAGCAACAGCATACAAACAAGTCCATTTATTTCCGGTGAGGCGGGCCCCGAGAAACTCTTTAGATTGCAGCATTTTTCAAAACGGCGTCACGACTTCTGACTCTTTTGAATGCAAAAAGACAAAATGATATACCTCTTATCATGTGATCCAGGCCAACCCCAAAATCAATCACTTCCTCTGGGATGAAACCTGCAGTGATGGATACTTGCTGTGAGACAAGGCTGCCGTGTGTGTGTGTGTGTGTGTGTGTGTGTGTGTGTGTGTGTGTGTGTGTGTCCTACACTTCATTTAGCACTGCTCCACAGGGGAGCCAAGGGAAATCACAGGGACACAGAGAGAATAAACAAGCAAATCAAAAGCATTAAATCAAGCAAAAACAACATAGGAGGCTTTTTTAAGGGCAGTTAAACCTCCATCCACCTCAAATGAAATGTCTTCTACGGTAGACTCCCTCTCATTATGTAGGCGTGAACGCGGTCAGCACCAGTTGCAGGAAAAAATAAACAACCGGGCCGCCAATAACGGCGGCTTAAAACAGATGAAGTGGATATCAGACATAATCTTTTGTTATTGCATCGCCTGTCATTTTTACAGCATATTAGAAAAAATACATGTTGTCTCCCCAAAATAGGAGTTCCTCTACACACACGCTCGCCAATGCTTTCAACATTTCTATTAACAAAAGGGAATTAAAAAATTAAAAGTGCTTACATATTTCCACTTCATGACATCTTCAGATATATCAGTGTGTGCATGCCAGTTTCTAAACTCCAGCAGTCTATATTTAAATGACTCCTCCCACCATCTTACAGCTGCAGGCACTCAGTCGTTAGATGATCCAATTAGATGATACAAGCTACCTACAGAGCTCAGAGAAGGTACAAATCTTCCACATCTTCTGTTTCTCCAAGCTGCAATTTCCTTTCAGTGGAGGCATAGATTTGCAGATTTAGAGACAACAAACACACAGGAAATTGCACAAACTCAAATACATACAAATTTGAAACGAGACAGAGCCATACATTAATGTTTACATCAGGCTCAGTTAGACTGATGAATTGTTTTTATATAATTTTGGAAAAATATAGCAATACTAATATTATTATTATTACATTATTTACATTAATAGAGGTAATAGGTTTGTATTAATCATATATATATATAGGAGATGGGGATGAACACTGTCTACACAGGAAACATTACAGCATTCAAAAGGTGGATAGCTGTGTTTGGCTCCACCATTAATGGAGCTTTATACATGCAAGTGATTAATGTCAGTTTAAGTCTTGTGATTATTTGTGACTATTTTCAAAATCATTAAAGGAATCATCAATAAATCAGGCCTAATGTGATTCTGTGCATGTCTAAATAAACCCATGATTGAGTATAGATGTGGTGCATTTTCTGATTCCTGCAGCCTGTGGAATCTAATTGAAGCACCTAATGATTGAGTGTCTGCAGCTGTAGGATGGTGGGTGGAGCCAGAGTTGATATAATTCGCACGGATGGAGCCTTCAGGCTTCGTTCACGTGGGCGTAGAAGCCAGGTGGAGCAGTTTTGGGGGTGCAGACAAGCTCCACTGACACCCATTGTTCTTGACTGCATAGTTATGCTCAATTGGAAATATCTGAATGCATATAGATATCATATTTCAGCTTGACATTTCAAGTGAATAGATATAATAAATAAATAAAAAGCTATAGAAATTAGTCTTAAAAAAGGGCAAGAAGCGTCATTGGTGCTACTGGATCTGTATAGTAATGGAGGCTGTAAAAAGGAGATTATACAAATCATAAAATCAGCAGGTGCTATTGAACCAGACGCTAACGGGATTTGGAAGTGAAGACTCAGTCAATAAAACATTCTTTTGTAGGGCTCAGTTTTATTGCAGCTTGATTTATGCTTGATATTCATTAGATAAAATATCAAAGTTGAAGTCCAAATGGCACCATTAATACTAATAAGAACGGCGTTAAAAGAAATGACTCATGATTACAATCCGTTGCTGTGAAAGCTATAAAGGGGGCCACATATTGGCAAACTATTTCCAGCAAACTCAACACAGAGCAATCCCCACTTTCCCAGAGTTTCATCATTTCTTCTGCTGCCAACGACTTCTTCCTCTTAAACCAAATAGAGAAATGATTGCTAATAGCCTTTGAATAAAACTGCCTGCAACAGCAGTAACGTTGCAGCGGGGCTGTCTGACTCCCTTGATCTCTTATTGCTTATTGGTAGTCTATATAAAGGCAGTTTTACTGACACAATGTATTTAGAAATTAGATTAAAAGAGTGCATCATGAAATGGGAGATATTTTGATCAGCGTGGGGGAGATGCTCGGTCGTGTAAATAAGTCCCGGAAACAAGAACATTTCGACGTAGCTGAGGAGCACACTCCATTGGGCCATTACACCGTGGCTTCCTGCTCCTCCACTTTCACCTTCTGCGTTTGACTGACACCATGATTGTATAACGATGAGTTGAGACAGATTTGAATCCTTTTCTCCAGAGAAAGGATGTTCTCGCCCTTTCACTCGGGTCAATTATGCCTTGTGTAATCGGCAGTCATCTGAATCAAATTACAACAAAGGGGATCAAAAATCTTCCTTTTTTTCCCTCTTCTCCCAAGTAAATTATAGACGATGACAAAGTTTAAGCAGCAACCTTGGATGAATTCATTGGCATTAATCCTGAATTCATCATCATCGCTGTCGCACTTTTCATCGGCACTCTAACACTCAGAAGCTGTGCGAAATCTGTTAGAGGCAAAGTTTGAAGAGGCTCCCTTTGGATTTTTTTTTTTTTTTTTAAGTTCAAGTTTATCCAATTAGGCAGGAAATAGGGGGGGGGGGGGGGGGGGGAGCTTTATCCCGTTTGTAAAAAGAATCACTTTGAACAAAAACACCTTTTAGCATTTATTATTAATGCAGAAGGGCCTGATCTCAATTTGCCATGCAGCCATCCCTCCCGTTCCACAATGGCTCGCTTTAATTCCTTAATTAAAAAGTTTCCATTGCGGCTGTAAACAACAGTTAGTCTAGAATGGAACAACTTGTGCAAGCTTTGTAAATAATGGATTACAGAGAATGGTAACCCAGCTGATCAAGAAAAACAACAACAATTGAAAGCGGCTGCAGTGCATGCAGTGATTTCCATGTGTGGATCAACTGCTAGCCACCGTGGCAGCTGAGTGTCCTCTGAAAAGCCCAATTTACTATGTATGTCTCTTTTTACTTGTATAACATACTGAGCTACCTGTTGGATGTTTATTTCTCTGCTTGCTGGCAAATAATCCCTTCAGTATATCCTCACTAGCTTCATTAACTTCCACGTTTCTAATCTAGATAAGAGAGGGAATTACACTGAGGCAACAAAACAATACAAATACACACACACACACACACACACACACACACAGGAGTACTGCAAACAAAGCCCCTGTTCTCTCGATTCAACGTATAAGCATATCATGTAGCAATTCTGTTGTTTCGCATCAATGTGCTGCTTTGGCATCAATTTCTAGTTGAGAGAAAATACAAATAATAAAAAAAAAACAGTGCAGCTAATTGGCTGAATTTTCAGTGTGTCTGTGGCGCAGATGACGTCACATCTGCCAAAACCTGAATAATGTGCAAATGCTGCATTCAAGGTGGACAGCTCATCAAGATGAGTGACAAGTGCCGGGTCAGGAATTTGACCACCAGAGGGGGTGGAGTTGCTGGGGCTAGCAAATTGAAAAGCAAAGTGAAAACTTTGCAGACTGGCATTCTAATGTCACATCCCAGCACTATGGAACGCAGTTGAGTCTCGAGTCTTGTGTTACAGGGTTAGGGTTGGGGTTTAGGGGGGCAGGAAAGGAACACGATACAGGAGTCCCGGTGTTGCTACTGTACATGTGCTAAATTGTTGGCTTGTCGCTGTAATAATATAATATCATGTCTACTAATGAGCCATAATCTCGTTTGGAGCACAACTGCCAAAGAATTAATTCAGTGAGCGCTGAAAGGCACTGAAGTACTTAGTGACTGACACATTAACTTAGCCTATTAACATAATTTGGGTGGGATATGGGCATAATTCACTAAATTACTACGGTACCACTGGCGTGTGTTTTTTAAAGGCGCTAAATTCCAAATTCAGAGCGTATCTATTGGCTCCACACAGCTCTCAACACGGTGACGGCCGAGCCAGCGGCTACCGTGCCATCGTATTATAATGTAAACCTAAATTTAACGCTGGGAAAATCCTCCCAGTAGACTGTGATGTGTTGGGATGAGAACAACAACAACACACACAGAGGGAGTGTGCTGCTCAGGACGCCATTACTCGCCTATAGCTTTACATAGCAAATGGTGGTTTGCAGCCATAGTAATGCTTTGAATATTGATTGAACATGCATGTCTTGAGTTAGATCATTGAGATCCATCAATATAGACACTAATAACTTTTGTTACTTTGTATGGAAAAACAAGACAAACTGCCATATTTTGGTTAAATTGCAGTGTATTATATGCCCCTAATTCGTTTGGTTGAATATTAGTCTGTGAAGATTTCTCACATCTCAACCAGTAGGACTTTCTTGTTCCTTTAATATGATTTAACTTATGTCACTAAATTAAAGTTTCAACCGTAACCAGTAAATTAACATGATTTAAATCAAACACTGCTTTTTTTCCAGCTGTTGAGTTCCAATCTATTCCATTTTAACCAGTTCATTAACTTTTTGTAATTTGAGTTTAGTGACTGAAAAGCCAGACATTTATATGAAAAGAAGTACAGTTGTCGGCTCATGTAGACGCTACTGAGACCTTGTGGTTGATTGTTTAATTTAGAAAAGTCAAGGACCAAGGCAGGTTCCTTGGGGTACAACACTCTTGTCGGAGAAATTATTGTTGAATACAATTAGTTCAAGATCTGTGGGTTTATTTGACCATAGAGACACTGCATGGTACAAAGCTTTAACATTGAGGTGTTATGACCTATTCCAAAAAAATTCCCTTCATAAAAATAGAGGAAAGCCTAAATACAAAGTCAAATGTTTTTTTTAGTCTTTACATTAATGAAATATGGGAAATAATAGATTCATTGAAAGAAGTGGGTCACAGATTGGCCTTTTCAATGAGAATGATGTTTTGGCCACAGGCGATATGACACAATTTACCAATTAACAGATTCGTAAATGACAGATTTCCTTCGGCTGATTGCCCTTTGCCTGCTCTAATGTCAACAAAATAGCCGTCATCAATGTCACGTATGCTGATGAGTGTGTAGTCGGAAAGGGTTGATTGACTCTAGGCACAATATTATGATGAGGCGTTCAGTTATGTGCACTGTTTGAAACACCAATTAGCGGCGTTTTTAACGGTGGAGTGTTTTTTGAGCACCAAAGTCCAGTGGCGTGCGCCCCTTGAAATATAAAGCTGTCAGTCAGAGCACAAGGGAATAAAATACTGAAAGCAAGGGGAGGACAGACTAAGAAGGGCTAATTACATAGCTGACACCTCTCGCCTTTGAACCATCCTTTTGCGAACCAAAAGGACCATTTTAAAAAAAAAAAAAATGTACGCAGTAAATTCAGAACTGCTTTGCTTGGGTGTGCACGAATGTGTTTGCATGTTTTTCCATTCATTATTTTTAAGACAGAAATATTGTAACATATGTAGTTGGCACTTTGTGTTATTCCCACTGCGATACTGAGGACAGTGCTATCAATCTTCCGTGTCAAGACCTACTAGAAAGACAGATGGCTTAAATAAATCAAATTGGATGCAGGAGCATGCGTCTTGTCTCTCAAAATGCTTCATGCATTTTCCAGCGGCACAATCTAAATGTCCCTCGCAGCATGCCCACCGCTCTTCCTATGTGGTCCTGTTTTCAGAAAATTAAACCTTGTGATCATCATTTATCTTTTTTTTTATTTATTTAACTAAGCAGTCGCCATTATGGATGGCTATTTCAGGTGGGACAGCCTCTCGAGGCAATGCAAATAAGTGGAGGGCAGATAGCGAAGCTTGAGTATTTAATATACAAGATGCATAATTGATGACGATGTCTGTGAAATATGGGATTGGATGGGTGGAAGCTTATTGTAAATGGAGATGTGGCCTCCAATAATGGTTCTTTTTAAAGCGTTTTACAATAACCACATTATTAGTTTTTTCGCCCATATATTGTTTTACTGGATCCCAGTATTATACAAATTACAAAAACAAAGTAGAATTCTGTGTTCCAAAATTGCTTTTCCCCTTTTGTCGGTGCATTAAAACAGAAATAGAATAGAATAGAAACACCTTCCTCTAAACTGGCA
This sequence comes from Eutrigla gurnardus, assembly GCF_963514095.1. Classification (NCBI taxonomy): domain Eukaryota; kingdom Metazoa; phylum Chordata; class Actinopteri; order Perciformes; family Triglidae; genus Eutrigla; species Eutrigla gurnardus. The sequence continues at coordinate 8,248,460 of NC_139932.1, read as the reverse complement.
ACCCAAACTAAACTCTCAGAATGAGGCAGACTCGCATACAAAACTAAACTAAATAAAACACACATAAATAAAACGATACAATAACAATGCATTGAGATTCAGCTGGGATCCACATCGTATTTACATATGACATAACAAGCTGTTATTTTTGTAGAAATTGGCCAAGAGTTTCACCTATTTCTAACAAGAAAAAATAAATCTTTAGTCAGGATGTAGTAGAATGCTTAATTGGCGTACCCCAACGATTGCTATCAAGTGTAACATTGAGGGCTTCATCTAATGTATTAAAGAAACAAGAGCATAACAAAAACATGAGTATGATCAACTGGTGGTGAAAGATATCTATTACAGGTATCACCTGTACCTGGAAACTACCACATTAAAAGTTATGTGGAAACTGACTAAACCTTGGAGATTCGCCTCCAGAAAAAGGGCGTTGAGGTGAAATCAAAAAGAGAAATTCCAGTCAGGTATCACATCACGCCACGACTAATCCCGTCTCATCAGCGGATAAATCGAGGCAGTGACAAGGTAATCAAATAGTGAAAGCCACATAAATGGGTCCTGTCGAAATTGCCTGTCTCTGTGACGTGTGGCTCGGCATGTCATCAGGTTTGAGCACTGTGAGTTTTGGCCATGGCACATCCATCGTTCGGATCAAGGTCGGCTCCCGCAAATTAGCATCCGTCGGCTTTATTTACGGCCACCCCGTGAGGCTTTTGGAGCACAGGTTATTGCCAAGGATGCTGATGGCCACTTGTGACTCGGCTGTGGCACATTGTGTACCCTGTCTTATCTGACTTAGCTGAAGTTGCCTCTTTACAAGTGTGAGACAGATCCCTCTACAAGTGAACCACCGCAGAGAGGCTTCATGCATCAGTGATTCGTGGGCCGCAAGTCCCATAACGCTCCACTGACAGTTCCTTTTTAAGTCTCCAAGCTTTTTTGGTTTCGGCTGTTGCATTTCAAAGAACACAGGAAACCTAAAAGAATATGCTTATACAAGATCTTTACTGACTTCTGCTCTATAGGAATGTGATGGAAATCATCTTCTGGCTTACCGTGGAGCAAACTAGAGCAGGTACAGTAAATAGAACAACCTGTCCAAGGGCAGCACAGCTCTGTTTTTTATTACTATACTCTGAATCATAGGATGAAGATGGTATGGTGGGGGGGATGGGCAGCCAAATACAGAAACAATGAAGTGGAACAAATCCAACAGGCACACACTTTATCTCGTCCCCTTCGCCTTCCCTGCCTTTTTTCCATTTTTGCTATCTTTCTCTATCTTAATGAGCACCACAGCTTTCTATCGAGGGGATGGTGGCAGTGTGATACATCACAGGCACGACACATGCAGGGGGGGAACGAGGACAGGACAGTAGCGGGGCGACGGTGATGCCGGCGGAGCGATTAAGAGCGCTTAGACAGGCATGCTGATTCACAAAGTGCGAGCTAAAGAGCACCGTCATGCTCAGGGAATGTGGCAGAGGCTCCCATCAACTTGAGGTGAAAATGTAATAAGGAATTCATATTGTATAAGACTTTTTTACTTAATGCAGAGCAGTCGATCACCTGAGAGGATTCAATTCCAGTTGAGTTTGTGTCGAGATCTAAAAGGGATGAGACCAAGTCAAGACCAATTACTTTGGGGGGGGGTGTATAGAATTAATGATTAAAAGGCTTAGGATCGACCTTAAAGCAGCACTTTAAATGAATATGACACATATATGAATACATGCTGCTACTTCCTTCCCCTCACAAATGCATCCCAAGGAAACGTGGATGAATGGGCTTAAAGTGACAGAGGGGTGCCATTAGTAGGAATTGATCTACAATCACACATAAAGGTATGCACATAGTTTAAATGGGCTTTTACAGTAACTGGGAACTCAGATGGTATGCTAACACAGATCCATCTGAGCAGGTGTCATTGCAATCTGTTTGGAAACGGGCCTGCCCTTTCAACAAACACCTGGCAGGTGACTGGCTGAACCATCTGTCCATCAAACCTGAGGAAAGCGAAAACTTCTCTTCCATTGAGCAACTTCAATGTCATTCTTTGCCCCCAATGAAGAAATTCTCTCCAGCTCTGATAGAAAGAATGCTGTTGCAGCATCAAAATTCTTCAAGAGCCACCATTGTTCTTCAGAACAAATGGTGTCATCTCACACACATCTATGCCCCAACCACAGATGCTGGCTCCTTAAAGGACGCTGATTGGTGCGTTCACTGGCTAGCTAGAGAAGATGGATTTTGTGTCATGCCACGATTCTCACATGATCTCCTTGATATGGTCATAACAAGACTCCGGTACTACCACCGGGATGTGTATAACATCACATGACCTTTCCCAACTGACCCTAAACTGCTGAATACTAAGTGCTCGACACCTTTTGGAGAAGCAGTTAAACCTTTTTTTTGAGTGTTACGATGAGGGCGACATCAACAGGCTTATGTTCTCCCCACTAAGCACACTCCACTCAAAGGGTTAGTGCTAATTGCTCATCGGCCTGAGTTAAAATGCCTGGTCATATAGTCAGTCCGCCGGTGGCGCGATCACAACCACTCACTGTACAAAGTCTGAGAGCTTACTTGCATAACGCGACCTCATTATTCAAAGGCAACTTCACGCCACATTAATAGAAGGTCACCTTTTCCATTCCTTTAGCGGCTGCCTCAAATGTTTATTTTACCCTTTTTTTGCCGTTTCAAACTCTTCAACAGATCAGGATTGAAGTGTGCGTATTTCCATAACATAATGCATTCCTTTTTGTGTGCATTTCCATAGCAGGGGCGATGCGACACTATACACTTGCTCGGCGGTGGCGGCTAAGAGCAAGGTTTAATTGAACAAAGCTCCAGAGCAGCACCAGCAGGGCTCTTCTTCACCTGCGTGAGGTGATTACTGAGCCACTACATAAATGCAGAGGCTCGGTGGAAAGTGCCTCCGTGTCGGTGCTCTATGTGAAATCAGTAATGAGCCAGCGACTGCCAGGAGAGACTAGTGGGGCCAGCTCATTGCCATGCATAGTATGAAGGAGCAGGGACAGCAGGGGAGTCCCAAAGGCAATATAGAAAAAGGAAACGGGGCATATTGTCATTCTAATGGGGGTGTACATTACGTGGCAGATGCTCTTAGCTGATAGCAACAATAGGGTGAGACATCATATCGCCATGTTTAATGTGGTACACGATAGGGTTCTTGGCCATGGTTCCATTTCGTTGGGATTTATCTGAATCAGCCTGAAGTGCAATAGGTCTGTCGGAGATGGAAAAAAAAAAAGCACTGTATAGAGCGAGAACAATCATCGATGTTCTATTTTAGCCCACATGAGACACAGATTAGATAATCAAAAATGGGCATATATTTACAGGAGGAGAATGGAAAATGTCAATACACTTATTCAGGCTCAAAGGATTTCCTCGTGAACAGAGTCGGATCGCATCACATATTTACACTATTCCATCCGAAGCATTACACACATACACAAATATGCTGGCTGGCTGCTGCCGACGACCTGCAGCGTTTCACCAGAGAAACGGTTAGCTTGCCAGATGTTGCTTAATAAGTCTGTCTGTTGATCATGGCTCGTTTCATAGCTTGGTGCCCAGTGGAAAAATGCAGCTGGGATGATTTAATTGAATATAAAGCAAAAGAGGCCATATTTTACATGCTGTTTGCTGTTTAGCAAACACTGTTTTTTTTTTATCACAACATAGCTTATATTTCTTTAACTATAATAAGACCAAACCATCTACTCACATTCAGACTAATTATACAAGTTCATACTTCTTCTTGAGAAGCAATTACGATTAGAAATATGAACAAATCTGCTAATTAAAGCCAAAATGAACAGAGGGTTGTGGTTATACATAATTTTTGTAAAATGTTACTGTGAAGTGAGAGGCGAGATGGCGAGAGTTTGAGTCGGTAGCGTGACGGTGTATGTGGAGTTGGAGCGGCTGCAGGGTTTCTTTGTGTGACAGGAGAGAATTGACTCGTCTCCGTTACCTTCCCAGCTTGCTTGAGGACTTTGTTCATTCATTACTGGCTGAGCTCCAGTCTTTTTTTTCTTTCTTCTTTTGCATCCCAGAGGGCTGCTGATATTTTCCAGACAGTGTGGCTTCTGAACTGTCAGCTACAGTTCGGACTGTATAAGATCTTTTCCGTTTGACCTGCATCTGTTGACTTAGCTCTCGCTGTTCTAATCAATGCTAAACAGAAGGCATAAACACACTTCCACTAATTCCATTATTCACATGTGTATGGCGCATTAATTTTGGGTTGAATGTGGCAGCTTACAGTGAATCAGAGCTGTTGGACGGTCGCCTGGCGGAGCTGCAGAGGTCATGTGTGGCACTGTCATTTTTCACAGATGGCGTGGAGGAAAGAAAAAAAAAGCTGGAATATCAATAGGTTGATCTCTGAGTGTTCTCTGAAAAGGTTAGGAGGGGAAGTAGCTGAATAGAGGGCACCCTTTTTTAAAAGTGACATTCCTACAATGCCGAGGATAATTTGCTGTACATCAGTATGCATACCATTTCTATGAAGCTCTCACCTAAAGGTCATGGTGAAAGAATCATGAGCATCGTGCTGTCAAGATTCAAGACAATTCATCAAGAGGGCGCTCAGCAGTCGTTCGGTCTTGATTTGGTTGACCGCATTGAAAGGGAGTCTGGCCAAGATCAGAATTCATACACCCCTCACTGTATTCTCAATAAAAAAATATGTGCACACACAAAGTCATGCAAATTCTCTGGTGTACATTTTGATATCATTCCCCTCACTTGGTGGATGATGACACATGACCACCTCCACCTTCTCTGGGGAATCTCATGGCACTTTGACTGTTTGCAGATCGTCACGGTTTGCTTTTCCAACGTGCTTGAATGCCGTTTTCCTGCTTGTTAACTCTCCATTAACTTCGCGTCCACTTAACACGAGCACTGCCAGAGAGGTCTGGGTATGAGAGGCTTTGTCACACCTGTGGAGAAGAGGTTTCCCGTGTAATTACATCCCCTCGTGCATAATGCTGTTGTCTAACATTTAGGTCATTGTCAAGTTATTCTATGAGGAGTTTGATGCTCCATCCATTATCATGTCGGATTTGGTTGTGTCACCCTGGGAGTTGGAGATAGTGCTGGTGGGAAACAATTTAGTCCCAAGTAAATGCTTTTATGGGAAAGAGTGACCTCACACTGAACAAGTTGACCCCATCCTCAAACTCATTTGTGTGGGAGGGCGAGCGATACCTACTAGATGCAAGTAGGGTTATCTCTATGTATTATATGAACAATACCTGTAGAGGGCCGAGAAACACCAGCTCACAAGAACCCAACTGAGCTTCACGATGTTGGCGATGGCAAAAGGGCGGTAAAACGGTAGTCCACAAACTAATGGCTGACAACCGCAGGACTCCGTTCCTGGCATGTGGGTAGTGACTGCAGTTGAAGTATCTCAAATTGGCTTCTTTCAGAGGTTGTCTGGGTTTACCTGTAAGGACTTTCAGAGACTAGGTGTGAAGCTTTTTCTAGATCCCCTGCTCATTTAAGTAGAAAGGAGCCAGTTGTTCTGACCGGTATCCCCAAGGGCCTGGGTTGAGATCCAAGAGGGATTTTCTGAGTAGGGAACTATGCTGGAGGTTGTAGCTATAGAGGAGAATGCCTAGCCTCTTTTGTTTAGCCTACTGCAACCATGACCAAGGGCTGGAAACGGATGGATAAATAGCTTTGATAATTTTCTGTATAAATATTTGCTCTCAAATCTCTACAGGCATCTGTCAAGATCCATTCCTCACCGTCCGCAACCCCTGAGACAATAGAAAGAGCTTGAGGAAATGAATGCAAATTTGTAATTATACTCCACCAGCTGAAGATTGTGATGTTTCATCAGAACGCCGAGATGGCTCATGGGTTTCGATGGTTATCGGAACCCCGTTTTTCATTTCCTGCTAAACCTTTTCTTCAAATATTTGTATGCATTTGTGTGTTTGTGTTTCTCCGTCTGACGGCCTTGTCGGAGAGTGGCGACACACACTTGGGATGAAATGAGCCAATATTTACCTAAGCAGGATCCTGACCTCACGACAGTGTCCAAAAAGATGTGGAAGATGTCTCGGGGAAGGAACAGGACTTCCGTGTTATGTTTACCAGCTGTCGGCAAACCTCCCCGCATTGTCATATTAAAGTTGGACTGTTGTAGTTACAACACTTCCCTTAACATGTGTCAGGAAATGCTCTGCTTCTCTTTAACAGGACACTCTTGAGCTTTGGGTGATCAAGTTGAGTAGTGATTTTTTAAAAACCTGTATTTAAATGTATGTTCTCGACCTGTAATACCCCTGAGAGATGGTGATCCACGCCCCATGTGGAGCAGCTGTTCTTGCTCCAATGATGGGTTTTGCATTCCAGTCATGCTTCTCTGCAAACAGCAAGTAAACGAAGGCCTAACCCCGCACGCTCTCGTGGAGAGGGCCAGTGATGAAAATGCATGTAATCATTGGAAGCAGGGGGCAGGTGCCCTGGGCTTTACCTTGGATCAGTGCTCAGAGATGGGGAATGGGGAATCTGGACACAAGGGAGGCAGCCAAATGCATCGGTCTCAGCGCAACTACTGCAGCTGCCAATAAAAGCAATGTTTCTTCTATTTCTTTACATCAACAGAAATTTGACACTCTGACAAAACCGGTGACCCGCGTAAGTGGGTTTATTTGGCTTGAAATAAAAGGCAAAGCAGTTGTTGTCATTTAAAACAAATTGCGACCGCTGTTTCTTACTTGGGCGCATGTTTACACCTGACCTTCCTCGAGTCCAACACATGAGACGGCGAGGACAGACGTGGAGAACAGGGTGAGGTGAGCCCTCTCTACTTCCCAGAGGGCATAAGCAATTTTCAGCTCCAGTGAGCCAGCTCCAGGAATACCCAAGTCTGAACACAGAACAATACTCAAGTTCATTTATTCACGTCCTCCCATGGCATCAACTTGTCTTTTTTCCCCCCTAAAACTAAACAAAAAGGCAAATTTAGGATCGCACATTAAAACTCATTGGAGAAGTAATAGAAGAAGTGCTGTATATGTTAATCCAATAAATGTGAGGGGGACAAAAAACTGAATATTCATCTCTCTTGAGATAATAATAGAAATGTCAGTCATGTTACGCTCGTGCGGCGTCAGATGCAGTAGCACTGACTGCAGCAGCACTGAGACTCACAGGTGAGCTCTGTGATTGATAGCTTTGCTGAGAGTGCCACTGCTGCTCTCCCCGGGCGATGGCAACCGCACTCATGCTCAGCAGGCAGGCGTGCCGGCATTTCTGCAACAACACTGAAGCACAGACATCTTCCTTCTGTTCGGTAAACTTCCCACTATCTTCAAAGGTATTTAAGCAGGAATCCGACATATAAAACTGTAAAGCTACAGGCCCCTGTCTCCTAAAAACGATGTTCCCACACAACAAAACCGTATTGTGAATTATGCTTCAAGAGAAACATATTTTGTCCAAAGTTTACATTAATTTGTGACGTATCTCAGATGTTTCTCAAAGGACTTTCACCCAGGAGACCGCTGTTCATATCCCGTGTGAAATCATCAACATTCAGTAATTTCAATTTGATGTCTGTAGCTTAAATAATGTTTGTTGGGCTTTTTTTTACTCAACCTAACCAATATTTTTTTATTCTTAAATCTGAGTAGTAACACAAACCTCATATTTAAATCAGTATAATACTGCGATAATATCTGTGACAACTTATGTCCCCTTAAACAGAGAATGCAGTTAATTTGTAGTGGCTCACAATATGTGGCTTTAAAATAAAGTCTAGTCTGCTCTGAGACCTTTTTCATGAAACCACGGCTGTTCAAATTGAGCCGAAGAGGATTTGTGCATCTTTATTTGACTCCGGCGCAGCTCTCGCTGTGTTGTGGCAGAGCTTTCAGGTAAGGGACGAGGCTTATGGCAGCTGGAGGTGGACAGAGAGCACAAGGGGAGTTAACTGGCTGCGCTGAGCTACGACCATCTCCACTGATCCACTTTACTTTTTCTAATCCATTTGTCTCAAGCTAACCACAAGTGTGTCCCGTTTGTATTGTTGGTGTTTTTTGAATATAAATCGGTGGACTTGAACATTTTATGGGGATTAGTCCAGCTTAGCTCCGTGCCTAATGCAATGATTAGGGATTTCTGGCACAGCAGATAAGTGAATGTTCACCAGTTACTCTGCAACTGCGCGCAACTGTTAAAGACCTTAAGCCGAAATGGCAAAGTCTTGGACGAGACGTCTCTCCGGCTGCAGCAGTGTGCTTCTTTAACTTTGGATATACATCAGTTTAACGTTGGTCGTCGGCCGTCTGGGGAAGTGAAACGATCTGTTGAAACCATCATGTCCTGATGAAGGGAGCAGCTTTCACACAGCATGTTGGTGGAGAGTGGAATCTACGTTAAAATCATTAAAATGTGAAACGGAATAAATGAAAAGCAGAAAAAGAAAAAGTCCATGATACCATACAAAACTTTATAGGGTTGTTTTCTTTGGCAAATTAGTCAGCTTAATTAGCAGTAGGTGTACACTTTTAAAATGTTAGCATTCATTTCTCACCCCAACAGACAATCCTATTCTATCGTGCGTGATTAAACTCCAGATGTCGTGTTATATTGATCGATGTATGTTTCCCTCCTCGGTTTTAGTTTGTATTCGTATTTCTCAGCAGAATGGTATTTCCAAACAGCTTTTTGATTTACAGGCCGAATACCACGGGCTGGATGAAGTTTGATTAGTTCTTCAACAAAAGAGGGACCTTGGGGAAAAAAGTTGAAGCAGCTCACCAGCCTGAGGACTTTAACGTCCAACTGAGAAGTGATGAGCCTCCGAGTGTGCCATAAAATCTGACCTACAGCACCCAGAAACTGCTCTAAGAGTTGTGGCCCGGCTCGAGACACAGAGCAGACAAACCGCATTACTCCTAATACCAAAAGGGACCACGGAGCACAGAAGTGAGCAGTGTATAAATCAGTGTATAGGATCTACAACACAGGCGAATGTTTAAGGTTAAAAGCGAGAGCTAGTGGGTCACTTGGGGATCAAAAGAATTTTTTAGTGCCTTATGAAGGGAATTTTTTGAGTTCAAGCTGAAAATGGTCCTTTGAAGATAAAATGTCTGCTCCAATTGTGTCAATAATTCCTTTTAAAGTTTTTATTGAACTCTTGGTTATACGGACTGTGTGTGTGTGTGTGTGTGTGTGTGTGTGTGTGTGTGTGTGTGTGTGGTGGATAATTATACACGTTTCACTCTCTTTTTAAGAATGTATGTGCAAACATTGCATACAAATATATATTCACAGCAGAAAGAAGATCAACTCCAAATAACGGGGTTTGGGAACACATTAAGCAGAAATGGTATTTCAAGCCACAGACTAGTCGTTAGGCATTATGTGGTCGAAAATGTATCCATTAAAATGGATGGGTAAACAAAATCCAGGGAAAATGGAACAGCTTTGAGCACTTTGCATGAAAAAAAATTGTCAAAAGTATTTTTCATATGGCGTGGGGAAATTCGTTTTACTTTGTTATCCTCGGTAGTCTGGTAATGCAGGTAAAACTTGCGTCCAAACATTTACAACATGATACATTTAATGATGAACAATCCCTCTCTCCTACTGATTAGGAGGAAATAAATTGTGCTTGATGCCAACATTAATTCTGATGTCCTCATTTCCACACATCTCATCTTTCACCAGCCGTTCATGTGCGTTCAGATCAGTGATGAAGCAGGTGTCTAATGGGGAGATGTTATTCATGATCGTTCATTATGAAAAATATCCGTGCTTCACATTTACCAACGTAATTGGGGTACAGGAAAAAATTGTCACTGACACTATCATATATATATAATATAGATGTATATTTTATGATCTACCTCCTGGATCATCATTAATCTCCTCTCACACTGTTCAACATTTAAAGATGGCGTTGCATCTTCTTTTGGACATGGATATATTTGTCCGAATAAAAGTGTTGCTGGTGTCCCACAGGGATGCTGTTTTGCTCTTAAATGTAATTGCCTAAACACTTGACTACAATGCCAAGTTGAAAGAGAAAGGTTAAGAGTTCTGTCTGAGAACTCTGAGAAGATAATAAAACAGTAACCGACCCATGAACCTCTTACAAATGCAATCAAAAGTCTTCAGATGACTAAAAAAGATGACCGTCATCTTTTTTTGCGCCTCCATAACAAAATCTTCTCTTTTGTTCTCTTTTGTTGTAGGTTCCATCTGCGTAGGAGGCGGCAACAAAAAGACCAAATGCCATGGATGTATTTAATTTCACCTACTGGAACGCCTCCGAAGGCAATGACACAGAAGTGGTGGAAGAGAGCGAGAGCGCCTACAAGACTGTGGAGGTGGTGTTCATAGTGTTGGTGGCCGGCTCCCTCAGCTTGGTCACAGTCATTGGAAATATCCTGGTCATGCTTTCCATCACGGTGAACAGGAACTTACAGACTATCAACAACTATTTTTTATTCAGCCTCGCATGCGCCGACCTCATCATTGGCCTGTGCTCTATGAACTTGTACACGGTCTACATAGTGATGGGGTACTGGCCCCTGGGCCCGGTGGTGTGCGACCTGTGGTTGGCCTTGGACTACGTTGTCAGCAACGCGTCCGTCATGAATCTTCTCATCATCAGCTTCGACAGATATTTTTGCGTCACCAAGCCCCTAAGCTATCCCGTGAAGAGGACCACCAAGATGGCGGGCATGATGATCGCAGCAGCCTGGGTGCTGTCCTTCGTCCTCTGGGCGCCGGCCATTCTCTTCTGGCAGTTCATCGTCGGCGGGCGGACGGTGCCCGAGAAGGAGTGCTACATCCAGTTCTTCTCCAACGCCGCAGTCACTTTTGGCACCGCCATCGCCGCCTTTTACCTGCCCGTCATCATCATGATTCAGCTCTACTGGCAGATCTCCAGAGCGAGCAAGAGTCGCGTGAAGAAGGACAACCGCAAGCCGTCCGCAGCCAATCCGGAGCCAGTGTCGCCCGGCCAGAGGAGGAACAACACGCCGAAGCCCAACAATAACAACGTGCCGGGGGAGGACCCCGGACGCTCACAGGGCCAGAACGCTGAGGACGGAGCCAACCAGCATGACGGAAAGCTGCAGAATGGCAAGGGGCCCTCCTCGACCAACGCCGAGGGCGAAACCGAAGGTGACGACGTGGCGAGGGAGAACTGCGCTCCCGGAGAGGAGAAGGAGAGCTCCAACGACTCTACATCCGGCAGCGTGGCTGCGTCCAATCAGAAGGACGAGGAGGCGGCGCCCTCCCGCGCCAACTCCAGCGCCGAGGCGAGCCAGCCGCTCCCACGTCAGCGTGCCAAGGCGGGCGGCTCCAAGCTGACCTGCATCAAGATCAAGACCAAATCGCCCAAGGGCGACTACTACACGCCGTCCAACGCCACCGTGGAGATCGTCCCGGCCTCGGAGCGGCAGAACCACGTGGCGCGGAAGATCGTGAAGATGACGAAGCAGCCGCCCAACAAGAAGAAGAAAGTGCCGCCGTCACGGGAGAAGAAAGTGACCCGCACAATAATGGCCATCCTGGTAGCTTTTGTCGCCACCTGGACTCCGTACAACGTGATGGTGCTGATCAACACCTTCTGCTCCAGCTGCATCCCCAACACAGTGTGGACTATCGGCTACTGGCTGTGCTACATCAACAGCACCATCAACCCGGCCTGCTACGCTCTCTGCAACGTCACGTTTAAAAAGACATTCAAACATCTCCTCCTCTGCCAATATAAAAGTAGCAGGTCAGCCAGATAAATACGTGCTGCGTAGGAGGATGTCGCCTGTGTCCGTGTGTGTGTGTGTGTGTGTGTGTGTCCAGTCAGTGTGTGTGAAAGAGTTTTGTGAGCACGATGAAGACCGCAAGAGTCCATATGATGTGATTTTCCATCATTTTATTCCTCTGTTTTCCAATTTCTCTCTCAATAACCGGTTGTAGCACTTTACACAAAATCCAACTGATGCCAGTTGCATTGAGATGTGTCGTGCAGATCGCAGCATAGATCAGGAAGGGTTGTGGAAAGTACAGTTAAAAAAAATGAGGGTGTGTAAAGCAACACTGAGCTTATAATAAAAAAAGAGAAGAAAGGTAAAGAGCGGAGGAAGATCTGTGACTTCAAATGGGAAAATAGGGCTGACTGAATTTACAAACCTAAAGAAGTTTGACATTCAGTGGAGATACCTGTAGATAACTGTACATATCAGTGTATACTCAGTAGTTATGTGAGTGCACATGTGGGTGTGCACTGGCTGTGTGTGTGTGTGTGTGTGTGTGTGTGTGTGTGTGTACACCCATGCGTGCCCTTCTGCCTGCCTTCTTCCCGTCTGTGATCCTCATCATGGCACTTCCAACCAGCAACATGTAGGATAAAGTGGGCCGGCTTGCGTGGTCACAGCCGGGGCTGAAAGCTATCCCATCTTACCGACGAGCCCCCCTGTGGGAATGAGTTTCCATTATAATACATAATAGATATATAAATATATTAAAGCTGCTTCAGCCAAACTACTAAAACACATTTCCTCACTTACCTCTACCGCCGACGTTGAACCACGCAGGTCGTCGGGTTGCTTTTATTTGGTTAAATACGTCTCCAAATTTCTGCCTCCACCTTTAATCCTTGAACGCAATTTTGTGTGTGAAACGTTCCATTACAGACCCAGAAACACTTTATACTTTATCACAACATTATAACTGCTTTCCAATGCCAAAATAGTTTCTCTCACTTTGAGAATAAGTGCAAAAATGTTCTGGTGTTTTATAAATATGTATCAAGCGGATGGAGACATAATCGACTACTTAATTGGATCCACTTTGACATTTTTGGAAATACACTTTAATGGCTGTCTTCTGGAGAGTTAGATGAAAAGACTGATGCCACCCACGACTGAAGATATGAAGCATAATAAACCAGCTCCTCTAACGCTCACCAAGTAACACACTGTATCTCGTCGTTTTTCATGAAATAGTCAACGTGCAAAAGGACAAACGTGGGTTTCCTAAGGTTTATGTGCGGTGCTATTTCCTTTGGCACAGAGCAAAATATTCCCCCGAAGTCTTGTCATCACCGTGAGGAAATCTCTGCACCCGGCCAAGAAATAGTTCCTCTTAACCCCCGTAAAAAAAACTGGTCTGTCTTCACATTCTGGATTACAACCAGCCGAGTGTCATCGTCGAGAACACCCGGATAGCTGCGAGAACAAGAGTTATGACAAAACAGAAAGAGGGGAAAAGATTGTTCAGTTGCATTCTTTGATTCGCCAGCCGATCACACTGCATCCCGTCTTCTTTTACAACTGCTGACAGGATGTCTGATGTTTATTTTATGGTGGTTTATTAAGACGCCTGTGTTTACTGTCGCTGCTAGGAGCCGTCCTAGTCTGCGAGTGAAACAGGTGTCTGGAGCTCAGAGCTGTGTCTTTACTGTCTGTGGGAAGGCATTGTGTGTGGATGAGTGGGAGACGTCGTATGATTCTGCTGATTGGCCGATTGGTGTCACAGCGTGTACTGTAGATGATTGTGTGTGTGTGGGTATGTGATGCTTGTTCGCTCCAAGAGTGGAGTTTACTTCTGATCACAGGTCACGACCTTGTGATTTAAATAAGGGCTACTTATGCGTCTTTACTGTACATGTGTCGTAACTCATCTCCCTAACAATTAACAATCGAGTTGATTCAAATCAAATCATCACATTATTCAATTATACATAGTTGTCTTATTTTAATTGGAAAAAGAAAATGAGAAAACATCCATTTACTGTAAGACGTGTTCCGCGTATTCATGCATGTCATCCATCATTTCAACCCATTAGCCGATTCTCTGTTACATTAATGTACGCTCACCAGTTGGAATGATGAATATTCAGGGAGCGTTTTCTTTTTTTTTTTTGTTGCCACCAGGAGGTTGCCACGGCGGCTGGTAGGGGGGTTTGCAAAGAATTACGCCCGCAAGGAGCAGCTCCTCAAGGCTGTCTCCTTAAACCGAGATCTGGGACAGATCCTATAATGAAAACTCACCATGAGGCTGATCAGATTACAGGACGACGTGGAACACCTACATTCCAGATTAAAGATTGCCCATTACACGCTCAGCTTGTGCTTGCGATCCCCGAACCCATGCCCCACTTAGTGCTCCAGTCCTGATCCTGTTACAGTCCCGACCTCATATACCAGGTCATAAATGTAATGTAAATATATGTACATATACATATATTAGCTTGTTCTATTATTAATTATCTTCTTCCTTCCTTCCTGCTTCGTTACACTGTAAAGCTCCTATATGTGCAGAACAAGTGTAGGGAAAACATCCTTGTACATGCATTTACATGAAAATTACTTTTTTTTTGCATTAACCTAGCACACTGGTATTTACATTGCATTGCAAGCAAACTACAGCAGAATGCCATGTTGAAATACCAAACATCCATTATCTCTCGATACCTAAATAAAACTAACTAATAAAACTCTTAAAGGGCCAGCGTGTCACATTTAGGGAATCTATTGCCAGAAATGGAATAGAATATTATTAAGTATGTTTTCTTTAGTGTATAACCACCAGAAATTTGGAATAGTATGTGTGTATGATCGAGCACTTTTTAAAGTACCTTAACATTCATAGTATTTAAGTAAATGTACTTTCCACCACTTTCCACTGCACGTCCCGTTCCTGTTCATCTCTCCAAGTGGTTTCAGCGGGAACCAGCGCATCCATCCGAGTTAGACATCCAGCCATCCGTCACGGTGATAAGTGGAGCCGTGTCTGTCTGACATCCGTCACACATCTCAGTAGTGGGTAGAGAGCCTTCCAGAATATCTGATTAATCTTTGCTAAGCTGTCGTTTGAGTGATGCCAGGAGGGGAGTAAGTGGCTTGCAGCTCCGGCGGTAGACGCGGGGTCCCGGTTTGAGCCGCTGCTTGGGTGTTTGATGGAAGGTGATGGCAGTTTATCACCTCCTGGAGCAGAGGAAGGGAGGGGGAGGGGGGGGGGGGGGGGGGGGGCACATCTAAAACACAAAAGTGGTTATCTCCACGGCACGCACTTCAAACATCAGGAGCAAAATTCTCGTAAACAGCTTCGCTCCCCCCTCGCTCCTGTTGCCAATTTGGTGGACAGATGAGAACAAAAAGATGTTCTTGTATCAGGCGTTGTCGGGGTGGGGGGGTGACAGGGTGGGGGGTGACGGGGGTGGATGATGTGAGAGAATGTGGGCTCATGATAGAACAGGGAAGCGTTGTTTATTGACAGGGAAAGAGAACGGCTGTCACACACAGGAGGGAGACAGCCCCCCCTAGGTGTACACTTTGTACCTATGAAACAGATAAGCTTGCCTTTGTAGTCATGGCTACAATGAGGGAGGGGGGGTGTGAGAGAGAGAGAGGAAGAGTTGGTTTGTCAGTGACAAAATCCAAAGCTGGAGGATCGGGCTGCATGTGGACCATGTTTGGAGAAGTCACAGCCGTCGTGAGCAGGTCAGCCAAGGGTTCTGCTGCAGGAATTTCAGTGTCCCAGACGAAATCCGCCGCCTGGTGTAAACACGGCGCGATACGGCGCTGTTTACCCTCCAACCTCCTGTGCTTTTTTTTTCTTTTTTCTTTTTTTTATTGCGTCTCACTCTCATGTTGTGCAAACACAGAATCCACAGTCTCTCACTTTGGAGTCATTATGATCATAACCGTGGTATTTTACGACGTCCATTTCAACGCATACGTCACGACATATATATCCCGATGTTCATCCCTCTAATACGAGTAGAGAAAACATTGTCTCTATTGTACTCAACAGATCATATTGTGCCGTCAGAGCTAGCTGGGCTCCTCTTCATACGGCTTATGTCAAAGGGCTAAACTCCTTTTATGGAGAACGTGTGACATGTAAGGTTTGTCAAATTTAAGGTTTCTCTGGCTTCGCTCTTGGGGGCCCAATCTCGTGCAGCCGATACCGAAGTGAGAACGCGGACGCTGCGGGACTTTTATCGGAGACAAAAATACATATATCGCCAGATTGTACGGAGCAATTTGAAGTGCCTTATCAAGAGTAACATAAGCAAATTGCTCTTTTTATCCTAAAATCTCTGTTGTATCTCTTCCTGCGTCTGTGCTGAAAGTTGTCGATAGGGGCTGCAATGTGATGCACATTAAAGTAGCGTGTTCAGCTTCTTCTTCTTTTTTTTTTTGTTTTTAAATTAACTTTTTGGGTTTTCTCAGCTCTGAGCTCCCGCTACTATAATTTCCAAATCTGAACAGATGCCGTCTGATTGCGGAGGCAATGGAAGTTTTGGACTGAACAATCTGAAACCATAATCTCGATGCCTTTCTGGGGTAATTTATCACAAAATGAACAGTGTATGGTCACAGCAGTGACTTATTTCAATGCTATCCTGGAGGCACAGTGGGCTATTTTGGTTGATTTTCCATCGTGCGTGTGTGTGTGTGTGTGTGTGTGTGTGTGTGTGTGTGTGTGTGTGTGTGCATTCTCATTTGTTATATGGGAAATTGTGCTTTTCAGTGTGTGTCTGCCATTATACACAGAACAGTGTGTGTGTGTGTGTGTGTGTGTGTGTGTGTGTGTGTGTGTGTGTGTGTGTGTGTGCATATTGTTGTGTGTGTTTTCTAAATGGCATCCTCAGCATGAAGACATCAGATTGGACAAAATATCACAGCACATATCAGGGACGATGCGCACAGTGTGATTGTCTATTCCTCCGCCATCACTCCTTCCTCTTTGAGCAAGTCTTTCATTAGCAACAGGCTTCCAAAGACTCACTTAGACACAGCTTTGCTGGAATTACATGGAAATGCATTATATTGTACATTTTCTATCCCATTTAGTAAAGCCGTTTCTTTAATCATTGTACAAAGTACAGATGTAATATTGCAATTTGAAATATGAGCAGTGTATAGCCAGAGAGTTTTTATTTCTTTCTTTTTTAGTTTTGGAATCGAAATGTTATGAAGAATCTATAAAGATATGAATATTATGGTTTACAGAAGTGTTTCAAGTAGATTATACGAGTAGAGGGTATACATATGTACATTTCTGAGGGAAGGATATGGTGAGAAATGGAGTTTTGCCTTGAAAATTGAGCGATCCAGTTTTCAGCTTCAGAGCAGCGTTCAAGGGGATTTGAAGAGTGACGTTTGCGGCCAGAAAGGGCGGGAAAAACGAGCTGGAAACCGGGAGGACGACGCTGAAACCCGTTTCCAGCTACCCAAAGACCCAGAGGCGAGGGCTTCATTTTGATTTCACTTGTAGATTCATGAGGCCTCACGCTCACCTTGAAGATGAAGCTTTTTTTCTTCTTTTTTTTGACCCACTCTGAACTTCAAGGGTCACGATCAACATGTGGATTTAAAGCAAAATCAGCAATTAAAAAAAAAAAAGACAAAAAAAAGTAAAATCCGTAGCCTGCTGCAAGTGTTAATGTACATACAAGTGTTCATTTTCATTTGCTTCTGTATGTAGATGTCCATTGTGTATTCACTCACTGTGGCTTGTGGCTTCTCTTGCAATAGGTAAAAAAAATTAATTTTACAGTCTATCGTTTGCATTGTATATATCTATATGATAACAAATTATATGTAATTCGGATGTGGTACATTTGAAATGTATACACGTCTTTAATAGCTACTATCTGAATGTTTCCTCCACCCCAAAAAAATCCCTCATTTATTCTCCTCCCCCTCCCCCACTATGATACTTCCTGTACAGTAACAATGGTATTGATTTTCCTTTTCGATGCGTTCTTGATTGATTATCTGTTCTGGACAATTAATTATTATCACTGGCCACCTTTGACACTGTAAGATGAACTGCCATAAGTGGTTACATTGTGCCATTTCTCTCAGAATGAAATTCAAATAAAGATATATTAAATGAGTTCCAATTCTTTCTTTCTTAATTTTGTGGGGATGCAGTATGAGAAATATAGATTCTAGCTTTATTTTATATTCATTTTTATTTTTGGAAAGGGGAAATAAAGGGGACATAAATCCAACTGAGGACTACAATGGTGAGGACTTTTATTTATTTATTATTTTACAGCCAAGAGCTGGAGAGTAAAAATCAGTGGGTATAAATTGAGGTACAACAGAGCAGCAGGAGGAAAACACACTAAAACAGTAGTAGTTTGCATACTTGTACAGATGCTATGTCATGCAGCATCCAGACAGAGCTATTATTCTTACTGGAAATGGAAGAGACATCTCATATAGCCTTTGTTTCCTTCTTTTTCTTCTTGCACAAATTAATTAAGTGAAGATGTTTAGAGTTTCAATTTTCACAGACTGCTTCATTAAGTCGAGGCATGGACCAAAGAGGTTTTTTCAAATTAGAGTTAGGCTACACGACTGTAGAAACAAACTCTATCCAATTTGTTCGTAAGAAGGCAAATCCTAAAAAAATAACATCATTAGGTAAGAATGCTAGTAAACAAATCTCTTCCATATTCATTATTCATCCCTACCGCTGAGTATTACATCTCCTATCGCAATATACGAGTTGTTTTCTAGGCACTAGAAAGAAGAAAAGTAAAACACGTCGTCACTAAAAGTCATGTTTCCACTGGTTCTGTCAAAAGCTCTACAGGCTCCTACTGTCGACCTACAGGACACACAAAGAGGAACCGTGTTGAAATAGGGCAGTGGACTTGGTTTCTCCACCCTCTTCTTCCTTCCTGCCGGGGACAAACAACCTCATCAGTCCATTTGGGCACGCTCTCGCTTCTTGCCTTCCTTCTTTTGCTTCTTTGCGTCTGGAAGAGAAGAAAAGAGCACACAGTGTTTACTTTTACACTTTCCCTGCCAGGGGTGGCGTTTTTGGCAAATAAACAATCCCATTGTCTCCATGAAGAGCACAAATGCTCCACTTAAGATTGTAATAATCAACCGTGAGTTTGAATATTTTTTATTTTGTGGCCTTGCTCCGTGAAAACCCCCACTATCAACTTCCTGCTACAGCATATTGACAGAACATGACAGAAGCCATGGTCCAGCCATGGGCTTCAAACTTTGAGAAATTTAAAGTAGGATTTAACAATTTAACA
The DNA here is from genome assembly GCF_963514095.1 of Eutrigla gurnardus. Taxonomy (NCBI): domain Eukaryota; kingdom Metazoa; phylum Chordata; class Actinopteri; order Perciformes; family Triglidae; genus Eutrigla; species Eutrigla gurnardus. The sequence continues at coordinate 8,229,364 of NC_139932.1, read as the reverse complement.
GTTGGCTTGTTTTCCACTGTAATGTCTGTATTATAAATATAATGCTTAGTGGCACAAACACTGGAAAAAAAGGCACAAAATGTTGTTTTTTGTCTTCTCCTGTAACCCTCCGCAATAAAGCAACCTAGCAATATCCCAAAATATGGAACTTTTGCTTTATGAGACAAACAAAAACATTAGCAGGCCCCATGAGGTCAGTGTGTCCCACCATCATGGTTTACTGGGACACTTGATTAGATTAATGTTGCTCATGAAAGTCCTATTAAATTAAAGTTTGTATTTCTGCTCCTCTCAGTGTATTTAATTATCCTTTTTTCAAAACATATTGTTATAATTTCCTCAATGCTGGGCGCAACTAAAGTATAAGTAGTGTTTCAGTTTATGACATGTAAAACAGAGATGTCAGCCTGCATAATCCACCACCCTTTTTATTTCCACCGAACCCAAAGTGAAATTCCACTGCTGCACTTTACACTAAATTCAGATCCTCTGAAATCGCTTTTGTTTAGGTTTCAAAAGTCAACCAGCTTAACATAAATGGTAGGTGTGTTAAATGCAAACTAAAAAAGCCCCACATATTTAAATATTGATGGTGTTTCAGAGGTGAAACTAGTGGAAGTCACACCGAAAAAAAGCAGATTTGATTAAAATCCCTGACAAATCCAAAACATGTGATGTATGAAAAAAAACTTGGTGTATTTAAAAAGAAATACATTGTGATGATGATATGAAAAGGCTGCACTTAAATCCTGATTTAATTTTTGTATGAAATGGATTAGCTTGAAAGGACACCTCCACAAATTCTGTAATGACATGCCAGCAAGCAGTGCAGTACAGTGACAAGGTACGCTGAGATTTCAATTGAGTTTCAGCCTTTTAACATTCTGAATGTGGACCCAAGGAGATCTCAGAAACCCGTTCCTGTCACCTCAGCCTCAAACTACTATTAGGATTTTGACGTGCAAAGCACTCTCAACCATGCACATACGGAAATTGCTCTTGCGTCCCATTTGTTAGCTTGTTTTCATTTGCTTGAATCTGTCCTCTCCCCCCCCCCCCTTTCTTTTTTCTCTCCACATGTTGTTTCCGTCAGCACATTCTGCTCCCCGGAGAGAGGAAGCGATGGCGGCTCTGTTCCATCTTTCTCCATATGTGAGATGTGGGATTCTGGTATCAGGCTGGAGAGCTTTCTGCTGCATTTGCACATTACATGGCCCTCCTCGTCTCTGACACACAAACTCATAATCAGGCCGTTGCTGCCGTCTCCGGCTCAAATCTGCCCTCAGCCAAAACACGGGGGACACATTTAAAAAGCTGTGTCAAGGGCAGAATCTGTAGTTTGGATATTTGTATGTAGCAGTATAACTTCCTATGTAGAACTGTGAGGTACTTACTGTATATTTACAACTACTTTATACTTACTACTGAACTACTACTTTGTACTACAACATTTTAGAGGGATGTCATATACCCTACTGTATGTATTTGACCCACAAAGTAACTTTTTATAGTATAAACTGATTAAAGTGTTCACAGTTACAGTAAACAATGACCTATCAAAACTTGGGAAAGAATTATTTAAACAATTTGCTAACAGCGTTCATTTGGTATTTTCATATACGACCCTTCGTCTCAATGGTTTATTACCTCAGTAAACATTGTAAACATGAGTTTATGGTCTCAGTCACTAGTTCCATGTCTTCTTCAACACAGCATGAAGTGAATTTAGTCAATTATGCTCGATTTAGAGTAGATCAAGCAATAAAACAGGGTATGCTTCAGGGCCTGGCTACCTTGTGAGTATTGTTGGCCAAAATTCCAAGATGGTGAAGTCCAAAATGGCCAACTCGAGGCTTCAAAACTGTAGTCCACAAAGCAACGGGTGAATCACTCCTTATACACAGTCTATATGTAAAAATCCTTAAAAACTGCACTAATTCTAAATATTTCGATGAGACCCGACATGAAGCTGGTGAAATCATGACAAGGCGTTTTCTCCCCTGGAAGCTTGTAACATACTTCCAAAAACAAGACAACTAGATGCAGCAGCCAAACTTGGTGTCCCTCAGGCGACCTTGTTTAGTCTACTCGAGCAACGAGAAACAATTATGGGCCGCTAATGGAGAAAGAGGACGGATGTGTGTGGTGAGAGCAACTGTGGTCGAAGCCGCCCTCGTCTAGTGGAGTGAAATGGCCGGTCAAAAAAAAGTCAATAATATTAATGACAAAGCTGTCAGTTTCACTACTTTATATTCATGTTATAAATATACAAATGTCAATGAGATGGTAATCGAAGAGAAAAAAAACAATCCATTGATCAATTTGAGCTGACATGTGATCAAGATGTCCACTGTTCATCTATATTATAACCTTAAATCTTATTATCCATTATAAAAATGTACATAAAGTAGATCAAATTAGCTCCATCTCGACCAGCTGTAATAGCAAAAGCTGCATGCATGGATGTTCTTCCACCACATTTATTTCACCATGAACATTTTCGTTATTAAAATAAGCCACCGACCATGAACCTCAACACGACCCCTTGGTTTCCTGTAATTTGTCTACTTTCATCTTTCTATTTCAAAGAAAATGTCAAGTTTGCAGCCAACTGCAGTGCAGCTTCTACATGTGGAAAACCACTTCCACAGCTGATGCTCGAGGTGTTTGTTTTACTATGGGGAACTTTCTTTCTTGTGTTGATTTTGGCAGCCCCTGGGGACAAAAGTGGTCGTGTTTCTGAGTGACAGTCTCTTTCAAAAAAGCTCTCTTTTACAGCAGTGGGGTCTGACATTCTGTCACATACAGTCCTGGTTCTGGTTCTGGTTCTCCCGTGTCTCAGGCTCTATTGCCCCAGCAGTACAGCTGAGGACTCCAGAAGCTGGACCTGGGTCATCACACGGTGAAATGATCAAATAAAACCATTTCTAGCGAAATCTCTATTCCACAGTTTGGCTGGCGAACCTAAAACCATCAAACCTTCTGTTCGGGACCTCTGTTCGACTTTGAAAAAATGTCTTTGACTTAATCACCTGCTGTCTGTCCATAAAGAATGAAACAAACACATTATCCACCAAACAAATTCAAAGACGGCAGATTTATTCCTACAAAAGCCTTTTGTTCGACCCAAAACATCATCTCTGGCATCCGAACACTCCAAACACTCTGCTCACTCCTGTTTCCTGCTGAAAGAGAAAGGCGGGGACCTTGAGGTTTCTACAGGCATTCATAATGTTTCATTGCTGTCACTCTTTGTTCCCCTCCTTCGCTCCGCGGGGTCCGTGTTTCACCTGGGCCAGACAGCAAAGACACGCAACTCTGAGTCTCGGATCGCTCCCAAGACGCCTCTTAGCATTGTCTCCTCCAGAATCTGCAAAATGACAGATGCTACCTCCATCACAGCAACCTGCAGCAGTCAGGGGGGGGGGGGACCTATCTCCCAAGCCAAGGTGGCTGCTCAGAATTGCAGATTTGGCTGGGCAGATCTCTGCTCCCAGCCGGAGGGGAGGTTGAGATGGCCTCTCCTCTCTCCATCTCAGTCGTTCCAAAGCCAAACATTTTCTGTTTTCTTTTCATAAGCTCCCTGATCCCGCCGTTCACTGTATCTCTGCCATCCCCCCCGACACAGAAAAGCAAACACAATTCCTCCTTCCTCTACACATCTCATTGTGTACTGCACCCGCTTTCTTTTTTTCCCCAGTAACCCCTTTGCCTCCAGGGCTTATCTTCCAACTGGCAGATGCATGTGGGGGGAAGCACATCACATCTCGGTCACTGTCTTCACTGTCACACCTCTTAGACCGTCACTCCCCCATACATGCATCTGGATTCCCTTTAGCATTGATGAGGTACGCAGCGCTGCACACTACGCCTGCAAAGCAAACACCTTTTTTTTCTCCATTTGCATGCACGCAGACATCCAGTATGTGAATATATTTGCATTTTATGGACATTTTTAACGTGAGAGGTTCATGGTCCACCTCGCTATTACTGCATAATGAAACACAGGGAATTACATTTGAAACGCAGGAATGTGGATGCACTCATGCGTCCTTTAAGGGGATCTTAATTTGGACCATCTTGTCTTGAATTTCTATACTGCGCTGTGAAAAATTAAAGGGGTTCATGATTAAATCCATCATTTGGCGTAAGGCTCTTTATATTCACTTTATAACACTAACTAGTATAGCCAAATGGGGGGAAAAAATAGAACATGCAAATTGCATGTCAGCAGTTGCGCAGTCCAAAGATGAGTAAATTGGCCACAGTGTGAATGTGTGTGTGTGATGAACGCTGAAATATTGGAGACCAGTCTGCATTATGGAATCGGTTCCATCCCCCACAGCTCTGGATGTAAATCAATGGACATTACACAACAAGTCCTCCAAATGTAAAAGCAAGAATACATACACGTATGTTTGTCATTGGCCTTTGCTCCCATTGGACAAGAGTGATAACTATTGGCTGCTGGAGGTCTTTAACATCAATGGAATCATTACTGTCACATACAGAACTGACGGGGGAGGGGTACGTAGCACTACACCAACCGTACACCAGGCACCATTGAGCCTTAAGTCCGGATTGTTTGGCCAGTACTCAAGCACGGTACGCTTCCTCGACGCTGGCACGCTTGGAAGAGGTGGATTTATGTACGGTACGGTTCATGCACACGCACATGCACAGGTACGCAATGTGGACATGACGTAGGCTTTAATCGTTAGGCCGTCCCTCCCATAATCGCTGAGTGTTTAACTCGGATCTCCCGGATTCTGGGTTGGGTTTGGGCTTCAGATTCGTGGTGTGAGCGTTACCGGAGCGGAACCGGACCGGTCCTTTTATAATAAAAATCCGCTCCGCTTCAGCAGCCTCTCACTCGCGATCGCTCCTGCTCACATGCTCTGATGCAGGCCGAGTTTTTACTAGAAATATGTGCAGACGGGACTTGTCAGTAAAGTTTCAGTCATGTTCTCTGTGTTGTTCTCTCTTGTGTTAACTTGAGACAGCGCTCTTTGAAAACAACATCAAGCCATGCGTGTGTCGTATCACGACATGAGGATGTATGTACAACAGGCAATCGGGCCGAGGCCCATTTGGGATCGTGCCGAGGTACGGTACGGATCGAACGTTCCTGGTGTGAATGCGCCCTAAGCTGCTGTCTTCATCGAGTTGGGAGTGAGAATGTGTCGCCTATGATAAATCCATATACATCTCTAGATATTTCAGCAGACGCATCCTGTATTATACATTTGGCAGGGAGTCCCAGATGCCGAGTACAGTAGAGCTCCTGGAGAAGCTTCCTCCCGTCACAATGCATTAATAATGTGCTACCTGGTTAAACATTTAACCGATTCCTCCTTCAAATAGGGTTTGGCGTCACATCTTAAGGAAAACAAGTCAAGCAGAAGTACGTGTTACTTCCTGCAGGAAAAAAAGAAAACTGTCACATTTGATTTATTGTCGTCATTCAGGGCTTCACCTGACTGCGGCCGTTTGATGAAGTGACAGTAAGGTTAGGCAAACTGTGTGTGCAAACCTTTTTTTGTGTGCACACATGTCATCTGCCGAGCGCGATAAGGGGCGCTGTTTATGACCGTTGGCAGCGATTCTGCACTCATTATAATCCTGTTTGGACAATGGGACAGTCACAGTGGGTCAGTTACATCCTTGTTTACAGATTAACAAAGGGCATCGCCTCACTTGGAAGCGGAGGCTTTCTTATCGCCATTTTTACACCAAGCAGACGGTAATATACTCGACATGGTTATTTAATATTCTCCCATTAGCTCAAATCTTGTGTCAACTCCAGCTTTCCGATAACTGGCCATTTTTCCTGTAGAATGCGGGAAGTCAGAGCCCTCTGCCTCCAATTTCTTTGAAGTGACTGCAGAACACTAAAAGCATGTAATTACACCTGAATAGTGAGTTAACCTGTCCCCCTTTGCTTTAACACCACCACTTCAATTTAGCACTTAGGTGGGTGGATTTCCATCATGTGAATGGGAATCGTTGCCTGAGATTAGAGTCATTTGCAAGGGTTTGTGGGATTTAACAGCGAAGATGCAGTCAGTCTGAGATGTGCCAGGAGGTCGGATAAACCCACTCAAATATGCCTTGATGCACGAACATGATGTTCATTTATCGTAATTAAAATTAAATTCAGATGACTTTATTCCAGGTTGTTTGACCCGTGCGTTTCGTTGCTAAAAGGGCATCAAAAACGGCACCAAATGTACAAGAGTGTCGCTGGGAAGCAGTTCAGCCATTCATCTGAATAAACAGAGACACACAAGTGGTAAACATCCCTTCAGCTATAATTAATTAAACAAACCAACCAGTCTAACATTCCCTGTAACTGTTTACAACGATTTGACAGTACAAGAAAGTGCTGGAGCAATTCTTCTTGTAAATCATTAGTTTGCATCTGCGCGGCTCTTTCTTTTGATCCGAGCCGTCCTCGCAACATGATGCGATTTCTCCTAATAACGAATCACATTCCCAGCTTTCAACCCGGTCCAAAAAGGCGACTGTGTTGCGTTGAGAGTTTAAGGACGTTATGTTTCGATGAGTCTCTCCAGCTCACATTACAAAGTCCATGAACACGTCTTGTTGATGAGCCGTCTGTGTGTGTGTAAGCACATCAGCGCCAGGAATATGCCTCACGCATGTGGGTTCAGCCCTATCTACCATTATTCATCATAACACATAATATGAATAATGCTTGTTATCACCTAATAATCATAGAACATGAACACACTCATCAGAAGCATTAAAGTGTAGCATAAACTTCTGTCAGTCACCAGAATTTGATTTCCCCCCCGATGATGCAGAATGCAAATCCCCAAAACGGTCCAATCAAAGAGTTACTGTCAGTAATGTGAACAGGAACCAGACCAGAAATAAAATGCAAAAATGTATCATCATGTAGTTTTCCAAACTACAGATTTAAAAGCGCTCTCAGATCAGTTTTGTTCCGCACCACAGTTCACAAGGGAACCAACATGCTGGATGCAATTTGTTGCCATGGACTGAAAAGAATGAAAGATTCTCTCTATGGATGTCCGACATTTGCTTCACATATGGGCCGAAGAGAAAATCCAGAAGATGCTAAATAAAGTCAACAAAAGTAGTGACACTGTTAAAGTCATTTGTGAAACTAAGTACACGCAGTCGATCAGTGCAAACTGGAAAAACTTTGGCAGATATGATTAAAAGTCTGCACTTCCTTAGTAGTCCTAGCTCTGGAGATAAAAAGGGTACATTTACTCCTTCCTCCCCTCAGCAAATCATTTTTTGTACTTGATCAGCTTTAATTTGTGCACTCTGAAACTAAATTGACTAAAAACAAACAACAGCATCAATTCCACTCTGATAGGGATAAGCTAAACAGACTTCGCCTTGTGAAAGCACCCTGAAAGACGTTGCTTTGTCCCAGTTGAATTCCATTCAAATTAAAAGTCAATTTTAAAAAGAGTGGTATATTGATTTCTTTCAGTAAACGTAATTGTGCCAACAAAAGGTTTTCTTCCTCAGAGCGCACAAGCACAACAGGTTGTGTTCATGCTTCTGAAAGCAGACAGTAAAATATCATATCTGTTGTTACAGAGAACCTCATGCCTCACTTTTGAGAACATGGTGATTCATCAACGGGACGTCGGTGCTCCCTTCTGCTGCCGAGAGCACGTCCGGCGTGAGTTACATCTTATCTAGTGATGATTTATTCCTCCCAGCTCACCTTGCAGCTTAGTCTTGGGGATTTTCCCACAGGGCTTGGTGGCTGTGACAGTGGCGGCGCAGGTCGCGTCCATGAGCGCTCGCTTCAGCACGCCCGTCCTGTTCTTCTTGCCTGTCGCCAGATCGCACTCCCCCCAAGCCTGGAAGTCGTACTTGCATTCCCCTGCAGCACACAAAGAAATCAGATGCTTCATTAGGGGCTTTTAGTGAAGGAGCTGCAAAGGAAAGGAAAACACGAAATATAAGTCTATTTGTTTTTTTGTTTTTTTAAAAAGTCAATTGCAATCAGTCAATGAATCAACCTCCATTGAGCCTGCACAGTTGTGAGTCATACACGTTGAATGGTTGTCTGATGAACTTAATTTACCTGGCTATTATCTCCTTCCTATCAATAGGAAGTGCCCAAGAGCCAGGAAACCATAACACAACATGCTCTTATTAAAATCCACATAAAAGATGCTTAAAGCTTTTTTTCCTGACAAGAGCAGATGGTGCTTCACAGTTTTTGATCCTGTATTTCCTATATAATGAAAGCCGCTCACAGATGAATGTAATCAAAACCCGGTCGGGGTTCCTGTTCATCCTGGAAATAATGGACGGATACAATCTGGGCAGCGGAGACTGAAAGTACTTCCAGCAGGACCTCAAATGCACAATTTCACATATGTGCTTTCATTTGATATTAAATTGTACCTACCTTAAACCCAAGCCCAAAGGAGGCAAGATTGCTCCAGAAAAATGGCAGCGGTGGCTGCCGTATGTTATAAAAACGCTTTTGAAGCCATGTGTGTGCGTGTTTGTGTACTGTACGTCTCTCATGCCTTTCACATCTCCCTCCATTATTTTGTTGCCACTCTAGCCGGGCTCCCTCGAGGCTGTGACACTCATTCGTCAGCTTCCTTTCACATGAAAGTGTCGGACCCCTTGTCACTGCCTCCGAGATCCCCGGGTGCTCATCAGAGGAGGGGAGAGGCACAACGACGGGGTGAGGAGAGGAGGGACGGAGAGTGGCGAGAGGGAGTGACAGGGCCATTGTTGCAAGAATCCTACAGGGACTCCCTGAGCATCCAACTTTAAAACCCCTTCGCCTCCATAATTTGTCTCTGAGAGAGAGAAAGAGAGCGCTTCCTTGGTTGCTCCTGGGAATTTGACAGGCAACGAATCTCCTCTTTAAAGTGTGCGAGCAACAAAAAAAATGGTTGCACGTGAGCGGATTCAGCCATTCATCAATAACTCTACATCCAGACAGTCATATATAGATTTCAGGATGATTGGAGGGGAAATCTGATCATTAAGAATCTTACCTAGCCTTCGAAGAATGTCAAATCCACTATCAAGTACTTGTTTTGGATTTAAAGGTCATCCCTCAAAAGAAATCAAAACTGAGAATACTCACAGTTGAAATTGGTATGAGATCTTTTTACAATATTTTGAATACCGTGAAGAAAAAGGTATGTCCTTTCATATTAGAATATTGCAGTATACCTTTTGTTTGAGGCTTTGTTTCCATGCATGTGTGCATTCGCTGTACATGGAGACCCATTCGCTTTTAGTGTTGGTTACCATGTCACCTGGCCCTCATGCCTGCTGACCAGCCTGGCTCTACAGGGTTGGGCACACCCTCCTCATGTAAGCACTTTTATAATCTCCCAGCATAGTACTCCGGGTGGAGTCCTGAACAACTCTCCATGATCCCAAGTTTACACTTTGTTCATGTATTGCCTTCCTTGTAATGATACCTGAGCCACATGATGATAATGATGATGATGATGATGATGATGATGATGTAAATGTTAATAACTACCTCACACTTAGCCTACTTTGTCTCTACATGAATGACAGACGAGCATTTTAACAGCAGCATATCTGAATCCAAGGTCTATTCACAACAATTTTGTGGGTCGTAGGCACCAAATGTTCCGTTTTTATCTTTTTGATTGCAAAAATATCCACACTGCAATCTTAAGTATATTTGTCTAATAACTACAGTTAATGTAAGACACAATTATCAAAAAAGTAACACCTTGTATTCAACTGAAGGAGCAAAACATCTTCAAAAACCTAAAACAAGTGCAGTTGCCAACAATAAAGTTTTCCAAGACCATATGTTTGTTTGTTTTTTTTGTTTAAATTTGTTTTGAAGTTGCCTTTTTCCAGTGCAAAATCAAAAAAGGGAGGGCTGACTCAGTTTCAGCCTCTACAACACAAAAGGAACCCTTTCATTTATTTTCCTTTCATTTATTTTCTCAAATAACTTTCCACAATTTAAAGGCCAGCGGCATGTTACTTAATGCCCATACTCCCAAACTTTTTGCTGCTGTAATCTATATTGCCAGTTAGCGGGACCCTTATTTCCTGCAGTGTGTTCATCACTCGTGACAGGCTCATTGCAGAGCAGCAGGCTCTTGCCTGACAGGCCTTACTGGGGGAACAAAAGTCCCTCAGGCTTGTCACTGCAAGACATTTCAGCTGTGACGGCTACACAGTCTCAAGACCAAAAAGGCAAATGACAAAGCGGGATGATTATTCGTGCAGTTTCCAAGACGATGTATCACTTCCTCAGCAGACGTTTCTGTTGTAGCTCTAATTAGCTAGCTTACTCATTCCTATTGTGAAAATGGGGCCATTGTTTGTGTGAGTGACAGGCCAACATACATTATGAGGAGGTGTGGGGTGAGAGAGGGATGGGAGCCCTGCAGTTATACGGAAGGAAGTAGGATGTTTGGAAGGAGTTTTTAAATATTGTTTAAAAGTAGACCTCTAGGTTAGTCAAGATCTGTGTCCTTCCTCACCTCCAAACTTCTTCTTCCAGTTGCAGGGGATCTTGCAGCGTTGGGTCTTGATGGTCTGCTTGCAGTCGGTCCCGGTACGCGTTCCCTCCCTGGTCCCGAGTCCACAGTCGCCCTCGTTGGCTACACACACACTCCACTGCCAGTCTCCACAGTCGGACTTACGCTCCTTCTTTCCTGTAAGAGCAAACATACACCTTTTTTTCCTTTCCCTGCATAGCCCTTATAAATAAATATTACATTTCAAATATAAATATCCAATGTGTGTGGTCATGCAAGGCTTGCCGGAAGTTTTAAAATTCTCATGTCTGCAGATCCTGTAATACCAAGCTTGTTAGAATTATAGTCTTTATTATATTATTACATATAATGATGGAGACTGATTCTTGCAGTGTATACTAGTATTTAGCCCCCCTTTGACTTTTCAATATTTCAAGGCAGATGTAATGAGTTTATTGCTTCTGCTAATTTCCAATGCAAATTAACTTGTTTTTCTTTGAATTAAATTATCTAAATGTTGTTTACTTCGCCCGAGTGGGAAAAATCGGATTTGTTTTGCCTTTTCTTGGAAGATATTGCTATTTGTTTCTGTAAATTCTCAAAGGACACCAATTACTTCAACCCCAAAGGCTTTGTTTTTTCTTTTTCATATAGATTTAAGAGTTGTGTCCAACTAAGTAAGGTGTTTTTAAGGAACATTTCTCCCAGCGCCTGATTTTGGGGCGATGTTAGCGTTGCATGTCACTCCAATGGGGAAAAGCATTATTTATGAGGTTAATTAACAATTTTTTTTCTACATCAGCAATGAAGTTATATATTGGATTTAATACTGAACAGCACAGTGCTAATATTTAATATTAATGTGTCACCAACAGATTGACTACTTCTATTTTTCTATAATTAAAGAAGTTTTCCTGGGCTTTGTAAAGTTCACCTTGTTTCTCTCCTTTGCCTCCTTCAGCTGCCATCACCGTGAGCATCAGGAGAGCCATCACGGCCACTCGTGTCCACTGCTTCTGTCCATACATCCTGAAAGAGAGACAAGTCAATCATTAGAGGAGAGTCCTGCTTTCTTTACACAGTAAATGTGTTACCAGTCTTTGCTTCTCAGTCCAAATCCAGGAGCTGTTTGCTAAATGTCATGTGCCTCCTGTCCACCTGTGTATCGATCTACCACGTTTCAAAACACATTTTTGGGGACTGTTGACTTTATAAATTCTTTAAAATGTGCCTGAACTTTACATTTTCTGATGTTTGGTAGAAGAGGAAGAAGAAGAAGAGGAAGGACTAGTCCCGAGTCTCAGGAGACGGAGGGAGAGCCTGGGGAATTTCCATCTCTCATCCTGTGTCATTTCCACCGTGCTGGATTCCAATATCAACATTTTGATTGTCTGCACTGCCAACACACTGTCGGTTACGGCTGTGTTTGCTGTCAGTCTCGATAAAACCTTGTCAAGGGTAGATAAAGTCAACACACAAGTTTGATACGATTTGACGAAACTCACATAAATATATACGTGTGAAGGTTAGTTAACCATTGCTGACAACATAAGATTAAGAGTGAAAGCAAAGAATATATATATATATTATTTGTGTTTAGATGCTTTTTGAGGGTTGATTTGATGCTGGTGAAGGAATATTCGGTATTGGTTCTTATACTGATCATATTAAAGTTATCCTGTGGGTTTTTTTTATTTTATTTATTTTTTTACCAGTATTAGGTCTTATTCTGTTTTCATTAAGAGCAGGTCTCTGTTTTTGTTTGTTTTTTGAGTGGGTCCCCATTTTGTCTATTTTTTGAGAGGGTCCCCACTTTGTCTTTATGAGATGGTCTCCGTTTTGTTTGTTTTTTGAGTGGGTCCCCATTTTGTCTATTTTTTGAGAGGGTCCCCACTTTGTCTTTATGAGATGGTCGCCGTTTTGTTTGTTTTTTCAGTGGGTCCCCATTTTGTCTAGTTTATGAGAGGGTCCCCACTTTGTCTTTATGAGATGGTCCCCGTTTTTTTTTGTTTTTTGAGTGGGTCCCAGTTTTGTCTGTTTTTTGAGTCGGTCCACATTTTGTATTTATGAGATGGTCCCCGTTTTGCACACACAAGGATGTCTACATACACAGGCATAATTGCCAATGGTTTCACACGATTCATCTCATCCACAGGTGGCAGTAATGACCCGAGGAATGTAGCAATGTGCCAACAAAAGGTCAGTGGAAGAACATTGCTAGCAAGAAAAGATGGATTTAAACAGTGCACATATCAAAATGTTATTTAAAAACATTTAAGTGTATTGGTATTAGACTGATGGGACTAGTCCAGAGAAAATACAAACAAGACATTAATGTAAAGTAAATGTGAATATAGTGAATATTCCCACATCAGTATTCACTTTTTAGCTGCCTGAAGATGCAGATGCTTGTAGTTTGAGAGATTTGTGTTTTGAGTCCAAACAGGCTTACTGACTTGTACATTGTTCGAAAGATTACATCTGCTGCAAGAAAGTGTAAAAAGAGGAAGTTGGCTCGGGTTAATTTGCTGTACAATGAATAGAAAAATGTCATCAGTTGTCTATCTATTTGCACACGGCTTTAATCCGCCGGCTGGTTCTGGATCAGCAGAAAGCTGTAACTGTAACTGTCAGGGCAACGGGGGACTGGGGACAGGGGAAATAGCTCCCATGCTCAAACTCCTGTAAAAACGTTGATCCTTGTCAGGAAAATAATATCTATTCATCATTTTTAACTCATCGTGAGCTGGTTCTGAGCCTCTCCCTTCTTATTGTGTCAGCAATGTGCATTCCCAACTTTTCATTTAACTTCACTTAAAATGAGTCTGAGTCTGTTAATACGACGATGAAAGCCTCCGAAATGTGAATCAGGTATTCAAGCCTCATACTTAATTCTGAAATGTTATTGTTGTACATTCTATCTCGTATTTAATCTCTCCCAGCACTTCTTAGAAACTCATAATGAGCCTTATGGCAGCGCCCGCAGTCATTTGAAACCTTCACACGGTTGATTTTATATTTTACTGACAGTGGCAGCATGCAGGCAAACCCTATTTTGATTAAATACTTGAGACTATCTCCAAGTTCTTTTATGTTGACTCTTTTAAAGAGATTCCAAACTTTTCATCTCCATAACCACAAAAAGGGGAAGGAGAGAAAAAATCTGTGAATCCCAACTTTAAGAAGCGCATACAATGATTTCAGAGAGTTTTCAGAGAGAAAATCCAATGAACGCACCCCGATAAAGATCATTTTTTGAGAAAAAAGGCATTGTGGCCTTTCAAAAGATAAGAAAGCCTTTTCCTCAGTTAGTCACACGCACAGTGATGGGCTCTTGCTGCAGTGCCAGCATAATAGGGGACGGGGTTGATGACTTTGAATGAGCCCTCTATGCAGTAGCTTAAAGAGAGAAAAGTCTTGGAATTGAAGTGAATTAACCGTTTCCTCTGGAGAGAATCCTCTGAGACGACGGGTTTCTCCTCCTCAATAAATTAAATGGAAGTATATCCCAGCCATGTAGCTCCTATTACCGGAGTATGACAGCATAACTGAGGACCGAGTGGATCGGAGCATTTGATTATCATTCAGTAGACATGTGCTCCGCCGCCAGTGTAGCACTTTGATAAGAAGCGCTGTGGAACATAGAAGCTTTCTACTTGTGCTTTTCTATAAATGCTTTCATTTTCTTTAATAGACACACTAGTCACCTACAGCTCAACACTTCATGACGGGGAGTAGAGGATTTTTTTTATCTTCCAAGTCTCAGTTTATGCCCCCAAAATGGGCAATGGGGGTACGTTTTTATATTTGCTCAATTCACCAAAGGTCTCATCATCCTTCATCATCACCAACAAAGACGTGGTGTTTTGCCCCGTGGGACATCTTGTCCTGTTTCTTTCAGCGAGATACTGATATAGACTCATGTTTTAATACTCTGCTAAAAGTGATCCTCCATTAGCCGGACAAAAGAGAAACGGAGTCATCAATCATGCCTCAAACCTGTCCCAGATTTGAGGCTAGATATTTGATGCAGGATATTGCCATACCCAAAGGTTTACTGGATTGAAACTCTTCAAATAAAAAGAGTCATTTAATGTCTCGGATCTTGTAGTAAGAAATTAAGTTTCAAAATGATTTTCATAACATTCTACAGGTTCTAAAAAAGTTTGTTTGAGCACAACTCAATTGAATTTCTTGTGACATCTTGGAACTCTTTTTTTTTTGGACACACACACCATTCACAAAAGAAACTGGAAGGGTGTACTTCTGTCGGTTTCAGATCTCCTCCAAGTGTGTCTGCAACAACCACTGCTGTAATGTTTGATTGAATGACTACAAACCACAATTGACACTCCCTCGCCGTGTAGACTCCAAGTGTATCAGACGTGTTTTTCACTTCCATTTCTCACACAACAGATACGCTGTCACTGTAATGTATGCAGATGTCTGCAGCAAGCCCTGTGCAGGCGTGCGCCTCAGCTCCGTCTCACAGGCGTAACTATGATTTGAAGCGTTTATTTAGGCTTCGAGTCGACTGAGCAAACTGTTTTCTCTCCCCGTGTCTCTGGCCGCAGAGCAGCGACTGACAGGCAGCGAAGCACTCAGCTGTGTTATCACTTGCGGCCCCTACTGGCCGGGGGCCGGTTAAGAGCAGTGATGGAGGAGTCGGCAGGCGATCAATGGCTGTATAAAACAGGCAATGAAAGGGGTTTGGAAAAAGTGTAAATCGCTGCACCCGTGAGAGTAGTCCTTGAGCTTCCAGTCGGGAACGAGCAACCAAAATATTATGTTGTGTGTTGCAGTGGAATGCAAGATTTGTTGCGGACAGACGCATAGATGCTCAGTCATGCACTCACGCATCACAAACCAATCTCATTATCCCTCCTGGTGAAGTTTAAGTAGGAACATATCAGTTTCTTTAATTCCTCAACTATCAGGACTAGTTTTATTGATGAACCAACAATGAAATGAATCAAACTCATGAATAAGAGTTGTGCTTCTCCCCCTCCTCTCGGGAGAAGATGTGAAACAGTCATTTAAACCTCCACAGGAAGAAAAGTCAAGAGGGCCTACTTTCTCCTTGCTGGATGGGACCATGCAGGACAGGGTCACCAGACCGCCTAAGGGTGGAAAGAAACAGATCTCCTGATGACTTTAAACTCCCACTGACCAAGAGGTCAGGACCACTTGAACAAAGAACAATTCCGCTCCCTCTTAATGCCCATTCCTCTTCCCAGGACGTGGAAGAAGGAAGAAGAAACCTTCACAAGAAGACATTAAGACTCCATCAAACACCATTCTGGATTTTGAGTAACTTTTCTTCTGGACAAGCCTTAAAGTATAAAAAGACAACACCTTATCTCTTCCTCCCTATTCTTTCCCAGGTCTAGGCTTACATATATAAGTGTGTATTATGATGTCCCTTCTTTATCCCAAGTCAGGTTAATATTGTCCTTAACTTCCTACACTTATAATAATAACTTGAAAATTAAAAACTGTTACAGTGTGTCACACATACAAAAACTATCTTGGAATAGTGAACATTTTAACCATTAAGGTTAATATACATTCATAAGCCACCAAGATGTTGTTTTCCTGGCATGTATTTGCGAGAAATATGTGCTTCATTATTGAGTATTCCGCCAATTAATCATTTAGTCTATGAAATGTCTAAAAGATATTTAATTAAAAAACGGCACACAACTGCAAATCCCCCCATTTCAGAACCTGGAATCAAAGAATGTTTGGTATTTTTGCTTGTAAATGACTGGACCAGTCAAACGATTATCAGAAGATTAATTTTACTTGGCTCGACTTGTGAATTAATCGACTAATCCTTTCAGCTTTATTTTAGATATTTGTGGCTAAAATACATCACACTCCCAAATCAACTGTCACGCAACTTTGCTTGACTTTCAAAAACATCACAGTATTTGAGAAGAGAAAGTAAATACGGTTCCCAAGAGAGAATGAATTCAGGGTACAAAACACAAGTCGTTTTTACACTGGTCAGACAAAGATGATCAAATTAAGCAACAGTTTGCAATTAAGGGTTAGGAAACCTAGCCTAAAGTCTAAATATAGATGCTTGGACGGTAACAGGAGAACTGACTGTTTGCTATCCTCACACCTTGGGGGTTTCTTTAGCTGGAAACATCAGCTTGTGGCTACTGAGCCAGTGACAATTAGTCCTATCAAACCCACCATTTGCCCCATTGATCCAGACGCAGCTGTGGGTTGGTGATGAAGGGAATGGAGGAGGGAAGCCGATACTGCCCACAAATCGATGGACCTTCCGTGAACTCCTCGTGTGCTCTAGCACACACACACACAAGATGCTCCACCACACCAGAGCGCAGACAAACACCGGATACTAAATGCTCCCCATTTGCTCTACTCCCTCTCATTAGCGCTGACGTAATCCCTACCGAGCACATAAAGGAGAACGTATCTATAGGCCTGCCATCCGATCCTTTTGCTTATGAAGGCAGGAGGTGATGGAATCGGAAGACATGAAGGAGAGAGGAGTTTAATGAATCAATTATAACACCCAGGAAAGGGTGTTATTAGCTGTACTGGCTGAGCGGGGGGAAAAGATTTCCACCATTACGAGTCAGGGAGGAATTGATTTTGATTTCTTTAATATAAACCTCTTAAATTCCATAGAACTTGTCATAACACATATGGGGAGCTAGTTAAGCAACAGCCCCTCTGAGGTTTGTTAATGGGGAACACAAATATTATCATAACACACATGTATGCTTTTAATATATCACTTAGCTGCCCATGCATTATACATGGGTTTTTAATATCTCTTTGCCCTCCAGAGGTAACAAATCAAACAATGTACTTTGCAAAGGCAAGTCTTCTTCTTCTGCTCGCTCTAACTCATCACGTAATATGAGGCGACCTTTTTTAATATAAAGATATATTTTTGTCCTTTTGACCTTAGCCATACAGTACATTGAACCACAAAAAAACAGTAAAATAATTTAAAATATTAAATACACTAACTTCTCAACATCAAACATACAACTAGTGAACATAGTGGAGCATTTAGCAGCTAAGATAGAAATATTCCCCTCGGAAGTTGGTAGTGACCAAAAAAGGAGCTAAAAGAGTTAATTTTCGACTCACATTCACCAGGCAATCAAGACAATGTTCCCCCTAATCTGCTGGATGTATAAATAAGCATCTGTTTGCTACCAAGTTAGCCACATGACAATGCTATGTTCACTTTTTGTTTCTGCTGCCTCCGAGTGGCCAAAAAATAGTGATTGCAAGTTGAAGTCATCATTATACATTGGATAGACACTGGAAAACGTCCATACAATTAAAGGGGGTATATATGCAAATAATGGTATAACAATAGGCACATTAAAGCTCTTCTTCCAAACGGATGGAGCCTTCTTAAAGGATCTCGATCAACATTTGCATACATATACATTTGGCAAACCATAAAGAGCGGTTGAATTCAGTCTTCAGTGATTAATACAATGGCAGGCAAATATGTATGGGGTTGTGCAGTGAGTCAGACTTAGATATTACATAACTTCTGTTCTATTTCAGTATCACCTGATAGCAGAACAGACAGGAAGCAGTCTCCACCTATCTCATCTGCAAAGTAAAAAGAGGGATAGGAGCCAAACATGTTTCCATGACGTAAAGCTGATTAACCTCAACTGCTGAACAACAGGCTAGCGAGGGGGAAAAGCCTTAACTCCCCTTTGTGCAAAGGAGAAAGTTGTCGATGGCAAAGACGACAAACATGCTGCAATAAGCATGTTTTGTCTTGTGCAATAATAAGCTTTTTTCTCCCGATTATCCCGCAAGCCTTTCCGTCTTTTTAAAGTCACTACGTTTTGGAGGTACATTTTATCGGAAGTGAGAAAGGTAGTTGAAGTCGGGCACTCCAAGCTCCCCTTCAAGTGGTAAACACTGGTCTCAGGTGGGGAAAAAGACACATAGGTCTGTTCCATGTACAAAAAAGGAACTGATTTAAATCACCCCCTCCACGCAAATATTCCATGTCATCGGGTAATATGTCACAGTATAGAAGCTACAGATCCTCTAGCTTCCATTTCACCAGGACTTTAAAGGTATCACCTTGCTGTAGTGATGTAGAAGAGTACTCAAGTTGTACTCTGTGACATCACGTACTGGGCGTGGTTACAGGTGCTAGAAACTCTCAGTCAGAAAAGGTCACCGATATATAATGCTTTTCAGCTTGGTTTTAAATTAATCTTATACGTTTCTCTCTTGGCAATACCTCGCTCAAAAATAATCCCAGTTTGACCGATGCCTACATACTCTTTCTTGCAAAATTGATGAGCTTTACCTAGCAAATACAGTTTGAGTGTTTGAGAAACATCTCACGCAGAAATATATTGACTTGAATGAACATGTCTGCTCTTTTCAAGCCATGTTGGATATTTAGAAAACTTTCTATAGACAGGTTTTTCGTTACGGTTCACTGTTTGTTTATCTATAGATACAGACAGTGACTCCTGCACTGTGTCCTTGGGAAAAGACAGGGAGAAAAAAATCCACTTCTGAGTGGCTTTCCCATCTCAGTAGTGATTCAGTAGAGAAGCCATCGCCTCACCTAGACACAGGGCATATTGAAAGGATTGAAAGGAGTTTCTCGGTCCGTGTGTTCCTTGAGCTGAGCTTTTGAGAGATTCCAGCACAGATGAAATGAACAGTGTATTGACTAGAGGGGAGAAAAAACAAGCAGACAAGCATAACAGTGGTGTGAAGGGTAACAGCAGGAATATAGTCAAATACACAGTTAATCATAGGAGAGGATGTGAAGAAAAAGGAAACGCCACTCTGTGTAATAATGACTGTGGCTTAATGACGGCCATTGAAGAAAAGTGAATCATTCCTCGTGGGGCCTTGGGACGCCTTAATTGAAGCACGCCACCGTTCTTCATGTGTTAAGGTGCAGATGATTAGAGGAAAATGCCACACATTTTCTGACTTGTGTTTTGGAAAGGTCAGACAGTGGGGGAGAGAGTGTGTGGAGAGGGTCCCCGCTATCTCTCAGAGCAGCCCTGCAGGAGCACCCCAGGGAGTCCCGCTCAAGAACAAAAACACCATGTGTGACTCTGTGTGTGTGTGTGCGTGTGTGTGTGCCCCTTTCTTTTAAGTTTGTGTGATTTTTTTTGTGTTCGAGGCCAAGTCCTGAAAAGTAAGCTCAGTTTGCGGGTGCAGAATGACGGGCTTGTTTAATGATAAAAAGAAAAAGAAACACAATAATGTGGATGACAAACAATGGCTCTGTGAGAGCATCCGAGCTGAAACATCTGAAATTGAAGACTTCTATTTACGCATGAATGCCTCCATTACGCTGATCGTATTATATCTACGCCTCCAAACACCCACTCAGTCGCTTATCCTCCTACTCATCTCTGCCCCGTTTTTCTTTATTATTAGCACTCATATGAGGACATTATGAGCTCCATGCAGTCATGGTGCAACAAATTCCAGTAGTTATCAATTAACCTTCTTTTTTTAGGATTATAAAACTGCAGTGCCGCCAATGAAGACTATATTCAACTCCTTTCCCCCATCCTCTTTATAGCTATTGAGCTTTGTAATATTTCAGCCAGTTTTTCATTTTTTACATGAAAAAGGGCTACACAAAGAGAGCTGGAGGGAGAGGGCATACAAGTGGATTAAACTTCCAATAAGGGCTTTCTTTTCAGTGGAGGTTGGTATAATATCCACACAAATTCAACCTCTTTTAGCACTGACTCAAGGGGTAAACATGCCATCCAAATATTGGAGAAAGTTCAAAGTTAGGACCTTGTAAAAGTTTGAAAGATTGCCACTCTTTGAAGTTATTTTGAAAGTCTTCTCAAAATGTTTTCACAAGTGGACCTGTCTCCAGTTTTACTCCCTCCTCTATTTGGCAGTATGCTTAATACATACATCAACACAAGAATGTTGGCGATCTTGATGTTGAACATGAACTGTTTCATGTGGACAAACTCCAAAAGCACATCCATCAAAAAGAGAAAGTTTCAAGCTGCTTTTCTTGGGTCTCAAAATAAAAAATGTGACAGTTGTAATTAGTTCAAATGTTGTGGCCCTGTCATACAGAGTTCCTGTGTCAAATCTCATTTAAATTATTTTGATAGTTTGGTTTATGTTAATGCTTGTATGCAGCATAGCCTTAAACCTGCAATACATTTTTGGCCACTTGGGGGAAGAAAAACAAACTGAAAACAATATTGACATATCATCACCGACTTATAAGTCGATAAAGTTTACACAGCCACAGTCATATTATCATTATCATCACATAATCATTTATTTGGAGTCATGTTTCTGTCCATCCCATATTCACTCTCTTTTAGCTCCGTTTGGAAATGGAGGGGTGAAAGTTGATAGCAATCTGTAACCTCACCACTAGATCACACTAAATCCTACACACTGCTCCCTTACAGGGACCCAAAACACACTTCATTATTCATATGCAACAACAAAAAATGCACTTATTGGCAAGCTTTTGACTAGTTTTGTTCAAATAAGTCAAGGTAGGGTCAGATCTGTCTTCATTCATGCATTGACAAGATTACAGCTCCTTGAAAGACTCTTGCACTCGCACCAACTGACACTGGGTTCGACTGGAGCCGCAGCGGCATTCAGTATATGGTTTCTTCTCTGTACGAAATGTCAGAACTAAAAAGGTTCACAGGCTAAACGCTGATAGATGTGGCGGCGCATTTAGAGTGTATGCTGAAAAGGCCGACACAGAGTGAATATTTTGAGTCAGCGGGTTTTTCATCATTTTAGATCCGGCTGATACGGTGCGCGGTATTCATACACATTTTCTCTCTGATCATTAATCTCCATTCCTCTCGGCGAAGAAAGACAGCTGAATCACCTGAGTGCAGGAGGGGGGACTTCTTAGAACACCTTGTCCATACTTTTTCTCTCTGTTTGGGTGATTCTTGATTGTTGGAAATGGTTCCCTTTAAGGATCTGGCTGTTTGGCTGCTGACCCCCTCCCCCCCGGCAACCTCTGACAGCCCAGAAACCAAGCTCCATCCCTCAAGCCCCCACGCTGTTAGCATCAACACTCAGCACCTCCCTCTCTCAGACACTTCCCTCCTCGCCAAAGGTGCCAGCTTCGAGGTGTCTGTTTAATTGAATGGGCAACATTTATCTTAACGCCAGTGTGCTTCTGTGTGTGAGTGCTCCTCTCAAGGACCTGCTGAAAGCACCTTGAGTCACTTGTTCATTAAACCCTGCTTGATGAGAAAGCTTTTGCAACACAGCGTGGGCCGTTTTGTCCGCCTGTTGATGAAGCCATTCTCCCTCCTTCTCCCAGTTCCATCCCCTCTCTCTCTTTCTATCCGTTCCTTTTCTTCCATTGTGTTTCCGTCCACATGAGCAATGCCATTCCTATCTCTGTGGGGTTTTTTTATTTTTTGCTTGTAAACAGACTGTGGATTACCATATTTGGAGGTGAACGGCAGTGATGACTTATTCGAGAGCCCGGGAAATTGCAGTCTTAAAAGTGAGAATAATACGCTGTGGAATGAGGTAAATAATGCCGCAGCAGATATGATTCACCATCATGCTTGTTTCTATGGATTTCACGGTTTTGTCAGCAAGCTTATAGCCAGGAAGTCACTTCATATATATCAAGGTTTTAGATTTAGGGGTTATTGTTATCCCAGAGGGAGATTTTTTTTCACAGCCAGCGCAAAGCAGAAAAACATACAGATAGTCGGTGCTTTGGACTTGTTCATCCATAATATGAACATCTCCACTACATAGGCAATGGAGGCTGAAGTCTATTTTGGGTCTGCGTTTACAATAAATTCCAATTGTGGGTTTTTATGGCTTAAGAATATCCATAGTAACTTTTTTCAACCCACTGTTGCAGAATAATCCACCGGTGGTCCCTCAGTTTGCTTAGTATAGTATGTTTCTCTATAATGTTCCATGTTTACATGTAATAAACATGTAATAAACAGACTGGATAAGAGACTAGATCATGTTCATGTCACAGAAAAAGTTGACTTGGAGAAGTAAACTTTTCCAAATGAGGTTGGCGTGAAACGAAACCACATGAGTGATAGTTCCTCACACTCTTACATAAAGCCTCAAACACGAGGAGATCATAGAGGAGGACAGAGAACAAAAGTTTGACTGATGATGATGATGTAGTCGTATCAAAATGCAAGCACCAATTCAATAAAAGTTTAACTATCTCTGGGCTCTGGAGCTTTCTCGTAGCAAGAAGCTGATAGACATTCTACTCCAAAGTCTGAACGCTCATCCATCACTCTGATCTGCACAGCTGCTTCATTTCAGAGTTTCTATCTGGTAACTCAGCCATAACATCTATTGTTTTATGAACATAATTTCGTTTCTGTTTTTTGTACACATCACAAGGTTTCACCGCATTGAAGGATATGCACTTATTTTATTTAGCACATCTAAATCCCACAGTTCAGTATAGTATGCTAAATATGCAGTTATAGTATGGCAGCACCCACAAATTAAGGCCTGAGATTAACCTAAGATACCATTTTGTTCTACAGTGTAAAATATGCCAGTAAATATCTCACTCGTGAATTTTGAAGGTTTTACGTGTCTTAAACGAGGCTTTGAAATGCTCGATTCCCGGGTCGGCCCGGGTTCCTTCTGTGTGGAGTTTGCATGTTCTCCCCGTGTAAGCGTGGGTTCTCTCCGGGTTCTCCGGCTTCCTCCCACAGTCCAAAGACATGCAGGATGGGGATAGGTTAATTGGTGACTCTAAATTGCCCGTAGGTGTGAATGTGAGCGTGAATGGTTGTCTGTCTCTATATGTTGGCCCTGCGATAGACTGGCGTCCTGTCCAGGGTGTACCCTGCCTTCGCCCAATGACAGCTGGGATCGGCTCCAGCCCCCCCGTGACCCTGAATACAGGATAAGTGGTAGAAAATGGATGGATGGATGGATCCCTCCACCAGTGGAGGACAAGGTCCACAAATGCACAGTAGATGGCTACCCCTTTTAGCATAGCGGCTACGTGGAGCCTACACTCTGCTGTTACGTCACACGGATCCTCACATACATACATGCAAGAGCTGAAAGCATCACTTCAGCATTTAAAAAGGGAATACTTGGGTGTGGGAGACCCGTGGGGGTTGTGTCTAATTTGAATAATAACGACTGAGGCTGAAGGCTGAAGGTTGCGTGCACCACGATATATACAGAACAACCTTGTATTACATACCACACACCAGAGAGGAGCTCTTGCTCATCCTCCAGATTAAGCCGTGATTCCAGCCTCAGATAACCTACATTTTACCACCTACACGCACGCCAACATTTCCCCACAGAGGTTTTCACCACCCACTTCCCCCGAAACCAGGCGTCACACTGCCAGGCTGAGAGGGAGTAGCTGGTGGAGAGATAAAGTCTCCAGTTTCCTGTAATCCCACACCAGTTTCTCACACACGGCGACACGTCCAGTGTGGCAGCGAGAGTATTGGACCGGGATTAAGTGAGACTGAGAACATGAACTGTAAGAGCCACATACAGATAGACTGAATTCTCATTTTCTTGGTGCTTCACATTCTCTTCTTTGGTATTTTCTCAATCAATTTCCAAGAGATTTTTTTCTCTCTCTTTTGCATTTTGAAGTGCTGCTGGTGGCTTTTATTTTCTTCCTCAGATTGTCTTTTCTTTCCTTCAAACAAATCACAAACCCACAACAAATAATACTGCAGATTGCCTCCATGCTGATGAGGGATGATCTTAAAACTGTGGTCGATTGCCCCTGAAAAATGATGAATAGGCCTGGCCTTGATTTAATAACAGAAAAAATAACTTAATAGAGATGTCATCTGAAGAATAATACGCCATCTTCAATGCACACGGGGGTGGAGGGGAACTGATGTCAGCGTGATGTCCGCAGACGGGGAAAGGTGTTCTGCAGCGTGGACGCCCACGCGGTCTGATCCATGTCAATTAAAGCAGCCACCGCTCGCCACCAGAAGAACCTCAAGGTCAGTGGTCGGACATTGTACAAGTGCCAAGGAGCTGTGGGTGCAGGGTATGTGCCACTCTCTGCAGTCTGAACATGACACAACCTACGTCACTTGGTATATTTTTATCCAAAGCACATCAGGGCACAGTCGCAAGCCTCTGCCGGGCTGATTAAACAGGTTTATGCATCAGGTTTGTGCGGAACGGCGTCGGCTAATGTGACGGCGGAAAGTTTCTGCCGCTGCTTCGGCATAATGTCGTTTTGTGGAGAATACAAAGACCGAATATAAGTTTAATTTGGCATTTCTGTTTTTGCGCAGTGCCACATGTGAGTTGAGAGCAAAAAAAAAACAAAATGTGACTGCCAAAGGATTCATTAATGTCCCTCTATCCCCCCGTCAACCCTCCCCTCCACATCCTGCCTGCAGATCCAATCTTGCATCTTAAGGGAAAGCGAGCTGACAGCGGCGGCGTTAGCTCGCGAGGCTTCGCTAAGCTGCGCTGTCACCGAGAGATGAGAAGTTTGGACTGTCTGACTTTCGGCACAAGACAATAACTGAGGACGCGTGGGCGGATTCTGTTTGTTCACTTCAGCGAAACAAATTGCGGCGGACAGTTTTTGACGGCTCTCGCCACCGATTTGAGGACGGGATGTTTACGCTCGCTGGTGGCAAAGACGCCAGAGCACACACACAGTACATGCTATGTATATTTACCTATCGCATTGTAACTGATCCGGGCTCTCCTGAGCCCACGTAGTGTGAATCAGTGGTGCTTTCATGCGTTCCTTTATCCCTCCTTGGAATAGCTATTATTAAAGGTGCAGGTCTATATCGTCTCTGATGTAGAAAAACAAAAGATGCAGCATGGTGTCTTTGTTTTGCCGGAGCGCCTCAGTCCTGTCGGTTCCCTTGCAGCCTGTGTGGCGGCGGAACAAAGCATCGACTGCAGATTACGAAAGCCTCACAAAAGGCGAACAGTTGTACATTTCCCTGCAGGCGGAGGCTCACCCCGGATCACACGGGCGGAGAGAAATAGCAACAGTTCGACATCTATGAGTGGCAAAGTCACACACGGCGGACCGGTCGAGGACCCCAAAAGCACCGCCCAAAAGAAAGCCTATTGATTTTAAAATAACAATAATAATCTCTACAGCCCTTTTGAGCCACAGCGTTACCTCCATATCCGTCCAATTTCAGGGATGACTGCAACCGAGTGAGTTTGGGCCTTTTAATCACTAACCTTTGCGGTTTTGGTAGCAGGAAATGACGAGTGGTCATTTTTTACTATTTTCTCCCAAGGACATCCGTCAGTGACCCTAAGGTTTGCGCCGCATGTGCAAAACATGTTGATTCCCCTGTTAGTCCACATTCAAAGCCTCCGTTTGATCACCATCAGCGCTTTGGAATGGTTGGTTGATTGATATTCATTTGCACACTGTTAACAGTGTTTCTCTGTTGATTTGGTTGGGGATTCCCTTCTCCATGTAGTTTCCCAACTCAAATATCCACCTGAAACTCAAAGATAACCAGAGAGAGTTGAGGTGAAGTTGTTAAAAAAAATGTCTACAGGTCAAATGGATTTTTATGTTCTCGTGAGATGAAATAATGAATATCAGCTTTTTTTTTTTTTTTAATAAATAAAATGGCTTGAGGTTTGAAATTGTTCGGAAAAAACAATGAATTACTTAAATTGTAAATTTAAATGTCTGAATCTAATTTTTATTGCATTGAGGGAGAGAGAAAAACAATATCCATGTGGTTTGAAAAAAAAACGTTCAATCATTTCAATTAACAATCAATTATTGGACTTCATTCCAGTTACAAAATCAATCAGCTGATTTGTTGTTTCTGCAGAATCACACCTTTATAAAAATTAAAATTAAAACAAAAAGGCTGTAAAGCTGCCCGGCTTCAGCTGTAACGAGTAAAAAACTGAAAATAAATCACCGGTCACTCCTCAAGGCTGTCAACAGTTCCGGCGTGCTCACGCTGTTATTTTCCACACCTCCCCTTTGATCACTAAATCAGCACTTAGAACCGTTTGCAGCAGTAGGTGGGTGTTTGAAATAAGATTTTAGTGCTAAATGATGATTAGAATTTCTCCGTCCCACTTCGTTTCTCCACATGAAGTTTTTCTGATGACTCAACCACAGAAAAATAATCACACACCTATTCAGTCACGTCTGTTCTTCATCTTCATGTGCGGCAGAAAATGGGAGCAGGGGACTTTGCTTTTTAATGGAGATGTTGGTTTCTTTTGATTGAACTGTCAGCAGAGGGCTCTCATGATCTATCCACAATGGCTCTGACCGCTCGTCTGCACTCTGCTGCGCCGACAGTGCAACACCCACCATCAGTGTCCTTTCATGGTAATATTGAACGGGGCTTTTCTCTCCCACCGGCCGTGTTTTTCTTCTTCAAACAATGGCAGAGGACGGCTTTAATGATTACCTTACTTCACTGTCAAACTCTATTTGTCCCCTTTGTTACCTGCTGCTCTACATCCCATTGATCTCCTCAGACCGGAATATGATACCTGTGGCCCTCTTCATTTTCGGGGGTTCAAAAGTTGTTGTATTTTTTTGCAGTGCAGCTGTCATATCGAGTGGATGACCTTATCAGCTACACACTGGCCTCTACTGGGTGAAATAAGTTAATACCAGAGGAAAGGGAAGCAGAGGAAGGGTAGAGATGCTTTTCGGGGAGAGAACCATTCCTCTTTTTTTTGCAGATGGAGGATGTCAGCCGCATTAGGGGGTTCGTGTTCATGTTGATGGGTAGTTTTAGAGCATGCAGCAGTGCAGGAATGAGAAAAGCCGAGCTTCCTCCGCAACTCCTTGTGAACCCGCCGCGTCCTGTCATCTCCCCAAAACACTCTTTTGGCAGCCATTTGAATTACCTGCACTCCTCCCTGCCTAAATTGCTCAAATATGTTAGAAGTTGATCAAACAGAGAGGCTTTGGGAGCGCGCGGCCGACAGAGCTTCCGCCTGTGGGCTGTTGGGGATCAGACATGAAAACAGGGAAAGAACAAAGGCTTGTCGGGACTGTTAAAGACGCCTGGACCATAGCAGCCCATCAAAATTCATTGAGTGAAACAGCCATGAAATACTCGCCGACTGCAAGAACCCCTCAAACATGTCAGAAACTTTTCTGTCTCTCTGAAAATGTAGCGAGCCGGAGAGATCCTCACATATGAGACGTGAAGCCTTTATGTCCCTTTTTCTGAGTAAATAATAAATACAGCTCCTGCGAGTCATTTAAATAGAAAAATAAACACGTTTTGAAAAGATGCTTGCTTCAGTTCTCACAAACATGCTTTTAACTGAAACTACAATGATTTAAAACTGCACTGAGTCAAGTGACGACATATAAAGAATAAAAGGTTGCTTGTGACGGAACCTACATCGTCATTAGACTGCGTTTGCCCTTCAGTTTATCATCTTTAACACTGTTTTCCTTTTGCGACTCACAACTTTGCTGTTTTAGTTTATGCTATTTTCAAAGAACATCTACACCACCTGCCCAACACCAAACAGACAAACACATAAAATCAGCGACTCACTGTGGAACACAATGGATCATTTAGCTGCTACAGAATCAGATATTTCCCTCAGGAGTTGGTGGAGAACAAAACAAAGCTAAAAGGTTAATATTGGACTAAAAATGTGTTCAGGTGGTGGAAAACGTGACTCACACAAATAAATAAGATATAAGATATATAGAAAACTGTTTTTTTCATGTTAGACTTCAGTTGATGATCCTGTACATCAATGCAGCTTGTATTACTGCCCCGAGTGGGCAAGGAAAAATATCAATTAATATGTATTTTTTATGATCTATATTTTTCTCTTTTCTTTCTTTTATATTATTGATCAATTTTAAGGATTCTTTTTTAATGTGAAATACAAAGATCATCTATTTTGAATTTGCAATAGCATTAACAAACGATTGTAATGAGAAGCAGAAGTGTTCTAGAAGAATGGAATCTCTTTCAGGTTGAAGGGGCTACAACTCATCATAAGGACCTGATCCAGTGCCATTGACTTCCTCTGTGTTGTTGGTGGTTGGTATATACACATTTTTTCTATGCAAAATGCTCAAACCCTTCTCCGACAAAGAATGACGGGCCATTTGTAACTTGTTTGTTCCCGTTTGCAATGATAGCTTCACTCAGCTCCGACTCTGCCGGGCTCGGCGCGACCCTCAATGACTCAAGCATAGCTTATGTGGCACTACATTCCCGGACCCGCTGACAGTCTTATTTCCAGCCATCTAGGAAGCAGGGGGAAAGTTATTTACTGAGAACGGTGGACGGAGGAGGATTGGACATCCCTGATCCGTCAAGGACGTGACTTTTGGCCAAAGCAAATTCTTCACTTTTATTGCATTGTCTTTTGGGCCATTCGGCACGAGGAGATGGAATTGGGAGGCTAACCCCGGCGCATTGCCTCCATCTAGCACTGTCTACCACTGCTAAGTTTCCTGGACAGAGATAAAGTCCAGTCTGTGACCTGTAGAATCTCGAAACACTTGAACAATTCTTCACAGTCCGGCCTTGCTCTCCGGAGCGAACTGCTGATCTGAAACACACAATTATTACCAAACCAATGGTGTCGACGTCTTTCACAGCGTCTTCGTTTTTTTCCCTTTCAAACATCTCTGGCACCAGCTGGCAGAAAGTTAATTGAACACCTGTTTTCCCAAAGAGAAATCTTGCCTTAACACTTATCTTAATAAACATGGAAATACGTTTTTTTTTTCTTTTTTAGATGCAATGTCCTTGTCTTGAAAATAAAAAAACTGAGTGACTTTCATGTAATTGTTACCGGGGATCCCGCGGGGGTTTGTACGTGTGTTTGTTTGTGTGTGTGCGTGTTCGAGAGAGAGTTTGGAGTTTTAAGTGGAGAGCAGCCACCGAGGAGGGCACGTGCAGCACCGCAGAGATCTACCGCCTGAGGTCCTCTGACGTCAGACCGGAGAGGCTGATGGGAATTCAATACGCAGCATCCACACCGCCTAATTTATTCCACAATAAAATCGGCTGCAGCTTGTTTGTCTGCAGTTCTGCTAACGGCTCGCGGGCCGGCGAGCGCCACTTAAGTTCGCCGCTGATCCTTCAGCTGAAAGGAGGTTCTCTGTGAATCTCTTCTCACTTATTTGTTAAGCGGCTGAAAACGAGTGCAGAATAACTTGGGGGGGAAAAGCCCAACAAAGGCACCGGTGAATTTGTAATAAACAGCAAGGCCACAGTTCATTTGCTGCGTTATGTGCTGCAGCGGTGTTATAAAACAGGACGTTGAACAATCCAATATTCCAATAAGCCACAGAGGCAGCCACAGTATGGTAATATTGCAGGAAAATGTTCCTTTCAAAATGTGTCCCATTTTCCAACCAAAGTAATTTGCTGCAGTTTCTCTCACATACACATACACACACACACACACACACACACACACACACACACACACACACACACGCACAATGCCATGTTTGCTGATGTCCACCTCACAAATCCATCCAATTCACCATCACGCTGCCTCTGCAGTAAGCTATTTCCATCCATCAGGAGCACAAACCCCGCCAGGTTTTGTTTGTTTGCGCCCGCCGCCGTCTACATTCATCCGGACAAAACGGCTTTATTTAACAAACCGCAAATGTGGTGATGTTGCACAACATACAAATAAATAAGGGAGCCCCAGATTGCTGCATGGACGGGTCCAATCATTCCCATTCGAAGTAAAAAAAACAAAAAAAACAACAACAACAACTCGGTGCTGCCGTGCAAATGCCAGTAGCTCCTCTCTGACATGGGCTGTGCTCAGCTGTGTGTGTGTCTATGTGTGTGTCTATGTGTGTGTGTGTGGGGGGGGGTAATGTGGCTCTCGCCCAGAGTCACAGCCCAGGGCATCCAACGTGACATTTCAACTTGCCACTGAGCATTACAACAGTCAGAGGAGACGTCGAGTCCTCATGTACAAACAGAGCAGCGTGGCGGGGTCCGGCACCCTCACTTCCTCTAATGTGTGTCACACAAGCCTCCGCAGTCAACGTAGGTTCACCCCCCAAAGTGACACCACAGTCGGTTCGATAACTCCAGCGCTGAGCCACTCGTCTCTGCAGAGAGTAGAGTAGAATACTTCTAGAATAAAAAGTACAAATGTAGCACAAACAAGGCGTGCAGACGCTTGGCAATATATGCGATAGATGGGTGGAGAAACGTAACAGATGCTCTTGTGAATTAACGCACGCCACAAATTGTTGAGGACGCCACGATTCTAAGGAAAACAAAAATCCCATCTTAGATATTAGATTTGGAATGAATAGGCCCTCAAGAGAGCAGATGTGTACGTTTCTTTTTTCATCAACCATAAAGCTACCGATGCCAGTTCCGCCTGAATTAAATGTCATGTTCTCAAAGTCAGTTAAGGCAAGCGAACTGATGAAAAAAACAGTGCAGAGATCGAGAGAGAGAGAGAGAGCAATCTCCGGCAGCCATGCTTGACCTCAATTGTAAGCGTTGGTGGGAAGCCGGTGAGGGATCAGTCTCCTCTGGTTATTTAACAGTCTTCCTTCTAGCGAAGAGCAGGAGGTAGAGAGGGACTCACTGTCTACGTTTATAATATTCCTCTTGTATTCAAATATGACGATATTTTCAATTTGATGGTCGTGTATAAGCAGCATATTCCATGTGGATATTCAAAATTTTACAAAATTCTTGATTCAGACATTATGTGTCTCTAAATGTGGGTTTTTACAGCAACACACGTTTGCAACACACGACCTTTGACCTGTTGACAGGTAGAGATGCATGCCCAAAGGAAAAGCCCACATAACTGGTCGGAAGGAGAAAGACACATACTTTTAAACGTTTTTAAAATGTATCAACAGGCTTTTGGGTATATACACAAAGAGCACAACGCCAACCTTTGTAAGGAGGCGAAAGAGAGAGAGAGTTATGTTACAAGTCTGCTCAGCAGCTTGTGAAAGCAAATATTAGCTGAATATTCATTTGCCGTATAAACAGCTTAGTGGGAATATTATCTTTTTGTGGATTAAGGGCCAAAGTTGTAATCATGTTGTGGGGGGGTAACTGCAACAATCCGGGGAGGGGGCCATAAAGGCTGATAAAAACACCAGCATGTGCATCAAAAAACATCAATTTATTCATTGAAAGACAAATGACAACTTAGGTGGGAAGCGGCATTGAAATGGCTTAATGAATCAGAGTTACTCATGCTACATTAATTACATAATCTTGTCATCGCCTCATGAATATTTACATGAAACGACGGTTAAAGCAAATATGCACTGATTTACATTTGCAGATATTCGCAACGTTTGAATGGAAATCTGTCGAAACCCCTTTTCTGTTCAATCGTTGAGGTTTGCGTGCCAGCTGAGGGCAACTAGTAAGGTGGCTGACGTGGAAGGGCTGTAGAGTGTGTCGGCGCTCAGCGAACGAAACATTCTGAACTCGCGTGTGTTTTTTGCCTCCCCCTCTCCGGGGCCGCAGCCTCGCTCCGTGTCCCCGTCATGTACCGAACAGCATGTGCACTGTTGCTCTACTCGCCCCGCTAACGTCTCTCAACTCCAGCTGGGGACAGAGGGCAAGGCCACAGCCCCGGCCCGGTGTTTGCAGTCGGGCTGGAATGTGAACTCCGTGTGAGAAAAAAGAGAGGAAGTAATAATGAGGCATCCCCCCTCTGCCGGTTGTTTGTTTGGACAGACCGGCTGTCTCACAGCACAAGCTGTGGATGGAATACTAATGGATATGACTAATGAGTCTCTCTCTCCCTTTTCTCCTTGATTCCTTCCCACTTGACTCTCTTTCCTCACCCTCCTTCTCCCGTTGCCTCCGTGTGGATGAAACGTTTAACTCTCCGGTCAGAGCTTCAAAATGCATAATTCAGTAACGACTGAAGGGACAGGTGTGACATGCATTCTACGTTATTTGGGGCAAGTGAGGGAATGTTTTCCCCCTCGGGGCTTTGTTGAACACACCCCCACGCTAACTGATCCTGGTTTCTAATCACTTACTGGTGGGTGGTCATAAAAGCATCATTGGTGTTTGCAACCATTGAGTGGGATTATTTAATCCTCTCGCCATCCATTTTTAGGTGTTTAACTTTCCAAATCTTTCTTCCAGAATGTGGCACCTTGAGGGAGGAACAAAAAGACGTCCCAGAGCTGCAGAATCTCTCCACCGGGCTAGATTAAAACCTGCTGATTTAACCAAGGATTAGACACCCCCTTTGGCAGCAGGAGGCTGTATAAACTGTTTAAAATTATTTTTTGGTCTTAAGTATTGAAGATATGGCGCTTTAAGCAGCCTGTAACCACAGTTTGGCCTAATAAAAAGATACACAAGAGGGGAAAAGACAGCAGTTTTATATCCTAAAAATATCATTTAGTTGAATCCATTGAAGAAAATAGTCTTTTTTATATGATTGCTGCACTTAAAACATGATTTTATTTCATGATCAACTATTATTATTATTATTACTAGTAGTAGTAGTAGTAGAAGTAGTAGTATAGCTTGTTTATTAACAGGGGTCCTGCACAACACACCTGTTAAGCCAGAATTAGCTATGTGGCTAATTTGCACCCGCAGTCACTGGACAGGAAAAATGTAAAAAGAGTACAATACAACAATATAATACAAGAAGAAGAAGAAGAAGAAGAAGAAGAAGAGTAGATGCACTGAATGGTAGATAGAAATGAACCATGGCAGAAAGTAGCTGACGTGAAAGAACAATGAAATTTAATCAGAACAAGCATCCATTTTTAAAACCCACAATAACAATCAGTGGTGGCACTATCGGCTAATTCCAGTAAATATAGTGGACAGGACAGATTTTGAAAGCAATCATTTATATCATGGGGGAATATCAGGGTTTCTTTTTGCCAGATTCACTTGCCAAACAGAAGAAAACAGACCCAATACCAACATAATACAACCACACATTGTTTAAATGGTGGTGAATTAACGTACATCAGGCACATGTCCGCCGAAAGAAGACTGCGGAAGGTCATCAAGTTCAACTTTTGAGTGATGTGCAATGATGGTGGCTGCTTTTTTCTAACCAACAATTTTCTAACTGTTTTTAAAGAGTCAACAATGTTTTGAGCATAGCCAGCCCTTCTAATCAGAGGAGTTTGTCATCCCTGTGCAACCCCACCATTAGCAATCTAATTAGCACTGGGATTGGAATGGAGACACTAAGTGGCAGACGGTGTTCCACAGTGACGCTCACGATCAATTTACCTTTCCATTTCACATCAGTAGCCACAGCACAACAAATCCCTGCGAGTATGAGCGACCTGCTGCCACACGTCTCTGAACGGACCCCTTCTTTATCGCCTACAAGCTGCACCTTTTTACAAGAATCAAATTCTCCCCGTAGAAATGATTAGAATGTCGCTAATAACTCTACTGGCCCGGTCGAATTCGTTCCCGGCTACATTAGCAGCCAAACAAAACAAAAAAAATGGGGCTCTTAATAAAATTAGATTGCATTGATCGAGCCAATAGATTACAGCATTTAGGTGGAGCTTTGGCAGCATATTGGCTGTATGTTATTAGACCGGCCCCTCAGGATTTTTACCTCTGGGCCATTCTGCGAGGTTCTCGGGGAGAAAGTTCTCTCAGTCGATAACGTTGCTCAATTTCTGCTGCACCTGTAATCATCAGGAGAGGGACTAAGGGATGAACGACCGGATGGTCAGGGGTTACAAAAAAGACCATTACACCTTCCACGGCGTGATTCTGCACCCTAATGTTTTTCTTTTCATGGTGAATACAACTGATGGAGCATTTTATGTCAGACTGCTTTCAGGTTCGAGCTTTCTCTCTGATGACACGGTGCTCGAGAGAGACACAATCATCCCTCAGTTCATTAGAGGAATAAAAACACTCCCCGCTCCCCTGTGCTTCACACTCTGAAGCCTGTACACACAATAACTGGGGGTGGGGGTGCACCCCCAGGACCTGTATTCCCTGTATGACATTTGCTAAAAATATCATAACTACAGCATCTCTGTCCAAAGCCTCTGCTGCATCTCGTACACTGCAGGAACAGTTTAAGCTGCTTGTGAGATAATCAAATGGCACTCAAGCTTATGCGCAAATGTGCCTCCACCTTATTAGCGTCTTATTTACCAATCATTCATACTCAAAGCTGCTCAGATCAATATGTCTTTTATGAGTTTGTGTTCATCACCGGTAGATGCGCCCATGGAGAATTATTACCTAACTCCTAACCCCGTTTTCCCTTGGCTCTATGGAGCCTTTTAGCGTCTTTGAGCTCTTTGTTTTTGGTTTTGCAGCTTCACTGCTCCATCAACCTCATTATCAGCAGCAATGGCAACAGGTTGAAAATGGCTCTTTTCAACTAAAATGCTCTAAAGAAACATCGACTGGTTCTCACGCCACCTCCCCCCTCGGCGTCTGATAGGACACGAAGGCCACGCTAGTTCTTGTGAAACTGCGATAATGTGAGTCACAAAGTGCAGAACTTTGGTACTGAGAGAGTAAGTAAGTTAGTAAGTAAGTCGGTGATGATAGTTGCACCATTGGTCAGTCGAGTGTACTACAAAGCTAGAGAAGTCAACACACCGAATTTGGTGGATTTAAAAGCTAAAGAGTGCACTGAATATCAGAGCCTGAAAGCTAAACACAGCAGCTGTAGCTAGCGTTAGCACTGTAGCTAGCATTAGCATGCCTTCACCAGCATCTAAACAATGTAACTTCACCCCTAATAGACAGCAAAACACGAAGTGAAGCACAGCGAACTTCATCAACATGTTTACGTGATTAACTGGCTCGTTGTTGTCGGAGATAACTTACTGCGATAACAGTCATGGTTATCCTAGCATGTTTACTATTAGCCAATGCTCAGCCACTGTCTGCGCCTGAAACTCCTCACCAACATGATATTTAGTCAGAGATATTCAGTTGGTTGCAATGCACAACCACAATTCTACATAATGTACCTTTTCAAACACAATGGAAATACGCAATGTGATTTTTGCAACAACAATGCAGAATTAATTTTTTGAGAAGCCTCTAAAGTATTTTCATATCACACTGGATGCCAGAATAGCAGAAAGAATGTTTTAAAAAGTGTGTTTGCAAAATGAGATGTTCTGTCTTCCATTGCTGTATTTGTGCTTCGTCAAAAGGTACAGAACTTATGTTCCAGAGCCGTGACCTTAGCCCTCTTTCAGTCACCTACCAGCAGGCCTGGGGACAGTTTATGTGTGTTTGTGTGTATGTGTGTGTGTGGGTGGCTGTGTGACTGAGTGGGACACTAATGAGCTGCCTGATTACAGTGGAAAGCCCCGGGTTATCATTAGCTCTCTGAGGATCAAACACCAGATCAAGTCAGCAACAGGGCGGAGAGACGGAGGCCACAATTAGATATTTGTTTTTCCATAGGAAAAGGAGAAAATCTGTACAAAATGGAAAAAAAGGAACACCTTTTTTTGAGGGTGCTAATGATGTACGTTTGATTCTGATCAAAAAAGGCACCACGGCAACATGCCTCGACACTCGTGCACGAACGCAAACCTTGACTTGTGTATTTCAATCACTCATGAAAAGCATTGGTAGCCCCAACAATGGGCTCCTTCAGGCAGTCGGGACCAAAACCACACAAGAGGAACAATCTCTCATCACCGGCTTAGAGTTTTTGCAGACAGCTTTGATTGTCTCGCCCTCGCCTGTAATGAGATAGCTGCTTGCTTGACGTCTCCATGAGAACGTCTGCGTTTCCACACATTGCCATTAGCCCAGCAGACTGATCAGGAGCAGTCACTGCTCAAAATGATTAAAGGACGAGGGGAGCTTTCAGTGGCAAACTCGGGACTAAAGGATAATATCATTCTTTTTTATAGATTATTGAATGAGCATGTTGTGCTCAATAAATTGAGTGGTTAGGTATTGGAAACAAGCTAATAATTTAGCACTTTATTCAGTGAAATTGAAAAACTGTGTACTTAATGATGGCAGGTCATGTTTACAATGGATGGTCACTGTAATTATTTTACACTGCACCTTTGTTCTTGTTATTAAGTTTGGTTAACCTGAAGGTTGTTTAAGCGACCCAAAGTTTTGTTGTTATTTAAAGTGACATTTTTTCTGTATGTATTTTATATTTTTACATTTAACATAATTTCCATACTTATTTTAAGCCCAATAGGAGGTTAGAACGTGATGCCAAGGATCCAGACCAAGCATCAGTATTAGTTGGGATGAGCACGTGTTGCTGCCTACCACTTCAATTTAGTTGTTGGGAAATTGCTACTCTAAAAGCTGTATTCTGTCTTCTTTGGTATTGCTGCTGCCATGGAGTTTACAAGGCAGGGAGCGTTAGACAAAATAAACTTCTTGGTTGCATTATGGGACCCAGTGTCTTTGGTGTTTCGACCTAAACTAGGAACTGAACATCATCTCAGCTTCTGCTGGTTTGGATCTGGTCTTACTTTCTCGAGCCCCTTCACCATGTTTCTAGATCTCAGTAAATAACTAACTACCAGAGGTGCCAAAAGTACTCAACTCAAGTACACATACTTCTGTTCAGAAAGACTGGTAAAGGTAGAAGTACTGATTCAAATTCTTTACTCAAGCAAAAGTGAAAAAGTACACTCTCTGAAAGGTACTCAAAGTATAAAATAAAAAGTCAAAAGTATCCCTATGAGGCACATTTCTACTGCTCTTCATGAACCGCCTCATGCTTTCTCTTTGCGGTCGAGCTTGTACAAGTTCAAACACACACTAAGGCACCGTCTTTTCTGTGTGTTAAAAATAAAAATAAAAAAGAATCGATAATTCCCCTCAAAGGCTTTATAACCAAAGTAATGAGCCTGTTTTGAAAATGTGAACTTCTACAACAAAGTATTTGCATTTCATTACTTCCCACCTTACTACTAATAGGAATGATGACCAAACATAATAAAATAAGGTCTAAGTTTCAATCCACCAGAATAGTCCTTTCACCATTCCATTTTCCAGGTCTGCTTTATCGCAACTTTTGACGTTTTTTTGCGATATGATGCCTCCAACTGGATGCAATGAAGGATGCTTCTTTGACAGACCTCTCTCCCCTCTTCTTTTCTTCCATTCCACTCTTTATTCCATCCTCCCTTTTCTGTGGAGGCCCTCCGGACCCCATCGAGTCTACATTCTGTTCATCCCACATGTGAGGGGTCATTGCGTACCCCAGAAGAATAAACCAGCCACTCAATGTGAGGATCTTTGTGTATGTCCTCATCCCCCTTCCCCTTCTTTAACTCTCTCTCTCTCTCTCTCCCTCACTTACTTGTGCCCTATAGATGAGAATTGGCTCCATTCACAGCTCTCTCTCCCCCCCACCCCCGGAGTGGACTTCTCAGGGCCCTAACAGCGCAATTCTATGCCTTATTGCTCCAGCTCCTCCATGGAGAGCAGCCTCGTCAAAGCATTTGTGAGGACACAGAAGGAAATGACCAGCCTTTGTGCTTGGTCTTGACATATAGGCGCGATCACGTGGGTGAAGTTTGTGGGGCAAGTGTTTAACAAGAGAAAAGGGCAGAATGTGTAAAATGTCTCTTGAAGGCCTCCAAGTGGCCAACTTGGAAGGAAAATGCCAGGACCTGTTTAAAAAATTAAGCCGGTTTTATGAGTTTGGCCCCGCTGGCAGTCGCCCAGCTTAATCAACATTGTGTCCTGACTTCCTACGGGGGCCCAAAGCTGGTTTCTCAAGCTCATCTCCACCTCATGTTTAATCTCCCCCCAGCTCTTTCATTAGACCACACCATGTGTTGATTCTAAAGAAATGAAGCGGACACCTCATTTCGAGCAAGAATGAGCCAGAGAAAGCTTTTGTCCTCAGCAGGAATGCCCATAAGACAGAGAGGAACACTGTTTGGTCTGACTCGGGTTGCTATACCAGTGCTGGAGAAAGCCATGGCAACGAAAGCAGAAGGTCTGCCGGACCACATAGTGCCGATACAATACACCCGCTTCGGGGTTTGTCATTCCAGTCAGGCCTGACCCAAATTACGACATCCTAGGCAAAAGTGGCCTACTTCAACCGCTGCACATGCACAGACATACTTAATTGGACGCGCATAAAATTGGCTGATAGCGATAATAAACCAAACATATGGATGTTTGAAGTCTAATCACTGAGGAGACGGCCCTGTAAATGATTTAACACCACCGTCCGTATAGCCCATGGCTGCTGGATTATTGGGACTTTCCCATTGTTTACCCAATATGTCTACAAGCCACTTTTCCATCTGCAGCCATAATTCTCTGCATTTTAAGCTAAATAGTCTTTTATATTTTCTTGTGTTTATTATCTCTTATCAACAGCCTCGGGGCAAAATCTGCTTTAAATGGGAAGAGCAACAAACAAACGATTAGGATCGCGTCTACAGAAGTGTTTTGGTAACACAAGAAAAATAAATATATTAGGAAAAATGGAGAAGGCTTAATAATATATTAATCACCAGAGTAACTTTAACTGGCTTTCTTTCGCAACTTAACTCTCGAAGTTCTCCGATTGTAAGATTTAAAAGCATGAACACAACAGAGGGGTGATATTCTCTAAATCTCATAAATCCCACCCCCAACATGCCACACCAAACAACAAACGCCAAAATAATGGCCTTCTCTACTGCCGAGTCTTTCGGCACAGACCGCAGCTGAACTCCAAACTTTCCTGCTCAAGCAACCACCTTCACCATCACACCACACCTTCAACCACCATGCATCCGCAGTGTGCTAACAGAAAAAATAAAAACACTTACTTTATTTTGGAGGTCTGGTGGTTGGATATCAGAGATGGAAAAAGATTTTTCTCTATGCTCTTTTCATCTGCACCTCTGCCCCGCTGCCCTGCCTCTCCAATACTATTTCTCTTTGTGGGCTGAGCATGCGATAGCTGTGTAGTTTTTTTTGTGTGTTGCATGGGGTGAAGGGAGGGTGGTGGGTTGGGTGTTGAATGCTGGGTTTCCTGACTCGTGATCAGGAGCTCATTACCCCCAAGGTCACTCCAGGGACGCCCTGCCTGGCACTCACTGAGACACCAGAGAGGAGGATGTGAGATTGTGCCGATGAGAGCGTGAGAGAAAAGGGGAAGGGAAGAGAGCAGTTAAGAGCCAAAGTGCCTCTGGAGATCCGTGGGGACGAGGAGAAAGAGCTGAGAGAGTGAAAAAAAGAGATGCACAAACACATATAAACAGTAAGAGAGTGAAGTAGAAGGCTGATCCGAACACCAAACAGAGAGGCAGATATTCAGGAGGAGCAAGCAAACACAACAGATGAATGTGTCTGTAGGAGCCTTGGCTGAGCCCACAGCTGCCCGGCCCAGCTACACAGAGTTATATAAAATATCTCGTTGATCCATGGAAAAGTGAGTCCAACCACAGTAATCAATAAAACACTGACAAACAGTAGCTGGGGCTGTGCATTTGTTTTGCAACTTTTTATATGGGCCAACATTGTAAAAAAATGTGTCATGTGTGACGGTATATCTCCAATTATGTCGTTGGAAGAATATATTGTTTCTTTTATATGCTGGCTTCATGGTTGGCTTAGCTGCTCTGTGGACCACAATGAACGAAGTGACTGAAAATCACTGCTTTTTTTTACAACTTAAAGTTAGTCGCTGAGATAACCACTGGGGCTGAATCTGTCATTTACTTTTTTGATTAACGTGGCAACGGGCAACTTTTGAACTTTTCTTCTCCCGAGAATTCACAAAGACAAATGAAGCGAAAATAATACATTTCACTTGCTCCTTTTGGAGAGGCCACGGCAAGAAAATGTCTTCTTTGTTTAGATTTTTAAATGGGCAATGAAGCATGAATGTGTAATTTTAGCTGCTAGTCTAGAAAGCGCTAGCAACATGGCAAACTCTAGCTAACATAGATGTTCCAGGAACAAACCTTAATGTATCCTGGTTCATTTTCTGGCTGCGTTATAATTTTATGACATTAAATAAATGTATCGCATTAGCTAGTTAGCGTAGCCCCATAGTCCCTCCCTTCACCTGGATGAAAGCGGTCCCTTAAAAGTGTAACAATTGTGAAAAGTATGCGTCATAGTTTCCCAGAGTCCAAGCTAACACCTTCATGCAGGTATTTGGTCATTAACTAAAGTATTGGATAAATTTAAATTTTAAGCTGATTCTAATGCTTAATTAAAAGTTAAGGAATCGTCAAAGGTATTATAATTCTTCTTAAGAGGGATATGAATATCAGTACGCCGTAGTAAATGTTGACATTATTCTCAAGCTAAGTGAAAACTTTTACAAGCTGATGACACGACAGGAAGAGTCAGACGTCATTATGACTCATCCTCTGGGGACCATGAGTACCTGTACAAGATGCATTAGTGCGGCGAAAAGCAGAGGTCAGATGTTGAAGTTTTGGGGTTGTTTAAAGTCACCTTTTATCTGAGCTGAGTAATTAGTGATGTAATATGACTAATTACTTCTGCTGATGAGTATTTAATGAAGTAATTACTGTTTTCGATAAGTAATAATTGATTATATTTTTCAAGTAACTCGCTCGACTGATTTTCTGTTCGACTAATTGATTAGTTGGCTAATTGTTTGAGACCAAAACAAAGCACCACAGTCCCAAAGATTACAAACAGCAAACAGTTAAAAAACTGCTCCTTTTTAACCGTCAAACTTGAATTTAGATAATTAAATCTCAACATCTATCTGCCAGTTAATCTCTTCCTCTCATGTTTCCAGCTAATCCATTCTCTCTCCTGTTTGTGGCCACGTATCCTTTGAGAGGGAGTGTGGTAATAAGTTGTGTGTTGTACTCTCAGGGTGTTTGGAGTGGCAGATGGCTGGAGATGACCCTATAGAGCAGCCCCGGCACTCTGCCACAGCTGGACAGGCCTGGATTGACAGATTACAGCACACACAATCAATAAAGTGTACCATTAGTTCTGTCCACAAAGCCCCGTGTACAATACTGATGTCTGACCGCCTCTGCAGTACGCACACACAGAAAATGGTCGTATGTTTCACTTTATAACGCTGT
Organism: Eutrigla gurnardus; assembly: GCF_963514095.1. NCBI lineage: Eukaryota > Metazoa > Chordata > Actinopteri > Perciformes > Triglidae > Eutrigla > Eutrigla gurnardus. The sequence continues at coordinate 8,187,799 of NC_139932.1, read as the reverse complement.
CTTTCCCGACTTGCGTTATTGATTGAGAGGCTGGCACGGATTCATTCTGCAAAAAAAAAAAAAAAAAAGTCATAGTGCCAAGACAGCAGCAGCTCTTTAGCTCATAATTATAAGATAGTCGTTTTAGTGCCAGACTCTGCCGTTAAGGTGATACTCAGAGCTCCTCACAATGTAATTATAATGCACCATTTCACTAATATAATGATCATTTACAGGTGGAAGCATATTCAGGAACCATTAGGCCGAGTGATTAAGACTCAGCATTATTCATTCAACAAGAAGGACATACGTTAATGGTCAGCTTTGGTCTTAAAACTAATACCAAAATCTTCCAGTCCGGTCTCAGCTGCTTTCAAATGAGCTGTAACGTTAGCTAGTTCAGCGTAGCTAGCTAGCTTAGCAGCTTTAGCTCAGCTATAAATTATAAACATCAGCCACTCATCCATGAGTCGACGCCCACTTCATTATCTTACAAACAGGGTGTCATCTTATTCCATTATATCTGATAGAAGGCATATCTACAACTCAGCAACTAATTAAAAATCAACCTAGATTGAAAAATAGGACAAAAGCTAAAATATTATTTTGTTATTATTTTAGGTTGAAATGTCCCTTAAAGTCTAAAAATGGTATTTTCGGTACCACACTGTGTATCTATTTTTCAGGGCGATATGAAAGATGATGAAGGGGGGTAAAGAGGTGAGACTTGACGTTATACATTTCAAGAGGCCATCGCTCAATCAAAGCAATGCAGACGCTTCACACACCTTTCGCCTTGCAACAGAGCTTGTTTTGAAAGTCATCAAAGGGGTGCAAGTGTTGAAGAAATGTTGAAATTGGCGAGCAATAGGCCAGCAGCAAAATAATGGATGAGTAAGTAAGGAGCTTTAAGGCCATTTGGTGTGTCTGTCCCAGAATAATATGCCTCATCCAAAGTCTAGATTAAAGCAGAAATAAAAGGAATTGATTTTTAGGAAAAGAACAAGCAGTTGAACAAAGTTGAATTTAAGCTTCACATGCGGCCAAACCGCATCAAAACACAATGTGTTTTTCAGACGTTCAACAAACGGGGAATAAAAGCCCCTCTGATCTTAACTTTCATAACCAGCGAATGCGTTAAAGGTTGTGTTTTTTATAATTACCCTGCACGTTAGTCCATTGTTCGTTCACAGTCATTGTTGTGCTGCAGCTGCAAACACTGCAGCTCCACATGTTCGGCATCATGTTGCACCGTTGAGGGATTCCAGCATCAGTCCCAGTGATGGCCAGTAATTAGTATGACTCATCCCCCCCCCACCCCCCTGCTGATAACGATACACCATTCCACTGCTGCCGTCTCATATTCAGCTCATTAATAATACATTTCATCCATTTGCAACCCCCCTTCATCCCTCCCCTAAGTGTGCGATAGGCTTTAATGCCATCCAAGAGGAGCTTTCTCCAATGATATCATTTCCAACATTTGATTAAATGAGATATGGCAAATGATGAAAAAAAAATAATTAACATAGATCTTGATGGCCAAGAGATTTTTGGTTCAGCTGAAAGCCCCCCCAAAAAGGGGCGGGAAGGGGGGCTTCAGAAAACACTGATACACTGATATCACAGTTTGAGTGAAATATGATCTTTAAATTGAATCCAGCGGCTTCCTCGTTATTTTTCACTCACTTTAAACTGGCTGCTGCCGTGGTGAGCCTGAACAGAGCCGGGGATGAAGTCACTGTCGAGCCCCAATAACCCTGTAAATGTCCGCTGGCAGCCCGATGAGAAGACGGCATCGGGCCGGGCCTGTGTGCGGTGAGAGTCTGATGAAACCCAATGAAATCAGCCTTGTCGAAGTCAGCCAGTCAGTTTTTTTTCTCCTTTTCTTTTTAACCACAGCTCCATCGGCTCTGCCCCTCCATCCCGTGGTCCGCTGGCATGAGCGTCGCAAAATATCTGCGCAGACTAGAGTGCAGTGAAAATGGTAGGAAGGTCATTTTTTTCATACCTTTCTTCTGAAAGCAAGTATTCAATTTGTGCGACATGTCTGGAAGGAAATGGAGATTGAATTTATGGGTAAAAGAGGAGGCGAGAAAATAGCTATGTCTCAGGACATCCTCTCAAAATCACTCAACAACTGTTTAGATGTCAGCTAATCATACAAAGCATATCAGAACCCCCCAGTAACATATTCCAGAGTCAAGGTCACATGTGTGCTGTCTTCACTGTTACTGTCCGTACATTATATTCCCCCTACGAAGACCGAATGCAGGAACAAAATGTCTTGACAGTGTGATTCATAGAATGTACCCCGCTGGGCCACAAGTCATATCAGACACAGGAGAAAACACACAAACACACACACACGAAACATCTGTGGGGCCGTGACCGCCATTTAAACACGGATCTGGCTAAATACTGCATCCAGCTGTCGACCGTACACCTAATGAAACAAGTCAAGTTTATTTATGTCAACCTCCAATCACAAGTTTGTCTCAGAGGGCTTTGCGATGCATACAGCGTACGGCGTCCTCTATCCTAACCCCCTTGGTTCGGATAAAGAAGTGCTCCACAAAAGAAAATCTTATCAGGGAAAGTGGAGAGACAGACCTCGGGATATAGGGCCTTTAAAGTACACAAGTGCCAGATAGTCAAAGCACTAGTGGTAATAGTAATTACAATGGAGTGCTGCAGGGATGACACACTTTTGTAGGTCACCCCCGGAAGTTAACATCGCCCTGGTTCCCTTGACAAAAGCACAATGGGATTTTTCGACTGGTTTTTGGATTATTGCATAAACTCTATTCGCATGTTCAGCAAGGTAATCTTCACAAGCGAACACCACTTTTCTCTGCGATGAAATCGGCAGTCAAACGACACAGTTGCATGAGCGCGAGTACAAACACACCAAGGTCGTAAAGTCGGCATGTGAACGTGTAGAAGTCTGTCAGTGACCATAATTTTAAAGGGACAGTATGTAACATTTTAAGTCATTTATTAGCTAAAATCAATATCTCCATTTATAAATAGGTCCTCAGAAGTGTATAATTACCTCTGATTCCTCGTAAGCAAAGAATTTCGCATTTGTATTTACATTGGATTGGTAAGTCCTCCAGAGGCTTCAATGTCGTTCCGCCATTTTGAGGACTGTCACTGCAGAGGAGGGAAATGATGCCGAAACGCGATTTAGCTAAATTGGTACGTAGAAACTCACAAACACTGAACAAGCTGCATTTGACGTGTTTCTTTCGATACCCATCAAGTGGCTAATCACAGCTGATAACGCCATCCCCCGGAGAAGCTCCTCCCCACTTTTAGCTCTGAAAGCATTGTTGCCGTCGTTACTGCTGTTAGCACCGTTAGCTGCTAGCTGCCGGCTTAGATATCTCCCTGTTCTATGCCGTGTGCAGATGAGCCTGGTTGTATGGGAAAGTTGCTGTGGCGGTAGAGGGCCAATCACAGTAAAGTTGCAGTAAAGTTGTGGTGTGTTGTGGTGATTGGCTGCGATATCTGCTCCATTATGTTCACCAACGAGTCGTTTATGCTGCTCACTGAAAGCTCAGTTGATGAGAGCAGTGATCATAATAGTAAAAGTCGGAAAAGTCAAAATGATGAGCTGAAAGAAGCTAAAGCGCTCAATAATTCCCTCGATATAATTCGCTCAGTATTCGCTCCCTTTCATATTACTGTAAGAACATTGATTACTTCAGCCTCGGGAGTCAATTCCCATCACAAGTTCTTATGAAAGCTCAACCTTTATTCAGCATGAGGTGGATGGATGTCCCATTACAGCCATTTAATTCCGCGAGAAGCTCAGTTTCATTCGTAAAGCATAAGCTCTTTGTTGAATATTAATATTAATATTTCTAGGCCCTCGCTAATAAAAGGCAAGAGTCTTTTTTACTTTCCAAAAATCATACTTGGCATTCCCCTTGGAATTCGATTTGGCATGTTTTCCTTTTTTTGGTTGGTGTTTTTCTTTTTTCACATTTTCAATGTCAGAAGCAAAGCTTTACCTCTAATGCTTCCAAGACCACCGCTGCAATTGCTATTCAGTCCTAAATGCAGTATTTAATCTCAATTTAAAATCTCTTTAATGCCAATTAGTCGTCATACACTTCAGCACAGCATCAGCACTGTGATGCTGGAAATGTATTGATTGGTGAGATAATCAGACTGACAATGAATGAATGCTGATTTATTAGCCAGATACTTTTTGTATGATAATGTGGTTCCCTCATACTTGGAAGCCAGTGATCCCCCGGGTATAGGTAGAGGATGTCAAATTTTCAGTTACTCTTGGGCGACAGACTGCGGAGTCTCCTACCCGCCATACAAATGGAAATCTGATACAGTACAAGGTTCATTTTCCTGTGTACGACGCCTCAGAACTTTTTCCAGCTGAATCTCAATGCGACTCCAACCAGACAAATCAAACACATCCTCTCCTATTCTCATGTATGTCGGTGAAAGCCCCCCGTCCCGGCTGTCCTGTTTGAAACGCAGCAGAACTTAATTTATGACTGACAATTAATCTGAAGGAGCCAAAAACACTCCAGCGTGGCTGGCGGAGCGTGACATGGTTGGCAAAAACAGCTCTCTGCCCGATTCGTCTCCCAGCCAACAGTCTGGCCTTGTCGCCCCAGCGTTTATCTGCCTCCATACGCTTCCCCCCCGAAAACTCATTAATCTCTGATGGCTTAATTCTGTGTTCCCCGGTATGGCCCGCGTATGTTCTCATTAATGGCTTTTCAATCTTACGCTATACGATGAAATGTACTTACGCTATGATGGGAAAAAAAGAGAGAGAAGGCTTAGATTGGAAGTAGAAAATCTATGCGATGCTTCATGTAGTTATTTGATGGTGAACGTTGCAGATAATCGAGTACGTGATCTGGTAGGAGGGATGATGACAGAAATTGAAAATGTGTAAAAGCGTCAAGCAAGCCGTAGTTCAAACAAAAAATCAGGGTAGAGGGAAAGGCGCCCTTCGCAGCACGGTAGTTAGTCGGTTATTAGAAAAATATCCACAGCTGTGGGGAAAAACAAACTTTTATCATATCTCAGTGATTGGTCTTCAAACATCCTATTTGCTAGTACATTGGAAACCTCACCATGAGGTGGTCAAATGCCAAAAAGGATCCAGAAGTTTGTCTGCCTTACTTTTTTAAACAAGACATATAGTGCTTCCTAACTGTTGTTGGGATTATGGATTCTTTCTCTCCCCCCTCTGGGTATTTGCTTTGCTGAAATAAACACAGCCTTCCATATTTCGTTCCACAGAAAATACATTCCTCCCGATTTCCGGGGTCTCAAAGACAACTCAACGATTCAGACTTTCCGTTGTCAAAACAAACCAAATTCTCAAGGAGGAAGAAAGTGCACGCCTGGTACACAATAGCTTTGAGGCCAATTAGTGCTGTGGAGGAAGGAAACTACAGAGAGGGCCGGAGTGAGAGAGGTGAGAAAAACTTAAATGGCATATCATTTGCACGGTTCGCTTAAAGTTACTTTTGTGTCATCATCCACACACACAAAAAACACAGAGCTGCTTGTGCTCGGAGCGTCTCGGCGTTCCCGGCAGTCACCTTTAACAATGGGATTAGTGCCGAGGCAGAGGGGGCGAGGATCAAACCTGCCTGGGATCTCTCTGCTATCACTGATGGAGCTTGAACCCCCCCGAGGGTGCACTCGACTTCCTGTTTGATTTGTTCTCTGTCATCTCGTCTGTAGCCGGTGGGCTATTTGCTTGGCACTGCACTGCTCCTTTATCTGCTGATTGAGAGAAAGAAAGACGGGGAAACAGCTCTCTGACCAAAACGCCGAACCTTCCTCCTCCGAGGGAACCGCGAAGGGAAGCGTTGTCAGCCAGAGGACCATCCGGCTCCACACAAACATCCCGATCCAAGGCGACGCTACTCGCTCTGATCGTCAACTCGCTTCGGAGCGCTTCCCAAAGATGACCTACCTGTAGTACTTAAGTGAATTTAGATAGAAGTCGATACCCTCATAATAAAACACCTCTGTCTCACTCCAGCTGATCGCCAGTCGGTGTTCGGAAGGGCCTGCAGTCGCGATCGATGGGAAAATAAATTACCACCCGCGATCCCCACCAGATGACTGAGGAGAGAGGTTGAGCCGCAGCTGCAAGTCAACCCTTTCCCAAAAAAAAGAAGAAGAATTGAGTAATACTTCCAATAATGAGACAGCATCTGGGTGATGGGGGCCGTATGCAAAAGTGATGGATTTTGTCTCGATTTATTTTTATTTTTTTTACTTTCTCTTCTTGGAGGGATTTAGTGAGACAGCTCAAGTGTTTGTGATTGGCACCGGGGCCCCCTTGGCCTCATTTCTGCAGTCGTGGGCTTCTCTCCGAGTCGGCCAGGCGTGTAAACACACATCAGCTTAGCGGGCAGCTGGTCCTGCCCTTTGCAGGTGCTCACTGTCAATCCAGGGGAGGTGGTAAAGTAAATAAAAGTCCGTCTGACATCACAGCTCAGACCATCTGCAACCGGCGCTCTGCAGGCCGCCGATTCTTCCTCGAGTAGCACGTTATTGAAAACAAGAAAACAGCAGGGAATTATTGGTCTTTTAATCAGACTTGAGGATTCGCTCCAGTCTACCTGCAGCATTTGCAGAAGTCAATTTATTTCCTTCAGTTGAAAAAATGCAATCAATCTTGATGAATGCTTGCTTGTTTGTAAGAGGGTGCATTTTTCAAATTCCAAGACGCTGCAGCAGCATTTGAAAGGCACAAGCCGTCCGATTCACATCGGGGACGAGACAAAGTCGACTGTGTAAACAGGGACTTAACTTTGATCACACTACTCCAAACTCGTTTTGATTAACATCCATTTTTAATGAAGCCACGCGCGGCTGCTTCGGCGACGAACAATTCGTCACGGATGGAAATGGACATTCCTGCAGAGATAAAGTATGAAGATTAGCCTTTGCATTGCAGCGGCCCATGCCTGATGCTTACTGATGAGTTTTCATCTATCACCGAGGTACAGCAATTCTGTATTCCCATTAGCAAGCATTAAACATGGTGCATTACAATGCGGCCCTCCCAAATGGGCTGCATTATAGTAATTGGATGAGTGGCTTTGTAAGTTTAACCACAAATGCGACATCTTTTATGCACTTTTAATTTCCCCTCGAAAACTTCTCTGAATGTTATTTTTATAAGATAAGCCTTTAACTTCATTCCGGCTTGCATAAATATTGATCATAGCATTAAAAATTGAGCATTTTTGAGCTGTTTGCATTTGCGAGTTACATTTTATGACTGGCACCGTCTGGAAAAAAAATCGCCCGAGCAGTGATATGTGTTTCATTTGTGTTTTATTTGGGTCAATTTCAGCCAAGCAGACGGAGCAGAGCGCCAGCCACATTGATGTCTGTATTAGTGTCTCCTAGAATACAGATGAGAAAGCGTCTGGTCCGAGAGGAGCTCTGTGATTTCCACTTAATGAGGTTGCGAATAGCCCCAGTGCGAGAGGGTTAGGCCAGACTGTTTTGACCTTTAACACCCCATAACCATCCATCACAAGAGGCTGACAGCCTGCAAACTACTGACCGAAGCACTGGCTGGAGCATGCAGATCACTCACTGTGGAGAGGTCTGAATCTGTCTGCCCAGCACAGAGGACATCGGGGGGAAATCAATTCCCAATGAATCCCTATCTGGCTGTGCAGTTATTTGCATCAATTTAAACAATGTACTATGTATACTTATTTCATTTTTAACCTTTCATGCACTATTGAGAGGGAATTGGAGAAAAATATATCCAAGCATTTCTCTTCCACTGGCAGGTTTATTTATTTTTGTTCAGTAAAATGTATTTTCTATTTGCAGTCAATATTCATTTTTAGTTATTTTTCATGGTGTGAATCTACAAAAGCATTTTTAAAACCAGCCAATATCTTTTGTTGAACAACCAATGGTAAATCCAAAAATCTATTTTTTTTTTTTTTACGCACATGGGGTGTGAGGGATAAACGATGAAATGGGGCTTTTATTGTGAAAGGTAAGAAAGGAAGGTATGGTTCTGGTATGTGAAAGAAGTAATCAAGGTGCGGTTGTCTTGTTTTGGACTACGGAGCCTCCGTGTTGATATTTCATAAAAACCTGAACTTACACTACAATGAGATTGATTGATGCCTTTATTCCCAGTGAGAAAAAAATGTAACCTTGTTACCCTCACCCCCCCAGGACATCCCATGGGGGGGATATGGGGGACTCGCGTAACAAGCCATCCGCTCGCTGTATAACCAAGTGCTGCGTCCGGCTCTGATTGGTCGTTTTCCTTCGGTGGAACCTTGAAATGCCATCAGGAACACTAAAAGGAGGAACCACAGATTATCTTCTGTTCTTCCATCAGGCTAACGTTGAGCAAATATGACAAAAAGGTATTTTCATCATAACTATAATAAACTTTAATACAGGCTATATAGCTCATGGTGTCTCCCTCTCACAGCCACTACTCCTGTGGACTTAAATTCAATCGAATCTCCACTCCTGTCTGCCGGCATTATGATAATGAGACTTTACAAGCCACATTTCCAGCGGGTTCCCCGAACGAGCGCCTGCAAAACAAAAAAACTAAAATGCATTCCCCCTGACGGATTAGCTTTTGTGCCACCTCCAAGATTTTCAACGACCCCTCTCTCCGTATATATTTGGGAGCCGTGTGAAAATATAAAACTCCCCGGCGGCAAACAGCTATGATCGATAACACTATTCCGCCTGTGGTTATGGTCACAAGTGCTGCCAAACACTCAATAAGGCGTGACCTTCACCGAGGGCGCGCCGTGGTCAGGGAGGGAACGCCAACAAAACAATCATCTCAGCTCGTTTCCCCTGCTGGTCGCCCACCATACATCATTGTTTTATCAAAATCGAAAAAAGACCTGACTGAATACAGCAAGTACCCCGTCCACGGATCGATGGCTGATTACGGCGCCCGCTGTGGTTTTAAGCATGTTTTGCACAAACCCTGAGTGCAGCACGATAGCAGCACGGGTCAATACAGATATCTACCTTATTATAAGCCACATGATAGCCATTTTATGGATTATCTGAGTTATTGTCTCTCCTTCATATGAGCCTGGTGTAAAACGAAGATGCTGTAGTTCAGGTAAGGTCGTGCTTTCCTGTTGTGAGATGCTGATGCAAGAGCGGAGCCTCCTTCAACTCCATGTGACGTTCATTAGATTTAGGCCATCGTCGAACGTTATTAATATTTCAAACGAGGAAAAACAAAAAGGGAAGGACCACAACAAAGGCTTCAAACATTGTTCTGACTCCCCCACACTCAACCTGTGAACATCTCAGCCGAGTTTCAGGATAGACTCATTATGCAATTGCTATCATCAAATGCACTCAGACGGGGCTTCACTCGAAGACTTTGCCGCGTCTCCTCGTCTTGAGGAAACAATGTTTTCCATAATCACTGAGATGGAAGTAAATATTTGTTAATATTGAGATGGGATGATATTATAAATATATTGATTGAGTACTCACTTGTAGATATACCCTTCAGATTAATAAGGGTATATGCAGTGATAATAAAAGAAGAAATTATCAGTTTCTCCGCTGCAATTCTAGACTGGCTTCTTTTCCCCCTCTCCCCTCTTAAGCATATTAAAATGTATGTGAAGACATAAAGATTATTAGCCCTTGTAGACATTTAAATGCAGCCAGTTCCCTGAGTCATCCGGGGACACCGTCCTCCCCCTCCTGTACAAATCAAGACTAATAAGGTACAAACAAGCCACTGTAATCCGATTCAGCGTACATCTTTAAGCATCAACGTATCCAGCCCTCCGGTATCCCGGCAACGTGTCCGCGCCTCTCTTCCCGGACCTCTAAATCTTTCCTGCCAGCCGATACATAAGGGAGTGGGAGGGGGACAGGCTGGTTACCGAGAGGAATGTGTTCATCTCTGCCCGGCAGCTTCTTGCAAGCAAGATGCTGGTGTTCAAAAGGACAAGCAGGATTCAGTCATTTTCCAGCAGGTCAGGACCAGAGAATATGTCGGCGTGGTCCTCTTCTGATGCTGCAAGCTGGAGTAAAATACTAGATCTAAGGATATGTTAGTATCTTGTTGTAAGAACCACCAGGTGGCTGGAAAGTGTTGTATTTCTCTCTCTCTCTCTTTGTAGTCCAAATGGTAGTCAAAAGTCCACGATTCCATTCTGGAGCTTTCAACCACATTGCATGGTCCTCGTGCGTTACACTTCTCATCTGTAATTGGTCTATATTTCACCTTGAATAATAAGGAAGTTCATTATTGACCCTGAAAATAAAAACAATGGACAATGGACAAAACAATCACAACTTGAGGTCCATTTATTGACTATCCTGGAGCTTTCAGCTGTATCACATGGTCTTCGTCCCCATATTGCAGTTCATTGTAGATTTAAAAACACACAAACATGATATGGTCACATGATCACGTATCCCTACACATGTAGGCACACGGATATAGTCCAATATTCATACACCTATAGTTTATAAACCTTTACTGTTACACATAAATTACTGTAACAATAGATATGTTAAAAAAAATGTGTTAACAAAACAACTATTGTATTGTTAATTGTTTAAAGTTCTGATTAATATTTTCATGAAATCAAACTCCTTTTCCCCAATCTGTAGAACGCAGCCAACGTATCGCAGGTGTAACTGATCAAAGTAATTACGCTGCCATTTAAACTTAGTGGGTCATATTTTACCAGTGAGCCCATGACTTGATTGGAGGCTTAGACCACCTGTTGCAGGTGTGGAGGCTGGCTGCTAATTAAGAATTGACAGCAGCTTGACGCAGTTCCCCTATTGACCAATGAGGGCGTGGCGACGCCCTTTCTTTAGGGCTTAAAAGAACGAACCCCCCCCCTTATTGCAAACCTCATTTCAGCCAGAGACTCTGAGTGTCAGCACTTTGCGAGATTTTGTGCCAAACAATAACCTGAAGCCCACATTTCCTATTATGGAAGAGGCATTTTGTCATGAGTTTCAGTGTTATGTGGTTGGGAACTAGGCTTTCTCCCTATCAGCTGAAACATTGGGACTCATTACTGCCATACTGATAATATGGATAAATGAAGTTTAACCTCCCTTTGTGTTTATCGGCCGTTCTAAAACATTTCCCTCTGAACTGATGGTTTTAAATGCTTTATGGGCTCTTCACTCACAATGAGCACTACCACCAAAACACAATGACACCTCCCAGATATGAGCAAGATTAAACCTTTTGTATGTAAAACACAAGATGTGAAAGAATGTAAGCGCAAAGACAAAAGGAGTACCGTAGAAAGAAAAAAAAAACACCAACAGCTCCGTGATCTCACCCGAGGACAAAGTGGGAGTTGGGAGAAAGTGGAGCAGTGCGAGGTGGGAGATGACGACAGCAGCCATGTGGGTGGTGGTGTTGCCGGTGTGGCGGGTGGCAGCTGTAGTCTTAATGGCAGCGCTGTGCTTCTCCATCAGTCCACGAGTGTGTGTGTGTGTGTGTGTGTGTGTGTGTGTGTGTGTGTGTGTGTGTTGTACATACTGTAGTCAGGACCTTTTGCGGTGCTGCTGACTGCCCAGATTACAGGATTACTGCTGTCGCGGACTTTTCGACACCTCTTTAAGTCGGGCGAAAAGCTCCAATCCTTTTTTCTGGCGATGAGGATTTAAATCATTCAAACCTGGTGCTAAGATAAAAAAAATAAAATATATATTTATTAATATAATCCCACGGAATTATCACTGTCTGAAATAATTCTGATATGTGCAGCCACAGGAATGTTAATTAACACTGAAGTCGGGAAAAGCGGTTTGGATGCGTTTGATTTAACCTCCTGGGTCTGCAGCCTTAAAACCACTACCCTGAGCAGCTCGTGTATCTATTACAGAGCTCTGTATTCTGCCACAGTTTTTGTCCAGGCTACCGGCTCATTCATCAAGTGAAATGATGTGTATCACGCACTCGTCCACGTGTTGTCCTGTGCTTTTATCACTCCCAGAAGCAACACACACACACACACACACACACACACACACACACACACACATGTGCACGCACAGAGGACTTTCAGGGGTCAGTGGGGGATTGTTGCAGCTCCATCCAGCAATCCATATCTCGCATTTGCCCCAACGTGGAGCCGTCGCGGGCGGGGTATTTGTCACCCAGATCAGCTCTTAATGTGCGCTATCACGTGACGGGGGCCCTTTGGGTGTCGTGCTGGCAAAGCAAGCCCATCCATCTGAGCCTTAAAGAGACCCAGGCCTCCCTCCAGTAGATGGAATGAAAGGGAGCCCGGGGCCAATTTGTTCCTGAAGAACAGAACCCGCCATACAGGCTTTTTTTCGTTTTGTTGCTCTAGTCCTTAAAGTGGATTTTGATACACCCCGATAAAGTCCGCCACGGTGCAGGTGATGATCACAATTAGTGGAAGTGTTCGGCGGCTTTGGAGCTGGATAATGACGCTCCGCCATGTTAGATCCCTGGCATCAGCCCTGCGGCCTATCTTGTCACGCCACAGCTGATTTGACACATCGATGGTGACAGGCGGCTCTGGCCTTAGCTGAGCCAGATGACCCACATAGAGACGGTCAGCGCAGGGTCCCCCCTGGCCCTGCAACGGCCCCGCGGAGCCACCACAAAGACCCGAGTTGAAAGGCTACAATTTGATCTAATCGAGATTCATTTTTCTACGAGTCTTTCACAGGATTGAAAGCAATTGAGTTAATATCCCACTTCGCCTTCTCAAGATGACACGAATCCCTAATGAGATAAAAAAAAAAATAACTACACACGTAACTCAATTCCAGCAGGAAATGATCGTGAGCAATTTTCCAGACACTGAAAACCATTTCCTGACACGTTCTATACTTTTTTTTTTCTTTTTTTTAATGGCAGAGCAGTGGGGGAAAAAAACTAATAAAGATTTGGGTCATCACAGACGGCAGATTCATCCGGCTAAAACAAAATTGTCATCACTCTGCTTTGCTGAGCTGGAGTTTAAAGGGAGAGGGAGGAAGCCAGGAGGGGAAATGGGTTCGCGAAGAGATGGAGAGAGCAGCTGTGCTGTGGTGTATTGCGCTGTCCCCGTCAGCCCGGGCTTATTGAATTGATGTCATTCCTTTTTAAACTCCAGTGGGCTGGGTCGCTGTGTGCAGGTGTGTGTGTGTGCGAGTGAGTGAGAGTGAAGGAGAAAGGGAGGGAAATACTGATAACTGTGGTTTTCCTGTGACTCTGGCGGGCCTGGCGACCTTCCAGAGGCTGAAAGAGGTTTCTGAGCCCCCAGGCTTTTCCAGCAGCATCTCCAATAAGATCGAATTCACCTCCGATCCAGTGCACATTTGGGTTTTTTTGTGTGGAAATGCCTGGTTTGCTTATGTAGGCATGTTAACGTGTGTGTGGGTGTGAGCAAACATGTCTTCCAGTCCACACACCTCCAAATACACACTAAAAATAGCCAGCAGGGAAAAGACCTGAACTCTCTTCTCTACGATGTCTTTCAATATCCACGTGAGATCCTCCAAAGCCCTCGTGAAATTGTGCATTTTAATCCGATTTTAGTTTTTTATATTGAGCACTCGATTCATGTGTGAAAGAGAGGCGAAATGAAAAGCGTCCTCCCGATGAAACGGATGTGCTTGAGGATTTCCGCTTCTGGCGACGACGGAGATCGTTGAGTCACAATGTGAAGAGCATGAGAACGGTGTGTCCACCGCGTCACCAGTGTGTTTTATTCTGAAAAGATCAAATGCTTCCTGTGGCAGAAAGAACAATGCACTTCTGATGCCCCTTTCCACTCTTTCTCTTGCCTCTGTTGTGACAAAACTAGTCTTTAATATATAATGGGTTAAACCCAACCCTCTGCACACGACACGCTGACTCAGCTGCTGCCTTCTTGCAGTGATCTCAATATATATTTGTACATATTAGAGACAAAAATGAGCTTTTCTTTCACCCTGAACACATTATGAGGTGGAAGGCGATAATATGTATGTTTTTGTTTTACAGTTTGCTTCTGCTGCCCCCCGGTGGCCAAAAGTGAGAGTTCTGTCTTTTTTTTTTTAGTAGCATTCAGTTACTCGTAAACAATTCAATGACTATTTAAAAAGACATTAGTCACAACTTGTTAAGTGTGCATACTTAGAAAGTGGGGACTTTAATAAAGGGCTATATAACCAACAGAACACTGAGGAGGTGTTGTGGAGGCATACAGCTGATAATGAAGTGGAGGGGACTCTGGGGAGTCTCTCTCTCCCCCTCCCTCTCTCCCATAATTCATAAGCTTTAGTTCACTTTTTACTGTCCAGCTTTACTGCGCAGCCCAGCACAGACTATTGACTTTTTGTCAGACATTTGCAAATAGGCTTGTCTGAGTATGAATTAAATATGAAACTGATCATTGATCTTATTTTATTTTATATTTAATTTTTTTTTTAATGCACCTCAGCTGCATCATTACTTCACTCGACCTGAGAGGAAATGGGTATCTGTCAAAGGGAGGCTCTGGGTAAGGTATCAGGCTGAGGGACAGGTCTGACTGGGGCTGCCTCTCTCGTGTGTTAGCCTGCCTGTCCTCATTAGAGGCCGGGAGACTGACACAGCCCCCCCCCCCCCTCCTCCCTTCCCCTTCAGCCCACATGAATCTCCGAACACTAGCAGGGTGTGAGCAATAATGAATCACTATTAGCTCAGGTCACAGCGGCTGACGACCAATTTGCTGGGAGAAGTTGGAGACGGTGACATCCAGGTAGATGTGAGTGTTTTAACCACTTTATCCCGAGTTAACGCAGGTATTCCCAAAATCAATAAAAATTATTTAGGTCTTATCTCTTGATTTCCCTTTGATGCACTTATGTTCAGTGCCTTATTGTGGCGGTGCCTCGCCATACGTGGGTGCACTCTGACATCTACTGGTGGAAAATAATCCCAACATCAGGGACACATGGTGTTTCATTTCAGTACAAAGGAAGACTTCATCATCCAAAGTGTCACACGAAGAAAGACGTTGACTTTGTCCCCAATAAAGATAGATGCAAACTTTGAGTCCTCTATATACCGTATGCCGAGCAAACAGATTATGCGACACATCCCGTTTGCGGGAAACAAATGTGTACATGACAAGAAGGTATATGAAGCAGCAGCATAATAACAAATACATCATTTAATTTAACGACGTTCAATGTCACAACATCCCACGAAGCACCTGTCGTGATTGCCCCACAATAAAACGCATTGCTGCCTCATTACTAAATGACTGTATGAACAGTGGCCGGCTTGCAAAGGCATCACAGCGTTTTCACGACGTCCCATATACAATGAGTGTCGAGGTGAGTGCTTCATTGACCCTGCCGAAGCGGCAGCTTAGCATGCCGTTAAAGACTCTGAGTCATTCCAGGAGGGAAGTGAGGAAAAGAACAGGCTGAGCATCTGCTGGAAACTCAACCAAAAAAAAAAAACCCTCTTTTACGGATGACAAACAGACCATCTGTGCATGTTGCTAAAACTCATGTCGGCATCACAGAAGCCATTATAGCGCCATCAAGTGAAGAAAACTCAATTAAAAGTGTCTGCTTTTGGAGAGCCGACTTAATGCTCACCTTCTTCTGGAAGGCGACGGCGTGGCCGAGTACAGACTCTTGACTTTACTCAGTTTACCAAAGCATTATTCGTGCAATCAATGACATGACGATTACATGTAAAAAGGTGAATTGTGTTGGAGGCTGCTGGCCGACATCAGCAGGCGGAGGGGTTGTTCATCTGATTGAACTCACCTGGGCCCTGAGGCGATAAAAGCTGGCACACGATCTCACCCTGGATCTCTCTTCTAACGGCCGACCTCCACCCTGCATCGCTTTCCACCGTTGACACCTCTGCAGAACTACTTTCATTGCATACAAGCTCCCTCAAGCCATTTTTTTTAACCCTTGACATTAGCACCATTAGCTGCAAGCCACCGGCTCAGCTGTGACCCCGTTGAGACCATAGAAAAGCTCCCACTCTTTTGTTTTCCCACGTGTCTCAAAACGGCTCTCGATGCATTCAAAGAAGGTAGGAGGATCTGTGAGTGGGATGACTTTGTTTCTCTCCAGAATGTAAGCGATCGTAGAGCTCCGCGTCTCTAATCAGACGCCAGAGAGGGACGACGGGGCCAAACGCAGCACGTTACCAGGCTCCCGACGAGGAGCTTCCATGCAGAAGAAGCCGTTCTTGCTCAGCACGACTGGACTCTGGATATTAAGACACAGTCAGCAGAATGATGCCCTGAAGTTGTGCGATACATTTATCAAGGAGCAAGAGTGAGCAGACTCCATTTTCTCTGTGTATATTTTCAAAGACTGCAACAGAAAACGGGAGAGCAGACGATAAACATAAGACAAAGGGACTTTAGATAGATATATAGATAGATAGATAGATAGATAGATACTTTATTGATCCCGAAGGAAATTCAAGCATCCAGTAGCAATAACATACATAGAACATACATTATACATTAAACATACATTAGAAACTATACAAAAGCTATATAAAATAGAAAGTGACTAGAAATAAAATGTTTTATTTTACACAACTATAAACTATATTACCACCATGACAGACATTATAAATGAGAAACACACAGAAAAGCGTTCTTATTTTCCTCAAATGGAAAGCAGCACGGTACAACGTGTTGTGTTTGCTGGAAATGAAAGCTGGAAAAAAGCTGCTGAACCTTCATAACAAGCTAAACCTTATATTTGCTAACTGATTACGCCCCCTATTGGACGACATAATACACTCAGCAGGTATTTAGTTGCACACTGATATAAACCTCTGTTGCCACTAGATGGCGACATATAGCTGTTTACAGGACTCTATGAAACCAGTCAAATGAGAAGCAGTGGAGCAAAAATGTTATATTTAAATATTTGCAATATTTCCTAAGGTACACTAGTACATAAGTATATTATATTTTAGTATACTAGAGTGTACTTGCAGACAGATTAATCTTGAAGGTTGCTATTTTGGAACAACTCATTTTGTACCACGTGTATTTAAGTTGGATTTTAAATTGTCGAAAAGCACAATTTTAAGTGTATTTTGTATACTTGTATGTGCTAAAATGGAGCAGTTTCAAGTATACTTAAGTACGTAGCTGTGCATGTACTAATATACATTGTTTGGTTTAAAAAAAAGATAAAGTTGGCTTTGTTTGTGTCATGAGTCATGAAAAATGTATTGAGGGTCTTGCTAATAAATAAGTGATAAACTATTAATACTTGTTATAATAATATGCTCTGTTATACTTCTGGCTTATTCCAATTCATAAACATTTTAAATGTTCTTCAATTGCATTGATACAATAATAATTCTATGCATATATTTTGTACAAAGTCGACACAAGTGCACTTTAGTAATTACACGTAACTTTCACTTGAACTTTATTTTACAATAATATATATTTATAGAAAGTGGACTATTATTAATAATTTTAAAATGTGTTATTATGACAACATAGTTAAAAGTATGATGTTAGTATAATTTGAATATATTTCCAGATAGTGAATTTCTTTGTTAGTATATTTGCAATATACTATTATTTAATTATTATTGTAGTGTATATTGTGGCTCCTAATGAAACCAGAGATCAGTGATTTTGGGGACTCAGCAGTTCAACCAAAGAATCATGTTTTATTTATTTAATTATTAATAATAATAATAATTTGACCGATTCTCACAGCGCTACAGATGCAGTGACACTGTGCTGTGTGCTGTAAGGTAACGCCTGTCTCCCTTCGGGAACGTTGAGACTGTAAATCAGATGGGAGGGGGAGTGAAGGGTTAACAGTGCCTGCTCTGCCTCTGAGACTCCGCCTCCTTTGGATGACTCAACAATACAGGAAGCAGGAAGTGCTCGCCTCCTATGCACGTATCTGTCACAGGACTCTGGCTGTGAGGTATGTTCGCCTCCAACTTCTCATGGGAAACTGACAGTTAAGGAGTTTGCACTTCTAAAGACCGAATGCTGATGAGTTGTGTTCATAGTGTGAAGTAATGAGCCTATGAGGGATTGTGGGTATTTAGAAGGGCTCTCCCTGTGTTTGACCAGTGTCTGCCCCTTTGCCCCACTTTCTCTTTCCCAGCAAATACAGGAGTGTCAAGTGTCAGAATGGCGGGCAGGCTCTCGCTCCCGGAGCTGGACCTCTCCTGTCCCATATGCTGCGAGATCTTCCGGGACCCGGTGGTCCTCAAGTGCAGCCACAGCTTCTGTGCGCCCTGCCTGCAGCAGTACTGGACCGGGGGGGCTCGCAAACGCGACTGCCCCCTGTGCAGGAGCCAGAGTGTGGACGACCCCGTGCCCAGTCTCACCCTGAAGAACCTGTGCGAGGCGTACGTCCAGGAGGGCGAGGCTCAGGTGGAGACCGGGGACGAGCTGTACTGTGATCCGGGGGAGATGTGCCCTCGCCACGGGGAGAGGCTCAAGCTCTACTGCGTGCAAGATAAGGAGCCCATCTGCGTGGTTTGCCACACCTCCAAGAAGCACAAACTGCACGACTGTTGCCCCGTCAGCGAGGCTGTCGTAGACGTGAAGGTGAATACTTCAGAACGTTTTTAAGATGCTTCATAAAGACGCCTTAAAATGACCTTTCTCTTCATTCTCTTCCTCAGGAGAAGATGAAGGCTGCTCTCAGCTCGTTGCAGGAGAGGAGGGATAACTTTGACAAGATGAAGCAAAAATATGAGGATACCGTGGAGTGTATTCAGGTAAAGCACCTTAATGCACTTATTTAATAAGCAGCGCTGGTCATTTCCGTGCTCATGCAGGTTTTGACTTCAGGTCCAGGCCCGGTTTGTGGAGAGACGGACCCGGGAGGAGTTTGAAAAGCTTCGCAGCTTCCTGGAAGTGGAGGAGGAAGCCAGGATGGCGGCGCTGAGGGGGGAGGAAGAGCAGAAGAGTCGAGCCGTGATGCAGAAGATCGAGGAGATTGACCGAAACATAACGTCCACGTCCGAATCCATCAGACTTCTGGAGGAGGCGATGGCTATGGAGGGCCTCTCCGTGCTTCACGTACGTTTTTCAAGATATGAATGAATGCAGTAGGGATGGGACGATAAAGGGTTTTTACAGGATACAAAAATATCTGTTTTGGTGGCAATTTAAGAGTTTGAAGTATATTTTGATAGTTATCAGTATAATATAATAAAATGCAAATACTAAGAGAAAAATAGCCTTGCTTTTAAGCTTCTTTTTTAACTCTTTTTTCTTTTCAGAAATGCAAGAAGACATTGGCAAGGTGAAAACAAAAAGCTTTTTCTTTTTAAAGTTTTCTTTCTTTACTCTGCATTCATAACCAGATACATAAAGTGCCTCATTCTGCTCCCTGCAGAGTCAACAGTCCCATCTCAGATCCCGTTTTGCCTCCCGGGGCGCTCCTCGATGTGGCCAGATACCTGGGCTCTCTGAGCTTCCAAGTGTGGGAGAAGATGCATAAAACCGTCAAATTCAGTGAGTATTTCTGCTTCACAAGTGATGCTGCAGTCGGAATATGAGACGGCTGACATCTGCCATGTTTCCCTTCAGCTCCGGTGACCCTTGACCCCAACACCGCCGCCCCGTGGCTCATCCTGTCTGAGGACCTCGCCAGCATCTGTGACAGCGACGAGAAGCAGAAGCTGCCCGACAACCCTGAGAGGTTCGACCCCGACACCGGCATCCTTGGCCGCGAGAGCTTCACCTCGGGCAAGCACGCCTGGGACGTCAACGTGGGCGACAACAAGGCGTGGGTCGTCGGCGTGGCAAAGGAGTCCGTCCAGAGGAAGGAGAAAGTGTCCTCGGTGCTGAAGAACGGCTACCTGAGCGTGTACTTCTACCACAAAATGTACTTTGCGGGCACCTCCCCTTTGACGAGGCTGACCCTGAAGAGGAACCCGCAGAGGATCCGGGTGCTGCTGGACTGCGACAAGGGCAGGGTGGCGTTCTACGACCCGCAGGACAACACGCACATCTACACCTTCAAGCACGCCATCACCGAGAGGGTCTTCCCTTACTTCTGGGTGGGCTGCCAGGAGTGTCCTCTGACCGTGGAGCCGCTGGAGGTTTCTGTGAAAGCTGTGGAATATTTCTGAAAGTGCATTTCCACGTTTTGCTTTTCTTCAGCACTAAAGGATGTCAGACACTCAGAATCTAAAATCACGTTTCAGCCTTTTTCTTTCCTGGTTCAATCCAGTTTAAAGCATATTGAGTACACTAATGGATCTCTGCACTTTAAGCTCCTGCTATTTCTTTAAAATCACTCATGTAAAATAGCAAAATGTGTTTAAAAAGTAACCAAAAGTGTATCTGTCGTGCCGTGGATCAGCGTTTGTAGCATGATTATGAATGTGCATGTCAAACCAGCTAGCTAGTTGCAAAATAAAATGTTTTATGTGCAATTTCTATGAGAATTCTAATCTAAATATAATAAATAATTTGCAAATACGGGACTTCCCTTGATTTTGTGCAATCAGCAAGTCTATGAAACTATGGGAACGATGTTCTTCTCTCATGTTTAGGGTGATGAATGGTATTAATGTGGAAAAAGGTTCCATAAACATACATTTATACAGAACTATAGACATACTCTACATGTGTGATATTTAATATTAAGATTCTGTTTATCCATATATATGTATTTAATACATATCTATTTTTATATCTATATATATATATATATATATATATGTTTTTTTTAGGGTTTTTTTATATATATATATTTAATATATACAAATATTATGTATATTTTTGATAGATATTTTATTTATTTAATTTATATTTGTATATATACATTATTCATGTTATCTATACGTGCCATTACTGTGAAATTACTCTAAATGGATAAATGATTGGTATTTAAACAGCATGATGCCTCCCCCTTCTCCTCACCCATTCCTCGCTTGGCACGTCGACGTCCTCCTCCTCCTCCTCCTCCTCCTCTTCTTCACCGTGAGGAAAGTTGCAGCAGCAGGTGTGTCCTTTTTCTTTCCTTTTTTTCCACTTTGTATGAAGCTTCGTCTCCCCGACCAGGTTCAACGGTAGAGGCCTCAGCAGGAATCACGGTACGGCTAGCTCGTTAATTACCTTTATTAGCTCGTTATAACCGCAGTGCTAACAGCTAATAGGGTGTGTTTTTATAATTGAACGTTAAAAAGTTGTGACGGTCAAAGTGTTGGAAAAGATAGATTTAATTAGTTTGTGGACGTCGATAAAAAAAACACATTTCTCTTTCTGTTACTATTAAACTTCCCAATTTGAAATTTGACCTCCACAATACGCGTCATAGATGTATATTAGACGTCTACTTGTCTGCGGGCGTTGAGTTTCAACTAATTATGCATGTTTAACGTTTTTAAAATATAGTTTAAATCTGGTTCCATGGAGCCTAAAAACTCTTGGTCTGAGGTCTAATTCATAACAACATATAATCTTCCTCCACGTTGTTTACTATAAATGTTTTATTACAGGAGATGCCGAACCTTCGGAAGAAGAAGAAGTTGGCGGAGGGTGCTTTGGCTGCAGAGCCTCCAAATCCAGAGTCCAAATCCTCCAAAGTCACCTTCCTGAGCCCGTCTCTCATCCTCCTGGAGGTCCCCGCCGACACCAACACCAGCCTCCCGGTGTGGGACGCCGTGAGGTCCCAGCAGGTGGACGTCGCCTGGAACGTCAACCCCTACAGCGTCGGCGTCCACTTAACCCCCTTGACCTCTGGGCGAGTGAGCCCCGCTTCCACCCAAACCCAAAGCACTTCCAGCGGGCCACAGACGCCCATGGCGCCCTCTTCCAAGGTCCTGCAGCCTCAGATGGTCATCCAGTCCCAGAGCTCCTGCGTCCTCCTCACCCTGTCCGCAAACAGCGCCCAGTTGCCGCCGAACACACCCGGGAGCCCTGCGCCCGTCAACTCCCACGTCTTTTCCCTGCCTCTCATCATCACCCAACCGCAGCCCGCCCATCAGCCCAGCACCCCGACCAAGAAGCCCGCCATCCAGACCCCGACGGCCACGCCCACCAAGCCGTCCGTAGGGGCCTGCCCCTCTCCGTTCCACACCAAGCTCTCTGGCGACGTCCAGATCTGTGACGACTTCCTCCTGCGTTTGTGTGAGGCGGGGGGGAAATGTAAGATGCATCACACTCCCTACCCGTTCCACTGGCAGCTGTGGTGCGTGAGCACCCACCTGTGGGTGGACGTGCCCTCCCACGCCCAGCTCTTACTGGAAAGGAGGTACTGCGATGTCAGACAAGACGAAATTTGCATCAAGGATGGGTGAGTAAGAGGAGCCGCAGATCTCTGCTTTTGACTTTAGAAGATCTGCTCTTCTGATGGAGATGAGTGAAAACTAAATATGTATACACTGTCTTTAGGTTTCTCTGCTACAATCTGGTCTTTGACCAGATGGAGTTGAACAGGTCATACAAGTACGACGCAGTCAGACGACTGACGAACTCCGACAGTCTGGTCAACAACCCTTACTTTCCCAGTAAATGGCACATCTACTGGTGGAACAACCTGGACTGGGAGGAGTACAACAAGGTGAATGCTATTTTTTTCCCCCTCTCTCTCAGCTACAAGTTGCAACCAATGCCTGTTTTTTCATCAGCTCCTTGTTGATTGGTTGGTTCATCAGGATTTGTCCACCTTGCTGCTGAAGAAGATGCGTGAAAAGGAGAACGGGTGTTCCTTCTTCATCCGCTTGCAGGAGTACGAGGTGGACTTCACCACCATGATCCAGACCAACGTCAACACAGGGTTCACGAGAAACATCCGCTGCAGACCGGTCTACCGCTCCCCCGAATCCATGCGGCCTCACCTGCAGTCAGTGTCCGCTTTCTCTGTCTCACTCACACCTAGTAGATACCATATCTCTTCTTCATCACATCAACATCCTCCCTCTTTTTCCTCTACACCCAGGACAGGAACCCTGACCGAGCCTGAACCTGAACCTCCAGGAGGATACTTTAGCGTGGACCCTCTGCAGGAGTTCATCTCCTGGTATCCTCCATCGTGGTGTCTGGACTCGGAGCAGGACTACAGCTTGGTGGACCTTCCGGTTGGCACACAGGCCTACCGGAGTGTCCAAAGCCTGTTCTGTGAGAGTCTGCCTGAGACCGGGGTGGACATCGTCAGCATCCAGCAGGTCCAGAACCTCCTCCACTGGGACAAGTACCAAAGGTATTAATTTAAAGTCTGTTTGCTCGTACCATGAAGCTCTTCTGCAGACAGAAATGAGCTGGTAGCAAGATCTGATTTCTTAAAAGCTTATTTCAGCACTTCAGACTGACTGTCTATTGCATACAAAGTCAATGCAAAGACTGCAGACTCACTTTGTTTGGTGTGAACGCACTTAAAGACTTAAGACTTAGAAAGAAAAAAATATCTAGTAAGTCTATATTTAAGGTTTCTATGCAAGTGAATCATACATCGAAACACTTGTACCTGTGCTGTCATTACAGGCAGAAGGCGTACATGCAGAAGCAGCACATGAAGTCCAAGGAGCCTCTGGAGAGACATCTCTTCCACGGGACCTCCAAAGAGTCCTCGGAGGACATCTGCCACAACAACTTTGACCCTCGCGTGGCCGGGCTCAACGGAGCGTCCCACGGTCATGGCTCCTACTTCGCCACCACCGCTTCCTTCTCCAACACCTACGCACACAAGTCGGGGACGGCTGAGGTCCGCCACATGTTCCTCGCCAAAGTCCTGGTGGGGAAGGTGAGTCTCGGGAAGACCCGCTACCGCCGACCGCCGCCACTCAAGTCCAAGACCGGTCAGTTCCACCTCTACGACACCTGCGTGGACAACACTGACAAGCCCACCATGTTTGTAGTTTTTGATAGCTGTCGGTGCTACCCGTACTACCTTATCAAGTACAAAGACCTGCCTGAAGAGATTGATATTTGATGAAGAGGACAGAGCCTCGATGTTGATGTTGATGTTGATTGTTTGACTTTAAAAGTGTTAATAGGGTCCAGTTGTAAGATGACCTGATGTGTTATCATATTAAATCAGTTGCAGTCAATGAACAAGCACGTGATCTTTCATAATGTCTTTTATTTTGGTTATTCAAACGTTTTTTACATTGACGGAAATAAGTACTTTTTGTTTTTCTCTCAAAGGTGTTCTGATTCAAATTGACATCGTATGTGTTTATGAAAATAAACTGTTCTCTGAATACATTCATCCCTCTGTATTTTAACATGATAAAGAAGTTTGATCATCCATTGTTATATTTTCACCCGTTAAAATAAATCGTATAAACATCATGTTGGACTGGAATGTGTTTCAGACATCTGTAGGAAAAACATACGTTTATATTTCAAAATATCTTTGTTTCCCTTCTCTCTCCTCACAACTCCATTACTCCACATTAATTCACAAAACAGGATTTTCATAAATTGCTGGCACGATTAATTTGAAAAATATTTGTAACATTAATTTCCTTCACCAGGTGTTTGTTAGCCCGGAGAGGAAGATTTCTGCCAAATTAAAATGGCAATTGCATTAAAAAATCCTGAAAAACACTTCTCCTTCATACTCATTTAAAATAACTGAATTGTTTACGACCCTGAACGTGTAATATACAGATGTTTTCACATGAAATATTATTAACATTTAATGACGTATGGATCCGTTTCCATAAGTTTCGCTGGCAGTTACATTGTTGTAGTCCATCTCAACTCAATAAAATGTAACTTAATGAGGCGACTTCTGTATCTGCATCAAAGAAAACAGAAGCTCCATCTAGTGTATCAACTTCTATCCATTATTTTAAATTTCCATGTCTTGAAATGACGTTTAGTATTTTTATGTTTAAAGACTGCTACAATAGATCAAATAAGGCATCACCTTGTGTTTTATATACAGTATGTATATCCTCTCTGTAAATGTGCAATTCCGCATTGGATTTTTTTCTTTCATGATAATCCGTGTTACGACAAAACAAAAAAAATCAGTCACTGATAAAAGTATTCACAATAAACCCCACAAAAACCAGAAGAGGCCTGTTCTGAATGAGGAACCGTCCACCCAAGAACAACGAGAGGGTTGAAAAAGTGATAATAAAAGAATTACAGATTACAGATTGTAGTCACGTTTAAAGATGGGAACGAGATTAAAATTCGGACTTGGATACTTACTGGAAAAGACAGCTGGATGGGTGAAAAACTGAAAGGAGCTTTTCTTTCTTAGTCCCTTTTTGACTAAATACAGTTTGGCCTGTGGGTGGCGCCAGAGGAAAGGTCATGTCATGAATGGTTTACACTCTGTAAGTCCTAAGAGCCAAACTACTACTGCGGCGGAAAACACGGAGTGAAACTAAACTTGAAGGCAACAGAAAATACATAATTAATACATATATCACCGCCCTTCAAACAACGACAGTCAACCATTTAACATTGGTTCTTTTTGCACCAGATGTCCGACAGCATAGTTGTGTGTGTGTGTGTGTGACACTTTGACTTTTCCCTTTATTTTGTATACATGTGTACACATAAAGTGTACAATATGTTTAAATTGATATTGCGTGAACCGGCTCCTGATGTTGACTTCCAAACAGTCCCGTGAGAAGAGATTCCAGGGAAAGGTGGTGGTGCTGAACTAAAACCGGCGGTTCATTCGCAGGCCAGCTTGCTGTCAAAGCTCGACAGGCCGATGGCAAAGGCCTGAAGAGCGCACATGGGATAGTTGTAGTCCAGAGTGAACATGTCTTCTGCCACTCTGCCAAACTGCATGACGATGTAGTCGGCTGGAGTTGGGGGGAGAGAGCGGTAAAACAACGTTAATCCTTAAGCCTGAACAGTTTTTGGGAATGGTGGTCAGCGAGGAGGACTACTCACGGTCGTTGTCGTGCACTATTTGAAAGTTTTTGACTGATGCTTGAGTGACGCGGCCGTGGAAGTTCAGCACGTAGGACTGGGTGTCATCGTTCCACACGGGCGCCTTATTGTGCAACTCGATCAGGTTGTCCAGCGAGTGGTTCTGCCACCTGCTCAGGAGGCTCTCCTGCTCCTGTAACACAAGCATGTTCACGGTGACACATTCAGGCGATGCTCGTCTTCACAGGGAATGACTCTGGGATTATTAGACTCACGTTTTGAGGCCTTACAGGGACTCTTTCAAAGCTCATGTTCATGCCCGGGATGATGACAGTCATCTTCCGCGGCCCTTTGAATCCCAGCACGTTGGTCTCCTGCCAAATGTTACAGAGAGATTTCGCCTCGTGTTATGAATGAGCAGGGGCCGCGGCAAAAAGCTTGTGTGGGTGTTTTGTTTTTTTTGTCGTTCACTCACATAGCAGATGGCAGCCACTTCCTGCCGTGTGTTGCTCTCTTCCAGCAGCGTCCCGGGGTTTTTGCAGGGATTGGTGCCGTTGTCGTACACTGTGAATTTGGTGCCCATGAGGTTGGACCTGATAGAATAAACACGCATGAAATGTGATCACTGAGCTCGGCTATCTTCAAACCAAACAAACTTCCTACACACCTGTAGTTGGGTTTATTTGGTCCAGACCAAAGGGGGGGAATTATACATTGTTGCATTTTAGTTCTGCTTCGTGTTCACATTGACTTTTTATAAACATGAATTTATAGAGAACCTCAGGTAACTCGTCTGACAGAAGTTTTTGCAGCCCCTTAATAAAGCCTCTGATGAGTGTAGTTTATGTTCTTTGGTGTCACAAAGAGGAGACATAATTATTTTTAAGTTTAAGTTCATTTTTTAATTATAAGATCGCCTCCTGAGACTTCACGATGAGCAGATGGATTAATTAGGATGCTAGGATCACATATCTACTATCGTTAAATACTTTGCAGTCCTCAGTGGATGCAGGTAGTAGAAGTTCTTACCTCAGTTTACCTATGAAGCTCTCTCCCTCTCGTGACAGATCAGTTGGATCCACTGAAATAAGGTAGTTGGATGTCTTACTCTTCTTTCTCTTCCTTCCTGCCAGCAAAAACACCTTGAAAGAGACAGACGTGTGTTTACATCTTTACTCCTGAGAAGTTAACTCTTTAGTCATCTTGTAGTTTATGTGGTCATTCTTAAAAATCAAGCCTCATATATAGTAGACTCACTCTCTTGCCGTCCTCTTTCTCCATGTGCATGAAGTAGGTGGGGTAGAGGCCGCGGTCCATGCCCTTCTTGTCCCGGGTGATTCGACATTTCACGGTGACGCCACGCGGGGCGGGAAGCAGGACGAACTCCTCCAGATTGGCCACATCGATGAGTGAGCTGTCTGCTGTGGGTGATCCGGGCGCCACCACCTCCTGGGGACAACACAGCGCACGTACATTAGTTAGAGGAACAATATTTAGCGTTGGGGTTGGGATGATGTCGTCTGTGTGCATTTCCTGCGCCGCTCACTGGAGTGTCCTTGCCGCTGGCGGCAGAGCCGGGTCTGGTGGCGTCCACGTTGGGGGACAGAGAACGTGCGCGTTCTTCCTCCGCGTCGTCCTCGTGCTCGCTGGCCTCATCGAAGTTCATGCTGCCCGACAGACCTGGTGGGGGAGAGGAGGTAGAGGTGCAGCTTTACAGATACAATTTCACAAAAATGCACACACAACAGAAGAGGAAAATAAATCCCAGATGCTCCGTGTATGTTTCCAAATACAAAAGAAGCTGGAAGACTTCCCAGGCATTACTTTGGTTTGTCCCCAAGGTGGATTTCACCAGTTTTTCATTCATCGATGGTAATTCAGAACTGATGCAATACTTATGCAATGATTGAAGCAAAAGTAGTGCCTTATACATCTGATGTATTTCTCAGAAATATTTAGAAGGGTATTTCTTTTACACAGGAGACTTATTTGAACTCTTGAACAACCAAATTGGTCTTGAATCTCAGCGAGCCATCAGACTGCTTTCTATCAAACACAACAATAATTCAGTTAACCCACTGAAACCAAAGCATTTTTTCTTTCAAAAATCGCACAAATTACAGTGTTTATCATAGCCAGACACCGTAAAAAAAAAAGTAATTACATCAGAGATATCAGGAAAAGTGACCTAAGCTTAAAAAAGTGCTATTTCTCATTTTAAATTACATTACATTTTAGCTGAGCATGTCCTTTGCACTAACCAGATCCTGTCAAAAAAACTCTGCACTCGGAAGACATAAAGACCAGCAGTCACGTGGTCCCAAAGAGTCTTCCACTCAACTACAGGTTGTTTACAGAGTGCAGAGAGGAGACGAAACGATGTTGCAAATATGTACATATCTAGCCATAAATATGCTGTTTCCATAGAGGCAAAAAAACGCCCTGAAAGTGTTCGGGGTTCAGAGGGTTTGTGCTCAGCACTCACCCTACCGAAAGGTCACATGCGACACGTGGCCTCAAAAACTGTCAAAAACGATGCATCCTTTTTCTAAGTCAGTTTTCTGCGATGGTTGAGGTTAATGTGAAGAGATGCGTAGCTTGCATCTGTGTGAGGAGACGGCTCCGTGCAGCCATGCAGATGTAAAATGAGCTTGGCTCACTGCAGCCAGTGGAGACTGCTCGAGACATCTGTCTCTTCGCTGAAAATTGGATTTATCAGCCGGGATGCAACTCTGCAGCTGTAGCCCAGTTTAATGTGCTGTCAGAGGAACACAGCGGCACACTGGTATGGAAAGTCCTACTTTGATGTCTTAGACACTTTTTTTTTACTTTGATGAAAAGTTGACTTGAATGAATTGCTTAATCCGAAATGACATTAATTAGAACAATGGGGTTGGTATAAAACGATAGAAATTACAATCTCCATCTTTGAAGTGATTCAATGACACTTTGTGAAATGTCCTTCCACACACAGAGCAAACAGACGAGCCATTCTGCTACTGGCCTCTGCAGTATTCAACAAGAATAACAAGGTGACGGACCATATTTACACGGGGGTATTTACAATAGATGAACCCTGGATATGCAGCTGTCCGTGAGAGGGGAGCAAGTACCATCGTGCAACACAGATTGCAAATGTGAGCGCCGCTCTGAGAGTGACACCAGGGCTCCAATTAAAACGCCGAGCAAGGCTGTGTGTGAGCCAGTGGCTTATGAAATCAACCATCTGTAAATGTCAGAGAGGACTCATAAAGGGCTAACCAACAACCTTCTAAACCAAACCCCCCCAAACAAAGACACACGGCCACGTAATAATCACCACACTGCGAACACTACATCTAAAATTTGCAGTCAGTCAAAATACGAAATGACCACCACTATTCTTTTTGTTCCGCTTCCTCGGGGGATGGGGTGCTATGTAAGAACAGGGAGCCAAAAATACCTCCTGATGACATATTACTTAACTGGGCTGACATTAACAATGAGCCACTGCATTATTGAGAAGGACAGTGACATTTGCTACTGTGGCATTTTGGTCATTTGACCCCCATATTGAATTGTGGCTCTGCCAACGTTCTGAAACTTGGAGAGCCGTCTCAAAGTTCTTAAATTATTATTATTGAATTATTAAATGACCTCTTTTCTCACTGCGTCGCCATCAGTCACACCACTGGCTGCATCGCTCTTCCTTACTGCAGCGGCAGGGTGCTTAAAATTTGAGGCAACGTCAAAAATGTCCGACTTTGCTTAAGCACAGCTGCTAATCCGGAATGATTCAGGACCATGACTACATTAAAACACAGAGTGGATTGTAAAACAGCATCAGGGGACTCCACCATATTGAGGGAGGCGAATAATTAAGTGGACGTTCCCATGAAAACAAATCAACTATATATTTGACTGAAGTCACAGGATAAAAGTCAATCAATGAGGCTTCATGGATTTAAAATGTTTCAATAGAAAATTAGTGCCTCGCTAATCTTTTAAGAAGTAAATTAAAAACGATATTTAAGCCGTAAATGTAATTTCTTACCACTTACCCAACATTCCATCCCTCGTGGAGCCTATTTTCTCACTCCTGATGTGTAATTTACTTGAGTTAATGTTGGTTTTTACACATTCCTCTCGCTCATCTGTTCAACATTTATATGAGCCGGGTAATTGGGATGTTTGCATGATGCTTGTGTTCAGTCTTTCTGCTGCGCTTCCCCTTTGCTTTTGTAGCTACTTTTTCCTGTTGTAACATACGTCAGTTCCAAGGAAGGGAATGTTTGTTTCTCTACTTCACACACTTCAATTATGTTTTAATTGTACCTCTTAAGAAGGCACTTTTGCTTAATATTTTTTGTCAAAGTGCATTTGATTATCAACTGGTTTCAAACGAGCAGAGAGGCCATCTGGGTTAAAGCGGCACTAATTCCAGAGATCCTCCCTGATTGGCCACAGGCAGCAGGTGACAAGGTATAACAGGTCATGGACCAGCAGACTGATTCGTCTCTGTTTTGTTTGTTTTTCCTTTTTGTAGTTGGTCTGAATTTATCTAGAATTTCTAGAAAATCAACGCCTGTTTGCTGGTCCATTCTTCCCACTCACATTTAAAACTATCCCCAAACACAATGAGTGCTTACAGGAGTGTCGGCTATTGTTGTACTGCTGTATTCTGTGTATCTGTACAACTTTTAAAACTATGTTCCAAAGTAATGTGAGTACAAACGTTTTGATCTGGAAATCTATATTTCAGGTGCAAAAACTTATGGGTTGAAGTATATTTTCCCCCCAAAAAACAACAACATATATTACAGCTCTGCCAGGACTCACCTTGTTTCTGCAGTAATTCGTGGATGTCTGTCTTGGGCTCGAGCAGCGTCTCAGTGTCTCCATCTCTCTCAGGCTCCTCCTCAGCAGGGGACTGGGGCTGAGACTGAGGCTGTGACTGGAACTGAGACGGGAACTGAGACTGGGACTGGCACTGGCTCACTGACAGGATTTTTATTCCCATATCGGGGGCTTCTGGGCCCAAGACAACTGCTGGACCATCGATGCCTGCAGCAGGGGAGACCAGACAGTAGTTGATGCTCTCATGATGTGGTTAATTACATAGAACTGTGTGTGTGTGCTGTTCTTCAAGTGCACCATGCAGTAATACAGATATCCACATCAACTTTCATGTAATGCATATAAAGCTGCCTTTCAAACAAACAGATGTCCTTTTTTCTTTGTCATCTTTATTGTTCAGAAAAGATGCAACATAAAAAGAAGCGTTTTCCTCACCGCACCGCTCATGGACATCGTTGGTGGTACTGAGTTGAGACTCCATCAGAGGGGCCTGCTCCTCACCACGCCGCATCCTGGAGCGCCGGGGCCGAGCCTCCGTGTTGGGCTGGACCATCAGAGGTTCCTGGCGCTTCCTCCGCTGCTTCTGCTCCAGCAGTGCCCTCTGTGGAATAAACAGGGGAACAGAAACGCTTATTTTAAAATGTTGTAACGTTTTAAAATAAGGTTAACTGGGAGTTTGTATTTAATACTTTTAGGACTTTCTAGTGGCTGATGATACAAAAAAGGCAGGGATTCACTAACTACAATTCACCTACGATATTAAACTTTGGAAGATATTTTACATAATAGCAACCGTTCCTGGTATAGAAAACAGGAAATTGCTTAATTTAAAAAATGAGTGATGGAACATGTGTACTGAATAGATGACACACAGGCACAGTAGAGGTGATGTGATTATGGGATGATTCACACAACAGAAAAAAGGACAATGAGGACAAAAGAGAAGGGGCAAAAAAATAAATAAAGCCATAATAGAATGCAATAATCGTACCAAGGCCTGAATACATGTGAGTGCTTTGAATGGTTTCCCTGAATGGCTGAAATAATGGGTGCTACACAGCCTCATTTGGTGTTTTAGCTATTCTCAACCACTGGGCTGGCGCTCAACATCTAGTGGTCTGCAGAGGTACTACCGAGTGGTTAAATATATATATTTTTTTGTCTAAATGTGAACATAACAAAACACAATTACAATGAGTAGTTACGTTTGAATATCACCACAGCAACCATGACACATCATCAGGGAGATACAGACCTGTTTTGCCACTGTTAGCTCGCTAATGTTACCTTGGATGCAATGGCACAAAATTGATCGGATTTTTTGTCGCTGGAATTTTGGTTAACAGGGCGCGAGACTCGTGACGTTTTGTTCATTGTTTTGGTTGTGTGCTTTTGTTGTATTCTTATTTTTTAGCTTTTAGCTTGGTTTTCAGTATTTAGATTTCTTCTTCTATTTCTATGGTCTGAATATCATTTAAATTAAAAGTTTGCTGTTCTTTGGAAAGTTGCATGTTATTTATAATTGGCATAAAAAGGTCTTAAAATGACAATAATGTGGTTTATTGCAATTATTTATGCAGTTGCTGACCTATTAGGATTCAACACAATGTGATGGTATTTTTGACTACGCAGCATCAGTATATGCTTTAGGTGGTATGGTGTAGTGTGAAGTGATTCTGTGATGAGGTCTCAGTGAGGCCCATGTTGTATCCACGGCCCCCCAGCTCCGCTCTCAGTGGTCAAAGCAGCCGGTGGATTACATAAGCATTA
The DNA here is from genome assembly GCF_963514095.1 of Eutrigla gurnardus. NCBI lineage: Eukaryota > Metazoa > Chordata > Actinopteri > Perciformes > Triglidae > Eutrigla > Eutrigla gurnardus. The sequence continues at coordinate 8,155,376 of NC_139932.1, read as the reverse complement.
ATTAGCACGTCAAATGCACAACAAGTCCGGTTTATTGTCCTCAAGAGACCGAGAGGCCTTGTCTCATATTTGTCAGACCAAACAGCTTTCATAACTCATCGGTCAGTGAGTCTCACTGTTTCTGTTCAACCACAGCAACATCTTCTACCACTGTTACGACTAATGAGTGGAAATGTCAAGGATAAAAGTTTTAACATCAGCAGCTCCATAAAAAAAACAATCTCCATGAGTGGAACAGGCAGAGGACAGAACAAGGGAAAATATAAGAAATATTAGATTAACTGAATACATTTGTTCAGCTTTAAAGTATGGAGATTTGTTATCATTTCAAAAGAATCTTCTGTTAGCGGACCGGGATTTGCATGCTTGATAAAGGCAACAAATGAATAAAACAGTAGCAGGATTATAAAGAACATCATTACTGTTTTGTGTAATACATGCATGCTGAAATAAAGCCAATTTTCCAGATGCATAACAATAGTGATGGAGGGAAGAAACACAGAAGACTGATGATGTTGAAGCTATATGTAAAGATGAAAATGGCCTGAAGTACATTTTTTCTCTCTGAGGTTATGAATGAAACCATTAAATTGAACACATTTTACGATTTTCTTGAATTAAGTGTTACTTTCTCGAATCAGTTGCCGTGATCTGACATATCTGCCTTTATTTAGGCATTGACTACTGAATGATGTAAAACCCACAACAGAAACAACTGAAAATGAGTCAGTCTACACAGTCAGTATGCATTGCCTTCCTTTCCAGTTGCTATTTTAAGCCAATCTATTGTTATATTATTCTTTTGTTTAGAATCTAATCAGTACTTGGCATTTTGAGACCAGGATGTGACTTAATTCGGGTTCCAACAGACTTTCCTGTAACATGGAATAAAGTATAGACGAAGACAAAAAGTTTGAAAAACACACCCATGTCATATAAATACATCCTCAGAAATAAGAAAAAATATTATTCAAAGTTACCAACCCGTTCCATTGACATCCTGATCAAGTGTGAGCCAAAGTTAGTCGGTTTCTTTAAAGAAAGAACATTTCAAGTCCCATTGGTCTCGAGGTCAGATGAAAGTCTGTTCTCTCCCAAAGAGCAGCACTCGTGCTGGGCATGACTCCGTACCCCCCGTCCCTCATTCCTCTTCTTCCTCACGGAAAGCCAACAGCCTCCTCGACACTATGTGCTCCTCTGACAGCGGAGACACTGAGCGCCAGTGACTGTGTTTGTGTGAGTGTATGTGCGGCCGCCGTTGCTAACCGAATCAGCCGTCATTAGTGCGCCAGCAGGAGAGAGAGACAGAGAGAGAGAGAGAGAGAGAGAGAGAGAGAGAGAGAGAGAGAGAGAGACAGAGAGAGAGAGAGGAGAGGGGCTGTGGGGGGCGCTCATAGTGAGATATGCTCAGAGCCACGCTGCTCCTGGTGTAATCATCTAAATGCTTTCATGTTTGGAAAAACACAGAATTTAGTCACGTTAAAAAGATTGTTTATTGTTTAATATTTATCAATTTCCCATAGCCTGCATGTGATCCCCTTCTGGGCATGAGATAGTGTTTGTCCTCATGAGTTATATAAGTACAGCAGACTCATAACTGAGGCACAGCGGGACCATGGGACACGCACACAAAGCCAGGAGCCCCGCACTAAATCCTTCCCTCTCTTTGAACTCACCACTCGTGGCCCTCCCCTTACTTTCTGCCTAATGTGTGAGATAGTGGAGAACGGCTTCCGGCTTAAATCAAAGCTCTACCGCGGCTCTTCAGCAAGGTTTGGGATGAAGCGTCTTACAGATACGTGCGACAGTGGAAGGGCTGTGTCAGGTAAATGGGTGGATAAAAGGAAACAATTCAAGAGGGAGCAAGCATTAAAATTCCAAGTGACTGGGCAGGTGAAAAACAGGAGATTTCCAAAGCGAGGGTTAATCACTAAATTGCACACTGCTGGCGTGATGTGGAAGCTGCTTCCCGCCAACAGCAGGTACCCCTTGGTGAAACCAGGGTAAGCCCTATAATTTGAGCTGATTCATGCGAAATCTTGGCAGAAAATACAAATACTACAGGTTAGCTTTCAAAAACATCATCTGTGTGCGAGTTAGAAGGCTTAGTAGCTATGCACTACTCCAGATGTTATTTGAAATGGGGATGCACTGATCCAGATACCAATACCTGGCTTTGGGTATCGGCCGATACCAAGCACCAATCTAATCTGTACTGTGAGGAAGTGACTGGGATCATTCGTTTTTAGGTGTAAGGCTTAACTTTAACATTGCTAACTTTATAAAACAAAATGTAACAAATTAAAAAGATCATTAAAAAGATAAATTATACACCAGCAACTTGGTAAATCATCAAAATTAACAGGATTTACTATTCAAGGGTAAACCTATTTTCATGCAGCAATGCGACAAAACCTGCACAATGATTTTAATTCCAGTGTATAATGTAAATAATGAACTGTAGTCTGGCCCCATTGTCACTGATACCCGATCCAGCTCTGCTTCAGCAATGAAACCCCACTTTGAAAATACAGCGATAAAAAAGTGGGGACATCAACTTTTAGGAAAAGCCGAAAAAACTATTTTTCAAAACGTGTGTTAAAAGTTTAAAAGTTTAGGTTCCTACCTGTTTTTCCAGTTTCTGTTGCATAAGACTGACACTGTCATCTTCAATACCGCTGCAGAGGAAAAAGAAAAAAAGTGAATTTAGAGATTTCACACACACGATAATCCTTACACTGAATTTTATTTAATCAAACCAGTAGAGGTCGCCACTGCTGTTAATACAAGCTAATAAAGACTTTGTATCCTGTATGGTCTTCTATGAATTAAACCAATTAGGGTGTTTAGTCCCAGTAATGGTGGTTTTAAAAGTCAAATAAAACCAAATCTACAAGTAATATTGAGCTTGTCTGATACGTGGCTCATTCTCTGGAAGTGGAGAAAAGGGAAAAAAGAAAGTGAGTGTGTGGGTAAAAAAAAAAGAGAAAGGAAAAAAAGAAAAAAGAACAAATCTCCAGCTGAGAGGATGCCTCGAAGTCTGGGTGCTCTGGGAATTTACCCTGGATACCTTTCTGAAGGGACCGGGTCCGTGTTGCTTAGTTACCATGAGGAAAGAGAAGGGCAACAGCAGGAGACTGTACTGTCAGTCAGAGTCCCTCGCACAGGCCGATAATGTCTACGTGAGTCACTAAGTTCATTTCTCATCATTTCCTGTCGGGTAAATCTATAAATATCATGTTCTGCTGGGCTGTAATGAGATTTTTTTTTTTTTAAGAAAGGGATTAAGGATATAGGATGAATAGTCTTTAAATCAGGCTGCCTATCTCACCATCAGGTAAGCTCATGAGATATATGACTAACTCATCCCTCGCCCCCCTATTTCTATTTCCCTCAGTCACATCCTTTCCACAGCTCCAGTGCGTATGTGATGACACACTTGTCAAGCCCTACGCTGGGCTGGAAGACAATCACCTAATGTCACAAGGTGACGGGTTGCAGAAACCCATTAATGCCAAGAAGAACATGTTCCGCTTTCCTTCAGCCCACAGTTACAAGTCACAACGGTCAGCGTGGGCTTGGGTAATGACCTGTGGATCCTCCGTCCAAATGAGTCATCTCGCATCACTTGTAAAATCCCTCACTGTTTACACTGGCAAACAGAAGGGTCCCCTCGGAGGCCATGAATGCACCTGAGAGCAGGTGGTGGCCCCGAGGAGACGGGGGAGAGTGCGGAGGATGATGGTAGTTTTGAATTACACATGCAGGTCATTTTGGATGGTAGGGAACGAGTTGTGCTCTATAGCAGAAGTCTCGTATTATTACATGAGGCCTGAGACCTGTGGATTAGGTTCAGAGTAGAGCATGTTTGCCCACACAAAGACGTGCCACTTGGTAGCGGCAGAAGAAGCACATTCAGTGTGTTTGCCCAGAGAGAGCAATCATACAACATCTTCGACAAAATCAGGCAACTATGGTGTTTCGATAACGGATAAAATGCTATTTAAATTCTGTTAACCTGGTAGATCAAGTCACAGCTTGTGAGAAATAGTGTGTGTTTGTGTGTGATAGAGTCTACCTTGCTGTGGAGTTTGAGGAGAAGCTGGCAGAGCTCGAGGGTCTTCGGGGAAAATGGCAATTTGGCACCAAGGCAGCCGGTGGCACACGACATGTGGGAAATAAGAGAACGACACAGGTTCAGCGACAAGATCGAAAAACTAACACGAAATCAGCGGGACATGAAGAATACTCCATATTTCTGTAAGGTTTTACTAATTCACGTCTAGCTTGGATGAACAAGGCTTCTAATAATTTAAGAGGACAGTAATTATCTCATTAAGTCATCGACATCCATCACATCATAAATACTTCAATGTGCTGGGGGTTGAGAGAATGTCCTCTGCTGCAAATGTTCTTTGAAAACATGCACACACACACACACACACACACACACACACACCTCCAGAATGCTTCATCACAGCTGTGAGTGATCAATGTTTCATTAGTCCGTCACAGCTTGGGTGACAAGAGAAGGACAAGCCCCTGTTGTCCCTACGTTGTGTGTCGGACGGTGGTAGCCATGGAGATTTCAGCTCCGTCAACAGCGCACCTCCACCAGCATTGATTAAAAGCCTGCAGCCGGTTCTTGGGCTTCACTGAAATTGGAGGTCTTAGCACTGCGCTGTAAAGATTTACAGACTGACACGGGGAGGGGTCTGCGAGGGCTGTGGTTTCTCTTCAGATGCACATTCAAATCGAAATATTTCTTCAAACAGCATTTGGTCAGAAGGATTTGCGAAGGCGACTCTCAAAAGTGCAATATAATATTGTAGACTTCAAAAAAAGGACGGGATTTTAATGCTATAAATAATGAAAACTCTCTATCACACCACTGTTGATTCGGGGTGCAAGAGAGGACAAGTTCACTGGAGACTTCCTTTCAGATGACAGTATCAAAGCCATTAAGGATTTGCGAGGCATTAACTAGAGGGATGGTATTATCGGAACGCGGCCCATTCAGGCTGTTGTTCATTTTAATTAAAAGCCTTTGTCACTTCAAAAAAGGAATTTGAAAGTTGGATGAGCATAATGTAATGTCTGCCACGGGCAATTCAGCTTCTATCTAAGAGAGGATATGGAATAAAAGGAGGACAGATAAGGTTAACTGCCTGTGGAGTTTTACATGGTTGTGTTTGATTATGTAACACTGATCAGAAACTGCAACCGCAAGTAGAACCACGTCCCGAATTTCACAAAGAATGGATTGTGGCACTTGCATCCACAATCTGCCCCGTCTCAAAGCCCGATCCACGAATCCCAGTCATTAAGTTTTGCCCCTGCAATTTTCCATTTTGGGCCTCTGATTGCTATTATTCCCGGTGGCAAAGTATAAATGTTGCCTTTGCGTCGAGAACACAGATCAATGGCGAGAGAGAAATCCTCAGACGATGAGCAGAGGCATTCCTCAGACCTTCAGGCGAGGAGTTTAAACATGACATGAAACCATATTTGGGATTTAACGTCCCAGTCTGTCAGCGCTGCTGGAGTTTCCAAATGTCTAGAAAACGGCACGACGCTGCCTTTGAAAGGAGATATACGTTTCTAAGCCGTTGCATTTCTCATATGTTTCATTTCTATGTAAAACCCTGTGGAGCTGACATATTCTAAACCCTTATGTCTGCTTCTCTCTGAAATTTTTCATTTTTCACAAAAAAATGAGATAATATTTATTTCAGGTGTGCAGTTAGTGACAGTGTGGCTCCTTGGTCGCTCTGACAGCTTGATGGAGAAGCAGTGGAGCTTAGTTTAGTTGTAGTGAGCATAAAACTGTGAGGTCTATTTGAGTGAATAAATGTGCTTAGAGTTAAGCAGTCTGGAGTGGTTTAGAAGCTTGCACTTTGTGTGCATAGTTTAATTTTTAATAGACAAAAACTATAATATACCATTTTTTACTAGCCCCAGTTGCCCAGTTTGTAATATGGATTTAATTAAAATGTATAAATACTGCGATACAGTGGGCTAATGTGTTACCTCCTTCAGCACCAGATAGTGACTTATAAATACAGCCAAAAAATATTTGAGCTTTATCACACATATAACATCATGATGAAATATCTCATTTCACTGCAAAATATTGAACTTAATAATTAAAACTTTTGTATTTTAATGTGAAAAAACTGGAGGAAGCGTGGAGGCCTGTCTGCTATTCTCTTTCCTAAGCATCACTTTATCCCCAGATATAGCTTTCCCCATCTCAGTTAAGCTAACTACTATCTAAAAAAAATAACATGATACATTAGGCATATTGGAGAGGGGAAACCTTTAAAAAGTGTGCCAAGAATTTTCAAATACAATGAATAATGTTTAGCTGAAACCTCAACAAACTGGATCAGGAATAAAGCAAACATGGCAATACTTCCATTACACTAGAATCTACTGATCGCTGAGCCTTGACAAAGAACAGTCACAGTCATTTCAGCTGTTTCTGTAATCAGTTGGATGGATATTCGCAGCACATCCTTAGTTACATGAGTGTTCCAATCAAGCAGCCAACAGCATAAAAAAAACAAAAAAAAACAAAAAACAGCTTTGACACGCACGCAAATCACCAACTCTGGTTACAGCTCAGTCACAGCCTGATGCTCTGAATAAGTAACGACATGGCGGCAGAAACATGAGCGAGAGGCACATCTTTGACTGCAGGTCAGCCATTCAGCTGGCCAGAGGGATGGAGCAACGGCTGGAAGAAACATTATAGTAGCGCTGACCTCTCGTCCTGGCACAGGCCACTCAATCCTGAAAAGTCAATACAGCTTGGAGAAGTAAAGACCAAAAAAATAAATAAAAGTCTTGGAGAGCACATAAGGAACGCTATTTTGAAAGAGCCGTCTCTGTAGAGCATAATATAAGTATGTCTGCCTGTGTGCAGCTACCTGTATGACCAGCGACTGTAGACGGGCTGTGATCCCCCATTCTTTATCGTGTCCATGGATGCGGCTGCAGGAATGCTAGTCCAGGGCTCTCCTATCACAGAAAAATCTTCATTCACACTGGAGCTCAGAGATATTGTGCAGCCCTACCTAAGTAAGCCCTGCGGGGCTGCAAGATCTCTGCTATTATGTCACCGACAAAGAGTAGCGATGTCCCACCCAGGGGAGTGACAGCTACCAGAACAGAGGCAGACTGGGGTCGGGAGGCTTGGAACCGTTACCATGACATCAAACCTCAGGCAACCCACAAGGATTCAAGTAGAAATAGGTATTATAGTGGCAGGCCTAAATATTAGCAAAGTGAATAAAGTTACACAAGTGGCTGGATATATTTAAAAAATCAGTTTGACTGCTTGCTGTCACCTACTGTAAATTCCCTTATTTTATTGCCATTTCCAGTAACTTTCTGAAACTCAGCAGTCGCAGCTCATTTCCTCTGACTCATAAGATGGCACTGACATATCAAACCACAGATGCACATTCTGTCTGGCGACTCATTTATAAGCAATAGTTGGAATTTAAGGAGCTTTAAATAGCGTAAATTTCTTTTGAAACACCCTGGTCAACATAACTGGATTGCTCCATGTTCAACTGTCTGCTTATGAGTAAGCCATGCCAGTCTATGTTCCTCATAATAATAGCGGAGAGGTAAATCAATGAAAACTATAGATTACCCTTTCTAAAAGCAAGACATGGTGTGGGGATCTTAATCTAGTTGCTAGGAAACCAGAGCTTCCCAATCATTTTCTCTGCCTATTTGCAAGAGTGAGAGGAAGAACGCTCAGAGTAAATGAGTGTTTGTGTATGTTTTCCCTGAGAGACAGCAGTAAAATGGCATATAAGTCAACGGATGATAAGCAGGGGAATCACTCACCAGAGGGAGTAATTATTGAGCTCAAAACAAATGATGGAAATAAGCTTCAAGAGTCGATAATAATACCATTTCTCTTGGGGACCTGACGCTCTACACATGACTCTCCTAAAGGGAAACTGCACTTTGTTTAGGCAGCTTTGAAGAAATATCAGCTACTGTCCGTGAAGTGTTTGATTTTAATCTTCTCATGTTGAAAGAAGCCACATGACACTGATCGTCCATCATGCAGAAACACAGATTTATCACAAACACACAGCAGAAACTATAACGTCAGTGAACTGAATGGCACGCTGTAGCGTTCAACAAGGACAAAGTGAGTCCATTCCAAATACCAGGGATGTTTTTTCAGTGTCTCAGTGATTGAGCAACGGAGTGGATTACTCTGGCCAGCTGAGCCGTGTGGGTTTGGAGTGCATTGGACGACCACAGTAAATCACAACTCAACCACAAGCCAAGGCTGTAGTTGCAACGGTCTGCCACGATGACGATGCTCCAATGGTCAATTTATGAGCATTGAATTAGTTTTCATACATCCATACCTCTACATTTTCCAACCATGCTGACGATTACTGTAAACGACTGATGCATGTTCTGCAACAAATTTGCTAAAGATCGTCCACTATAGGCTGTTCTTCACAGTAATAATAGATACTTGCATAACTGTTGTAGCCAGAATCATAGTAAAGAAAACCATCCATAAGGGTTATGAGCATTGGCAGACCTGGCTTCAGTTGTCAACAAAAACCACCTAGAGAATTGTTAGCGTTACTTTTTCCTTTGGAACATTTCTGCAGTGACACAGTGCGCCTAGAAATAGTAATTAATACATTCACAAGAGATGATAAAATTCAAACCCTTATTCAACTGCCGTTTGAAGGCTGATCATTACAAATGCCGAGTAAGCCATCTGTGAACTTTATAACACACACCGTCTGGGTCAGTTGAGCCTATGAGTAGTGCACATCACAGCATGTGTGCTCATAAGAAATACCGTGTCTCACATTTCTCAACCGACACAGTTACAAAGCCAAGAGTTCTCTGTGTGCAAAATCAGTGTTTGTTAGAGACCTGGGGGTAAAAACCATGAACAGGGTGGTAGAAACAGTATTTTCTAAGTCACGGGCCAACTGACACTGACTGGCACCACTCAGGTCATGGATGAATGTAATATTTAACAAGAATGTTCCACAGATAAAGCAAGTTGCTTTGTTTGAAGCATGATATGCAATTAATAAAGCCTTAACATGAATGTAACTGTAATAAACAGTATTTTTTTGTTTTGCATTGTGTCTATGCCTTGAATGACAGCTCTGGTCTACAAACTGACAAAAATCAAGACTGACTGTAACAGGAAAGGGTGGGAGCTACTTTGATTTTTATCTCCCTGCAAAATGAAACACACACACACACACACTGGAGGAAAAGTCTGACAGTAGCTATCAGGAGGTTTGTTACATGTTTACAATCGATCCCTCCTGAGACTTTCAGATGCAGAATAAAATCCATGTTTTGCATTTACTCGTCTATTTACTAGGTTATTAATTTTTTAGAGCTGTTAACTCATTCGGGTGCTGATTACGTTTACCACTTTAGGAATGCTTTGACGCAGAATGGCATGCTCCAACAGGACACGCAAACTTTTTTTTTTGACGCCTCTCGGTTCACTGTATGCGAAGCTAATGTCGCCCAGTCCGAGGTTTGAAGTGGCTTCCATCATCAAACCTATTCAAGTAGGCCTGTTTTTACATTGTATCGAAGGAAATGCCGCAGGGAATTACTCGTCAAATACACAAATACGTAAATGTCATTGTTGTTATAAAAAGATATTACGTAACTAAACGCACACGTATCTTTTTTTACATCACTAAATAGCTCAGACTTCTCTCACGACCACTAGTCCATTGCCTTCAATGTGTTCTTTCGACCAGGGTAGCGGACATGTTGTTTGTCAGACTATTAAAGCACGTTATTCACTTGTGTTAACGTTAATGCCTCTGAATTATTCGTTTCTTTTCCTTTTCATTGTTCGGTTACAATGTTAAGCAATTTTGTGAGCGACGTCGTGCCGTGACGCCACCGTCCGTTAGATAGCTCGCTATAGCGTCACATTAAATAAAGTAACAAAACGTAAAAATGAGGAAAAAATAGACGTGGAAACTGTCATCTGCCTTTTTCTGCCAGCTGTGGAATGTAATAGCTAGCTTGATGCCATTAGAAGCTAGCGTTAGCTCCCTCAGCGCAGCCTCCACTGTATGGAACGGAGCCTTTCTAAAAGTTGTGGGCGACAGTCAAGTATTTTCGGGTTAAAAGAAAATTGTGACGACGCCGGTTAGCTTCTCATCCCGCAGTTCCCCGTACGGAACACACACGAACACAACGTACAAGCGGTGTATGTGCTATTTTACCTTATGCTGTAGTAACTCATGTTTATCCACGGTTGCTAAGGAAGATCCTCGTGCAGTAGTACTTTTTGTGGACGCGGTTGGGGACACCTCTGTGTTACTCGGTCCTTAGTTACCGAGAGCACTAAGAACGGATGTTGCTATTGGTCGGGAGATTACTTATGTAGACGTTGATTGGTGGACATTCTGGTGGGCGGAGAGTTATCCTTCGTGGAGACAGATGTTTATCTTTTTTAATTATTATTTTACCTTGAAATACGTTATCGCTTCATTGCAAAGATGCCTCACAGGTTTGACAAGAAAGCATATATCCACAGAAATATACAGTATAGTATGGTTTGGTTAAGGATTTGGACAGTGACCAGTAACCATGACAACAAGTTCATCAAGATGGAGATTCTGCATGTTACTGATGTCTTTCCTCTCTGAAATCGTCACAAAATATTTAACACCAATAACTAACCGTAGCTTTAGAGAGTTCATAATAAATCAATAATTTAGTTTGCCCTTTGTATATTTATTCCATATTTTTTATGAAACACATTTGAAAGAGGAAATGGGGTTTAAGTTACACATCATTGATCACAATCACCAACAGTTGAGTTCAAATGATCTTTCAGCTGCACCGTTGCTTTTATTACATCAGCGACTCAATATTTCAGATCATTGACAAAATTATATATTGTTTGCTTGATATAGTCCATATGGACATGAGCTTTGACAATTTTATCCTTGGCTTATCATTATGATGTTCAGAGCAAAACAAAGTAAAAAGTTAATCAACTGAAATGTGATCATGACTTTAAAATGCAGTGCAATAAAAAAAGTTTGTAGGCAAAAAAATCTGCTCACAGACATGGTCCAATGAATTATCAGTGTCTGTTCTCTGTTGACATTACATAATCCTCTTTTTACCAAGTATCTACATCAGCTGTGAATCAAGGCATCCGAGTCAGAGAGATTCCCCCTTTCTTTTAATAACTTCATCAAACCCCTCCTCCTCCTCCATGTCACTTTCACCCCATAATCCCTCTCTGGTGTGTCAGCCACTAAAATGTCAGGTGGCTGATTACACGGTGGTGTACATGGCCGAGTCTGTAGCAAGTGTAGAGAGGTGGAGGAGGGAAAGCTACTCTGCTCTTTAATTACTTTTGGAGTCTCCACATCAGGTGGTGGACTGACATCGTTGACCTCTGTGGGGATGAACTCGTTGGAGGTAGGTGTTGAAACACCATCTGCTGGAATTCTGCATTTCTCTGTCGATTGAGTAGATGGAGTTTCAGGCTGGTCCAAACATCTGCTGGAGGGTGCAGCTCCATCAGAAAATCTCTCCACATTCCTTTTCCTCCTGAAGATCATCTGTCTCTGTGGTGTGTCTGAGTGCTGTGCACTTGAATCTGTCGTTTTGATTTGGCATGATCCCCCTGGTTGATTTCCCACATCAGACGCAACTGTGGTCTCTGTAGATTTCTTTGGGCATGTGCTCTTCGGTTGATGAGATTGGTCTCTTGACCTTGTCTGAAACGATAATGAGGGGAATTTGCACACAGTCTTTTTCCTGGACAATTGACTGCAACTGTCAAGGATGCTTGTGGCTGAGAGGCATTTCCTCCTCCCTCGTCTCACTGGAGGTAGAGCTGCCACAGAACAGTCAAATTGTGGTCTTACCTAAAAGTAAAGTAGTGTGGAGAAAACAAAACGGCTGTATAAAAACCCAGTCTCATACAATAATAATAATGATAAATGATTATACTCGAGGACACTAGCAGTGGGCTCAGTTGCTGTATGGCAATACCCATGTCGTACCCCAAAAATATATATATAAAAATGCATTTACAACTTACCCAAGAATTAAGAGCTGAGGTGTTCTCTTCTCGGCTCTCTGTGAAAAAGTCTTTGGGGTTGAGTGCTGCTCGGACTTCAGGTCCATTTTGTAATGTGGCTCCACGCAAAGGCTGCTCCAGGAACAGCAGGGGAGGCTTCTCTGTCTTTATGGCTTTACGGGGCATTAATAGGAATCATTTCCAACCTGGTGGAATGAAGGCATCACCGAATCAACCTAACTTTACATTACTTTTTACAGTTCGGATTTCAACACCCAGATGAATACCTTTGAACGTGTTCACTCCTAACGTTAGCTATTAGCCCGATATTGTACTCACCTAAATGTGATACTTCGCACATGATATAGTTATTGTTTCAAACAATTAGCACCTGTTAGTTATCAAACTGTCGTTGTCTAATATGAAACACTACGAACTTCTTTTGTTTTTCTTCTTGTGACTTACCATTTCCCGGTTTCCACCAGCGTCGTCTCTGATTGGTGCCGCCGCGGTCTTGTCTAGCTGCTATTGGTGGCGTTTTATACCACGTGACCGACGTGACGGAGGTGGCACCCACAGCGCCAAAATTCAAAAACGTTTCTTTATCGACCAGTCGGCATGTAAATAAAACGAAATGAAAGACTATAATAGATATCACGGATCCGTTGATTTAACATCGAATATTAACAAAGTGTTTAAACTATAAGGAAGCAAGCGGAGTTGACTGAAACATCACAATAATATGAAGGTTTGTCTCGTTATAGCTTTGCTATTCTTTACAACGGTGCAGTTAGCTAAGTTTTAGCCGGTAACATACGTGATGACTAGCCACCTAGCTAACTTAGCTTAGCTAGATAGTTCATCTTAAGCGGATAGAAAGTTGTAATGTTACCCAGGCTCGCTAAGGGAAATGGCACATCTCTATTTACTTCAGGTTTAACGCGACAACACAGGACTTTCCTTCCTAATCTTCATTCCGTACCCCGGTGCATGTAATTCGTGTGAATCAAAACGGTGGCATATTGAACGTTTAAAGTTAACATTTCAGTTCTTTTGTTGTGTTGTGTGAGTAATTACAATGCAGCATTTCATTCGGCGCAAACAATGCAGCATTTGTTCGAATAAAACATAACTCCATTAGCTACGTTTATCACACCGCTTCGTGTTGTCCCGTCTAGCTAACGCTAGCTAGCTTACTACGGTCGTAACGTAGAGAGCCGTGTGAATTGCTTGTATTGTGATAGAGATTAAATCCTCTCTGTTGTTTCGCCCAGCAGCCGAGTTTTTTCTGGGAGCCCTAACTTTTTTTTTTTTTTAATCATATTTAAATAAGTCAGATATGGAGCCATATGACGTTGAACGTTAGATATTTTTAACGGGGAATCAGCGGTTAGGGTTACACAAGACACGCATGCAACGACTGTTGTTCTAGAAGACGTTAGTCGCCAGGAAACACAACCAACCGAGCTGGGAATACGCTTTAAAACGGAGCAAAAACACCGGACACAGGAGCAATTTGGATCTGTATTTAATCTCGAGGGTAATTATAAATGTATAACCAGTCCCACCAGTGTGCAGAGTGCTGGTATTTGACCTGAACGCTGTTGTATTTCTAAGTGTCAGTCTAAATCGACGGTTTGAATCCAACCTGGTTTACTTAGAATAACAGTTGCCTAGCTAGCCAGTAAGTTGACATTGACTTCCTGACTTCTGGCAGGTAAACGTTGACTTACAGGTGGTTCCAGTGAGCACAGTGTGTTGGTGTGAGGCAGTAATACAAGCTCAGAAGGCTTAAACAATCCTGTCTGTGTTATTTTTGTAGAGAGTACCAGTGAACACCAAGGAGCATCTTAAATGATTTGATGACCATGAGACAGAGCCCAAGGAGACCCCTGATCCTCAGAAGAAGAAAGTTGCCGTTTCAACAAAATGATCCACCGGCAGCTCAGTCACCCAGCCCGGCTGATGAGTCGGGTCTCAAAGAACCCTCGAAAGCAGCAGCCGCCAGCCAGTGCTTCCCCGATGGCGTCCGCATCATGGATCATCCTTCCATGTCCGACACACAGGTGGTCGTCATCCCCAAAACGGCGGACCTTCAAAGTGTTATCGGGGCCCTCACTGCCAAAGGCAAAGAGTGTGGAGTCCAGGGACCAAACAAATTCATCCTTCTGAGCGGGAATGACTGCCGGGACAATGAGTCTTTGTGTCAGACTGCTGCTGAGGGGGATGATGTCCCTCCAGTTAAACAGCCAGTGAAAGTAGAAACTGTGCCCAGCCCCCCGAACGCAAAACCTCTCACCGGAATTAAAGCATGTATGATGAAGCTGTTTTTCTAAGATTCAGTGTCAAGTTTGATTGACATGTATTCCTTCTTTTTCTTGGAAGCATTGATGTTTTTTTTATTTTCTTTTTATTAGTGAATAAGGAATTGGAGTGCGGTCCTTTAGACGACAGCCTCACCAACATCCAGTGGCTGGGCCGAATGAACACATGTGCCCTCGAAACGGATCCTTCCAAGCAGATGGTCAGCAAGGAGAACCAAAACTCAAATTCCCAGGTCAGCTGCTGCTCCTCCTCACATATAATATTAGCTGAATAATGATGCCTTTGTAATAGCTTAATAGGCGCTGTGAGTGTGTCTGTTTAACTCTCAAAGTTCACAAGTGGTGCGGTTCATTAGGGTGGAAGAAATGTGATTGAAGTCAGATTTAAGATGTTTCCGTGCGTAAAGTAGAAATCGATGTACACACATCATACATCCTCTTTCCTTTTCTTCTCCAGGCACAAACGGACGGAGAGGCTGTTCAGCAGCCCATGTCCGAGAGGCCGCCGTACTCCTACATGGCCATGATCCAGTTTGCCATCAACAGTCGGAAGAGCAGGAGGATGACCCTGAAAGAGATTTATAATTGGATCGAGGAACACTTCCCTTTCTTCAGAGAGGTGGCCAAACCCGGATGGAAGGTGCTTTCCAACACAAAGTGATAATTTGTGGGCATGTAATATAGAAAATGAAAATCTTTGCGTCTCACTTGCTGAAACACACATTAAAGGTGCGGAATTCCAAAAGATCAGAGCATATCTATTAGAGGTTCAACAGTACACGTATTCGTACATTTTCAGTATCGGATGTTGGATTAAGTTGGGTGCAACACTTCTGGCAGGTTCCAAAACACAGAAGATCAGATTCCAACACACACAGGAGGAGTGTGACTTCATCCCCATCTCAGGAAGACAATACTCTACTGTAGCTTTACGTAGCAAATCGTTGTTTGCTGCTATTTTAATGCTCTGAATTCAGATTTGAGCACATTTAAAGTTTTTTTTATGCTAATTTATATTGCAGAATTCCATCCGCCATAACCTTTCTCTACACGACATGTTCATCCGTGAGACGTCACCAGACGGGAAAATTTCTTTCTGGACCATCCGGCCTGAAGCCAACCGATGCCTCACTCTGGATCAGGTGTACAAGGTGAGCACTGCTGTCACCCTTTTCACATTCTTCCACCTCTAAAAGAAACAAGCCCTTAAACCGAATGATTCGTCATTGTGTATATTTGTTTTCATCATCACCCACCCTCTTCTTCCACATCTCGCTCTACAGCCCGGTTGTGACCCAATGACTGCTCCCGTTCCGGTGCCAATGCTTTTATTTCCCCACCAAGTAAGATGGCTTTTTCCTTTCAGTTCTCTAACACTCGTCATCAGTCAGGCAGGAAGAAAGCAGAAAAGGGAAAGAAAATCAGACGTCTACTTTCACTTGCCACCAGAGCCTTTGACCCAAAGGGTGTAGCTGCAGATGGAGGTCGAGGGAAATGTTTTTGTTGCAGGAGGAGACGATATGAGCAGCAGGGAGGCTGAAGTCACGCCGACACTTAAGTCTGCTTTGAAATTCTTGTCCAACAAAAATGTTCTATTCAGAAATCTGTTTCCTCCCTGAAGTATCAGGACAGATATAAGAGGTGCCTAAAACAATAGAGAACACAGGTTGTCACTCAAGTGTAGTCAGGAATGAGAGGTTACAATAAAGCCACGGAAGCAGTATGCTTTAACTGTCATTTCATTTTTCACAGCACCAAAAGAGGATACTTCCAGACGCTAGAAAAATACCACCTGTCTCTGGTGAGTAAATGATCAAAGAACTTTGATGGAGTCAAATGGGGGGCAGACACAAATGTCAGTAATAGTAAATATTAATAGTAAAAAAAGAAAAGTAAAAAATCTTGTTCATTAAGATTCTCTTTTCTGCATTCAGAGAGAAGGATGAAACCTCTTCTCCCTCGAACGGATTCCTACCTGGTTCCCATCCAGCTCCCCGTCGCCTCCCCCGTCTACCTGCCGTCCCCCCCGACCCAGTTCTCCCCGTCTTTCTCGCAGCAGAAACGAAACACTTCGCGAGGAGCCAAGAGAGTGCGCATCGCTCCTAAGGTAAAAAGGCTATGTCGGATTGCACATTTTTGGCAAACAAACAGTTGAAACGTCATATAGGATTGTAAAGTGCATGGTTGTATGCCCTACAGGTGATCCAAAGTGACGTTCCAGCCGTGGTAGCGTATCCTCAGAAGGACAAACACCTCGAGGTGAAGGAGGAGCAGCTTTGTGTCCCGATTAAATGCGAGACTCCCAAAGCCCCGTCGCAGAGACAAGCCAGCAGCTCTCGACGCAAACAGCGCCTGGTCCACTCTCTGGACGAGGAGCCCGTCCTGCTCTGCCCCGATAACACTTTCTTTGACTCCGGCGTAGTCCATGATGTTTCAACCTTCCAGGAGATGCAAGACACTGAACAGGACGAGGAGCCGCAGCAGGAGCAGCACAGCCCCGATCGGGACTTCTCCTTCAAGACCCCCATAAAAAGTAGCAGCCACATGATGTCCTCCACACCCAGCAAACCTCCTTACGTCCTACCGGAGCCCTGGAAGGTGACCCCTGTGGGCAAAGGGAGCGAAAGCCTCCTGGACTTCAGCCCCATACGCACACCGGGCGGCCCCGCGGTCACGCCGCGGCACGAGTTCACCACCTTCAGCTTCAACACCACCCCCTTTAAAGACTGGCCGCTGTTCAGCTCCCCCAGAGAGCTGCTGACGTCGGCTCCGTCCAGGTCCAACGGACCGACCGAATCTCCCATCAAATGCCTCAGGAGCAGCTGCTCCAGAGAGCTGCTTCAGGCGGGGGGCGCCGCGACGCCCGCTAACCGCTCCATCACCGAGGGCCTCGTCCTGGACACAATGAACGACAGCCTGAGCAAGATACTGGTGGACATTAGCTTCTCCTGTCTGGACGATGAGGACCTGGGCATGGCCAATATCAGCTGGTCCGACTTCATCCCTCAATTTAAGTAGACGGAGGCCCAGAACACATGACATTCTATCTGCATGGATGTGTCATCTGTTTTCCAAAACACTATAGGAGAAGATGGGAATACTGACAGGGACACTTTTGTTGCCAGGTCAAATTAGCAAGCTGCTCACTTGTCGTCCCTCACGTTAGATGTTCCTCTCCGCCTCTGGATTTTTTTTAATTGGTTCCATAACTCCTAAACCGCTTTATTTTGGTTTTATCCTCTCATTTCTCTGTTAAACTATTCGCTGTCCTCTTTAGTTTGGTCATTTATCCTACCTGTCGTATCCGTCTGGGCTCTTGAAGGAGAGGGGAAATATGTCTGTATGTGTGTATGTTCATACACACTTCTGTATGTTGATTTGCACATTTTTAATATATAATTTAGCTTTTGCATATGTAAATGAAAAGACGATATATGGCCAGCGACATGCGTCCGCGTTTGATTTTAGCGGCCTCCTGGAATCGACTTTTAGATTGTGAGATTGTTAGCAACGGCAAAGTAATACAAATAGCACTAACAGCAATGGGATTCTCTTTGTGTGTTCCTCGTAGAACCGTCTTCACCACGTGACTTTATACCTCCTGATCGTTCATTAGTACGCCAGCAGACTCCTCATATCAGCATCGTATTTTAAGGTAGTCTTGGGTGCAAAATACTGAATATTTTCTATCTATAGCACAGATTGTATTAGATGCCATTGTGTTTTTCTGAGATGTAGAGAAAAATCATTTTGCAACATCAACGCCATCTTAGGAGGGCAGAATGAGAGATATTCTTGTATTGAGAGTGTAACAAAATAATGTATGGTCCTTCAGGGTTGTTAGCATGAGCGTGTGTGTGTGTGTGTGTGAGAGAGAGGTTTTACATTGCAGTTGATCCGTTTACATCCACAGCGTTGATTGCCATGCCAGAGTGAAATGTTGTGGTTTGGAGCAAACAGATTTCAAAGCATGTGCCTTGTTCTGTTTTCTTAAATCGGTGTTTCTACGACTGTACGATAAATCTGCTGGTGACGGTGCCTCGGACCGCATGAAGATTTGCCTTCGCTCGGTCCACATTTAAAAAAAAAATGTAAATAAAGAAGTTTTCAACAATCTCACAAATGTTGAAACCCCTGCATGGTGTTATTACATAGCTATTTGTATTTATATTTGAATAAAAGTACAAAAAAAAAATAGAGATTGTTTCTGTGATTCAACGATGACTTTATTAGTGGTACTTTAAAAATAAGAACTTGAACAGAGCTTTAGATCTTCGTGAAGAATAATAACATCAGAGAAAGGCACCTCTTATTCCCCTGGCAGTATAAAGGAACTTACTAAAATGTAAAAGTACACTTGTGAAATTCTACAAGAGAAGTCAGGTAATAGATTGCTTTTTGTAACAGTATTCTTGAAATTATTAGAGTCCAACTGGAAGCTTAAAACACAGATTTAACAAAAAATCTAAATCAAGCTTCTTGGACGTGATAAGGTGGCATCCAGGTTGGCTGTCAGTAGGAAACGATCTTCAGTACGTCTGGACTTCCTGTTGGATCACTTGTAGAAGGATCTGCAGCTGCTTGCTGATGTAATCTGGGAATATTGAAGAGAATCAGAATTATGAAAGAGCTGAGAAGGTTTTGCATTCTTGCCAAAGTTAGGACAAAAAGTCTCGAGTGGGGTTTGATAAGATAGAAGCCGAGGACGCCAATTTTAAAAATGAAAACAAATGTTAGTTTGAAGTCTTGGACGACGATTGTGGGAAAGCTCTATTTCCTTCTCTGTGTTTCAAACACGTGTTTGTGCTCTACAAGCCAATGACCTACACTATTGCACACACTCGATTCCTGAAGAAAAACTTGTTCTAAAATGAGAGAAGATGAAGTCATTTACTGACCTTCTTTTGTGCGTTTATGGAAGATGTAACTACATGTAGGGATAAAAAACAGATTAAGTTGATGGTGGTGAATTTCCATTTCCTGGATTATCGGGAATATCATCAGGTGGGATTTGAAAAAGATGCTCATGGTAGAGAAGTGAAAATTAGAGCCTGTTTATTAAAAAAAATCAGGATACAAAAGTAAATTTTTTATTTATTTATGCAGAGAGATCTTGTGATACCATCTTATTTAAGATTATTTCAGTGTTCACTAAAAAAAGATGTGCTATTTGGTCCTTCACCAAATGTAAAGTGATACCAGTATGTTTGAGTGACATTTGAAGAAGTTTTGTTATGTATATATGTAATATGTACATAATTATCGGGATAATATCGGTGAATCAACATT
This sequence comes from Eutrigla gurnardus, assembly GCF_963514095.1. Lineage (NCBI taxonomy): Eukaryota > Metazoa > Chordata > Actinopteri > Perciformes > Triglidae > Eutrigla > Eutrigla gurnardus. Next base: position 8,135,675 of record NC_139932.1, on the reverse strand, counting down.
CATCGAACAACAAACACAGCTAGTTTGCTAGATTTGCAGCGTGACTTACTGAAGACGCGTCTGCAGCAGCGCGGCACCCAAAATCGGTAGATGGTCACATAGTAAACTGGGATCCCGGTCAGCATGAGAGCAAAGCTGACCCCTGTGTTCCAGGGGTCAGAGTACAGAGACAGACCCACAATGAAGAAGCAGACCAAGGTGAATGGGACCGCGATGAACAAGGACACCTAAGGGTGATCAAAAAGAGCAAATCCAACTTACTTACTTGTACAGTGTGACGGGGAAAATGCTGCGCAGTCGGACATACTGACCTTGAAGGGCCTTGGGTAGAGGGGGAAGCGATATCGATGGATAAGCATCCCTGTGGTTGCCATGGCGATGAAAAACCAGCGAGGAAAGGAGGCAAAGCTGATGAGCTGATAGATCTCTCCGGTGATTATGACCACCACCACCATGGGGTACTGGAGACAGACAATACGGCTATAATGACTTATCCATCGGTCTGCTTTCTTTTTCACATTTCATACATCTATCTGATACCGCCATCCAAAGGGTTCCGTTTAGAACCATGTTCTAAAAGTAAAGGAATTGAAGTGATCATTGATTGCAAATTGAAACAACAAAAGTGACCACTGTTATGGGTCTCAATATCCATTTAAAAAAAAAGTCCCAGAACCCTGTACTGTACTGTTTAAATTAAAATGTTAACGTTTTTGACACTTTTCTCACACATTACTCAAAAAACTCCATCTGCTGGTGAGACTGTGAGTTGCAGTTTAGAGAATAACTAGCAAGTGGATCTAGAGATCTAGAGTTAAAGGGGACAAATCGTGCTAATTATCAGGTTCGTACTTATGTTTTGGGTTTTCAACCAGAACATGTTAACCTGCTTTAATGTTCAACAAACACATTACTGTATGTTTTATATACCTGTATTCTCTCTGTCTGAAACGCTCCATATTAGTGTCTGTCTCTTTAAGCTCTACTCCGAGAAAAATATGGTGCACTGTTGCAAATTCAGTTGTGGGTCAGATGAGGGGAGGCAAGAGCCAGATCTGACTGGCTTGTTGAATCCCATGTCTTCTGATGTAGACAGCCAACAAAAACCTGACTGGGTCGCCTTGTTTCAGAGTTTCTGGGTCAGTAGGTGCTGTCGGCTCGCATGGTTTTAAGTGTTTGTAAAGTACTTCACCAGGAGTAGCACAGCAGGCACAGGCGTGTGTCTGTGGATGTGAATCATGGAGAAGATCGGGGGCCAGTGGCCCTCCCTGGCTCCCACGAACAGCATCCTGCAACACAAACAAGTATGACTTCCAATCAGGCTGTTAGGGGTCAGTCTGGGCAGGATTTGAAGCCACACGCTGCAGTTAATCACAATAACAAGGTTTCAGTGTCCGGATTACCTGGGTACCCCAAACATGCCACCGTTGAGCGCCCCGAGGCAGGACAGGGACACGAGGAAGGGAATCACAGGGGCCAGGCCCTGGAGGGCCCGGTTGGCGAACGTCTGCGGAAGACCAGCAGTTTAAACACAGACATATTCATTGACGTGGCACTCTGCGGGCGCAGCACTGACCACGGCCACGGCATCAGACAGCAGCAGCTCGGCTGGGGTCATCATGGTGTAGTAGGCCACGTTAACGAGCACATAAAAGACGGTCACTATCACCATGGAGCAGATTATTGCCAGCGGGATGTTTCTGTCAACACAGGACACACAAACGGGGAGATGGGACGACATGGCTTTAGAAAAAGACTGAGAGTGGAGAGGAGATGAGAGGCAAAATACCTATTCGGGTTTATGATCTCCTCTGTGATGAAGTTCAGATAAAACCTATGGGGGAAAGGAAAAAGATGGTTTATATAATCTCATAGGGACGGCAAAAAATGTTCCATGTGGTCAAAGAGGAGAACGAAGTGTTTTTGAATTAATACTCGCTCACCATCCACCGTAAGCATAAAGGCCATTATAGAAAGCCAGTGGCAACTTATCCAACGTTATCAAGTCAACCTCAAAACCGTTCTGGAAATTCTCTGTTTTTCCTGGAGAAAAACAAAAGAACATGATCATGTGACGGGGCCCTGGAAAGCCAGCTGCACCCTCATGGAGACACGGTGACGTCCTCCCACCTTTGGCCAGCGCGACGAACCCGGGGACGATGATGAGGACCAGAGCGAACATCTTCACGAAGGTCAAGACGATCTGAATGCGAGAGGCTATGGTCACGCTCCAGCAGTTGACCACCACGACGAACGCTGCGAAGACACACGGACGAGGAGAGAGGTTTCCCAATCTACATTCTGCACCACGTGGACATAATGCATTGTGGGTAGAAGGAGGTATTGGACCCACTCACTGAATCCCAGGATGCTGACGAGTTTGATAAGCTCTGGGGGAGGAGCACAGGGCGTGAAGAAGGGCTCCACCACATAACGGCCAAAAGCCAGGCACACGTAGGAGGCCACAGCTGGCCTGGACACAGAACACATGCTGGTTATGTGTGTGTGTGTGTGTGTGTGTGTGTGTGTGTGATTTGACTTGGAGTCGGGACAAACAGGACCAAACCAACCTGATGAATAAGAACTCAGACCAGAGTCGTAAAAAGGCAGGCAGCGGGCCCAGCGTCTCCAGGAGATAGATGAAGTGTCCGCCGGATTTAGTGAAAGTGGTGCCCAGTTCAGCGTAACACAAGGCCCCTGATGGACCAGAGAGCAGACAAGGGGGAAACACGTGAAATAGAAGTTGATAGTCCTCGATCAGTGTTGACGTTGGAATCACAAACACTCACATGATGTCATAATCAATAATTGTATGTCATTATTCTATATCGAAAGAAATCATTTAATCAAAAAGAAGCAGTGATGCCGATTGCAACCAACTGAATACCAATATGGTAACCCCTCCCTTTCCAAGCGTGCCAGAGTTCTACGGTGGCCTTCAAGGTGACCTAAAAACACACTACAGTCCTGTATAGTGAGTTCTGAGACGGATAACAGTAGAAAGAGCATTGAAATAATATATTCAATGTGAGCAGATCATCACAGCAGAGACGATCTCAAAGTACTTTGAATATTTCTTTGACGTTGCATCCCTGATTACCAGGGGAACCTAAAATACAACAACATAGTTTACATTATGTATTTATTGAAAAAACACATATAGTACGTATTATGGATGGTCTACCAGCCTTGTTTTGATCTGATCTGTTTATTGTGTGTTTTTTTCACTACACATGAGCACACTACACAGTCCTGCACATTGAACTCTCTGGATAGTGAGTAGGGAGGAGTGAACGAGTGATTTCAGACTCAAACTATGTAGTTATGAGGGACACAAATAGAAAAATAGTTCTGAATACTGTATTGCATTTCTGCTTTAAGACCCTCCTAAATGCTTCACACTGGACCGTTCATATATCATTCTATATTGTGCTTTCCTAAATGATGTCATCAGGCGACTTACCAAACATGGAGAGGACCCCAGACAGCGCCCACACCAGCAGGGACAGCCCCACGCTGCCGCTGTTCACCAGGACCCCCTTGGGTGCGATGAAGATCCCGCTGCCCACCACCGTGCCGACCACGAAGCACATCGCCGGCAGCAGGCCGATCTCCCTCCGGAGGTGCACCCCCTCTTTGTCCGGCTTCTCCTTCTTGTCCTCCTCTTTCTCCACTTGTGTGCCGTCCATGTCTCTGTGGCTGCAGATCCCACTGGGACGCCTCACACTGAACACATGTAGTTCCCCTTAATTCTGCTCACTTGGAGGTTTTTACACCTACATTGCATATTAGTCCTGCAACTTAAAGTTCTCACTTCTTTCCTTGTCCCTGAATCCTTTCCATGTCTTCCCGTGGTGGGTTCTTTCTCTCCAAAACAGCAATCAACAGTCCTCTCTGCGCCTCCTGTTAACCCTTCTGCACACACATTTGCAGCCGTTGAGTGAATGAATGCAACATGCCCCCCCCGTGCATGTTTTGGTCCCTTCTGCCCTCTCACCCCACCACCCAGTCGGAGCTGGGAACAAGGCCAGCACTCTTCCAAACATCAGCAACTAATTACTGCAGTTTAAAGGCTCAACACGTTCCTACGCTGTACTTCGCCCTGTGCTCTAACATGGGTGGAGCCTCCATCTTTAGGAGGCCCATGGGGCTCTGGGGGGGAAAGGGGTCCTGGTGCTGCAGCTGCACAGACAACAGGGGGGGGGGGCTTTCAATAACAAAAGAACATTTTTATCTCCGTTTTATAACATCTTAGAGTCGTTTGATGTCAAATTTGTTTATTTCAGTAATTCTCTCTCTCTCTCTCGGCTTTCACACACACGTGGCCTCGGATAAACCTGAAATATTTCTGCAATATTTCTGCAAGATCAAACAGCTCAGCGGAGAGAATCACCGAGGCTTGTTTTCCCCTCATTTCCACATGACTGGCCACTGTATGGATGTCAGTTTCACTTCATCAGCTCGGCTCGGCTTGTTAAAATTCCTCCACACCCACTACTACTACTGGGTTCCTTCGGAGGTTTATGAAGTGTGAGCGCTCTCGTCTGCAGTCGGATGCGAGGAGACGTCACCGCGATGCATTCGGAGCCCCAAACCAGATATAGGATATTTTCTGCAGGACTGTGGGGGTTTTATTTCTGGCGTTCGTGTTCAGGATTTAGCACAACAGGATCATGTGATCGTGTTGTTTTGTTGAGAGGTCAAGAAGCCGAGAGATGCCTCGCTGGAGGGGATGTTTGTGGGGATTTCTTGCTGGTCGAGCCAATAAACATTTCTGACATTCTGCAAGTTCAACTCTGGGTTTGGAGCTTTGGAGTTTCTTGTGAGGCAACAGTTATTGCTTCATATAGAGTTGACGATGCATATGCATATCATTTCATCATGCAATCCAGGACATGCACACAAACAACGACAGCGTCAAAAACAAGAAAACAATCAGCACTAAGTAATAAATAAATGGGCCATAATAGAGTTACATCTTACTGGATCCGACTCAATGAAACTTGAACTTTATAAGCTTCAGCTTCTACAAGGCCATTGTATTGTGCATAGACTACATTACATTATGCAGACCATGATGTTTCTCTCCCTTTGACCAGCAGAGGGAACTTAACGATTTAACTTCCTGAAGGACTCCATTTACTCAAAGCCGGGTGCACTTTGTTTTCCTTCCAGAAGATGGCGACCTTATCTCACACTAGAGATCAATTATCCATCACTGAGTTCCTTGTTACCCATCTCTCCCAGGTAAGGCCCAGGGACACGGGGACATGTTGAGCATCACACTGTGAAACCCCCACGGCAGGTCTGCGTTCAGGCCCTCTCTCTGCGGGTAACCCTTCCCCCAGCTCACACACCACGCCCCAGGAGATGTGAGCCCAGCTCCCCCCTGCTGTTTTCCACCTGACCTCCCAAGATCCCTGCCCACTCAAGTGGAGGCAAAACCAGCCTCAACTGTAGACTGTTTCTCCCACAGGCTCATCTCACATAGAATACAAAGGAAGGTCCCTGAGGATTTTGAGCAGTTTGAGTTTCACAGCGAAACCAGGGACATTTGAATGTTGATTTGATACGGTCTCCCTCAATAGATATCCCAAAGAGAAAAAAAATGTATAGGAATGATCATGTTATTCATTCAAAATCAATATTAACAACAGCTGAACCCTGAACATATGGTTTCTAATTCTGATCTGGATTTGAAATTAGAATTGTTGATTTTGGGAATCTATAATAAAAAATTTACAAAAGCATCACTCTTCATCTCTCTTCTTATGTATCATCCCTCTCAAGGTAAATGAGAGAAAGTCATCCTTGATACTGTTCTCATGGAGACATTGCCCTTGGCAACCAGCTGAGGTATTTGCATGCATGTAACAAGTCTTAAATCCCCAATTACAAGCCTTATTATCTTATGTAATGTGTGTGTGTGTGTGTGTGTGTGTGTGTGTGTGTGTGTGTGTTTGCGTGTGTGTGTGTGTGTGTGTGTGTGTGTGTGTGTGAGAGACACACAGACACACACACATACAACCAGGGCTGGATGTATTTAGCCTTGGTAGGTTAATGTTACAAAGTCGTTTTGAACTTTATGTGGAGTATTTAAAAGAAAAATAATAATAAAATGATTAAAAAAAAAAACTTCTCCTTTTGCCAACAGTCTTGTGTTAAAATGATGTGTCATGTGTGCTCAGTTTCACGAAAGTTGACTGAGGAGCAAAGTGACATAAATCACATTTCAGATGGTGACTGACAATAAAGGATAACCCTGCCTAATGTGACACCAATTACAGGGATGAGCAATTACCATCAACGTCATCTGCTGATTCTCTTCCTCTAACGAGAGGGTGCCCGTCTAAAAAACAGCACCCAACAAAGCAGTTGAAGGTTCTGTCCAACACAATGTAGAGCGCATAATGTAAATGAAAGAATACTTCAACATTTATATATTGACTCTCATACTAGGAAATCAAGCAAATGTTCATTCCGTCAAAGGATAGATGTACTAAGTTTGAAAGACCAGTGGAATGTGACGAACTATGTTTCAACTGTGTCTTCATCAACAAAGAGATACTCAGAAAATCACGTCCATGTTGGTGGATGCCACATTCTTTTTGTGCCTGATACTCAGAGTATCCCTCCTCTCCAAACTCAAGAGTTTTAGCAAAACCTGCTTTCTGGAATACCCCCCAGGTGTTGTTGGAAGTGAAGACAAATGAATATAACCTTAAAAGACATGTCAGAATGGCTGCTGTGTAAACCCACGCCTTCATCTTCATTGTTTAATGTAAGAGAAAAGTATAATGTTAGGGAAATGTGAACATTTCCCTAACATGCCAATCGAATCTACGAATGGTAGATTCGATTGGCATGCTAGCTATTGAAGCTATAAATATGTTTATAAATTATTTCTCACTGTTCATAATCCTTTCTTACTCTGTCAATGTAAAGGTTGGCGCTACATGTCTGTGGTGCGTTGACTAGATGAGATCCCTCTTTTTTTTTATTATCAGTTTATATGAATACAATCGTACCACACTTTTACAATTAAATGTCCCTTTAGCTTAGTCCCAGTTAACCTAAATGTGCTGTCAACATGTAAATGTCCTGAAATGACATGTTTATTAATGGTAGACTATTACATCACGTTTGTATACACATACATTTTTACATTTATACATACACCATATTAGTCATTCAAGGTTCAAGGTCAATGTTCAAGGTGAGCAAAATTAGTTTTAGTTTCACATTGCTTGATAAGACACAAACAGTTCAAAATAACAACACTATGAACTTATAACTAAATTGCATGACCTTAAATCAAAATAAAGCAGGAGTATGTGTCTGCTTACCTCTTGCTTCGTCGTGCATGAATCATTTTTGGAATAAAAATGTGGTGATGCCTCACATTCACCCACACTCACATAAACAAATACATGATGTCACAGCACAAATATCATGTGATTGGTTATTCACTTCCACAGCAATGTGTGTGTAGGCCTACACTTTTCAGGGCAGAAATATGATGACATTTTCTAAAGCTTCAGCATCAGAATTCATAAAAAAAAAAAAAAAAAAAAAAAATGTATCACGGATGTAATGCACCACCCGCTCAGGACGCTCAATTACCCAAATCAAACGCACCCAAACAACAGGTGTTGACTGGCCCTGGCTAGCATGCTAACATGCTAACAGGCTCGCGCGTATCCTCCAGCAGAGCAGAGCGTCGTTTGGCTCGAAATGTGTGAAGACGTTGAGGAGCCAGCAGGACTATAGTGGCTTTATGGGGTAAAACCGGTTCAAGTTTACACAATGAAGGAGCAGAAACGTTGAACATGGACTACACGCAGCTGGGACGTCATTTCCTGGAGCGCAGGGCTCCAATGCGGCTCAGACAGGTGAGTACAGTAACAGCGCAGCGCTCTGTTGTGAAACCACGGTGCAGTTTGGTTTCAACGTGTGTTTGTTTATGGAAAACCAATACAATGAGAGAAAAAACCTGCTCTGTTGAATTATAAGATATTTATTAACAAGGCACCTCGAGATGCAAACTGTCATTTACTCAGTGGTGGAATGTAACCAAGTACAGTGTACACTGGAAGCAATTCTGAAGCACTTGTACTTTACTTGAGTATTTCCAGTTCATGCTAATTATGCTCCACTATATTTTAAAACAAAGTCATCCAGTTTATTGCAATTATTTTGCAAAGGTATTTACTTTGCATGTTCAGATTTTTGAAATGAACAAAATAAGTATAGCTAATATTATTATATGAAGTAATTCAAATTAGGCCCACCTTTACCAGGTGTAACATTAAAGCGATGAACACGTTAAATGCATCAGTAATAATAATAATACAATGATATATGTTATTATGAATGCATTTCAGATGCGTCATCGTATCCGTGTAGCGTGACAGTCCAACTGATCCAGATCAGAATGGGCTTCACATCTGAATAATCACAAAGTGATTGAAAAAGATGTTTTTTGTCATGAAAACTTCTCAGAATTACCAAGAAAATGATCTCATTAATTCAGGAGAACAAGGCTTTTTCTCTCAAGTGAATGGATTACACTTATTAGTGGGCGGCCGCCGCTGCAGGTCTATTGCGTAGGCATCCCGGCTGCTTTGTTGATGTTTTATCCTGCTATGGATTCTATATGAAGTGCCATCTTCTTTCATTTATAATAATAATTTTATAATAACGCCCGCCGTGGTGTTCATAGACTTTATTTCTAATTAATTGCCATGCTTTTTGTTTAATTGCCTGAGTTGTGTCTCTTTTCTGGTTAAAACAACTGGAGCTACCGAGGGTGGGGGTTCTACATGAATAATTGATAATCATCTTTACAAAGAAACACATGTTTTATTTGCACATGAATGAATGCCAGTTAAGTTAATTTGATATTGATGGATATCAGATGTCAGAAGTGATTTATCCAAATGTTACAAGATTAAGGAATGCAATTTAGAAGTAGACGTAGTTGGCTACAGAGTGAAAGTTTTGATAGGGTAATTCCTCAGTTTGTCTGCATGGATTTCAAATGTGATGTTGTCTCTAAAATAACTCAGGTACATGATGAGGTAATAATGCCACGCTCACTTTTAGACCTGTTTCATGATAGTGGAGGTGGTGGTTTTACCGAAATAGCTAAACAAACTTACTCTTAGTAAAAGTGTTTTTTCCCCCATAATAAAACAGCCTTCCATAAATCAAAATCTGGTTGAAAAACTCCCAACGTGAGATTTGAATTGGCTCTGAAGATGCTGCGTTTTTGCATTCAGGTCATGCCCCGACAGCCCGTCTGTTATTGCTCTGAGAAGTGAAGTGTGTATGTGTGTGTGAGGTGCGCTGGAGTCCGAGTGTTTCAAATATGAATTGTGTAGTAGGGTGACAGGAAGAGGACCATCACATTAGACGACATACATTACATGGGGATGGGTGCTACGTGGAAAAACACAATGGACGGTTCACAGCAGAGTACTGGAGCGTGCTGTTCAATGAGGGAGCGTCCAGCGTGTTCTGAGTGCAGATCTCCGCCAGGTGTGTCAGCGACGACCACTGCTGTGTAATGTGTGATCGAATACAAAGCAGTTGCATTTGGACAGAGAGACAGACACAGAGATGCATACTCACGCACCGACGCACACAAATAAATAATCTTCTGGCAGAGATAATTACAGTTCTGCCCCAAAGAGAAAGACATCCAGAAACAGAAGAGACAGAAATGTAAAAGAAACCATGTTGTTGCATGTTGGGGCTTCGCTGAAGATTTGACGTCGGGTCTCCAGTCTGTAAACAAACAAGAAAGGCTGCGGTTGTGAATCATTCTGTCATGTGATATAACCGTCATCCAGTGAGAGATGACTCAGATGGCAGAGCGTGCGTCATCAGGCGGTTGGAGTCCCCCATGTGTCTCACAATGCAGGGAAATCTCTGTCACAGAGAGAGAGAGAGTGATAGTTTATGCACACGGCTAATATCTGATTGATTATTGATCATGATTACACCTATGACCTTAATTGGGTTAATAGAATGAACATGGCAACGACGATGTCGCAGAACTGCATCGGTGAATCGATAAACATATTTCATCACCGTGAAAAATGGGATTCGAGCGCAGCAAGCCGGCGTTCGTCAAAAAATAATGAACAGGATTATTAATTCATCACCTTCCCCGGGCTCGTATTGACTCCACTCATTTGTCGTGAACGTGCTTTGCTGTCGTGAATGAGTTATGGCTGTAATTGTCGTATCTAAATGTTTGCACTATTTGGAATTATAACAGTCCACATCAGTGTCATCAGTCATTACAAGAAGCTCAGCATTGTACTGACACCGACACATTTAACGGCTGTTTTAAATGTTCCAGCAAGCCTAAATGCATATGTTGCTGTCTTGTACAACACCCAGACCTGACAACGCCGGGGGAGTGACCTGTCAATCACAAGGTAGTCCCGCCCGAAAATATACCCTGCTTTATGGTATATTTGACTCTAAATGGACCATAATTCACTAATCGAACATCATGCTGGACTGAAGAAGACTTTAAACTAGAGATTGAGACCATAAACTCATGTTTACAATGTTTACTGACATCAAGTAGTGTTATATTCTCATACATTTCTATACAATTTGACTTTTTTGGCAACCAGAGGAGCCGCCCCCTGATGGCCAGCAAAGAGAATGCAGCATTGGCTTCACTTTTTAGAAGTTTGCTGCCTGTTTTTACATCCCTCTTTTCCACTTCCTAAATAATTATAGAATAGTGATACTTTAATTCAACATTTCTATTTTCCATAAATAAGCACTATACAATGACTATAGGGTATTATAATTGTAATGTGTGTATATACACAGACTGAATTAGCTACTGAACTCACATGACCCAACAGATCCGTTTCCATAGCAACAGTAGGAACTCCATCCATTCATGAAGACCATATGATGGGGTAGAAAACCCTGGAAAAAGCATCTACTGCAAGTGGACCTTGAGTTTGTTTTGCTTTGGATTGTTTTGTCAAAGTGCCTTTGCTGTAAGTATTAGTCGTCATGACGATGTGGCACTATAATATGCTTATAATAGATTGGATCCTATTTTGTTTTAGCACTCCAGTACGTGAGGAAAATGTTCCCATCATGCACTGTGTTCCTCAGCGGACTCTCTTTATGAATTTGCAAGTATCAAAGCAGGAATAACCCGCAGTGTCCGTTTCATTGTAACACAATGAATAGCTTGTTAAAGCCAATTCTCATTCGGCAGAAATTGATTTGGTCTGAGGAAAAGCTGCAATAACGTCGTATTACTTCCACTGTGATGGACTGCGGGCTGGCAGACTCACCTCTCCTCATGCTGCCACTGCAGAGCGATGGTCATGAGCTATGCAATAGTACTCTGGCTAGATTTTGAGGTGTATTCATTCATTGTAAGATGTGATACGCTGTGATACGTTTTTTGTTCCAATGGGCACGGATACAATCCTGCTGTCCTTTTTTAGATACTGGCTTATTCGTAATTTGTCTCAGAAGTGGGCTGATTCACTGCAAGAACACACAGAGAGACGGACAGTAGACATATTGTTTTTTTAAATCCTGGCATCTTCATCGTCAAGTTTCATTACATTTGCACTGCATTTCCCAGGGAACACTTGTCATTAAAGCAGCATGACGGAGGACACCCTTACTGATCCGGGTCTCTGTAGTCTGGATGAGCAAACCTGAGGGAGGAAAAGGTGTTGGGGCCAAAGGGCTGCAGTGACTTCATTGCACCACTTGGAACCTCATCACTCAGAAACCTCAATCTGTGCGAAAAGTTCAAGATTTGAAAGAGTATTAATTTAAACCATGGTACATTCTCTGCCTAAGGCCTATCCAATCCAATCCACTTTATTTATATAGCACGATTTTAACAAACACAAGGTTCCCAAAGTGCTGCACAACAAGTAGTAAATAGATAACACCAAAACACAATTAAAAAGACGAAAAGAAGTACACAATAGAAAGATAAAAGTAATAAAATAAAATGCACTGCCTGCACAAGATAAAACAAATACCTAAACCTCAGCAGAAAGAAAGTGGTCGTTTTCCATCCAAAAGCGGTTTTGGATGAAAAAAGGAAAATGTTGTACCCTAAAGTGCATCGGTTCAGCGAACCAGTGAACAACAGCGTCTTTTGTCATTCAGCTTGGGGGATTTGTTGGGAAAGGGTCCATTTGTTAAACCTTGAGGTCTGTTCGTCCTCAACAGTTACATCAACCTTTTACTGAAGCAAATGCCAAGACTTTCATCATCCCTTTAACTGAGATGTATGGAGAGATACTGAAGTAATTCAATCTAAAAGCAACAGTCACATGACATAACATCGTTCACTGCTTTACTACAGACCTTTCCAGCTGTGTGCATGAAATAACAATGGTGGTGCACTAAAATAGGCCGTTTATAACCGTTTAACAGGTCCAGTATGTGACTTGGTGATAAATGACTATATACTTACATCAGATAGATAGATACATAAACGTGTACATTCTTTCAGACAGCTGTAAAAGACATTGAACATTGTAAATACTCCGAGCACCACAAGTATGATTATATCTTGTGCCATGGATACATTAAATTGAATTTTGAGCCCTCATGACCACTTAATTAATGACCTTTTGAGTACATGTCATGACGTTAATGTAGATCCCGAGGATGACTTTAATCTGCCAAAGCTAGATATACACTCAGGATTAACTTCTGTTTTTTTTGTTTTTTTTGTTGAGGTTAATTAACGTCTCGTTCTGAGATGTTTTCTAGAAGAACAATGGTGATGTGGCGAGAGAGAGAGAGAGGCGGGAGAGTTTTGGCATCCGTGAACGGATCTCTATGCACAAGGTTGTCGTTTCACTCAGAACCACTTTTGTACAAAATCAAACCCCCTAAGAAAAGCAGATGTAGAAAAGAACTAATCTTTTTTTTTTTTTACCAGCAGCCAAAATCAGTAACTTCCCTCATATTGTTAAAATAAACATGATGATGATGGAGCTGTTGACTTTGCTCGATCCAGCTGTCAAATGTCATCCATTTAAACACCATCATGTTATTGGTGTATGCTGCTCTTCCACTTCCTTCTGGAACTCTCATCGACAATTTCTTTTAGTGGATTTTTTCATTCTGCACCTTTACTATCCATATCCTTAGATAGGTTTCCATTACAGCTCTTGCTAATAAAAAAACTATGGTACGTTGTATTTTGGCTGGTTGTAGAGCTTTTGTGGCCTGTCGGTGGATTTTTGTCAAATGTGAGCGATGACTTGATTTTTGTCATCAAATGTGGCAAAAAACAGCTTATATTTCACAAAAAAACAGATGACTAAAACCAATTATTGGTGCTACAAGAGGATAGTAGCAGAGTTTATTTTTGCATCTCTGAAATCCTGCATGATATAATTGACCGTACCAATGGGGATCAACCGTTGCCAACCTCAAATTTATCTCCCAGAATTGGCAGATCTCGTCCTCCTCTGAACGCCTCCCATCCTGTGTTGTTCCTCCGGTCTCTGCATTCCTCTCACTTCCCTCTTCAGCCTCCACACTTTGCCGGACAGCTTGTTGAGGAACATCACAGCTGCGACGAGCGCCTGATGGCCGATCGACTGTGGCACTTTATTACCTGAAGGGGCGTGCTGGCTCATCTCGGCGTGCTCAATCAATGTAAATCTGTCCGGCCAGGGAATTTATGTCCTACGTGATGAAGTGCTTTGGCTTCGCTGGGCTGCATGAAATTGAAGGGGCTGCGATGTCGCCAACCACACCAATTTTTTGCTCGTTGCCAAGAATAATAAGTGCGGCGTAAATCATACAAATACAGTATTTGTCCAGTGCTTCAGTGTCCATTTTTAGATCTCTGACTTACGTATGTCTCATATCATTACAGTGGCTGTGCTATATGGCCAAAATCTTCTATATAGGTTATTTCATTCCCCCATAATGATACATATCAAGATATGGCATATTTTCTGGCAATTGATGAATATTTCCTCATTTAATCAACAACTTAAATGCAAAATGAACGAAATGGATGATTTTCTTGTGAAATTCTAGATAAATATTTCCAGCTACACTATTTTAGAATGCATGAACACAAATACAGTGAAAGAGAAGAGTTTGATTGAACTACATTACTTTAAGCAGAATTCTCAACTTGGTAGATGCTTGTTCTTATCAATTTAGATGTTATTGTGTAATAATTTCCATTGAAAGACGTTAAATTATCAAATTAAACTAACTTATTGTCTTTTTACCCCGTTCACTTTCGTTGAACAGTCTGTCAGTTCGTTAGAGCCGCCGCAGCGCTGCGCCAGCGTACCCGTCTTTAGAAAAAAGCCAGTTCACCAAATGCTTGAGCTGAGAACCAGTTGCTATGGCGACGCCTCCTCCCTGCCCGGCGGATGTCTGGGTAGCCCATTGTAAAAGTGTGTGTGTTGGAGAGAGAGAGAGAGAGAGAGAGAGAGAGAGAGAGAGAGAGAGAGAGAGAGAGAGAGAGAGAGAGAGAGAGAGAGAGAGAGAGAGTTTGATTCCTAAGCAGAGTAAGAATAAAATGGCCTTGGCTGATCAATGAATACTACATACGTTAGTACCACTTCCTATGGTTTGTGCGAGGAAACATTTAGTGACGTTTGAAGCTTTTTAAAATATGTTTCCGTGGAAGTCTGATCCCTCAGCAGCGGCGGCGTAGAAGTAATGGGCTGTAACCCGTGAAGTAAGAACTCCAAACTCATGTCGTGCACACAAACAATCGTCGCCTCGTCATTCAGCGACTGTGTCCTTGGTTGCTTAGTTACATTAAATCAAGAAAATCTGACTGGGATTAACTACATTTTACTCTCTATAGAGAGAGAGGCCAGCTGCTTTCTTCTTTTATCATGAAGTGGTGATTCATCTTGCAACAAACCTCCTAAATTCAGTCCATATGACAGATAGACACTAGGATTTGACAGATATGGGATTTTTGAGCCCTGCGATAGACTGGCGTCCTGTCCAGAGTGTACCCTGCCTTCGCCCAATGACAGCTGGGATTGGCTCCAGCCCCCCCGTGACCCTAAAATACAGGATAAGCGGTAGAAAATGGATGGATGGATGGGATTTTTGCTTTTCTGGACCTTTGTTCAGATTCCCACCACTGATCCACTGACCATTCAGCATTGAAGACTGAACCCCACATACAGCTGAGCAGACTCGGGTGCAGGCTTTGCCGTTTGCTGTCCCTGTTTTTACATTTTATAAAGTGGAATTAGTCAAAAGGGCGGGAGTTGCAACCATTTGTTGTTACTCTATATTTCTACTCCACATTTCAGAGGGAAACTGTGCACTTTTTACCCCACTACATTTATTTCATCGATTAAGATTACTAATTACTGAGAACATAAAACACATAATTAACCTATCAATTATAAACCAGTTATATAATCTGAAATTGGCCATAATATAGAATGAGTACTTTTACTTTTGGTGCTTTAAATATATTTTGATGCTGGGTACTTTAACACTTTAATGCAGGACTTTAACTCGTAACGGATCATTTCTACACTGCGGTATTGCTGCATTCACTTAAATGAATGACCATGGGATATATGTGAATGGCTTACTTAATAATGATGGATTGATTTAATAATCTTAATATTTAACTGATTTTCTGCAGTCAGAGCTGCGTTGATAAAGTGTAAGATTCTCCTATTTTAGCTTCTACACTGTGAACGTGTGCTGTTTTGTTCACCGTGTTTGTGTTTGTGGTGCGCTGCGCCGTGAAGCCAAGGTGTACTCTGACAAACTGCAGCACGGGCTTTCTTGCTGTTTTGCGTGGTCTGAAGTCAACTCGCCCAGAGAGTGCATATGGGTGGTGGGAGGAGATGCAGCAGGGCGCGTGGGCTGCTGTCGTCATGTGACCTCCTGACTCAGTCCAAGACGCTGATGTTTGCCATCAGCACACTTCCTCTCTGGCGTTCAGGTAATTAAACTGACATGATGCTCAACAAGACGTACATGTCTGTGATCAGATGACATGGAACCACATATTAGAGTGAGAGTAGACAAACACGGTTCTGCGGTCATATTTATATCCACCGTATTCCCACCGCAGCCGCTCATCTTGATTAGGTTGGCGGGCGGCGGGGGCTGAATTATCTGTCATGGGGGAGACGCAGCAGAGATGAAGTATGTTTCAGCTCGTAAAAAGCCGGAGAACAACATTAATGAACACACACTTCATAACGGAGATTAAATCATCGTCTCTATGGCGAAGCTCATGGCAACAAAACGCCGATCGCTCTCGACGTCGTCCGGCTCACCATCGCAACACAACAGTGTTCCTGTTGTCAGAGTCAGATGTGGTCACGAGTTATAACAAGACAGATGAGGACCATTGCACATTTATAGAGCAAAGCTTTTCTCTTAACAATGAATCACTGTGTAAGTGAAGAGCTGCTTTCACAGTTATGAACCTTTTTAGTGTCTTTCAGCTCGTTGCTTTGGATTTACGATCTCGTACTTGAGGGGGAAAGAACATTGTTTATCATCTGAAATCTGTAATGTGACACAGTCTGTAGGTGGCGCTATAGCATGAAACGACAAGAGAAAGCTTTTGCCCGGGTTCACTTCTGCTCAGAATCTTCAGTTCAATCTTGTGAAAGAACAACACAAGAGGAATACATTAGAAAGATATCAGACATGTAGTCAACATATATGTTCACATTCTAAGAGAGATTTATTGATAGAACGTCATTTATAAACTATTATAGATTTTCAGTTTATGGTCTTAATCTTCTTCAATGCAGCATGAGGTCTAGTTAGTAAATCATTGTTGTTTCCAGAGTCAGCGACCAGCTGGTGAACATAGTGGAGCGTTTAGTGGATGGTTCAGCCAATGGGAATGAGTAATGTGATATTTCTTGGAATATTTCTATTCATTTTCCCTTTGCAGCAGCACAGATGAAACCGTTTAATTGCTCTGCAGCTTTCGAGTGAAACTGTGTGATCTGGCCAAGAGCTCGCTCCAAATACCACTTTTGTCACGTCCAACTCTGTCTGCTTGCCCCCGAGCCTGAGTTTACACAGATCCTACTTCCTAACCTGACTCACTCACTACAGACAGTAGGACTTCAAACTGTCGCTGTAACTGTTTTTTTTTTTCTTTTAAAAATGTTTTGCAATGAGAGCGCCGCATACATACAAGATGCTACAAATGCCAGCAGAGTGACAAGTGTTTGTTTGTTTGTTTTTTTAGTAAAATGCTGCACTCCACCCTTTTTTACCCAGTCGTCCAATCATCATGGAGGTTGGACCAACCGCCACATCGCACATCACACTATGTGATGAAGAAATGGAGAAGAAATTAGAAGGCACACATGGCTGCACGGTGGTGTGTAGCACTGTTGCCTGTTGCCTGTTGTAGCACTGTTGCCTCACAGTGAGAGGGTCCCGGGTTCGATTCCCAGTTTGTGTTCAAGTTTCTTCATGTTCTCTCTGTGTTAGCCGGGTTCTCTGGCTTCCTCCCACAGTCCAAAGTCATGCAGGATGTGGATAGGTTCATTGATGACTCCAAATGTTCCCTAGATGTGAATGTGAGCATGAATGGTTGTTTGTCGGCCCTGTGATAGACTGGCGTCCTCTCCAGGGTGTAACCTGGAGAGGTTACACCTGCCAAACTGCCAAACTGACCGTGCGCAAGGCTGCGCGGGTCGAAACTTGCATTACGCCGGCTCCGCCACCCTGTGCTGCCCTGCGCTGCGCCACGAAACTAGGGCCCTATGTCTTGACTTGAGTTTTGTAGCAAAGCCATATAGGGCATCTGAACATTTTAAATGTGATGTCATGACTTGAACTTGTTCCCAAAGCCAACCACACCAGTGATGTCATGACTTGAGCTTGGATGATGGATCTATGGATGGATAAATGGATGGATGGATAGATAGATAGTAGGGCTGGGTATTGTTTAGAATCTCACGATTCGATTCGATTTCGATTCGTTGGGTCACGATTCGATTCAATATCGATTCGATTCGATATTGATTGAAATGCTTCGATATCGATTCAGTATCAAGTAGAAATACACAAGTATTTTCTAGCAAAGCCATATAGGGCATCTGAACATTCTAAATGTGATGTCATGACTGGAGCTTGTTATCAAAGCCAACCACACCAGTGATGTTATGACTTCAGCTTTGTATCAAAGGAAAGCAGGTCAACTGAACATTCTAAATGTGATGTCATGACTGGAGTTTGTTATCAAAGCCAACCACACCAGTGATGTTATGACTTCAGCTTTGTATCAAAGGAAAGCAGGTCAACTGAACATTCTAAATGTGGTGTCATGACTTGAGTTTTCTAGCAAAGCCATATAGGGCATCTGAACATTCTAAATGTGATGTCATGACTTGAACTTGTTCCCAAAGCCAACCACACCAGTGATGTCATGACTTGAGCTTGGATGATGGATCTATGGATGGATAACTGGATGGATGGATGCATGGATAGATAGATAGATAGATAGATAGATAGATAGATAGATAGATAGATAGATAGATAGATAGATAGATAGATAGATAGATAGTAGGGCTGCAACGATTCATCGAGTTACTCGATTAACTCGATTATGAAAATTCCTCGAGGCAAAACATCTGCCTCGAAGCCTCGTTAAATTCCTATGACGCGCCTATGTGCAGGGATCCGATTGTTCCACATGGACCGTTGTTCAGGAAGCACCAGCGCGTCATACACGGTCATTCATTCTGAATTTAGTTGGCGCGATGGCGGAAAGTCAGACTCAGAATGTCCGTAAACGACAGAGAGTATCGGGGCTAAACAACGGTATCCTGCTTGCCCATGTGAGCGATTTATTTCTGACAACAAAACGAATGCGTAAAGTAGTAAAATGTGTGACTAGATGTCTCCTCGTCTCCGTGGCGCATTTCTCCGTTTTGTTGTATATCGATCACTTCTCATCCGCCATCTTGCGAGTGACGTATAGAGTTACGTTTATGCATCGGACGCTCGTATTGGCTCCCGTAGCAGCTTTTACAGCCAATCGGAAAGCCTGATTTACGCTTGGCTGTGAGTTGTTGTGTTTGCCCAAACGGACGGAGGAGTTCAAAGCAGAGAAAAGAATGGTCAAACAGTTACTGTAGTGATAGAGAAAGCTAAATACATAAATGGCACAGAAGAAGTACACTATATACACACATATTTAGGGCAGGGAGAGGAAAGGGCCATTGCTGGCAAAACAAAACGTAAATTAAATGTTATCCATGTTTTATCCAAGTTGATTTAACTGTATTGTTGTTAAATTCTCACTGGCACTTAATAAATGGGCTTAGTTTTGGAGCCAAATTTTGTAGTTGGAATGAATACCTCTGTTTACTTTTTTTAGAAATGCTTGATCATTTTACAGCCACATCATTTTCGTTATGCATTATTTGTTTTGTTTGTTTAAAAACGAAAAATGTTTTTATCCGATTCCTCGATAAATCGATCGATAAAGTGCTAAATTAATCGATTACAAAAAGAATCGATAGCTGCAGCCCTAATAGATAGATAGATAGATAGTAGGGCTGGGTATTGTTTAGAATCTCACGATTCGATTCAATTTCGATTCGTTGGGTCACGATTCGATTCAATATCGATTCGATTCGATATTGATTGAAATGCTTCGATATTGATTCAGTATCAAGTAGAAATACACAAGTATTTTCTAGCAAAGCCATATAGGGCATCTGAACATTCTAAATGTGATGTCATGACTGGAGCTTGTTATCAAAGCCAACCACACCAGTGATGTTATGACTTCAGCTTTGTATCAAAGGAAAGCAGGTCAACTGAACATTCTAAATGTGATGTCATGACTGGAGCTTGTTATCAAAGCCAACCACACCAGTGATGTCATGACTTCAGCTTTGTATCAAAGGAAAGCAGGTCAACTGAACATTCTAAATGTGGTGTCATGACTTGAGTTTGTTATCAAAGCCAACCACACCAGTGATGTCATGACTTCAGCTTTGTATCAAAGGAAAGCAGGTCAACTGAACATTCTAAATGTGGTGTCATGACTTGAGTTTTCTAGCAAAGCCATATAGGGCATCTGAACATTCTAAATGTGATGTCATGACTGGAGCTTGTTATCAAAGCCAACCACACCAGTGATGTCATGACTTCAGCTTTGTATCAAAGGAAAGCAGGTCAACTGAACATTCTAAATGTGGTGTCATGACTTGAGTTTTCTAGCAAAGCCATATAGGGCATCTGAACATTCTAAATGTGATGTCATGACTTGAACTTGTTCCCAAAGCCAACCACACCAGTGATGTCATGACTTGAGCTTGGATGATGGATCTATGGATGGATAACTGGATGGATGGATGCATGGATAGATAGATAGATAGATAGATAGATAGATAGATAGATAGATAGATAGATAGATAGATAGATAGATAGATAGATAGATAGATAGATAGATAGATAGTAGGGCTGCAACGATTCATCGAGTTACTCGATTAACTCGATTATGAAAATTCCTCGAGGCAAAACATCTGCCTCGAAGCCTCGTTAAATTCCTATGACGCGCCTATGTGCAGGGATCCGATTGTTCCACATGGACCGTTGTTCAGGAAGCACCAGCGCGTCATACACGGTCATTCATTCTGAATTTAGTTGGCGCGATGGCGGAAAGTCAGACTCAGAATGTCCGTAAACGACAGAGAGTATCGGGGCTAAACAACGGTATCCTGCTTGCCCATGTGAGCGATTTATTTCTGACAACAAAACGAATGCGTAAAGTAGTAAAATGTGTGACTAGATGTCTCCTCGTCTCCGTGGCGCATTTCTCCGTTTTGTTGTATATCGATCACTTCTCATCCGCCATCTTGCGAGTGACGTATAGAGTTACGTTTATGCATCGGACGCTCGTATTGGCTCCCGTAGCAGCTTTTACAGCCAATCGGAAAGCCTGATTTACGCTTGGCTGTGAGTTGTTGTGTTTGCCCAAATGGACGGAGGAGTTCAAAGCAGAGAAAAGAATGGTCAAACAGTTACTGTAGTGATAGAGAAAGCTAAATACATAAATGGCACAGAAGAAGTACACTATATACACACATATTTAGGGCAGGGAGAGGAAAGGGCCATTGCTGGCAAAACAAAACGTAAATTAAATGTTATCCATGTTTTATCCAAGTTGATTTAACTGTATTGTTGTTAAATTCTCACTGGCACTTAATAAATGGGCTTAGTTTTGGAGCCAAATTTTGTAGTTGGAATGAATACCTCTGTTCATTTTTTTTAGAAATGCTTGATCATTTTACAGCCACATCATTTTCGTTATGCATTATTTGTTTTGTTTGTTTAAAAACGATTTTTTTTTTTATCCGATTCCTCGATTAATCGATCGATAAAGTGCTAAATTAATCGATTACAAAAAGAATCGATAGCTGCAGCCCTAATAGATAGATAGATAGATAGTAGGGCTGGGTATTGTTTAGAATCTCACGATTCGATTCAATTTCGATTCGTTGGGTCACGATTCGATTCAATATCGATTCGATTCGATATTGATTGAAATGCTTCGATATTGATTCAGTATCAAGTAGAAATACACAAGTATTTTCTAGCAAAGCCATATAGGGCATCTGAACATTCTAAATGTGATGTCATGACTGGAGCTTGTTATCAAAGCCAACCACACCAGTGATGTTATGACTTCAGCTTTGTATCAAAGGAAAGCAGGTCAACTGAACATTCTAAATGTGATGTCATGACTGGAGCTTGTTATCAAAGCCAACCACACCAGTGATGTCATGACTTCAGCTTTGTATCAAAGGAAAGCAGGTCAACTGAACATTCTAAATGTGGTGTCATGACTTGAGTTTGTTATCAAAGCCAACCACACCAGTGATGTCATGACTTCAGCTTTGTATCAAAGGAAAGCAGGTCAACTGAACATTCTAAATGTGGTGTCATGACTTGAGTTTTCTAGCAAAGCCATATAGGGCATCTGAACATTCTAAATGTGATGTCATGACTGGAGCTTGTTATCAAAGCCAACCACACCAGTGATGTCATGACTTCAGCTTTGTATCAAAGGAAAGCAGGTCAACTGAACATTCTAAATGTGGTGTCATGACTTGAGTTTTCTAGCAAAGCCATATAGGGCATCTGAACATTCTAAATGTGATGTCATGACTTGAACTTGTTCCCAAAGCCAACCACACCAGTGATGTCATGACTTGAGCTTGGATGATGGATCTATGGATGGATAACTGGATGGATGGATGCATGGATAGATAGATAGATAGATAGATAGATAGATAGATAGATAGATAGATAGATAGATAGATAGATAGATAGATAGATAGATAGATAGATAGATAGATAGATAGTAGGGCTGCAACGATTCATCGAGTTACTCGATTAACTCGATTATGAAAATTCCTCGAGGCAAAACATCTGCCTCGAAGCCTCGTTAAATTCCTATGACGCGCCTATGTGCAGGGATCCGATTGTTCCACATGGACCGTTGTTCAGGAAGCACCAGCGCGTCATACACGGTCATTCATTCTGAATTTAGTTGGCGCGATGGCGGAAAGTCAGACTCAGAATGTCCGTAAACGACAGAGAGTATCGGGGCTAAACAACGGTATCCTGCTTGCCCATGTGAGCGATTTATTTCTGACAACAAAACGAATGCGTAAAGTAGTAAAATGTGTGACTAGATGTCTCCTCGTCTCCGTGGCGCATTTCTCCGTTTTGTTGTATATCGATCACTTCTCATCCGCCATCTTGCGAGTGACGTATAGAGTTACGTTTATGCATCGGACGCTCGTATTGGCTCCCGTAGCAGCTTTTACAGCCAATCGGAAAGCCTGATTTACGCTTGGCTGTGAGTTGTTGTGTTTGCCCAAATGGACGGAGGAGTTCAAAGCAGAGAAAAGAATGGTCAAACAGTTACTGTAGTGATAGAGAAAGCTAAATACATAAATGGCACAGAAGAAGTACACTATATACACACATATTTAGGGCAGGGAGAGGAAAGGGCCATTGCTGGCAAAACAAAACGTAAATTAAATGTTATCCATGTTTTATCCAAGTTGATTTAACTGTATTGTTGTTAAATTCTCACTGGCACTTAATAAATGGGCTTAGTTTTGGAGCCAAATTTTGTAGTTGGAATGAATACCTCTGTTCATTTTTTTTAGAAATGCTTGATCATTTTACAGCCACATCATTTTCGTTATGCATTATTTGTTTTGTTTGTTTAAAAACGATTTTTTTTTTTATCCGATTCCTCGATTAATCGATCGATAAAGTGCTAAATTAATCGATTACAAAAAGAATCGATAGCTGCAGCCCTAATAGATAGATAGATAGATAGTAGGGCTGGGTATTGTTTAGAATCTCACGATTCGATTCAATTTCGATTCGTTGGGTCACGATTCGATTCAATATCGATTCGATTCGATATTGATTGAAATGCTTCGATATCGATTCAGTATCAAGTAGAAATACACAAGTATTTTCTAGCAAAGCCATATAGGGCATCTGAACATTCTAAATGTGATGTCATGACTGGAGCTTGTTATCAAAGCCAACCACACCAGTGATGTTATGACTTCAGCTTTGTATCAAAGGAAAGCAGGTCAACTGAACATTCTAAATGTGATGTCATGACTGGAGCTTGTTATCAAAGCCAACCACACCAGTGATGTTATGACTTCAGCTTTGTATCAAAGGAAAGCAGGTCAACTGAACATTCTAAATGTGGTGTCATGACTTGAGTTTGTTATCAAAGCCAACCACACCAGTGATGTCATGACTTCAGCTTTGTATCAAAGGAAAGCAGGTCAACTGAACATTCTAAATGTGGTGTCATTACTTGAGTTTTCTAGCAAAGCCATTTAGGGCATCTGAACATTCTAAATGTGATGTCATGACTGGAGCTTGTTATCAAAGCCAACCACACCAGTGATGTTATGACTTCAGCTTTGTATCAAAGGAAAGCAGGTCAACTGAACATTCTAAATGTGGTGTCATGACTTGAGTTTGTTATCAAAGCCAACCACACCAGTGATGTCATGACTTCCGCTTTGTATCAAAGGAAAGCAGGTCAACTGGACATTCTAAATGTGGTGTCATGACTTGAGTTTGTTATCAAAGCCAACCACACCAGTGATGTCATGACTTCAGCTTTGTATCAAAGGAAAGCAGGTCAACTGAACATTCTAAATGTGGTGTCATGACTTGAGTTTTCTAGCAAAGCCATATAGGGCATCTGAACATTCTAAATGTGATGTCATGACTGAAGCTTGTTATCAAAGCCAACCACACCAGTGATGTCATGACTTCAGCTTTGTATCAAAGGAAAGCAGGTCAACTGAACATTCTAAATGTGGTGTCATGACTTGAGTTTTCTAGCAAAGCCATATAGGGCATCTGAACATTCTAAATGTGATGTCATGACTTGAACTTGTTCCCAAAGCCAACCACACCAGTGATGTCATGACTTGAGCTTGGATGATGGATCTATGGATGGATAACTGGATGGATGGATGCATGGATAGATAGATAGATAGATAGATAGATAGATAGATAGATAGATAGATAGATAGATAGATAGATAGATAGATAGATAGATAGATAGATAGATAGATAGTAGGGCTGCAACGATTCATCGAGTTACTCGATTAACTCGATTATGAAAATTCCTCGAGGCAAAACATCTGCCTCGAAGCCTCGTTAAATTCCTATGACGCGCCTATGTGCAGGGATCCGATTGTTCCACATGGACCGTTGTTCAGGAAGCACCAGCGCGTCATACACGGTCATTCATTCTGAATTTAGTTGGCGCGATGGCGGAAAGTCAGACTCAGAATGTCCGTAAACGACAGAGAGTATCGGGGCTAAACAACGGTATCCTGCTTGCCCATGTGAGCGATTTATTTCTGACAACAAAACGAATGCGTAAAGTAGTAAAATGTGTGACTAGATGTCTCCTCGTCTCCGTGGCGCATTTCTCCGTTTTGTTGTATATCGATCACTTCTCATCCGCCATCTTGCGAGTGACGTATAGAGTTACGTTTATGCATCGGACGCTCGTATTGGCTCCCGTAGCAGCTTTTACAGCCAATCGGAAAGCCTGATTTACGCTTGGCTGTGAGTTGTTGTGTTTGCCCAAATGGACGGAGGAGTTCAAAGCAGAGAAAAGAATGGTCAAACAGTTACTGTAGTGATAGAGAAAGCTAAATACATAAATGGCACAGAAGAAGTACACTATATACACACATATTTAGGGCAGGGAGAGGAAAGGGCCATTGCTGGCAAAACAAAACGTAAATTAAATGTTATCCATGTTTTATCCAAGTTGATTTAACTGTATTGTTGTTAAATTCTCACTGGCACTTAATAAATGGGCTTAGTTTTGGAGCCAAATTTTGTAGTTGGAATGAATACCTCTGTTTATTTTTTTTAGAAATGCTTGATCATTTAACAGCCACATCATTTTCGTTATGCATTATTTGTTTTGTTTGTTTAAAAACGAATTTTTTTTTTATCTGATTCCTCGATTAATCGATCGATAAAGTGCTAAATTAATCGATTACAAAAAGAATCGATAGCTGCAGCCCTAATAGATAGATAGATAGATAGATAGTAGGGCTGGGTATTGTTTAGAATCTCACGATTCGATTCGATTTCGATTCGTTGGGTCACGATTCGATTCAATATCGATTCGATTCGATATTGATTGAAATGCTTCGATATCGATTCAGTATCAAGTAGAAATACACAAGTATTTTCTAGCAAAGCCATATAGGGCATCTGAACATTCTAAATGTGATGTCATGACTGGAGCTTGTTATCAAAGCCAACCACACCAGTGATGTTATGACTTCAGCTTTGTATCAAAGGAAAGCAGGTCAACTGAACATTCTAAATGTGGTGTCATGACTTGAGTTTGTTATCAAAGCCAACCACACCAGTGATGTCATGACTTCAGCTTTGTATCAAAGGAAAGCAGGTCAACTGAACATTCTAAATGTGGTGTCATGACTTGAGTTTGTTATCAAAGCCAACCACACCAGTGATGTCATGACTTCAGCTTTGTATCAAAGGAAAGCAGGTCAACTGAACATTCTAAATGTGGTGTCATTACTTGAGTTTTCTAGCAAAGCCATTTAGGGCATCTGAACATTCTAAATGTGGTGTCATGACTGGAGCTTGTTATCAAAGCCAACCACACCAGTGATGTTATGACTTCAGCTTTGTATCAAAGGAAAGCAGGTCAACTGAACATTCTAAATGTGGTGTCATGACTTGAGTTTTCTAGCAAAGCCATATAGGGCATCTGAACATTCTAAATGTGATGTCATGACTTGAACTTGTTCCCAAAGCCAACCACACCAGTGATGTCATGACTTGAGCTTGGATGATGGATCTATGGATGGATAACTGGATGGATGGATGCATGGATAGATAGATAGATAGATAGATAGATAGATAGATAGATAGATAGATAGATAGATAGATAGATAGATAGATAGATAGATAGATAGATAGATAGATAGATAGATAGATAGATAGATAGATAGATAGATAGATAGATAGATAGATAGATAGATAGATAGTAGGGCTGCAACGATTCATCGAGTTACTCGATTAACTCGATTATGAAAATTCCTCGAGGCAAAACATTTGCCTCGAAGCCTCGTTAAATTCCTATGACGCGCCTATGTGCAGGGATCCGATTGTTCCACATGGACCGTTGTTCAGGAAGCACCAGCGCGTCATACACGGTCATTCATTCTGAATTTAGTTGGCGCGATGGCGGAAAGTCAGACTCAGAATGTCCGTAAACGACAGAGAGTATCGGGGCTAAACAACGGTATCCTGCTTGCCCATGTGAGCGATTTATTTCTGACAACAAAACGAATGCGTAAAGTAGTAAAATGTGTGACTAGATGTCTCCTCGTCTCCGTGGCGCATTTCTCCGTTTTGTTGTATATCGATCACTTCTCATCCGCCATCTTGCGAGTGACGTATAGAGTTACGTTTATGCATCGGACGCTCGTATTGGCTCCCGTAGCAGCTTTTACAGCCAATCGGAAAGCCTGATTTACGCTTGGCTGTGAGTTGTTGTGTTTGCCCAAATGGACGGAGGAGTTCAAAGCAGAGAAAAGAATGGTCAAACAGTTACTGTAGTGATAGAGAAAGCTAAATACATAAATGGCACAGAAGAAGTACACTATATACACACATATTTAGGGCAGGGAGAGGAAAGGGCCATTGCTGGCAAAACAAAACGTAAATTAAATGTTATCCATGTTTTATCCAAGTTGATTTAACTGTATTGTTGTTAAATTCTCACTGGCACTTAATAAATGGGCTTAGTTTTGGAGCCAAATTTTGTAGTTGGAATGAATACCTCTGTTCATTTTTTTTAGAAATGCTTGATCATTTTACAGCCACATCATTTTCGTTATGCATTATTTGTTTTGTTTGTTTAAAAACGATTTTTTTTTTTATCCGATTCCTCAATTAATCGATCGATAAAGTGCTAAATTAATCGATTACAAAAAGAATCGATAGCTGCAGCCCTAATAGATAGATAGATAGATAGTAGGGCTGGGTATTGTTTAGAATCTCACGATTCGATTCAATTTCGATTCGTTGGGTCACGATTCGATTCAATATCGATTCGATTCGATATTGATTGAAATGCTTCGATATCGATTCAGTATCAAGTAGAAATACACAAGTATTTTCTAGCAAAGCCATATAGGGCATCTGAACATTCTAAATGTGATGTCATGACTGGAGCTTGTTATCAAAGCCAACCACACCAGTGATGTTATGACTTCAGCTTTGTATCAAAGGAAAGCAGGTCAACTGAACATTCTAAATGTGGTGTCATGACTTGAGTTTGTTATCAAAGCCAACCACACCAGTGATGTCATGACTTCAGCTTTGTATCAAAGGAAAGCAGGTCAACTGAACATTCTAAATGTGGTGTCATTACTTGAGTTTTCTAGCAAAGCCATTTAGGGCATCTGAACATTCTAAATGTGATGTCATGACTGGAGCTTGTTATCAAAGCCAACCACACCAGTGATGTTATGACTTCAGCTTTGTATCAAAGGAAAGCAGGTCAACTGAACATTCTAAATGTGGTGTCATGACTTGAGTTTGTTATCAAAGCCAACCACACCAGTGATGTCATGACTTCCGCTTTGTATCAAAGGAAAGCAGGTCAACTGGACATTCTAAATGTGGTGTCATGACTTGAGTTTGTTATCAAAGCCAACCACACCAGTGATGTCATGACTTCAGCTTTGTATCAAAGGAAAGCAGGTCAACTGAACATTCTAAATGTGGTGTCATGACTTGAGTTTTCTAGCAAAGCCATATAGGGCATCTGAACATTCTAAATGTGATGTCATGACTGAAGCTTGTTATCAAAGCCAACCACACCAGTGATGTCATGACTTCAGCTTTGTATCAAAGGAAAGCAGGTCAACTGAACATTCTAAATGTGGTGTCATGACTTGAGTTTTCTAGCAAAGCCATATAGGGCATCTGAACATTCTAAATGTGATGTCATGACTTGAACTTGTTCCCAAAGCCAACCACACCAGTGATGTCATGACTTGAGCTTGGATGATGGATCTATGGATGGATAACTGGATGGATGGATGCATGGATAGATAGATAGATAGATAGATAGATAGATAGATAGATAGATAGATAGATAGATAGATAGATAGATAGATAGTAGGGCTGCAACGATTCATCGAGTTACTCGATTAACTCGATTATGAAAATTCCTCGAGGCAAAACATCTGCCTCGAAGCCTCGTTAAATTCCTATGACGCGCCTATGTGCAGGGATCCGATTGTTCCACATGGACCGTTGTTCAGGAAGCACCAGCGCGTCATACACGGTCATTCATTCTGAATTTAGTTGGCGCGATGGCGGAAAGTCAGACTCAGAATGTCCGTAAACGACAGAGAGTATCGGGGCTAAACAACGGTATCCTGCTTGCCCATGTGAGCGATTTATTTCTGACAACAAAACGAATGCGTAAAGTAGTAAAATGTGTGACTAGATGTCTCCTCGTCTCCGTGGCGCATTTCTCCGTTTTGTTGTATATCGATCACTTCTCATCCGCCATCTTGCGAGTGACGTATAGAGTTACGTTTATGCATCGGACGCTCGTATTGGCTCCCGTAGCAGCTTTTACAGCCAATCGGAAAGCCTGATTTACGCTTGGCTGTGAGTTGTTGTGTTTGCCCAAATGGACGGAGGAGTTCAAAGCAGAGAAAAGAATGGTCAAACAGTTACTGTAGTGATAGAGAAAGCTAAATACATAAATGGCACAGAAGAAGTACACTATATACACACATATTTAGGGCAGGGAGAGGAAAGGGCCATTGCTGGCAAAACAAAACGTAAATTAAATGTTATCCATGTTTTATCCAAGTTGATTTAACTGTATTGTTGTTAAATTCTCACTGGCACTTAATAAATGGGCTTAGTTTTGGAGCCAAATTTTGTAGTTGGAATGAATACCTCTGTTTATTTTTTTTAGAAATGCTTGATCATTTAACAGCCACATCATTTTCGTTATGCATTATTTGTTTTGTTTGTTTAAAAACGAATTTTTTTTTTATCTGATTCCTCGATTAATCGATCAATAAAGTGCTAAATTAATCGATTACAAAAAGAATCGATAGCTGCAGCCCTAATAGATAGATAGATAGATAGTAGGGCTGGGTATTGTTTAGAATCTCACGATTCGATTCAATTTCGATTCGTTGGGTCACGATTCGATTCAATATCGATTCGATTCGATATTGATTGAAATGCTTCGATATCGATTCAGTATCAAGTAGAAATACACAAGTATTTTCTAGCAAAGCCATATAGGGCATCTGAACATTCTAAATGTGATGTCATGACTGGAGCTTGTTATCAAAGCCAACCACACCAGTGATGTTATGACTTCAGCTTTGTATCAAAGGAAAGCAGGTCAACTGAACATTCTAAATGTGGTGTCATGACTTGAGTTTGTTATCAAAGCCAACCACACCAGTGATGTCATGACTTCAGCTTTGTATCAAAGGAAAGCAGGTCAACTGAACATTCTAAATGTGGTGTCATTACTTGAGTTTTCTAGCAAAGCCATTTAGGGCATCTGAACATTCTAAATGTGATGTCATGACTGGAGCTTGTTATCAAAGCCAACCACACCAGTGATGTTATGACTTCAGCTTTGTATCAAAGGAAAGCAGGTCAACTGAACATTCTAAATGTGGTGTCATGACTTGAGTTTTCTAGCAAAGCCATATAGGGCATCTGAACATTCTAAATGTGATGTCATGACTTGAACTTGTTCCCAAAGCCAACCACACCAGTGATGTCATGACTTGAGCTTGGATGATGGATCTATGGATGGATAACTGGATGGATGGATGCATGGATAGATAGATAGATAGATAGATAGATAGATAGATAGATAGATAGATAGATAGATAGATAGATAGATAGATAGATAGATAGATAGATAGTAGGGATGTAACGGTTTATGAAAACACTCCGAACCGTTCGGTTCGACTGTCTCGGTTCAATTCGCGTGTGTTCCGTTCGGTTCATGCACTGCTCCTTTTTCTCATAGGCGAAGCGTGTACACTCCAGAGCAGAAGGTGGCGGTACTGCGCCTAAAGTCAACCGCCAGTAGTAAACAAGAAGAAGTAGCAATAGCAAAGCAACCTAGGCGGCAGCAGATGAAAATTAGTTGTGGAGAGTTGTGTGGGGATGGCGAGTGGGAAAGGACAGGAGCTGGAAGATGCGCCAGCAGCACATTATAGGTCTGCTGTATGGGAGCATTTTGCTTTCAGAGTGACCTACGATGACGGCGGCAAGAAAATTGTCGACAAAAGTGCCACAGTTTGCAAACATTGTGCAACGCGTGTTGTGTATGCTAATAGCAACACAAGCAACATGTCGGCTCACCTGCGGAGACATCATCCCAGTGAGAAAATTGGCAGTGCAAGGGGGAAAGGGGCAGAGGCGAAAGGACAACTTCTACTCCCCGCAGCTTTTAAACAGGCATACGGTGACGAGTCAGACAGGGCGAAATGCATAACTAAAGGAGTGGCATATTTCATCGCCAAAGATATGCAGCCTTATTCCGTGGTGGAGGGTGCGGGATTCCGTCACATGATTAAAGCACTGGAGCCACGATATAAAATCCCCTCCCGCAAACACTTCAGCAACACGGTAATACCCGCACTTTATGAAGAGACCCGACAAGGAATTGTTAAAGAGTTGTCTGACACAGCATCAGTAGCGCTAACTAGTGATGGATGGACCTCCAGGGCTACTGAAAGTTTCCTGACTGTGACTGTCCATTACATTACCTCAGAATGGGAGATGAAAAGCTCCGTTTTACAGACGCGCCCCCTTTATGAGAGCCATACTAGCGAGCATCTCTCTGAAGCACTGACAGAAGCAGTGACAGAATGGAAGTTGCAGAGGGGCAGCAGCACAATCCCTGTTACTACAGACAATGCAAAAAATATGGTGAATGCAGTCAATGCAACAGCTGGACTGGGGCCACAAATTGGCTGCTTTGCACATACTGTTAATCTTGCAGCCAAGAATGCAGTCTCAATAAATCAGGTATCCCGGCTCCTGGGGAAGATGAGGAAAGTGGTGGCATTTTTCCATCGGAGCACAACAGCCACCCACGCCTTAAAAACTAAACAGGAGATGCTGCAATTGCCAGTTCACAAACTAATTCATGATGTCCCAACTCGTTGGAACACAACATATGACATGCTGGAGCGTTATTTGGAGCAGCAAGCTTCCATCTATTCTGCTCTGATGGACAAAGATGTTAGGAAAAGTGTCAAAATTATAGCTGTTTTGACTGACAGTGAGGTAAAACTGGCAGAGGACCTAACCAAGATTCTCAAACCTCTGAAGAATGTAACAACACTCATGAGCACAGAACCATCCCCTTCAGTGTCCATGATCATCCCTCTGCAGAAGATGATACTGAAATCCATGACACCCAGTGAAGAGGACAGCGCCACCATCAAAGATGCTAAGGCAGCCATCACTAAAAACCTGAAAGACAGATACGGGGACCCTGATCTTCAGGACTATCTGCACAGAAGCACAGCCCTGGATCCAAGATTTAAGTCCCTGCCCTACTTGGAAGAAGACTCTATTCAGAAAATCTACAGTGTTCTCACCAGAGAGATCATGGAAATTGAAGAGCAGGTATTGTTTTTTATTCTGTAATTAGTACTAAATTGTATGTGTTTTTATCATAATTACAATTTCTCTCTTTTTTTAAAAACTAAACAGAATACTTGAGCCTTTGCATTTATTGTATTTTCTCAGTGTACAGTAGAGCATATAGTTTTAGTGTCTTTGCTGCTATGAGAGTGTTTGTTTTTATCAATATTTTTAAAACTACCATACTATTTGTCATTTTATCATGCAGGTTCAACCCAGAGAAGCCCAGGTGGCCAGTTCATCCTCAGCTGGAGAGCCAGAGGCATCAAAAGAATCTCCTCCTCAGAAAAAATCTGTCATGGCAGAGCTTTTTGGAGAGCTCTTTACATCAGAGAAGGGAACCACCAAGACTTTGTCCCAGATCACTGAGGAGGAGGTCATGGCATACAGGCTCACAGGATGCATTCCTGTGGATGAAAATCCACTTGCATGGTGGAGAAGCAACGAGCACAAGTACCCTCATATTGCTAAATTGGCTCGACGTTACCTTGCAGTTCCAGGTACATCTGTACCAAGTGAGAGAGTTTTCTCTACAGCAGGAGACATTGTCACTGCAAGTAGATCTCGTCTTTTGGCAGAGAATGTGGACAAACTGATCTTCTTGCAGAAGAACATGAGAATACAATGAGTAGAGCCTTGTTGTTTAAGCAGTGCAGTATGTGTTAGTTTGGTTTATGCTATATTTTGTATTGATGATTATTTACTGGATTATTTATTTTGTTATTTGAGATAACACAGTGGCACTTTAAGTTTGTAAGAAATCCAGCCTTATTTTTCTTTGATTGTTTTTCAAACACTGCACTTTCAGTTCAAGAGAAAGTTTTTAGTTTTGAGTTCTGTTTACCAAATAAATGAAGCACATGTTGGAACTAGCAATGTCTCCTCTCTTGCAGTGCCAGAATCTCAACCTAAGACTGTCACAATGATGTATCAAATGTCAGACTGCTTCATTCTTTCAGTTTTAACTTGACTATACAAGACATAATAGATTTTCCTAATAATCAACATATACCGAACCGAACCGAAAACCGTGACCACGAAACCGTGAACCGAACCGAACCGTGGATTTTGTGAACCGTTCCACCCCTAATAGATAGATAGTAGGGCTGCAACGATTCATCGAGTTACTCGATTAACTCGATTATGAAAATTCCTCGAGGCAAAACATCTGCCTCGAAGCCTCGTTAAATTCCTATGACGCGCCTATGTGCAGGGATCCGATTGTTCCACACGGACCGTTGTTCAGGAAGCACCACCAGCGCGTCATACACGGTCATTCATTCTGAATTTAGTTGGCGCGATGGCGGAAAGTCAGACTCAGAATGTCCGTAAACGACAGAGAGTATCGGGGCTAAACAACGGTACCCTGCTTGCCCATGTGAGCGATTTATTTCTGACAACAAAACGAATGCGTAAAGTAGTAAAATGTGTGACTAGATGTCTCCTCGTCTCCGTGGCGCATTTCTCCGTTTTGTTGTATATCGATCACTTCTCATCCGCCATCTTGCGAGTGACGTATAGAGTTACGTTTATGCATCGGACGCTCGTATTGGCTCCCGTAGCAGCTTTTACAGCCAATCGGAAAGCCTGATTTACGCTTGGCTGTGAGTTGTTGTGTTTGCCCAAACGGACGGAGGAGTTCAAAGCAGAGAAAAGAATGGTCAAACAGTTACTGTAGTGATAGAGAAAGCTAAATACATAAATGGCACAGAAGAAGTACACTATATACACACATATTTAGGGCAGGGAGAGGAAAGGGCCATTGCTGGCAAAACAAAACGTACATTAAATGTTATCCATGTTTTATCCAAGTTGACTTAACTGTATTGTTGTTAAATTCTCACTGGCACTTAATAAATGGGCTTAGTTTTGGAGCCAAATTTTGTAGTTGGAATGAATACCTCTGTTTATTTTTTTTAGAAATGCTTGATCATTTTACAGCCACATCATTTTCGTTATGCATTATTTGTTTTGTTTGTTTAAAAACGAATTTTTTTTTATCCGATTCCTCGATTAATAGATCGATAAAGTGCTAAATTAATCGATTACAAAAAGAATCGATAGCTGCAGCCCTAATAGATAGATAGATAGATAGTAGGGCTGGGTATTGTTTAGAATCTCACGATTCGATTCAATTTCGATTCGTTGGGTCACGATTCGATTCAATATCGATTCGATTCGATATTGATTGAAATGCTTCGATATCGATTCAGTATCAAGTAGAAATACACAAGTATTTTCTAGCAAAGCCATATAGGGCATCTGAACATTCTAAATGTGATGTCATGACTGGAGCTTGTTATCAAAGCCAACCACACCAGTGATGTTATGACTTCAGCTTTGTATCAAAGGAAAGCAGGTCAACTGAACATTCTAAATGTGGTGTCATGACTTGAGTTTGTTATCAAAGCCAACCACACCAGTGATGTCATGACTTCAGCTTTGTATCAAAGGAAAGCAGGTCAACTGAACATTCTAAATGTGGTGTCATTACTTGAGTTTTCTAGCAAAGCCATTTAGGGCATCTGAACATTCTAAATGTGATGTCATGACTGGAGCTTGTTATCAAAGCCAACCACACCAGTGATGTTATGACTTCAGCTTTGTATCAAAGGAAAGCAGGTCAACTGAACATTCTAAATGTGGTGTCATGACTTGAACTTGTTCCCAAAGCCGACCACACCAGTGATGTCATGACTTGAGCTTGGATGATGGATCTATGGATGGATAACTGGATGGATGGATGCATGGATGGATAGATAGATAGATAGATAGATAGATAGATAGATAGATAGATAGATAGATAGATAGATAGATAGATAGATAGATAGATAGTAGGGCTGCAACGATTCATCGAGTTACTCGATTAACTCGATTATGAAAATTCCTCGAGGCAAAACATCTGCCTCGAAGCCTCGTTAAATTCCTATGACGCGCCTATGTGCAGGGATCCGATTGTTCCACACGGACCGTTGTTCAGGAAGCACCAGCGCGTCATACACGGTCATTCATTCTGAATTTGGTTGGCGCGATGGCGGAAAGTCAGACTCAGAATGTCCGTAAACGACAGAGAGTATCGGGGCTAAACAACGGTATCCTGCTTGCCCATGTGAGCGATTTATTTCTGACAACAAAACGAATGCGTAAAGTAGTAAAATGTGTGACTAGATGTCTCCTCGTCTCCGTGGCGCATTTCTCCGTTTTGTTGTATATCGATCACTTCTCATCCGCCATCTTGCGAGTGACGTATAGAGTTACGTTTATGCATCGGACGCTCGTATTGGCTCCCGTAGCAGCTTTTACAGCCAATCGGAAAGCCTGATTTACGCTTGGCTGTGAGTTGTTGTGTTTGCCCAAATGGACGGAGGAGTTCAAAGCAGAGAAAAGAATGGTCAAACAGTTACTGTAGTGATAGAGAAAGCTAAATACATAAATGGCACAGAAGAAGTACACTATATACACACATATTTAGGGCAGGGGGAGGAAAGGGCCATTGCTGGCAAAACAAAACGTAAATTAAATGTTATCCATGTTTTATCCAAGTTGATTTAACTGTATTGTTGTTAAATTCTCACTGGCACTTAATAAATGGGCTTAGTTTTGGAGCCAAATTTTGTAGTTGGAATGAATACCTCTGTTTATTTTTTTTTAGAAATGCTTGATCATTTTACAGCCACATCATTTTCGTTATGCATTATTTGTTTTGTTTGTTTAAAAACAAATTTTTTTTTTATCTGATTCCTCGATTAATCGATCGATAAAGTGCTAAATTAATCGATTACAAAAAGAATCGATAGCTGCAGCCCTAATAGATAGATAGATAGATAGTAGGGCTGGGTATTGTTTAGAATCTCACGATTCGATTCGATTTCGATTCGTTGGGTCACGATTCGATTCAATATCGATTCGATTCGATATTGATTGAAATGCTTCGATATCGATTCAGTATCAAGTAGAAATACACAAGTATTTTCTAGCAAAGCCATATAGGGCATCTGAACATTCTAAATTTGATGTCATGACTGGAGCTTGTTATCAAAGCCAACCACACCAGTGATGTTATGACTTCAGCTTTGTATCAAAGGAAAGCAGGTCAACTGAACATTCTAAATGTGGTGTCATGACTTGAGTTTGTTATCAAAGCCAACCACACCAGTGATGTCATGACTTCAGCTTTGTATCAAAGGAAAGCAGGTCAACTGAACATTCTAAATGTGGTGTCATGACTTGAGTTTTCTAGCAAAGCCATTTAGGGCATCTGAACATTCTAAATGTGATGTCATGACTGGAGCTTGTTATCAAAGCCAACCACACCAGTGATGTTATGACTTCAGCTTTGTATCAAAGGAAAGCAGGTCAACTGAACATTCTAAATGTGGTGTCATGACTTGAGTTTTCTAGCAAAGCCATATAGGGCATCTGAACATTCTAAATGTGATGTCATGACTTGAACTTGTTCCCAAAGCCAACCACACCAGTGATGTCATGACTTGAGCTTGGATGATGGATCTATGGATGGATAACTGGATGGATGGATGCATGGATAGATAGATAGATAGATAGATAGATAGATAGATAGATAGATAGATAGATAGATAGATAGATAGATAGATAGATAGATAGATAGATAGATAGTAGGGCTGCAACGATTCATCGAGTTACTCGATTAACTCGATTATGAAAATTCCTCGAGGCAAAACATCTGCCTCGAAGCCTCGTTAAATTCCTATGACGCGCCTATGTGCAGGGATCCGATTGTTCCACACGGACCGTTGTTCAGGAAGCACCAGCGCGTCATACACGGTCATTCATTCTGAATTTAGTTGGCGCGATGGCGGAAAGTCAGACTCAGAATGTCCGTAAACGACAGAGAGTATCGGGGCTAAACAACGGTATCCTGCTTGCCCATGTGAGCGATTTATTTCTGACAACAAAACGAATGCGTAAAGTAGTAAAATGTGTGACTAGATGTCTCCTCGTCTCCGTGGCGCATTTCTCCGTTTTGTTGTATATCGATCACTTCTCATCCGCCATCTTGCGAGTGACGTATAGAGTTACGTTTATGCATCGGACACTCGTATTGGCTCCCGTAGCAGCTTTTACAGCCAATCGGAAAGCCTGATTTACGCTTGGCTGTGAGTTGTTGTGTTTGCCCAAACGGACGGAGGAGTTCAAAGCAGAGAAAAGAATGGTCAAACAGTTACTGTAGTGATAGAAAAAGCTAAATACATAAATGGCACAGAAGAAGTACACTATATACACACATATTTAGGGCAGGGAGAGGAAAGGGCCATTGCTGGCAAAACAAAACGTAAATTAAATGTTATCCATGTTTTATCCAAATTTACTTAACTGTATTGTTGTTAAATTCTCACTGGCACTTAATAAATGGGCTTAGTTTTGGAGCCAAATTTTGTAGTTGGAATGAATACCTCTGTTTATTTTTTTTAGAAATGCTTGATCATTTTACAGCCACATCATTTTCGTTATGCATTATTTGTTTTGTTTGTTTAAAAACGAAATTTTTTTTATCCGATTCCTCGATTAATCGATCGATAAAGTGCTAAATTAATCGATTACAAAAAGAATCGGTAGCTGCAGCCCTAATAGATAGATAGATAGATAGTAGGGCTGGGTATTGTTTAGAATCTCACGATTCGATTCAATTTCGATTCGTTGGGTCACGATTCGATTCAATATCGATTCGATTCGATATTGATTGAAATGCTTCGATATCGATTCAGTATCAAGTAGAAATACACAAGTATTTTCTAGCAAAGCCATATAGGGCATCTGAACATTCTAAATGTGATGTCATGACTGGAGCTTGTTATCAAAGCCGACCACACCAGTGATGTTATGACTTCAGCTTTGTATCAAAGGAAAGCAGGTCAACTGAACATTCTAAATGTGGTGTCATGACTTGAGTTTGTTATCAAAGCCAACCACACCAGTGATGTCATGACTTCAGCTTTGTATCAAAGGAAAGCAGGTCAACTGAACATTCTAAATGTGGTGTCATTACTTGAGTTTTCTAGCAAAGCCATATAGGGCATCTGAACATTCTAAATGTGATGTCATGACTGGAGCTTGTTATCAAAGCCAACCACACCAGTGATGTTATGACTTCAGCTTTGTATCAAAGGAAAGCAGGTCAACTGAACATTCTAAATGTGGTGTCATGACTTGAGTTTGTTATCAAAGCCAACCACACCAGTGATGTCATGACTTCAGCTTTGTATCAAAGGAAAGCAGGTCAACTGAACATTCTAAATGTGGTGTCATGACTTGAGTTTGTTATCAAAGCCAACCACACCAGTGATGTCATGACTTCAGCTTTGTATCAAAGGAAAGCAGGTCAACTGAACATTCTAAATGTGGTGTCATGACTTGAATTTTCTAGCAAAGCCATTTAGGGCATCTGAACATTCTAAATGTGATGTCATGACTGGAACTTGTTCCCAAAGCCAACCACACCAGTGATGTCATGACTTGAGCTTGGATGATGGATCTATGGATGGATAACTGGATGGATGGATGCATGGATAGATAGATAGATAGATAGCTAGATAGATAGATAGATAGATAGATAGATAGATAGATAGATAGATAGATAGATAGATAGATAGATAGATAGATAGATAGATAGATAGATAGTAGGGCTGCAACGATTCATCGAGTTACTCGATTAACTCGATTATGAAAATTCCTCGAGGCAAAACATCTGCCTCGAAGCCTCGTTAAATTCCTATGACGCGCCTATGTGCAGGGATCCGATTGTTCCACACGGACCGTTGTTCAGGAAGCACCAGCGCGTCATACACGGTCATTCATTCTGAATTTAGTTGGCGCGATGGCGGAAAGTCAGACTCAGAATGTCCGTAAACGAC
This sequence comes from Eutrigla gurnardus, assembly GCF_963514095.1. Classification (NCBI taxonomy): domain Eukaryota; kingdom Metazoa; phylum Chordata; class Actinopteri; order Perciformes; family Triglidae; genus Eutrigla; species Eutrigla gurnardus. The sequence goes on along the minus strand of NC_139932.1, from coordinate 8,096,472 downwards.
AGAGAGTATCGGGGCTAAACAACGGTATCCTGCTTGCCCATGTGAGCGATTTATTTCTGACAACAAAACAAATGCGTAAAGTAGTAAAATGTGTGACTAGATGTCTCCTCGTCTCCGTGGCGCATTTCTCCGTTTTGTTGTATATCGATCACTTCTCATCCGCCATCTTGCGAGTGACGTATAGAGTTACGTTTATGCATCGGACGCTCGTATTGGCTCCCGTAGCAGCTTTTACAGCCAATCGGAAAGCCTGATTTACGCTTGGCTGTGAGTTGTTGTGTTTGCCCAAACGGACGGAGGAGTTCAAAGCAGAGAAAAGAATGGTCAAACAGTTACTGTAGTGATAGAGAAAGCTAAATACATAAATGGCACAGAAGAAGTACACTATATACACACATATTTAGGGCAGGGAGAGGAAAGGGCCATTGCTGGCAAAACAAAACGTAAATTAAATGTTATCCATGTTTTATCCAAGTTGACTTAACTGTATTGTTGTTAAATTCTCACTGGCACTTAATAAATGGGCTTAGTTTTGGAGCCAAATTTTGTAGTTGGAATGAATACCTCTGTTTACTTTTTTTAGAAATGCTTGATCATTTTACAGCCACATCATTTTCGTTATGCATTATTTGTTTTGTTTGTTTAAAAACTAAATTTTTTTTTATCCGATTCCTCGATTAATCGATCGATAAAGTGCTAAATTAATCGATTACAAAAAGAATTGATAGCTGCAGCCCTAATAGATAGATAGATAGATAGTAGGGCTGGGTATTGTTTAGAATCTCACGATTCGATTCGATTTCGATTCGTTGGGTCACGATTCGATTCAATATCGATTCGATTCGATATTGATTGAAATGCTTCGATATCGATTCAGTATCAAGTAGAAATACACAAGTATTTTCTAGCAAAGCCATATAGGGCATCTGAACATTCTAAATGTGATGTCATGACTGGAGCTTGTTATCAAAGCCAACCACACCAGTGATGTTATGACTTCAGCTTTGTATCAAAGGAAAGCAGGTCAACTGAACATTCTAAATGTGGTGTCATTACTTGAGTTTTCTAGCAAAGCCATTTAGGGCATCTGAACATTCTAAATGTGATGTCATGACTGGAGCTTGTTATCAAAGCCAACCACACCAGTGATGTTATGACTTCAGCTTTGTATCAAAGGAAAGCAGGTTAACTGAACATTCTAAATGTGGTGTCATGACTTGAGTTTGTTATCAAAGCCAACCACACCAGTGATGTCATGACTTCAGCTTTGTATCAAAGGAAAGCAGGTCAACTGAACATTCTAAATGTGGTGTCATGACTTGAGTTTTCTAGCAAAGCCATATAGGGCATCTGAACATTCTAAATGTGATGTCATGACTTGAACTTGTTCCCAAAGCCAACCACACCAGAGATTTCATGACTTGAGCTTGGATGATGGATCTATGGATGGATAAATGGATGGATGGATGCATGGGTAGATAGATAGATAGATAGATAGATAGATAGATAGATAGATAGATAGATAGATAGATAGATAGATAGATAGATAGATAGATAGATAGATAGATAGATAGATAGATAGATAGATAGATAGATAGATAGATAGATAGATAGATAGAAACTCATGGCAGTTACAAATTTAAATATTATGTCTTGACTTGAGTTTTGTAGCAAAGCCATTTAGGGCATCTGAACATTCTAAATGTGATGTCATGACTGGAGCTTGTTATCAAAGCCAACCACACCAGTGATGTCATGACTTGAGCTTGGATGATGGATCTATGGATGGATAAATGGATGGATGGATGGATAGATAGATAGATAGATAGATAGATAGATAGATAGATAGATAGATAGATAGATAGATAGATAGATAGATAGATAGATAGATAGATAGATAGATAGATAGTAGGGCTGCAATAGGGATGCACATGGTTAACCGTTTAACCGTTAACCGATAACAGGAACTTGGACCGATTAATACTAACGGTTAATTTTTTTTTTTAACACGTGACAACACGTGCTTTCCGCCACAACCCACTTAACAGCAAAAATGAAGCGCGCAAAAAGGAGTTCTGTGTGGGACAATTTCGACCGAAAAGGAGATGAGGTTATTTGCACTGATCCTCTTGAGTGGTGGAAAATCCAACAGACGCGCTTCCCGAGGCTGGCCATTCTGGCCCGGCGCTACCTCTGCATTCCCGGGACATCGGTGCCATCTGAGCGCGTATTCTCCGCTGCGGGTCTCACGGTAAACAGACTGCGCACCAGGCTGACCCCAGAGCATGTCGACATGCTGCTTTTTCTTAATAAAAACCAGTAAAAAGAAAACAAATCCGCTATGGCGAGAGAGGACTGGGGTTTGCCTGGCGCATTTATTTTATTTTGAGGGCTGAACATTTCGTTAAAAAAGGAGAGTTTTTTTTTCCGGCTATAGTTGCAGCACCGAGTGGATTCATGTGTATCTAAGTTTTGTTTATCTCTAGCGCGCCTGTGTTTGTGTGTCTGTGTGTGTGTGTGTGCGCGCGCCTGCATGCGAGAGAGAGCGAGAGGAGGGGCTGACTGACAGAAGAGGTGAGAGCCGGTGAAGTGCTGTTAAAAAAAAACTTTTGTTTTCTGTGCAAGACTATGGTAAACACTTAATCGCCCGGGCGTTTAATTGAACCGGCGTTTATTATGCCAAATGAGGTCGGACCCCGGCGGCTATTAGAGCACAGGCGCGTATTTGCACATTTAAAAATAAAGCCCATAAGAAAAAAAAATTGCCACGGTACTTTTGAATGGGTCACAGACACTCAATAGCGCATTTTAATCTTATCAGTTAACGGTTATTAATCGGTTAATGAGCGTCGGTTTTCGGTCATAAAAAAAATAAAAAATGTGCATCCCTAGGCTGCAACGATTCATCGAGTTACTCGATTAACTCGATTATGAAAATTCCTCGAGGCAAAACATCTGCCTCGAAGCCTCGTTAAATTCCTATGACGCGCCTATGTGCAGGGATCCGATTGTTCCACACGGACCGTTGTTCAGGAAGCACCAGCGCGTCATACACGGTCATTCATTCTGAATTTAGTTGGCGCGATGGCGGAAAGTCAGACTCAGAATGTCCGTAAACGACAGAGAGTATCGGGGCTAAACAACGGTATCCTGCTTGCCCATGTGAGCGATTTATTTCTGACAACAAAACAAATGCGTAAAGTAGTAAAATGTGTGACTAGATGTCTCCTCGTCTCCGTGGCGCATTTCTCCGTTTTGTTGTATATCGATCACTTCTCATCCGCCATCTTGCGAGTGACGTATAGAGTTACGTTTATGCATCGGACGCTCGTATTGGCTCCCGTAGCAGCTTTTACAGCCAATCGGAAAGCCTGATTTACGCTTGGCTGTGAGTTGTTGTGTTTGCCCAAACGGACGGAGGAGTTCAAAGCAGAGAAAAGAATGGTCAAACAGTTACTGTAGTGATAGAGAAAGCTAAATACATAAATGGCACAGAAGAAGTACACTATATACACACATATTTAGGGCAGGGAGAGGAAAGGGCCATTGCTGGCAAAACAAAACGTACATTAAATGTTATCCATGTTTTATCCAAGTTGACTTAACTGTATTGTTGTTAAATTCTCACTGGCACTTAATAAATGGGCTTAGTTTTGGAGCCAAATTTTGTAGTTGGAATGAATACCTCTGTTTATTTTTTTTAGAAATGCTTGATCATTTTACAGCCACATCATTTTCGTTATGCATTATTTGTTTTGTTTGTTTAAAAACGAATTTTTTTTTATCCGATTCCTCGATTAATAGATCGATAAAGTGCTAAATTAATCGATTACAAAAAGAATCGATAGCTGCAGCCCTAATAGATAGATAGATAGATAGTAGGGCTGGGTATTGTTTAGAATCTCACGATTCGATTCAATTTCGATTCGTTGGGTCACGATTCGATTCAATATCGATTCGATTCGATATTGATTGAAATGCTTCGATATCGATTCAGTATCAAGTAGAAATACACAAGTATTTTCTAGCAAAGCCATATAGGGCATCTGAACATTCTAAATGTGATGTCATGACTGGAGCTTGTTATCAAAGCCAACCACACCAGTGATGTTATGACTTCAGCTTTGTATCAAAGGAAAGCAGGTCAACTGAACATTCTAAATGTGGTGTCATGACTTGAGTTTGTTATCAAAGCCAACCACACCAGTGATGTCATGACTTCAGCTTTGTATCAAAGGAAAGCAGGTCAACTGAACATTCTAAATGTGGTGTCATTACTTGAGTTTTCTAGCAAAGCCATTTAGGGCATCTGAACATTCTAAATGTGATGTCATGACTGGAGCTTGTTATCAAAGCCAACCACACCAGTGATGTTATGACTTCAGCTTTGTATCAAAGGAAAGCAGGTCAACTGAACATTCTAAATGTGGTGTCATGACTTGAGTTTGTTATCAAAGCCAACCACACCAGTGATGTCATGACTTCAGCTTTGTATCAAAGGAAAGCAGGTCAACTGAACATTCTAAATGTGGTGTCATGACTTGAGTTTGTTATCAAAGCCAACCACACCAGTGATGTCATGACTTCAGCTTTGTATCAAAGGAAAGCAGGTCAACTGAACATTCTAAATGTGGTGTCATGACTTGAATTTTCTAGCAAAGCCATTTAGGGCATCTGAACATTCTAAATGTGATGTCATGACTGGAACTTGTTCCCAAAGCCAACCACACCAGTGATGTCATGACTTGAGCTTGGATGATGGATCTATGGATGGATAACTGGATGGATGGATGCATGGATAGATAGATAGATAGATAGCTAGATAGATAGATAGATAGATAGATAGATAGATAGATAGATAGATAGATAGATAGATAGATAGTAGGGCTGCAACGATTCATCGAGTTACTCGATTAACTCGATTATGAAAATTCCTCGAGGCAAAACATCTGCCTCGAAGCCTCGTTAAATTCCTATGACGCGCCTATGTGCAGGGATCCGATTGTTCCACACGGACCGTTGTTCAGGAAGCACCAGCGCGTCATACACGGTCATTCATTCTGAATTTAGTTGGCGCGATGGCGGAAAGTCAGACTCAGAATGTCCGTAAACGACAGAGAGTATCGGGGCTAAACAACGGTATCCTGCTTGCCCATGTGAGCGATTTATTTCTGACAACAAAACGAATGCGTAAAGTAGTAAAATGTGTGACTAGATGTCTCCTCGTCTCCGTGGCGCATTTCTCCGTTTTGTTGTATATCGATCACTTCTCATCCGCCATCTTGCGAGTGACGTATAGAGTTACGTTTATGCATCGGACGCTCGTATTGGCTCCCGTAGCAGCTTTTACAGCCAATCGGAAAGCCTGATTTACGCTTGGCTGTGAGTTGTTGTGTTTGCCCAAACGGACGGAGGAGTTCAAAGCAGAGAAAAGAATGGTCAAACAGTTACTGTAGTGATAGAGAAAGCTAAATACATAAATGGCACAGAAGAAGTACACTATATACACACATATTTAGGGCAGGGAGAGGAAAGGGCCATTGCTGGCAAAACAAAACGTAAATTAAATGTTATCCATGTTTTATCCAAGTTGACTTAACTGTATTGTTGTTAAATTCTCACTGGCACTTAATAAATGGGCTTAGTTTTGGAGCCAAATTTTGTAGTTGGAATGAATACCTCTGTTTACTTTTTTTAGAAATGCTTGATCATTTTACAGCCACATCATTTTCGTTATGCATTATTTGTTTTGTTTGTTTAAAAACGAATTTTTTTTTTATCCGATTCCTCGATTAATCGATCGATAAAGTGCTAAATTAATCGATTACAAAAAGAATTGATAGCTGCAGCCCTAATAGATAGATAGATAGATAGTAGGGCTGGGTATTGTTTAGAATCTCACGATTCGATTCGATTTCGATTCGTTGGGTCACGATTCGATTCAATATCGATTCGATTCGATATTGATTGAAATGCTTCGATATCGATTCAGTATCAAGTAGAAATACACAAGTATTTTCTAGCAAAGCCATATAGGGCATCTGAACATTCTAAATGTGATGTCATGACTGGAGCTTGTTATCAAAGCCAACCACACCAGTGATGTTATGACTTCAGCTTTGTATCAAAGGAAAGCAGGTCAACTGAACATTCTAAATGTGGTGTCATTACTTGAGTTTTCTAGCAAAGCCATTTAGGGCATCTGAACATTCTAAATGTGATGTCATGACTGGAGCTTGTTATCAAAGCCAACCACACCAGTGATGTTATGACTTCAGCTTTGTATCAAAGGAAAGCAGGTTAACTGAACATTCTAAATGTGGTGTCATGACTTGAGTTTGTTATCAAAGCCAACCACACCAGTGATGTCATGACTTCAGCTTTGTATCAAAGGAAAGCAGGTCAACTGAACATTCTAAATGTGGTGTCATGACTTGAGTTTTCTAGCAAAGCCATATAGGGCATCTGAACATTCTAAATGTGATGTCATGACTTGAACTTGTTCCCAAAGCCAACCACACCAGAGATTTCATGACTTGAGCTTGGATGATGGATCTATGGATGGATAAATGGATGGATGGATGCATGGGTAGATAGATAGATAGATAGATAGATAGATAGATAGATAGATAGATAGATAGATAGATAGATAGATAGATAGATAGATAGATAGATAGATAGATAGATAGATAGATAGATAGATAGATAGATAGATAGATAGATAGATAGATAGATAGAAACTCATGGCAGTTACAAATTTAAATATTATGTCTTGACTTGAGTTTTGTAGCAAAGCCATTTAGGGCATCTGAACATTCTAAATGTGATGTCATGACTGGAGCTTGTTATCAAAGCCAACCACACCAGTGATGTCATGACTTGAGCTTGGATGATGGATCTATGGATGGATAAATGGATGGATGGATGCATGGATGGATAGATAGATAGATAGATAGATAGATAGATAGATAGATAGATAGATAGATAGATAGATAGATAGATAGATAGATAGATAGTAGGGCTGCAACGATTCATCGAGTTACTCGATTAACTCGATTATGAAAATTCCTCGAGGCAAAACATCTGCCTCGAAGCCTCGTTAAATTCCTATGACGCGCCTATGTGCAGGGATCCGATTGTTCCACACGGACCGTTGTTCAGGAAGCACCAGCGCGTCATACACGGTCATTCATTCTGAATTTAGTTGGCGCGATGGCGGAAAGTCAGACTCAGAATGTCCGTAAACGACAGAGAGTATCGGGGCTAAACAACGGTATCCTGCTTGCCCATGTGAGCGATTTATTTCTGACAACAAAACAAATGCGTAAAGTAGTAAAATGTGTGACTAGATGTCTCCTCGTCTCCGTGGCGCATTTCTCCGTTTTGTTGTATATCGATCACTTCTCATCCGCCATCTTGCGAGTGACGTATAGAGTTACGTTTATGCATCGGACGCTCGTATTGGCTCCCGTAGCAGCTTTTACAGCCAATCGGAAAGCCTGATTTACGCTTGGCTGTGAGTTGTTGTGTTTGCCCAAACGGACGGAGGAGTTCAAAGCAGAGAAAAGAATGGTCAAACAGTTACTGTAGTGATAGAGAAAGCTAAATACATAAATGGCACAGAAGAAGTACACTATATACACACATATTTAGGGCAGGGAGAGGAAAGGGCCATTGCTGGCAAAACAAAACGTAAATTAAATGTTATCCATGTTTTATCCAAGTTGACTTAACTGTATTGTTGTTAAATTCTCACTGGCACTTAATAAATGGGCTTAGTTTTGGAGCCAAATTTTGTAGTTGGAATGAATACCTCTGTTTATTTTTTTTAGAAATGCTTGATCATTTTACAGCCACATCTTTTTCGTTATGCATTATTTGTTTTGTTTGTTTAAAAACGAATTTTTTTTTTATCCGATTCCTCGATTAATCGATCGATAAAGTGCTAGATTAATCGATTACAAAAAGAATTGATAGCTGCAGCCCTAATAGATAGATAGATAGATAGTAGGGCTGGGTATTGTTTAGAATCTCACGATTCGATTCGATTTCGATTCGTTGGGTCACGATTCGATTCAATATCGATTCGATTCGATATTGATTGAAATGCTTCGATATCGATTCAGTATCAAGTAGAAATACACAAGTATTTTCTAGCAAAGCCATATAGGGCATCTGAACATTCTAAATGTGATGTCATGACTGGAGCTTGTTATCAAAGCCAACCACACCAGTGATGTTATGACTTCAGCTTTGTATCAAAGGAAAGCAGGTCAACTGAACATTCTAAATGTGATGTCATGACTGGAGCTTGTTATCAAAGCCAACCACACCAGTGATGTTATGACTTCAGCTTTGTATCAAAGGAAAGCAGGTCAACTGAACATTCTAAATGTGGTGTCATGACTTGAGTTTTCTAGCAAAGCCATATAGGGCATCTGAACATTCTAAATGTGATGTCATGACTTGAACTTGTTCCCAAAGCCAACCACACCAGAGATTTCATGACTTGAGCTTGGATGATGGATCTATGGATGGATAAATGGATGGATGGATGCATGGGTAGATAGATAGATAGATAGATAGATAGATAGATAGATAGATAGATAGATAGATAGATAGATAGATAGATAGATAGATAGATAGATAGATAGATAGATAGATAGAAACTCATGGCAGTTACAAATTGAAATATTATGTCTTGACTTGAGTTTTGTAGCAAAGCCATTTAGGGCATCTGAACATTCTAAATGTGATGTCATGACTGGAGCTTGTTATCAAAGCCAACCACACCAGTGATGTTATGACTTCAGCTTTGTATCAAAGGAAAGCAGGTTAACTGAACATTCTAAATGTGGTGTCATGACTTGAGTTTGTTATCAAAGCCAACCACACCAGTGATGTCATGACTTCAGCTTTGTATCAAAGGAAAGCAGGTCAACTGAACATTCTAAATGTGGTGTCATGACTTGAGTTTTCTAGCAAAGCCATATAGGGCATCTGAACATTCTAAATGTGATGTCATGACTTGAACTTGTTCCCAAAGCCAACCACACCAGAGATTTCATGACTTGAGCTTGGATGATGGATCTATGGATGGATAAATGGATGGATGGATGCATGGGTAGATAGATAGATAGATAGATAGATAGATAGATAGATAGATAGATAGATAGATAGATAGATAGATAGATAGATAGATAGATAGATAGATAGATAGATAGATAGATAGATAGATAGAAACTCATGGCAGCTACAAATTTAAATATTATGTCTTGACCAACCACACCAGTGATGTCATGACTTCAGCTTTGTATCAAAGGAAAGCAGGTCAACTGAACATTCTAAATGTGTTCACATAAATGTGTTTATTACAAATATAAAATAGAAATATCTATCTATCTATCTATCTATCTATCTATCTATCTATCTATCTATCTATCTATCTATCTATCTATCTATCTATCTATCTATCTATCTATCTATCTATCTATCTATCCATGCATCCATCCATCCATCCATTTATCCATCCATACATCCATACATCCATCCATTTATCCATCCATACATGCATCCATACAAGCTCAAGTCATGACATCACTGGTTTGGTTGGCTTTGGGAACAAATTCAAGTCATGACATCACATTTAAAATGTTCAGATGCCCTATATGGCTTTGCTAGAAAACTCAAGTCATGACACCACATTTAGAATATAGCACTTCAATGAGTAATGTGATTTTTCTTGGAATATTTCTATTCATTTTCCCTTTGCAGCAGTACAGATGAAACCGTTTAATTGCTCTGCAGCTTCTGAGTGAAACTGTGTGATCTGGCCAAGAGCTCGCTCCAAATACCACTTTTGTCACGTCCAACTCTGTCTGCTTGCCCCCTGAGCCTGAGTTTACACAGATGAAATCCTACTTACTAACCTGACTCACTCACTACAGACAGTACTTCAAACTGTCACTGTAACTGTTTTTTTTTTCTTTTAAAAATGTTTTGCAATGAGAGCGCCGCATACATACAAGATGCTACAAATGCCAGCAGAGTGACAAGTGTTTGTTTGTTTGTTTTTTTAGTAAAATGCTGCACTCAACCCTTTTTTACCCAGTTGTCCAATCATCATGGAGGTTGGACCAACCGCCACATCGCACATCACACTATGTGATGAAGAAATGGAGAAGAAATTAGAAGGCACACATGGCTGCACGGTGGTGTGTAGCACTGTTGCCTGTTGCCTGTTGTAGCACTGTTGCCTCACAGTGAGAGGGTCCCGGATTCGATTCCCAGTTTGTGTTCAAGTTTCTTCATGTTCTCTCTGTGTTAGCCGGGTTCTCTGGCTTCCTCCCACAGTCCAAAGTCATGCAGGATGTGGATAGGTTCATTGATGACTCCAAATGTCCCGTAGGTATGAATGTGAGCATGAATGGTTATTTGTCGGCCCTGTGATAGACTGGCGTCCTCTCCAGGGTGTAACCTGCCTTCGTCCAATGACAGCTGGGATCGGCTCCAGCCCCCCGCGACCCTGAATACGATGAATGGATGGAGACCAGCGGGTCCATCCTCTCTCCCGAAACCAAAGCATCGTAGATTCAGATAGAGACGTCACTTATGTGACTTGTCATCTTTCTAATTACTTGTTCAGCACTTAACAGTAAAAACATATTTAATTAGCTATTTTTTAAATCTGTGTCTTGTCATTTAAAAGCAACTAATTATTAATTATAGCCTAAAAAGAAGCTTATGAAATCAAGATAAATTGAATCATGTTTATTGAGATAATGGCACATTATCGCTATGTTGTGTCAATCATTATCACCACAGGGAGACACAGCCCTTGAAACTGAAGATTTGCCAGATCACAACAAAATAATTTAAATTCACGAAATAATTAACATTTTTGTGAATCAAATTAAGGTTGTGCGAGCATTCCTCTTGAATAGTGAACATGCTGCACTGTGAGTAACGGGCCACGGATGTTCAATTTTGAGCTGGAAAATCATTTTTATGAAGCGAAGGGACCGGATATTTTCTTGTCAGGGCAGCCAGTAAAATGAAAAAAGGTAATCTTTTTTTACCGAGGCAGGACAGGAAGTCACACGCGGAGTCAGATGAATAGATTGTGGACCGCAGTGTCATCGCCGAGCGCCTCAGCTGCGGTCTCACAGGTTGACAGACTGTCGCCGACCCCGTATTCTCAGATCAATAACAGAGCTGTTTGAACTGTGTCTGCCCCGTCCTGGTTGATGGAGGCTCGGCCCGTCTAGCTGTCCATCTTCACTGTGTTGGCGTGTCAGTCTGGGAAAATGAAACATGTAGCTCGGCAAAGAAATGGCGGGACGTGTCCACAATCGATACTTACTGTGAGGTAGAAGATATAAGCACATGTGGTGTTCCTTGGGACTTTTCTATTTTGTATTCAAGACCATCTTAAACCACGTTAAATTAAGGAAGCTATTCCCGGCACATTGAGTCATTCACTAGACTCCCTCTTTTCCCCAAGCAAATCCATGCAGTCAGCACTTTCTGCGGTTTCTGTGAAACAGCAGAGAATGTTTAAGCATCAAACAACTAAATGCACGTTGGCAGCAGCAATTCCCACAGCATTGCACTCTTAAATTGTCTTTTGGGAACGGCATGAAAGATGCTTAATATAAGAAACTCCATCGGTAGCTACACTGCTGCCTCAGATAAATAGTGTTTTTATGTTAGCATGAAAAAATCTGGGAAACTGGTGGTAAAATACTTTGTCACACAACATATAAAGGAAGTTGCCAGATAGTATTTAGAAAAAAAAACATACAATTCACGAAAACCTTCCCTCCCATTAACATTTTCAAGGAAAAGAGAAACTTAATTAGCACGTTACTTTTTAATTGCACAAATTATTTTCCTTTATTCTATTACATGAAGCAAATATGGAGCTGTGATTGTTTTAACAGTACCTCATTTATTTGTATTAAAACGTTTGACGTGTGAATGCAAACAAGGATATAAAACAGATAGAGTCTCCGATAACGTAATAGTCCAATGGAATTTATTTCTGATTGTTGTTGGAGCCAACTATAGTAATTAACAACACACAGGCTTCCATCACAAGCTACTGTGGCTCAGGCGGTAGAGTGGGTCTTGCACCAATCAGAAGAAAGGTGCTTCTACGACTTTCTATGACACTGCATTGATGTGATGTGTTGTAGTGCACAGCACGTGCCACCAGAGGTCAGTCTTTACTGGTGGAACAGGCTGCTGAGCTGAAAAAGATGGTGACTACGAGTGGTGAGAATACATTTTTCAGGATAGTTAAAAATAACCAACAATATGTTAACGGGTGTTACGGGTTGTCTTGTTCCAACACCAAAAGCAGCTTAGCTACATGATTATCTGCCACCAAAAGCACATCATCCCACTAATGTTTCAGTACCCGCTGTATGCGTTTTTGCTCGAAACAGTCGAGATGGGCCAGTTTGTATGAAGTTAGCAGTAGCCGAGTGGTAACCAGGCAGTAAACAGGTGGTAACAAGGCGGTAAACAGGTGGTAACCAGGCGTACCCTCCGATTTTTTAAATTGCAGCCTATGCTCAAGTGTTTCAAACTTGCAATCTTTCTACTGGCCATCTGGGGGCAACTCTTCTGAATGCAAAAAGAAGTGTGATTGCATGGAAGTCTAAAAGTGTACTTCTCACTTGATTTCGTATCTCAGTAAACATTGAAAGCATGAGGTGATCTCATTCGCTCGTTTCAAGTCTTCAAGTAGACCTTGAATTATGAAGCTAACTAGCTAGCTTGTTATCATCTTCACACCAGAATCCAAATGGAGCCAGATCCACCCGTCGCTCCTCAGCAGTCCAAATATGGTCACTTCCTTCTCTGGTTGCAAATATCCAGGATGGCGACGGCTAAAATTCCAAACTTGGGCTTCAAAAACATAGTCCACAAACAAGGGTGATGTCATGGTTACCACTTCTTATGTTCATTCTATGACCGCAACGTTATAGCTTTGGTGCTTGAGTTGGTGAATAAATGCCACAACAGCTAAAGTTCCCCCCTCCCCCGGCCGTCATTCATATTCCATCATATGCCATTTACCTGAAATGTCGAGAGGAAATGAAAAAACACAGACCACCCAAACCCAAGCCTCGTTGACATAATAAAATAAGTCATCCACAGAACAGAGAGGAGAATACATTTGGAGAGAAAAGAGCTTTTTTTTTTTTTTTCTTGCCAGGCTCTATTGATTCTCCTCCTTCCTGCAGACAGTAGTCATGAATAAATCATGGTGGAGCAGAGCATGAAAAAATTGAAATGAGGACTCCGATGTCTAAAGTTGAACAGATCTGCTCACTTGTGTTTTTCTACTGTACACACTCACAAGGCTTTTTCCCAGAAGGCTGCTGCAGTTTTGTTCTCCCCGATTGATAGAGTTGGGAGATCGTTTCTACTTTTATATTGTACTCTCGTGTTTCCTCGAGATCATCGTCAGCGCCTGGCGGAGTTTTGAAATAATAGAACCTTACAGCCTTTTGCGAGCAATACAGTGAAAGCTACCTGGATAAAAAAAAAAAATGTAAGAGTACTGTTGCCACATATTCTGGTGTTTCATGATGCTCTTGGTGTAGGAACGACCAATCGTGGTTAATCATCCCTTCAATCGTCATTAAACGGTCTGTTCGCCAATCGCCACAAGCGTATCAATTGAGTGGCGTTCCCTTTTTAAGATCTGTTCTTTGTGCTGTGTGTTTGTGCTCAACAGGCTCTCATGTTGGGTTATTGATATTCAGCCTGGCTCCTGCAGCTGACCTTTGCTTCTCCATACGTTCTTCTGCCCTTAATGAAGAGGATGTCGATCTCATCCCGTCCCCAGAGCTGGGTGTTTTTAAAATGTTGAGCTGTGATTCCTGCACAACATCGGCTAGAAATCATGGACCACAGCCGGGGGTTTGGATCAGCACACAGTCAGGGATCTCCCAGGGAGTTTGATGGTTCCAAAAACATGTAAAAGAATAGTATCAGACTCCAGTCATATATGTAGTCTGGTCACTGTGGGGACTGGGTGGGAGGCACAGTGTGTAAACCACTGGAATGAGCCCGACCCCGGTCTAATGCCGACATGGATCGATGAAGACTGACCTGCCATGATTAAGTGTAAAATGTTCAAGGCTTTAAAATGCATTTAGCCTCCTTCCTGCTGTGTTCCTGGATGCTCTCGAGGGAACAACCTTCCACCTCTGGAGGAGATGACTTTGAAGCCTGTGTTGTCCCGAGGATTTGGCGCTAGGCCTCCATTGAAATTGCAAATCCAACAGAGGCAATCATGACATGGAAAGCTGTCGCCAGTTATTCAAATGACAGCATTCTAGTTTCTAATAAGCTTTTTCTCGCCTCTAGAGAAAAAGGAAAATTAAAAAGCCTGAGAGGTTTTCTTTCTCTTACAGACTTTATGCTAAGCTAAGCTAATTGCCTTCTGGTTCTACATGGTAGCTCTACACTTTTTTGCAGAGACACTTTAAGAGAGAATATTATGATGAATCTTCAAAGCAGCCATATTATATTAGATCGTAGCCTCTAAAGCAAAAACAAAGCCTGCAGACGGTGGTGGGCTGTATCTTGGTTTCTATTCCAAAGGCTCTCTTTATAAATGCCGCCCCCGGCCCCTTCCACATCCCCCTTCATAGCCATCTCCCCATTTAATCGCACAGGTGAGGGGAAGAAAAGGGAGGGAAGAGAGACGAAATGAAATGGCGTGAGGATGGGGAGGAGTATTGATACGGATGAGTTAGGAGATGCATGGCTGTGAAAGGTCATTATGTCAGATAATGCATCTGTGCTCCAAAAATGAATGCATAACATGCTGATATCGCTGTCTTTCCCTCCTTAATTGCATCTTCCCTCCGAGTTACTGCATTGCGTTGTGGTTTGTGATGCAGTTTCGCGTAACGCCGTCAAAACACGTTGTGAAGATTTCAAACACCAACAGTTAAATCCTGTTTTTTAAAGTATCTGTTTTTAAATGGTTTCAAATCAAAGGGTGGTTTCTAGGCGACCGGGGTGGGAATTTCGGCTCCAAGTCAATCTCCAACTGAGAAATTGTTGCGTGGAGCCGAGCCAGGCGGATGGCAGAGGGACACTGGGGTTTTACCGGGAAGTGACTGATAGCGTGGAGTCCTGGGCAGTAATCAGAGCCCAGGGTATCTGTCACATTCTGTAGACAGGAAGGAGAGCTCTGGAGGCGGCTGTGGAGAGACAATCACAGTTGTTGGGTCTGACAGCATGTGACGGGAGGAAGAGAACAGACAAGTTAAACACATGCTGACTGCATGCACAGATGCGCTGTACAATATATACACAACGATGTATGTTATGGGATATCGGATCGGTGCACTTGAGGACTCGCCGATACCGGATCCAGCATTTTAGGCTGTATGTCCATATTTGGCTTAGTATGCTCGGCAAATTCAACCTTTTTATTTAAGAACTCTCGAGCCCGAATGAAAAATAAAAATGATTTGTTTTGATTCCCACCCGGAAGTCCACGGGGCCGTACCAGTCAAAACATCAATAAGCACCGACTTGCTCGTTTGCTTACTGCCACCGCTGATCACCCTCTGCAGTGATACCTCTTGATTACCTGTCGACAGCACTTTTGTATGCACGCATGTACCGAGGCACGGACCGTACGGAGCTCCGCTCTCATTTCATGCCTGAAGGCGTCGGCTAATTAGCCTTTCTGTTTAATTCTAAACTTTTCCACTCTCCAGAAGACTTAATCAGCCTTCCTGCGCGTGTTATTTATACTTCCGCTGAGAGTACTATAAATAAAGTGTCCAGAGCTGCGGGGATGTATTTTTAGGTCCATTGGAGGGGAATGGAAGTTTCCTTGGCAGCGGATTCGAGGAATGCTTCCCTGGCATCGTGGATGAGTCATAATCATCAGCTCATTAATTAATTCAGTGATTCACTCACCACCACATTTGCCTCTGCCTCTGATGCTCTCGCCCATTTCATTTGGACGTTTTGATGCATTGGCCCACCTTCATTTAAAACTATTCTCACTAGTCTCCCTCGGGACGATGAGTTTATTTCAAAGGTTGGGCAAAGAGTAGCTTATCATCAAAACATTGCAGCTTTTTTCTTCTTCCTTAAGCACCACTCTCGTAAGTAATCGCCTCTCTGCAGGCTCCTTTTTCTGTTTGCAGGGTCCAACCGGTGCTCCATCCAGGTCTTTAACCTCAGCCAATTACAGCCTCGACTATATCCGCATCTCTTATTCCATTAATACACTCCAGAGATTCTCCTCAATATCATTTGCAGCCCGAGAACCATCCTGCCTGAGAACCTCCCAAAGGCCCCAGAGGAAAAGCCGTCGGAGCTCCTTCCCCCTCTGCACGGGCCTAAATAACCAGTCTAGCGCTGGTGAGATTTGCTGGTTTCCAGTCTCTCAGGACCTCTATGTGTATCCTGCCCTTGCTATCGCTTGAATTATTTATGTCTGTTGCCTATCTGGCCTCTCAGCAGGCCCGAGACACTTTGCCTTTGAAATAGAGAGCACACAACATTCAGGCGGAAAGGATGCATTGTTCAGGAGACAATGGGGCCACCGATGCATGCCATGTTGAAAAAGTCATTTTCTGTCAGTTGGATAAACAATCGGAAGCCGTCAAAGACTTAATAGTGGGCTAATTTTGATATAGAATGAATGTATTTCTATTGATTTGAGAATAAAAGTACTATTCAGTGGAATACTATTCATTCCCTCACTTCTTATTACCGTGATAAACCAGACAGGCGGTCCATCATTCCTCCCCAACACAAGAA
Source organism: Eutrigla gurnardus (assembly GCF_963514095.1). Classification (NCBI taxonomy): domain Eukaryota; kingdom Metazoa; phylum Chordata; class Actinopteri; order Perciformes; family Triglidae; genus Eutrigla; species Eutrigla gurnardus. The sequence continues at coordinate 8,079,660 of NC_139932.1, read as the reverse complement.
TCACTGCAGGTGAGAGTACAAGGCCCTTTGACACTGGCCTCATAAAACCTTTATGGGGCCGCCATCACTCAGCTGTCGACCTTGAGGGGGAGGCTCTCATTCATCGAGAGACCCCGCGATCTTGTTTATCCCATGTAGCTAGATTCATTACATATGGAAGATGTCAGACATGAGGCGACACGCTGGGTGGGGAGGAGGACTGGGCGGATGGATGGACGGACACAATCATGTACAAAAGCAGCGGGTTTTCCTTCATTTTGGATCGACTATTGAGAGAGAATGAAAAGGTTATGACAGATAATTAAAGTCTTTGTGAAACGGAGTATTTGAGGGGTGTACAGTTACAAGAGGGTTTTAAATCCTTTGCATTTGATTGGACTGCTAAAAAGTGGGCGGGCTCAGAAAGGAAGGTGATGGAGCTACAGAGGAGTGTGTGGCTTCACACTCCGTTATTATAAAAAGTTGCAGTTTGATTGATGATACTAGTTTACGTTAGCACTTGCCATATTTCGTTTTACAGACAGAAAAGATGATTGTATTTTAACATAAAAATATGAAGAAATCCATTTTTTTGGAAAGGCTTTTGCATATATTGTTATATAGGTGCACAATGGGACTGGGGGTTAAAAGGCATTTTTCATTTCACTTTAAAGTCCTATGCATTATTTGAATCCAGATTGTTATTGCTACAGTAGCTATAGTATATTATAAACAGTATATACTGTATCTCCTGCTCCAGACACCTTTTCAGCTCTTCAACCATTTATCTGGGAACTTGTCAGCCAACCAGAACAAATTCATTTCGGCAAAGTGGAAATTGCCCGGACGTCTGAGCTGTGCTCCATTTGCAGCACGAACATGGCGAGGCAGCGAGTTGCTGGGGGCCCTGCAGGCCAGCGTCGCTGTTCCAGCGGCTGCTAAAGTGCCCTGCAGAGGGACATAGTGAGGCTACATTAAGCGGCGTATTTTATCAGGCGTCCCCATGGGTTGCAGCAACACGTAGAGAGCATTGAGACGGACTTTAAAGAAGCAGTGCTGCGTGCATGAAATGTCACAAAGCTTGAAGACAAGGAAACACGGTTTTGTCTTCCAGGAATCAGTCTCCCTGAGGACACAAACACACACACTATTGGAAACATCCCATTTGGTTGGGATTTGCCATACTGTAACTTATGGCAACAAAGTATATTTCTGCTGGATTTCCGGTGTGTCCAAGCAGACGCTGGCTGCAGGATGTGTACGTGCGACCCGAGCGATGTGACTCATGCAATCAACACTCGCCTCTGTGGTTGTTTGCGTGGACGCCATCTGCGTCTTTACACCTCCGAGTCTGACTTTTTTTTTTTTCAATTTCCCCGAACCTCTGACACAGCAGAGTGATAAAGAGAGACTTTTCATGCTGAAACCTTCTGTGCACGTCTGGTGATTACGCACAGGGTGTTCCTCCCTTCGCTATGTTGAAATTAGTCATCGGCTGATAAGAGGAAGGCTGACGGTGTGAGAGGTGGGCTGTCTGAGATGCGATATCAATCAAGCAGCGGACTCCGGCCCCTGTTGGATGATGCTTCAAACACAGGAGATAAATGAATGTGTGCACCTGAGCATCAGTACCTGTGTGCAGCAGGATCCCCGGACGTGTGAAGCATGAGGAAGGAGGTCGGATAGCCCTTCTTTTTTTCTTTTTTTTTCTCTTTTTTTGCAGCGCGTTCCCTCTGCCCACCGCCCCAGCTTCATTAGCAGACGTCTGTCAGCTAGGCCCCATACGCCGCTGGATGGTTGCCTGGCAACTGGGACCCTGCTTGGCCAATCGGGGCCGGGTGCAACAGGAGTTGTCTCCTTGACACATAAAAGAGAGACACCGAGTTCTCCTCCAATTCAATTGATTTTTTTTGCGTCAGTGTCGTTCACTTCAAGGGCAGAGCGGACGCGAGGGGCCCTCCTGTGAGTTCCACCAAGGCGGGTCGTTTATAATATATACAAATCTACGAGAAACGGCCCCGCTACGTCCGGAAAGCTGCAAACACCACCCCTGCTCTCCTCACAAGACGGATGTGAGACAGGCACAGAAAGCAGCCTCGCTCTCGATCAGAGACGTGACGCACATCAGCAGGCGAAGCATGGCGGAGGGCAAAACATCCCCGCAGTATTCATCTGTGACTCGTGGTAATAAATAAGCGCCCCGGGGCCATTTGTTCCAGATAACGCACCTGTAGATAAGAAGGTAAAGACAGCCATTAGAGAAGCTCGGTGACTCATTCTTTACCGCGGCCCGGGCGGAGGAACACGGGGGGGACCGTGATGGTTCTGAGGACCAGCATCGTGACGCGTTCCTCTCTCTTTGTTACCTTCTTAAGGGTTTTTAAGGGCTCCCTGACCCCTCAGTTCATCCATCCAGCACATTTTCTCTTTGTCACGCTGCGCTTAAGCACAGCGACAGGGGATCTTTTCCAGGGGTGCGACATGATATGTTACGATTACATCTCCAGCAGGCTCATGGAGCTTCATTTTTTTTTTTAAAGATTCTATCTGCACTCATGTTGCTAAGAGACTGTCAGCTTCTCTCTGGGTCTGCCTGCTCGTCTCAAACCATTTCATCTGTGGTTTTCATATCATATTGTGGAATAATTCAGCAATTTCTAAGTTGAGGGGATTCATTTTATTTCTATACGTACTTATAAAATGTATCTCGGGAGTCAATGATCTGCTTGATGAAATGCTTTGCTGGTAGTATATTTGTAGTTCTTGAGGTATCAGAGCTATATTTCTACTTTCTACATCCGTCTGGGCTTTTTTAGCTACATCAGCTCTCAGCTTTCACTTCACATAAGACTATACACTCGTATAAATTCACATTTTCCTAAATAATAGCATTTCTTTCCTGTCGATCCCCTTTAAGTCCTTTTGTCCTTCTTTCTCTGGTGGCCCATGGCTGCTGGAGTAAATATGTGGAATTGTTCACACAAAGGCTAAAGTCAAACCTTTCAAAATGAGAACAAATAATTCACAAATATGACTGTTAAATGGCTAATTTAAGCTAATTAAGAGTCTGCATTCACGGTCCCATTTGGTCTAATATCAGCAGTGTTTCAAGTGCAACAAATACTAAACTAAATCATATTTAAAAAGCACCAAAAGTACTTGACTAAACCATTACATTTAAGAGCAGCTTCTATTTGGTGATGCAAAAAAAACGACACACAGACGAGGACAAAACCACCGCAGGTTAAATGATTCCACTCCATCTAGAACAGTAACAGAACATGTAAATCTCACTCCTGTTTCCTCTTCTTTTATTCCACTTTAAAAGCCACCTTGAAGCCCTCTCACTCTTTTGATCCACGACCGCCCCTCGCATGGTTCCCAGCTATTTCTTTGACGCGTCTGTAGATATAAACGGTAACTTCCTCGCACCAACACGACTTGTCAACACCGAAAGCCCAGCAGCATTAAAAATAGATACGAGTTTGAGCAGCAATACGGCGGCACACAAGACTGTAATTGCTCCCGGCGAACGCTACATCACGCCGGGGGTTGCTGTCGTCTCAGAGCTCCACTGATCTCCGCTGTAGTTCAAGGCGAAGCTATCTCTGCTTACAGCCAGGGCTCCCTCCGTCTCCCTCTCCCTGCCACCCTGCTACAGAAAGTCAATTGGATTTCAAATTGAGGAGGAGCACACTCGATTAATACTTAATGGCTACAGCAGCCGTGCTTGTCTTCCTGCCTGTGTGAGGTATGAGCAGCCCACAGTACGTGGCCTCCGAGCTCTGACCCCTGACCCCTGACACACCAGGTCTTGGATTTCTGATTCTATCATTTCCATGCCATCACACTGGGTTGATTCTCCCTTTGTCTCATGAAGACTGAGACATAAAGACGACGCGTATGGACAGAAGTTAGGAAGTTAAAGTGTACGGTTCAGTTCTGAAGAGGCCAACCCGTCATTTAAGCGTCGGTAGGAGCTTTCAGTTACCTGCAATGTTAATCCATCCGCATCATTATGACGTCCACAAACTTTCACCCAGGAGACCGCTGTTTGGGTCCCGTGTTTTATACTCACACTGAAGTTCCCACTCCGCTGACGCTGACTGAGTATTACTCCTGCTGAGTCATGCAAATACTGAGTTCGGCTTTACAGCGGACTCTCATTCAAGATTCATATTCAGCATTTGATGAAAAACATGACGTAGCAATCTTGGTTTCTTCTATAGAATTAAAGGATATATCTCTTTCCAACCATTAAACTATTATGCAGTCAACCTTCATGTCTGTCCTATGGACTATAGAGATATTCTGTATGATTGATCACAGTGCATTACACTCTATCACAAATGACACATTTCGGACTCATCGCTGTTCTCGATGGTTGGGTGGAAGTCTTTACTGTCAGGCAGAAATAGCCATCTCTTTTTCATTTAAATGGTAAATGGACCTGCACTTCTCTGGCGCTTTACACTACATTCAGTCTACTTTTACTCAGACACATTTATACGCTGATGGCCTTCAGGGGCAATTCAGGGTTCAGAATCTTGCCCAAGGGCACTTCGGCATGCAGAATGGAGGAGACGGGGATCGAATCGAGCTTCAACGTTAGCTAGCTCAGTGGTGCAATGCGAGCTAGCAGCATCCAGTGTGAGTAGAGGCCTGCTTTCTTCTGCACTGTGATACGGTTGGCGGGTGTGGCTCGGTGGAAAGAAACTAGTTCCTACCTGAAAGTGCTCACAACAAGTTCTGTGGATTGTCTTGAGGAAACGTGTCCTGGAAAGACACACGATGTTGAGATTTTCAGATTTATTTTTTTGGTGCTCTGAGCTCCACAGGGCAATAAATCCTCATTATATTCAAGAGAAACCAACATCTCTATGGCCCATACAACAAAAACAATCTTTGTTTGATAAATAGTGCTTCAGTTGCACGTATATCCCTCATGTGCGCACTAATGTTGGCACAGCTGGTTTGCATTCCTCAAACTTGCGTTCCCTTTGGAGATGTTTCTTATTATCTGATGTGTGATTCTTGGAACCATAATTTCTATCTGTAATTTCCTTGTTTCCCTTTTTGCCGATTGTGTTCTTGTTCTCAGGTCTCTCTTGGAAAATAGATCTTAATCTCAATGATACAGCCTGATGAAATAGAAGGTAAAAAAAAGAAAAAGCTAAAAAAAAAAACCTGACTTTCCTCTCTCAACGTGCACATTTGTCCTGAGGAGTGACATTTTCCGACTGGATGGGCTTTTGGATGAGGATAAAGATCCTTTCAATGTCGAGGTCAAGAGGGGTGAAGAGAGGTTTTGAGAGAAAGGTAGAGTTAAAGAAACATACCGACTGGTTGAAAGATTACCTTTGTTGGTGCCTGATGTGTGAGCTCCGTCAATAGGTCTTGTTTCCTGACACTCTAGTTAACTCGGCCTGTCTGCATTTGTTTCTTTCCCAATTTCAGCTTCTCTCTCCTTTTCTGTCTCTCAGTGAAGTTCTTTCTGATTTTTCCGTCCTTATTACTTCACATATCATTCCAGCTCCTCGGATACTATTCCTCACTCACACATACATACATCATATCTACAGCATGGATGAAACTCCACCCGCTTAGTCAGCAAGCCATTCATACTCTCCAACAATACCCCGTCCCGCCTGTCTCCTCTTAATTCAAACAGCTGAACGTCCTTACGAGAGACATTTCCCTATATCGTTCCCAGCATGAAGAGTCTTCGTCATAAAAAAATAAAAGGCCACTCACGAGGGTAGTAAATGTGAACGTGGCCATAACTTCACCGCCGCCCGTTTGGATAGATGGCGAATGCTAATGAGCTGAAATGTATCACCTGTCAAGGAACGGGAACATATGTTCGTCGTGTAATAATTGTTATGCAACATGGAGCTCGGGGGCAAGTCTGCATGAATCACTGGCAGCTGTTTTCATGTGTGTGGGTGAGAACGTCTTGAATGAAGACCTGCAATCAGTGAGTGATTTGGCTTCTGTACACTCTGCAGCGCGGTACTGCACATGTGCAAACTCACCGGAGGTTAAACACTCTAATGCACTCTGCTTCACTCCCGATGATGCAACAAATCAGTGTTGAAATCTGCAGGAGAGCTGATTAGCGTTGGCAACCAGCAGCCGCCCTCCAGCCGGGTGGCAACCAAAATTGAAGCCAATGTGGAAGTTTTCTTAAACTTGCATTCATATCATATTCATATCATGTCATATGGATTGACAATACTGTAATTTGATGTTTTTACAACAATATAAAAAAGGATATTAGAGACTGAATTATGACCTGTTTAACTTGTTTTTAGTGCACTGGTATTGGATTATTACTCTGATTAAGCTGATACACAATTTCATTATCATTATGAGTAATTTCTACTACAGGGAGTACTACTCTAGCCCATTAAACCAGTTGTATAATATCTTGTTATTATTTATTTATTGTTATCTTTCTCCAAATTCATAAAGCAAAGCCAAAGCACAGCTTGGGTAAATCCGTAATTCTTTATTCTAGTCAGACATCCTCATATTTTTGAAAAATAAAGACATACGGGTTTAAATTCTAAAAAGAGAGGAGCACAGAAAATATTTCAAATGATATGCTTTGAAGGAATATAATGTGATTTTCCCATGTCTTTATCAGCCCTGATAACCGATTCACCTGAACAACAACTCATATTCTGGCATCAGTCTTGTGGTTTGCTGATTCATCGCCAGGAAATGTATCCTGAAATGTGAGGTTTGAGGGCGTTTATTAGGCTGTTGGTTTTTTTTTATCTCCCTGCTGATGACTTATTTGGTTGGTTTAAGGATAAAACTGTTCAGCCCTCCACTGCACCGTCCCAGAGAAGAGCATTAGCACTGTTTACCGTGGCGATGTGACTTCATGCTGAGAGACAGAGGAGATGGTGCAATAGCACGGCTTCCTCACGGGGCGTGTGTGACAGATAAAAAGATTTACAGGAATCCAGGCACCTGTAATTCTTCTCAGCTCTGTCTCTGTAATGCGTCTCGTGCCCCAGCCCGAGCTCATCTCTGCTATCGGCGTATCAAACAGCGAGAGGCTGGCGGCCTCTTTCATTTATGATTCCAGCCTTAAAAACAGAGGTTCAGCAAAGTCATAAAGATAGCAGACCTGTGGCAGCTCTCTCTCTCTCTCTGTACAAGATGTGGCTTGTATATGGCTTATATATATATATTATATAAATATATGTGTGTGTGTCGATGTGTCTTGTATTTTGGTGGGAGGCTTTTTATGTCCTCTACAGGACAAAAGGACATGGAGGCTGAGATGATGGACTTCCAAACAGGGATGATTCTCAAAAAGCATGTTAACAGATGTGGAAAATGTCAACCTTGAAGCTACACATTTTCTTTGATGTTCTGTGAAACAACCTGGAGAGGCGGCAGCTTCCTGCCAGGCGACGCTCCACCGTCTCCCCCCTCCAGTTCATGAGAGCAATTTCTCACGTCATACAAACGGGTCGCTGTTTACGTTCACATTTATTCATTAATATTACCCATCATCCCGGGCAAACATTTGCATCAGCGTTTCTGCCTGGCGAGGGAGTGCGTGCGTCTTTTTAATTGGCCGTGAGCTCAACCGCTTAGCTTTCGAGATCATTGAGATTTTGACGTGAGATTTGCATGCGCTAACCCCCCCGAGCATGAAAAGAGGGCCATTTGCATGACGAAAAGGGGGGGGAGGGCGACTCGCTTAATGACATCCTCACATTTCAGCATGTCGAGCTATGAGGAGGAGGTTCAAGCAGCGTTACAGGTCTCTCTTCTTTTTCTAGGTCTCTTTTTATAGAATCCTTTTGATTCCTTTACTTCCTTTATTCACTTTGATCGCCGCCTTTAAGTGACACCCGTTTTAGAATCATTTCCACTGATGGCGATGAAGCTTTGTCTGAACACGAACCAGTCAATAAGTGACTTTTGAGCCTCAAGGCGTTCAGATGCGGTGTCTCATATGGTTTTTCATCACGTGTCTGCGTTACAACCATTCATATGCAGAGGCTCGTGCCGTCTCCTCTAGGGAAATAAATATGGAACATCAGGAGCCATGTGACTCTGTAGCGGCAGAGCAGGCACACCTTGGGTCAATATGGTGGGTGGGGATGGTATGGGAGCAGCTGCATTATAAACAGGCATTTGAAATGAGGTTATCATCATTGTGATAGTCAGGAAAAAATCAAGGTGTTATTTATCCGTCTTTCCTTTAAAATGTCCCAAACTGTCCGTTTTAAACAGTAGAACGCAGCCCTGTCTCCTAAAGGTAACATTACTGTACAACGAAGCTGCGTTAAGAATTATCTCTCAAGGGAAACGTTTGTTTCTTTTTTTTTTGTTGATTACGTTTGTTTTGATGTATCACAATCAAATCACCTTACCAAGTACTTTGCTGTACTTTATGTTGCATCATCATAACCAGTAGATTTGTTGTCTAAACATAACTCTCATGTTTTTTTGCAGTTTTTATAGTAGACAGGGTTGGTCGGTGCCTGCCAGTGTCTTCACACAGGCTTTATGACCCACAAGCGGAGTATTTGAGAGGAGAGCCGGCACTCCACTTCACCACTTAGCACCACGTTTGTTTTGCTAATTTATCACACAAGTGGAAAAGAACAGAGGGGGGGGGGGGGGGGGAAGCTGGGACGGCAACACAGAGAAGAGGCATCTGAAAGCTTTTTCCCAGGTGGGATTCAGTCTTTACCGAAGAGAGGAATCAGACAGGAAACACCAAATAGTGCATATTGTGTGTTGATTAAACAATCCAGGCACAAAACCACCAGGATGGATATTTTCCCAGAATCCTCAGCGAGTAGATCCCTGTGACACTAGTGATCTTGCACGGCATGATTACAAACTCTTAACGTCTAAAGTCACACTTGTTTGCAGGACTCTGTGGTGAGACGTCAACATTTTCAGCACCACCCTCCCCATATAAGCTGCAGTGCAGCACATACACAAAGCATACAGGATTCAGCACCACGGACAGCGACACCAGGCAACAATTAGTCACAAGCCTAAACGTGCTGCAGCTGAGGACGGGGAGGACAGCGGGGGGGGGGGTTCAGTGCAGGCAGAGAGAGGCGTTGCATTAGGATTGTAACTGATGCTTCGATGAAAGCAACATTTGTGATGTAAATGATCTGAAAAAGATGCCGTCACATTCTACCTCCTTAGTATTGTGAATTAGTCACAACATGAAACGGCTGTTGTCTGCAACAGCCAAGGGGTTGTATCATTTCATTGTGTTGATGACAATCATTTTGAGAAGGAAAACAATATTTTTAAAGTTTATAAAAGGAGATGCCTGCACAGGGAATGGGATTGTCTGTGATTTTTTATTTTTCACCACAAAAGAGTGACAAATGCCCAACTAGACGTTTTCAAATTGCTTGTTTGCGTCTGAAAAAAGTCCAGAACCCAAGCATAGACAACGATAGACAGCAGAGAAAAACCAACAAACTGTATGGCTTGCGCCCTGGCAAAAACACAAAATAAATACATATCTGAAACAAAAACATAAATATAAATTAGTTGCGTATATTAAGGAAAGCATTAACAATAATTCAATGACAACTGAAGAAATAAGAACAATGTCAATCAGTTTAATTGATATTTGATGTTGTCAGTTTGGCAATGTTGGCATGAAGAAGACGACTTTGGTATCATTCTTTTGCACGTTTGGGTCATTTAAGTTCAGACTGATATTAAATATTGGCCACATTATGGTCGGAGCTTACGAGTGATTCATAATTGAGGCAGCCGAGGCGTTGGCTGTAACCTAACTCAACTCTACACCTTTCCCTGTCCTGTTTGTGCTTCGTGTCCAACTTTCATTTGATTTCATTTATCTTTTTAATATTTTAACTGCCCTAACTTGCAAAATTGAAATAAAAATGTATTTATAGTCACTGATCACACACACGCTGCATTTTATGCCTTTCTTTAAGGAAAAAAAAGCCCCATGTCTTCTAAACCAAAGTACCAGGCTGCTCAGTGACACCCAGACACAACTTACTCAAGTCTGTTAATAATTGATGAGCAGAAAAACACATAAAGAGTGTTATTCATTCAGTGATTGCACTCTCGCAGAGTCGTATGGTTATATTTTGCTGTGGGTCGATAGCTGAGTCGTACAGATTAACATTAATGCTGTGTAATTTTGCCCAAAGTGACCAATAGAGGAACCAAACAATGTCATATTTTTTTTTTTTATATATTAGTAATTCTGGGCAATCCGGTGATGGCTCAGTGATGCACAGCTGTTATTATGAGAAATATTTATTCAGGAAAATAGTTTTTGAATAAATGGAGCTACAGGTGAGAGGAAAATATGTGATTTTTGGGGTGAACTGTCCTTTTTTACCTTAATGTTGATGAACATTAACAAGAACATTTCTTTCAGAGGACAGGGGCCACATAGTGTCCTATAGACACTCAACAAAAATATAAACGCACGAAGAAAAACTTGTAGTTATTGTTATGTGACAAAACAGAGTAACTATCCAAAAATAACAGCACAACTTTATCAATAAAGTGGCTTTAATTTGCGAGCATTAGGATCAATTTAAAAAAAAAGTCCTGGAGTAATGGCAGGAAGAACACAAGGGGGGTCGATGATCCAAGTTCACAATCTTCAACAACGTGGCTTCCTGACTGTCTGCGCTGAAATCCGCCTGTTGTGCAGACCAACAGTCTCACCTGCAGTTCTGGTCGCTGGGCGGAACCGATCACGGAGGTGCTGGAGCCGCATGAACCAGTCCTGAGCGGGCGTGGTAACACGTGGCCGGCGGGCATGTGCAAGGTTCGCTGTCGTTCCAGTCTCTCTGAAACGAGTCCACAGGCGGCTGACAGTGGAATTATGCACATTCAGTTGTGTTCCCACAGCTGTAACGCTCAACCCAGCACTCAGCATGCCAATGGCACGCTCCCTCATGATTTGTGACATCTGTGGCATATTGACAAGTGACAAAAGTCCACATTTTGGTGTGCCCTTTTATTGACCAGAACATAAGGAGTGTCTGTGTACTGGTCATGCATATTGACCACCACTCTGCCATGCTCCATGACTCTCGTGAGTTGAAATACTGAGATCTGAGATTGTAGTCAATAGGAGTGGCCAAGTGACACTGGACTACTGGGTTTGAGCAAAACAAATCATTCCATAAACAAATGCATCAAGAATCTGAGCAAAATGTCATGACATTCTATTTTTGTTCACCATTTCAAGTTCGTGCGTTTATATTTTTGTTGAGTATATTTTTAAATATCAGCGTCTCTTGAATAAAAGGGTCGCTGAGCAAGTCAGATTCTGTTTGAGGATCTTAATGTCTATAACTGGACTACCTTCCAACTCCAAAAAGGGATTTATCGCATTCCCCAAATGTCTGGAGGAATACAAGACTATACAACAGTCAGCCCCTCAGAACAATCCCAAATACAACGGTTGGAGCCGGCAGAGACCATCTGTGTGACAGGAGAAGGTGAGAGTAGCGTCCAGTGGCTGCTGCTTGACTAAAAAATACAAGTAAATAAAAAAACCTACACATTTTCTAATGGATGAAAGAGCGTGATCTTATTGGTCCATCAGCAGGAAGTAAATGTACATTCTTTACATGTGGATTAGGAGACTTTTTTTTTTTTCGATTATTTTTTTGTTGCTTTTTTTAGCAAATATCGAGGTCGTTTTAGATGATGATGATGATTATTGTTATGATGATTATTATTATTAGTTGGAGTATTTTCAGATTATTATTAGCAAAATATAGGCTAATGATAATATTAGTAGTAATGGTAGTAGTAGTATTTTCAGCTTTTAAATTCCCAACTCTGTATACATACTGAGAACATATTTGTTATTAGTATTATTGATATAATTGCTGTTATTAAAGGTCCATACACAGAGGGAGGGGGGAGAATTGCACAGCTGCAACTTTAAGACTCCGCTCGCCTCCCCTCTGCCAGCTCCCACAATGGTCTTTTCCAGCTCCGCTTATCACAGCAGAATTTGTAACATGCCATAATTTCTTAGCCGGTAGTGCGTGCGCGCGCGTGTGTATGCGTATGTGTGTATGTGTGTATGTGTGTGTGTGTGCGCGCAGCCCCCTGGAAAACAAATGTCATTACCCGCCGCGGCTAATCCGGCGACCGTTCCTGCTCCTTCGCTGTTCGACCATGCCAGCGGCGGGGACCGGCCGCACCTCGACGATCGGATCCGCGGCGCCGCTGCCCGCGCGCGCTGAAGACGCCTGCTAAGGGTCGCCCGCTTGATGGTCGCTCGCGCTCGCGGAGAGAGAGAGAGAGCGGGAGAGCGGGAGAGAGAGAGCGAGGGAGAGACCGCAGTCGTCATTGATCCGCCGCTCATAGTAAAAGGAATTATACATTGTGAGTATGTGCACACTGTTGCCGCCGATGTTGCGGTGACCTACATTGCCCCGGTCCTTGCGGGGCTCAAGGTGATTCTCCTGCGTTGCCCTTCTCACCCTCAACCCCGGTGCGGTGACGGATCATACTGGGGGGGAGGGGGCATGTGGATGGATACTTGCTGTATATAACCTATATATATATATATTTGATGGTTGACATTGTGAGGCTCTGCAAGGGAAAGATATACGGCCGGCTGTCACAGTGGAGAGACGGAGGAGAGAGTTAAAGGGGGGCGGGATGCAGACGAGAGGCTGGCATGATGTAATGCACTTGAGACAATAGCCAAGGATTCTCCCCCAATTATCATTTCAGAGGACGAGGTGGAGATGTTACAGACGCCGCAGTCACGCCGCCTCCTGTGTGTGTGTGTGTGTGTGTGTGTGTGTGTGTGTGTGATAACAGTAAAAAAGCAGGAGCTGTCATAGGGGGAACAGCTGCCCCTCCTATAAACAATATTATTACCAGCTATTATAGAGATGCAAGCATGACCATCGTCTCTGTCATCCATCCACCTCTTCACAGACACCTTTACACAAGCTGGTGTAGATGAATGAATGAATGAATGAAAAGGCACACACACACACACACACATTAGAAGGTTAATCGCCTGCAGGCAAAGCTGTGATATTCCTCCTCCTCCTCCTCCTTCACCCGATATCATAAATGAATGTGAGCGTTTTGCAGCCGTGACGGAACATGACAGTATTCGTAATCGGCTGGCTCGCCTCCTGTGGAAGTTGTGGCACGAGAGTGATGCATTATGCAGACGCGGGATGCTTGATTTTGTGGCGAGAGAGTGCAACTTTCCCCGTGATGCTCTCCGCCTGCCTGATATGTCTGGTGTGCAGACAAAGCTTTTTACTACCTGGAGGTGTCGTGCAGAGGGGCGGCTACCTGTGGCAGACGCTTCCATGTCTGTAAATTGAGGGTTTAAGGGCAGCTTTTATAGGCAAGGTTTGACTTCAGCCCTCCATAATGAGGGAGGTATAAATGCAGTTGAGATGGCGGCATGGTTCAAATTCATCACAACCTGAGCTTTATTGCTTTTCTTTGGCGTGTGTCTCTCTGTGTGTGTGTGTGTGTGTGTGTTCACCTCGATCGGCACTCTTATTCAATCTCTATCGATCGATGGTTTGCATGACCTTGCTGCAGGGGATTGTGGGCGATGTGAAAGTCTCCATGCTGTCCTTTCATGTGCATGTAGACTTGTTTTCAGGTGAACACACACACACACACACACACACACACACACACACACACACACACATGATGCACAGCCTGCTCCCCCCTTTTCCCGCCTCCCTAGTGGCAACAGGCTGGGTGTAACTCTACACCCGAGCCGTCCTCTTCATCCCACCTCTGCCTCATTCACCTTTTACTACTCCATAATGTCAGACAGAGCACAGTATATGGAAGCAGTATTTTGTCAGTAGAATTTACAGATGCACAAGCTAGTCTGTGAATTCTGCTGGATGTCATCATGCCGTTTGTGCTTTGGGCTAATAGCAGCTGGTATTCATGCAAACAAAGCAACAGTTGTTAGTTGATTTTGGGTCGGTTAGGTGCTCAGCAATGTTTCTCCGCATGCGATACGTTTTCAGACGGTTGTGAAATATGAAAAAATATCATATTTACTTTACATCATTGTCACTTGCTAAATGAACAGCTGATGGAGGTTTTTCCTCCAAAAGCAGCCTTCATATTTTGCTGGAGATTATTTTACACAACTGCCAGTATGTTGGTGTCCTAATATTACATTACAATCAGACGGATTATTCATTTGCCAACATCTAATATTTTCTAAGAGCCTTCTGCACCTTGCAGGAATTATTTATTATATATATTGACAAATTAAAACATTATAATGAAAAATATTGCCACTGGCCTTGTCATTTGACCCATTGTTCATACATAGTGATTAGTTCAGATTAGATATAAGTCTGAGAAGTGAAGCCAAGTGGTCATTCTTTCTGACCATCAGGGGGCGACTCCACTGAAAGAACTCTGATAGTGGAGAAGTCATCCGTTTATGGTCTCAGTCTCTAGTTTGGAGTTTTCTTCGATACAGCGTGATGTTTATTTTTGTATTTTATGGCCCATTTAGAGTCAAATAGACCGTAAAGTAGGGTATGATTTAGAGCGGGGCTACCTTGTGATTGACAGGTCACATATCCTGTGTTTACATCTTATAATTTGATCTCTTTCACAGTCTGTATTTAGTTCATAATGGTTATTTTTAACATTTTGGGTCGCCTAAAATGCTAAGCTCCACCTTCTTCTGTCTGGTTCTAAAAAAAAAGAAGATGTTGACGGCCATAATGCCGAACTAGAAGCTGCTAAACGGCATTCATGGTAAGATACAAGAATTTGTGTCAAGGCGGTCACCATGTTAACTTTGAATTGCAGGGCATTAAAATGCCCTGGATTCACTGACTGCATACAAAGGACTTGACCTAAACGTCGTAGCCACTGCCCTGCCTCACACCGGTCACATGACACCGTGGCTATCATGGTGTAATGCAACATTCGTCTTGTGAGAGCATGCCCGGTCGTCACCGCTCCTTCCTTGCACTGTATTGCACTGACCGAGATTTTCACCCAAAAATACATCCGCGTTACTCTCCATCACGCATCACTGTTGCCACGGCACCGCAGGTCACAGATCAGCCCGGCGACCGCCTCTCAGCGTTGGAGATGAGTTAATAGTGTGCTCCATCCGCTCAGTTGACTCCCGTCTGAGTGCCATTGTACGTTTCTGTGGCTGTAATTAAATGGAATAGACTTGGAATTGTTGTCTTCTTGGCAGGTTGTCCCTCGCTTGTCAGAAAACGCGGGGAGCCGCATGAATGGGAATTTCTCAGCACTACGAGCGTGCCGTGCAATCTGGTCCGTTACATTCACAAAAAACGCTGCGTCACCCTTTTCCCACCTGTCGGCCTGATATGGGATGCCAAAGTAGAGGGGGGAGAGCGGCAGCACGCCAAGAAATCAAACACAGACATTATTTAGTCCGCTCCCTCGGTGTAATCAGCCTTGTGCTTGTGGTGCCGATGTAAGTGAAGTGTATCATCATCAAAACAATTTGGTCTGACACTCTAATTCATGCTGCGAGGACTCGAACCTAATAGGGTGTTGCAAGTGTTTGAAAAGTTGGCCTCGTATTTCATAAAGGATCTTAATGGACTCTTTATAGGCCTAATTGTTTTTTTCCAAATGACCATCTCCTTGCTTAAGGGGTTAACAAATTCCTCACTTGGTGATAACACATGGCATTAAAGGCACTATTAAATAATGTTGGTCTTATTGAAGCGTCCCAACAGTCTCGCGGCTTATCTCCAAAGCCACAGAGTGTCGTGTTCGGTCCTCCGCTTGTTCGGCGAGCGCTCGCTCCTCCGCGCGGCGTTTGATGTCCCCCAGGTGGTGGATAGCGCTGAATCTGCCGCGCATGGCCATACAGTGCTCAGGAACATGCTGCTGTTTTTGTGCGCTGCTCCTTATCTACTCACACAATTGTCCCCCCCCTATTAATGAGATTAACTGAAGACATTCAGGAAATTAGCCGCAGCTTGCTGATTTTGTTCTTCCCAAAATGGAGTGGCTCTACATTAATGACATCTGCACCATATAGATAACTCGCTGCCTGCTTCGGTTTAACTCCGGGGAGCTCTCGAGGCAGCGGTTTGTTGTTTATTTAACACTCTATTAGGCTGTTTTGGAAGTGTGGATGATCATCTTCAAGACGTCTGACCATGGTGATGGTTAACGAAAAAGCAAACATGAACTCTGTTCACCTGCATTAAAGTCAAATTCGTAGACTGGCCGTCACCATCTTGATTTTTTTGGTCAAACTAAGTACAACCAAACACTAAATTAGGCCTTTTAAGGCAACCACTATTACAACTAATTTTAATGAGCTGAAAACACACTGTTAATGGGTTAGATATCTGAGATGAACACTCAGACCAGACAATGCTGTGGTAGTAAGCTGTCAATCACAAGGTAGCCCCGCCCTAAAGCATCCCCTGAGTTATGGTCTGGTTGACTCTAAATGGACCATCATTCACTAAATGAACATCATGCTGGATTGAAGAAGACTTGAAACAGATTGAGACCATAAACTCATGTCTACAAGGTTTAGACAAACAAATTAATCGCCCCCTGATGGCCATTAGAAAGAATGCAAGTTTATCACACTTCTGCATTGGCTTTACTTTTTCTGAACTGGAGGTTGCTACACAGCGCTACACCTCCCATATCTCCACACCCTTTCTTTCCTGCCTTGCTACATACAAGTCACGCTACTTCCTGTGTCGGTGCTAAGCCCTGGCGTTGGATGTAAATTGTGAGGTGTTGTCCGCTATAGATGTAGTTGTTAGTGATACTGGGCTGCGGCAGTCTATCACTGTAGCTTTTGGAGTGGCTCTCACATCGTCCTGGCAAATACCCCAGAAGGAACCTTAATTGTTAGTTACAGTTTTTGCTGCGATCGTCTCATCCGTTTTAGACGTCAAGCCTTTTCTTTAGGTTGTGAGATTGCTCAGCAGCTTCCTGCTGCCAGCCAGACTAAAGCCTGGAGCCGGTTGTCTGAGCTGGGAAGGGGCTGCTCGGCAGAAAAAAAATGGCTCTGGATTTGTATCACTGATTGGGAAGAAAACCTCACTCCTACTCCCCTGAATAATTCATTGATTGGCATATGGCATGGAGCGAAAAGCCCACTGATCCCTGCCTGTCTGTCTGCATGTGTTTCTCATTGCATCTGTGGCCCACAATGTGATCAATTGAGCCCGCTGTTGTCTCTGCCTCCCGTGATTCCTGCATAATTTCAGACACATTTAACATCTTTAACCAGCCAGACTAAATTCAGGCACTTAAGCTTCACCGTGTTTGTACAGCATTCTTCCTAAATTGCTACAAATATCAATTTCTCCCCGCCGGCGTCATTCTGACAAATAAAATTGTACCCATCCACGATTAGACATGCATTTATGCTAAGCCAAAAGTCTGACACTCGAGTGAGGGCAGATTTTCCTGGTGTACATTATCATAATGTGCCAGGATGTTGCATTGTGGAGGAAATGTGCGTAGAACGACGCTCCATCAGCAGTGGTTCCCCTTTTTAGAGCTACTGCGAATGTCTGCAGACCAAATAGCTATTGTAATGAGGGTCAAATTGGCTGCTCAGCTGTGAGGAAGTGGTGTTGTCACCGCTAGCGAGCCCAATCTCGACAACATCTGCATCCCAGCTGGCTAATATCGCTCCCGGACCACATATTCTCCGCACTGCCCACTGTGGGTGATTAGTGTTTATCTCGCCAAGAGGATCACACTAGCTCTTACCTGTCACCGCCGCTGCCTGCCCGCTTCACTCTGGAGAGAGACTAATGACCTCGCTGACGTATACGGCAAATATCGAGCGGCAGAATTTAACCACAAAAAGAGGACATTTTAGGGAAAGCGGTTTGTCAGCACAGCATTTTTGCTTCAAGGCTCTGCAGACAAAAAACATTTCTCTGTCTGTTTTTTTCTTTCTTTTCTTTCTCCATTTTAACAATAGATACCACCCCGATGCCGATTCCAATGACACAATAAAACTGATGAATGTTTAAATGACTGACATGGTTTGCTTTCGGTTCTTTCAGGAAGGCCGCTTAATACGTCTGAGGGCGCAGACGAAAGATCACTCTGCACTTTCCCTCCATGTCTATTGATTTTTCATAGACTGTAAAAAATGATTTAGGGGGCAGTCACGGCGAGATCAAAGCGTTAGGTGCAGGAACAGGACAAAAGGGCATGTAGGCGCCATTAAAGCAGGAAAAAAACATCCTCAGTGCACCCATAATGTGGAGCTGCTGTTTTACAGTCGGTGGTTGCACTTGCTGACATATGCATTTTTGCATCAACAGTGTAGGAAATAAAAAAGTAGGCATATACTAGGCAGCTGGATGGAAAGTGGCACAAGAGAACTTAAGAAAACAACAAGTTTTTAATAGTAGAACATGGCCTGAGGGTTTTTTTCTTTTAAATGTTCACAAACATTTACAATCATCAATACGTTTTTTGCTTAGTCTGCTGTGATTCCCACTTCCAGATGCCGTATTCATATGGATTTGCTATGCAAACAGCACCTTTCCTCTCTGCGCTCAACTAACACGCATTGAGCCAGGGTCGGGAATAAATCAACACCTTCTACTTTAAATGCACCACCGGTGTCCCGGTCTGTCCGCCGCCTGGCCTCGCTCTCCAAGCGAGAAGCTGCCATGTGCCGAGTGTCCAGCCAAGCAGCACACAGGCTCCGTCTCTCAGGTCTAAACGGCAGCGGACGGCGGCTGAATGGTGAGCTGGGGAGAGTCTGGCCGGGTGCCGAGGGAGGATTTGGGAGACCCGGTCTTACTGCCAGGACATGCTGAGACACAGACCTGCCATTATAACCCACCTAGAGAGGACGGTCTGGGCAAAGGGGTGTTGACAGCTCACTGAGTAAACCCGGCCTGGCCGTCACTGCCTCGATTAAATGGAAGCGATTAACCTGTAGAGGACGTTAGCACGTAGCATCAATCATAAGGACATGCACAAAAAAGGCTGTATGCTGCCTTATGTAACGTTATGAAACCAGATATTAAGACATTAAATGAAATTGTGAGATGAACACATTTGTGCTTATTTGCTGTTGTGGAAGTGAAATGAGAAGAATTTATATCTTCTCATTTCTGAGAGTATAGTGGAGAGATTGGGGAAGGATGCAGTTAGCCTAGCTTAGCTGGAAGTGGAAGTGGAATGGTGAGCCCGGGTTTGTGCCTTTTTATTAACTTTAACAATAATATCTTGCATTTTCCATGTGTAGTAAGAAAGTGAGACACCTCCCCTGCTTGGAGGCTCTGCGGTAAGCTAGGCTAAACATGACTGGTATCACTCAACACACAGGGATGAAACTGATATTAAATCAGGGGAAGGCAGCAACGGCTCATGTTTCCCAAAATGACTTCTTTGAATGGAGTATCCCAAGTTTATCCCACGGTTATTTGTAGCTTAGCTCGCCCCACCACATGACGCCGACATGTGACGATGCAAACCCGCTTTTAGCCCTCGAACCGCCCCGTCGGTCGGGATGACTCTGGAGGCTTTCTGAAGTCCCACGGGGGAAACTGGAATATGATTTCTTGTTTCCACTAGTGCATAGATATGGGGTGTTATGCAACTCGATCTGTGCTGGATCATTAAACAGCACAAGCGTGAAATCCGGGGCAGAAGGCCCAGCCTTCCGAGACGTCTCTGCAGCTTTGAAACGGCGGGGCGACGCTGAGCTGAGCTCCAACTGTGTCAGACCCCGCCGCGTCCTCACAGCCATGCAAACACGGACGTGAACACATTTGTTTCTCAATAAACATAAAGATCCAAGTGTAATCCTTATTCTTACTTTACTTGAATCTGAACAATTTGCCGTGGAAGGGTTCATTAATTTGACCAGCTTTATTGAGCTTGAGGTGGACCTGCTTGTCTGTCCATTAACCCGATGTGGTGGGTGATGTACTCATGTACATATTACACCCTGCACTTTGGATCTGTCAGCAGTGCATGCTGGTATTTATTCTGAAAAGGTTGCTCTTATAGTTATTGGCACCTTTTGATAGCAAAGCCGAAGACTGTCCTCCTCCACTTGATTAAATGTCTTCAGGGGTGACCCAAGTGAATTCATATGTATTGATATTCCCATCTATTATGTGATGCTGCCTCTTGCTGTTGAATGCGTATCAAATTTAACTTTTTTTTCTGACTGACATAGCGGTCGCATTCAGGCTAAATAAGGAGGCTAATTAATCTAGAGAAAAGCAGAGAGTGTAACATGAAGTTACCTTGAAGATCTCACAAGTTGCACCGCTTGCATATATGAAACATATTCATTCATTGATTAAAGATACACCTGAATATATAAAAGGCTCCCCTTTTGGGGGAAATTCCATCAAGGTCAAAGGTGTAGCAATTGATTGCTTGCAATATGAATGACAGTTTCCTTCTGTTTCTGCTGATTAGACAGCAACACTGTATCCAGCTGAAGCCTCATCTCCCATCTTCCTCTCCCTCCCCAGCGCCAAGATGATGTGTGAGGTGATGCCCACCATCAGCGAGGACACGGCGCTGAGCCAGCGCGGCTCTCAGAGCAGCAACTCGGACCCGGACTCTCACTTCGAGCAGCTGATGGTCAACATGCTGGACGAGAGGGACCGGCTGCTGGACACGCTGAGGGAGACCCAGGAGAGCCTCAGCCTGTCCCAGCAGCACCTCCAGGACGTCGTCTACGACCGCGACTCTCTGCAGCGCCAGCTCAGCTCCGCCCTGCCTCAGGTAAGCAGTGATTCGGAGGGTTTTTTAAGGATTCATTTTGCATTTACTGACTGTTTGATTGTGTAGATAGCTGCAGATATATTGGATGTTATTTTGTAGTTTCCGTTAAATTATTTGAATAAATGTAATTCCTACAAACCTTTTGATGGATACTAGGTAATTGTCTTTCCATTTACTGTACATCGGTTCATTATTCTTTAAAGAACACGGCACAACCATTGTGTCTTCAGTACCATTGCTTTGGAAAGTGTTCCGACTCAGTGGCCCCGGCTAACTCCACATGAAATCGCCACGTCCAAAACAAATCATGCAAGAGAGTGTATAGTTTATGGGGATGTTAAGAGAGTGAATTTGTGGTACCGTGTCTCATTGCCGGTTGCGCTCTCATTGCGTAATGATGGTTTATTAAAGCACTTTGGATAAAGCATGCACCGAATATCATATTAATGTGTGTGTTAAGCTATTGTTTTTCCCCCTTATGAACAGTACTTGTAGTGATGCTGCAGTTTTGTGTTTAACAAAATGAAATGGCAGATTTCAGACGTTCCCAAGCAAAACCTGATAGGTAGTTGATGTTTGAAATCCCTGCCATTATTCACATGTGTGACACTGCAGGTTTTCCCTGAAACATGACGGAAATATTGAGCTCGACATGTTGGCGTCGTCTGTTAATTTTCGTAGCGATGTGTGAAAAAGTATTTTGTAATAAGTCCTACAGTAAGCGGAGATTAGCACTTTTCTAAAAGTGTGTCAGTAATTCTAGTCACACGCTCTCCCCCAGTCTGCTTCCAGAAGCCTCTGGAGGTTTGCTGGTGCTGGTAGAGAGAGGAGGACTTTGTTCGAGAGCACAGTAATCCACATGGTTTCAGAGACCCGCTGTGTCTGCATTAGTTCTGGTGTGATCCCACATTACTGCTTTAAAGAGGTTTTCACTGTTAAAGGATACTTCTTATTTTTGAATTAATCCTGCCAGCGTTTCGATACCTGCTCTTCTTCTTGCTTCTTGCCCCATTGGCCTGAAGAATGCGTTGAATGAGCCCACTTGAACCTTTATTCTGAGGTGTGAAACGGATCGTTAGGTGTCTTTTCATCTCAGACTGGAGGTCTGAGATCCTCACTTTAGGGCCCGTCCACACGGAAACGTTTTTAGTGTATAAACGCAGAAGTCTTGTCCGTTTGGGCCGACCGTCCACACGGATCCCTCGTTTTCGGAGCCTGAAAACACACTTTTGAAAAAAAAAAAAAAAAAAAAAACGCCGCCCCTCCGTTTTCGTGTAGACGGCAAAAACGCATACAATGATGTCATCGCCTGGAATATGTACTACAGCGTGCTGAGTCGTGTACAGTGGATTCTTGTGGACGCAGATTTTCTAGAAACAACGCCAAGGAAAAATAGAGAAAAAAAGTTTTTTAGTTAGTAGAGTTTTAGTACGTGTGGACGGCCTCTTAGCCTCGGGGCGTCTTTCCTCCTCAGAAGTGACACAGTCGACATCATTTACAAAAACTTAAACGCTGTAAACTAGTCCTCATAGATGTTAAACACTGAACAGAACAGAGCAGGGGGGAAGTGGGAGTACCCGGCTCCAATGGGTTATATCTAATTTGTCTCATAACTTAATTAAAATTGACTGACTAAATCAGTTAAGAGTCTGAACTTAATATCCAAAAATATCCCAATTTTAAAACCATGTTGAAGAGTCTGATTAAAATTTTTTTTTTTTTTGTCAAACAAGATTCTTTGGGAGGCTTTGAGAAAAAGCAGGCGTCTCATAATCAATGCATTGCAGTAGGCATGATGTCTTTGTGTAGGCCAGGACCATTTAGAAGTTAGCCTCACACCGGTTCTCTCAACCAAAACATTAGCTCCAAAATATAATCCAAACTTTTAAGATTTGCGAGGCGTAAATAAAATCGGCAGGAGTACTAAGCTAATGTTGGGCGATAAAGAACTACCCCGCGATCCAAAAGAGAGTCACTGAGAGTTACTGCTATTGCATAGGACTCAGGATTTAGTGTGACGCCGGTCTCAATTTGAATGCGTGTCCGTCCACGTGCTTGTCGGAATAGCAAATTTGAATCCATCTTCCTCTCCTGTCCAAACATTCCCACCGCTTCATTTCCAGAGTGCATCCAGAAGTGAAATAACATTTCCATTATCAGACAATTCCGTTGTTATCCGGCAGCAGTAAAAGGCTCTGTGGTGACGCCGTGGTGATGCATTGGTTGTCATTGTGTAATGACAGAGCTGCTTTTCCTGACACCCGGTTTAAATGAGATGTCACTCCGGGCGGCGATTTGGGCTCCTCCACGCCACGTCCCCGGCACAGAAACGATCCCATTAATTAATCTGATGGCACCTTATTGGCCCGTGTGATATCTACATTGCTGTGATGGTTTATGAAGAGGACTGTTGGACTTTGGTAATTTATACATGTAGCTGAGGGGAAAGTGGCCCCGTTGTGCCTCTGTTTAATATGCAGCAGATAAGAGTTGCTGCTCGCGGCTCCTGTATTTTTCTTTTGGACAAAAAGAATGAGCTTATTTGACAGAAGCAGCCGTCACCTTTGTGCTGGTGTGTTGTGAATGTGAGTGTGTGAGCGGCTGCACTGATTTCACTGCATCTGACGCTTCTTTAAACCCCCCCCCCCCCCCCAAAAACAGGGACTTCTTTAACGCAGATTTCATTTTTGCAGCAATTTTAGGGCACCAGCAGTGTGGAGCGACGTTCAGATCATCGTGTAGTGGGATTCTTAAAGAGGGCAATGGATAGCTTCCAGGTGTGTGTGTGTGTGTGTGTGTGTGTGTGCTGGAAGAGAAGCAGCAGAGCTTCAGCAGGCAGAAGTGGCCTCATTTAGGCGATAGGCAGGCTGTGGATGTGTCTTTACTGATATCACTCCTCTGTTCCTGAAGCCTGCAGCGCTGGCAGGATTAGGCGTTGGCCCACCACAAACTTTCCCTCCCTCTAGTTCTTCTTCTCCCCCGTTTCCCTTCCGTCTCTCGTTCTCTCTCCCCGCCTCTGTTTTCTGCTGCCACCGCTGTTTCTGTTATGTCTCGCTTCGCCTCGCGTCT
This sequence comes from Eutrigla gurnardus, assembly GCF_963514095.1. Classification (NCBI taxonomy): domain Eukaryota; kingdom Metazoa; phylum Chordata; class Actinopteri; order Perciformes; family Triglidae; genus Eutrigla; species Eutrigla gurnardus. The sequence goes on along the minus strand of NC_139932.1, from coordinate 8,055,825 downwards.
CCCTCCTCTCCCCCGTTTCCTCCCCCCTCTCCCCATCAGAGGTCACGGCTCTGCTACTTGTCGTGACACTTTCGACTGATCGGAGTGACGTTGGCCGTCCCCGCTTCCAGGCAACATGGCGTCCCCCTTTACGTGCGTAACAATCCAACGCCGCCCCCGCTCTCCCACTGTCCCTTGTCTCCTCTTTCTGCATTTCATCAGGCCATTTTGTTGCAGAGCAGAACAATGGCAGAGGCAACCATTGCTGCATAACATGCCTTGTGTGTATTATATTGGTGTTGAAATGCATAGGACTGTTTTGTAAAGGTGGCTGAAAGCAGCTTGATTCCAAAACAATGTGATAAACATTGCAAAGAGCTTCTTAAATCACTGATGCATAATGAGCCTTTTCTCACTGATTTGTATTTTGAGTGTCTTGTGGTTTTTTCTACTAAATTGCCGAGTCATAGTTCTGAGACCCCTCAGGATATAGTGCATTTAGAGATTCATTAAATACACTTTTAGAGCCACTTTTCAGGCCTACAGGTGGAGAGTATTTGATATTCAAAATGAATCTATTTTGGTTTATTGTTTAAGGCATTTTTCAAGCAACAAAGCACTTCATTTGAGGCAGCTGTGGCTCAGATGTAGAGCGGGTTTTCCTCCAGTTGGAAAACACTGTCTCTATTCCGCATGCCGAAGTGTCCTTGGGCAAGATACTGAACCCCAAATTACCCCCGAAGGCTGTGCCATGGGCATATGAATGTGTGTGAATGAGTTAGATTGGATCCTGATGTGCAGACGGCTCTTCTGCCATCAGTGTGTGAATGTGTGTGAGGGGGGTAAATGTAGACTGAATGTAAATTAAAGCGCCTTGAGTGGTTGAAAAGACTAGAAAAGCACCATAGAAATGCAGGTCCATTCATCAGTTCTTGCTTTTTAATCGTTGCGATTTTCTGCTTTTCTCTGTTGTGTCTGTTTATATCTTTGTAAATCTTTGTTTTTGGACAAAAAATAAGACATTTGAAGACGTCTCCTTTGGCTTCAGGACACAGTGATGACGGCCAATCTTATTTTACAGACTAAACGATTCATCGATAATAGAAATAATAATTCTTAAAACATTTGTTCCCACTGTCATCCATTCGTCTGTGATTGTCTGAAGTCAAACGTCCCAAGAAAAGTGTAAACCTCTAAAGACAGCGTTGTCATTAATTCAGCGTGATGTGCATCATGAGTGTATCTGAAGAGGTAAACCCTATTCAGAAACTAGAGCGGTGGATTCTCCATCAACGTGCAGCTGATGCAACATGCGTTTGAGTTGCACGGGGTGAGCGATTTGTTCTTGCCTCTAACGATAAGCCTCTCTGGGAGATGAGGGGGCACCGCTGTCGTATGAAAGCCTGGTGTGTTTTTTTTTCGTGCCTTGCATTCTTCCGGCTTATTTCCTCTGCCGCGGTGGATCTGGAGTCGCTCCGCTCACAGGAAAACTCCCCGCTAGTACTTGATAAACTGATTTCAGAGAAAGAGATAGGGGCCGACACGTCGAGTGCGCAGACAAACCCGAAAGCCTGCAGCGCCGCGCACATGTGACCCTCCTCCCCCACTTGTTTCGTGACACAGGCGGCGAGCTGACAGACAGGCAGCGTTTCCCCGTAGCACTCAGCTGTGCGTTACTGTACTCGGAGGGGCCCTGAGGGGCTACGGCAGCCTTTCACCCCCCCATGCTTTCTATTTCCTGTCACTAAACATGGTCTCATGGACGCTAAATAGCTTCTCTATTCTGGTCAGCAGTGCCACGCTGTCGTCGTACAGATGTTTCTTAGAGGGGGAGATGCTCTTGGGACAGAAATAGGTGTGTTTGATCTCTTGGAGGAGCCCAGCTGATCTTGAGATATAGTAAATGAAGGAGAAACACATGAATCAACCTCTGAATGGTTGTTTCTGTTTCCTAAATACACAAGAAAGTGTCTGAGACATGTGACTTGAAACATTTGAAGATAGGAATCACTGAGATTCTATTCATCTGACAGAAATCGGAGCAGCTTCGACGGAAAACGCAGACATTTCTAATGTGATCGTTTGCATTCAGATTTGGATTAAATTACAAATCATAAATTCATGTTTTTTTCACCGTGGATGTTTTTTAATCCGGCCTGTTGGACCCACGGCACGGCCCGGGCTCCGAGTGCTTTCTCCGCCCAGCCAGACAGTAATGAGATACCGGCCCATTGATCAACGGCACACTGATGTTGTAATGAAAGCCGATTGAGCCGCGGTTTGCTCATTTGTGACCGCCACATTGGCAACAGTAGAAATTATGCCTCTGTTTCTTTCCCCCCCCAAACGTCTTTGATACAAAAAGGGTGATTGAGCTCGGAAACGCGCTTTCATTTTCACACAGCAATTACGCTTTCATTTAAAGATTAGTAATTAGGGCGATTTATCTGAAGGGTAAGCAGTATGTGCATCTCTGGTGTCTTGTCATTAGCGCCCCGCTTCAAGCCAACGAGCCACCCCTTCACCCCGCTGTTTATTAATCATACATGACACGGCCATTCGTCAAAGACTCTGGCCACAGGGGGCACGGCCGTGTCCTCCCATCCGTCTTCAAGCTCCAGCCGATATCGCCAAATGAGCGTTTGTAGTCACGGAATGTACCACTGTGTGGACCTTCACAGGGGTGACTTGAGAGCGAGGGGAGGATGGCACAGCGGCGGGGGGAGGGGGGAGGGATGGTGAAGCTCCCTGACAAGGGCAGAGTGTGGAAGCGAAGATGACTAAGCTTGCGGAGGAGAGGGGAGGAGAGGTGAATCCTTCTCCTCTTTCTGATGTGTTGTTTATCCTCCTCGGTGCTTCCCCTCCCCTTCAACCTCCCCTCCCTCCCGGTTTCTCTGTTGCTTGTACAAGAAGCCCTCTGGGCTCCAGCAGTCAGCCAGTCAGCTGGTCCCCTCCGCCAGAGCAGCACATGATTTTTCCATGATTACTGTTATTGTTTGTGCCCCAGTTCACATGGCCTGCGGGCTACATGTGCAGTTGATGCACGGCGAGAAGGGAGGAGGAAACCGAGCGAGAGCGGGGGTCACAGTAACGCCGGCCTCTTCCCAGAAGTTCACAACCTTATCAGCTTCAGAGCTCATGATATTGCATCATAAATAGCCTGTGCCACGTGGGTCTGATAACTGATGAATGCGGTGATTAATGTCTCCGTGTCCTTGGCACAGCCGCCTTTGTTTGAAAACACCCACATGCTGACAGGCAGCAGTAGCATATTCTCCTGTCTCTCAAGCGTTGATTTGCAAACTAAAGCTTTTTCTCGATTTTTCTGCTCAATTTAGCCCCGAAGCCTTGTTTTTCCTCCCCAACCCCCTTAATCCCCTTCTCCCTTTCACGTCTTCGCCTTGACAGAAGCAGGGATGAGCACACAGCCCATGCATCAAGTGTCCGTAATGGCTCTGACAGACATGCCTGATCAATACGCTTGAAAGTTTAGTTGGGTGTGATTAGGGAGACGGATCTCGCCGTCCTACGGATGAATCTTGGCTGCCAGCGCTGTCTGACGGCGGCCGGGCTCTGGCCAGCTAAAACAGGAGGAGGGGATGAGGTAGGGGGGTTCTGATCAGACACCGGCGAAGACGGCGGCGAAGGATCTCCTGCAGATGTTATTATCCCTCTAATGAACAGCACAGTGGGGCACCGGAGTGCTGTAAAGTCAGGAAGTCCCAGGAACAGTAGATCAGCCTAACAAGGAGACAGCAGCTGCCTGCTTACAGCGTCTTTATGGTTATTCAGTCTGTGTACTCAAAGATCACACTCGCAATTTAAATTGCAGACGTTAAAAGTTAAAATACCTCGGAAACCCTTAATCTCTACCAACCGTTGCATTTGATGTTTTGTTTTTTTTACCAGTTAAGAGTTTAATTTTGTGTGGTTGGTTAGAAATGAATGCCTTTATTGTTATAGCAACATCGTACAGCTATATTTGATGTGCATCTCCAAATACACAAACACTTTTCATACAGATAAATAAGAGCCATATACAAACCGATAAAGAAGGAGATGAGATATCGTAAAAGCTGTTAAAATAAGTGCATCCTAAAGAGGTAAAACAGTATAAAATGCATATGATAATATATATATATATATATATGTATGTGTATATATATATGTATGTATATATATGTGTGTATATATATACACACATATATATATCGCTATAACAGCTTCAACTCTTCTGGGAAGGCTTTCCACAAGGTGAATGGAGTCCAGATCGATCGGAGCTAGGCTATGCTAACACTGTAGCTGCGCCGTAAACACTTAAAATAACGTCATCTAGACATAAATTCAGCAGGGACCTTGACTTTCTTTTGTTCCACAGACGGTCTCTGGTTTCTACACATAGTTTGGTCTCTGTACTAATGTGAGGATCTATCGTAGAGCTCTGGGAGACCACAGACTGCTACGATATGTTTGGTCTCCATTTCTGATTCAGTGACACCAGGGGGAGACTATATAGGTCAGGGTTACACCTGTCTGTTGTGGTGAGACGGGACATCAGACATCATGAGGTTGTGTTTCTGTGATCTACCAAAAGCAGGAACCAATGGTTGAGGAGTAAATCCTGTTTCCTTTAATGAAACCAGCGTCCATATAGAGTCTGTTCAAGACATCGAATATTAATCGCCATCAGCACCTGCAGGTGTTTTTTTATTTCTTCTCCTTTCAAATGTCCCCAAGAAACATTTGCTGATGACCCATTTGCGTTGAGGAAATGACAGCGGCAGGCGGACACTCTGCACACTTTGATGTCATCTCCTTCAGTGAGAAAAAGTGCACGTGTGTGAGCGTGCACGTGTGTGGGATGGATGAAGTAGAGAAGGGTGTGTGTGTAAGTGTGTGTATAAGTGTGTGTTAGAGTTTGCATCACTGTGTGAAGAACTTGGCCATGACTCAGACCCTGAGGCAAGAAATGCAGACATTTTCAAATCTTACTTCAAACACACACACACACACACACACACACACACACACACACATACACATACACACTTCGCCAGAATGAATTAGAGAACTGGTCCCTTGAGAGCCACTTAAATGAGCAGAGTGAAATGAGGTTATGACCAATACTTAGTTCTCCTCGCAGTGTGGACCAGGATATGTAATCCTCCGAACGGCCAAATTACTTTATTTTGCCTCCATCATTGATAAATATTACCTCCTCAGTTTTTGAATCGGCAAGTTTTCCCTTCGATCATCAAACCATAACTTGTATGTGTCACATGCTGCTGCTGCTGCTGCTGCTGCTGCTTAGTTGATCGGATATTAGCCACCATCACGGTATTAGCTTCCCACAATTAAATGAACATCATCGACTGTAATATCGACTTTTCTTCTCGCTGTATATCAAATCACTCGCTTAACAAATACATTCACGAATGTTGTGGCTGCAGCCCAGAGCAGAAGAGTAATTTAGGCTACTGATATATATATATATATATATATATATATATATATATATATATATATATGCAAAATGAAAACTCTTCAGGTGAAGGAAAACCTTATTTGGAGTCTTATTTTGATGTAAATCCTTGCAGATTACATGGAAGTGAAATCAGGGCTCTTTAAATTGAAATGTGAAAGTGCAGTAAAAAAAAAAAATCTTCCTACTAAAATCTAATAATCCCGATTGATCAGAAACCATTGTGACTATCACTTTGGCCCCAGCTGCTGTGAATGCAGGCCGACTGCTGATGAATCACGTTCACTTCCGACATCCTGAGCACGTTGAATAAGACGAGCACTAATCCGATCTCGGTGGGGTTCGTCGGGCAGCTGCACTCGGCTCCTCGGAGCGGGTCTCCGGTCCTGACTGGTGTTCTCCAGCAGGCAGCTGGTCCCCATTAACGGATACCTTTTAGCTTCTGAATGCTCCACTTGAGAGCCAGAAATAGAGCATGATCTCACCGGCTCTCGGGCGCCAGCTGAGAATCTTGTTGAAGGACTCCGGGGGGAGGCGGTCCAGTGATGTCCTGCTCGCCTCGCTGTATCACAGCTCCCACCTGTAAGGCGGCGTGATGAGCTGTGTCATTAAAAGCAGTACGCTCGATGCTACGCAATACAACGCTAACGTGCACACAGCTCTTCAAAGCAGCACATTCACATCTCCTCGACTCTTTTTTTTTTCTCGCATGTAAAATTAGAGTTGGGTGTTTGGGGGGTGAGAGATGTAGACGGATGACAGAAAAAAATTACTGGCATCTCTTTTGATGAACTATTTGTTTATGTAATCTTTGAATTAATATATTCCCCGGTTCCAACTTCTCCAAAAACGTTTATTTTTATATTTTTTTATGCTTTAGGAACTCAAAGCAAGGATCGCTGCATTGCATTTTTGAAACCTTATTTAAATTTGTTGAACTTCTCTTTGCATCTCTACAGCAAATCATAAGGCAAATGGCAAAAAAATGGAACCCCCTTATATAATAATAATATAACAAATGATATAAATAACCCCATAATGCTAGTTTTGTGGGAGTGGCTTTGGAGGGAGGCCTTAATATCACCTAGATTTAGCGACTTTTGGAAGTAATGCTGTGAGCTACTTGGAAAAGAGTTGTTGCCGAGCCCAAGATTAAATTTAAGATAGCCTTAAAACTACTCTGGAATAACGCGTCGTGTCCTGGACAATTTAACTGTATGACTCGTTTGAATTTTCAAATCACGTTATCTAGGAAGTGTTCATCAGAGCTGTGTACTTTGAAGTCCATACTGCAGCTCACAAAGTATCTTTATCTAGTTGGGACATACTACTTCATAACATTGCACCTTGAACTTTGACCCTCTTGCTCGTCTATCTGCTGTGTGCAGAGGATTGTGGGTCAGAAACGCTGGTCTGTGTAGATGCTCCCTACTGATCCCAGATACCTGCTAGACCACATACACATTGACATTCTATGAAATTAGCTCTTTCTACTGTCAACAAACGACCTCTACATCAGTGTCTTCCGACACCACGAGCGTTGTGTGACGAGGACGGGAACAAAGTGTCATCGGCTTTGAAGGTGAAATATAATGAGTTGCTTACGCTCTCCGGGGAGCCGATCCTCCGTGTCTCTCCATAACTGTGTCTTCCCAAACTGGAGCTTCCTGCTCTCCGTGGCAGATACGGCAGCTTTCCTCTGCATCCGGCCCGCTGATGGGGCTCAGGTGCATCGCAGCATGATGTCATCACTGATCACGTGTCTGACGTTTGGTGAGACGCTGCGATGTTTGAGTGATATCCAGGCAGGGCTGCAGGAGGTGGTGGGGGTTGGGTTTCACATCTGACTCTGCTTTGCGGTCAATGAGTCAAAGATGTTTGATTTGATTAAGCCTCGGCTCGGCGTGTCACACTGTTTGATCACATGATGTAATGCATCCCAGCCGTTACCATGGCTCCGCTTCGTGTATTCACAAGTTTGGAAGTGAATGTAGGTTACAGGACAGTGAACTTCTGACCGTCTGGTCACATGACCGACGTCCTAATGATGAGGGAGAGATGAAGCGTACCACATTTTTTAATGAACTGCTTTCTTTATAACACACTACTTTGTAGAGGAAAGGGTTTTTCCTTATTTTTTGTATTACAGGTTTTCTGAAATGTTATGTTTAATATGCAAATTGTGCATTTTCTTATATTTCAGAAAACAGGAACCTGAAAACTGGATAGGTTCAACATTCTTGTTTCATTTTGTGGAAATATTAGAGGCAAACATTTTTACAGAGGGAATTTTGGTTGAATTAGATTTTTTCTCTCTTTTTGCATGTTTTCTTGAAATAAAATGTTCTTTAAATCTGGCTATGAATGATATATGAACAAACCCCTTTGTAAAAACCTTCAGATATATGAAAGTGGAAAGTTAGTGCTACTGAAGTGGAGATTTCTGGCTCAGAATCTGTGGAAAAACACATTTGGGAAAAGACCTTAAAAGATATGGATTGTAAAATTCCATACATTTTGCAATCGAGGACCACTTTGGAAATAAGTGTTTTAAGTAATGATTTTCAGTGCTATCCTCTGGGATTATTGTATTTTAATACTCCCTGGACTTGTTTGTACTTAAATTCCTAATAAAAAAATCAATTTTCAAGACGCAAACGGGGGAATAGATTCTGATAGTTTTTTATAATTGTATGTTTAAATATGAAATTTAGGTGAATGCAGGAGAAAACTACAGACGCAAATAGACAAAGTGTAGAAAATAAACACCTAATTGTATGTTTTGGATGTTTTCTTTACACTAGTGAGAAAAATCTTATAGACAAAACTCAACATTGATATTTGTTTTTGTCTCAAATTTAAACCCTGCATTGACTTTGTATTGGTTGCTTTAAATCTCACCTGTGGATAATGTGACACCATCTCAGATATTTGTGAATTGACATATTGTATTCTGGAAAGTTTTTCATGACTACAAGTGCTGTCTGTATGTAGAATGGATGGCTGAATGCAGCGTGTTTCCTGTCAAAGGAATTATGGGAAATTACAAAATAGACAAATATTACAGAAAGGAATGTTGGAGACTTTGTCAACAGCTGGAGTCCCTTCAGTACTTTCACAAAGATGAACTTTGAATCGTGATTGGGCGGCGGAGCTCCACTAACACGTCCACACTGACGGCGGAAGCTCGTCCAGCTTCTGTCCCGCCTTCGCCGTCTGGATATGAAAGTGCTGTAGAGTTATTAACCCCAGCAGGAATGATTTGGCTCATAATTATATATCAGCAAACTTTGCAATGCCCCATTTCTCAAATTGTAATCAGATGAAATTGAGTGGAAATGTGAAACACACTTTAAAAGTGGAATGTTAGCTGAGACGCCTAAAAGAGTCCTGAGGGGATTCTGACCAGCATTTTTAGTTTTTATTGGAGCATTTTCTCATATATACAGTAGATAGTCCATATGCTATCTGTCTGAGGCCCATATGTTAATACAACATTCTTAATTTACTGTTGGGTTATTCATATGGGTGTATTTGTATCTCGACAAATAATAAAACATTTTTGTTTGTTTCATTTCTTAAACCTTTTGAAATTTGTTGTTTGACATATTGACAAAAAATAGTTTGTTCTCCGCTTCTTTTTTAATTCATATTATTTTGTTAATTTTTAATTCACATATAAAATAAAATATGAAAAATAATCCTTTAGGCGGGGAAATGTACAATATTACTGCAGCAAAGAGGACGGTGCAACAACAAGAAGCAAAGCAGAACACATAAATAAGTAAGTAACAGAAAAGACATAATAAATAAGTAAAAAGTAAAAACAAAAACGAAATATAAAAACAATAATCACAAGGGAAGTATGATGATTCATCACTTTCTATTTCATGTTATTTTCTTAAATCTTATTTTATTTATTAAGCAAGATTTATTTTCCATCGTATTTTATCATTAGTGATGTCATTCTCCCCCTGATTTTATGTTCATTCTATATTATTAGATTTATTATTATTTATTATATTTTACTTTAGTGTAAAGCACTTTCTGCTGCATTTCTATTATTTATTATTATCTCAAGAGGAAAGAACAGTAGCTATATAAAACAAACGGTGTGTAAGCATTGTGAGAATAGGTTGATGATTGATTCAGCATTAGAAGTGTGAAGCTGTAAGATGACTAACAGTCATCGTGTTACCAGCTGCTTCCCGACCAGCTTCTACCGCCGGTATCCAAGAGGGCACATCGTGGCTTGTTGCACGACCACGTCGGCACCACCGCGCTGCTGCACTGGAGCTGCCAAATCCTCATGAGACCCGGAGGTGTTGCTCTCTCTGTGGCATTCATTATTGGTTAGAAAACACACTCCTGTAGCTGTCGGAGTGCCCTGAAGCCAGGCATTCGTGGTGTATTTCCTTAAATTTAGACCAGCACATTCTTCATCCTCCTAAATGGAGCGAAGGCTGCGAGCTAGTTCAGGCAGACAACTCGAGCTGCTCCGTCATGTCACATGCCTCATACTCCAATAATATTCTTCTTTCACATCCTCCCTATTTGTCTCTTTAAGCCACCACACTTCCCATCTCCCCCTTTCGGTTAAGATATTTATGTAATCATATATGGGGAGTGATGAGGCTGGAGCCTAGATGCCAAACTCAAACTATGTTCTGTTGCTACAATAAACACTCTTTTGGACTTCTTTGTAAGAATAATTGTATTTATAATGTGTCTTTTCACGCCCAGTTAGTGACAATTAGCCTCAGCTCATTTAGGGTTTTACTGTTGATTAATTACAAATAAACAGAATAAATTCAACAGTAAAAGACCGGGCTCACCCTGGGTAGCTGGGAAGGTGTGAATGCTTTCTTAGTGCCAGCGCTTAGTAACGCTTTAAAACTTCAAAGTAATGAAGTGTGTGTGTGTGTGTGTGAAGAACGGTTCATTTGTTGGGGCTCCATTGTTTTTGCTCAAAACGGCGTCCGTGTGCTCGGAGCATCTTGTAACAACGTTAGCAGGAGGCTTCGTCTGGTCTGTTCAGTGCAGGCTGGTTCTCACTTCTGTAGTAAAAGTTGTTTTATATTTGGTGATACAGCTCAAATCTAGTTCACACAATTCACTACTCAATATTATTGATAGTCATCGTTGAGAGGCAGCTTAGTCCAAGTCATCAGCTAACCCACCACTAAATTGGACATTAAACATTTAATCGCGTTATTAATGTTTAATTATAATTTGGTATAATTTAAAGGGTAAAGTTGTGTCTTTCATTGAATCCCTGTTCTTATTCTGTCTCTGACAAAGATATCAGTGATGAGGGGCTGATCAGAGGTCAGGAGTCATGATATTGGGGTGATTTGCGGGCGAGTCGGTACAATTAAAATTTACACATATTAGTAAAATATTACCTAAATGTTCATATTAATATTTACCTGCGTGAGTGGTGAGTGGATAAGGTTGGTGTGGGAAAGCAGGTTGGGTATAATTCTATCGTTATTAATGTTTGCGGTTCCAGTTTTGGTCGGGTTATATATGATATGGATGTCTTGAGCTCATATAAATCTAAATTACACCATATTTCTTTTCCTTTTTTTCCTCCACGTTTCCACAAAAGTATAGATTTCATTTCAGTCAGGAAATCTATTTGTGTCCACTTTTTTATTGTGTGGGATCGCCCATCGGACAGATGGAGGCTGCCGTCAGACTATACCTGTTTCACTGCCCTCCATAGACCAAAGTGCTTGTTTTTCCATGTACCAGTAAGTAAATCCCAGCGATTACGCCGCTACATTCTCTGTCGCTTCACGGTTAGAGGAAAGAGCAGATGTGCACCTAATCAAAGCCCATTTTCGGCCTGTTAGTTCTCGCTGGATGAATTTCACATTTGTGCCTCTTTTGGAGAATTCTGTAAATTGCAATCGTGTGACGTCCTCTAAACTAGCGTATCATTACACAGCTCCCTGCAGATCCGTCCATATTCCAGCGGGCTGTGGGGAGACAGTGCTGCAATGCTGCAGAATCTGAAGCTTTTCATACAGCACGCGGCTAACTGAATTACTCGGACTGTCTCTCTGTCTGGCAAAATGTTTCCATTGTCTCCGACAAAGAGGCGTTTGACTGAAGCCATTAGGCTCCACTCTGACAGGCCGCACAGCTGCAGCATGTGAGCATCACAGGTCCCATGCTTTATGGATGCCTTTTAAATCACTGATGACTTCAGGGGACCGTAAACCGGCTTTTATTGAACCTTTTCTTTGGAGAGTTTATTACTGTGTCTATTAATATTCCCTCTATTCAACATGCAAACGGGATCTAGATGAGCAGCGGTTCACTTTTAAGCTGCAGCGTGCCTTTCGGCTCCGGCTCGCCACTGAAACGCCGGATGCAGCTAATTACCATCTTGATTGGCCAGATCTCCCTCCGTCTCTGACGGCGTGAGTCACGTAATTGTTGTGATTTTCACAAGAAGGCGGAGCCAAGAGGATAAACGGACAACGCTCGCGGAGTGAAAGCAGGATGTGGTTTATTGTAAAGAGGTTCTGAGGTGACGGAGGGTTTCGGGGGTCCAGAGGGTTCAGAGATGAGGCGGGCAGGCAGGCGAGTAGATGGACAGGATCGGGAGATAACGCAGCACAGGTGAGGATAAACAAAGAGACAGGAAACAACAAGCAGGATCTTCCAGGTTTCAAAAAGTGTACCTGCAGGAACCGGCGTAGATATATACAGTATATACTGGTGGTGATGAGGCAGGTGTTTTCACGAGAGCGCCGATCAGGAGACGGAGAGAGAGTAGCCACGCCCACAGATGGAGACGGCAGGGAAGAACAAAGGGAGGAGGGACGAACAAAGTGGCAAAGAGAAACTGACAGCTGCCATGGCGATTATGTGCAGACAAATGCATGGCTGATCCCGGGTCCCCTGGAGTCTGGATCAGTAACCAAGTGTGTTCCACGTCAGCCCTTTTGTCCATATTATGAGCTGTAGACCTTCCTTACGTTCACACTATCACCATATAATCTGCTTGTTTGACAGTTTTTGTTCATCTTTTCCACCCACGTGAGGAATACCCAACACCGTGTTTGACATGATTTGTTTTTATCAGTCTGGTGTATATTACTCATTCCTTTCCGGCTGGATCGATGCCACTCAATGTGGAGAGGAAGTGAAGAATGACCTCTGACCCGCACGCAAACGCGATAAAAGCAGACGATTTTGTCGCAAAGTTCATCACGAAGCCCTGAGAGGATGTTTATTTCATGTGAAAATAATGAACTGAACTCGAGGCTGTTTGTACACACCGCAATAATGCAATCTATATTCAGGGGTTATCAGGGAGCCGGAGGGTTTTCCATTCAGCGTGGCGAACGTGCGGTCGGATGTGTACTGTATGCAAATAAGGCCCTGATTGTTGGAGGTAACTGTGCACTTCATGGTTATATATGGTGCATCAATGGATAAAATATTCCATTTTGAAACATAATCTAAATATGCATGCATGAATGAGGTACTTATCCAGAGTCAGTGTGCCCCCCTACAGACAGGAGCATCGGCATGGAAACGAAGCCATGTTCTGCCTATTTTAGCAACACAAAGAAAAGGCCATCTGAAAGAATCGATATCTGTTTAAGTGAACGTCAGATTCTGAACATTTTCACAGCTTTACTTTGCCGTCAGCTACACAGTCGATGTTTCTGAGGGGGGAGTACTTTCTCGAATGCCACCAGACTCCATTATCATCCATCATCAACAATCATTTTCCTCACAGAACACGAGGATCGCTGCTCTGCTGCTGCCTCAGTCGGTTAGTTAGTTTGTGGCGACTGTGTGACTGATATTGATTTTTGTTTTGTTTTGTGGGGTGGGCCTTTCTTTTCTGTGTCTAAAATGTATTGTACAGCAGTACAGTGCTTTGCTCCTGTGCTGGTCCTGTCGATCCAAACTACCAAACTTTAAGTCATCTGAAGTGTCCCTTTAAGTCTGGCTTTTAGGTATACTTATATATTTATGGCAAGCTGGTTTTTGTGACATCATAATTAGCTTGGAATCCAGCTCCAGTGTAATTTAGAATTTGAATATTCTTTGGGCGTAAACACGTATTAATCAGAATTGTTGTGGTATGTCCTACGACTAGATGAAGTTCCTCACACAAACCCACTTTAACTTCACCTTTAATGTTGATATTAGCAGTTTTAGACTGCCTGAAAACAGTTGCTGCAGCCTTCAAATGCATCTATAGCCTGATTAAATAATCATGTGATGATACCTTGAGCAAATCACACACACACACTCTCTCCTGGGTGAAAATGGTAAAAATCCCCCACGGCTTGGCGACTGGATCGGCTCTTTTCTCAGCATCCTTGCAATTCAAATAACATCGATTTCCTCAGACACAACACATCAACCGAAGCCAGTGTCTAAGAACGAATTAGCCCCCGAGATGACTAATTGTGTTTCTGATGTTGTCATTGAGCGTGATGTGCAGTTGTTGTGACACATGTCTATATTTGGCCGTGAATGTGACGTTCGCTAACCGGCGAATTCTGCTCGTTTGTTGAACGTGAATCGCTCTCACGTGAAGTAAGGAGATTAAAACAGATGTTGGGGGAGGAGGGGGGATTGAAAGGCAGGGAAGAAGGTGAAAGAAGAGGAATGAGCACGGAGTGCACTTGAACTGAAAGTGCAATGAGAGACTGATGTGCTGCAAATGATGCAGGGGTCGTGCTTTTATCGCCCCGGTGGTCGCGTGCTAACAAGGGCCGTAACTCACCCGGTAACCTCTTCCACAGTCCTCCTCTCCGGCTCACGCTCACGCCAGTCAGAGAAAGTGTCCCGCCTACGTCCTCCCACAAACTCAATCCTCACCCAAGGTTGTTGTAAAGTGGATGAATATTTGTTTTACTGCTCAAGGTTAGACGTCTCCTTGGCTCACAGCAGCCGGCTACAAGAAGCATAAAAAAATCTATTGACTTTTTACACACATAAGTGCTACGGAGTGAAATAAGGCTGCTGCAGTGTGTAGTTGTTGGTATTCAATCCATAACGCTTGTCCATTAAGATTCCATCAAGTGACAGTGGGAATAAAAAGATATTTGTGAGGGAGGATAAACCTTAAATTAGAAGAAGACGGGTGTTTTTTGTTTGCTTGAGTAGTCTCTAATGTGCACGATGACTATTTTACTCAATAATCAGGTTGTAGACTACATAAGGATTGGCGTGACCAATCAGATGTGATGGTTTGTGGACCTCGTGATCAGCGTTTTGGCCGTCGCCATCGTGGTGACACCAGAGGGCGGAGCTAAGTGCATGCACATCATGTTGTATTCAAGAACACTTAGATTGAGATCATAAACTCATGTTTACTATGTTTACTGAGATAATACATCAAGTGAGAGGTCGGGGCATTTTCTCATAGGCTTCCATGCAATCAGACGACCAGAGGACTCGCCCCCCTGATGGCCAGTCGAGAGAATGACAGTTTAAGGCACTTCACTCTCGTTTCACACCTGAAGGTTGCCGCCTGGACTTGTTCACTGACTTAAATTCTATGTTGTGCTCTCAAGAAAAGGCTTGATATAGTCCAACTGAATGCATTTTTACGGACTGTGTTATCTGTATTGATCAAGGTCAGCTGACTACAGGTCAGCTGACTACTACGACTGAAATCAATACTTTTCATACTACAATATACAGTGTTATTACAGCTGCCCACAGCCCTCCAGCTACAGTACAGTGCCTTGTAGTGATGTCTGGTTGACTTAGGATAGTTCCTTAAGTATTCTGGGGCTTCCTGTGGAGGTAGGCATACTTGACGTTGGGAACATGAAATATTATAAACCCCAAATCTGAATTTATCTCACGCAATGAAAACCAAGCAATCTGGAAAAAGAGCATTACGATCAAAGCTCTGGGAAATGCTAGTAAGTAACCTTTGAGTTACCAGTCTAAATTTACCTGACTGTGCTCTCTGCTGATTTGATCTTCTATTGTATCACTTAAAGATTAATTTAATATTCATAATAATAATTAATATTCCATTAGGAAGTATTGGTTTTAGCTTGTAATCATACAATCTGCATATCATTTTTTCCCGTCCATCACGCTTGAGCTCGATTGAGACATTAATGAATCCATGAATGCAGCTGCAGGTAAAAGAGAGCTAGATCCTGTCTAGTTAATGGATCGGCAGTCGTTCACCGAGTTGATGTTCTCAATGATTCAGCCGCCCTTTATTCCGGGGCTAATGGATGTAAACGCCACCTTTCCTGCGCTAATGGAGCCGCCGGACACGAAGGAGGCCTGAATCATCTTTTTACCTACCGAGAGCCACTTGACCACCAGACATCCTGTTCAGTGACGTTGCACAATAGCTACTAGATTTGCGGTAAAGAGTTCCACTTCCAGCTTTCTTGTTGATGGCGAGGAGACCCCGAGGGGGTTAAAAGCAGCGGTATGAAAGCACAGAATATCATCCGGTGTGGACGCTTCTAGTGAAAGAGGGGCTGGAGTTGGGCAGCGGTATCCTCTCAGCCGCTGGTGAGGCAATGTGACGCACAGCTGCATGACTGACAGCTCCAGTTCTGCTTCCCAAAGTAGGTCGCAGCCAGCCAGCCGCTCTGGTGAGACGCTGGCTGAAAGGCAGACAAGGAGATGCAGACAGAGATGCTAGGTGTGCTGCTGGAGGCAGAATGATCGTTGGGATACACCACACCAGAAGGTTGAATATGTTTGAAATATCATGTGTCTGCGTCAGTCACAAGGCCCGGGCAAATGACCCAATCGCTGAATAGAGTGGTTATCGTGGCTCTGCTTGCTCGTTCTCCTGTGACCAGCCTACATCTGAAGCACAGCGTCGACTGGCTTCGTGCCCCCCTTGACTTTTACACGCTGTGCACACCATGTGATCGCCCTCCTCCTCGAGGCTTCAAAGACCAAAAGAGCCAGACAAAGAGCTTTTTTGCGTTGAGCAAACACCGCAGCGTCTGTAATTACCAATGTCGTCGGCGAGATCAGTCCTGTGTGTAAAACACACCTTTAACCTGCAGCATTTCAGTGAATAGTCCACCATCCGGGGTCAAATCCAGTCCTGGATTGCAGGCTTAGAGGTCCCAACACCAGTTTACTAAGTACACCTGTACACAACAGTCCTCCTGTTGGTTCCTGGTGTTAATTCAATGTCTGATTGAATTCTGGGTGATGTAGTTTGCGGTGCTGTTTCTTATTCTGTCGTCATTTATATAAAAGGTGTGGACAAATAAGATAAATACTTGTCAGTGTGACATAATGATCATACCGTTGAATCAGGGCATATTACCCAGATAAAGATGGAAATATGATTGAACTTTTAAAAGTGCAGGAAAACATTCACGACTCACTTAACCTAAAATAAATAATCTATAAATAGAATTTTAAAAAGAGCAACATTATTGTCTTCCTGATTGTCTTCCTGATACATTTTTCAAATCAGGCTCTCTTTTTCACACCATGATAGCGAATAAGACAACTATTTAAAAGTCACTCGTGATGATGATATTAATGATTATTATAATGGTAATTCACCACGATTAACTTGAGTGTTTTTTATTGCTATCTGTGATAAAGATCCTATCTAGTCCCACCCTTATCAGCACATCTCTGAGACAGATTGGATGAAAACTGAAGGAAGATTTTTGTATTGAGTGTTGTATTGGTTTGCATTATTTTTAGGTAGGTGTTACTCACAAAACTATTAGGATTCATAAAATGTCTTGGATATGATGTTTGCACAAGGAATTCAAATTATGAATTGTACATACTCGTGTTAAAGTCACACTAAAGGGGATGAGGTGTTTTGCAGTAGGAACATATGCGGTACTCGTCCATAGTCGGTGTTTTACTTACAGCAGATGGCTGTCGGCTCGCACCCATTTTGGAGAAACAGACAAGAGTACCAGCATGGGAGCAGAGTGTATATTTGGAATATTTTCACAGCTTTACCTTGGCGTCAGACAGTCTGACTTCTGTGTTGTGTGAGTTTAAAATGCTGTTTTTGAGTCTGGCAGTTTTGGAGACCATAAATGGATTAACTTCCCCTGAGAACCGTCTGACGGTAAAGCATTTAAATTATTCTAAATACAGAATTATTATTCCATAAATAACCCTTAAACAACGGGGGCAGGTTTTTTTTTTGTGCAATTCATTCAAACGTGTGATTTTTTAAATTATTTTTGGCATGAATACTTCCTCTGAGAATGTTATGCGGCAAAAAGGGGACCTTTTTTTTTGGAACAAGGACACATTTTTCCTGAGCTTCCTCACTGTGAATAAAAGCATCAGCCAATGACGTTATGCAGGATAGGTTGAGTTATATTTATATCATATGAGAGGCTCTTTGTTCCAAAACCAAGAATGCAAACTTTATTACAAAGACAAACCATATCCATTCTTTCACAATAAAAGCCCTCGCTATGTAATATCCACAGGCGAGTATTTTGCATGATGTTTATTTATATAAACTTTCCCAGACTAAGCAGCATGCAGAAAGCGCATATGGAATTTTGTACAGTGAAGGTCAAAATTAAGTAACAATGAACAGATTTTTGAGCAGCAGCAGGGAAAAACAGCAGGCGTATTTTAATTAATCACTTTCACACCATATTTGCTATTTTCATGCATTTAAATCAGCAGCCCAGCGGTATCACTGACTTCATCGTAAGCGATGACGCCAGTGTTTGCTATTTAAATAAAAATGTGTATGAGTTCAGTGCATGATGTGTTAGCCTCTGCTAACGAGGCTCTGGGATAAATGGAGTCTGTGCACGAAGGAGTCGATAATTGATCGTTTTGTCTCACGGCTGCAGGCGTGGTGACGTCAAAGCCTGAGGCATAAACAGAACATCTCATCAGTGTTTGTTTAAGCTTCACGGAATACAAGGTTAAATACAATTTCCTAATTACTAATAAACTCAACATCTTAGGTCTAAGTGTTTCAAATTCAAAGATGTAAGTAAATGTTGACTCATGACCAATTGTTTATCTCCACAGGCCCACAGAAAAGATGTATTTTATTATGATTCCAAGTTGGTCTTGATTGGCATAAATGTAGGAGAGATTTCTTTACATTCTGCACACATGTTGCATTGTTCAGGCTAAACACAGCGAGCACACGAGAGCTTTCACAACTTCCACAAATATGAACAAATAATTAAATTCAAATTGTTGTCGGGGTTATTCTTCAAAAGAGTATCCAAAAACATTGAAGTGAAGGCAGAGGAGGTATTTTTAAGAAGAGATGAAAGTTCCTTCAAGTGTTTATTTATACACGTAACCCTGTCCGGCGTGAAGTTCTCCTCCTGATAATAGCTCTTCTTCATGACTCCTCTCATCTACCTCGTCTTGTGGATCGTCTAAAAATAGCCGTTTTCCCACACAGACTGCTTTGAACTGACTTCATCGCTTACAGCCTCAAATCTTTCATGTGTAAGCCGTCAGAGACGTGTTGGGCCCTGGAGCTCACTCTCTGACATCTTTTTGTTTTCAAAGACTTACAGATGATATTCAGCGTTTTAACAGACCCTCTGCTGGTCAGTTCTCCTGGCTTGATTGAGGACAAACGTGGTGCATTCACACTTTGTCGGCAGTTTAAAAGTGCGATCACGTAAACGGGAGACCGAGGTGTCGGGATCCGAGGTGCACGCTTAGCTGCGTTTTTTAGACCCGTGAGATTTCAGAGTGATTTAACGGACATGTTGAATCAAAGTTGGAGTATCAACGGTGTGAATGCAAAGTCCCGACGGGGGCCTCGGGGTCCTGGTTTCTCCATTTCTCTGATGAGCTCTGTTTGTGTTTGTTTCCACGCTCAAGCTGCTCTCCGTCACCTTGAGAGACCCACCTGGGGATCCTGAGACTTGCACGGAGAGAAGGTGTGGAAGAAGCAGAGAGTCTGGGTTTCCATGGTGATGGTGAACAGATAGATAGATAGATAGATAGATAGATAGATAGATAGATAGATAGATAGATAGATAGATAGATAGATAGATAGATAGATAGATAGATAGATAGATAGATGTTTTATTGATCCCCTAGGGGAAATTTGGGAGGCGATTTATTGGGAAAACTTAAAGAAACCAAGAAAACTTTACTATTACAGAGGTTTGGAGAGGACCAACACCAAATATTAGAAGTATTCTGTAGTGTTTGTTAGAAATGTGAATGCTGAGTTATTGTATTTGTTTATTTGTAAGGGACAAATACGAGGAAACATTGTCAAAGAAGCAGGGCCCAAAAAAATGTAATGTGTTTATAACCAAAGCTAATTTCATACACCAGTTCCTTAATGTGCATTGATTGTTGAAATCATTAAATGCCCTGTTACAGCCTAAAATCCTAAAACCACAGCATTTAATCAAAAACATGAACAACCATCTGTTCAACCAGATATTGTTACTAATGTACTCATAAGCTCATTGATTAAAAAAAAAAAGTAATGCTGAAAAAGTAATGTTAACATTTTGTTGTTACTCCTTGCTGACTTGAGGTCAGTACTGCAGGAATCTCTGTAGTTCATTTTTATGTACAAAACACATTGATTTTACCCAGGGCTTAAATGTCAGGACTTCTGTACTACTAATCATCATAATGAGAAACCGATGAGACGTTGTTTCGACTGAGCGAGCCACCGGAGGGGGGGTTCAGACTTTGCTTACCGAACTCGCTATGAGCTTACGGATGGCCGGATATGTGACGGATGTACTGACAACACAGGTGGAGAAGAAAATAATAAAATGTTCAACTGTCTGTTTGATGGAGGATGTGTGTCGGGCCTTGTGGGAGTTCAGGGAGCTTAGTGGAGTGTCTCCGTAAAGTTTTTAAAGCTTTAAATCAATATTTTTCATATCAACAATGGAATTAAATTGCTGTCTGTGAAAGAAGTTGCTAATGTGATGAGGCCAAAGTGAGTTATCGCTCAACTCTGCAGTTCCCTCCGGCTCTATGGGCATTTGTAGCTTTTACCTCTTTGTTGTTTTCATCAATATTCTTATCAACAGCAGCAGGCAGTTATGTAGCAAAAATGTCTCTGTATGCTGGTAATTGTTAAAGAGAGTGTCAGACCTTTGTGTTTTTTCAGCTAAACCTCACAACTACAAGGATTAATTGTACAGGTTCCCTTGGAGGTTATGCTAATCAATAATAAAATCAACATAATAACAAACTATAATAGCCAACACACTTGATTCGGATGAACCTGTCCAGTATCAAATAACCAGGATTTCTCAGTGGATTTAACACTATATTCTACGGCGGTCTTCAAAAGACAATTATTCATGTTCTGCACTTAGACGCCAACGTCCGGGTCTGAAAAGTGAAGCCAATTCTGAAGTGCCTTAAACTTTCCCAGCATTCTCTCTACTGGCCATCAGGTGGCCATCAAATTAAGTCAAATTGCATGGAAGTCTATGAGAAAAGATGGTGACGGCCAAAAGGCCAAAATCAAGACTTCAGTTCACCAACAAATAGGTGACATCACCATGACAACGTCCACTTCCTGTATCCAGTATATGGACGTGAATCAATTGTGCCATGTAGTTCACCTTTTCGGCATGCTGGGAATCCTCAATGTCGTTTCTGGAGCGCTGCTCCGACAACCTGCTCCAGAGTGGTAACACTTCCGAGATGTAATTTATTTATTTCCGTTTTTAACAGTGTGAGATTTACATGGTCAGTGAAGAAACGCAGAGAGACACTGGGGCCCAGATGGCTGCTGGGTAGCTGATGAGAGGGAGGGGGGGGGGGAGGGGGGCAGAGAGAGTGTCCTTGACCTTCACACACTGACTCGACGTGGAGCACAATGTTCCTCTCAACACACACACACACACACACACACACACACACACACATACACACACTTATTCATACACGGTGTTGAATCTAATCTACCTTCACATGCTCCTTCTATTTCTCTTTCTTTATCTTATTATTCAGTTTCCCACCTCAAGACATGACAAAACAATGTGACCCAATTCCCTATAGGTCATCTCTGTAAAATGTAGGAAAAGCAAATTTGTACACACATGAACGTTCATGACCATTTTCACAGGCAATTCAGCGTCACCTTGTATAGTCTTAAATAGATAAACCAGGCAATTGGACGAGATCTACCACAATGCAAGTGTTATAATAATCTCAGATGCTTATTGCATTGGCAGCGACGCCATTGTAGCAACAACGTGGTAGTGAGGCTGTCAATCACAAGGTAGCCCCGCCCTAAAGCATACCCTGCTTTATGATCTATTCTCATGTCTACAATGTTTAGTGAGATAATAAATCAAGTGAGAAGTAGGGTAATTTTCTCGTAGACTTCCATCATGTAATCAAACTTCTTTTTAAACTGCAGATATAAACGGTAAATACGATACATTCTGTAAATGGATTTCCATCCATCCATCCATCCATCCATTTTCTACCGCTTATCCTGTATTCAGGGTCGCGGGGGGGGGCTGGAGCCGATCCCAGCTGTCATTGGGCGAAGGCAGGGTACACCCTGGACAGGACGCCAGTCTATCGCAGGGCCTAAATGGATTTGATGAACCTAATAAAACAAGCTGGCCAGGCTGTGGGTCCCGACCCAGTCTTTGGGAAGGACTCGTCTAAATGACGTGCCTCAAATGTGACGGCTAATACAGTTATCTTTATTTATACGTGATTATATCTGATTAGTAAAGGACGCAGTCTCAACGCACAAGTTGGAATGACGTCATTCAAAACCAGCAGACACAAGATCAGATGTGAACACTGGTGTGCTGCATGGAGATGAGTCATATTGAAGCGCTAATGAGTTTGTCTAATCCACTGTGACTTTCATATCTCTGATGTCATGCTGAGCTATAGGACCTAATGGGAAATGTGACTTTGTGAAGTGTTGTAGATGGGATGCTAATGGCACATTAGCTAGATGCTGTATGTTTGTCTGTGTGTGTCTGTGTGTCTTTTCTTTCTCCTTCACACGTTAAAGGAACTTTAATCTTTGTAATACCAACTAAAATGTGAATCGGATCCTCGTTGGCTCCCCTGCCCAGTTAGTGAGCGAGTGCAGTTTGAATGTGCTGGACAGTGAGCATGTGGTTTGATATAATATGAAGTCTGAGGGAATATCATCTTGAATGAGACTTGTTTGTTTCAGAGGTTGCCCTCTCAAACAGGGTGGGTCATATACTCTAATATCACCTTGCATGTTAGCATCTCAGGTAGGTAGTGGTAATCATCAAATATTAGCATGCTAACACGCCATACTAAGGTTGTTTAGTATTAATGCATTACTGTTAAAGATTAGCATGTTAGTACAGCCTCACTGAGCCGCTAGCTCGGCTGTAGATTCTTAAAGGGCAACACCAGTCTAATTCTGAATTTACACCATTAGTCACCATTCTTATCGGATGATGGATTTTAAAAGAATCGTACAAAAAGTACGGACTTGGTGTACAAAGTCAGAGTCAGATCAAAAACTACCAAATTTTGCAAAAAGACTGAAGCTCTAACAGGGGAACAATTAATCTCACATCAGTTCAGATTGAATCTCCATTTGTCACAGATGAATCTTGGAGTTATCATAGATCATAATCTTATCCTATAAGTATGTTAAATTACAGTATGTATGAGGGTTTTTCCTTCAGTATATTTAGCCTAGAAATAGTCGTTCATGCATTCAATATTTACTGGATTTACTAGATTATCAGCATTCACCAAAGTTTCTTTTCTTACTCTCCAGCTTTGTTTTGAAGTCGCACCAGAAAAAGAGAGCATACCGCTTCTTTGTTTGATTTAAAACAGATTACACGTTACGTTCCAAGGCGACGGCACGGTCAAATATGGTGCAAAAAAAACATCATCTGCTCGCTAAGTCACCTCGGCTCTCCTTTCAGAAACTCAGAACAGAGATGAGTTTCTCGAACGCAGCACACATCACTGACAAATTACATAAGGCAACATGACCCAGCTTCCCGCTGCTTTTATCCTTCCCTTACTCTGCTTTGTCTTTATCCCTTTTCACCTTACCGCCAGCACATCTTACACACACAAACACACACAAACACACAAACACACACAAACACACACACACACACACACACTCACCCCTTCACAATCTCTCTCACACTTCTCATGCACTTCTTAAAATCTCTCCCAGTGGCTTATTTTCCCCCTCGCTGGTCCATTTCTCTCTTGCACACACACACACACACACACACACACACACACACACACACACACACACACACACACACACACCCCTCTTACATACACATATACAACCACAGTTTAAGCACTTTTTCTTCTTTTACTGACACAAACAAACACCAATTTTGCTCCCATTAGCACTTACTGGCCATGTACAGAGGAGACAGGAGCACGCACTGTACTCCCATTACTTCTTGTGGGATGACCTCCCTCTGTTTGATTAAAGACTAGCTATGGGAGGCATGTGCTGTCTGACCCGACCACACACACACACACACACACACACACAGATACAGTGGCGATTGGATGAGCGCATGTCCCTGGCCCAGGCACCACTGTCTCCCTGCAGCCGCCCGCCAAGCAGTGATGTCACCCTTTCTGTTTGGACACATCTCATCGCTGCCTTCAACAAGGGCAAAAGCACAAAGCACTCTGTCTCTCTGGCTCACACATATTCATTCACGCGCCGCCGTAGTGGCGTTGAGTCGACACACGCACGCCGACGTGCGAGGACACCGTCCTTTCTCACGCGGTCACCATAGTAACGCCGTTTCACCTCACATCCACTCTCCCGCACGTCTGCAAGCAATTCGAAGCCGAGCATCGCCCCCCCGTCCGGGCTAGATGTTATAACCTCCGGTTTTGCCCTCGGGCGAACAAAGTGCTCAAGCTGCTGCTGACATGAGTCAGAGGGAGCAGGGGGAGCTGCACGGGTCAGGGAAGTGACCTTGCGGCTGAAGGGGTTTCGGTTTTGACCGACTGGCACAATGTGGGTGGGCGCAATATTTTAACACTCCACCGCTGCTGTCAAGCAAGGCAGCCTGCCTGCTCCACTAGCTCAATAGTCCGACAGAGAGAAGAGCTAGCTTTCAGCCCACGAGGTCACCGCTTCTCCTGCTGCAACCTTGAGTTACGATGACAGTTACGATGCTTTTCTCACAGTTAGAAGATCTAAAAGCAGCCAACATCAAGCCTTCTGGGATGTCTTTATCATTAATACATCTTTAAAGGTCCTATTTCGTATAAAGTGAGGTTTCCCTTTTGATTATGAGGCTGGTTTATAGATGTTATATACATACTGTGTGGAGAGACTGTCTCTTTAAACGGGACTCTGCGTCCCCGCCTGCAGTGATGCTGCGAAGACGGTGACAGTGCTGATGTGGAGAAGCACAAACGCCGACCAATCAGGGCGGACTGGGCTTCTCTCTCCGAGGAGGGGGGGTTAAAGAGACAGGACAGTGTTTTTGAACATTAAAACTTATAAACATATACAATATGGGAAAGATGAACCTGAGAATTAGCACAATGTGTCTCATATCTCGGCAAAGCGATACATCAATTCTGCTTGGATTCTGAAATGAAGTTGAAACTTTTTTTTGATAATTCTGGATGTAAAAAGCGACACTTGGTCCTTTTTAAATGTTTCTGAAGTTCAGTAAGAAAAAAGAAGCCTGTGAGCGAGTTCAGTCCGTTGTTAATTCTCTCTGCAGCAAACTTCTCACTGTCCCAGCTCTCTACTCACTACTGCTCTTGCAGTGTATATGGCATTTGATCCTGACCTCCACCTGTAGGCCCTGACCTTTGGATGAGGTTTGGGGTGCTGGTTTGTGGTAAAGTTCAAGGTCTGATATGTTGGTTCATATTAGGATCAATTTGTTTTCCCCTTGCTGTCAGGGTGAGGTCTGATTTAGCTTCATGTCAAGACTGATCCGACAAGACTGATCTGCACGGTTTGCTCTAAGTCATAAAAGTAGTTCCTACTTATAGGAATGGAAATGCTGTGGGTCAAGTTCTACTTTGAGTTTTGAGTAAGTCATAATGTGCGCCTCTCCAAATGTTGTTGCCAGGTTTTTGTTGACCACCACATTACTGTATACAAATTAAAGTTTTCCAACTTGCGCTATCCTGGCGTGTTAGTTCTTCATGGTTCTCTCCCGCAACTAAGCATAGGACAATGATAATCACTTAATTAACTCATATTCCATAGTCATATTTCTAGCAGAGCAGCTTAAAGCAGATGTTCTAAAAGCTAAAGGTCCCGAGTCCACTTCTCTTTGTTCATATACGTAATGCATCCACCGCAGCGTGCTACCACTGTGCTACCACTGTGCTACCTTTAATTTTCCATATGAACTCTGCATCTTACACACCTGGAAGCCAAGACGCTGGTACTGTATGTGCTTCCGCATTGATATTTAAATGCCAAACAGTGCAGCATATGTGAAGAGATGTATCCGTGAGGAGGCTGACATTTCTAAAGGAGGAGAGAGAGGGCCTAATGAGAGGGGGAGGAAGGGGGGGAGGAGAGGGGGAGAGCTGCAGCGAGGAGGTGGACTGATATTATTGTGTGAGTGTGTGAGCGTCTACAGTATCTTTGCATGTGAATGCCCGGCTATGTGTGAGAGGGCTCGTCATGTGACAGAGTGGTAGAAATAGGGGTCATCAGTAATGGAAGTCACGCATGTCATTTCTGAGTGACTTAAGAGCATGCACTCAATATGTATGACGCTGACTGCTTCTGTAAGGAGAATAGTCCTCATAGAAATGCACTGAAAATTCCACTTTAAAACACAGTTTAATCTTTGGCCAAGCTATGATGCATTTGTGTTATTTCTGCTTATACAGTGCAGATTAAGTACCTCATTAAGCATCATAATTAAACAGAAATCCACTTCTCTAACTTCATAACTGAATCTCTTAGACTCCCGATTTGAAGAGCAATCTAACAGGAAAACAATAAATTAGTGATGTTTCCAACTAAGAATGCAGTTCTCCTTCACTTCAGTGTCTCCCCAAAAGGCTTCCTCTGTCTCTCTCTTTACTGAAAGGCATTGTGGGTAATGGAAGAACTCAGTAACTAATAAGAAAACGAGGCAGGTTGAGGGAAAGTGGTCACAACAGAAAATAATTTACACAGCCTTGTGATACCCAACATGCTCTCATCACCTTCTATGCAAATATTTAAGGTAATGTGTGATGTAATAATGATATAGTGGAGTAATGTCGTCATCATGAACAGAGAAGTCACATTCTCTCTCTTTGTGTGTTTTAATCAGAGCCAGTCTGGCTGCATGTGTGTGTGTGTGTGTGTGTGTGTGTCTGACTAGCTAATCAGCGGCGCTCTGCACTCTGCTCATGCGGCGGGTACAGCTGATAACGCCGTCGTGACTCACGGTGGAAGCGTAAACACCCTCCGGTTCCCCCTCAGGTGAACGCCATTAGCTCTGTCAGCACTCTTCATGCTGCTGTTTGCGCTGTTTGCGCTTTCAGGCCTATTAGCTGCTAGCCGCCGGCTCAGCTGTTGCCATGTGGAGTCAATACCTCAAATCGTTGATACGTTCTGGAATTGGAATTCAGCACCTTTTAATGTCTATAAAATCTAATACAAACATGCAAATCACAGATTTAACAGGAGATTTTACTTAATTTGCAAGCGCTGAATAATGTTTTTTTTTGGTGATAAAATGTATCATAAATAAAGATATTTAAGGCTGTTAAATATTGATGCAGAAGATGAACAGTATGAATAGCCTCAAACTAAAACTCGTATTATCATAAAATGATGATATTGATCATAATATCTACTCTACAGACAGAAGGGAGCAGGAAGTGGGTATTAGGATGCAGCACAGGATGTGGAGCTGTGATGTTTATGAAGTTGCATATCTGATATAATACATAATAACATTCAGGGGCTTATTTTGTGCAGCTTCCGCTCAATAAATATATTGGCATTTGGCTTCGCAGAAGTCTTGGCTGCACATTTTGTCGCCCATGGGAGCGTTTTAATAAATAGAAATAAAGTAGACATATCGTGTGCTGTGCAGTTTCTCTAGATCTCTGCTATATTTGGTCACTATCCTCCTCTTCCTCTCCCAAATTCCCAAAACGTCGAGGGAGAGATGAGATGGAGGGGGGGGGGGACTGTTGCGTGACAAACCGCAGCTCAAAAAACACCATGTCTGTGCATCTGCCCTTGGAGGTGAATTGGATTTGTGCTTTTCTTCCGCTGGGTGATTCCGTCCTCTCCAACCTTTTCCATCTCTCCTCTCTCGTCCCCTGTGGACGGGCCGCTCTCCTCCACCATCACATACGAGCACTTACAGGACACTCATTTACTGAGGAGGAGGAGGAGGAGGAGGAGGAGGAAAGGGGGAATGTCTTTGTGAGAAAAAAAAAAACAAAGTGCAAAGTTTCCTGCGAGGGAAGAAGCGGGGCAATTTGGTTGCCGAAAACAAACACGAGACTTTCTGTCCCTCTCTGTCATCAAGCTAAGAAGCCTTAGCCCCGAGTTATTTTGAGAAGCCATGGCAACGTCTCAGCTGATCCCTCCCGTACGTGGCCTTCACCCAGCAAAAAACGATCTCAGTGAGATTCAGTTCACATGCCTGGCTTTAAAGAATAGATATTAAATATGAGGAAGAGGCAGGGAGAGCACTCTTTGATGTGTTTGTTTGATGCTCACCGACGCTGGCAGCTCCACATGTGCATTTCATGTCGACGTGTCATTTCCTTCAGTCGTGGCTGTGTGTGTTTGGAGGAGGTGGTTGTTTTGGGCCTGTTTCCCTTTAGCCCCGGCCAGAAAACGAGTGTGTGTGTGTGTGTGTGTGTGTGTGTGTGTGTGTGTGTGTGTGTGTGTGTGTGTGTGTGTGTGTGTGTGTGTGTGTGTGTGTGTGTGTGTGTGTGTGTGTGTGTGTGTGTGTGTGTGTACGCCTCGGCGAACACAACAGCTGGTTTAGCACACAAACGGAGAAACACGTTCATACCAGATCAGCGGAGCATCCTCCGTTTAGCCGCCTTAGTACAAGCAGTGAAATGGTTTTGTTCGTGCCTCTGAAGTCATCCACCCGATCACTGTGTCTAATTTGTGTGTCAGCATAGTTTTGACTACATCCTAATGTGTTCTCTTTCTTTCCTCTCCTCCTCTCCGCTCGCCACCTCTTCTCGTTGGATCACGGCCCCTTCACTCATCGCACCACCAGGTAAATAACTTTCATTCTTGTAGAGGTACCTGTCGTGTGATCAAGCTCTCTTATGTCAGGAGTCAGTGTCCTGCACTGGCAGCTGTGGGCGTGGCTTAGGTGTGTGACGCAACACAGAGAGGCCAACCACATGGCGGTTCAGGTGACCTGGTTTGTGCTGGTTTACTTTATTAGTGGCACTAAAGCACAATATCAGCTGTTCAGGTCTCTTAAAGTCTGTTAAAGCCTTCTGCATTGCGGTCGGCAAAGGATTTCCACCCCACGCTCCACTTGTGAGTTGTTCTGGAGCTTTCAATCATAAACCATGAGCTTCATCGGCCGATGCCATTTGCTCAGTTGTCCATTTCTTGGCAGGACCTCCCTTCCGTATTAGCTTAAACGTAGAGCTCAAAGAACAATGACCTTAGACAAAAAACATCTTTTGATCACATTGGATGATCTTCACCAGCAGATAAAGACAACCGGACAAGCTGCAGAATAAATGGACTTCAAGTTGGCTTTTATAAGTGTTTAATCATATTGCCACATTGCAGATCTGAGGTCAGATAGAATATTTTACGAGGGTCAAACGTCTCATTTTTCACTCCTTAACAGGCTGATCTAAGCTCTTTGCTTTGCCGTCCTGCTGACTAGGAGGTGAGTTAGTGGCCAAAATGTAAAGAAGGACTTCAAGTAAAGTGTTCAAAGCACACACACACGGGTAAATACAAACCCACCTTAGTTGCTCAGTCTCAGTTTCCACCTGCAGCCCTATGGAGACACTTTAAGTGGGGAAATTGAGTGCGGCTGGCTCGGCATCTCATTACTGTCTCAGCGTGAAGTGGGGCTGGGTTTCCATATCATGTACAGTTTTTAGCCTTTTTAAGACCGCAGTGCTGCGTGAACGGGCCCACTCCCTCCTCCGTGAAGGATGCTCGCCGGCAGCCAACATCCCCGTAGATGAAGAGAAACTGGCGAGCGCGGCGAAGGGAAGCTGGCTGTTTCCCAGAGCCCCCTTTTTTTTAAGTCTCTCAGATAAAGTCTCGTGTCAAGTCTTAGAGGACAAACGATGAGTCACGTCTGCATTAGCGCGCCGCGAGTCAAGATGCAATCTTCTCAGGTCACTGGATTCATTGATCAGGTTTATTAATGGCTGGAACCTTGCTTCAGTGTGTTTACGTTGAACTAAAGGGAATATTTGTAAAAGTGCGATTACAGCCGACTACATCGGGATGAACAGCAGCGTTCGGTCCGTTGCTGTACAATAGCAGGAGCTGTGAAATGTCGCACAGCTAAAGGTTATTTCCTATTTCATTAGCGCCCAGGGGACGAGCGGCCACGTCTGTGTTCTGACTGAGCTGCTCGGTGGTCAGCGTGAGACGTGGATGAGAGGGCGGCTCGGTGCTCTGGTGTTTGATTACAGCAGCAGGTGATGTGGGGAGATTGCAGAGGAGGAAGTGGAGCTGCATGCATGAAGTGGTTAAAGCATTTACATCCTTTACTTGAAGTAACACAACAACAATGTAAAATGAAACAGCTCTGCCTCAGCCGGAGAATGACCAGCCATTACTAGAGCTAATTCTTAGGGGCGACCTGCTGAAAATGCCTGATTGGAAGGGCCGCCGCCTCCAAGCAGCCCCGTGGTGAGGGATTATAGTAGCGCTTATAGAGACTGGGGGTGTGGGAGGATGCTGCATGCTCCGGCTGACACCGAGCCCTGTGATGCCTGGTGTCGATCGATCGGAGAGGCTTTACTGTAGATACGGGCAGACGGCACCGTTTCCTGTCTGGATGCGCCCTGCCTTCTGGTGAGAGGATTGGATAGCAGCAATGGATGTGTAAAACGGTGGGGACACCCTGAGGTTCACCCACCTGTTGTTACAGCCCTAACGGTAGAAACGAGGAAGAAACTACGATGGAACCTCATCTGGGTTTTCCTCATTTAATTGTGTGAATAATTAGTCAAATCTTCAAATTAAAAAAAGGCCAATATGACTACAACACCTCAAAGTGTTATTTTTTGTTCCCACAGGCCTCTTCAAAATAAAAGCAGATCACCTCAGGGTGTCACTGACATATCAGAATATTCTGATTATGATTCCGTTCATAATTAAAGCTCTCTAAATTCAGAGTAATTCAGGTATGGTCAAACGCATCAAACAATTTAATCAAACAACAATGCTATTTTGGAGAAAATATGAAAATATAGAGAGAGAGAGATATCGTGGTGTAGTGTAAAATAATTATTTATAAGCCACATCATGTAATTGTCTGGAATTAAATGGGATTTAATCCTTCTTTGATTCCCACCTAGAAAAGGATTTACTTACTAATTTCATCCCAGCCAATCAACAATCGCACAGAACATATAATTAACAATTTGTGCAAAATGATTCTTGAACAGCCTGCCAGTTTATAAATTCATGTTTTTTCTAGTAAATTATAATAATTATATGTTTAAGCAGAAACTGTTTGGAGACGAGGTCAGTTCTGGCAAGATGATTTAGGAAATCAGTGTCTCTGGTGGAACCTGCTGCAGTGACTATTCTTTCTCTTGTTGTGGCGTTCTGCCATCTTGTGGCCGAGCCAGGTAGCACAGGTAGCACCAGGGCTGGAGGTTAATACAGGCATGGATCATCCCCCTAAATTAACCTCCAGTAAAATTTATTTCAGTAGCAGTTGTGGATTTTATCTACAGTTTCACGTAGACGATTAAGCTCAAAGAAACTCAGCCCCAAATTCAAACATTTGAATTCAAAGTTGTGAAACATCCTTGCAACATGGGCTTCAGTCAGTGGCAAATAAATTATTAATAATATTATAAATATGATAAACAGATGTACACCTTAGTATGTACAACATAGCAACAATTTGATTTGACTTTAATTGTTGACACATGTCTATAATAAGATACCAGTGTTGACTTTTGCGTTCCTAACTATATATAACAAATAAATACCATACATAATTGTTAATTATTAATATATTGGTATCCTATACCAGATCTGCCAATTGTCACTGATACCCAATCCAGTCACTATCGATTTCAGTGTGTATTTAATGTCTATTCTGTGGCTTTATTTTACTGTTGAAATGATCATGATGACATTTCATCTCCAGACAAATGATTACAGGTAATAGACACAGTAGGTTGAACACATTAGGATTTCTTCCATGACTTTGTTGACTAATAAGAGAATAATCTCAGTTCTTTGACTTGAAGGAAACACTTTCCTTTCTTCTTCTGATGTGTGTAACGCTTGTCTTCGCTCAGCAGATGGCGCTATGCAACAACTAGTCTGCTGAGTCTCTTTAACCGGCGGTTTTCTAGCTCATGCAACAAAAAGTCATCATTCTCCTCCTTCATTTCTCCACATACATCTTCCAACACGTCTCTAGCGGTCAAACTGATCCATTGATCTCAGCCAGTCGATGTTGAAGCCGTGATCATTTGTGAGACTATTTATCTCGATCCCTCCACCCGGCGAAATATGATTCGGCTCTCCAGTGGGGAAAAAAAGGCCAAATCACAGCAATAAATCACTCGTCATTTGTGTCAGCGGACTCCTTCAGGCTTCCAACGGTCCGCATCAGGGTGAAAGCAGCAGCATGCCTCGATAAAATGGGGAACGCCGTATTTACTGTCTGCAGAGGTTCGATCTCCTGAACGCAGCGTTTTGACCTCGGCTGCACAGATTCATCCCGCCCTTTTTGGACCCTGAATCCAAGATGATGTTCTCGACAGGTTGCACACGCTTTTATCTGCGGCTTCGTTTGTTTGCGCCTCCGTACCAGAGTGTTTGCGCTGTCAGGGGCCCCAATGAAGGCGTGTGATCAAGTGCAGGTCTCTGCTGTTTGCCGGCGACAGGCCAGAAGACGTAGTGCTCTATGCCCACATCTCGGAGGATGGATGGTCTGTTTGGGGACAGTGTGTGTTCTCTCTGTACAAACAGTCGGGACGGCGTTCCCGTCCATCCATCACCGTGCGCCGTGATGATCTGGCCTTTAGAGAAGCGGGCCCTCCGTCCGCCTTCTTAATGAGGTTTTTGCACACAAACTTCTTAAGTGGAGAGTTTTGTTTTGGTTATCTGCAGCTTTAATTGTTCTACAAAAAAAGATACATCTCGTTCTTATCATTTTGGTGCATGGTGTTGATTTATGATGAGCCTTTTGGCTATGTGCTTTTTGTTTTTACCCCCAAAAAGTGCTCAGTTTCAGCCTTTTTTTTTTTTAACTTGAACACTTTAACCTTATTTTCTTTGCCCCTTTATTGGATTGCTTAATGAGTTTCTGAATCAGAAAAGCAAAAAGTGCTGCAGAAATGGTATTTCATGTCCCAAAAGCGGGTCTTGTTGTTATCTTAGAGCAGCAGCAGCTTCATGAGGCTGGGGCGGTAATGAGAAAGTTATGAGATTGTTCCCCTCCCCCCCTTGAGCCGCCGGAGAAGACTGATGATCCTGAACTTGCAAATAAAGTAAAAACAATCAGGGGAGAAGAGGGTAGGAAGGAGAAACACACACACACACACACACACACTTAAACCAAATAAAAAGAGATGTGCCCGTATACTCCGGGAAGATTGATTGTGTCAATATCCACTTCATTGCTGTGGCGCAATATGTCTCCTCTTAGATTTCCTCCTTCACACTTCACGCCTTCAGCAACAGGAAGAGAGCTCCACCGGTGATTGAAACTTGTCCCCTTTTTGAAATTGGAGTCTCAGCAAATTGCAACAACTAATGAGACACGTTAGGATTTACTGCAATCAAATGGTCTTCGAATCGAATTACAGAGTGGGTTAGGTTTTTCCCCACAGTCGAAGTGACGTCTTCTCTCAGTCGACATTAGTCACATTTGGGCCGTTCTCCACGCGAACTTATGGGGAAAGTAATAAGTAATGTTTGTTGAATCCTCAAAGGTGTTCTTGTTATTTCACACATGCTTACTGTCTGCACAGAATTATCAAACGTTTAGAAATCCAGTAGTTCTAGAGTCTTCCACCTCGCTCTTCTCTTGTATCTACACTATATTGCCAAAAGTATTCACTCACCCATCCAAATAATTGAGATCAGGTGTTCCAATCACTTCCGTGGCCTCAGGTGTATAAACGCAAACACCTAGGCATGCAGTCTACAAGAATGGGTCGCTCTCAGGAGCTCGGTTAATTCCAGCGTGGGACCGTGATAGGATGCCACCTGTGCATCAAGTCCAGTCGTGATATTTCCCCACTCCTAAATATTCCACAGTCAACTGTCACACAGTGGTATTATAACAAAGTGGAAGCGATTGGGAACGACAGCAACTCAGCCAAGAAGTGTAAGGCCACCTAAAATGACAGAGCAGGGTCAGCAGATGCTGAGGCACATAGTGCACAGAGTTCACCAACTTTCTGAAGAGTCAATCCCTACAGACCTCCAAACTTCATGTGGCCTTCAGATCAGCTCAAGAACAGTGTCGAGAGCTTCATGGAATGGGTTTCCATGGCGATCAGCTGCATCCAAGCCATACATCAGCAAGTGCAATGCAAAGCGTGGGATGCAGTGGTGTAAAGTAGGCCGCCACTGGACTCTACAGCAGTGGAGACGCGTTCTCTATTATGGTGTGGGGCTGTCTTTCAGGAGCTGGGCTTGGCCCCTTAGTTCCTTGAAAGGAACTCTAAATGCTTCAGCATACAAGAGAGATGTTGGACAATTTCATGCTCCCAACTTTGTTGGAACAGTTTGGGGATGACCCCTTCCTGTTCCAACATGACTGTGCACCAGTGCACAAAGCAAGGTCCATAAAGACATGGAGGAGAGAGTTTGGTGTGGATGAACTTGACTGCACAGAGTCCTGACCTCAACCCCATAGAACACCTTTGGGATGAATTAGAGTGGAGACTGAGAGCCAGGCCTTCCCGTCCAACATCAGTGTGTGACCTCACTAATACACTTCTGGAAGAAAGGTCAAAAAGTCCCATAAACACACTCCTAAACCTTGTGGAAAGCCTTCCAGAAGAGTTGAAGCTGTTATAGCTGCAAAGGGTGGACCGACGTCATATTAAACCCTATGGATTAAGAATGGGATGTCACTTAAGTTCATATGTCAGTCAAGGCAGGTGAGCGAATACGTTTGGCAATATCGTGTATATACGATCGATGACTAATTGTAATAGAATAAATGCCTGTAGTCAAACGAAGTATGAGTAGTTTGCGTAGGTGTTTCTTGCCAACGCCTCTGATTACAGTTGTAGTTTACACATCGAGAAATCAAACTCTGGGGAGTTGATGATCGGCTGTATGTTTGAGACTAACATTGCTTGTGAAAAGACCCCGTCATGTCTGACAGCCCCTTAGATCCACATTAACATTGATTAGTGTCAATAAAACTGTGGACATGCAAGCGCAGACAGTCGCTCTGCGCAACTTTGCTCTGGACTCCATTTAAGAGGCATCAGCCTCCCACTCAGAGCTCTGTGGGCTGACAGCAGTGTGTGTGTGTGTGTGTGTGTGTATAAGTGCTCATTAAACCTGGAAGTGACTGCTGTTAACCCGTCAGCCAGCCCACATCACTACAGATGCTCCCAGAGCCGACACAGGAAGAGTCTTTTGGATATTGATATAGCGTTGTTGTAGAGAAGGGTAGCTTTCTGTGTGTAACGTCTGTGAATGTTGGTGTAGGGTGGAGGGAGGGTCTATTTTTTTAGGCATCATAGTGTGTTTAAAGCGCCATCCCAGTCCGTTCCACTGCAGCAGAATCCCCCAGAGGCTGCTGGGTAAACTGCCATCTTGTCTACGAGAATTGAATTAGTATTTTGTCATAAATTCACAGCTGTATTTAACATTCAGAGCATTGCCCAACTGTTAGCTCTGCCAACACTTTCACTGTTTGCACTGTTGTGTGAGCCGCCGCCATGTTGAGAGCCATTTAGAGGCAATTGAAATGCATGTTTGAGTATGTGATAAAAAGTCAGGGGATCAAACCAAATCATAATAACGCATCATCTGAAAACCAATGCCTTTAAGAAATCCAGTGTCGATACATCGAGTAGCCTACTGGTGGTGCTAGACAACATCAAATCCCTTCAGAATGCAGCCTCAGGGGACCCTGAATATCCATAGAAGATCCATCCCACGTTATTTGAGATTTCTCCGTCTGGAGCAAAGTGGTCCCCAGAGCCATGAGGCTGATTTTTGTGATGTAAATGTATGTAAATGTCTCCGAAGAGATGCAAACTGGGGGAAACAATCCACCGCTCTCTGCTGTGTTCTTGTTGTGCTTTCAAGGCGTAATGCATGCAAAAAACGCGAATGTTCCACCAATTACATCTTGTTTTAAACTGACTCACTGCATCTTATTGTTCGGAAAAAACAAGTGACGTAAATCAGCTTTTTCATGATAAGCTGTTGATGCAGTTTGCAGATTCTCCTCACAGTTAACGAAATCATTTTTTGGAGAATACAATAACTCTTAACTTAAAGATCGCATCCAAGGTCATGCAAATGTGGATGTCTCTGTGGTTACTAAGCTATTCACTCATCCAAGAAAGAACCAAAAAAAAAAAGCTCCAGGACATCCTGATAAGACTGCAGTGCCAACTCCCGAGAATGAGAGATGTGGGCGATATCACATCGAAGCTCTTCATTTTGTGACTCAGCCGTTATTTATTTTTATCACGCACCAACGTCAAAATAGCAGCTTCAAGTGGGAGTGTTGCTTATGGACACTTGAACGCGTTTATCTCTCGTGTTAACATATTACATATTCATGCCTTGTTATTAAAGCCGTATACAACAGCTTCCTAAAGAGGTTAGTTACTGATCTATGAAGAGATTTATGTGCGCAGAGCAGCGGAGGAGTCAAAAGCTTGTCATGCCAGAGTTTTCACTTCCTCGCCTTCTTGTGCCAGAGAAAAGCAGTCAGCGTATTCACACGAATAACTGCGCTGGAAATGACGATTGACAGTTAATATACCCGAATCAGCGTGTTTTCTTTTTGAGCCGCTGAGCACGGCGGCGACGCGCGTTCGCACTGCAACGTCAGTCCGCCCGGGGGATGATTGAGAACCGGCGTCGCCTCCGCTCCGGGTTTGATTACATTCCCGACAGGCTCTCTGAGTGCGTCCTGGAATCGGCTCTGCCCGTGTTATTTTATGTATGAGCGAACCAATAACTGTCACCGGTGGCAGTGTTGAGAGAGCTAAATATACAGTGTGAGGTATGATGTGGCAGAGTAGGAAGAAAAGTGTGATTTTGATATTAAGGGCTTTCTCTGTGGGAGCAAAAAAAGCATTTTGTTTCTGTGGAATATATTGTTTTGCTCACTGGATTATAATACCCATCATTTGCTGGATCACCAAAACAAATGTGCAGCTTTTCTGCCACTTTTGGTCGTACTTAACAAGACGTTTGTGGAAAAAGCATCACTTTCCAATCACACTGAATTTCCCATGAGGCTCTTCTTTGGCGTCTGGAGTGGGATCAAGAGGTCAGTCGACCTCAACAGTGAAACTCCTGAGAGGAGCTGGGATCCCCGTTTCCTGTCTTTGTCTCCACTGTATGAGATTTCAAATGACAACCAACTGACAGAATCCTCTTTGATAATAACTTCCAAGGAGAGAAAAAAAAATGTCAAAGGCTGTGTCAGCTTCCTATAAGGCTTTGTTGAAAACAACTTGCCTGTAAAGAGGACTTGGGATTTCCCAGAGGGGGGTAAAGCAATACAATGAGTTATAGACTGCCCCAGTAAGTCAAATGAATCAATCTCCTCCGTTCTTTCTCCTGGTGCTGATGTCTTACACAAGCTGCCTTGAAATCTTGCGGATCAAAAAGAGGAAAATAATGGTCCCTTGGATTTCATCATCCATCCATCGCTCGGAAGAAAAATCGCACAGCAAAGCCGAAAGAGACTGCATGAGTCAGAGCTTTAAAATGAGCACATGAGACAAAAGTGTGCGGACCCAAAGGACTGGAACATGAAAGATGGAGTCGGAGGAGGTGTCGGGGAGCGAGTTAAAGTGGAAGGATAAAGGGATGTGGAGGACATGTTTTCTTTAAAGTTGCACCAGTCACAAGCTTTATGTGGAAATGCCTTAAATGTAAAAATGTTGCAGTTCTGTTACTCACCAAAAAGCATTGTGCGGGTCTTTAAAGGAGCTCCATGTGGAATTCGGAGCGTTTCTATGATTGCGGGATTGCCTCCACATGGCGACAGCTGAGCCGGCAGCTGGTAGCTAACGGTGCTAACAGCGTGACAGAGCTAGCAGCGTTTACCTGAGAAACGTTTTGAGATCTGCCTTGTTTGCTTCCACGTTTGCAAGTTTGTATTTTTCTTCTTCAGTGTATTTCCTGGAACAGTGCGGCCCACATGTACCCGTAGTGTTGCTAGTGGTGAAAAAAAAAACTGCACGGAGTAGCTTTAAATTCATGTAAAAACACTAAAATAGTCCACACAACATCAGTGTCATCATGTAGCCGTCCTACATGTTAATAACGTTTGAACGTTCCCATAAAAGTGGGTTAACTGCTGCAGCTTCACCAAACCAACAGAGTTTAGAGGAAAGAGAAAAATAGTGCTGTTCAATACTCTGAGACAAGATGACATCTTCTGGTCCATTTCATGTGAAATAGACCGCTTCAACCAAATGGCATTTCTAGGCAACAGCTGGCGTCCATGTTTACTTCTTGTCAACTTAACGCTGTTTATGTTTCCAAAAGTGAAATGTTCTTTAAAAGCAAAATCTAAGTGCAGAAATTAGATTTTCTAATGATTTGCTTTCGCATGAAGCATCACCGGATCAGCATGCAGTTCATTACCCACAAAATGTAAACACTTACCTGCTGTGTCACTGCTATTTGAGGCCGCTGATGTACGAGGTCTGAAGCGTGTGTGTGTGTGTGTGTGTGTGTGTGTGTGTTTGTGTGTGTGTGTGTGTGTGTGTGTGTGTGTGTGTGTGTGTGTGTGTGTGTGTTCAGTTGCTGAACTGTGTTTTTACAAACCTGCATATGCAGCAAAAGCTATACTTCTCTCCGTAACCATGCCAGCATCCTCCTCCTGCTCTCCGGCTGTAACGCCTCAGGACATTCTTCACAGTTATTAGGCCTTTTGCAACCATATTTATTAAAAACACAGCAGGTTTTAGTCAGAGAAAGTAGAACTATTTATCGTATTGGATTATTAAAAATGCAATTATTATGCCAGGCTTCGTGAAGCTTTGCTGAAAACCTGCCCTCCTCCTTTTCCTCCGCTCCACCAGAATGTTATTCCTTGAGTCACATGCTATTGACTGCTGATGTTCCCTTGACGATGGCTCTCTAATGTTTGGGCAGTGACAGGACTGGGGAAGCGTCCATTAAGGCCTTCTGCCCACACATGATTGACACGATCAATATCCCTCCGCCGCTGCTGCTGCTCCGCTTCAGAGCAAGAAGATTCCAAGAAGCGTGCAGGGAGGGATGCACGACCTTTACCTTCACACCTGCAGATTCATGTCACTGTATGAGCTCCTCCGGCTGGTGGACGGCCAGTAAATACGCTAGATGTTCAGGCGGCGTCGGGTGCAGACTAATTGTCAGGGAAAGCAATAGCAATCAAAAGCTCATTTTTTTTCTGAGAGTAATTAAAAGAAGTGAGTATTATATTTGTAAGGATGGAGTAGTTACAGGATTTATAGGACTAATTTGCATTTACATTTTTTACAGTCTTGATGCTCATAACAGCCGCTGGAATTCGGTGAGTGCGGCAGGAGAGGGAGACCCAATTAGGCAGCGACGTGTCGGATAATGGAAGGTGGCAGTGTTGTTGACCCTCGAGGGGCCCTTCAGAGACGGAGCTATCACACACAGCTGCATGGAGAATAAGAAAGGGAAAAACTTCCAGGGCGAGCTCAACGCTCACACAACTTTCCTTCAACGACTTTGTCCTCAAAAACGTGCTATTTCCTCGCAGCTTATTCTCGACGCTCGTACATCCTCGCCTCCTCTGTAATCTGACTCCCACACTCCAGAGGATGAGCGCCACTTGCTTCAGATGACAGCGGCGTCTCTATGGGGAGATCCATAATATGACACGTAACCGCGGTAACATGACAACACTGCTCCGGCATGTCTCTAGTCAGCTTGTTAAGGAGTGTGCGTCTGACACTGCGTGGTGACAACGGAGCATGCTAATTCCAACATGCCACCATCTCCCTCGATCCCGCCGTCTCCGTGGTGATTCATCACGCGCCGCATATCAGATGTGCAGCCGAAGCAGGGCAGCGCTGCGCTGTGAGCGGCACCGAGTCATTAAATCACTGCTGCGTGTTGTTGATCTATTTTTATCGCATATCATGATCCGTGTCATGAAGACCCGTCAATGTTGCACCTATTAAATCATATGAGTAGAGATTCCACTTAGTGCTAAAGTTGATTAATTGTCTGGTTGATCTGCAGAAATTGTATTATCACCGGGTGCATCATTAATTCATCTCGTTATTGCAGATTAAGCACATTTGGGTTTTGGAGTGTTTGCTGAACACAACAAGCTATTTGAAGCTGTCAGTTGTAATGGGGCATTTTTCACTATTTGACTATGTTACAGACCAAATGATCTATCAGCTAATAGAATAATTAACAGATTCATAAGTGATAGAAATGATGATTAGTTCCCATAGCTGTAGCCTTCGATGAGCATAATTATTTCAATTAAAGCAGAGGGACTTCCTCATCTTACCTAAGGTTTGTTCTAAAGCTCCCATGAGGAACTTGTTGATTTTGGCGGTCCCTGTGGACAAAGGCGGTAGTGTTTCTGAGCACCAGACATCCTTTTGGAGACCTCTTATTTTACAGCAGCAGGGTCTGACAGTCTGCCCTCGTGCAGTCCTGGACCTGGCTCTTTCATGTTTTTAATTAGAGTCATACTTCTCTGTTGTGCTCCCAAAAAGTTCCTTGTTCCAGCGACGTTATTGGCGCGGCGTGATTTGCATTCCTCAAACATCAAATGATTTATTCAAAGCTGCAAAAGCGCCACTTACGTTGAGCCAGTCCGTCTCTCGTTGCTTCCTCGCAGCGTCTCACAAAAAGCTGCGGCCACATCCTCTTCCCCGCGTGTCTTGCTCCTTGTTCGCAGCTCATTTGCAGTTTAAGTGCTTGTTTGGCCATACGAGCTCGCAGCAAAGTAATCCGTCACAAGTTCACAAT
The DNA here is from genome assembly GCF_963514095.1 of Eutrigla gurnardus. Taxonomy (NCBI): domain Eukaryota; kingdom Metazoa; phylum Chordata; class Actinopteri; order Perciformes; family Triglidae; genus Eutrigla; species Eutrigla gurnardus. The sequence continues at coordinate 8,015,041 of NC_139932.1, read as the reverse complement.
GCGTGTGCTACACACACACACACACACACACGCAGACACAGGGTGAAGGAAAATGTGTGATTTACATATGTATTTAAATAGACATCCACAGCCCACAGTCCTGTGTGTGGCCTTACACTCCTCACAAGTGTTTTATGGGGGTTTAAGGGGGAATCTCTGCTTAAGGGGAATTATCTCTCCTTTACAAGACCTCTCAGAGCAGCATCACACATCCCTACCTAAATGCATATTAGCTTTCCTCCGCAGGAAGCCCTCCCACACACACACACTCACACACACACACACACACACACACACACACAAATGCTTCTCAAATCCCCTCCATCCACGTATCAGCACCACTTCTATCTGATGCATCCGTCGTAGATTAGGAACACGGGCTGATCAAACACAACCTTTCAAACCAAAAATCAATTTGTTTGAGCTCTTTGATTGATGAAAAAAAAAGAGTGTGTGGATATTTCTTCTTAAGGGATTTAAACGGAGGGAGGGAGGCGTGTGAGGAGACATGCATGAGAGCACACACACACACACACACACACACACACACTGTTCAGGTGTTGGTTTGATGAACACACTGCGTTTGCACAAATGGCCTCAGTAGGACTGAAATATTAATTCCAAGTGTTCTTTATTTTAATACTTTGATGAGAAATTCAAATGGCGGTTTAATTTGTTCAACAATAACCCTTTTTAATGAATTGAAAAGCATTCTTCAGCAGCTCTGGTGTCTCGACTCAAGTGCAGGTCATCGTCTGCGATGCTTTTACGGCGTTGGAAAACGCCAAAAGACAAAGAGTTGTGTCGATCGGAGGATTGAGAGGCTGCAGCCAATGAGCACGTCGGAGCGGTAAGCCATGCCCACCGCACATCTGTATAATGACGTCAGAGTCCGGGGCTCTGCAGCACACAGACCAGTCCCTTTATGTGACGGATGTGCCGGAGGGCTTAGTGGCTCCTGATGGCAGAGATCCTGCACGTCCACAGTCCGGCTGTGTGGTGACGCTGCAGCAGGTTGAGAAAGAGCAGCCTCCAGTTTGTCCCAGTGTAACTTTATTATCCCTGCACGTCTGTAAAATGTAACCATTTCGATTGATTTTAAGGAACACATCAGTGTTTCAGCTCCTTAATGCTTTACTTTGAAATGTGAATGCCTTGAGGTCATTATGTTTGCCGGGTTTTCCGCCTGCAGCGATGCGTGGAAGACATTTCTTCAGTTTGACACTTGGACTCAAAGTGAATTAGATGCTGGTGAAATGTCCTCACAATAAATGCATGTGGCTATAACTCAAGAATGCATGTGCTAATTATGACAATTTCACATGAATGTCTAATAGGATAAAATGATGTAGTAAGGACATGGATGCAAACTGCAACTTGACTGGTTGGCAGAAGCCAGGTGTACTTATGATATATATTTTCTGAACGTTCCAGGTTTCTTTTCTCTTCCGTAAATAACAATAATTTCTTTAAGATGGTTAAATCATCCCTTGCCCATGTTTGCCAATAGAAGGATCTATTCCCATCCTAAACCAGGCGGCAACCTCCACAAACCAACGCTGAAATGCCTCCAACTTGCATTCTCTTTAGTGGCCATCAGGGGGCGACCCCTCTGGTTGCAAAAAGAAGTCAGACCCTACTTCTTACTTGATTTATTATCAAGCCCAGCTCTCTCCTGACACCATCCTGGGTAGCGAATCAGTTCCCAGCATGCATTTCTCTGGAAGAGACAGGGGAAAAAAAGCAAAGATGATTTTTGACACTATCCTTTAATTAATAATCCTCATTATTCCTGGAGTCTTTGCTGGGCTCATCACACAGCCCACAGTGAATACATGGCTGTATAGTGGAGTCAGCGTTTGAAGTGCTCAGTCTGGTTAATGGGATCTGCTGCTCCACAGCTGGGAAGGCTGTTAACCTGCGATGGAAAAAGCAAATTCTTCGGAGACTCCGACGAACCCAATTTTCCTCTGAAGAGTGGGAGCGAGCCGTGAGTTCAACCCACTCAGTTAAATCAAGCTCGCTGAGCGGCGTCTAACAATGTGAAGTCAGGCCAGAGAACAAACTGCTTGGCTCGTTACTATAGTGACTCAAATACTTAGCTTTTTGGGTCCAATTAGAGCATTCTACCTCAAGATGATAACAGAGAGAATCATTTCATTGTAATGTTTTTTTTCAGCTCGGAGCAAAGATTCAAATTAAATCATTCAGCTAATCTCATGAAAAGACATCTTGATGAGAGAAAGTGGATGAAAGTGGTGGCTTCTCTTAAATTGGATAAAGCAATTGTATTTCGTAGAAACCAAAAAGAAAAAAAAATCAATATTGGCCTACTCCATGGGGAACATGCATGTCTGTGTGCCTTTCCAGTTTAAATCAGGTGCATTTGTGAGATGTGATTACATGAACACAGACATATGAATAATAAATAGTTCACTCACAAATGAGAGATGAAAGATTGTGTGTCAATTTAAATTCCTGCACTACCATGACATATCTAACCTTATATATATATATGTAATCTCATATATATTATATATGTAATCTTTCATTTTTGCCCTCTGAGTGAACACAAGAATATCTTCCATGCAGTGTGTTTTATAGTGTGATAACTTTTCATCTTGTGTCACAGTTAAAGGAATTCTATCATCTGTCATCTCCTCTTCAAATCAATACGTAGCTACACTGCAAAAAAAAAACAAAAAAAAACAGTCAAGTCATTTAATAATCCAGTATAGATATTATTATTATTATTATTATTATTATTATTATTATTATTATTATTATTATAACCAATAAGACATTTTTCCTTCAGGGAAAATAGTATACATTGTATTAATCATTTAATTAATGTCACATTTCTGTCACGACGATGTGGTCAGAACAGCTTAAGAAGTATTAAAGCATTAAAATTGTTATATTGGTTCAAACTTTGTTTAGGAAGAAAAAAACAAGCTTTTTGAAATTGTCTCGTTCTGTCAAATGTGCATGTAGACGTCACTTCATGAGTTAAAGTCACAGGTGAAGGGTTCAAATCACGTCTTTATTTCTAGAGAGCAGAGTATATTTAGGAGTAATGGCATGTCTCCAATACAAATACTGTCTTTTCTCATTATAAAAAACGTGTAATGTGAAGATATTTAGTCAGGTTTGCTTTTTAATAAACACACAAAAAAATCTTTAAAAAAACACATGAAGTGATTTTTTACAGTGTAAACACAGAGGACCCAGCATGCTGTTGGCTGCGCCGCGTCGTGATGCTCCGACTCATTATTGGTGAAGCGAGAGGAGGGAGGGAGAGAGAGAGGGAGGGAGGGAGGCGATAATCCGCGCGCAGACGGACCCATCCGAGCCGCTGCCAGAGCTGCTTGCAGCGGTCGTCGGGGCGCCATGGAGCCGCTGTCTCACCGCCGGTTCTCCTCTCCAGGCGCGTCGCTGCAAACACGCGCGTACTAGTCATCGAGGGGACGCGGACACAGAACACCGGAGAGTTTGCTTTTTTCCTTCTTCTTTTCTTGTTGTATCATTCCCCCCGGAGCGTTGCGCATCTCCGCGGAGCTCCCCACCATCTGACGCCGAGGGCGCAGCATCAGGTCACGGGCGGATCGCAGCGCTCGTGACGCTCACTACGTCTGGCTGAGTATAAACAAAAACAAAAAACCCCGGATCAGCTGTGGATTGTTGTGCCCTTCAAAAGGATTATGATTTTCTCCGACATGAGCACGGGGACCAACTCCCCGAAGGTGCACCCGCCGAACGGGACCAGGTTTTACACATTCCAGGCAAGTTCCCAGCTTCAGTCCTCCGGTTCCCCTGAGCATCACAACTCAGCTTCTTTTCACGCTGCTTACATGTCCTTTCCCTCTCAGCTGCCTCTGCTTTATCGTGGCTTGTATTGTGGCACATCAAGGTGTATGGGTTTCTGTTTTGTTCAGCTGTTTTGCATTTAAGATGTAGAAAGAGATGTGTCTTCCTGTGCACTCATGAAATCCATAAAAATTGACTCTGTTTTTATATATTCTCACTTAAAGATCTCAAAAGCAAGGAGAATTTTAATGATTTCACACTTCGGCTTGTTGAATAAAACATCTGCGAGTAAAGTGGTGATAATCATAGTTCATCTCCACGCTGTATAATCATGTTCAATTATTCAGATTAGCCCACAGTGTATCCATATTTGCTCTGTTTCTGGTATATTCCTCCTGTTTCCGAGGAGGAATAAGGGCACAGTGTGCCCTGCATTGATCACTGTAGGCTCCCCCTGCATATATCAGCTCTGCCTCGAGTCCATGTGGTGTCAGGGCGTATCGATCGAGCGTGTTCCACATGACTCTTGTAACCGAGCCAGCACTTTTCTGTTTTCGCTGTGGGTGGAAGGAAAGACGGGGAGGAAACGTAGCAGCGAGGGAGAGTTTTCTTTTTCCACAGCGAGTCCTCAAGAAAAGATGATGATGGTTGAATTTCCAGCATCCGGGTGCAGTCGGCGTGACTTCAGAGCAGCTTTACTGTAGATGAGTGGAAAGTGGGTTTGTGGGTTGTTTTTCAAGTGAGCTCAAGTGCTGACGGCAGCAAATACACCTGCATCATCGGTGATATCGTGATATCTGGGGCAGCAACACAGCTAGTGTCTCATCCCTACGAGTTCTTTTAGACAACAACAAAAAGGCCAAAGGCAGCAGAAGCCCAGTAAGGCACAACACCATTATCTCTGGCTCTTAGATTGTCTCATCCAATATCACGTCTGTCCATCCTCTATCAGCACAGCCGCTGTGACTTCTCTCATTCCAAGATTTCCCCCTTGAGCGTTAGTCTGGGGCGCCATAAACCTGGCTTTGCCTTTTCATGTCAAATCATTAGTGATGTAAGTCTCCCCGAGGGGCTCGTACCTGTTGGAAGAAGCTCCTCTGATTATATCACAAAATCAAAGGCTCGGAGATTATGGTCCCAGGAAATCCCCATGAAAAGGTAGAAAAAAATCAGTATTGGGCTGCTTCGCCCCACATAAATCACATTTATTTTCCACCCTTGAGGTGATATAACATCTAACGCCCTCGATCAGGTGAAAAGCGTCACTGCAACGACCCGTGCTGAACCGGCTCGCCCCGGTTTGATCACAGTTCTCCTGAGATTGTTTACCAACTTCTAATGATATTCATTTTTATCAGATTGCCCTTCCTACTTTGCAATTATAAATCGTCCGGGGCAAATTAAATCAAATTGCAAAGTAGGTGCCTTTTGAAGCCTCAGCCGCTCCGTCGGTGCGACACTTATTCAGCTCCTTTAGTATTCACTGCCTGGCTCGGCAAACATGTACACAAAGTCACAGTTTGTTTAGTCGGGGAGGAAGTCTGCCACACAGCTGTGTCTAGAAGTTATCACAGTGTATCCTCAGGGGGACATGAATGTCTGAGCCAAAATTCATGTCAATTCATCTGGTAGTTTTCAAGACATTTCACTTACAACATTGCCATAAAAACTGTTTTAATATGCTATTGCTGCACGAGGAGGCGTGATGCGAGTGTTGATGCATTATGGGTATGTGCATCTGCAGACTTGCAGTGAGATTCCTCATGTGGAAGAGGTTTGCATCTCAGTGAGTTCACAGGTCTCAAACAGTCTCTTTGGGTTTGAGCTTTTAAGGAGTTGATTTCCGATGTTCAAACAGTGAATCCAGAGTTGAGTCAGACTCGAGCTGCTGCCCGGATGTCGCTGGTTGAAATGCCAAAGCATTCTCTCTCTGTGATGTATCCCATTTTCTTGTTAAATGTCACTTTAAAGAGAGTGCTTTCAATTTGAGTTCAACTCTGGAGCTGTCCTTTTTTGCTGGCTTATTAGTTAGCTTTGTTCTTTTTTTAATATTCCGCTCCCGTCCAATAATAACCTGCCAAACTCTCCGTCAGGGTTGAGCTACCTGAAGAAATGAGATATAATTGTTGCGCGGTGTCTCGTCCTTGCTTGTCACATTAGCGCTGCATGTGATTAGTCCCGACAGCTGCGACGTCTTTGGCATAAAGGTCTCCTCCTCTGTCTAAAACGCCTTGTTTTCCACATGCGGCCTCTAAAAATAGACGGTACCACAACCATGTGAGGCTGATACTGTACGGTTCACTGAGAGGAATTGGATAACGAGGATAAAGTAACACTGACTACCTAATCTAATCAGTGCTGGGGCAGTCACACCGTAGTTGGCGGCCAGATTTCAGGCAGCTTGTCAGATCCGTTTCCCTCGTCCCTCTTGGGGAAGTAAAGCTCAAGTGGAGAGGGAGAAAATGTTGGAGCTGTTTCTCACCATCGTTCAGGGTCAGATTAGTCTCCTCCGTCCTCGGCGCTGCGTTTGTAAGCGCGGCCGAAGCCCAGGCCAAACCCACTTAATCAAACGGTTAAAGCCGCGCCTCGTTTGGCTCTCTCCCTTTCCGACAGTCTGACGGAGAGTTTGCATTCGGGGCTTGACAGGAAAGACAGATGACGAGGCCGCGCACGCTGATTAAAAAGTGCTACCTCTCATTTAGCCCGCTGCTAACCTCCACACAGGGACGCTCAGAACGAGGCTCGGATTGAACTGGTGTACGCTACTTAAGCTGACTGGAGGAATGCCTTTTTATCCAGCGCTGCGTCTTCAGATGCATGAATCACACACTCTCCTACCTTCACACCCACGGCTGAACACTTTCCCAGTCAGCCTCCTGCGGCAGGGAAGGTGTGTGAGACAGGATAGATGATCAGGTGATGCCAGATCCAATGACAAGTCAACACCCAGAGGGGGCTCGTCATGGGGATGCCTTCGCTGTCTACAGTCTACCTTCTCTTATGGAATAGAACTGGATTTGTTTGTTCTGTTGTAGAAAGCTAGCGTGAAAAGTTTTGCAAAAGAATTGAGAATCAATTAAAGTTGTTTATCGACCAAAGAAGTCAAAATGTGTTTGGCTTTTGTACTGAACAAACACGTCAACTTGAGCTTAAGGACATGGAGATTTGTATGGATCGGATATTCAGAAAACAATCGACATATTACATAAACAATCCCAGTGAGTTGAATTATTGAGGGAGCTGCAGCCCTCGTGACTCTGCGATGCATTTCCTCTCATCTTTGCTCAACTTACTGTATTAGTGACCTCTCGCAACCTGCTGCACGTCAACACTTAATCGTGGAAATCCCCATTTGTGCAGCACGATGATGGACTCGATGCAGGGTCCCGCCCCCCATGCGATGAGCTCCGCATCACGCATCAAAGCGGAGTCACGTGACGACGGCGCAGGTTGATCCGGACAGACGCGGGCGGAGGCTTTTTGTGAGAGCTTTCCCACCGTCGGCCTGCCTCGTTAGCGGGAGGATACCTGTGCGGACGTATCCATGGTAACGTGCGGTTATGAATGAAAAATGCACACGGCCCTGTAGAAACGAACAAAAAGCTCTTGTCACTCAAACCTAGCGGACACACATACATGTGCAGTAATACACCCAGCTGTGGGAGCGAGCTTATCCCCCCCAGCTGTCTTACCCCCCGCCCTGTCTCACACACACCCCTCCCCTCTCCGCATGCCCCGCCCCCCTCGTGTCGCGTGTTCATGGACCCTTGATGCAACAACTAAAGGTGGCCGTATGCAAATGAGCATAACACGGCAAAATACACGGCCATCAGATGGAAGTCGACGTGCTTGACCTTTTATTTGTTACACTGGCACACGGTAATTACTTACAACCGCCCCCCGACATCCTGCCAATACGCAGTCCTCCCCTCGCCGTCTACGCCTGCCGCCGGTCTCCCGAGTGGTGTGTATACGTGTGTGAGTGTGTGTGTGTGTTGCAGGCGTTTGCCCTATTTTCTTGGTCTTTTTTTAATCAGCCCTCGTGCATTTAAAATCTGGCCGGGGCAGATGGGGAAGGGAGTTTGACCCACTTTGATGGATTCCACACCGATTAAAAGGATGAGTGAGCTTTCGAAAGCAAGAGGCCCCTGTGTACGTGTGTGTGTGTGTGTGTGTGTGTGTGTGTGTGTTTGTGTGTTTGTATGTTTGTATGAACAAGGGAGAGAAGGAATAGAAGACTATGTCTATGTCTACTGTCTATTTTTGTAGCAGTGCGTTCGTGTTACTGTAAAGGCTGTACAGTAGCTCGTAGGTAGCAGCTCTGTCCGATCCCGCCAAAATCACTTGTAAGAGAGGAAAGCATTTTGTCATTCTCAGACTGCACAGGTTGAAAAAGTCAACCAAACTGAACAAATTTCTACTCCAAACCCTTAAACTAACTCCTCTGTGGAGCTGTTGCTCTCCCTCTTTGTGTGTTGTAATCTTTGTTTACGTAGCCGGGCCGGCCAGGCGTGCATGGAAGTCACTGCAGCTTAGCGCCCACCTTTCACTTCTTTGTAACACTGTTAGCTCTGTCATCACTGTTGCTGTTGTTTGCACTGTTAGCTGCTAGCTACAGCCTCACCTGTCACTATGAGAGCCGTGTAGAGGCAATCCCTCATCATAGATGTGGACTGAATGTTGAATTTTAATTGCTGTTTGAGAAATATTTACACTTTTTGGTAGTGTTTTTAATAAAAATGTTATTCGTGACCCACTTTTACACCTATATGTTTTTAGTAGGGAATTAAAAGGCTTTGGGCCAAGTCCCACAGGTGTACTGTTGCCACTAAACAGTGAAACACAAGTGGGAGGGTCGAGAGCCGGTACAGACAGGAGTGCACGTACACAGCACAGATCCCACAGAGATTTTAAAGTGGAGTAGGGTGCAACCGCAGGCCAAGCCACTCGCTTCAACAGACTCTGGTGTGCCAACAACCTCTCCTCATTGATGCAATTATGGCGTAACCCTGTGCCTGGCTTACTGCAGCAGTCTGATCTCATTCATCCAATAACGCTGACTTGAAAGGCAGGACATTTTTAATGTGTGGCTTGACAGAATACAAAGCGGGGAATTTATCTTCTTTTCTACTCTCCCTCTTCCAGGGTGAAATCACAGCAGGATGGATTTGTTTACTTCTGGTGTGTTTGGTCTAATGACTGACGTGTTGTCAAGAAAACTTCCTGATTTAAGATCCAGACTGGAAGGAGCGAGAGAGGTAGATATAGTAGAGTGGTGAATCATGGGTAATAAAACCTCGCTCAGTGCTGATCACCTCACTAGAGACTCATTCAGCCATCGACATTGTGTCCTTTTTCTCACAGATTCAATGCTCAGACACCAATGACCCAGTAACCAATCGCCATTGGAAATCAAGTAAAACCATTAGAGAGACACCCAGACGAACACATACACACATATAGTGTGTTCCTCTGACCGTCCTGCAACTCGCTTCAGAACAGGGTCACACCCTCGCCGCCGTCGGCACATTTGTCACTGCTGTCAGCCGGCCTCCAGCCTCTCCGGCTACTTCCTTTTGGACTGGAGAAGAGGGGAGGAAGTAGCTTCATAATCAGACTGGATTATGAAGCTACTTCCTCCCCCCTCTCCAGTCCAAAAGGTGCATTTGTCTCACCTGTTAATTAGGTTTTCTTTCTCCTGCGTTTCTCTGCTTCATCTTCGAATGTAGCCTCCGAAGAATGGCCGCTGCGTTGTGACACAGCTAGTGTCGGCACATGCAGGGTCAGGCAGCACCGTGGCTGTCAGGTTAAATACGACTCCCAGCCATTATCCTAAACAGAGTAAAGGTCAGTCGTTTTTCTCCCCCGCGCTTACTTTGCAGCCTGGAACTGTCTTTTTCCATTCTTTTGTCCATCCATACATACATTATGATAGAGGTGGCTGATCTCCAGCTTTCCATCTTGGAGAATGACCATTCGCTGTCCGTGGTGCTGAAACACGTGCTCTTAAATATGAGAGGGTGTCTCAAGGCCTTCATACATTCCCCCATTACCTCTACATCAGTTTGTCTGCCTCGCAACCGCTGCTCCTCCATCTGCCTCATTGACCCATCACTGCCGGTTTGATTAAAGGGCAGAACACAGTCCATTTGGAGGTTTTCAGGTAAATTCCTTCATCCCAAGCCTCTCTGGATGCGTTAGATTCGAAACAGCGCCTCACCCACACTGTCTCTTTGCAACATTATGTGTTTCCCCCGCAGTCGTTCACATGAGGCGATACAGTAGGCAGTGGCCTTCGTGAATAATGTAGTGGCAATAAAATCTGTTGCTGAGTTCAATTACAGCAGCTTTTTACTGCTGCTCCCCCGTTTGTGTGTGTAGGTTAGTCCGTATTTATGTGTGCCCGTGGTGATTGTGCCAACACCGGGCTATAAAGAGCCAACAACATTCATTTTGTCCTCCTTTATTTCTCTATTAAACCAGAATGGTTTCCAAAAATGGATGGGCCCGTTAAAAAAAAATGTCGTTTTACAAGCAGCAACGATCTCTTTACAACGTTGCTGCAGTTTAAAGTTCCCTGATTGGTCGTGTTTCTTGCTTGTCACATGTTCCTACTGGACCCGGTGGTCTCTCCCTCCGCTGTGACCTTTACCACAGATTTTAATGTGCTGCGTGTCTGACGGTCAATAGACAAATGAGAGACGGTGTGCTTAATTAGCAGGGCATGCCACAGAAAGTGAAACCTCCCTCCAGGAGAGGACGTCAATGCCTGGCTATTACACGTTGCCTGACCTTTGACCCCCAGCGTCCACAACCAAGTCAACACAACATGACTGATTTCCTTTTCTTGCCCATTAGTCCTGGTTAATAGCCACAGGCTTTGAATGCGGATATTGTGAAGTGAATGATGAATATTGATAAGTGTGAATGTCACACAAAGTAGAAGCAGACGGTCTCTTTTCTAACATCGGGGTTGTAATGTTGTCATGGAAGGACTGTGGTCGTAATTTACGTCTGCATCTTCAAACCAGAGGGTTTTTTCCGTCCTCATCACGTGTGTATTCCGTTTCCCCGGATGTTAATCATGAAGTAGCTGTAGCCCAGAGGTCTGTATTCCCACCACCACCTCCCTCCTCCCATCATGCACCGAAATGAAACCCTCGAAAAATCAATACGCACGCTTGCGGGTTCACACGAGATAAACTGCATGGGTTCATCCAGCGGCGACACAGACACTCCCCCGCTGTGGCGACGCCACCTCAGCACCTAAAGCCATGTTCAAAGAGGGCGAACAGAGAACTTAATCATCTGAAATGTTCACAGCTCACAGAAACATTCTCACCCGCTGTGGTTTCACTCTCTCTGCTGCCAAACTTTGGAGCCGAGAATTACTTTTTTGTTTCCCCAAGAAGATGATTTGCGCCTCAAGCCCTGCAGGTGAGCTGGGAGCCTCTTGCCATTCAGGATTCTTAATGAAAGCCTCCCAGCTGGCAATCAAGTTGACGAGGACTCGGAGACAGGCCACTAGGGAGGTCCTGAGTCAGCTTACCAGGGGCACAGCAATTAACATGTAGCCATATTGACTTGACTAACTCTCATTCTACTGTAGGGAGAAAAGATGAGCATCTCTTTTAGCATCTTTTTTTTCCCTCTTTTTGATCTAATAGTGTTGGCGAGTGTGAAAGCAACCTGCTGCTTCTAACGTCATGATCCCTCATTCTCACCCAAATGACTCATTTTTGGCTTCTCACTTTATGGTAATAAAAACATGTTTTCTTCAGTTGCTCGGCCATTATAGCGTGCCTCGCGGCTTTCATACATATATTTGCACTGAGGATGCGTGGAGCCTGTAACAGCCGTGAACCCACATGCAGTTTTCCAGATGCAGCGCCTTCTCACGAGCTCGCTCCTGCCATAAATACATGCTCATATCAGGCTTTTCGTGTATAGTTAACTACGTGTTAGCTACAGTGGGGTCAAGCTTGAAAGTGCCCCCCTCGAACAATCCACCAAATACTGCACACAGGCATTCTGCTGCTATCTTTTTCAGTTATTTCTACAATGAACTGAGCAGTGTCTGACCCGGTATGGCCCGCCACAGAGGGCGAGTGTCAAGTGGCTCTCTTTTCATCCATTAAAAAAGCCTCTTTGTATTCAGAGGTTGATCACACGCCGCAGGCTGCAGCTATTGAGTTCCTCTTTCAGTAGTTTGGGCCGTTTAGCCTGAGAGGCCTTGTTTAAATGTCTGAGAGCGATGAGCTCCACGCTGGCAGACTTGAAGAAGAGAATGATTAAACTGTGTGGCGTGTGAATGAACAATATGCATGCAGATGAGATTGCAATAATCAATCTGGTGCCTTCTTTATAGTGTCTCTTTTCTGGAGGGTTCTTTGATAAGTGGGAGTCTCTGGACCCCCGACGTCAACAAGGCTCCATGTCTCCCGGCTCCGCCTCCTCAATAAGCCTGATGCCGACACAAAGCAGGTCACTGACTGGCGTTAGCTCTGTGATCTGTGCTAATGGGAGCTGACAGCTAGCCCGGCATGGCACGGCTCTGACCGGGACCCCGTGGCCCCCGCAGGCCCCTCCAGTCCTCCGTCAAGGAGGGAGTCGCCACCTGCTTCAAAGGCTCCGTCCGCCCTATAAAAGACCTCGCCGCCGCACCTCCGGTTGCCGTGGAGACGGTGACTGCAGCTTGTCTCGACTCACGCTGGTAGATCAGCTTTGCCACACCCATGGGTGTCTGGAATGAGGGAGGGGGGAGGTCTAGTGTGGGATGTTAGTGTGAGAGGAGAGCAGCTCCTCACGACAGTTCAGGCTTTTAACGCCGACAAGAACAAAACATGTGCTTCATCGTGGAAAATGCTGTTTCTGTCATTGTGGGACCATGATTCAACACAATGTCTCATTGTGATGTAAGGCTTTATTGGACTAAAATATACCAACGGAATAAAGATGTATTGCTACAATGAGCATATTATCAACAGATGCAGAAGCATTTTCCTTCCAGAGCTGTTTGTTTTAATTCCCAAGTTTTAGAATGATGATCTGCTGAAGTTTTTACTGAGGGAAAATCCAAATATGTGTTATATTTGTTGGAGTAGAGGGGGATGTTCCTCAACACGTGGGTGTTTTTTCAGCCACGGTGCTGCGAGCAACATGTGGGATTGTTGGATTGCGAGATATCGAAGGAACAACAGAGAACAAGGAGAGAGAAAGAAATAACAAAATGAATGGATTTTGTTTTTGTTTGTGTATTTAATGTTCAAAGCCGTGCATCACGTCTGCATATTCCCTTCAAATTTAGTCCCAGCATGCTTCATCAGCTCCGCCAAATGTCTTGAGAAGATGATACATCTGCCGGGTTTGATTCGATCCTTAGCCTTGAAGTTATCGTTGCAGATATGGTTTGAAAAAGCCACTGGTTATGTAACGTGGTAGCCCCCATGCCTGTGTAAACACATTATTATTGTAGATTCCTGAGGCCCATGAAAGATTATTCCTGGGATTTGAATGCAACCCAGTTCATTATTCACAAAGCCTGGAAGCCTTCCCTGGTCGGGGAATAGCTTAGCCGTAGCCTAGCATGTATGTATCTACTTTGATTTGCACAGAGAGGACAGCAAATGAGGATCCAATGTAAATTTTGAAGAATAAATATTCTGCAGTTCCCAGAAATTGCAGTATGAACATTATTACTGTGGGATTTTTTCTGGTGGATAAAAAGAGTGTGATCATACATTCCCTTACATCCCATAGTCTTCATATTGAGACATTTGTTGTAAAACCTTGAATAATGCAGCACACGCTATAAAGACATGGTGTTATTTTAAAGAATGCTGTGAATTATTGAGGCAGTTGGTCCAGGTGTGTTACTGTTCACATCAGATCATGCATTCAACCTGCGTTTGTGAGGTGGAGGTGAACGTTCACATGTTTGATAGCAAAGCAGAGCATTGTAGAAAAATGTAGAATTTACCTTTCAACCCCTAGATACACACACACACAAATATATAAGAGTAGTAGTGCAAAGATTTCATGCTAAGAATATATGTTTGTATTTTCTCACATTTATTATAATATAAAAAAGAAACATGTTGTTTTAAAGCACTATAAGTACAACAAGTTGCCCACCTCCCAGTTAAGACACAGTTATAAACAGAAGCCAATGTAATGAAGAAACTTGCAAATGTGTACAAAACCAACCAACAACCTTGATGTACTTTTTCCTTAATCAGCTTAATCAAGCGATGATTCACCACAGTCACGTGACAATACTCAGCTCATTAAGGCTCCATGAATGAGGAACCTCGAAGTCTTAATGGATTATTCGTGGTCATGTTTACACAAGTGCTTCCACTGAAAAGCGCCGAAACGTCTGTCGAGCAGACCTCCCATACCTCTAAACACATAAATCTTCTGTTTGCTGCTGGCTGGAGTGCATGTGGTGCATGTAGTGTGTAGGCATTAATGGCGAGGCTTTTAGTGTGCCATGGGGACGCCGAGTTGAGTGTTCTCCATCTGACCTCAGTGTGTTTTATAGCCATTTTTCAAGTGAGTGCCCCGATGTGTCGTGAGTGCAAACAAAGGCTGGAAATGATTCATAAAATAAGAGAAGAATCTGATTATTGGGGTGTGGTTTTCTTCAGTTAAATGATATTAACTTTGGTCTGTGACCTCGCAACATGGGGAGATTCTCTCACATATTTTTTGGAAAGCAGGCTTTATTGGAGGGAAAAAAAGTGAGATTTAAGATGGATTTTTCATGGCTGACATCTTAAGCCACTTTCACATGACCAGCATCAAAGCTTTTTTTTTTTTTATTAACGGACGCTTGATTTAGCAGCAATGCTACGCCTGCTGCAGGAAACCACTCAGCCGAAATAATCACATCCCTGATGCTCAAGATATTAGATTACTTTTACACTTTGACCAAGTGTGACCTCTTTTGAAGGCATGTTAGCGGTGTTTCAAAATAAGAGTTGCATCAGTGTTTGCACCCTGCGGACACCCAGAGACCTGTAGCATGGTCTCCACGGATACCTATGATAGTGCACTCCTAGGTTTGCTCCATGTATCCGTATATAGTCTGAGCATCAGGGGGGCACTTCACCACGCTGTCAAACCGTACGGCTGCGTTTGAGCACGACGGGCAGAGTGTTGAGAGCGAGTGCAACGTGATGAAAGAGCTCTCTGTGGCAAGTGTGGGGTTTTTTTCCGTTTGTGTCGAGGGGCTGGGAGGTGAGCGGAGAGAGAGAGGAGCTCCTGGGTGTGTCGCAGCTGACATGGTCTGATGTTGAAGAGGTGATTGACAGGCTGCTCAGCCCTCGAGTGAGATGGGAATTGTTCCAAATACTTTTTCCGAAGCTTCACCCTCAGCCATCCACCCTTCACCTCCCTCTATCTATCTTTGCCCACAGCGTCTCTCACCCACAACCCCAACATACCGAGGGCACAGCCACCTCCTCATCCAGTACAATTCCTTCACACTGCTTCAAACTATTATTCATGATAAAGAGTTAAAATGTGGAAGATTTCCCATTTTATTGAATATTTCTCATCAACTGTATGCTTTGTGGTCCAAAAGAAAAAGCCCGGCTTATTTATTGGATGATTTCAGTGGAAATAAGTGAAACTGGTTTCACTTTGCTGGCTGACTTTTTGCACTTGTTTTTTTAAGAATACACAATTTGAAAGTTTTGAGTTTGACTGGCGTTTAGTCAAAGAACCTGTTGTCTGTCAATGATGCTTCAGTCTGTCATTGAACTCCACCTCTGTGTGTGTGTGTGTGTGTGTGTGTGTGTGTGTGTGTGTGTGTGTGTGTGTGTGTGTGTGATGAGATTTCACACTTTTGTGGCAGCAACGATTACTTTATCCTTGAGTAATGCTGATTTCATGCTTGGCATACGACTTGTCACAGACGCTGCACACAGTTTCTTTCCCAGCACTGTTCTTTTTTTAAACCCTTCATTTTGATGCTGTTATCTTTTTGCTCTCCGTTAATCTTCATTAAAACTCTCCGTAGGAGACAATACATGGCACCTTATCTTGTTTTTATGTTCCTCAAATTTAAACTGTGTGTATATGTATGTTTCCTCACGTTGGTCTGCGACAACAAAATGTTTTTTATTATCTCTCGTAAAATGTTCTTTCACCTGGGAGACCAAGACTAGAAGAAAAGACGTAAACACATGACTCAATAGGTAGTAGTAGAATAATAAACGTGTTATTATGTTGCTTCCTGCATGAGGCCCAATGAAACGTCTCAAATATTTCTAAAGGTTAAGCAATTTTGTGTCTTTTCTGCCTTCTTGTCTCGTTCAGTGTGAACCTACTGTGACTACCAGACAAGTAGATCCTGTAGATTTCAGTGACCCTCCCCCCCATCATGGGTCATACCATTTCCTTCCTAACAACCGATCAGCTGCTGTACAGGTTTCCCAAAGCTGCTCCGCTGTGAAAACAAATTAAGGGTTTTGTTAAATGATTCATCATTTTGCTTTTAATTTGTAACAAGAATGTTTAATCCCCTTTTACTGTGCTTCCACAAGCACAAGCCCACATGTCCTAGAAGACAGTATTTCATAATGACATTCCTGTTTACCCTTATTTCTCATGAAAATTACCTCTTAAAAAATGAACAGCTGATGCCATTCTTTCTCTGGCGCCTCGCACAAATTGCTTAACCTAATAGGTGAGTCTGCACAGACGCTCCATTCTCCCTCCACAGCCCTCGCTTTGTTTCCCACGGCGACGAGCCTCTGTGAGGTCCGATCTCATGTGAGGTGCAGCCGCTCCTTTTTAGTCACTCAAGTTTCATTAACTTCATCAAGCGGGCGCTCCACTGGATGTGTAACCCATTACTGGCCATTCAGAAGTCATTGAGACATGTTATCTCACTAGAGTGATTGAAGACGTGTTTATGAGGAAACTGGATGATTCCCAGCGGTGGGATCACTGACTGGAAGTGACATCCCTCATCAGGCAAACAGTCAAACGGACCTTAATGTCATAGTCTGTTGATCTGCAGTCATACAAGGCAGTTCTCCCATAATCCTCTAGTCTTTCACTGCTTTGTGACCAGCCATCCATCCTTATACTCTATCTATAGATCTATCTATTGTAGTTTCCTACCGATAACTATATGTCCCTGTCTCTCAGAGTGGACTTTACTTGGTTCATAATAATCATAATCATAATAGTAATAACTGGACACAATGGAAAGTCCATAATAAAGTAAAGAAAGTAGCACAACATATACAAAAACATATAGTTATTAGTCATAAAAGTGGTTCGGGTTTTGATCATTTGATGTGGAAACTGCTGTGAATGCTGAAACTGGTGGGCATTCATCCAGAACTAGAATTAATGAAGTTTATTTATGTCAGAAATAGAAATTAAAAGATATGTGAGACTAGTAAACCATAACACGGTGGGGGGGGGGAATAATAAAGGTATTGATGAATTCTTCACCTGATTTTTTTCCATCTCTCTGTTTTGTATTTCTGACAAACAGACTCATGAGCTGCTCAGCCAATCAGCTCCCAGGGTTCTGGCGTGGTGGGGGTGGGGCTTGGTTTGGTTTGTATGGTCGGGGGTCCAGTGCCAGAAAGTCGATTTGATTGAATCCTGAGTGGAAATGGCGGAGGCCTGCCTATAGTCCCACACAGTCGGATCTAATTACTGTCGACTGGTTCCTCCCTGTTCACGTAGGCGCCGCTGTCTCCTATATGTGCAGGTATATATACATATATACATTTCTGTCCCATCATGCATCTCACCCCATTAGGGTGAGATGCATGATGGGACAGAAATGGGACATGCGATGCGATGGGAGCAGAGATGAAGGAGCTGAAATGTGTGGCAGGTGACTGCACGGCGAGCGCCCGTCTCTTTCTTCATTTCCTCACAGATTCCCCGAACAGATCGACTTCCTGTCTGTCCTCCGTGATGCTATCCAGCAGACAGGAAATAACATGTCAGTATTTCTCCCGTTCATCATCCTCCTCCTGTGCGATCCCTCCGTCGCGTTTTGCGCTTCCCTGCTCACGATGCAAAAACTCCTGATTGCAACGCGTCCACGAGTCGTCAGCTGGCTTTATTGTCGCTCCTTGTCAAGGTTGCCTCGCTGGAAGACGTCCACTCCATCTCATCGCCGCTGCTCGTTTGAACCCGGCGTCGATGTGACGCTTCAAAGCCGAGAGCGTCGGTGTCGTCACGTCCAGCTGCTGCACTCGTGATGTGCGGAAACTTTTCTTTTTTTTGGGGGCCGTTTGAAGTGACTTTATCGTGACACCAGCTAATCTCTAGAGGAAATCAGCGGCTCCGCAAACATCCCTCTCCTGTCCTCTGTTTAAGCCCCTTTTCATCAACTATTTAGGACTTCAATCAATCAATGCTTCCTCATGCATTTTACATCCGCCCCGAGAGTGACGGCTGTCTTTTATATGTGGCGTAATTATCGGAGTGAAGGGAGAGAGATATGACATGAAAGCCAAAGTTCAAATGCTGGCATCGGTGGGAGCATCGGTTGGCAGTATTAGCAGTCGGTCACGCGCCGCTGAAGTCCCACTCTCGCACTTTGATGTTTGAGCTCGCTGGTGATAAGCCACGTAGTCCCAGGGGGACCGAGATGGAGCGAAGCACCCTGGGAGACTCGTACCGCGGTTGTTTCCTCTCGAAGCTTTCAGCTCGCAGTAAAGCCTCGCTGTTACAGAGACACGCCGAGAAGTGAGGAAATGAGTCGTGTTTTTCATTTCAATCCACCCAAAGAGAATGAGTGAGGTCGGCCAGTGATGTTGCATGAAAAGATCTCACCAGGAGGCGAAAAATCAATCTGATTGCACGGAAGTCTATGAGAAAATGAGCCTACTTCTCTCTTGATTTATTATCTCTGTAAACATAAATATACGTTTATGGTCTCAATCTCTAGTTTTCTTCTTCAATACAGCATGATGTTCATTTAGTAACGTATGGTCTATATAGTCAAATAGACCATAACGCAGGTGATGGATTAGGGGCGGGGCTACCTAGTGATTGACAGGTCGCTACCACTGTGTCTAACTTTTAACAGTTTATCTGCACAAAAGTTAATGAGTCTCCTAAAAATGTGGTATCCAATGTTCGGTTGTACTTCTGGTTCCCAAAATCCAAGATGAAAACGGCCAAAATGCAGAATTCGAGACTCCAAAACCGTAGTCCACAACCAGGGAGACATCACAGTGGCTATACAGTGTAGGGGTCCGACTCAGTGGTGCTCTGTGGAGGCCAGTTAAGGTCTGCCACACTAAACTGTGTCAACATCCCCCTTCAATAGAACTCAGGGAATTAGGATAAACCATGAAAAACAGCCTCAGACCAAGAGTAGAACAATTCGTCAGATATTGGTGACATACTTTCAGAGAAGTGTCAATTTATAGATTTTATCACGTTCATGTTAAAAAAACGATCACAGTGAATTCCCATTATCAGGAGGGACTAGAACAGCTGTGTAGCTCTATTATGCTCGTGAAAAATACATACAAAAATACATTTTCACTTAAATATACTTTTTTTTAATCAGTGCATTCGTGGAGGGAGACCTTATCATCATCAATCTCACTGTGAAGCTGGCACTGCGATACTGTAAGTGAACGATAGCTCCTGTAAAGTTATTGATGTCAGTCACCCACAGACAATGAATTAAGAGCAGAAGAACGATGCCTGTGTGAGTCAAATCAATATGTGAGCTCACGTTGATTAATGGGTGGAGTTCAGCCGAGTGGGATGGAGTTTCATACTCCAGTCGATGCACGATAGGATTTTGACTTTTGCCGTGCGCATTAATTAACACGCCATCCAAAAGGTCAAACAAGGCCACTGGGGCTCGTTCCCACATGTAGCTGCTGCGCTGGCGGAGCAGCTGCCGTCCATTATCACCACGTGTGATGAGAAACATATAATATGTCATTTATATGGCAGCAGCAGTTAAGTCATATTATCCTTGTTGGACCCAGCACACGGCCAAAGCGCTGACATCAAGGCCGTGTAATTTCACCGTGTGTTGTTATTGATTTTGTCTGATTGTTCGTGTCATATTTACACCAAAGGGAATTCCATTCCAGGAATGTAGTAAACACTATTGAGCTGCAATCAATAGGCGTCTTTTTCATGTTTGAAATGGTTAGTTCTCGGTCATTAATCTGCGATGCATTCAAAAGGTTTACATCGAGCCGAACGTGGGGGGGATCGGACCCGCTGTCCTGGAGAGATCCACATGATGAGACCCTGAATGAGACGCTCCGGAAAGCCTCTCTGACTCATCACACGCTTGTTTGAATGCAAAAAAAAGAATCGCAAATTTGAATTTCAATTAGTGAATCTGCATAATGTCAGGATCTCAGTGATGGCTGCATGTTGTGTTCTCGCCGAGTCGCTGCCGCCTTTTGTGAATAAAGATGAAGACGCCTGCTTGATTCCCGGGGCTCCTCCAGGAGCGCTTTGAGGCGCGTTGCAAAAACTTTCTCACCCCGCCGTTGTTTATATGAAGTTTTGATGATGTGTTTGCGGTGCAGAATTTGTCTCCTCACCTTGGCTGCAGCAGCGTCAGGCATGAGCGGGTTTGTCTTCTGGAGAGGAGCAGTATTGGAATATTGGATTTGCGGGCTCAGCTTGGTTCCGCGTGAATGAACTGCTGCTGCCGCCGTGTCCTCGAGGAAGTGCTGCCGGCAACTCGCCTCTGCCAAACCCTCCTTTTGCATCGGCGTCAAATTAATTGCAGCCTTACGTCCTTTTAATCTGGAACTCGTTGAAGGAAACGGCTTACTCTTGTCATCCAGAACACCGAATCTCCCCCGGAGGTGGAGAGGAGAGAGACCACTCCTGTTACATAACTCCGTCTGTATGTCGTCAGGAAGGAGGAAGTCTGATCATTTACTCAAGTCAGAGTAGGAAAACCCCACTGTGAAAACTGCACATCATATTTCATAAGTATTTACACATAAAACAAATAGACTGTTAAAGGGACATTTCACCCCAAAATCCATATTTTTCTTC
Organism: Eutrigla gurnardus; assembly: GCF_963514095.1. Lineage (NCBI taxonomy): Eukaryota > Metazoa > Chordata > Actinopteri > Perciformes > Triglidae > Eutrigla > Eutrigla gurnardus. The sequence goes on along the minus strand of NC_139932.1, from coordinate 7,994,200 downwards.
TTACCTGTATTACTATTTATCAATTTAGATTGTTTTGGTGTTGTAGTTGGCTAAAATGTTTCAGAAAAGATTGTGGTTTGCGTTAAAATTAGCATGTTTCTTACATAAATGAGCAGGCGGCGTTACCTACGTAACATAGTTAAGTAGACCATAGCATGTAACGTGTAACTTAAAATAAGTCAACCTTCACGTTTAGTGTCACACGGGACATGAACACTGGTTTCCTGGGTGAAAGTCCCCTACTTTGGGACCCAACCCTATTTGAGTATTTTTAAGTGGGTCTTTGTACAGATGCTTGTGTCGTCTCTACCAAAGCAAAAGGAAAACATTTAATTGGTCACAAAATAAAAGGCTGTACTTAGAAAATCGATTGTGTTCAACAGAGACTAAAAAACAGCAGAGGTTTGAAGCACAAAGGAGAAACCGATTTGGATTGATTCAGATTGTTTTTGTACAATGACAAAAACAACACATTTGCTGCTTTTCTTTGTCCCTTGTGAGGGTGAAGGGACTTTACATTATTGACCACAGTCATGCAACGTTGCTAACAGGGATGACTTCATAAAAGAGCTGGCCTGTTTGCAGTAATAGGTTGTTGCACGACCTCTCCACCGCGTCCCCACGGTACCGAACCTCCTCCTGAGTACGCGCCCCGGAGCCGATCGTGACCTTTACTCTGCAGGTGAAATAAAGATAGAAACACAAGCAGGTCGTACTGTTGCTGACGGGATTTCTCCACCGCCTGCTTCTCTGTCTGCGTAGAATATGAGGGTGAGTGCGTGGTCTGATTGCTATTCATTGCGTGTCCTGCGCCTCCCATTTTATGGATTCCAGCGTGTTTAACAAAGCATTGATTCAGCTGCTGTATTATAAGCTTAGCAAGCACGAGTGGCACTTAACCACAGAGGCCGACGCCCCGTCGTCGATGCTCCAACGCTACGGCGTGATCACCCAGTTGACCTTTTTCGAGGTTTTGATCCTGACGTAAGGCCACGGGAGTGCGTTCGAGGACCCCCGCCGCTGTTTGTTTTCTCTTATTCCCTCCCCCGCCGCCACCCTGGTGACCGAATGTATACGACGTAGGATTTCTCCTCAGGGTGCTTGGAGTTCGAAGTGTGCCGCCGAAGCCGACCTACTCCACAGAAGAATGAACTCGAAGAATGAATGAATTACTCGGGAGATCAAAGCAATAATCGTAACATCAAAGAAAATAATACAGAACAAAATCTAGGTTCGGCAGCACGTAAGCGCTCCTCGGCTTCAAAACACACTCTTTTACCCTTGAAAGCAGAATTGCATCACTACACCCATAACAAAAATCTCTAGTGTGTCATTTGGTTTATATTCATCCCAGCCTCCAGAATAAAATAGCCAAAATGTGTTTCATATAGACATTTCATTGCATATGAATGTTATAGTGTTCTTAAACCCTCGTGGCAATTTTGTCTTTTTGAAACTGTATTCTCAATTATATTAAGGTTAAGGCAACACAATCTCTTGGGTTTAGTGAAAGTTTTTGTTTTTAAACTGGACACGAACTCCGGTCTGCTTGGTAAAAGTCCCGTGTTTGACCCATCCGTTCACCCGACCTCCTCCTCCTACATATTTGTGATACGTCAAAAACAAACACAATCCAGGAGAAAATATGTTCATTTAAAGACGTTACTTACAATACAGTTTTTGGAAGCAATTTTCATAGACTTCTAGTACTTTTTTCTGTAATTGAAACACAAAAGAACAAGAAAGAGGCCATTTCTTAATCCCGAATCAAGAAAATAAATCCAACAAACCATGTGGAAGTCATGGGTTTGCATTGGAAACGACTTAAAACCAGCGGATTTTATTGAATTTGATTGAACAAAATAAGGCGTGTTTACAAAATGGTTTGATATGAAGGATTATTTTACAGTGTTTCCACCTGTACATTAAAATACCAAAATGTCCATCTTGTGGTGCACTATATATCTAAATAAAGAAAATCCAATTCACACAGCAGCAGCCGATGTGCGGAAATCTGGAGGATGAAGGGTTCAACGGGGTGGCCAGTTTTAGATTATGGTTATTCGGAGATAATATCGGCATGAAATATTTAAGGAGACGGGCCCACTTTCTGTCTCACAGCCTCCTGACAGTCGGAGGTCTTGAGCCTGATTCTTTTCCTGCAGGTAATGTCATAAATCGCTGTCTTGGATTTTTGTGAAAACATTACTGTCTCCTTAACCTTCATAACTCGGCCTTTCAATGTCACCATCACATTAACCACATTCAGCTTTTGCCTTTTTTTATTTCCTAGAATATGTTTTGGGATTTTTCCGAGTGGTGGTTGTTGTTTTGAATTTGTAATTAGTTGAAGTCAAAGTGTGCAGATGTAATTGATAGCTACTTTCTGCTAATGTGAAAAAAAAACAACAGTTTCCAAGGAAACAATCGAGTGTGATGCTCTTCTTTTGCCTGATGATAATCGGCTGGATTTGAAGCATTGTTTATCCTAAAAGTGGAGAGTAATGATGTGTTAAATAAAATGTCTGAACAAGTAAAAGTGATTTCTGAGCATTGAGAATGAGATGGGCTTGATTCCTGCCTTTACGTTGATGTTGGCATGCAAACACATTTTTATTATTTAAATGTTTGGACTGAAAGATATATTTAAATATAACAGGAAGGTGGGAAATCCCTTTTTGGGTGCGCTGGTCTGAATACATAACATTTTGCAACAAGATGGTCGTGTGTGGATAGTGCCTATTTTAAAGGCTCCCTTTATTTTTGTCACCTTTTATAAATTCATATAAACATTTGAGCACGAGTCACCTGCTTGCTTTCATTTATGAAGTCAAAGATTGCGAGGTCGGAGATGACTGACTGTCAGTGGAGGGAATGATCGGTTTTGTCTTCTGCACAATGCAGAAGACAAACAGATGCAGCACAACAAAGGGGAGAGGTCACATGCTTTACTATGGTAACGATGCTCAGAGAAGAGTACTTGTTTCCAAGGTGATGTGTGTTGCTACATCACGGGTGTATGTGTGGAGTGGATGAGAAGAGGCTCCACCTCGATGCTGTCTCCATTTCAGAAAGCCACACTCCATCAAGTCATGTCATTAGGAGCTGCTCATCTGATTCTTTTTTTTTTTAAACGCAACAAATTCTCCTCATAAAAATCTGTTATTCGAGTGTTTCAGGTGGAAACGTGCGTCTGTAATCTGTGGCATCATCTGCAGGCAATATGGTGTGATTGTAGCTCTCTCAGGAGGAACAGGAGATAAATGGATTCTCGGTTGAATACGATGTCAGTCAAATATAGCAAGAAATGTGCACCGAAGTTGTTTTTCCTTTTACTTTTAATCTCAATCATATTCGAAATGATGCTTCGTACAGTTTTTGAATCCAGAGATTCGATTCGATTAGATTACGGAAAATGAAAACAGAATTCTGAACCTTGATCTATATTCCGTGCTTGTACTGACAACTCTCTGTTGATGAATCATTGATGGTGGCCCTCCTCGTGTGTCACAGGTTCAAAGTCATTTCAGAAAGCCTCCTTCGCCGACGTCTCGCGGTATACGTACGGGATCCCGGTTTTAATTAAGGCCTTTTGTCTGGGGGAAGTCGGCACCAGTGTTAATGAAAGGGACAGGCAGTGGGAGAACATGGGAGGGATATAAATAGCAGCTAGGATTCCCTGTCGGGTTGGAGCCAAGCTCGCTGCAGATCCCGCCAGCTGATTAGCATAGACATGCTCCCGTGGCTGTGGATGCAGATGTGCCTCTGTGATGTGTGTGTGTGTGTGTGTGTGTTTATGTAAGTGCGCACAAACATAGAGAAGAGAAAAAAAACGACAAGCCACAGGAGGAAGGAGGATATAAACTACTGGGCAGAGGACATTAGTATTCAGGTAATAGAGAGAAATGGATGGAGAATGCCCGGGTGCTTATTAAACACAGGGTCTTTCAGCAAATACAAGGGGCGGTTAAAGGAACCCTGTGGTGTCTTCTCGTAAACAAACACAGTCGCCTTTAAAATAATTGTTTTCCCCGTTGTGTGCATCCTTGAGGCCTTACAAACATGTTGGACTCACTTCCTCAGGGACGACTTTTGGGAAAACTTTATCGTTCACATCCATGTTTACGAGAGCTTAGCGATGCTTTTTCTTTTTATATTTGCGTTTTGGACTGTTGGACATCACTTCCAATGTCAAAATTGGAGCATAAATGTTTCCATTCTTTTCGGACATTTCATAAACCACAAACAAAAGTTAAAGGCAGAGTAGTTAATTTGGAAAAAACACACTTTGACCTCTGTTCAAAGCCGCTACCCCAGAACGCCAAACGAGTGTTCGAGTGTTGCAATCAGGAAGATAGTATTGACAGACTAATTATTTTCTTCGGCCCAATTTTTTTTTTTTTTCATTTTACATTTCTTGTATTCATTGCTATCAGTATGTCACAAGGATTTCAAGTCATATAACAGAAAGTGTTTCTGAATAGAATCACCTACTCAACCTTTAAATTAACTAATTAAGTAAATAATTGGAAAACGAATGAATGATAAAAAAGAATGGTTTGTTGCAGGCCTAGTTATAGTAGAATGGTTAATTCTCCCACACAGAGCTTGACTGGAAGCACCGAGGCCAGGCAAGGCATTCTGGGTAACGATAGGCACTACATGTGAAGGAGACGATGCTGAGAATGTTAGAGATGTATGTTGTATCACCGTCTATTGGATTAATAGCACAGCAGAGGTGAGGAATATGTAAATGGCTCGTCTACACACCTGACAACAGCGAGGTGTTCTGCAGAGGTCCGGTTGGCGCATCGAGCCTCAGCCGTTTATTCAACGAGGACAAGCTGGATGTGTGATTTGTGTCGCCGTGGGGATTTGCTGTGAGCGAGAAGTTGCCGACGTCCTCCCGGTTCTCCAGGTTTTTGCTCTTCGGGTTGAAGGAAGAGGCGCTAGCTCAAGGTCGGCCCCTCCTGCTGCAAAGTCAGTCATCACAATGGCTCTTTTCTCTTCTCCCGTGGCTCGTCAGCAGCAGCAGCGTGTTTGCAGCAGCAGCTCGCGTGTCTGACATTGTGTTTGTGTGCCGTGAATGAAAGGTGTGTTGGATAAGAACAACGAGGACTATAAATGAAATAAACCTGCTCACTGGGGACGTGTTAGGACTTGTAGCATTTATCTGTGTTACGCTTTATTTCTGCAAAGGTGCATGTGTGGAACAACCCAGCATGCATGGAATAAGAAAATCTGAATAATAAAGGGGAGACACAGAAAGTGTTTATCGTTGTCAGTGGATTGGTTTACAACATGAAGTAACGTCTGCATTTCCAAATATCCATATCAGCCGCTTGTTGCCAGCTTTCTTCTATACATTAAAGATATACAGACTGACTGAAGTCCACTACTTTAGCTCATTTGGTAATAATACACTTAATTAAAATTAAAAAGAGGTATAATGATAATAAACAAGGCACATTCCACGCTTAGGAAAATAAAACACTTTGGTATGATATGATCTGATCCTGTTGCAGGATTCATAACAGGAATGAAACTAAAGAAAGCATATTTCCAGAACACACACTGATCTTTCTTAATGAAAGACTTGCTGCAGAAAATAGAATTAGCGTTCAATTTGAGAATATTCCATCAAAGAATGCTCACTTGGCACATTGTTTAATCAGGCTTCGTTGTTCAAACTGCTTTTTAATAAGCCGGCGTCTTAGACGGACTAATGCCTCATTAATTTGATTAAACAAGAGGTCATTGGACAAAACCATCTTTTTTGGTCTTGGAAGAATATCCACCTTGAAAGAATTAATTGTGAAAATAAAGTCTAAGCAAAATCAAATATATATTTCTCAAGAAAGCTTGTTGATGGAGCTCACGGCTTCAGAGCTCTGATTTCACCGACTGTGGCGTACGTCTGGCCTTTGGTTCATATCTGTCAGTGTACTGAGACTTGAGACTTGAGACAGAACTGGCAACCCGGTGATGGTGGAGGTTTGAGGCGGTTGGCAGCCCTCTAACCCTGGAGATCCCTGACACATATCTGACAACCTCGGTAACCCCCCGGAGATATCAGACACATATCTGGCAACGCTTCATCCCACCAGGGCTCGCTCCACATGGCGCATCTTGATCTGGCAACGCAGCGGCATCCAAAGACTGCAGGGAGCAGGCTGGTGCAGAGGATGGAACTGGCAACCCCCCAGGATTGGCCAGTTTCTGCTGTCGCATGTTTGGACTTTGAGAATTTACACAAGGCAGCTACGACAACAAAGTTGTACCCTTGGAGTACTGAACAACTCATAGTATGGCATATAGTTGCTGAGAGATTCGTTTGAGCAGTATTATGATTATAATAATATATTTATATATTTTTTTTATTTTTTTTTATTCAAAGATATCACAAAATTGTATACTTAACCTTCCCCCCAAGCCTTTTTCTCACTAAAAATAAATATTAAACTGCATAATAAATACATAAATACAATAAAATCCAAGACAAACAAATCCAACCCCCAATTTAAAAAATGGACAAATCTCCTCCTACTAGGACACATGTTGGTTACGTTTAGAAAAAGATCAAAAGATGGTGGTTTGGATTAAAATAAGTACTGAGCAAAAACTGCTGCGTTCTTTGTTTTGTATTTCTGATAAACACCAGTAGAGGGAGGATATATCGCTCATTAAATCATTGAGATTAACAATCATGATTAATAACTGTCGTTAAAGTATTTTGACAGACAGTGTGCGATAATGCCGTTTATCCTTGCCGATGCCCTTTTGTTTAATGGGGGGCTCAAACAAAATGAGAAGACGTCTGCGTGTAATCGTCTAATGAGTCTTTAGGACTCGCGTTAAGAAGGTCGCGTGTGTTTGTGTGAAGAGAGAGAGAGAGAGAGAGACAGCAGGAAGGACTCGTTCACACCGGTTGTTGCAATCTAATATACGAGGTGGATTTGATGCCATTTACTGTCATCCGAACCCTCCTATGATTTCATGAAGAGCTTTCAGTGTCAGGAGTGTTTCTATAGATCCACCCTCATGTATTATTGAACCAGGTTTCAAGTGTTTTTTTTTTTTTGCTCGACAGCTGGATCGGTCCTCTACCCTTGACGTGACCCCTGTCGCCACATTAAGATGCCACTAGGGAGCCTCTGCACTTTGTTTGTGTTGTGGGTGGATGCTGTATGTGTCGTCCCGGTCTGTTGGACGCCAGATGCTGCATGGTGATGTAGGGCGGTGCGTACGCCTCGTGCAACGAATGTTTATTAACCTTGCATGCATAGAAATGTGATTTATTACAAGTGTACACAACGGTCCTTTATATGCACACTAGCATATTCGCTGTGTCAGAATGCTCTGGAGTGAATTTCAGGCCTAATGTGTGAGTCAGGACGGCGGCCCTGCGATGCGAAACAACGCCGAGAATGATTGTGCTCTGTAGGCATGTAGGGCAGGGAGAGGGAGGTAGAGACAGAGAGGAAAAAGAGGCAATCCTTTCTTCTGCACCAACACACCCCAGTCAGAGCTGCAGCAAACAAACACTTCCTGGTTGTTCTCTTGTCACATATAAGGGCTGAGAAGACATGTATGTGTTTATAGTTACTATAGTAACTCCATCCCTCCGTGCTGCAGAAGTATTCCGATTGTAAAGTTATTAATGAGGAAAATGTTTTCGAAGAGTGTTTTAACGGAGACAAGCGAGCAGCATTAACCTGCAGTGTGTGTGTGTCTGTGTGTGTGTGTGTGTGTGTGTGTGTGTGTGTGGGGGGGGGGTCGTGTCTCGAGGCGAGTGCGCTTTTGTGTCGTAGCGTGATGGATGCGGCTCGTAACGGGACACCGGGGCCAAAGACTCAGGCAAGCAGGCGGAGCAAAACATCTGGCCCCCGAGCCCCCGAGGATCTCGGGGACATTAGCCTCCCAAGGACAGACCTCTCACCGCCAGCACCTCATCTGTTCGCCGCGTTCGCGTGGCGCAGGCCTAAGCGCCGCTTCCCGTCTCCCTCCAGAGCTTTGCAATCAGCCCGGAAAGCCAGAGGAAATCATTCTCAATTCAAAACATTAAAAAACTATCATTGTCGATTATCGCCGCCTCCTGCTGGAACCGATCGCTGCCGTTTTATCACACTAACAAGAAAATGGATGACACCGTGTAGAAATCTCGCGATAATTTGTGTGTTGGTGAGAGTTTGTGATCCGGGAATTTGATGTTGTAATAATTAATGAAATCATGTATCGGTTTCAACAAGGATCCTGTTTGATTCTGTGGTGATTTTGGGTGTCCCTGCAGACAAAAGCAGTGGTGGTGTATCTAATTTTACTGCAGCAGGGTCTGGCGGTCTGGCCCAGCGTGGTCCTGGCTCTGGTTCTCCCGTGCCTCCCTTTCCTCCAGCAGACCCAACAATACGGCCTGGGTCTCTAGCAGCGTGGTGTCGGTGATGGCCCCCTGCAGGTCCGTCCACGTCTCCTTATCTCAGCACCCGGCTGCCAGCAGACAGCATTATCATCCCGTTCAGACGTGAAGAAACAGGCAGCTGATCTGAGGCTCGGCCTGTTTTGTAAACACAACTTTAAATGTACATAATAATAGTTATTTCGTACACAAAAGAGAGAGAATAGTTCTGATCAGCGTGTTCACCCTGGATGCCGTTTCCCTGAAGGCAGGCTGGCTCTCAGGTGGTCCGCTTCATGCTACAGACCTTTTATAAAATGCCAGAGATTCACAGCACTAATTCATTTTGAACAGAGCCGGAGGCCTTTTGACTTTCAGTGTTTACCTGCAGAGAGACGGGGAGGAAGTGCCGGTGTTAGGGAGCCTATGTAACCACATTCTCCTGCTATCTTCACTGCCGATCACATATCTACATCCTTGTTTGTCCAAGTAGACGTGATTGAAAATACATCTATGTATTTCATTTCCCACAAATCCTGTTTTATAAGGAGAAGCCTCATGACATGAAAACCTCATCCCGAGAGGTTTGACCTTTAAAAGCCAACACTAGCTGCTGCAACACAGCGTGGACGGTACAGGGCTGTTTGCACGGGTTTTTGCCGATGATGTGAACGGCTATTTTCTGAGTCGTTTTTTTCCCCGATAGCATCTCACCTGGCGACCGCGACTGTGATTTCCATTGGAGTCCCTTTAATTTGTGTAGTCGCCCTGTGATCTGTGCGGGAGAGAAGGCTGGAGGAGAGTGATAACGCCTGCACAGGGGATGGCTGGGGTGAAGACGAGAAGAGAACGCAGACGGAGAGCCGACTTTGTATTAGAAGATTTTAATGATGACCTTAAAGGATCTCAGCACTCTCAGACATCTGACCACTGCTTCTCCAATTTCACAGACTATACCATATGACCCGATACTAGATATGAGTAATACTACTACGTGTGTTGCAGCCATTTAATGATCTGGAGTTGAGTCTAGACATGCATATAGTTTGTTTTTATCCCTCTGTATTTCTCTTAACAAAGGAGACGTTCTTTTAAATTCAACAGCAGCATATTTCAAAACGTATCCTGTGTGATTCACAGACCACATATTCAATAGTTTCATGGGGACTGTATGTTAAAATTGGGCGTAGTCATCGTGACTTACACCTTTGTTTGTGGACTACGATGTTGAACCTCAAGTTTTGCATTTTGTCCGTCGCCATCTTGGTTTGTTGCAACCAGAAGTGACACGAGAGGGTGGGGCTAACGCCGAATTAGACATTTTTAGGCAACCAATGGCACAATTCACATTCATGAACTGAAAACACTGAAAGATGTAAGGCGCCAGCATTCCCAGACCTGACAATGCCATGGTAGCCAATCACAAGGTAGCCCCACCCCAAAGCTTTATGGTCTGTTTGACTCTAAATGGACCATTATTAACTAAATGGACATGGATTGAAGAAGACTTGAAACTAGAGATTGAGTAACTGATGTTTACTGTTTACTGAGATAATGAATAAAGTGAGAAGTAGTGTCACTTTCTCTCAGACTTCCATAATAATAATCAGACCAGAGGAGTCGCCCCCTGATGGTCAGCAGAGAGAATGTTGAAGGCACTTAAGCTTGGCTTCACTATTCAGAACCGGACCTGCACTTTTTTTTTTAAATAACCACTACTTATAGCAACATTAACACAATCTATATTTTATTTTCACACATATTAAAACTCTAGAAATGCAGTTAGTTTTCCAGTTTTTCACCACCAACACAGAATTTAATTTACCTCCATTGTGTTGTTGTATCTTAAAATATCTACACATAATACCAGCTATCTGCTTGGCTAGCTACTAAATGGGTGTAAGTGAGAAAGTATGATTTGATGTTTTTTTTTTTTTTTTGTCATTTGGGTGAACCAAACCTTGAAAGCAATAACTGTAAAATGCCACCGATGCGAGTACTGTAATCTCTCCCTGTGGAGTATTCTCTCTGTAAAACGCCGTCCCCACGTTCAAAATGCTGAGACGGTAATTGTTAATTCATGCTGTTTGATATTTACAAGCCATTTAGCTTTAATGCTGTTCCAGGAATTAATACACATCACTCGCAGCGTTTTACAGTCGACTGTAAACTGGCGTCGGAGATTATGTGATCACCTTGATGGTTCGAGGTAATATTATATGCTATTACGCTCTCATTGGTGTCTTCAAACAGTAGTAAATGTTAATGGTTGGATCTTAAGTTTTATACATAAGAAACATATACCCCTTTAGGGCTTTAGAGATAGAAGCAGTTCCACCTCCAAGGTTTTATCAATATAATCCTTGAGTTTTAGATTGTGGTTATTGGAGTCGAGGTCCAGGTCAGAAGGGTCACAAATTTATCTGGGATCTCTTCAGCCGTTTGCAGACAAAAGGCCATCTCCTATGTTATACACTTCGAGAGGGAGTTGTTCGATTATCTGGCTCTATCTTTGTTTGTATTTCACGGCTTTGCTCTTGCTTGTTGGTGCTCTGCGTAGTAGCGATGAGGCGTTCCCGATGTTACCCATCTTTTTCACATCAGCGAGGAGAAACCATCTGACCCTCTTTGATGCACAGAGGGTGTTTTGTTTACCATGGCTGTCGCCCGACGGGGGATTGGAACATCAATGCTCCAAAGCCCACCCTCTCTCCCTTCTGTAATCTTTGCAAATCCCACCACTCGTCTGATGAATTTTCCAAATGTGGCACCTCGCCCGCACCGAACAGCTCAGTTGCTCGCTTGGTTATCTGCCTAAACTAAAATTGCCATGCTTATCTGGCAACCGGCCTTTGATTTACAATACTACGCCGAAGCTCGTGTTCCGTAGGCTTTCATCTCCGCAGCGTCCAATTCATCTGCCGTGGCAGTGTGTCTTCTTTGTGCCTTTTCCTCAGCGGACCCCTGTTCACAGTCATATTCCTCTGGATCGCACATGATGCCTCTGAACAAGCAGGAGACCAAAAATGACAGCTGATTGAGAGAAAGTAATTATTGTTGCTCGTCTCAGCTTTATATCATTTTAATATAGTTTGTTTTCTTGCATTGTTTTCTCTTGTAGGCCTTTGCTTCAGTATCTTAAGTAGTATGAGTGTGTTTCCCTTGTGCATTGCATTGTGGGTTTGACACTACTCAATCGTTCTGGTCTTAGTCAACCAAGATGTCTTCATTCTTTTTGTCATTTTTCATGCTTTTTCATCCGGAAGGACTTCTTTCCAAGAAACACAACATTTAAAGTGGGGCTTTTCTGTGATACTTCATGCAGAAACTCAGTTTGATGTCAGTTAAATCAACGGATATGTTTCTGTTTTATTCTGAGTGTGGAGGACAGCCCCAGACAAAAACCCTGCTTAGAATTAAATGACACTTCCTGTTTATATCACTGAAATAATGGTGGGAACCGTATGCTAAACCGTAATTCATATTCATCCCAAATTCAAATTTGAAAAGTAATTCTCTGACATTCTCCTCTATCCATCACATAAATGCCATTTTGAGATTTTTAAGCATATTTTGATTAAAAAAAATATTGTGAATCGCAATTATTGACATGACATTCTCATATCGTCCCATGCGTCTGTAAATAAAGGCAGGGAGGACTAAATAATAGCACACGGTGCACGGTTCAAAGGGTTAATTGTTGATGAACCTGTTCGTTGCAGCTATAGACGAGGCAGTAATCCTATTGACCAGCTAAGCTTGAGTAATAGGACACGAGGGTCGTCAGCCATGGGAATCGTCATCTCCTGCTGCTGTACAAGGTGAAGTCACACCACGTCAACCCTGAAAAAAATCAACAAAAACTATTTGTCCCCTTCGGAGCGTGGTGCTCTCGCTGGGTCAAAGATGATGGATGGTTTGACATTTGCAGCCATGCGCAGCTCCGTCGCTGCCTGGATGCCCGGCGTTATTGGGACCAAATGAGAAAGAGCGTGGCAGAACGTTATCCGTGGAAAAACAGAGGATAGGCATTCTCATCGGGTAATGAAACGCTCTCCCCCCTCCCTGACCTTTTTAATACAGGCACAGTATCACCATGCATTGCAGTGGCATCAATTCATGTCAGTACATTGGAGCTGAGCGAGAGAGAGAGAACGAGATGGCACATGTATTGGAGTCGGGCGTCTCTGGGATAATTTCTTACACAGCCTCATTCTCGCTCCTCCAATAAAAGCCAAAAAATGCATTTAGAGATGAGGTGTGTTGCTTCTTTACTTCGATATTACCTCCTCAGACAGCAATCAAGGAACATTTATTCTAGACGCAATGCAAGTACTTTTTATTGTAAAGTTTTCTTCTAACAATTTCAACAATGTCCTTTCACATACATAACAATGGGAGTCTCCTGGGTTTCACAATACTATAGGCTGAAGATTAAGCCATCAGTTTCAACTTAATTTCAGGGAAATCCTGTTTTTCTGTCTGTTTGCTGTGACGATTGGCTCTAAATACTACAATACCCATGAGCCTCAGCAACTGTCGCTGTATCGAAGAAGCTAGTCAGCTCAATCCTAACTTTTGTTATAAAGACTATTTCTTATTTTGATAATTGATAAGTCGATATCATTCTGTGATGTTTAGTTCTTTGGAAGGAAGCACGCTTATACTGATGATTATCCAACCTTTCACAATAAAAGTATTTGAAACAACGATGAGACGCTAGTCCCAGCAGGATTAAGTTCAGAGGGCTTGTTGTTACGATTAGAATCGCCCCACAGTTGCTGAATTAGCCTCAAATTGACCCAAACCTTTGACTTTTTACCTAAAGAACCTGATATTTTCTAATGCAAGTGGTCATATCTGCTGACGATTCAACTGGGAGAGTTCCACGTCTCTTCAGCTGTGGCTGATGTTGTGATGAGAGGCTGTGGAGGTGTGCCAGGTCCTCCTACAAGAGTTCAAAGGGATCAAAATTAGTTATTAGCTGCTCCAAGGGCAGTAAATTTGTCAGGCTGTAATTTCCCCTCTCGGATTTACGACTTGGCCTCAAGGGGCCTTTACTGCATAGAGACGACCCCTCTCACCTCGCCAGCGAAAGGTTATTGTAAATCACACACCCGCCCTCAAACTCACAAAAACCCTTATTGAACTTTCATTTCCCCCTTTTTTTCCTGCTGTAAATCCGTGCTTTGCTTTCCCTCGAAATAACATCTCCCCATCCACGAGTAGTGTTTTTCATTCTGCTGTTGTTTTCCTCATCGGTGAGGCGACCAGTCCCTCACTGTCCTGATATGACACCACCACAGGGTCATGCAAAGTCCATTCAGGACAACCATTCATTGTCTTCAACAGGAAGAGAAAGAAAACGCTCTTTTGTCTCTTTTAGCGCGTTGGTTAAAAAGTTTGATGGGCCATTTCCAAAAATAATCACAGGCAATCAAGCTGTACGAAATCAATGCATTATTCAAGCGAGGAAATTCAGTTGTTTCCTTTTATTCATGGGTGGCTCGTTCTGAGTTCCTGGTTAATTGTGAGTGATTCATTTGCACTTGGTTCATTATGCATAAATGGGAACGTTGCGGGAGATTTTTGTGTGGATTTTGGTGAGGAAGACGTGTGCAAAGACATAAAAACCCAGACAGGCATATTGCTTTATCATGTTGACGGTGTTTTCCTGTGTTGGGAAAGCAATAAAAGATACAATCTCGCTTGATGTTTTTACTGTGGCGTCCTGCAGCTTCTCTGTATCTACATCCAATCATCCTGCTGTGTGCTCCTTGAAGTCGTGACGGCTTTACAACCTGCCACTTTCTCTTCAGAGAATAAAAGGACGAGTGAGCCCACAAACACTGGAATATTCATGTATCTCACATCTAGGAAATGGCAATAGTTCAGTTGTGAGTAGAGCGGATTGGCGTCCTCCGTGTTAGTCTGACGCAGATGAAAGCGGCTTCACTGATGGAAGCTCGCTGGCGGCTGTTGTAACACTTGTCGGCCAACCTTCAACTCACCGGCGTGTCGCCGTGAAGGAGAGGAGACGCTCGCTCAGCACCGACAGGCTTCTAGAATATTTAAAGCTGAGGAAATGAGCCTGCTGGCTGAGCTGAAACTCCCTGTGGCTCCTCGGTGTCCCATCTCGAGTCTCCGATCCTTCTTTATCAGCAAGATGTAGGCCGAGGATCCTGCCGGTGTGGAAACACCTTGCTCCCCACACTCTTAGAAAAGAAGGTGCTAGAACCATATAGGGCTCTCGTAGGAGCAGCGTTTTTTGATTCCTAGTAAAACCTTTTTCTAAACCTTTCAGAGTGTTCGACCTAGAACCCATCATAAATGGTTACACCTCGGTCCAGCTGTGAAAGTTTTCCACTCGGAACCCCCGAGGAGAAGTTCTGCAGAGACCCCTTCTGTGGTGTAAGGGTCCGATCACACCAAGTGGCGGGCTTTGCTACTTAACCAATTCCTTCCTGTTTTGACGCCGGTAGATGTGGTAAGAAAGGACAACGGTGAATGCAGACGTAAAGTTGATATTATCAGGATGGGCTTTTTGGATCGGCCGTGCCCCGCCCCACAGGCCGATCAGCTTGTTCGTCCTACGCTTTTTGCACGGCATGTTTTTAAAGTGTTTGTACCTGTTCTACCCAGAACCCACCTATGGGCTTATACGAGAGCCCTTTTATATTCTAAGGGTTTCATAGAAGCCACTCAGGGGCCTTCATTAGGTCTCCAATCAGTCTTTTTTTCTAGTGATGCTGCATGGGACAAAAAGAAAAGACATTGAGTTAGTTGAGTTAGTTTCACAGCCTGTAGCTTTTAATTTCTCTAATTTGAATGCTGAAATGTGATCACAGTTACATTAGTCCACCTTAGTGCAGCGTCACCCTCTTGCATGTGTAGACATGAATGCAGCGTTCATATTAATAGCAGGAGGCTCGATCTCATCATTAATTCATGACCCCTCCCTATGTCCTGCCCTGTCCTCCCTTTGGTCTCACACTGTAAATATAACACAGTTGATCAAATATTAAAGAGCTACAGTACAGAAGAGCTCTCTGAGACTCTGATGGAGTGATTGAAAAAAATCACAAAAATCACAGTAAGGCTTCTGTTTGGGGAAAGTACCCGATAATGAGCAGCAGGCATAGAGTATGAAAAGAGGAATTAAAGTCACGTTGCATTCAGAAAGAGCTCTTTTCTTTGTTTTTTCAAAGCTTCTGTCTTATTAATGTCTGAAGGTTAAATCGTGTGCTCTTTCCGACTCATTTTTAATGTCACACCTACTTTTTAGGCTTCTGACAATCTGCTTCGGGCTTCAGGTGACATTGGTAATCATCCATCCCTTTCGAGCTGCTCTCTGTGTTTCACCTGGTGAAGCAGCATGCCGTCAATCACGCCATCAGAGTGATGCACAATCGGCAGGCTTCATTTTTAAGTCTGGAAGCGTGGCTCCCCTGCAGAAACTCAACTCCAATTCTTTTTTTTAAGAAAGCTATAATTTTCGCTGACAGTCAGCCCACTCAGGGAGAAAGCCTTGTCCACCATCTCATTTAGATTTTACCTTCGAGGCAGACACACACACACACACACACACACACATGCTACCTGACAGATTGCAGTGCTCGGCAGTTTGCCCAGGTGATGAGATGTGGGGAGAAGAGAGGGAGGTGGGGAGGGTAATGGTCCAGCAGGTCATGGGTAAAACAGTGCTGGACTGATGCTCGGAGCAAAACCTCGGCCCATCCGAGTGGAATGTTATACTTCCCAGCTGTTTGAATGGACAATAAAACAAAATATAACGTTTCATCAAAACCGGCCACTGATGAAACGACGTCGGGTAACGCTTTGAAAGAGAGCGTCCTTCCGATCGCAAAGCGCTGCTCTGCTTCTGTTGGGAGACGCTGCTGGTATGTCAGCGCTGCTCTCATCGCTTCCCCCCGAGGGAGTTCTCCAGCGTCCCCGGGGCCCCCTACACTGTATGTGTGTATGTGTACTGTACTGTGTACTGTACTGTGTACTGTACTTCAGCCACTGCCGAGGTGAAAGTCTCTGGCACGCGATCCCCAGCATGCACCTCCTCACCTTTTTTATTTATACGCATGGACTCTTCTCCTCTCCGTGCTCAGGGAGTTGTGTTTTAACCACAGTGCATCCAGCCACTCTCTCTCTCTCTCTCTCTCTCTCTCTCTCCCCTTCCCATTTCCAGGTTATTTATGAGAGCAGCGCCTGCTGGCAGCGTAATGGGAATACAAATTCACCAGGTTGTGTTTTCCTTGAGAGATGGAGCAAATATAAATATCACGGCACGGAAACAAACCTTCATTTGCCGTGTTGTGAATAATTCAGTGTGGGCAGGATTCACTGAGCAACTGTGGTTGAGTGTAAGTTACACCTCGTATTGCGTTTTGATATTGATGTTTGTGGACAGAAAACACACAACCGCAAAAGGTGTTGACTTTGATGTTGTAAGAAAAATACCCTTTGTTAGAATTTGATAAATCCGAACAGAATTTTTTTTGTCAGAATATATTTACCATGCTGTCTGTCTGTTAATGACATCAACTATAACAAACCATAAAGACTGTAACACTTGTGACGACGGGGCTGATTTCAGTCATGATGAGGTGGTTTCATCAGGTTTGATCTTTTTACTGCCTCCTTGTATCTTTGTGATTTGGTCAAGTCAGAAAGCAAATATGAGAATATTTCCCCAAATTGTCAAACTCGTTCATGTCAACATGCTTAGCTAGAAACACAGCTATTGCCTTTCTTACTCAGATGATTTATTATTTGCAAAGGTCGTTTGAAAGTCATCAACAAGTTACTTTTTAGAGCTTTATCTTGTCTTTTCGGCTGCCTGTTTGAGCACTACCTTCCTCAAAGCCTCACCGTGTGTTTATATTAAATTAAGTTGCCATACAATGTAACAGCATTGTCAATTATGTTTCAAGTTTGTTTTTGACATTTCAAAAATGTAAAATGTTTCCAATCATAGTCGGACGTTCTGGAAGGCAGGACGGATGAAACAAAGAAAGGACTTTCACCCAGGAGACCGATGTTCAAGGTTCACAAAACAATCGTTTTTTTAATATGGTTCCCTTGAAATATAATTATGAATATTAATTGTATGTGAACGTCATTTCTCAGAAACAGCATGAGCTCCCGGTTTCACAAATACCAACATCCAGTTTCTTTATGAATTACTTGGGAATCTTGCACCTCTTCTTTCTGTGCGATGGAAAAGTAATTCCACTAGTTCACACCAGACATTTAGAAGAGGCTGTGCTTCCTCACCGGGAGGTTCACAGGCTCCGCTTTAAGAGAAAGGATTGCTCTGCTTCAAATGAGAGCTCCAGAGAGAGCATGCAGACTGTTACTGAGGAAGTGGAACCTTGCCGGCGCCGTGGAAGCACTGTAGCAGGGGATCGTTGGGTCTCACAAGCATTTAAGCAAATGATGCAATTTGCAGAAGGGCTTTCTCTTTGGAGGAGGCGACTGTGATGAGCTACCCTCCTCTGGGAGGAAGATTTAGGAGCTCTAAGCATCTTTTTCGTGCCTGACCTACTGCACAAACCACGGTTAGAAAACGCAGCGAGGCAAGTGTTATGTTTTATAATGAGACCCTTTTCAGATTGTTTCCAAGAGGATTTAACACCGAATGAAAGTGTTATGATCGCTGTGGGGGAACAGGATCATTATAGCAACAAAAGTACAATAAGACACTGGATATTTAGCAAATATAATATATAAATACCTTTACCAGAGTCTTTTTGAACAGTATCAGGACTTCTTCTTGAGTATAGAATGTCTGTTCTACCCCTTCTCACAGCATATGATTGACAAAATGAGGGTCAGCTATAGCAAAACGTGTTTGGGAGTCTAAAAAACTCCAAGACACAATTCAAAATGACCAAAAATCAATCAAGTTGTAAATGGGCGTGGCTTATATGCATAGGTTCAAATACATAAATTCTGTTTCTGAGGTTGAATGTCATTGTGATATCCCCATCTCCTTCTCTCTGTCTATATTCCATTGAGTAGGCCAACTCTGATCTGAACCAAGATGACTTGGTTACCACGCCAACACTTCCTAGCCCACATCTCCTGTTGCCATGGTAACGGCCAGGTCGTAACAGTTGACCTGATCTTCCTGCTGTAGATAATGTAGTCGTTAACTCTGCAGTCCTTTCCCTATAATAGACACATCTGTCCCGACATCTGCCCTGTAACCTTCGGCTTCTTGACTTTTGTGGACCGGTTACACAATTAGAGTTTTTTATTGCTCTTAGCGATGTCAGGCCTGCTTTCTGTGTGGCATAATATAATCGTTTGACCAGTTAACAGCATCATGATACCAGGTGGAAGTTTTCCAACCAAAATAAAACTAGTTTCCATCCCTTACCCCCTGAATGTTTGTTTCCAGTCCGCAGACATCAGACGGACAGCAGGGCTGCTGGATCGGATCGGATGAGCTCGTACTCGTGTATCTAATGAACTGGCATGAGCCTTACATAACGTCAATTCATTATGAGGTAATTAAATCATGATCGTGAGAACACAGATGGGATGATATGATCTCAAGATATGAGGCCAGAAACATTAACGAGCGCTCCGGGCTTTTCCACATTTGCGTAACTGCTTTCGCAGCTTCGCGTCGCTCCGATCGGAAAGCTGCAACAGCAGCCTGCAGCCATGCATGTGGAAATGGTTTAAAGGGGCCGACAGATCCAGATCGGATCCTGATCGCCGCAGACTGATTGGCTGTCCCAGCAGAGTTCAGCTCCTATAGGGACCTGAGACAAGCATGACCGTGTTCCTCTGCCGACGCTGCTCTTTTGAGGCTTCACTCATAAAAGTGTGAATCAGGAGTCATTTGAGGATGTTCATAGTGTTTGTGTGCAGATGATTTATGGCTCTATAAGGTCTTTAAGGATGTTGCACTGCTGTAGTTATGAAACACGGTACTGTCACTCTCTCTGGAGTGAGTCTGGAGGAGCCGTCCTTGGCTGCTGAAGGACAGATGGTGAACAGATTCTCAATCATGATGTGTGCTAAGATCAGCTGTATTCACATGACAGCTTTTCAGAATTGATTTATGATCTTCGCTCAAATATTTTGACATTATGGATTTGTTTGCCGCGTATTTCGTTTGCTATCAATTGATTGTGTGTGTGTGTGTAAAATATTAGAAAATACTTCCCAGAACCAACAATGATGTCTTCAAATTGCTCGTTTTGTCCGATCAGCAATACAACAGAAAAAAGCACCAAATCTGAGGTTTGACTTTCTTGGCAAATGGCCGAACAATTATTATTCATTATTATTATTAATATTTAGTGCTGAAGGATTTCTCTTTATATCGATTGAGCAAAATCTGTAAATACACAGAGGTTTGAAGTCCTCCTGAGCGACAGCCCGCCTCTCCTCCCCGGCCGCTTGTTTGCCAGAGTCTTAACGTCGCCGGCGTGCGGCTCCGAATTCCTGAGTGAGTTTGCGAATCCAAACTGTGTTTGGGGAAGCGGCGGTGCTGGGAGAGCGTCGTGGTGGAGCAGCAGGGTGATCAGGCGGTAATTGGCGTGTTAATGTAGTTCAGGCGTATTTAATCTTTTTGTTCTCGTCCATCTGCGGAGAAATGGACTGTGAGCAAAGCTGGTGGTCTGGCAGAGGAGACCAGGGGAATGTCACGACTGGCTGGTGCATTTCAGATTTAGTGGCCATTAACCAAAAGTTTGGATTTGTTTTGCTTGTCTTTATTTTGGAGTTTGAGACGAGCTTGATAGATTTTGGACTCTTTGTGACAAATGCAGCATCCCATTAGTGTTGTTCTCTATGTGACCTCTAAGCTACAGCAGTCAGGGTTTCACTTTTAGATGAGCTTTTCCCTTTATTTCCTTCTTTTCGTTTTCTTTTTCTCCTCCTTTTTCTTTGTTTTCCTTCTATTTTCTTCTTCTATCCTCTTTGTCATTATTTTCTTCTGTCCCTCCTCTTTTCTCCTTTCCTCCCTCCTTCTCATTTTCCTCCTTCTTTAACATTTCCACCTCTTCTCTTCCTTCCTATCCTCCAACTTTTCTTCATCCTCCTCCTTCTTTTCCTCCTTCTTCTTTAACATCTTCTTCTCTACCATCCTCTCCTCCTGATTTCCCCCAGCTTCTCTTTCTCATCCTTCTCCTTCTTATTCCTTTCCTTCTTCCACCTTTTTCTTTTCCTCCCATTTCTTCTTATTCATTTCCCTCCTCCTTCTTGTCCTCTTTACTAATCTTCTTTTCTTCTCTTCTTTCCGATCCTCCTACTGTTTCTCCTTCTCATTCCTTGTCCTCTCCTCCCTACTCCTCTTTCTTCTCCTCTATCTTCTTCTATCAGTGTTTTCCTTCTCTCATCTTCATCTGTTCTTTATGATTCATTCTGATGATCCTGATTTTTCTCCTCAGTTTGCTCCTCCTTTATTCTTCTTAATCATCTTCTGTATTCTGTTATCGTTGTTGTCATTATTTCTATCATCTTCATCTTTACTCCTCCAGTAGCAGTTAGTAGTAGTGTCACATTTCATTAATGACCTTCCTCCTCAGTGTTGTTGTCTTCAGTCTTATCTTCCCATCGGAGTCCAGCTCAACCTGCAAGGTCCTTTATTATTTCTGCTTGTGGAAAGTATGTGGGTGACTAAAACTGCAATCTGCCGTCCTGTCTGTCCTGTCAGTTGTTGTCATGCTGCTCTGGGTTTGTAGTCCTCCTCCTGAGTCGGTCCAGTTACCCGTCCTCTCAGTCCTCTCAGTGCTCTCAGTGCTGTAGGTGTAAATCCTCCACAGCTGGCCTTGTGCCTGCACCGCTGTGTAGAGCCAATCCTCTTTCACCCGCAGATTATTACCGCTCAACCGTTCAATCCTTCCCCTTATTGTTCCATGCATTCAGCCTTTGTTCCCCGATGGAATGACACAGCCGGGCTGTTATTGGATCAATTAAGTCAATAATAGCATCTTACCATAAAAGAATCAGACAATAACGTGCGTATGTTTGTGTGGGAATTAGAAACCACCTCCAGCATCATCCTTCCGGCCTCGTTTCTGACCCACTTGGGTTGTAACCTTGGTTTTGTTGCAGTTTGTAGGCCAGAATAGAAGCAATGACATTGTGATCGAGCTTCATTGTGATCTCATTTACATATCTCAACCTAAACAACTTTCATATATATTAAATTACTAGGGGTGTGACGATACACTCCGCTCACGAAACGAGACGAGACACGATATTGGGTTCACGAGAACGAGACGAGACGAGACTTTAAGAAAACTACAATGACAAAATATATGACTGGACTAACAGACTTTAATTTAACAGAGTTGCACATGCATTTTGAAATATTTTATTATAACGCTTTACATGCATGTTGTAAGCATGATCTTTTAATAAACTTCTTCTTTCACAAATTTAAACTGAAACTAAAATTTATAAAAGTTAAAATTAAATATTTATTTTTCCCAAGTGTAAATATGTGCAAAACCAAATCAAAGTTCTACTTTGTCAATACAGAGTGCAAATAGTGCAAACGGAGCCTGACCAAGTATGTCATGAACAACATGCTGCAACTACAGCATCTTCAGCATCTCTGACATCGCAGCTGTCAAGTGAATCAATGCTTTGGGAGTTTTGTCTTATCTCTGGGCTGGTGATGCTGCTATGGCAGCTTGCTGCTCAAGGTAACGAGCCAGCATATCCAACGTGCCCGTCATTAACTTGTGTGATGGCAATTGTAGATGAAAAAAAGCAGTCACACGTCTCACCCGCCTGAGTAAACGAGCGACGCGGGGAACACCGAGGCCAGCTTGGGTTGCAAGATTTATAGTGTGCGCAAAACAGATGTGCGACTTAAATCCTGCGTCGCGCACGGCCACGTCCATATTACGTGCATTGTCGGTAACAATAAGCGATGCCGTGGTTGGGTTTTTTAAGCTCCCAGTCAGTAACAGCTGTCTGTAAAACCTTTATTTTTAACGCGATTTTTAACGCGACGAGAAATATCGTGGTACGAGATCTCGTCACACCCCTATAAATTACATATTATATTGTGAATCTGAACAGTTTTCATCTATTTCAGCAGCTGTGATATTTCGCTCGGAAACGCGGTTGGCGATGATGATAATGATATTTTTTTAATACAGATTAGTATTAAAAACTGCACATACAGCATACATGTGTGTGTATGTATATTTATGGCTGATATAGTTGCCAATTATGTTAGTATGGCCATCAAAGGCAGCCAATAAAGATATGATTGTATCTATCAACTTTAAAATGTAACCCCTCAGTATTTGAATTGGTTAAAATACAATAATTACCAATTTTTATTTCCAGTAATAGAATTAATATAAGCCAATATTAACTTTGTTATTGATTTAAGCATGGGGCACAAAAGTCAAGTATTGTTCAGTCTTGATTATTAACAACTCTTGAAATTTGGACTTTGTATAGGTTGCTACGGAAATCTTGAAATACCATCAATAACTTATTTTTCGACGCTATGTTCTTTCTTTTTGAACAACGTAGCTACAACAAGACATCCGTTCCATGAAAAGTGTATATTTCTATATATTGCGTTGCATGGCCGTTGGCTGTTGTCTGTGATGCTGACCACGGTGCTCTGCTTCTCCCTTGCGTTGCTCAGGAGTTCGCGGCGCTGACCAAGGAGCTGAACGCCTGCAGGGAGCAGCTGCTGGAGAAGGAGGAGGAGATCTCCGAGCTCAAGGCCGAGAGGAACAACACCAGGGTGAGAGCACTGACAAACACATCTCTAAAACATTAACTCGACTGATTCCAGGCCACCAATCACTTCCAAAATGGTTTAATCCACCACTGATTCACCATGGCAGCAAAGCCACAATCGTTCTATGCATTTTGACGTTTTCAACCAGAAGTAAAGTTTATGATGATGCTTGCTCCTTCTTTTTTGCATTCCACAACTTTCTCCAACTGGATGTTCATGTGTGCTGCAGAAAGCCTGCTGCACACGGCGATAGACAGCGTCCCGAGAAGGCTTAAGCTATCTGCCGGGGAGGGTTTTAAGGCTGGAGAAGCGCTGAAGCGAACATGCGCACATGTCTGTTTCCAATGCCCGGACATACCTCATTAGCTCCCCACATTTTTGCCTGAACATTTTTGCCTGAACATTTTTGCGCTTACTTCACATGGATGGCTGCTCGACGCCGAAAGCTAAGTCCAAATGGCAGAGATGCCCGGCGGTTGTCCAGGTCAACACTTTTTGGGAGAGGGAAAATAAAAACAACTAAAGACATTAGAGGATCAGCTCCAGCTTGTGGAGCTGTAGGCCTGTATCTTCAATAAAAACATTTCCTTTTCAAGGCAGTAAGCGCACTCTGCTGTTGACAGATAAGACTCAGTTTTCCATCCCCACTGCTGGTTTGAGTGTGGATTTTCAGGCTTGCACTATCAGTCTCCGGGGTGGAGGCTGAAGGCTGAGACAAACACAAAGGGAGGTGAGACGCAGGAGATGGAGACAGACAAAAGTCATTTTCACTTTATTATCACCTTCAATCTTCCAATGGGCAATTACAAAGCAATTTTAATTAAGCTGGGTTTAGTGGCTGGCATGGTTTTACAGTTCTAATTAAATCTTCTGAGGCGTGTGCAGACAGTCAGCGGACTGAGGAGCCGACACACGTGACGACAGGTGTCATGTTTTAGATAAGCATCATGACTAAATAACACGCATGCAGACATGGGACCATGTGAAAATGTCACGTCACAATTATCCTCGTCAAAATAATGATCCAATAATCATCAAAATGTGCTTAAAACTCTTACAATGGAACAAAAAACAACTGGAATCACTTTATATATGGTTGAAAAACATATTTTTAGACAAATTTGAAAAAATTTGTATCATCTTAAATAAGATGATCATATATCTTATCTCCCTGCCTAAATAAATGATAAATTAATTATTTTAAAAAGAGCAAAAATTCACCACAATCAACTTGTTGAGTTTTTATATCCCGATAGGAGATAAAATTCTATATTATCCCGTCCGTACATGCTTGTAATGTAAATCCATCGACTTGAGTAATGCAGGGACACGAGCAGGGAGATAAATATTTAGCGAGCAGAAGGACACTTCCTGATTGATTCAACAGTGGGCGTTTTGTTGAGTGTACAGGAGTGCGTGTGGAGCCACGATGGCTGCTGATCTGACCCAGAGACAGTTAATCAGACAGACGAGACGACAGTAGAGGTCTACACCTTTCTCCTCACTCCTGACTCCCGAGTCCACGCCTGCCAAAAGGATCTGTATTGAGAATGTGTCTGCCTCGTGTTCCAGGAGACATCAAGAGGAGGCAAAACAGTTTGACATGTGTCCCTGTTGTGTTCCCATAGCAACAGAAACAGATCAGATACATGATGTTCTGACTTAATGTTATTGATTAGATTTGTGTCTGGGAGGGTCATTGTGCTTTAGTTTTGCTACTTTATTTAGAACCATAGATGGAGGAGTGTAGTTTGCTGAATGCAGACTTAAAGGACTAGTTCAACTTTTTAGGGGAAAAACACTTACGGTATTTGCTATCTAGCTATGAGTTATATGAGAAATATCTGCACGTATCGGCCACAGTGTTCATGGATATATATATATATATATATATATATATATATATATATATATATATACTGTATATAAGTCTAATCTAACCGACCAATAAATCTGGCTCTAGCTCTCACCCTCATCTTCATCCCTGTAAACTGCATTATCCAGTTCCCTTGCCCTTTTAGTTCACCAGTGATACAAATTGAGAAATTTCCCATCCGGTGGTTGACTACAGAATACATGTAATCCAGCTGCAGCTGGTTGGGCAGCCCTCAGCAAGGGATGCTTAGACAAAGGAAGCCGAGATAAATGAGGTTCTTTTAGGAAGGAGCGGGGAGATCATTGATCGGTATCACAGGGATGTAATATTATTCTCTTGGACAATTTCCGAGAGGGGATGAAGTGTTGAGATCTGCATCACTATGGAACCGCTCCAGTGTCGCCATGACGTGGCATCAGTGAGTAACAAGGGGAAATGAAAGAAGATGATCCCACACGCTGATGTCACAAGTACAAGAAACAGTAATGAACAGTGTTTTATCTTTGCAGCCAAACTGGGATTCTCCCTCCCAGTCACATTCCCGTTGTTTACTCCCAGTTGTTGTTTTTGTTTTGTTTACCTTTAGTCAGTATATTATGAGTTTATACACTGAGAGAAGCACCGATCCTGCTATCTGGTATCATCCATCAGGCTTTCCACCAGCGCATCACAAGGCCAATTATATGTTAGCGAGGGTCCAGTCGGGAAAGAGAGAGTATGAAGTCAGCAGTAACATTGTAGCAGTGCATTGTGGGTACAGTTTATTTATCAACTCCTCAGGACTGTTGACCCCTGTACCAGACCTTTGACCCCTTTGACCAGCTTTATTCTCCCTTAGGTGACAAGCTTCTCCTCTGAGTCTTACTTTGCTTTTCTTAAAAATGTTTAGTGTTTTAATTGTTTAACTGACAGCACAGTTAATTATTAATATCCCGACTGCTCTGTTTGCATCAGGAAAACACAAGGTTGAACGTTAGAATGTAACAGAATCATGTTGTATTTTTTTATTTGTTAGTCAGAAAGTGATATTTTTCTTTCGTTATTGCTAGAACTATAATGGTATTATTAAATACTCACATCTGTACTCGGTGTAAGTACTGAAATGTAAGTACATGTGCTTGTACTTTTGTCTCTAGGTCTAGAGGCAAGGCTGATGAAACTCACATTAATACATTACATACACAATACAATATATTGCTTGAATAAATGAGAAGAGAAACAAGCTGGGAGTTTGTTTCCAGCAAACCTTTTCTCATTTGGATTCTGTCACACTATTCTCACGTTTTAATTACGCCGCTGCGAGGGATATTTAAATGTGTCCCGTGATGATGAATGTAACAGGAACTTCTCCTGCGTGTCTCTTCAGCTGCTGCTGGAGCATCTGGAGTGTCTGGTGTCGAGACACGAGCGGTCACTTCGCATGACGGTGGTCAAGCGGCAGGCTCAGTCTCCGTCGGGAGTCTCCAGCGAAGTCGAGGTCCTCAAAGCGCTCAAGTCCTTGTTCGAACACCATAAAGCTCTAGATGAGAAGGTAAGTCTGGTTGGGAAAATGACATGTTGTTGCCATCCAACTGAACTGGCAACCAATGTTAAGTTGAATTTTCATATTTTAATGAATTCCAAATATGTGTAATCATGTGAAACATCGAGTCAGTGACATATTCTGCCGCTGCAGTGTCATCCGTGTTTTCCTGGAACCATTTGTTGGTTTTAGTCCCAACTAGCGTTTGGTCCTCCTCCTCACAGCCTGCTGATTTATGACCTCGGCCCTCTGTGTGATATCACCGCCGCCCCTGTAATCCATTCATGCTCTCTTCTAAAAGCCATCATTTATAAAACATGTCCCGCATCATGCTGTTCAATGGAATAAAACCTGCCCTGGGAGGGGGGAGGGGGGCATCCTGACTCGGACCCCGGCTAACTTCTAGCCCAGGATCAACCTCCGCTGAGATCTGGAATCCTATTGGACCACAGTAATTGCTCCATCACAAACGCGACTTCCCTAGAAAAAGATGCAGAGACGAGAACACTCTGAGTTCACAGAAGAAGAGAGGAGCGTGGGAGGGGAATATCCTCCCAGCCACTGCTGCTTTAAAAGCAATAAAAGCTTCAAAACGCTGCTTTGAAGCTCCGGCAAAGTGTTATTGTGAGGCTAAGGAGGGGAGAAGAGGACAGCTCCTTCTGCCACAGCAGCGGAGCCTCTTTTCTGCTGCATTAACCCTCGATTGCTTTGACTGGCGTTTAAACAGGGAGTGGATTCATCTGTCGGAGCCTTGGCTGTCAGTCCGTCTCAGTGCAAGACGATGAGGCAGATCATGATACGTGTTTGTGAGTTTGCTTTTTTTCCCACCATTGTTTGCAGGTACGAGAGAGACTACGGGTGTCACTGGAGAGGGTGTCCGCTCTGGAGGAGGAGCTCACAGCAGCCAATCAGGAGGTAAGAGCTGCCGACGCTATAGAGTCCTGCAGGCATGGAGCCGAAAAACAAACAGCATTTTTCCATTTCTGGTTCCCTTGTCTCAGATTTGTGGTTGGATGTCTAATATAAGGTCTGTGATTACAACAAGCTGAAGATATTTTCATGATTTGTTCTACAACAAATAATATGTCAATAAATACTCCACTTGTGAATTTTAAAGCTTTTACATGTCTTAAAATAGAAGGTTGTTAACAAGTGTAAGAATGGATGGATGGAACAAACAAATATTAAGCAAAGTCTTCTCACATATTCCAAGTAGTGGCTCACAGGATGCTTTCATTCTAAAATATAGAGTTTGAAATTCGTTACACTACTTTTGTTTTAGATTTGGGAAAACAGTAATTAGTGATTAGTGCAAGTAATAACACTCAAAGTGAGTACAGCTCACTACAAACATAGAAAAAGAAATGTTACCAAAATATATACTAATAATTCTCTGTTCAAGTGAGAATCAATCAGTCAAAAAATTTGAAAAAAAAGTAAGAATACATGAAAATACATGTATAAGCATACAAGTTGAAAGCAAGCCCAATGGAGGAAAAAATATAAGAGTGAGTGACCTAGATCCTGAATCAGAGTCCGAATCAGAAAAACTTTATTGTCCCCTGCAAAAAGCAGTGGAAATTCATCTCTGACGTGTCCTCTGTACATTTAAACATGCATCTATATTCCAACAGAACAAATGTACAGAAGAATGATGTGCCGCTCGCTTGGCGGATGTAAATCTAACACACGATATGATGTGTCCTGAATTATGCATCAACTCACGCAGGCTTCACTCACCTTCATCTGTACGGGGGAATAACGTGAAATAACAGTGTGCACACGAGTGGCTGAACCACGCCGCTGACACACGAGTGGCCACTTCTGCAGCCTAACTCCTTCCCAGCCGGCCGGCTTCAGGCAGGCTGGAGTGCCAGGACCGCTCTCGCTTTGCAGATGGTAGTGTTCCAGCTGAGTAAAACCCTCAGGCTGGCACTTCACAGCCTGTCAGACATGCCAGTCTGACACTCGGGCCCTAGAATAAAAGTTGGTGAGGAGAGGAGGAGGTGAAGGGAAAGGGGGAGCGCAAAGCAGAAGGGTTGAAAGGTTAGGAGGCATGTGGAGTGGGAGGAAGCCAGGGCAGACAGCCACAGGAGGAAATGCTAATAGAGCAGAGAGAGAACTGGAGGTGGGAAGCAGAGGCAGGTTGTGTGTGGACTCGGTCAAACATACTGTATCTGAAAAGCTGAGGAAACAAGACGTGACAATATGAAAATGATTATCTGAAAAATAGAATAATTGAGATTCACAATGTTTTCTCGGCAATGATATGTGCTTAAAACTCTTAAAATGGCACTAAAACTTACTGGAATCACTTATATATATAAGTGATTATAAATATAATATTTTTATTGTGTCACAGATACGACACATCCTTTTTTTAGTGAACATGCTTTTTTAGTGAAAAACTATCAAATAATCTAAAATAAGATCATAAATCATAAGGTCTCCCATCATAAATAAAGAAAAAATAAATAAATGCATTTTTGTTTCCTGTATTTTTCACTTCTCTACCATGAACTAGACAGCTTTCTCAACTCACTCATGACTATATTCACAACTATCCTGATAATGAAAACTCACCATGATCAACTTATTGTGAGTGTTTTTGCTTCTGGTTCAAATCCTAGATGAGTTAACAGCTAAAAATAAATTATATGACACGCCACCGGCTCCCAAAGCTGTCTCTCATTCTTCTTTTACACCTGTTGGACGAAGTCTGCTTTCTAAAGTCCCCGACAGACATCTCAGTTGGGGACGAAGCACTTTGAGGAATTCTCCCACATCACAGCCAAGGTTACAGTACATCTGAGGGGCCGCCCTCCTGAATGGTTAACACCACACTTGCCAGCGCGGTGGACAGATGAGTGATTGGACCTTGAGGCGGTGGAAGAGGCCGTTAAAGTGGCTCCGCAGGGTAGAAATGTTCACGCTTCGGAGGCTTCAGGGAGGCGAGCGGAGCCGTGAGCCAGCGACCCGGTAATTGATTTGTAATGGAGGTCTTGTAGAGTCCCTTCTCCCCGCGGGGGTTCGGACAACACGGCCATGCCAGATGAAATCAGCGACCTTTGACCTCACGCAGTCACAGGTGTGTATAAGTGGCCATTTGAAATGTGCTGTTATGGGAAAAAAAATGTATTCAAAAAAAGAAAGCAACTCATTTATTAGATAAGATTTGATTTTATTTGAAATATGTGAGAAGAAAACAAAACAAGAATCACCAATAAAATGAACAGTAAACACATACAGCACATTCTAGATAAAATTTTTTTTGAAAATAATAACCTTTAAAAATAATTAACTTGTTGTTCATACACATAAATACTTAATATCCCAAACTACTAAAACCAACAGAGATATTGTCCCTCCATCATCCCTTTCTCTCTCAAAACTATATTTTAATACATTTCATATTTAAAAAGTGAAGTATTTTTTATTTATTTTTGAGTCGAAAAAGCCACGTTTTCTTTCAAGCCCAACCCAGACAATGCTTCATCCTGATTGGTGCCCAGAAGTATGTGACATCACCTTTCCAGCCGATTCAAACCAGTGAGAGGAGCTCAGGCCAAAACGGTGAAGCCAGGAATCTGCTGGCTGGAAACTTTGTGTTGGTGTAAGACCCGAACCAACAAATTGATTGCAATCAAAAATAGCTTGATAACACCGAGGACGCCTCGGGAGCGGTCTAGTCTGAGCATGATGGAAGACTCTGCCAGAGGAAACGCCTTCCTTTTTATTCCGCTCCTTCTAATCCCACGTGGTTCGCATCCTTTTTCAGAGAAATCCCAAGGTATCACAGGCACATTTAAACACACAAGATAAATGCTCTGTCATCTTTGCTCTCAGGACGTGTGTGTTCGTGTGTCTGTGTTTGTGTGTGATTGATTGTGACCCCCAGCTCTCACCTTGACAATATCAATCCAAACTCTCCCTTCGCTCCTCGGTCATGTTACATCAGACGGTCCTCTCCATCCGACACGGAGGTGCGAAGGAATGATAAGGAAAATCACGACGGCGTGCGGTTTTGAAAAAAAAAAGGCTCACCTTGTGCTTTTTGTCCCTCTTCTCCCTCCGTCAGATGTCGGCCTTTGATGAGGGGTAGATCCACATCAAAAAGAAAATAATAGGTGCCGTGTTCATCTAACGTCCATCAGCCTCTTTTGTAATTTGGGAGCTGGAGATGCATCCGCAGCACTCGGCTCATCATCTGCTGTGCCTCTCTGTCAGGGGTCCTCGTCTGATGTGTGATGTCTGAAATTACAGACAATCTCAGAATAATGGCACGGAAACGTACGTCTCCTTCGCCCGCAGAGGAGCATCCCGATATATTTGTCCTCAAAATAGACAACCTTCTAGTTACTGTATTGTCACCTTCAAGCAAACTCTATGAATCCTATAGATTATATTATGATACTAATGACAGACAGCTATCAGCTTTAAAGAGGACCTATTATGCTTTTCTGCTTTCCCCCTTTCCTTTAATGTGTTGTATAGTTTCTGTGCATGTAAGAGTTCTCCAGAGTCTCAAAACCTAAAGTTCCTGCCCAAAGGGAGTTACTTTCCCCCACAGAAACCCAGAACTGCACACATTCATACACATAATATCCACCCGGCTGGTACTTTGGTACGCCCTCAAAAAAAGCCAGTAATTAAATCTTAGTAATTACTTTGGTGAATACAATCTTATCATAATCCATAGAAAATAATATAATCATATAATATCAAATATGTAAAGCTGCAGGGTGGCATTGTTAAAATAAATGATCATATTTGCCCACCTGTCGCTGTATCCTGACAGCAGTGCATGAAAGTCTTGAACGCAGCTGTCAGGCAGAGCTGCTGAACTCGATCAAACTCTCATATTAGGCAAATATCAATCAAGATTCTGTTACTGTATGGCCTGTTTTAAATGTCAAAAATATCTTCCTTCTTTCCTTCCGGGGAGGCAGAATCCTGCAAAAGCCACCAGGAACACTAAGAGGAGGAAGGGGAACCAGATTATTTTTTACCTCAGGATATAGTGACAGTTGAGGCAAATAGACACAATAGACTGTGATTTACCAAGTGATTCAAAGCTGCTCTAAAGTAAGAGGCCGTTTTCTGTGTTGGTTGTTTGCGTTTAATGGTTTGCCTCTAATGACTTCACGTTGTCGGGTTGTGGAAAGTGTTCAGTTTTCTTGGAAGGTGCACCAGGAGGCACCACCAAGTCTCGGGGGCTTGTTTATGAGAGACGAGTAGCAGCCATCGTGAGAGGAGAGATAATCACATGGTATCTGTTGGAGGAAGAACCTAATTACTGTTGTTGTCGGTCACCCCTCTGACAGGATTATGACTTTTGGACGGTTGCTCGAGGTGCTGCAAGGAGACTCGCGGTCCGCAGATCGTGATAATTACAGTAATTGTATCAGCGCTCACATGCTGCCGGGCTTCATGTTCCATAAATTCCTTCAGAGAGATCCTTACTGTAATTTACGAGCGTTGCGTAAGAGGGAAATCACGCTGATGTGCTAATTTCACGATCAGACGTCGACGTTTCAACTTGTCCTGCTCGTGACAAACGGAAGGAAATGCAATAATGCATATGAAAACTGTCTGGTCATGTCTTTGTGTCTCTGAACCTCCAGCGTTAACTGTTTGTATGTGCATGCATGTGTTCTGACATTATCAGCTCTAACCTGTGGGCTCGTTGCCATCCTGCAGATCGTGGCCTTACGGGAACAAAATGCTCACATTCAGAGAAAAGTGGCTTCTGGGGACGGAGGGGAGGACATACTGGAGGGCACCGAGGCTCAGCAGAAGGTCCACGGCAAGGTGAGCCTCCTCCATGATTAAATGTCCTTCTGTTTTCAACCAATGGAAACGCTGCATGGTCCCGAATGAATTTAGCTAAAACGGTGTAAGCGTTCAAGTCCTGATTTCACAGCGGTTTCCTGTTCATTTCATCGTCCTACAAAAACTCCGCTAGGAATATTCAAACAGTGTTTGGGTATACAAACACTAAAATAAAGTATCACAATCTGTCTTTTTTGGTCATTATTATTTCTATTTTATCTTGAATTACTCATAAATAATAATAATAAACATTACAAAACACACAAAATCATAGATCTGCACTATAATCCTCCTGGTGCTTTCATTTCTATTATGTTATTAAATATCTTATTAATGGTTCCATATGTTTAGCTCTGCTGGTGTTTTAAAGGTGACCTGCAGTCAGATGAGAGCTCTCTCTTATGCAGGGAACACGTGGCTGAATACAAATCCTCCTCTGATTGTTCATTTAAAGAGTTGTAACAGCTTCCACGTTTACTAGACAGACAGACTCCGCCCCAAAAAAACAACCTGCTCCAAATCAAAGCAGGCGCTCCCAAACCGTTTTAGCATGCAGACAGCGGCACCTCCACCTTACAGATCAATGGAGATGCTATTACTCAAGCGGTCTGCTGGAGGAAGGGGAGTCGGGGGGGAGTTAAAAGACGAAGGGTGTGTTATGTGGAGGAATGGGCTAATGAGGATCTCGTCTGCCCAGCTTTGTGGAGATAAAAGGAATATGAACGTGTGTTGTTTTTGAAATGTGTGTGTTTGTGTGTGTGTGTGTGTGTTAAAAGGTGAGAGTGGCGGCTGGTTATTCAGTGTGACTGCAGTCACAGGGTCTGACAGATGTGGCAGCGACTGCCATCGGGGGGGAAGACGCTCGCTCGTCTTCTTGGAGGCACAACCCTC
Organism: Eutrigla gurnardus; assembly: GCF_963514095.1. NCBI lineage: Eukaryota > Metazoa > Chordata > Actinopteri > Perciformes > Triglidae > Eutrigla > Eutrigla gurnardus. The sequence continues at coordinate 7,960,938 of NC_139932.1, read as the reverse complement.
TCCAGTTGATTCGCACGTGTCCTTTGGTTGTCATTGATGTGATGGGGGGGGGGGGGGGGGGTGTCAGCGAGAGGGGAGGAAGGAGTCAGAGGGAGGACGGGGGGGAGTCCACTTCTTGATGTGCATATTGACCCATCGAGCTACCAAACCTTTTGCGTAAACCTGGATCCGCCTGATAACCAGACTCACTGACAGATGATGCGTTCTGCTTCACCATCTTTAATTTTCCTTCAGCAAAGACCCAACACTGTATCTCTGACCATCACTTACCATCAGTATTGGTAATTTTTTATGTAAAATGAGCAAAAACATATATGGTCAAATCAATCCCACAGAAATGTAGCAGAAGTATAAAGTAGCAATCAATGTTTTTGTGAATGTGGTCAAAATAATGAATCTACTCAAGAACAACTGTGCAACTATATTTAAAAAAAACAAACAAAAACAAAACATGTGAGTCCAGAAAAAAGTTCCTGATACGCCTGTTAACCCTGAAAAGTTGTAAAATACCAAAATGATTCCTTGTCATTAACTATTATAAATAGAGTGAAAACTGACGTGGACTATTTTCACCTCCGCTGTCTCAGCGTGGCAGGAGAGGACGACATCTGGTCAAATAGAACAAAAAAACTCTTCCAGGTTATAAAAAACAAGTAAGACCATTCAAACTCTCCGTTTTCTGAAACAGGTGTCTTAGCACAATAAAGAGCGCCGCGGCTGCATAATGTATCACTGTGGATCTGACGTTTTACAATAAAATAGAGCGAAATCCTTAAAGTCGGCTCCTTTTGAAAGTCGGTGCCGGGGCGCTGGTATTAAAATTAGCGTCGTGATTTACTGGGTCTTGTTCCCTGCTCGGGTGAATCATTGATCACAGGCAGCAGCCAGAGAGGCCCAATTAGGTTTGTCCTCACAGATGGATGGCCGAGGACGGGCAGCTGGTCCCGGTGCAGCCGAGAGACGGCGAAGAGAGACACCACTTTTCCAGTTAATCTTCACTTTCCACCTGCTTCACAATAATTACATTTGGACATAAAGAGAAAGCTTTGCCGCGTGAAAGCTGCATTCAGCGTTGACAGAAGGGGCGTGTGTTTTTCAGCAGTGGTAATAGAGTTGTTTTCTGATGCGTTATCTATCGCTCCGAGTCGGCATCCCCCCTCATTAATCTGCCAAGCGCAGGAACCCGCGGAGAACTCGGCGACACCTAATCACATTACTAATGCGAGTGTCAAAGCAATTTCTGCGATGGAGTCTGGAGTGATTCTCGGTCGGTGTTTGACGCCATCCTGAAATCAGAGTCGGAGCCTTGAGCTCCTGGACTTGAATTTATTAGAGTGCTAATGTGTGTAACTCTCCGAAGGAGAAATTGCATCTGAAGTGGGTGCAAGACTGATTTCTGGAGACCCACTTCGGTCCACCACAGGACATCAGGGTGAATCAGAAATGTGTTTTTTTTTTTCACCTAGATCATTTTCAATGCTACGGTTTCTATTTTTACTCCATTTTTAAGTCAAATTTCTGTTTCTTGTATTGGATGTTTCCAATTATTAAAAAAAACAAAAAACTAGAGGGAAGTGGTGTTTACAGCCTCGGCCTATACGACACTTAACTAAGATGAGAGACTGTGTTGCTGTTTCCTTTCAAATGCCAGATTCCTCAGCTAACTGCATGTGGGACCGTGAGATAATTTGGTTGCCAGACGGAAGCTAAAGTTGTTGACCCGTCCTCGCTCGTCTCTCCCCCCCCCCCCAGCGTCTGTCCAATGGCTCCCTGGAGTCGGCCCACGAGGCGAGCCAAGTGGTGGAGCTGCAGGACCTGCTGGAGAAGCAGAACTACGAGCTGGCCCAGATGAAGGAGCGCATGTCCTCCCTCTCCTCCCGAGTCTCCGAGGTGGAGCAGGAGCTGGAGACCGCCCGGAAGGACCTCATCAAGTCGGAGGAGATGAACAACAAGTACCAGAGGGACATCAAAGAGGTTACAGCACACACATACACGCACGCACACACACACACACACACACACACACACACAAGGGAAGGGAATAACAGTTGCAAGAGAGACATCAAAGAAGCCTTGCAGAGGCCCAAAAAAGCCCATATTAGCATATATTTTCACACTCCCTTTATGACGATGTATTTCTCAAACACACGCATGCACAATTAAAGGCACACTGCTACTGCAATGTACATTTATTTATTTCTAACACTTTCTATGATGCCTATAATGCATTTAAACATACATATATGTCTTATAGCAGCTTATAGCATTGTGTAATATTTATTATAAACAGATTTTGCAGATTTTTATAAAGCATTTTGGCGATGAGCTTTTCTAACCATAATTATACAGTGCTATAAACAGATTATAAGTATGTTTGTAATGCATCTTGGACATGAGCGTCATAGAAAATGTTATTTATATTTCTTTTTAAAGCATTTATTTACATGTCTTTTTTAAATACTCTCACGTACGCATAAATAGTAATACAGTCCATCCTGGGAGAAAGATCGCTCCTCGGTTGCTCTCTCTGAGCTTTCTTCCATTTTTTTCCCTGTTAAAGTTTTTTTGGGGGAAAAACTTTTTCCATATCATACGTGAGTGTCCAAGGATAGAGATTGTAATGCCCTCTGAGGCAAATTTATGATTTGGGGATTCATTTAATTGAATTGGATGAAACACGTCTGAAAGCGTCACATTACACACAACAGAAAAACAAGTAGCTGTTTCTGCATCTGCCACTGTTTGCTTCATCAACACATTTCCAGCTAGTGTGCCAACATGAAAAGCACCAACCCGGCCAGTAAAATGCCAGTTTCCTGGAGAAACTACAAGAAACTACAATGTTACATTGGTCATTAAGGAGCCCGAGCCAGTTCAGTTTGTGTCTGTGTGAGGTGAATGCCAGCGAGGTGGGCTGGATATGAATATAAGCTGATCTCCTCCTGTAGCCCGCGGCTGGAATTTGCTATCGATTGCTAACGATGCAGGCAGAGGTAGTGATTATGGCCCAGCAAAACATGGCCTTATCAGGCCTTTATTAGCCTGCACTGTCTGCTCAGAGCAGGTTATTCAGCTTAGTCCATTCCAATTAAACGTGGTTTCCAAACCACATGTTCTTGCTTGGGTTTTGTATCTGCAGCGATTCCCCTATGCAGGAGAAATGAACCCTCCAAATGTTGCTGATATTTTCACTGCAGCAGTGTGCGATATGAGGTCACAGCAAAAAATAGGTTTAGCAACGCTTAATCTTTATTTTCTGTTATGCTCTGATTGCTCTGACTATGTGGGTCTGCATGCAGGCCATGTGTCAGAAAGAGGACATGGAGGAACGGATCGTAACGCTGGAGAAACGCTACCTGAGCGCCCAACGGGAGTCCACGTCGGTGCACGACATCAACGACAAACTGGAGAACGAGCTGGCCAATAAGGAGGCGTTCCTCAGACAGGTGTGTATAACACAGGGAGTGTGTGTGAGGCCCAAGTGGCTGATGGGCGATTATGAAGATGCTGTGTTTTCCGGTTTTTGCTTCATTTCTGAGTCGTGGGTTCCGGGTGGCTGCTGAAATGGACCATTCATTTTTAAGCTGGATTCAGAAACGAATTAAACATGCAGCTGGTTGTGTGAGACAGATGCTTCCTGCCAGTTATCAAAAAATAAGAGCTGATCCAAGGAGGTTTGGCAATGAGAAAAAACCTCTTGACATCATGTCAAATAAGGTCAATGGAAATGACTCCCCGGGAAAGGAATCTCAAATGTCTACTTTGAGCAGATGCAGACAGTTGAAAGTTTCTTATGTAATGTGATACAATATGAGAAACAGATAGTATTCTCCTTTTAATGATGCATTGCCGGTTATTAGATAGGATGAGTTCAGGCCTACCAGCTGAGCTCCGGAAGGATGGAAAGATTCCTGCGAGGAAAGCTGCTTCGACACCAAGCAACCTCTTTATGCTAAGCTAAGCTAACTGGCTGCTGGCTGTAGCTGCATATTGACAGTACAAAATAAAACTAAAATTGGTACCAATCTGCTCATCTGATGGCACTCTCTGCAAGAAAATGTCTTCCTTAGCAATTAAATGATGTCATGTAATTCAGAGTCAAGATTCTGCTTGAACTAGTGTTGTCACGATACATGTTGGTACCGGTACCAACATGTGTTTCGGTACTTTTCGATACTTTTCGATACTTTTTCAAATTAAAAATGAACGTAAAAAATGTCATTACTGACTTTATTTTAATAGAAAATCTTAGAACAATAACATATTAATCAGCAAATAAAATAAAATACCACAAAGACAAGCTTTTCTAATGCACACAATTTTAAAAATGTGAAAATATAAATACAATAATATAATATAATATAAATAAACCAGCTCTTTTTTTTTTCTTCCAGAGCTACTTTTGTTAAGACTGAAGGGGGGTGGCGCTTGCTTTTAGCACTGAATGTGGCTTTTTTTCCTGAGTAAATGACCTGTCGTTCCCTGAGTTCAGTGTGCAGGTCTGGGTGCTGGTCCTTTAAGTGTTTGGCTAAGTCGGAGGTGTTTCCGCCGTTAGCCATGCATGTTTTTAAACACCGTTTACACAGTGGTGCATCGGCGTTAACTGCCTCACCTTGCGCATTTGTTTTTAGCTAAAGTACGGCCATATCGCACTTCGCAGAGCTGGTTTGTACACAAGTTGCGGCGTGGTGACGGTTGCAGCAGCCATTCTCCTCTCCGTGCTTCTCTCTCTCTCTCCCTCACTCTCCAACGTCTCTCTCTCCAAGCTTTGCTCCGTTTGTTGCTCCAGTCCACGCTGCTCGCTAACTTGCTAGCTGTTTCCTCCGGCTTGCTTGCTTTTTCTTTTTATCTCCCCTAGCTGCGGCTCGCTCCTCGTCCTCTCATCTGTAGTTACAACGCGGCGCTGCAAGTACCGGTCCCGTCCAAATGCAATATAGTACCGTTTTAAATGCCTCAGTACCCCGGTACCAAATTAGTACCGGTATACCGTGCAACCCTAGCTTGAACCAGTAGCACCACATCAAGTTGACTAGAAGACCAATCTATGAGATGCATGCGTCCAGAAATAACCGTCGGAGCCTTTGGGTTCAAGCCCCTGCTGCCACATACAAACACACACTTCCTCGCCGGCTGTGCAATGAGTTTACTTGTTGTCGTGCCAGAAGCTGAACCCTGTAGTCTGGCTGCTGATGTTTGAAGACGAGTCGTGGGGATGTAGGCTCGGCCATCGGGATGAAGGGATGAGAAGAACTGGCGAGCAAAAAAAAAAAGATGGATGGGAGGGCACCGCAGGATGATATAGCAAACAAAAACACACTGTCATGCTTCCCCGGCATCACCTCCGACACCAGCGGGGGTCGGGTGAAACTATCACCGACACACACACACACACACAACGCAGCCCTGACCACCTAGAGTCTAATTATTGTTTATTGAGCTGCCAGACCCGGTGCTTTTGGGAGCAGAGCATCTGTCGCCGATGGCAACGGCTGCCAAGCCAGCCCCCAAAAAAAGATTCTTTAAAACCGATCAGAGCCGGGAGGAAGGTGGGATCGCAACACACGGAAATACAAGTCACTTTCTTGCGGCGTCACTGAACGCTGGGTTCCATTGCCATCTTTACAATGTATCTGGATGCGTCACCATGGCGATCGCCGGTATCTGCTGAGTAAAAGTTGCCATTGTCACTCTTGGCAAGTGCAGAGCTGCTGCTATTCTGAGTCTGTTGTGATGCTATTTTGAAGAAGGGTAGCGGCACGCTGCCAGAGCCTTCAGTAGCCAGTCCTCCTACTAAAGATATCTGTGGGTCTATTTTCTACCAGGCCATGACGCTCCGCTGACATTACAGGGAAAAGAAGGAACAGATTCACAATCACAGGCTGTTTTATTTATATTAAGTGCCAGAACTGAGGGGGATAAAAAGACACATACTGTGAATTATTCTTAATTTACATCCTCTGCACAGAAAAGCAGCCCTTTATTTATCTCTACTTTCACTGAGTTTATAAATACTTTATACACTTTCATACTCATATATGCTATTATATTATACTTTCATATTTTAGTATGAGGCCTCCCTGCTTTTTGATCTGCTCCAGTTTCATCACAGTTCTGTTCTGTCACGTTTACCTGTTTCAGTAAATTCAGGATGATGTATATTTAGATGACACTTACTCCATCAGTTGATGGTCAGTTGTTTTCCCTCTTTTCAGTCAACAGTACGCAATCAAATCGTGTGCATGACCACCTTCTTGTGTCTTTGATGCGTGCGTACGCAGATGGAGGAGAAGAACAGGCAGCTGCAGGAGAGGCTGGAGCTCGCCGAGCAGAAGCTCCAGCAGACCATGAGGAAGGCCGAGACGCTGCCGGAGGTCGAGGCCGAGCTGGCCCAGAGGATAGCAGCCCTCACCAAGGTAGAAACACACACACACGTGTTAACACACACACCGTTGACACATTCCCACGGATGCCCTGGTCTCTTGGATCTTTTTGACTGTATGTTAGTGTGCTCGTGGTGTCATGAACTCTCAACATGTCCCTCTCCTCTCCCTCGGCCACATAGTCTGACTCCAGCTCCTCTTCCTCCCCTGATGATTATCACTTTGTTATGGAAGCTAAACTCCAAGACATGAACTCCATTCTTAGGAAGGTAGTCCCACAGGGCATCGCAAGCTACTGCCAATTTCCTGTAGAGAGCCGACTTCATTCATTTATCTTATTAGTGTTTTTGTGGCGCGCGTGTTCACTGGGATTCTGCTCTGGCTGTTCGACCACCATGGGACAGCTGCATGGCACTTCTGGCTGGAGCTCATCCTTGGCAGCGCTGGAGGAGCTCTCTTCCTCTCTCATTCTGTCCTTTGGTGGCCTCGTTCTCCATCCTTCTCCTTGTCACTCTTTGTTTCAACCGGCTCCCTCACCTCCTCTTATGCTTCCAAATGTTAGACATCCATCTTTGAGTTTGGGGTAGAGGCTTTGGCTTGTGTCGTCGCCACTGCTTTTTTTTCTTTGTTGCCCTTCAGGCTGCCAAACACCCCGATCATCGTGCCCCCCTTTTTGTCCTGTCTATGCTGTGATCCGTCTGTAGGCGGAGGAGCGTCACGGGAGCATCGAGGAGCGGATGAGGCACTTGGAATGCCAGCTGGAGGAGAAGAACCAGGAGCTGCTACGGGTGAGTCATCACGGAGGCGTCGCGCCAGGCAGCGCGAACCAGGCCGCCACTCCTGCCTGAGGCGAACGCAACTCACAACATGTCTGATATATCGCCACTGGCACGAGACCAAGTCTCACACCCTACGGCGATAGGATGGTTTGTAAAACGGCTCACAAATGAGTCAACGATGTAAGATTGATTTTACATCACATTGGCATCTTCAAAGTCACATTTCATGGAAGCGTCCCAAAATGTAAAAAACATGTATATGACAATATGATTGTAACCTCAAAAAGCTGGTTTTACCTACTTGGAGTCATGCGAAGCAGGATGCACACGTCTAACAAAAAAGATAAAATAAAGAAATCTATCAAAAAATGACAGAAAAACATCTCTCAGACCTGCAACAACTGGTAGACATCTGCAAGTGATTATTTATAGGGGGCACACACAAGTAAACGTAGCTCAGCATGCTTTAAAATAATCATTTTACAGCAAACATAGTGAAGGCGTAATATCAGATATGACATTGAAATACAATATTTCCATTGTGCACTCGTCCCTCCAGGCTCGGCAGAGAGAGAAGATGAACGAAGAGCACAACAAGCGACTGTCGGACACGGTGGACCGACTCCTCACGGAGTCCAACGAGCGTCTTCAGCTCCACCTGAAGGAGAGAATGGCAGCTCTGGAAGAGAAGGTTAAAGATGGCTGCCGTTGTCGATGGAAACCTGTCAGTTCTGTCTGATGAATGTCAGGCTGTCAGGATTTTCTGACCTTTGACCTTTTTTTTTTTTTTATTTCATTGCAGAATTTGTTAATCCAAGACTCGGAAGGTTACAGAAAACAGTACGAGGATTCAATCCATGAAAAAGTAGGTTATGGAAATCGAGAAAATGATGATTACATCTTTTTTTTTCCTGAAGTCTCCTGCATTTTACATGAGGTTGCTTTAATTGAATAATAATACTAATTTAAAGTACTTTTTAATCGAAAAATAATGAGATTGGTTGTTGGCATTATTTTCATTTTTAATAAACCTTGCAGTTGAATATTCATAAGCCACACGGGGAAGGATAATGGGATGAATTTCCCATGCAATATGGAGAGCAGAAGAAAGTGTCAGTGTTAGTTAGTATTCAGCAACATGAAGATAATCAGCCCCACAGTGTTGACATGACTACTGTATGATGATATACTGGGATAATCATTCTTTGTGGTGTTTAATATCATGGACGAGTCCTGCAATAACATCTGGTCCAATTGTTTGGTCCAGACACATCTGGCGGAGGAGATTGACAAACTGAGATCAGAGCTGGACCAATTCAGATTGAGGGCAGGCTCCCTCACAGAACCCACCCTGTCACGGTAGGTTGGCTGTGTGTGTGTGTGTGTGTGTGTGTGTGTGTGTGTGTGTATGTGTACATGTGTGTATTAAGGTTTGACTTATATGACTCTTTTCAGGCCAGTAACATTTTAACACTGAAGCCATATACTGTATGACTTTAAACCACTGGACCCTGAAACTCTCCAATGAAATTTGAACTTATGAAATTGCCTGAGCCCGACCACCCTTAGATACCTTCAAGCTTTTTGTCATTTCATGGCACATATGCAGTTTACAATGACACATTTACAACTCTAAATGCTGTCTTCATCGTTTTTTTCCCCCCTTGAAACAATTCGTCCTAGATTTCTCCATGAGCTTGTTGAAAACACTGTCTCCAGCTTACACATCGTATAACAGGAAATTTGTAAAAGGGATCTTAAATATATATACATAGTGTGTAGACAGTCTATAAGAAGTCGATGTAGTCATCGTGACATCATCCATCCTGCATTGTGGACTGCAGTTTTGAAGCCTTGAGAACGGCATCTTGGCTGTTGCCATCCTGGATAACTCTGTGGTAGCGCCCAATCAATCATAAGGTAGCCCCGCCATACAGCTTCCCCTGCTTTATCATCTATATGACTCTAAATGGATCATAATTTACTAAATACTCATGCTGTATTGGAGAAGATTTGAAATTCCATGAGACCATAAACTGATGTTTACAATGTTTACTGAGATAATAAATCAAGTGAGAAGTAGGCTTCTCATAGGCTTTTATACAGTTTGACTTATTTTTGCAACCAGAGGAGTCGCCTCCTGCTGACCATTAGAAAGAAGGCACTTCTTGCGTTGGCTTCACTTTCCAGAACCGAATGTTGCCACCCAGTTGATATACTGAGGCTAAAGCTACGTGTCAGCATGCCCATGCTCATCTGTACAGAGAAAATAAATGAGTTTTAGCCAGTTTGGTGCTTCTAAGATTTGGGTCCAAATAAACATTAGATTCAGCTCACTGGAGTTCTGAAGCACACAGACAATTAAGCAACTGGATGATGGGCCTGTGTCTAGACATCAGTCAGTATTTGGACACAAACTTGGAGTCGCGTCAAAATAACAAGAAGAAACGATTGGTTGACTCTGAAAAAGAGGTTTGACCTTGAAGTCGTCCAACTGTCTGCGTGCCTTATATTTTACAGATCCTTCATGTAGTTAAGGAAGCCTCTCTATTACTTTGTTATTGGATAACATTTACTGGAAAACATCCAGTAGAGATTAAGTAAAAGGTCCAAATTTAGCGTTAAAGTTTGTGTATGTAACAGGAAGCACATAAAATGTTGGAAAGCAGATATACTCTCTCCGGTGGCATTCCTGTTTTTTGATCTCACTGATGAAACAATATCCTGCACTATTGTTAGAAACACTGGTATCACTGAACTGTCCGTGTCTATTCTCGGATGTTTTCTGGCTTCCCTTTGCATGAGCACTGATCCTTCAAGAAGTACACTTTACATCACATCATTGAGACTTTTAGATAGGCTTGAGGTACCAAATCTTGAGATTTGTTTGGTTTACTGTCCGCATTACTGTGAACATTACCACGTAATCGTTATGTCTTGTGTATCTTTTGCATATGGAGTCAGATCAGTCTAAATATTGAATGCAAAAAGAATAGTTCACTCTGTATTTTCTGATTTATTTATAAATGACTCCCCACAAAACCATGTTTTAATGTAAACAAAGGATATAAATGGAACAAAAGTTCACAAATGTATTTCTGATGCACACACTATGTCTCTTGTATAAATATAATAGAAGTATTTGGAATCTTCAACAATTATATATCTGGACGTAGTTATATTTATATAGCTACATACTGTTGAACCTGAATTTACAAAATGCTCATGAATACACTTTTTTCCAACAGGGAATTATCTGTAGCCAATCAGATGTCGCCTTCCATTTCAGCCAATCACGTGAGCATAGAAGCGAGTGGATTAATTTGATTGGTCTGCTTATGAACAGGTCAGGATTTAGCGGGGTTGTAATGGCGCTCCAAGTGGAAGTAATAACCGTCTTGTGTGTGAGTTATGAATGCTTGCTACGTTAGCAAAAACGTTGGCTATCTATTGCTAATAGAACACCTAGGACCATTAGCTAGCTAAGGTGAGCCATAATGTCATCCAAGTAACGTCAGAAAAGTAAGTCAACTCACTTACAAATAGCCACCTGTTTAAATATGTGCAATAAAGTAAGATGCTAGCAAAACATTTAAGTAAATAGGCAGCTAGCTTGCGAGATTGGACCTATCACATTAACCAATTGGCGGTTTTGATTTTGTTATGCAATGTTATTTGACCTCAGCCGGCTGTTAATGTAACGTTACACTAAACAAGATGGCTCATTCATTTTAGCTACTTAGCTTGTCGATTAAGCAACTATTGCTGTGAGCAAGTTAATTATTACATGTATGTAAACATGTAGGAAGTTTGGTATTGAATTACCGGCTAAGTTATGTTATATGACGTTACTGTGATATTGTAGTGGCTAGCTAGCGCGTGAACCGAGGTTGTCTATAAGCATTATATAGCAAACTTGTTAGCTAACGCTAGTGTTGCATGCCACATGCTAACGTAGTAAGCATTCATAACCTCAACATACCAAAGACTACATTAAATGGTAATTATAATTAATTTACAGCTTGTAAATGCAGGTTCAACAGGCCTATTTGAATATAACAACATCCAGGTATGTTTTTGCTGTGTGCATTAGAAATACATTTGCTAACCTTATTTTTTCATGTTGATTTTGTTGTTTATGTACAACTTTGGTGTGTGTATTGAAAAATATTTTTTGTAGAGACTGATCTGACGCCATATTCATAATCCCCTTCATAGATGCAGTTCATCTTCTTTATATGAGGTCCAGAGGATGTTTTAGTGGAGGCACACACCAGGTATCTTGAGATGTACTATTATTCATAAAAGTTGTCCCTCAGGTCTCATCTGGACACGTCAACCGAGCTCCGATTCTCATTGGGATCGCTAGCTGAAACCCAGTCGGACCACTACCGCTCAGCCAAGGTCATCCGCCGGCCAAGGAGAGGACGAATGGGTCTGCGTGAAACCAAGGTGAGCCTCGGAGGATTACTTATCTGCCTTCGATCCATCTGTGTCTTAAATGTAAAACAAAAGTTTCTACTTTTACCGCTGTTACTTGGAAATCGGCAGTTTTTAGGCAATCGGCGCACCCGGTAGACATCTCCCGAGAACCCTGAGGCTGCTAAAAGTCTCCAGTATTGCAATGTGATTAACCGTTGGTAAGGGTGCTTATATCTGATTAACAGCTTGTCTATGTATTCCCTTGAGAATTCCTCAAGCCTGCATTATGTTCAATTTGTATTAAGGCACTTTTAACTGAACCGTAGTATAGCCTATGTGGGGAGAGATAAAGACAAGAGGTGATGCCAGTCACTCATACATTGGTCAGACCCTCCCATTTGTGCAGTTTTAGTGATGAGCCAGAGTCCTTGTCACAGTGCATCAGGGCTGGCGTAGGTTTTATGTTTTTAATGGGAGAAACAGATTATCACCAGGAGAGAATAGATGGGCTTCAGTATCTCATCAGCTCGCCTCATCTCATTTTATAGTAGCATGCGTTTTTTATTTTATTATTATGGGTCCAGACTAGCCTCTCACAGGATAAGATCACGTCTGTCCAGCTCATATTAGTAACCTGTACATCATATACGCTGTTCCAATGGAAAAAGGTGTCCCTTTTAAATTAAATTAAAGTTAGGAGACAATAAACCCACCATATTGATTGTGTACAGACGCAATATAAGTTATTTTAGAGGATTATGATGCTGGTTGTTTATTGAAGTTATCAATTAATTTACGATGTCTCCTACAGAGTGATAGTTTAGGGACTGCATAGGCTTAGATCTTTTCATAAAACATCTGATTAAATGACAGAAAATGTTTTTTGGAGTATCTGAAGAAATTTATTTCATTCCCCTAAAGATTTTCAATGTATTAAATCTGAATTTCTATAGTCTTCTATTCATGTCCCGTCTTTATGTGCAGGCTAAATCCCTGGGGGAACACGAATGGCGCTCACAGCAGCTCGGGGTTCTGGGAGGCCACCACTTCGAGAGCGACACGGAGATGTCGGACATCGACGACGATGACAGGGAAACGATGTTCAGCTCCATGGACCTGCTCTCACCCAGCGGCCACTCTGATGCACAAACTCTGGCCATGATGCTGCAGGAGCAGCTGGACGCAATCAACAAGGAGATTCGGTACTTGACACGCACTACATTATTCATTTCAAATAAAAGGGCCAGATTCTCAGACGTATTGATTTGTTTCCTTTACTTATGGTTTTCCTAATCCATTTTGCTGTCAATCAAGTATTGCACTTTTTTAAAGATCGGGTCCCGGAAAGCTGGGGCTTTTTAGTCCATTTTGCAGATTACTCGAAACGTTTCTGACCTTGGGGTGATATCCTGTTGTTGCATTAAGCCCTGTCTCTAACGGATAACTCTGTCTCCATCACATTTTAGGAATGTATCTTAACTTTGCCCTATTTATATCACCGTCCCTGACTTCTTAAGTGGTACGCCTCCCAAACTCTGCTGTAGTATTAAACACGTTCCATTGAGAGTAACAGTTTGTATTCATGTTTGTAAGAAGCAGATAATAGCATCACAGAGAAACTGTTCCTGCAGCCTTAATCTGTCCTTTTCATCAGTAGGATTTAGAGACTCATATTTCCCCCAGATATGCTGAAATAAGGCTTGATGCACGACTCAAGCTCATACTAAGGGTTTCTCTGTCTTTTTAGTGCATCTGTAGATCACAATTCTTGTCTATAAGCCAAACACTTGACTTGTTAATGTTTCAGGAAATGTGATCTGCAGCTTGCTTGTTAATGCTGTAATTATCTTGTGCTGATAAGTATTCATAACCCTGAGCACCACTCCACTTAGTTCTTAATTTCTTCCTCCTAATGTGACTTTTGGTCTTATCTAATTTACATCCCTATCAATAGACACCGTGCCACATATTTCTTTCAGGAAGATTTAATTCAAATCTGATGGCAGATAGTTATCGTGCAAGCAGTTGAGCTCTCGGCTAATTACAAAGTAAAATCCTGTTTAAAATGAATGATCTGACTTTGAGCATTTTTATCTCCTCACTTTGGCCGGTAATTAGTTCGCCTCATACTGTAGGTATTTAATGGAATTAGTTCGGCTTATCTACAGAAAGCCAACTCCAAACAAACTAAACTATGTAGCAAGAATACTGATAAAGAGTAAATTTCTATTTCAGTCGAGCTGGAAATTGGATGTAGCTGTGGTTGTATATTCGCTACATATTGCATCTTCTATGAATTGAAGACACTTACTGCTGAGTGTTCCTCCCATGTCCTCCCTTCAACTCTTCCCAGGCTGATCCAGGAGGAGAAGGAGTCGACGGAGCTACGGGCGGAGGAGATCGAGAACCGGGTGGCCAGTGTCAGCCTCGAGGGCCTCAACCTGGCTCGAATGCACCATCACGGAGCCTCCATTACTGCCTCAGCCACCGCGTCCTCCTTGGCCTCCTCCTCCCCACCCAGCGGACACTCCACCCCCAAGCTTGATCCTCGGAGCCCCGCCCGCGATATGGAGCGCATGGGGGTCATGACACTGGTAATTTGTTTTCCCACATGTAGACCTCCAAGTACATATTCATCCCTGGAAGTAGAGTAGGTCAAATCAAGAGAATGACCCTCATTTTCACTGTTAGAGGAGCAGCTGTTGGTATAAGAATGAATAGTGATCCAGTAAACAGCTATGCTGTCCGTTTCATTACTGTTTGTTTTTAGAACAATTTCTGGAGTTCTGCAATCTTAAAAGTATTTATTTTTAAAACAAAAATAGTTTAAATTTAAATATTATTGGAGTAGACATTCTGTGCTTTATCAGTGAGTCTTGACTTAGGTCATGAAGAGTACATTGTTTCTTTGTGTCACGTGATGGCAGTAATGTGTGATTCAATTGGACATTTTCCAAAAATATAGTTCTGAACTAACTATTTTGACACCACCATCCAAAAATGGTGTCCAAAACAATAGTGGTGTGTTCAATGAGTCATGCTGAAAACACACTAGGCAGCGGTGAAGTGTTTTTAAGCAGCTGGTAGTTTTGATTATTACTTCCTGGGTTTGTTCATTTACAAAACGTCCAGTTTCCTTATAGATAGATTCGTCGGTAGGTCTTCATCAGGGTTCAGATGAGGACATTTGAGCCTGACTTTTTTTTATGCAATCAATTTGTTGGAGTAGCAGCTTAAAGTCTTCTTTCAAAATCTATGCTATCAGTGGATATTTTCCATTACATATGACCTTTGCAATCGTGATTGTTTTTTGAGAAGGCAGTATCGAGATGTCTTACGTCACCGGGTTTAAACTCATCCAGACAAGGAGTGTCTGAGATATCACACTGATGAAATGACTGATGACCATCATATTGCGAGTGTGAAATATGACATGGCTTTCCACGAGGCGGTGAATTGCAAAAACGACCCTCTGTCTCCGAGTTTATGTCCGAAGTGCTGTGATTGACGGCCATAAGGGATTTGCTGTCTTCGCATCACACGGCAGCCTTTGATTAGAGTTGTCGTATATGCTCTGTCTGAGTGTGTACTTTCAGGGATTTAAGATTTATTTTTAGAGACCGTACCACTCTAAGCAAGTAGAGAAATGTATTGTATATAGAATATTTCAGCCAGTGTGGAGGTGTTAATTGGTGGTTGTTGCAACCAGTGGTCAGGGTCATTTTTGTATGAAGAAAGAAGGAAGCATATAAAGGTGGCGCCGACTGTTCTGGCCATGTTTTATGTAGAGGATCTCAGCATGTTGAGCAGTATAGCTCAAGCAGACATTAATTTTTAACGCTTGCTGCATTAACTTAGCGTGCAGAGAATGTCGTGACAGAAACGGTCTCCCACTGTAAGCTGTCATCATACAACCCAGGTCTCAAAGGGATATCTTATAATAATATGTTTTACAGCTCAGTTGCCCTCTAAATCCCTCCACATTGACCCGAGGCTGAAACACTCCAGATGTGCCCATCTAGGAGATTATTATTTATTTATTTTTTGAATGAGAAAATAAAAATATTCACATATGCCCCCATAACCTACCAGAACATGGGACGAGTGTAATGTGTCCTCTACCCAGAGGCTTTTAAAGAAATAAGGCTTCGATTTGTATTGATGGGCCAAATGACTTGTTTTCCCATCCTTCCCCCGTATTGATCTGTGAATTGATCCTCTGGTATTGGGTAATCTAATGGTGTATGATATGAATTTGAATGAGCCAATAGTCTTTCATTAATTACCGAGATGGAAATGTTTCTTGTCCCATGTTAAACACGTGGATATTGACGATTGTCTTGTTCTTTTCTCTGCCCACAAGCCCAGTGATCTGAGGAAACACAGGAGAAAGGTACGCACAGTATAGTTTAACGATAAGGTTGCTTTAACAGCGCCCTGCATGAACGCGTGATCGACCGGTGTCCCAGGGTCACTTCTAATGTCCCATTCTCTGCCCTCGTCCCACAGATAGCCGCGGTGGACGAGGACGGCCACGAGGACAAGGCCACCATCAAGTGTGAGACATCCCCTCCTGCAACGCCGCGCACCGTCCGAATGACACACACACTGCCAGCCTCCTCGCACAATGACGCACGAGGGTAGGTGCATTTTCATTAAGAGTGTGTTTGGACTTCCTGTGACGATACCACTATTCATTTAATTCATTTACCAACTGCGGGAGCGGAGGTGTTTTGTTTGATTGCCTCTCCATCTTGGATGCAAATTACATTCTTTCTTGTGAAATGTTAGCTTGATGTGCTGCTTTTCCGATGGCGTAGTCGTCTGTTTTTTTTTTTTGCTTTGGATGAAACCTAGAAGCTTTCCAATTGAGCTGCAATTTTGCCATGCATAATTTTTAAGCACGCTCAAGATAATCTGGCTACTTTTTCAAATTTAAAGCACAGGCAGTAGCAACGTTATTAGATGAGACTTCAGTAATCGGCTTTGATAAATGAGCTTAAAAAGTTGGGAAAAGCAGCAAATACTTTGAGGATACTAAGCAGAAAAAAGAACAGAACAGAGCATACTTATTTCCAAGTTATGAGATATACATTGAGGTATGTATAGGTGAGCCCACTTCTAAGAACTCCTCATTATCTATCGCATATACATTATATTTTCCAAAGGTTATTAATGGCAGTCTAAACAGGGTTTTTTTTGTGTTTCTGTGTGTCTTCAGGATCGTGTCCTCTCTGGAGACTGAGGCCAGTGCACTGAGTAGTGTAGCCAGCAGCCAAGACTCCCTCCACAAGCAGCCGAAGAAGAAGGGCATCAAATCCTCCATCGGACGGCTGTTTGGCAAGAAGGAGAAGGGCAGGCTTGCACATATGGCACACAGACATGTCATGGTAGATCCACAAGGTGGGCACTGGAGGCAATGTTGATGGTGTGATGGTTTCTCTCTCCTCATGCTGACTTCAACACAGATTTGTTGTTCACAATGTAGCGTTTTCAGGGATCAGGGAACAATCGGCAGTAAAACTTTATTTTAGACACACATGATCAATCCGCGCTTCAAATGTGCACCAAACTGTGGCGGGGGATCTGTATGCATCACGGATCATCTACGGTCCGTTACACTACTAATACCTTATTTGCACAGTTTAGATTTACTTGTACCAACCCCCCCAACATCAAATTTGTGTTGTTGGCAGGGTGGAATGGCTGCTTTGAGTTATATACAATGATCCCACTGAAACTCAGGGTTATGTTATTACTGGTAGTAATAACATAACAGTAAATCTGTTTATGCATACTCACCTCAACACCACCTAAATCCTAACAGCACATTTAGGAGAAGTAAATCAGAGGCAAATACACACACTTATAGAGACAGTGAAGTGTTTATTTATATCAAACCATATCAATTGTATTCACTGATCCTGTGTTCGTCTTCCTCTTCTCACAGCGACCCTGATTGACCCCGACATGGCAGGCCAGGACATGGGGGTGGGAAAACTGGGAACTCAGGCTGAGAAGGACCGCCGGTTGAAAAAGAAGTAAGTGTCATCACTGGCAACATCGCTAAGTCGCAGACATCCAAATAGTCCCTTAGTAGGGTCTTCTCACACACACTCAGCGGGGTCCATTTAATATATCCGCTTGTACAAATGGCCATATTCAGTTTATGGTCATACAAAAGAGAAGCATCGTGTTTGGAAGTCTTCTAGCTGCCTTTCACCGCTACATTACAGTATCTGACCTTTTACACACAGACCTCCAGCTCCTGTGTTTACCTTTACCCCCTCCCATAAAAACATGGACTGCACTGTGTGCAATACCATGACAACCCACACCAGAGAGCAAGATCGATAAAAAAGCAGAAGCCGGATCAGTTTCCAGGAGCAGAGATCAGCCTCACTGTATTCAGACACAGAGCCAAAGTCAGTCTATTGATCCGGGCTGAAAACCCAATTAATCTCACAACGCTACTTTGTCAATTTGGGAGTTATAGACGGCTTTCCCAACACAACACCCATAGATTACACTCGCAGTCGGATCGGGTGTGTTCTGCCCTGCAGGAAAAGGGGAAACCCCCTTTGCAAATCTTTCAGCAGAATGTGTGTGCGCGGGTGTGTGTGTGCTGTGTGTGTGTATGCGCGCATTTGCCATGCCCCGGCGCCAAATGATGAATGTCATTTGCTCGAAGTGCACATTGAGTTGCCATGATGAATAACTTTGCCTCCCATGTAGTCAATAGTGAGTATTTGTTGTATGTTGACAAATGTGTTGTTTTTTCTTCCACTGCACTGACTCCTTCATAGCAGTGTTCCGGGATTAAGGCCACACCTCCACCTTGCATCTTGGCGCCTCCTCCACACTGCATGCCATTCGAGCTGCCTGCACTATTTTCCATTACAGCATCTTGATCGATCAATACCGCCGTGGTTCTCATTGTTGGCGTGTGTGTTCTTTTCTTCTTCTTCTTTTGTTTTTTCCTCGGGAGGGAACGAAGAGTATCTGAATGTAACTGAGCATTTGAATGTGAGGCCATGGAGGGGGGGGTGGGGTACTTGCTGTGTTTCAATGCATTTCTCATTTCCTCTGCTGCACGAGATGTGGTCAGGACTGCATTGTAGAAAATGACTTTTTTTTTTGACTGGTCTACAGATGCTCCTGTAAACGAATGTCCTCCATTGTGAGACGTGTGTGTGCGTGTGAGCGTACGTGTGTTTGTTTAGAGCCGTATCGTTTACTGCCTATTAACTCATTAACTTTTGTGTACTTTTGTCTCCCCGTCGCTCTCTTTGCTCTCTGATTCTCTCCTCTCTCCCCCTTCCTCTCCCTCTCATCATCCTCTGACTCTAACAAAGCGGGTAAGTTGTGAGGATGTGTAACTGACCTCCTGGGTATGACCATTGTCTCTGCCATTTTTGCCCTGTCCGCCATCTCTCCCGTCTGTCCCGCCATCCGTCCTCTCCCGAAAGACCAGTGCCAAAGCCGACGTCTCTTTTATCTATATGTGTATCTATCTATCCTTCATGGCTGTTGATGACGCCATTGCGTTCTTTCTTT
This sequence comes from Eutrigla gurnardus, assembly GCF_963514095.1. NCBI lineage: Eukaryota > Metazoa > Chordata > Actinopteri > Perciformes > Triglidae > Eutrigla > Eutrigla gurnardus. The sequence continues at coordinate 7,941,800 of NC_139932.1, read as the reverse complement.
CTTTTTTCATTTACCATCTGAAGACGTTTCTTCCCCCCCTTTTTACAGTTCAATGGCAGCTGCATCCATGGCTGGACTGAGAATGTCGCTAAAACTGGGGCCCAATTTTGTAACACCCGGAATGTCTTCCTCTCCTTCTATGTGTCTCTTTATCTATTTGTGTGGAATAACCAGCTGTAATATCTGGTTATGGGAATGTCAAAATGTTCTTTTTGTTTGTATGATTTTTCATAACTGTTTCCTTACTTCCCTTTCCCCAGCTATGTTCAGTGGATGTATATTTCTCCATGCATTAGACCTGACCTGAACATAAAACATGAGCTACCCCTCCCCCCTCCCCCCCATGTGCTGGATAGATAAAAAACAAACGTGAATGTACCTGGTCGTGTTTGAATGAACACATTTCCTCTGTCACCTGTAGGCTTTTGTGCGCCATGTATGCTGTGTTTAAGTGCCCTTTCACTGTACTGAGGCCTTCAACGCTCAGAGTGCTACATGTACCATGTTTATTACGAAGCCCACTCTTTTCATCTGTGAAGTTCTTTGACAACACACTCAGGGAATGCACTGTTGATTCTGAGTTTTTGTCACTGAAATGTGTTCACTAAACAGAACGAGAACTGCATTGTTTTTGGTGCGTGGGTGTGAGAGCGAGTGTGTTCCTTGCTCTCCCCTGTTTGTCGGGCGCTTTTAGGCTGTTCTACGTGTCTGGTCGAGTGTGGGAGGATTCAGCACAATACAAATAGCGGTGCGTGACAAACCAGGAGCCACTGCTCTTTGTTGATGAGGTGCAATTCACATCGCTGTGAGAATAATGGCACCGGCAAGTGAGGCAAAACAAAATACGGCTCAGCCCTCTTATGTTACACTTCACCACCTGCTAAAAAAAAAAAACGTACAGAAAAGTTAGTATCAGTGTGAGAACAATCTCCGTCAGCAGAATAGTGAGTTGGGTAATTGTGCTTAGATTAGCAAAGTGGTGTCCAGGTTGACAGCACAGTGCCAACCAGGTGTACCTGTGTTTGTAAGCACATAGAGCACCTCCACTGAGGATGTACCATCCTCTGAAATGTGTTTTTTTTTAATTAAATAGTTACACCATTTCTATCTGCACCTGGATCTGGATCTGTATTTAAATCCAGTTAGACCGTATTACGACTCGTGCATGGATTAATTGTGCCAAAATGTAAGTGGGTCAGATTGACCACGTAATTATAGGTTTTTAAATGTGTTTTGTTGCTGTAGCACTTAGCTAATGGCCTTAACTTCCACCTGTATCATTCAAATGTTAAATAGATTTGTTTTTTTTCCTTAACACTGTTGATACACAGGCCTGGTCGTAGTTTCTACTTGCAGTGAATTTAAGATCATGAATACTGTAGGTGTGTGAGAGGGAGAATATTAACATCAGGATTAGGGATTTGGGAATGAATGCAGTCGGTGAATGCCCTCATGAGTTCAGTAATACAAAACCTGTGTGTGTGTGTGTCAGAGTGTGCATCTCTGAGTTGTGCGCTTGTCTGCGTCGCTCTCTGGCAGCGAAGAGATGAACGATAAAACGCTGCCCTTTTCAACGCTCTTAGTGTACAGGCTGGACTAGGAGATAAAATGTGTTTGAGTACCCTCCTGTCATGTATTATACACTCACACACAACGCTGTGACTGCAGGGATTTGTGACAAGGAGCGAGCCTGTGAGAGAATGTATGAGAGCGTTGTATAAGAGTGAGAAAACGTTATGTTTATTCTGGTGTACAAGTACACGCGTTCATGCAAGGTCTCCTCTGTCCCCGCCCTCAGACACGAGCTATTGGAGGAGGCCAGGAGAAAGGGTTTACCTTTCGCCCAATGGGACGGTCCTACGGTTGTAGCCTGGCTGGAGGTACGTAGTCACTGTCCTGAGAAGATCTTTTTGTCTCAAACAGGGGATTTTTCCATAGCAAATATACTAACCTGCATAGTAGTTACGGTGTATGTGAAGATCCAAAATTTTTACTTAGATTTCTACTTGCTCAGGAGCTTCATATTTACTTCACTGGAACACATATTTGACTTGATGACACAAGCCATTTAATATACAGTAATTCTGATTGTTATGTTTTTGGTTTGCTAGGATCAATTATGAGTTATTTAAAAAAAATCAGTATTAAACTTTGGTAACTAAATCCTGGATAAACCACAACAATACTGTTACAATTTCTGATAAATCATTGTAGTGAATCACCCACTCAGTTCCTCTGAGGTAAAAGGCAAACTATAGAAACACTACTGCCCCCTGATGTTCAGTGGATGACCTACAGCCACAATGTTCCAGTTATTGATACTGTTGAATGGGGTTATTGGGGACACATTATTATGACGTTTTTTGACGGTGTTCAAGGGACTTAATTAGAGTGTGAAGACCATGCAATGACTACGGGGGGGAAAATGCATTCATATTTTTGAGGAATACAAAATATTGTTCTGTGACCCAGTAAAAATGGAATGAATTAAACCAAATTATGTCCACTGTATTTGAAATGGCCAACAGGATATTTTGAAAAATAGCTATTGCTCATTCACTCTGGCCAAACTCACTCACATCCCATGCTCCTTTGTTTTTGCTCCCCCTTCTCTCGGTGTGGTAAAGCTGTGGTTGGGAATGCCGGCCTGGTACGTGGCGGCGTGCCGCGCCAACGTGAAGAGCGGCGCCATCATGTCGGCCCTATCCGACACGGAGATCCAGAGGGAGATCGGTATCAGTAACCCTCTGCACCGCCTCAAACTTCGCCTGGCCATCCAGGAAATGGTCTCCCTCACCAGCCCCTCTGCCCCGCCCACCTCCAGAACCGTGAGTTATACAGCAAATATGGGAACATGCACGCAGACTGGATCTTTAGTTGTCCAAGCATTTGTTGAGCTGATCGGGGGAGGAGACAACAATTTTAATATTGAAAACATTCTAGGTATTACACATATTTCTTGCTGAAAATTAGAAAGATCAAAACCACTTCAATATCTGCCCATTCAATGTGAAGCTTAAATAACTAGCAGCTTGTTAGCTTAGCACAAAGATTAAGCACACTCGTATGAAAATAATATCTGTCTACCAGCACATTAAAAACTTGATAGTTAACACCAGTTTAAAACAGATAATTTGAGGGATTCTGTGTAAATTGTGCTGTTTTCCCCGTTTCCAGTCTTTCTGCTAAACTAAGCCCTAAAGCTGCTCGTTCCAGCTTCATATTCAACATTAGCGTCACCAAGAAAGCCCATATGCAATTATCCCAAAATGCTAAATGATTCCCTTGAGCAAAAATGAAAGTTGAGCAAGGCTAGCATGCTTAACTCAAGTCAAGAAAGCTCATTATTATTATTATTTTCCAATTGAAAGAAGGGCTATCATCACCCTTCTGACTCCTGTAACTGTTTTACATTATTTCTTCCTGCTTTTATTTGGCCAGACTTTAAACATTTATAAGATCATTTCTGCCTCCAGATCAGCTCTGAAAAATGTTTGTATTACTGATTATCCTCTCTGCTTACATGCACAACGCCTCCAGACCTGAACGACACGCGTGTCGACGTGTGACAACAGCGGAGTGACGGGCACACACAGCCATTATAATCACACCCAGCGCATTGAAATCCTACAGTCTTTGTGATGAAGAGTGAACATTACAGTGGGAGTCGGTGACGGCCCGGGTTGTAGAACAGCTGTAGTTTAGCTCTCCAGTTATTCCACACACCACAGTTGCTTCCATAGCTCCCTGTTGTCATGGTAATTGCATACAGTCTCTAAGGACTGTGCTGCTCCTTAACGATAGGGATGGTTCACACTGCGGAGCGAGCACTTATGTTTATACTGAAGGAGCACAAACCATACATCTTACCAACATGAGAAGGTGTGCTGTCGTATAAACCCGGCAGAGAGTCTTCATTAAAGTCGCTGCATTAAAGTCTCTACACAATACTATCAATGCATGCGGTAGTCTGAACTCATGAGCTCTTTCCTGTGTTCTCTCGTAAAATAACACTAGCAGTACTTCATCCCCCCCCCGTTCCCCCCCTTTACCTCACCCTCTCATCTACCACTTAGCTCCCCTTCCACACCTCATGAAACTTTCATTACAGAGCATGCAACTCCACGCGCCTGATAACAAACTCCCTCAGCTGTGACGGGGCCCACCGCCTGTTGTCGCATTTAAGACCCCCACACTTTAAAGAGGGGGGGTTAATTGACCTTGTAAATATGGTTTGACGTGTATGTCGAGCAGAAAATTGAGGGAGAGGGGGGAAAGAAACAGTGGCTTTACCGCCGCCATTACAACCAGGTTGCCCTCGAACATGCAGTGAAGGAGTGCTCCGCTGTTAGGAGTCCTGTGACTGCAGAACAGTCACTGCAGCTACAACAGAATAAAGGGTCGGTTCACACAAATAACAAATCAAAACACTATTTCAATTACTTAAAGTGTTTTTGAGAGGCAGACATGCAGATAGTTTTGGAGCTATAGCTGAGATATCCGCCTCCACCGCAATTTAATAGCATCCACTGTCAGTAGTTTTGATTGGAGCTAATTTCTACTGAACAAATATTCCCCATTAACTACTGACCACGTGTTCTTGGGATTCGAAAGCACTTGAGAGGTGTCTTTTCTCTAATTTGAGTGAACTGCCCCTTTTGCGTGTCGACTGCAGATGCAGAGGGATGAGTTATGTGGTGTTTGTGTGTCCTTTGGTGTTAATTGTACTAATTTGTTTGGTCTTCCTCATCGTGCATGGCAACCGTCCGTCACTTGTTCATGTATCGTACGCCGAAAACTGGGACGCTCTGTGCTGTGTTGTGTTGTTGTCCTCTTTTATATGCCCTTTGACCCCTGGCGGGTCCGGGGGCCAGTTCATGATCTGACTGTGATGCTATAACACTATTGGCTTACAGTGGTGCTGCTCTTCTTCTTTAACACTGCTTGCCCCTCCTACCGGACCTCTACTACCAACCCCGCTGCTGCTCTCTCTCTCGGGCTCTGCCCCTTGTAGCCGTCAGGCAATGTATGGCTGACCCATGAGGAGATGGAGACCATGGCAGCCCCTTCCAAAACGGTCAGTCCCCTTGTGTCCTTTACCGTCAGCCTTTCCTTTCTCTGTCAGTCATGTGTGAGAGTGGATATCGACGGGAGTGAGTGAAGACGGACCTGAGTGGTGACTGATGGAGAAGGCATGCATAATTTAACCCCCTTTTCCTGATTTGGCCTGAAGCCTTGTGTTGCTGATCATGGGAGTCAACTGACCATTATAAATGTGAGGGCTAGACTGTTTATTCCTGTGGTGCTGTTACAAATATCACCACCACCACATCTCTAAGAGTTATTTCATCACATTTAGCTTCTTAACGTTTGCGCGTCAGAGTCGGCCTGATTAAACTGGATGCATTCAAAAGAAATCCAGCGCTTTCAACTGCAATGAGATTTGAACTGCTATGTCATTGTGATCTGTTTTTGCGGTGGGTGAGTATTTGTGGTCATTCAGTAGATTTATCATTATGTGATTGTGATCATTGCATGTGATCATGAGCTGAATAAATAACTCCATCTGTATCTTCACCCTATGGCGATATATCAATCGATTTCAAAGGAACAAATACCGATCTTACATCATATAGGGACTCTTACCCCATTAGGCATTATTCGAAAGCTACTGCTCCCTTTGTCCAAATGAAAACAAGCATCTCAACCAATGTGTTATCTCCTATCTGGCTTCGGGACCAACAGTAATAAGCTAACAAACGATATTGTGCCATTTTTCAGGACTGCATTTTGACCCGTTAGTAACCTATTTCCAAACTAAAGGTAAACTGCCAGGCCACATCTGGCCCCCCTGGAGACCAAATTAACCTTTTAAGTTCCTCAGCAGTAACTTTTTTTTTTATCATGTCGTAAAAGCACCTTGCCACTATACAAGGTTTGTAAAAATGTAGCAAGAGGTTGGTGAGGAGAAACTTTGTTCCTTCATCTGGCTTCCTCTTAGATGTAGGAGCACTACGGTCAAACCTTGGGTAACAAAACATATTTAAGTGTATTTATAGATATAAATCATGTGTATCCGGCACTGTGATGTTTCCCTTGTTCTCTCAGCATGCAGTGTGTTGAGATTAGCGTTTCTTGCCAGCTCTATTTTGAGGACATGTTGGTGCAGCTGCAGGATTTGTTATCGAATAATCAGATTACAGCCAGTGGGCATTCATTTCCTGTCATAAGTATCTGTTTTTTCTTTTCCCCTTTTTTTTTTCCAATTAGAAGTCGGACTCTGAAGAGGGGAGCTGGGCACAGGTATGAGGGGAAACCCTGCTGTTATTTCCTGCATTTATCCATTAAAGGTTGTTTATTTCAGAAAACATCTTACAGCCAACATGAACATGCATCCAGTAAACCGTTAACATCGCTTTTATTTTGTGAGATTCCGACTGAACAGACTGACTTGTGTCTTCTGTATCAGACTCTAGCTTATGGCGACATGAACCACGAGTGGATAGGGAACGAGTGGCTGCCCAGTCTAGGACTACCTCAGTACCGCAGCTACTTCATGGAGTGCCTGGTGGACGCGCGCATGCTGGACCACCTCACCAAGAAGGACCTGAGGGTGCACCTCAAAATGGTGGACAGCTTCCACAGGTACTGGACACACAGTCAGCAAAGACAAGCAATCTTAGTTTTAGTCAAATGTCTGTATATTGTATTGTATTTATTATATTTTCAGTTTTTGTTGGCATATACGTGTGTTTTTCTTTCACCAGAACAAGTTTACAGTATGGAATCATGGGTCTGAAGAAGCTCAACTATGACAGAAAGGAACTGGAGAGACGCAGGGAGCATAGCCAGCATGAAATGAGAGGCAAGTGCACCCAGAATACAAAAAACAATCCACGTATTAGCAAGTCAAAATAAGATGCTACAACTGACTTAAAGGAGATTAAGCTTTAAAATGGGGATTTCTGTACTCGCGGGTCTGCAGACGTACTGGTGTGGAGCAATGAGCGGGTCATCCGCTGGGTGCAGAGCATAGGCCTGAGGGACTACGCCAACATCCTGCTAGAGAGCGGTGTACACGGAGCTCTGGTGGCCTTGGATGACAACTTTGACTACAGCAGTCTGGCTCTGCTCCTCCAGATCCCCAACCAAAACACTCAGGTACTCCAGCCACACACTAGGATAGTCTAATGTTTCATTGCAAAGCTGTTAGTCAGCAACATCTGATCTAAATCACATGGTCTGGATATGGAAAGCGTCAGTGTAAGGGGAACATTTTTAATCCCCTTACATTGTTTCATGGCATCACCAATGAAATTTAAAAGGTGCTCAATATGGAACATCATCTGTCCCCAGCTCCTGTCCTAAAGTAGAGGCATGTTGGTATCAGCCTTCAGAAAGCTGGTCCAACCTAAATCAGGACATGCAGATTTGCCAACTGTCACTCTGGCAGGTTGCCTTGTGAATATTCACTGCTTATCTCATCTATACTCAGGTATAAATGGATATGCAGCACAAATGACGCAATGTGTCAGCTGCCTCTGTTGCCAATCTGCTAAAAATAGCCAGCCTTGTGGAAATCAGAATGTGTGGTTTTGTTTTTCCCCCCCCCCCCCCCTCAGGCACGTCAGATTCTGGAGCGAGAGTACAATAACATGCTGGCGCTGGGCACCGACAGGAGACTGGATGAGGTGAGCTCAACTATTTATTTACCATTAATGTCACCATATTCATGTCAAAGTTTATTGGTAATTTCGGACCACTTGGAACAATTTTACCAACACTGTTTCTATTCAAGATGGTTAAACATAATGAATTAGCTCACGCTTTCAAGATTAAAATGACTCTAGATTATGTTTGATTTGACTGATTTGTTTGACTGGCCTTCACATCTTTTTTTGTAAATACCCAGCAGTACAGTAGTTGTGATAGTTATGATTAAAGACGCAGAAATAGTCAAAAGAAATCAGCTTCTCCCTTACAGTATGGTGACCCAGATTTCCCAGTATCCTAAAGGTTTTGAAAATAGACAGAGTAGGGTTACCTTCTCACAGCTGTACATAAAGCCTTTCATGTCAGTGATTTAATTTAAGAAGTTTTGCAAGAAGGCACCATTTGTCATCTCATCTTTAACATTTGGGCCTGAAACCTGCGACTGATATTTTCCCCCTCCATCAGTGTGACGACAAAGACTTCCGAGGTCCATCATGGAGGAGGCAGTTCCCGCCCCGAGACGTTCACGGTATAAGTATGATGCCAGGATCAGCAGAGACGCTCCCTGCTGGATTCCGTCTCACCGCCACGTCTGGTCACTCCCGAAGGTTGCCCCCTGAGGGTGAGTGTCCGTCTCTGCACCTCAGTTCATCCATTGACACGTCGTTATTGCAGGAAGACATGTCGGTCTTGGTGTTATTTTGATATTGCATGGAATTTGTTAAAAGGTGGATATTTTCAAAAGGCAAAGCGACGGTTAAAAGCAGCACACCCTGAGCGCAGGAGTCGCTGCTCCTCGCCGTGTTGTGACTATGTCTCTTGTTCTCTCCGACTCTGTGACGGCTGCTCTGCAGTCCTCTATGAGGCGCTGGATGACAGTCCTGACGACATGTATTTGGATTGGTTTCAAGGTCAGCTATGTCCCTCTGAGGGTTCTGGGCTTGTTGGCCCTGCGTGTCTTATTATTCTACATATACTCCCCCTCCTCTTCACATGGTCTCCGCCAACCACTGTCCGGCTGTATCTCTCCTTTTCTTTGTGGTCTCTCACCCTCTCCTCTCTCTCTCTCGACTACTCTTGAATCTCAGAGTTCCAACTCCAAGGGTGTTTTGTTAAGTTGCAAAGTAGTCGTGTCACCCTGGGTGTAAAAGCCAGGTGCGTCAAGTTATGGATTAGCACCCATGCTTGCTGGTGTGACCCTTGAAGTAATTAAGCAGCAAAAGAGAAGGCGGCTGAGTGAGCGGTGCTATGTAAGTTGGCCTGAATCAGGAGGTTTACATAGGTAACAGTATGTCTTGGCTGTCTCAATAACTCAGTTTGTGTCATTCCACATCCCTCCGCTGTTAAAAGAGGACGCTGGCTGAAAAAGGTTTCCACTAAAGGATCATTCCAACTTATTACAACTTGCTTATGGCCATCATTTCCATTCGTTCTGACAACAATGCACTCAAATTAATCGTTGACATCAGGGAAAACGGCGACATGGCAAGAAACACAGTTAGACAGGGTATAAATAATCAAGACAGATTATTGCAACTACTTCTTCACCCAAAATATTACTATTGTCAACTACAAAGTTCCTAAATAGCACTTCCCATATTTGTATTTTGTATTTTACACCAACTTCATTCTAGCAATGTTGCCACATTCCCAGATATCAGCAATTAACTTTCAAATTCAAAGTTATTACTACCAATGGGAATGATGAATCACATAGATTGAGTTTGTTCAGTTGTCTTGGAACTTGTTTAAATTCATGATTACGATCACTTTGCACCGTCAGGATCAACTAAAGGGGATCAGAATCATGAAGAGTAGTGATTGTTTAGTCAGCTACTGTTTCCAAGGTCAAGACTGAACAGTGAAGCTCAAAGAAGTTGTATTGAACTGGAAATGATCGTTTAAACGGATGCAGATTGTATTAGCAACCGTCTCTTTACAAACTCTGCCATGCAAGTTGTGAAACCTTCCCCGTGCACTGATTCTGGCCAGTGTTCTCCTCTAACAAGGTGTTCCCGGTGACACTGAAACAGCCTTCCTGTGTTCCCCCGTCTCTATTCTCTGTACTCCCTGGTCTGTGGCGTCCACAATGCACTCAAATCGTGTTGCCGCCGTTATCCACTCAAAACTAAGACTTGTTTTGAGTGCGTGATACATGGCTTTCTCTTCTGAGGACGATACTACAAGTACAAGTGCTCTGCTTGTGATCTCACTCATACCGTTGAGGAAGTCTAATCCTGTGGCACATGTTTCCTTCACACTCAAGCTGGAAAAGAGGAGTTTTAATAGCAAGACTTAAAGCTGTTTCCCTCTCACTGTCTCCCCCTACAGTCGGACCCTCGGCAGTGCAGCGGCTGGACAGCTCCACGGTGAGAACCTACTCCTGCTGATTGGAGGAAGAGAGGGACCTTAAACTGTACGCTGTATGTAACTCTACACAGACTTCTCGCTCTGTCCAATACACCGCTTTCTTCAGCACTCAAAACAGATACTGGATTGTTTGTCCCGTCGACTTGGCGACGCCTGTGCAGCGTTTTTGCCAGGTAGCTGTGATGAGGCGACAGGAGACGGCAGGGCTAGCAGCGAGACATGGCCTCACACTGATGTCTCCACTTTCATGTCTGTCCAAAAAAGATGATGAGTCTGTTTTAGTTGAAGCTTTGGAGATCTGCTTCAAATATATGATGAGTTCATTACCTTTAACAAGCACTAGTTTACAAAGTTAATTTACATGAACGCAGCATCTAGTCTGAAGCAAATAGGAGCAAAGCAAAACACTGAATGCTGCTTCAGATGTGTCAGCTGATGGTTATGTTCAAAACCTGCAGACCTCATTTTTCAATACTCCATAAATGGTAGGTAAATCATATGCCTGCCCCCTAAATTGGCTCCCAAGTTTAGTAAACTTCGGCATCGTCTTTCGTGAAAATGTCATAACAATGACAAATTGCCATAAAAAAGTAATAAAAAGTCAAAGTTCATAGTAGTGCATGTCACCAAAATAAATAAATAAAAGAAAATGATACTGTAGAATGCCACAAGTCATAATATCAGTCATATAAAAGTCTCAGCATAGTGAGTCCTATTGGAGTAGTATTGTATACTCCAAATTTTTCAACACGTTTTAGAATCTGTTTTTATTTTTTGACACACTATGCAATGACCTTTTCTCGACAGACTACTTTGACCTTTTGACATATTATGCTATGACTTTTGTAAAAAAAAAAAAAAAAAATGTTTTATGCTATACTGAGACTTCGACATACTATTACTTACTCTACTAAGATTTTTTATGGCATACTATTATGTCATTAAAAAACAGCATGAAAATGTTTGGTAGTGTCACTTGCATGATTCTAATTGTTGGTACCTCTCAGTATACTCACACAGTGACTCAGGCGTTACAGGAGGTAAGGCTGCCATCAGTGCATTTACAGGTCTAGGCATCGGGCTGCAGTAAGTACAACAGGCAAGAAAGGGCTTTAGTCCGAGAGCGGCATCATTACAAGCCTCAGGAATAAGTCATAAGTGCTGAGGTTTGAGACACAGTAGACAGATAATGATATCATGCTCTGACTGCTGCAGGGTTAACAGATCAGCTGAGAATGTTAGGAAAATAAACAACAGCTCAGGGGAGAGATAAAGGGAAGTAAAAGCAGAGGGGGGAAGGTTTGTGCCGGTTTAGTTACATCTTTATAACATCATTTTGTGTTTCCAAAAATTTTGCTCATCCCATGAGGTACCCTGTGGGCTGTTTCTAAGGCTTTCATCAGCTTATTTTTAAAAGTACTCCCACATAGCAAGAAAGACAGAATACAGGGCAAAGTTCAGTGAGACCAAAGGGTTGTATTCTGTACAGTACATATGCACGGGAAACAAAAACTGATTATTTACTTTCAACACACAGGAGAACATTCTTAGCTTCCAGCTGCTGCAAGATGTCGCCCAACAATGAATACAGCGAAGGATTTGCATAGAGGCAACCAAAAAACACCACCACTGCTACTTTCTCACTTCCTTCACCTGAAACTCAACTTTTTCAAGATGGTTTACAAATCACAGAGAAAGTCACAGTTCTCAAGGATGTGACAGAAAAACACCAATCCCTAGGTGTTTTCATGTTTTCTTTAGAAACCGCACCATGAACAGTGATTTAAATAAAACGATTCATTCTGCTCTCTTTAGGTACAGTTCTGAATGGAGATCAACTAGTGGAGCTGCTGGACAGGCCAACCTGCCGAGGAACAAACCATTCTGACGACACGCACTGCCAAGAAGCCCTGCTCTCCTCTCTGACCCCCCTTCCTGACCCCCCACCTCCTCCCTCTAATATGGGCACCAGATGCCGGTGCTAAACTGTCCTGCAGGCTGCCCCGTTGTCACCATTTCTACCTTTTACATGTACAGTAACTTGTCAAAGCATAATGTACTGTGTATTTCTTCTACAGGAGATGTGTAGGTTATCTGTAAATAAATATGCCATTTTTTAATATATACACACATCTGATCTATGTATAAAAAAAGATATTCAGAGTTTGTGCAAAAAAACGTCCCTGCCACCTCATTTAGTGGACCATAGATTAATATATGCTGCTCTTTAAACTGTCTCCATATTACCCTGCCCTCTCTAGATCATTTTGTACATATGGTTTTATTTTTTCATTGTGCTGATGATGATGATAAACCTGTGCTGCTCCATAGAGAGAGAGAGGAAGAGACTTGATGTTGTGTGAAAACCCGCCCTCTAATGGTGTACAACAAAACACTGAGCCCCATTTCTGGCACCGACTTCATTATCCTTTCTTATGGGCTCGCTGTCATAAAAAGGAGCATTTTAAGAGGACATGTCAACGCACTGGGACGACATGACGAGCACTTTGATACAACCGCATCAACTCAACGGACTATTTAGTAGCCACGGACACAACGAGATGCCACTGCTCTCCGAAGTTGCACAAAACTTCTTCTCAGAGAACAAAAAAAAAAAAAGAAAGCAGGACGTCGTTCACAGAACCTGTCAATTGTTGTACTGTATGTTTTTGTCAGGCAATACATTAACACAACGGACAACTAAACACACAGCCAAGCTGGCCTTCTCCCCCCGACCCTCAGACACAACGTTAACAGAACAGCGGAAATAACTGAAAGACAGACTGCTTTAGCCCATAGTGTGCGTAGAGTATATATGACCATGTTGAAGTGAAGTAACATTTAATGACAAACCTGTTGCTTGCTGTGACTAACATTAGTGTAACTCTTTGTTTCTGTCAGTTTCCAGGGTAAATCTACTGTACAGCCCTGTTATCTGTCTTTTAGTTATTTCTGATGGACGGCTCATACAAGTCTTACGTTTTTTTTAGTTTTTTTTTACATCTTCAGTTTGCACGAACAATGAATCATTTTTATTTTGTGCCCATTTTTTTTTATTTATTACTTCTTGTACTTTGATCAAAACTAAGTGGTGAGCAAGCAAATTTTCATTGTCAATTAAAGAAAATACTGTCAGTGAATAAGTGTTCTACATTATTTGTTCTTTAGAATTCAAAATGTTTACAGCTCAAGGGCATCATTTTAGACTTAAAAGCACTGTACCTTGCCTCTGCTGATTAATTATGAAAAAGCCTGTAGGACAGTAAGGGTTTTAGATTATTATTCAGATTATACAAATAGACTTAATATCAGACATTAACACTTAGCACAGAGTAAAGGTTGCTGGAAATGATGTCTACCTTCAGAATAATGACAAATGTATAATACTTCCAAGAGTCCAATACCCCCCAGTGCACGGCATGGCCATGCTTGCCAAGAGGGTTTGTGTTGCCAAAATGTATCCAACCTCATTTTTCTTTATTATCCAATAAACGTTCAGGCTCCGCGAGGTCCCAGGGCTTTTTCTACCTGCCTCTCGATGTCTTTGAACACGTCTGGGTCCTCAATGGTTGGAGTTATCTGTGAAGGAAAACAAATCCTTTGTGATTTTGCTCAGATAATAAAGCTAATTAAAACAATCATCCAAAGTCCAGAACAGCCATAAAAAGCCAGTCAAATTTTTTGAGAAAAAAAAGTCATACTATGGCATGTTGAAAATTCACGAAAAATGGCAGCCGAGTTAATTCATGAAAAATTATTAAAAAGTCATAAAAATCGCTCGTATCGCTTGTTGCGCCAAGTCTGAGCATGTCGAAAATTCACAGAAAAGGGCAGCCAACAAAATTCATGAAAAATTATTAAAAATGATTAAAAAGTCATAAAAACTGCTGGTTTCGCTTGTCGCATCAAGTCTGAGTGTAGTGAGTCCAAAACGGTCATAAAAAGCCATGGTCAAATTTTTGAGGGAAAAAAAAATCATACTATAGCATGTCGAAAATTCACGGAAAAGGGCAGCTAACAAAATTCGAGAAAAATGATTAAAAATGATTAAAAACTGCTGGTTTCGCTTGTCGCGTTAAGTCTGAGTGTAGTGAGTCCAAAACAGTCATAAAAAGCCATGGTCACATTTTTGAGGAAAAAAAAAAAGTCATACTATAGCATGTCGAAAATTCACGGAAAAGGGCAGCTAACAAAATTCATGAAAAATGATTAAAAAGTCATAAAAACTGCTGGTTTCGCTTGTCGCGTCAAGTCTGAGTGTCGTGAGTCCAAAACGGTCATAAAAAGCCATGGTCAAATTTTTGAGGAAAAAAAAAGTCATACTATAGCATGTCGACAATTCACAAAAAAGGGCACCTGACAAAATTCAGAAAATATTGTAAAGAAATATTAAAAAGTCATTAAAATCCCTTATATCGTACGTCAAGCATAGTCTGAGTGTAGTGAGTCCAAAACAGTCATGAAAAGCCATGGTCAAATTTTTGAGGGGAAAAAAAAAGTCATACTATAGCATGTTGAAAATTCACGAAAAATGGCAGCCGAGTTAATATATTAAAAATTGATAAAAAGTCATAAAAATCACTCGTATCGCTTGTTGCGCCTAGTCTGAGTGTAGTCAGTCCAAAACAGTCATAAAAAGCCTTGGTCAAATTTTTGAGGGGAAAAAAAAAGTCATACTATAGCATGTCGAAAATTCACGGAAAAGGGCAGCTAACAAAATTCATGAAAAATGATTAAAAATGATTAAAAAGTCATAAAAACTGCTGGTTTCGCTTGTCGCATCAAGTCTGAGTGTAGTGAGTCCAAAACGGTCATAAAAAGCCATGGTCAAATTTTTGAGGGAAAAAAAAGTCATACTATAGCATGTCGAAAATTCACGGAAAAGGGCAGCTAACAAAATTCGAGAAAAATGATTAAAAATGATTAAAAACTGCTGGTTTCGCTTGTCGCGTTAAGTCTGAGTGTAGTGAGTCCAAAACAGTCATAAAAAGCCATGGTCACATTTTTGAGGAAAAAAAAAAAGTCATACTATAGCATGTCGAAAATTCACGGAAAAGGGCAGCTAACAAAATTCATGAAAAATGATTAAAAAGTCATAAAAACTGCTGGTTTCGCTTGTCGCGTCAAGTCTGAGTGTCGTGAGTCCAAAACAGTCATAAAAAGCCATGGTCAAATTTTTGAGGAAAAAAAAAGTCATACTATAGCATGTCGACAATTCACAAAAAAGGGCACTTGACAAAATTCAGAAAATATTGTAAAGAAATATTAAAAAGTCATTAAAATCCCTTATATCGTACGTCAAGCATAGTCTGAGTGTAGTGAGTGCAAAACAGTCATAAAAAGCCATGGTCAAATTTTTGAGGGGAAAAAAAAAGTCATACTATAGCATGTTGAAAATTCACGAAAAATGGCAGCCGAGTTAATTCATTAAAAATTAATAAAAAGTCATAAAAATCACTCGTATCGCTTGTTGCGCCTAGTCTGAGTGTAGTCAGTCCAAAACAGTCATAAAAAGCCTTGGTCAAATTTTTGAGGGGAAAAAAAAAGTCATACTATAGCATGTCGAAAATTCACGGAAAAGGGCAGCTAACAAAATTCATGAAAAATGATTAAAAAGTCATAAAAACTGCTGGTTTCGCTTGTCGCGTCAAGTCTGAGTGTCGTGAGTCCAAAACGGTCATAAAAAGCCATGGTCAAATTTTTGAGGGAAAAAAAAATCATACTATAGCATGTCGAAAATTCACGGAAAAGGGCAGCTAACAAAATTCGAGAAAAATGATTAAAAATGATTAAAAACTGCTGGTTTCGCTTGTCGCGTTAAGTCTGAGTGTAGTGAGTCCAAAACAGTCATAAAAAGCCATGGTCACATTTTTGAGGAAAAAAAAAAAGTCATACTATAGCATGTCGAAAATTCACGGAAAAGGGCAGCTAACAAAATTCATGAAAAATGATTAAAAAGTCATAAAAACTGCTGGTTTCGCTTGTCGCGTCAAGTCTGAGTGTCGTGAGTCCAAAACGGTCATAAAAAGCCATGGTCAAATTTTTGAGGAAAAAAAAAGTCATACTATAGCATGTCGACAATTCACAAAAAAGGGCACCTGACAAAATTCAGAAAATATTGTAAAGAAATATTAAAAAGTCATTAAAATCCCTTATATCGTACGTCAAGCATAGTCTGAGTGTAGTGAGTGCAAAACAGTCATAAAAAGCCATGGTCAAATTTTTGAGGGGAAAAAAAAAGTCATACTATAGCATGTTGAAAATTCACGAAAAATGGCAGCCGAGTTAATTCATTAAAAATTAATAAAAAGTCATAAAAATCACTCGTATCGCTTGTTGCGCCTAGTCTGAGTGTAGTCAGTCCAAAACAGTCATAAAAAGCCTTGGTCAAATTTTTGAGGGGAAAAAAAAAGTCATACTATAGCATGTCGAAAATTCACGGAAAAGGGCAGCTAACAAAATTCATGAAAAATGATTAAAAATGATTAAAAAGTCATGAAAACTGCTGGTTTCGCTTGTCGCATCAATTTTGAGTGTAGTGAGTCCAAAACGGTCATAAAAAGCCATGGTCAAATTTTTGAGGGAAAAAAAAGTCATACTATAGCATGTCGAAAATTCACGGAAAAGGGCAGCTAACAAAATTCGAGAAAAATGATTAAAAATGATTAAAAACTGCTGGTTTCGCTTGTCGCGTTAAGTCTGAGTGTAGTGAGTCCAAAACAGTCATACAAAGCCATGGTCACATTTTTGAGGAAAAAAAAGTCATACTGTAGCATGTCGAAAATTCACGGAAAAGGGCAGCTAACAAAATTCATGAAAAATTAATAAAAAGGATTAAAAAGTCATAAAAACTTCTGGTTTCGCTTGTCGCGTTAAGTCTGAGTGTAGTGAGTCCAAAACAGTCATAAAAAGCCATGGTCACATTTTTGAGGAAAAAAAAAAAGTCATACTATAGCATGTCGAAAATTCACGGAAAAGGGCAGCTAACAAAATTCATGAAAAATGATTAAAAAGTCATAAAAACTGCTGGTTTCGCTTGTCGCGTTAAGTCTGAGTGTAGTGAGTACAAAACAGTCATAAAAAGCCATGGTCACATTTTTGAGGAAAAAAAAAAAGTCATACTATAGCATGTCGAAAATTCACGGAAAAGGGCAGCTAACAAAATTCATGAAAAATGATTAAAAAGTCATAAAAACTGCTGGTTTCGCTTGTCGCGTCAAGTCTGAGTGTCGTGAGTCCAAAACGGTCATAAAAAGCCATGGTCAAATTTTTGAGGAAAAAAAAAGTCATACTATAGCATGTCGACAATTCACAAAAAAGGGCACCTGACAAAATTCAGAAAATATTGTAAAGAAATATTAAAAAGTCATTAAAATCCCTTATATCGTACGTCAAGCATAGTCTGAGTGTAGTGAGTCCAAAACAGTCATAAAAAGCCATGGTCAAATTTTTGAGGGGAAAAAAAAAGTCATACTATAGCATGTTGAAAATTCACGAAAAATGGCAGCCGAGTTAATTCATTAAAAATTAATAAAAAGTCATAAAAATCACTCGTATCGCTTGTTGCGCCTAGTCTGAGTGTAGTCAGTCCAAAACAGTCATAAAAAGCCTTGGTCAAATTTTTGAGGGGAAAAAAAAAGTCATACTATAGCATGTCGAAAATTCACGGAAAAGGGCAGCTAACAAAATTCATGAAAAATGATTAAAAATGATTAAAAAGTCATGAAAACTGCTGGTTTCGCTTGTCGCATAAATTTTGAGTGTAGTGAGTCCAAAACGGTCATAAAAAGCCATGGTCAAATTTTTGAGGGAAAAAAAAGTCATACTATAGCATGTCGAAAATTCACGGAAAAGGGCAGCTAACAAAATTCGAGAAAAATGATTAAAAATGATTAAAAACTGCTGGTTTCGCTTGTCGCGTTAAGTCTGAGTGTAGTGAGTCCAAAACAGTCATACAAAGCCATGGTCACATTTTTGAGGAAAAAAAAGTCATACTGTAGCATGTCGAAAATTCACGGAAAAGGGCAGCTAACAAAATTCATGAAAAATTAATAAAAAGTCATAAAAACTGCTGGTTCACAGTCACAAAAATCCCTCGTATCGTATGTCAAGCATGTAATAAAACTGTTGTAGTTATCGTATAGCTTTCAATACAAAATTACAAACTAATAGTATAGAATTCCATAAAAATGGCAAAGCATGGCATGCCATAAAACATTCTGTGAGAAAAGACATAGTATATTATTTCATACAAATGTGTAATTAAACATTTTCTTATAATATTTTAAATTAGTATTATATTATAATATAGTATTACTAGTCTTAGAAAAGCCACAGTATAGTATACCCATAAAAACTGAGTGAGAGTGGAGTTTTGGCCATTTTTACGTGAAGCCTTCCTATTGCAGCGTATCGCATTCTCTTTCTACGGTCAATGCACAGTTCAGAGTGCCATTTTCTTTTGAACTCATCCAACGGCCATGGTTAACATTCATACTAGTTCACTGGTTGCATCATACCTTGTAAGGCTTGCCGTTGACCAGGTTAGCTAAAGAGGAGCGGGGGATCTTGCCAGAGCGCGTCTTTGGCAACCCTTTGACAAAAAGCACTTTCCTAAAGGCGGCCACTGGTCCGATGGTGTCTCTCACAAGCTTCACCATCTCCTTTATGATCTCCTCTTCGTTTTTCTGCACGCCTGAGACACAGAGTGCAAGATGCAAACATCATCAGGAATTTAATTTGGGTTATGGTCTTGGATTTTGTGGGCAATTTTACTTCATGAACGTAAAGGAGGATGAATCACCAAAAAAACGGATGTGCTACCAAGAAGTCACATTGAGTAAATATTCAAAATTTCTCCGGGCATGCCTCACCATTCTTGAGTACACACAGGGCCAAGGGGACGACACCCTTCAGAGTGTCCTCTAGACCCACCACAGCACAGTCCCCCACTGCAGGGTGCTGCAGAACGGACTGCAACACACACACATGATCATGCATCACAACACCACGAAGAAGAGTGGGGGGAAACCTTCCCGTGACGTGCCCTGAAATCACTCTCCTACCTCTTCCAACGCTCCGGCTGACAGCCTGTGACCTGCCACGTTGATGACATCATCAGACCGGGACATGATGTAAAGGAAACCCGCCTCATCCACAAAACCCGCATCCATGGTGTCGTAATAACCCTGATGGAGGAACACCAACGAAGGAGAGAATATGACTACATTTTTATTTATAAGGTCTCTCTATGGTTGCAAAAAGCCAAGGTGCTGTGTAATTAATCATTTCAACACTAGGGGGCCACCTTTTACCACATACTCACTCCCCACTACTGCATTATTGATGCAGTGTCATAAAAAGGACAGAACTTCCAACAAACACAATTGTTCTTTATTATTATTATTTCATTACCAATAAATATCCAAATTCGAGGGACTGATGACTTGTCTTACTTGGAACTTAGTGAAGTAGATCTCCTTGAACAGATCCCGGTTCTGCCACAGCGACAACGCTGCACCAGGTGGTAAAGGTAGTCTGAAGGGAAAAGTGATGTTTAGTGACATTCAAATACTCCTCTTTATGTTTCTACCATAACTATACAAATGAGGAAAAGCGTGATTCCGGCTTTTTATGACTGCAGCAAAAATTCACACGCTCTTTAAATATTAACCAATATTATGAGAGAAATGATATCCTAACTCAGTAACTGCCCGTCACACTGGTGAGGGCTTCCAACCATGACACATGACACAGTAACACAGCTGTCCCCGTCTCCACAGCGCCACCTGTGGTCATCCCCGTCTGCAGTGAACATGTGAATTCCTTGGAAATCCCCCGTGTTGGCGCCGAGTCAGGGAAACGGGGAAACGGAGTTGGCGAGTGATAACAGACAAGTAGCAGGATGGAAGATAAGGCAGCACAAAGGGCGAAGGGGTGGGCTTTGATGAAGTCCACTTTGTAGCGGCAGCTCTCGAACATAAACTGGCAGATGCGAGCTGCAGCGTGAATTATTAAAATGAATGTCTGAATTTGATTAGAGCGCTGTCCGTCACATTGTTAAAGGTGACTGCACGTGTGAGTGACAGAAGAAAAAAGGTAAAAGCACACTGACAGAGCTGCGAGCACTCAGCTTACCTCACCACAATATTTCCCAGGGTTCTCGGCGTCACCTCCTGCATGTCATCATCGATCACCTTGACTAGTGAAAAGAGAAAAGCATGCAATTTATATATTCAGAGGTGGTTCATCACCCACTGGCAAACTGAAGGGAGCCAAAAATATGAAATGCTCTGCAGGGAAATACAAGCAGTTGCATTTCTGTTTTATATTATTTGTATTTAAAAGGCAATTCTGGCAATCAAACAATGAGCAGAAAGTGAAGATAATTGCTGGGATGTGACTCACCATTGTAACCTGGAACAGGTTTGCCAGCCTGGCCTGCAGGTGGCGTGAGTGAGTTCCCCAGGCCGATGCATGAGGAGGTGATGGCTGAGCCCGTTTCTGATGAGAGAGAGACAGAAAAAGAAAGTCAGAAAGTTTCCGTCTCTGGATCTATGTAGTGTGACGCCACGGTTTTCACACCAGCTCATCCGGTTTTTGGGGATTTTCTGCTTTCAGCGGAAACTCTAAACCTTCTAGTGCCGGGCCGATCAGAGGAGCTGGTGTGGTGTTGAGGTGCTTTGCCTCGGTGAGCGGCGTTAACCTACATTTTGCAGAACTATGACAGCTCCTATGGGCTCTCCTCGACTCTGCCGCCCCACTGTGCTCCACATACAGAAGGCTCTCCTGTCTGTCAGCCCATTAGCCCACCCAGAGAAGGAATAACAGAATTGATCCGGCTCAGTAAGCGAGATTACATCAGAAATCACACCGCAGCAGAACAGCCCACGATCAGCATCTGCCTTCTGTGATCAAATTAAATTTGAAAACTCCGCCTGAAGGAACACTTCTGCCTTTTTTCCCCCCACTGACGTCGGTTTCCTGCTGGAAATACAAAAACAAAGACGCAGCTGAACGCTTTCTCCCGTCTGTCAAGCTTGTGAGTTTAACGTAAAGCTACAGTTAATAAAAACAACTTTTTGTAATATTTGTCATATGAGCCGACGGTGTGAGAAATGGGTAAAAACGGGAACACAGTTTGACAGTCTGATCGAGTTCACCGGCGGTGATTGACAGCTACGTTAGACGCTTCTCAGCTCTGATTGGTTGTCGTAACGGGAGAAACTTCGGTTTCACGCACCCACTGTCAGGACAAAGTGACAGTTTGAGCAAATATGACAAAAGTTATAGCTTTACTTAAGTTATGTCTCAACTAACAGGCATGTGTTATGGATTATTAACCTTAAAGACAGGACTGAGAGCCGCATTGGCTGCTCTATCAGATGTGAATACATTTCAGGAACCAGCAGTACAGTTAAAAATAAAAGGCAATGGTTAATTCTTCTCATCCAACATGCACAAGCTTCTCCTAAAGGTAAGCAAATCATATACTCCATACGCAGTTCCTGTCATGTTTTGTGCTCGAGTCTCTGTATCGTGGCATTTCTCCACTGTTAATATGCAAACTGCACAATGTATACGGTTTCCACCACTAAAATATGCAGTCACTGACGGCAGGAGTGACTTGTCTTCCATAAGGGGCGAAGGCCAACGGCAAGACATACAAGCCAGCAGCGCTGCTATGCAAATGGCAGCTCAGTCGGTGCAACGGTGAGGAGCGAAAAATGCATCTCAGACTCCTCATTAAATCTTGACAGAGAGCTGCAGCGACAGAGGACTTCACGCCCATCAGGAGAGAGAACCTGGCCACCAATCTGACCCGACAACGTGTTAACTTGTGTAAAGTTTGAGTTTTCTTGCAAACAAAGTTTCTGTTTACATCCATCAAAACACTCCGTCTCCATCCTAGAGGCCTTACAAACACATCAAATGTCTTTCCTTCCTCATAAAAGATTCACAAATCCCGCAAATCCATGTTTGTTTTTGCACTGCTGCCACCCGTCAATCAGAGGAATAGTATGATCCATCGACATGACCGTCTCCTGGCACGATGCGGTCGCTGTGTGTGTGTGCACGACAATGAACTAAACTAGGACACAGAGAAACATTGGTACGACTGGTCAGACTCCACAGGTTTTAGGGAGAATCAGGGAGTGTGATGTGATCCCGTCTTGGGAAAAGGAGGAGCAGGATGTTCGGATCAGGAAATACCTGATAAGGTAAAGGCTGAGGGGACTATGGGACACGGATACGGATATATAGAAACGTTCACACGGCTACAGAAGCTCTTCGCCTCAGTCATCAGTGGCGGGTAAGTCACTCCCTGCAGGGTTAAAAGCCCGTCACTGTCGGCAGAGACAGCATTCAGCATCAGTGATAGAAAAAAAAGGACTTATTTATTCCATTCCCGCCTGGTCAGGGAGCAGGGTCATGAAAGGGTGATGACAGACCCCCTGCTGACCAATCATGCCCTTTGCTTCCCCCTCAGGAGCACACTACTGCAGCGTTTATGACATCTGAAAGGAAGCAGAGGGGAAAGACTTACTGTAAAGGAGAAATAGTGAAACCTATTCCCTCTTTCTGAAAAAAAGATAGTGTTGCATTTCAAGGTCAGTCTAATAACAGACAGATCCCAGCCAGGTCAGTATTTTCAGATACTTTAGTATTGGTGAAGTTGTGTAGAATCACTTTGTTGTGAATAATTAAACAATTTAAATAAACAAGTCGACCCATGATGAGATCATCTCACCCACTTACAACAACAAAGCCATTATTGGTTCATACAAACCGGTTTGACCCCGATGGGCCGGTTTAAAGCTCTACTGAATTGCGTGTCGATTAGACCTCGACACGCCGGCTGAACCGCGTTGGCGTGAGCGGGGTGTTTAAAACCCGGCTGTTTACAGCCAGGACTCGCTGGCTGGGACTCGGGCCCCGGGCGAGTAAATTCAAAACCCCCAAATGAAAAAAGACAATATAATTGGACCTTGACATTTTACAAGGCATACAGGGAGACAGTGGACTGGCTGTGCAGCTTTCAGGCATGAAATCAATCCATTACAAAGCAGAGCCATCTCAATGAAAATTAGTCCACTAAATTGCACTAAAGCGTTTTGTCCTCACATTTGCATGAGAGATGGTGAGCTGACAAGAGCAGCACTCGGCTACTAAAGGCTGACTCAGAGGTTTGGAGAGCTCCTCTCTCAGCCCACAACAGGAAGGTGTCATAGATCACAACAGGAAGGTGTTATAGATCACAACACGGCACACAAGGGATGGGATGATAGAGGATGATATAGGATTTAATCGCAGATCAGGATAAAAAACACAATAAGAATCGGAGTGATCGTAAATATCAATACGAGTGACATAAAAAAAGCTGTCTAGCTTGTTATCATGGTAGAGAAGTAAAAAAATAGAGCCTGATTTAATAAATACAGGTAGCATCATGTGATAACTTGCACATTGTTGCCATTTTATAAAAATGTATTTATCCTTTATTTATGCAGGGAGGCCTCATGATTTATAATTTCCTTATTCAAGGTTGTTTGATAATTTTTTGTTTATCTCATCTGTGATGCAATTAAAATATGTTTCTTAACACATTTAACACACCCATTTCTACAACACACCGTGGCTAAAATGGAAATAATCAAAAAATTATGAAAACATTTTACGTCCCTGAAAATATTGCCTGGCATTTGTATTATATTATTACTTCTATAAGCCGACATGAACCCTTCTTAAGTAAAGATATCACTATTTAAAAAAAATAATCTCATCCAATCTCTCCGAAAAGTGTCTATTTAAGGGTTTAAGGGCTGAAAATATCCTGGAGGTGAGACAGACATAATACGTCCAACTGCTGCTATTCTGGTCACATTGTGATTAAATATGCTGGATAAGAGAGGGAGACTGCAGGCGGAGACAGGTGAGTGAACGCTAGAGGGGAGTGAGGAGGAAACACATCGCCTGTGATGGTGTCGATCACACACACACACACACACACACACACACACACACACACACACACACACACACACACACACACACACACACACACACACACACACACACACACACACACACACACACACACACACACACACACGCCGTGGGCTTGTGTCTGAATGACTGGTGGTGAGTCTTTGGCACACACACACACCCACAGAAAAAAAAATAAACCCACACTGGTATCAGTGTTCCTCTACTCCACTGTCTTCTCCTTTCTCTTGTGCTCCTTCTCCCTCCCTCACGCTCTCGTTGCCTCTGTACACAAACAAATCAATCTTCCTTCGACCTGTTGGAGATGAGCTTGGCCGGCGAGAGGCATCCTGAGTGTGATGAATGGGACGCGGGAGGGGGAGGGGTGTTGGAGGATGCTTCGGAGGAGTGGGATGTGCAATACGGTGCCACGCTCATTACTAGTAGCATGTGAGTGTTGGGGAGGGGGAGGGATGGCACTCTCTATTCTCTGCAACTCCTCAAACACTCACTGCTGTTCACTTCCTGCTGAAAGGGATGAAACAACTGTGTTTGACACACAATATAATGCTGCCAGTCCACTCTGTGTGCAGGGCCGGTGCACCGAGACACATAAACGCCATATGGGAATCAGGGATGTTGGCTAAAGAGTGGGGATGGGGTTGACCAGGTTTAGAATATGAAACGTGACATAAAGGACAAAAAAGGACAATCACGTGAAAATTCAGAGGATAGATAAGAGGCGGAGCAGTTAGACTTTCACATGGTTTCCAATAACTCTGTTAAGCGCCAGGTATTCCCCTTGGGAGTTAGTGGAGACCAAAACGGAGCTAAAAGAAGATTGAATTCAATTTGATTTATTTAGCCCAGAATCACAAATTTGCCTCGGAGGGCTTTACAGGCTATACGCCGTGTAACATCCTCTACCCGGGAACCTCCATCGAATGTGAAAAACTAATTACTAAAATGACTTTGAACAGGAGAAAAAAAATAACTGAAGGTGAACATCGGATTTGTATTCACCAAGTGATCTGAAAATCAACATCTTATAGCTAATGTGCTGGTCGACGAGCCAGAATACAATAGAAAATGTCACTAAATATTTAGCAATGAGTGGGTTTCTCATTTCACTTCATCAATTTTGACTCTTTTGTTTTACAACAAATCCATTTTAATTACGGGTTTTAATGCAACATAACAGCCAAAAACAAGGGGGGTGAATACTTCTGCAAGGCTCTTAACATTCCTCTTCTATGTACAAACAAACGCTGGAAACGGCACCGAGTCCTCCAGCTTTTCGGATCTCGGAAGGACAGCAGGGAAGCTAACTACTAGAGTAGCCGCTAACACACACACCCACACAGACACACACACACACACACACACACACACACACACAGCAGATTTGCGCCTTAATGTGTAAACAACATCCCGGGCCACAAATAGCCACGGGGTTGCTTTACATCATACATATGCGCATCAGGGATAGTGGTTGTCCTGGTGACGTGTGGTTGCCAGGGTAACTCAGTCCGGAGCTAAACAAGATAGCTGACCCAAGGTCAATGGGAAAAGACGATGTGGCGTCGGAGGATGAGAACAGACGGAGAGAACACATTGTTTTTGTATTTTTTGACAGGGTTATATTGTTTTTGCTCCCCTCGGATGAAACCAAGCATCCATCCTCCACATATAAAACCTTACTGTAAAGCATTCACTGTGGGACGCTTTAAAAAGGGAATTATGAATACGACTTTGGCAGCATTCAATTCCAATACAAAACAACGTCTATCTTTAAAGACAGGTGAACACGGTGTTATTCATTTCCCTGCCTTTTTCACGAACAAATCTCCCCCCAAACTTGTGGGATTAGTTCTGCTAGGAGTCTGTGTAAACAACACGACATAAACAGCTCAGGCTAAGACCATCATTGGCAGTCTGCTGAGGAGCCCAACACGAGTAGAAACCACAGGGTTGGTTAGCCAAGCCTTGCTGATTGGGCTCAATGTTGAAACGAAGGAAAAACAACAATTGAAGAAAGGGAGGGTGAGAGAGGAGGGGGAGTTTAATGCACAGGGAACCAGAGGAGGCTGCAGTCACTACTAAAGCTTGGTGATGCTGCCCTGCAAAGACAGACATGACGACGACACCACCATGTATAACACGTGCACACGTTTACAACTCGGACTCTTTGGAGGCCATCTCTCTCTACCTGCCGTGTCACATTTCAGACGGTTGCTTCATGCGCTCAGAGCCGGTTTTATGCATACAGATTCACTACTTAACTCGCTAATGAAAGCAAGACCACTTCTTGTGCCTCAGAATCCTCGGCGGACAAATAACATAATGGCTCAGAATGAATGCGGGTGGGTTCGAGCGGCGATGACAGCAGCCCCCCGGTAAACAACGAGGTGGAGGCGAATGTGACACCTCAGCACTCGGAGATGTAATTACAGGAGCTGTGACATCTGCGCTGCCGTCTCTGCAGCTATGAGACGAGACCAAGCGAGCGCCCAAGCGTCTCCCAGAGGGGACACGAATAACCATAGCGACAATTTGACTCAAATTCTTTTCTCATTGGGGGTGTGTTTTTAAATGAGAACGTAACAGTTTCAGGTAGCAAAGAAAAAACTATTTTGTTCATTTATTTTGAAAATGATTAACATTCAACAGTTGGCTCATTGGCCATAATTCTTACTTTAACAATTAAGGCACTCAAATACTGACATATTGTCGATAAAAGATAAATCAATTACCAAAATGAATCACAGAGGTGTCATGTAAATGTCACCCAATTTGCCACGGCGATCAATAAAGATTGTGTAATCCTTCGTCATAAGACTCTGACCTCTTGTATTACAACACACACTGAGGGAGAGCGACACATTAGTTGCTACTATATCTTAAAACAGAAATGATATGTTGATTTTGAATGTATGACCCTTTAAGACAGCAGATATCCATGAAGGTAGTGTTGAAATGTCTATTTGAAATGAAGCAGTCTGGTCATGTTTTTGTGGGTGAAAATTAAATGTCTAGTTTCAAATATACTGAACTTAGCTTTCCCGTATTAAGACACAAAATGATTCCAGGCTAACCTACGTTCATTTTCTACAAGATTGTGGAACCGATGTGTCAAGTTGAGGTCAGAGCACTGCTAGTCCAGTTCCTCCACACTGAGCTGGAAACAATGTTTCTTAATGAAGGCTGCTTTGCATACAAGGTCATAATTAAAGAGCTTTCCTCCACACAATGGAAGCTCCCTGTTGTCTAAGGCACCACTGAGCGCTGCAGGTTAAGCTCGTCCTTTATTGGGGCTCAAACCACATTCAGCCTGAGACGAGGTTTCCACAAGTGTTAGTGTTCTAACTTTAAAAAAAGGTATAACACAGCTTATTTGTTTCTTCCTCAGGCTGGAGATCAGTTCAGATCAGTAAAACCACTTCAAAACTTAAGAGTTCAGTTCAGCAACACAGAATTTGAATTTATAGCAACTCTTCTATAAGAATACCAAAAAAGGAAGGTAAATAAAACACAATTGACGTATACTTTCTTTGTGAGTAGCTGGTTGTAAAATGATCCAGAGTTAATGAGGACTGCAGACTGACTCGTTAACGGACTGTTGAACAGGGTTTGGTGCCGTCGATGCAAAAGCTACTTCTCTTAATTAGATCATTTGCATTAGTTTCTCGATAGAAGTAGCAACAAATTGACCACTGAGAAGCTAATTGTGAAAAAGTATGGTGCAGGTTGATTATATTAGCACTGTGAAGGTAATACGAGATGAGATTGCTGGTTTGGGGTTAGGATTCCTCATTAATCCCAGCTTCGTGTATTGATGTGCTGAGTGAGTGGATGCTGGTTAAAAGGGGTCTTTTCAAGGAGGCTGTAAAACTGCCCTCACAGACACTGAGGCTCTGACTTTGTCTCTGAGTGGGAGGATATGCGGGGAACAATTCGAAGCCAGCATTTGGCAAAACCTGGAAAACTCATTTGAGACGACAGGTGCTCTGAAGAGGTCCAGTTCTACTTCTTTCACGGTAATTCCCTTCTGTGTAGAAAGGCGTCAGCTGCCAGTCGGAGGGAGTCACAGACACAAAGACAAAAGGAGAGAGACACCTAAAACACTGCTGAACGTCCATTCGCCACCACTCGCTGGTGATGCAGACCAAACCCTGCCAACTGGAAACACACATTTGTTGCCAGGCAACACCAGTGACATCAGCAACCTTCATCCCCTTCCACCTCCCCCTGCACTTGGCACTTGGCTCTTAAAATAGCGCTCCTGTTATTACCAGGCGTCATATCGGAGGGCCGCTTCCTCGTATGGAGATGAAGCGGAGGTGAGCAGGGCTGCAGGTGCGTTGTGGTCTTAGTGTGTGTGTGTGTGTGTGTGTGTGTGTGGGGGGGGGGGGGGGGGGGGGGGGGGATGTGATGAAGGTAAAGGGGAGAGATGGAGGTTTGGTGTCATGTCTGGGGCTGAGGAGACGCGATGAGTCAGCATGTATGATGACATCGGGAGGCTGAGAAATGATCGAGCCCTCTGCAAATGAGAATAACGAGCGCTTCCCCTCCGCTTCGTCAGAAAACCCGTCTCGCCTTGCACCAGCCGAGCGTCCCAGAGGGGAAACTAATCACCGGTCAAATTAGCGGAATTCTGAGCCGTGAGCTCGTTAGCACAATTAGAAATGTTTCCAGAGAGGAAATTTGCCGCTGACGGAAAAAATGTTTGACAAATATCACGGCCAGTTGGCGCCGAGACAAAACCATTTATCTTATATACATTTATTCTGCAGAAAGTCCCCTGAAATCCAAGCCGGCGGGAAATATTTTCGATCTAAGGACACGTGACCTCCCCTCCGCTGCAGCTCGCTCCGCCTCCCGATAGGACGTCTCCTGACAGCCATCTTTCTTTCGTTTGTTTGCAACCCGGCCTTGTGCAAGATCTCGGGAGTGAGTGAGCACCGTTTGTGCGATGCCGTTTACAAAACAGCGGCGCTGCCATGTTGTCAGCGAGGTCTCTGGGGGACGGGTGGGAAACGATGCGAAACAAACCCTTTATGCACCCGCCGCAGCTAATGAACTGCTTCCAGTGTCGGGAGACGATGTCAACACATAATGAATCAGATGATGCATCTCTTAAAGAACAAGGGGAGCGCGGTTGGATCAATAAAGAATTGTACGGTGGTCTGATGATGCAGCAGCTTCACGCCGAGGAGCTGGGGAATCAGAGGCAGGCGTCTGACGCATTTTAATCAAACATCCAGTCACAAATATTTTATTTAACCATCCACTTACAGTGAACTCAAAGTGATTGCATGGTTCTTTTCCACTCTCACACACAATGGGATGCCAACTTAAGGAGCAACCCTGAGTCCCCCCCCTCCCCCGAGCCCTTCCGACAATAAAAGGTATTAACACTGAATAACCACAAGATTTCTCTCTCGTTCAAGGATTTGTAATTCTTCACCATAACACAAGGCTAAAAACTAGAAAGAAACAAAAAAACACTATTGATTTCACTCTTGAGCTGTGTTTTGCCAGAGATTTTCTATGTTGCTGCCCCTGGAGGAACGCTACTATTTTACTTTGAAAGCGCTCTGTTCACCTACTCTTCCCGTCATCGCTCATGGTGTCTGTTCTCTCACCATCGATTACAGCTTTGGATGCTGAATATTACATTACAGGACTACGAGCACGCAGCCCAAATGATTGATGAGCGAACTGCACCGCTGATTGATTTTGTTCAATTTCTATCTATTTTGCAGGTGAGGTACAAGTGAAAGGACAGATCTATCAATATTAATAGTTTTTTTTGTATTTTAAAAACTGTGTGAGAAAGGGAATTAAAAAGACTGTCCTAAGTTTGAGGTGAAAATAAAAGTGTTTATTCTCAGTTTGAAGCCACAAGATGCGAAGAAACTTTGCTTTCGGGTGTTTTGGCCGTAATGAGTTTCTCAAGGAGGACTCTCCTCTCTGTGATGCTCATTTCGGAGTAAACGAGCCTTGAATGTTAAACCGCGCCGACGAAGTCGCGTCTCTGCTGCTGGAGGGGAAGATGAAGGAGAGTTGTCAAGGGGGCCGACATTGTTAAAAGTCGCCTGATTGATGTGCCGTCTCCAGAGAGACGTCGAACAGAGTATCACGGCACTCCCAGCAGGCCGACGGTGACCTCGGTGCACGCGGGCGGAAACGGTGGACACGCTTCTTATCTTATGCTGACCTTTGATGCCTGCGCGTCAAGGATAACAATGATACATTTAGGGGATTTACTTCCAATAAAGTTATTATTCAAATCCGTTTTCTTCTACCTTCTGAACAGCTGGGCAGTGGCGCCCCCTGCTCTTACGCTGACGCTACTGTTGCCGCCGCTTAACTGTATTTATATGTATTATGCAGATTATTGCTAAAACAATATTTCAGTCTTCCATGATCAATGTAACAGGGCTAAACCAATAAAATGACTGTAATTAAGCATTAATTATGAATAAAAACATAATAATAACATGATAATAAGCATTATAAACAATAAAATTACTGTAATTAAGCATTATTATGAATAAAAACATAATAATAACATGATAATAAGCATGTTGACATGCTGGCAGAAGAAATCAATACAGTAGGTCCCCTATGACTGTTGGTGCTACAGGTTCCCGGTAAACAAGCCTAGTCTACGTCAGGCTGCAGCAAAGCTTGTAAGAATGATGAATAATGGTTGGTTTTAGACTCTTCTGGAAACCTTCCTTAAAAAAAGGCAAACACAACACCGACAGGTTCCTTCTGTAACGTCACAAAACACCGACAAACTAACAGGGATTCATTGAATATGTATGAAACATGGTGGAGCCTCTTGCGCCCGGGCATCTGAAGACAAACTGCCTCGGACATACAAAGAGAAAGTGAGTGAGGAGAGAAGTGACCCGCTCGACCGTGAAATAGCGGAGAACGCATTTGGATCGCCACGCTGGCCGCCAGCTGCTAGTTATTGAGTTTAGCAGAGGGGAGAAGAATCCAATGGGATTCACACATCCACACAGAAAACAAGAGGGCGCCAGTGGTATTCTCAAACTCAATATATCACCTGCATAGGATGGTCTCAAGTGTGACAAGACTGTGTGTGTGTGTGTGTGTCTGTGTGTGTGTGTGTGTGTGTGTGTGTGAGGAAGTGAGACTGTTGAGTTGCTTAACAAGCATCCTTTGTTCTAGCAGAAGGAAATGTTATCTCACGAACGCTGAAGCTACAAAGAGCAAAGATGGAGTTCAGCGCATCGAGCCTGGTGAGAGTTCAGTAACGTCCATCCATCTGCACCGAGAGCCAGAAGCGATCTAAAGATGGAGGTGCAGCTCAGGAGGAATGCAACACATACGCATAGTAAACAAGTCAAATCAGGCAGCACCAAAAAGTCTGCAACCGTCATAATCTTGTGTTTGCTTTTCTTCTAAACCCTTGTAAACATTGTAAACATGAGTTTATGGTCTCAATCTCTAGATTAATTTCTTCTTCCATCCAGCATGATGTTCATTTTGTTACCAGCTTCACACCAGAATCCAGATGGATCCAGATCCAGTAAGGGTGCTGCTCAGAGTGTCGCTCTTAATGTTCACCAGATCCACCCGTCGCTCCTCCACAGTCCAAATATGGTCACTTCCTTCACTGGTTGCAAAAAATCGAATACGGCGACGGCCAAATTGACAAACTCAAGGTTTCAAAACCGTATTCCACAAACCAGCGGATGACATCACCATGACTACGCCCCCTTCTGTGTCTATGGATTTACTCCGTGAGTTTAACTTCAATAACATAACATTGATGGAGATTAATATAATACCTTTGGTTCACAAGATGTCCAAACAAGAACAAAGAACAAATACTGGAGTTCATTCCTGGAGATGTTTTTCTTTGTTTCTGCTCATATAGATTGTATTAAACAGTCATTAATGTCTATTTGAGGGGAAATCACTGGTATCTACGTTGTTGTTTATGAGCAATGGGCTCAAATTAGGCATCAATTTGAACAAAGAGCCTGAATTGATAAATTACAATCCTGCGATATTGAACTAGTCACACTGCCATCGAGCCCGGACAGAGCGATCAGTCAAGTGGGCTAATCTGCGCTCCGATCAGAGAGCGTTGCCTGTACAAACTCAAGGTCGATGGCTTTCCAACGGTCTAACAACAGTATTGATCCCATATTTAACACAGAGATGTCGTCTTGTCCGGCATCGATCCTCCGTTCTCGCATGCAGGACATTACAAAACAAAGAGACATCCAATTGTGTTCTCTCGCTGTCGCCGGCACATTTATCATAGTTCACCGGTACTTGGGAAGGGCGGCGATGTTAGCATGATGGCATGCGTTCAAGCCTCCCGTCCCTTACAAGACTCTTTAGAAACCGAGGCCCAAGAACAATGCAAGGCAAGCTGGGAACCCAAGACTCCAATTCCCACAACAGCCATGTTAGAGAACAGCTTGATTGTGAGGGGAGGAGTAAAACTTTATCGCAAACTCATCCTTCCTTGTCTAATGAACAACTGCTCAAGTGTGAATTAAGGGGCAATGAGCTAGCAGGTCTTTAAAATGACGATCATGACTCAGCCTCTGGGATGGGGAACATCCGTCCGATCTAAAGTGCACCGGTGCAACGTGGCGCTGAGATATTGACGATGTTAATTGAATTTTTAAAGAGTCGACGGATCAAAAGGGAAGGCCTCCTGCAGCGCGGCTGATTAACCAGAAATGATTGTGCTCTTGTTTGAATGAGAATTCACAAACGTCGGCCCCTCGCTTCCATGGTGTTCCCATATGGACACAATTCATTTATCTCCATTTTACTAAAAGGCATTCATATAAAATCCATGTTTTACACTTTTGTTGTCTTGTACTTTAACTGAAAAATCATGAAATCGCGTTTAATATTTAGGAAGAAATCCTTCAATAAATGTTTTTGTTATTATTATCTGGGGTACGTGAACATTTTATTCTCACCATTAAACTAGTTAAGATTTAATCTGATTTTTGTCAAATGGTGAAAAGTGTTTTGAGGCAAATATGGAAATCATCCGTGTACCAACTATCTCCTTTTAAAATACTTTTGATAAAAAAGCAAATATTTCCATTCTTTAAGCAATCCTAACTAATAAAACATTAAAATATTAACAAAGTTAAAGTAATAATTTGTGCAGTACAGCAGTTGTGTTTATTTTGGACTACGAGTTAAAATATGACAGTGAAGGAGTCTCATTATCATGTGGTCTGACTGAAAGCTTCAGTGGGGAAGCGATTTCCATTTCCACTCCTGAACTGACAAGTTCCCTGTGATTGTTTTCCTTCCTTTATCTCTTTTCTAAGCACACGACTTAGTCCTCACATCACAGCCAGACGCTCGGCGTCCCTTATGGGTGCAAAGTCAATTAAACATTAGTGAGCACAATGAAAGGAAATGCCAATCAAGCGCCTTAAGTGCTGCCTTGGAATACGACCAGCTGAAGCGATGCTCTCTGGGAGTTTACCACCTGACTGCGTCCGACTTTAGGCTGAGGAGCTGTGTTGTTGTTGTTGTTCGGTCTACTGGATATTAAATCAATAATATATTGACAAAAAAGTTGCAGAACAAACAAATCAGCCTTATAGCACTTATCTATTCACAGTCCTGTGATTTCAGTCATTCTTCATCGGCCCAGTCTGCACATGAATGTGATTCAAATATCAAATGATGACGCGTCATATACGTGATAATCAGTTCTCAGAGAAGCTTGGAAAATCAAACCATTGGGCTCTTTAACGTCCTAATTACTCCAGTAAATGGCTCCAATCGCCTGGTCTATAATGCAAAATGTCTGATGGAATTAATCAGAGGGAAGTATGATAAAAACGTGCCACGTTATTATAGCGCGGCCTCGAGGGAATAGTGATATTCCTGCAGTTATATCTTCTCTCAAGGCCACGTTAATGTCAATGGACTACTAAAATACGGTAAAGAGCACATTTGTAGTCTTCTCACGCTGATCAGCCAAAGACGAGGCCGAGTCTTAAAGATCAAGTTAAATGAAAACATCATGCAGAGGTCATGTTCATAAAAGCACTTGAGGTCCTTTAAATGCTTTCTCAGTATCTACATCACTAGAAGTTAATCCCCAAAGTTTAGAGGGCAAAGTGCTTCTAAACCGACCCGCCCCACGCGATTCACTGCACAAGGGCGGCCCCACACACATCTATTTCTATTAGGCATATCTACATCTATATATCTATATCTACATACAGCACATGGATCACAGATGGAACAGTACGTCACAGACGAGGTGGAGCATTTAGACCATCAGGGTGAAATATACACTATTATATCATAATGCATTCCCATGCATGCTGATCGGAGTTATCTCAGTCTCTCTCCTCTTACACCGAACACACATGCAGGAGTGACAGGGAGTTACCATGGTTACGTGTACGCTCGGTGTCTCTCTTCCTTCCAATAAACCATGCTTGATGCATACTTGGTTTTCAGAGCACCCTCGGTCTGACTGATCAACACTAGAGCAGGTGGCTGTTAAGTTGTGGTGGTGTACAATTGCAGGAAATTTGTTACAGGAAATTACACCATTTTTGTCCAAACCCTTAGCTTTCT
This sequence comes from Eutrigla gurnardus, assembly GCF_963514095.1. Taxonomy (NCBI): domain Eukaryota; kingdom Metazoa; phylum Chordata; class Actinopteri; order Perciformes; family Triglidae; genus Eutrigla; species Eutrigla gurnardus. The sequence goes on along the minus strand of NC_139932.1, from coordinate 7,907,108 downwards.
GAAAAAGTTGAAGAGCCTTGCTTTATATCAAAGAGACAAACGAGGCAGAAAACCATAATGTTGGTGAGTCACTGACATCCAGGACTCTTTGGGCTACAAGACTAAATGTAAGGAATCAGATGAGACACTATAGATTGGTATCAAAACATCCAACCAGTGTTGCTTTAAATGCATCTACAGGGTAAAAACAATGGTTGTCACATTCAGATTCGTCTCTCGCTCTGATTTCTGTCCTGAGAAAGTAGAAACCGTCCTACCAGTCTGCCACCAGTGATCCAGGACGGGAACCCCAAAGCTCCTTTTTGCCCACTGCAGCGTCTCCACATCACAACGCTCACCTGCCAGAAATAACGACCGCAACCTGCAAGGACACAGAGCACATCTGTCAGTCACCTTGAGGAGACATGACGCATCCACTCTCTCGGAGGAATCTTTGAAATAACTTTGAAAACGGCTAAAAAAAAAAGTCTAATCACATGCTCAAACCTGTCCAAAACCCCATTTATCTGAAGACTTTAATATACAAATGAAAATAATGGAATGCATGGACTTTTTTTATTTTTTATTTTTTTGCAAATTCACTACCTCCTGGTGTGCCGATGATAAATCCTACACTTGATCCTCAGAGCTGTGCAGCTTGTGAGCTTCTGATTTACTGCTGGGTTTTAAGTGTCAGAGATGCGTTATGAAAGCTGGGACGTATCAATCGCGAGGCCTGATGTAAATTACGACCGGAAACTTCTTCTGAATGTGACTTTGAGCTGATGCGATACCTCGTCAATGTAAATGTTTTTGAAACCGTGACCCGTCTGCCAGTTTTCCCTGCAGTCCCAGCCGTGACCGAGGCATCCTGTGAAAATACTCCCTCCGTCAACGTCAAGCAGATACTTCTCAACACCAAAAACTGCTGAATAAGGATCGTCACGATGCCTCCACGCAGTCACACGTCCTGTAAGCCTCGACTCTCAGACACACAGACTACATCACGGACGTGCCTGTTGTGAATACGTCATCACGTCTGTATACGACATCACATTAGTGGGACTGTGCTGCTCTCTCCCCCGGGACTACGCTGCCCTCTACACGACCCCTCAGTCAGGATCGATGCCATCCTGACTCATGACTCATATTGTCCCTCCTCGTTCATGAATGAGCCGTCTCCTCGTCTGGGGAAAAAGCTCCTCCTCGTCTTCACGAAACCATCTCCGTGACCTTCAAGTGACCCATAACGCTTTCTATCTTCCCTCCCCTTGTTTGCTCCCACATCATTTCTCTCCCAGCCTCTCTGTCCGACGGCTGCCCATGGCTGCTCATTTTTAATTCACAGCACTGCTGGTCGCTCGCTACAAAGCTGTGAAGACATCTGTGACCCCCCTACGAGTCCCGGCCACAGCCGAGGCACAGATTGCCATCGCTACATTTTCCCCCCCAAAAAAAAGAAAAAGAAAAATGAAATGAATGCCGGGCATCATTCATCGCTCCCAGCCCTCCGCAAAAAAAAATGGCTTTCCAACTCCAATCAAACTTGAAGTCACATTCTATCTTCAGTAGCCATGAGACAGATTTCCATCATGTCGCTCTCTGCCAACTGAATCATATCTTCTCTCCTCTCGCTCTCCGAGGATTATATTCCGTTCTCTTTTTCAAGCACCACTCCCCAACTCGACTCGTTTGGTCTGGAGGGGATTTGAAGCAGTCCGTTTAACGCCGCGGCGGTGGAACGTGGCCGACGAGCCCCGAGGATTTGTGGATTCATGTTTGGAAGCAGGAAAACATCATGCTTTGATCATCACCACGCTGATGTAACAAAGATCATCTCCATGAATCGGGGAAATTATCAGTCGATTTAAATCTGATTATGTTTTGGCTTTTGATTGAAGTTCAGAAAAGTTCTGATTGTTAAAAGATCTTCTCATAAAGTATGGCCATGATTATGGGGCTTTACATTTCCTTTATTGGCTTAACATTTGATAGACAATCTATATGTTAAAGTGTTTTATTCATAAATGTATTTTCTCATTTAATTGAGAACCTTTTAAACTGATTACAATCGGTGAAGTGAAAATTATAGAGAAAAAATAAAATAAATAATACAGCTATTGACTGAATATGGTACCATGCATGCTCACATATATAGAGTGAGGGAGGGACATCAGTTTGATTTACCGACACTGTATTCACACGAGATGAACAATAAAGCTGAATGAACACACTGTTGTTGGAAAACAAATTATTTTAACCACCGTTTGGGTTCCAAGGGACCCTTTCCACATAATTCCCCACCATAATTGTGCAAAAAGAGCCCCGTCCTGGGCTGTGTGCACCGTTGCATTCTGGGAAAACGGAGCTTAAAGGTTGGAAGTGTGACGTAAAAACAAAACAGCAATCTTCAAACGACATTTCACAACAGGCTTTCAGCAGGATTTGAGTTGCTCGTTATCAATTTAGATAAGATAACTGCAGATCATAATATCTCAATTTAAACAGGACAGTAGTCAGATTAAAGAAGATGAAGTATATTGAATTATGGCTTATAAATGCCTCGACTCTATCAAGTATAACTGCCCATAATTAAGCTCTGAATTAACAAAGTAACCAGATCCTGAGCTGCATAATGTGGAATAAATTAATGTGACATTATATACACTTCACTCCCATGCTTCTAGTTGTCAAAGGACAACTCAGATCCTCTGTGGTGTTTATGTTTCCCATGGAGTTCAATGGTAGGTGGGAGGGCGGTGGTTTGGCTGCTGCCCAGGCTCAAAGGCTCAAAGGCTGAGGAGTAATACGCCAGTAAACATCTGGGTTCGCTTTTAAGGAAGTAAACATCCAAAGGAAGGCTTTCCTTGCCTTTCTGAATTTGCAAGTTATTTCAGATTACACCTACATGGTTACAATATTTATGTTTTTCATGTTTCAAGATATTCATGTTGTTTCCACTGACTAAAGTCATTATCTACAAGTTTAGCACCATCCATTTCAAAATAAAAGTCTTCACAACGTACAGTATCAGCACGAACACGGACCAAGAAATGCACCACCTGTTGACATCCAGCCAGGTGAGCGGTGAAGGTGAATGATAGCAGCTGTACTCTGAACCTTACTGAGGCAGCGCTATAAAAAATAACTCAACGGAAACACTGGCCACACAACGTTAAGCAATAAAAACGCTGCTCGTGTGTAAAGATAAGACAACACTAATCTGTACAGCCCAACCTCGCGGCGGGCCAATAAACATATTCTGGGGTTGAGGTTATCCACGTGACGGCCCTTTGTTGCCTGTTTTACATCGACAAATGTCCGACTCCCAGCTGATTCTGGGAGTTCAGTGCGACAAAGTTGAAGTGAGAATAATCGTGCTGATTAAAGGCGGAGGAGTCGCTGGCTGTGATGTTTTCCGCACAGATTGACATTTAACCTCCAAAACCAGCGTGTGAGGCCCAGAACGTCGGACCTGTTATGTGTATTTAAGGCTGCAAAAGGTGCGATATGGAAACACATCCCCAACGTGGGACGAGAAGCAGCCGTTTACGGTGCACGAGGGCGATATGATGGTGGACATAAATCGTAGAAGACAGCAGAAATGTGTCCGCCGGTAAAGATTTGGCAATACCGTTTCCGGAAATTGCAGCAATTTCTCGTGCAATCTTGCAAATTCAGCTGGGTGGATATGCAGCAGGAGAGAAGGATGTACATATGGAGGAGGAGGAGGAGGAGGAGGAATCCAAACCAACATTAGCTTCTTTAACTGAATGTTGAGCAAATCCTGCCTCTCTTTCCCTTTCATATACTCATATATGTGTGATTTATATTACGCTTTATCACGTTCTTACCTTTCCAAATAAAAGCCTTGAATTATGTTTTTTAGGTTATTCCATTACTTTTTCTGATGTTTGAGGTTTTAGCCCGTGGCACCGTTTCAGTATCAATATAGAGACACTTTCAGCAGGTATCGTATCAAAGTCATAGTTAACCTTGAAACCTGTTACACTTGAAATTATTGTTCTTAGAAACCGTCAAGCTTGCATTTCTGAAAGAATTTGAGTTTGTTACGGTTTTGAGTGTTTTGTTTTTAACTTAAAGGTCTCAAGTGAGGCAGTTTTTTTTAATTTTTTTTTATTCCAAATAAAAGAAGAAGAAAAAAATGATCTAATTCTTAATTGGATTTACAGCACAAATAATGTCGCAATTCCGGCCACGCCGCCCACCGCTACAGTGAACAGAAAGGCGCCGCATCGACTGGATCCTTGGACTTTGTTAAGGACTGAAACTCTCAGCATTGAGTTAGTTCTTTAAAGCACTACAGCGTCTGTAGAAAAGTAGCACGACAAAAGGGGTCAGAGCAACGCAGCCTTCACGACTTCAGACAACACCGCAGCTTCACTCAAAGCAGTTTAAACGTATTACAGCCGAGCGGGCTCCGGAGGGAATAAACGCCACAGTGTCAATAAACTGCAGACGGGGAATTTGAGCTCGATCAAATTATTACTCGAGTCCTCTCTAGCATGAAATTATGTGTTTGATAATAAAGCCAACAGAGTTCACTGAAAGGTTTTACCACGTCCATCAACACACTTTTTAATTAAAAGCAGCACAATTAGTATCGACACATTCTTCCACGTGTAATATGAGGAGGCAAGAAGAATCGGACGGATCTGGATCCAATATTGAGACTGAGACAAGGACCGACTCAGGCCAACTCCTACACAAAGCTTTCAAATTCAATGAAAATCTATATTTTTTATAAGCTAGCCAGTGAAAGGCTCAGATGTTGTGATGAAGTGAAATTGTGTTTCAACGCTGCCTCTGTCACGTCGCGCTGACACGTTTTTGTTCGGCTCAGCAGGGATGTGATCGCTCACCAGCCTGCCTCCTCCAAGGGGAAATATCACATTAAGAATAAAAAATGTGTACACAGAAACAGCATGTCGCTTAAATTGCTGATAGTGGCAAGGTCGAAACGTGGAGGGATAAACATCGGAGGCAGAGCAAAAATATTGCAGGGAATATTCTCTGCCTTAAAAAAAAAAGAATGTTTCAGCGCGGTGAAGGAGCGAGGATCGTCATTTTCAGCACACAGCGCCAGAGTTGCTGAATGATTCAGCGGGGCAACGGGTCATCCACGCTCAGAATTGCTTTATGATTGTGTGCTTAGAGGCGTTTTCAGACTGCTGAACAGAATTAAAGTGCTGAATTAACACCGCCACCACTCCCCAGGTCCAGGTTTCTCTGCACAGCACCAAACAATTAATAATTCTAATCATCTCGGCAACTTTTTTTCACTCACGGGGCAAAAGTAACGCCACGCAAAATGATTTGTTTTAAACTCTGAGCTACGGGAGACCTTTACGGGAGCGCAGTAATATTTAATGCAGGTGAGCTGCAGTGACTCGACGTTGTTTGTTATCCGTCCTGATTAACAGTCGAGTGAGACGAACTGAGACTATCAGCAACGGAGGTGTGGAGGGGGGGGGGCAGTAACACATCACTCCTGGTGTTTCAGACCCATTCCCACTGAATTCACCGTTCTCTTATCATTCTCAGAGGCAGATCATGACAGATTAAGTCCATATTTAGTGTATCAGTCAATTGTTGATTCCTTGGATTTCCGTCCCCGCGTCACTCATCGATTAGCCTCTTATCAGTGCGTTCAGAGTTACGCATGCACAACGACATGAGGCCACACGCACCTTTTATCTGGTTTCAGCTTGTTTTACGGCTGGCGATGATTCAATAACATCATTTATCGTCTTTCCCCGGAGTCGTGTCACAGTGAAGACACTACTTTGTTTTGATAGATAACAACGAGCACATACTAGCTCAAATTTAGCAGAAGATGGATGATGTCGTCACTTTGTACTAGTTCTTAATAGAATGAGAAAATAATAATTTGTCAAATCATGCAGGAGTGTACACAAATAAGATGAACCATCTTATACATTATTTATTTATGGAAATACCAGAAAACGCACTATATGATAATATATCTAATAAAATGATTTTGGCAGAGCCCTGGGTTGTTTTGGACGATAAATCACAACTTTGTTATGATGTGTTCAAATGTAATCGGTGAATGAATACACAAGCTCTATCCTCTTATAATACAGAATTAAAACTGCCTTTTTTTGTCATAGCAAATATTTAAATATAATCATTCAATCCTGGATAATTTGAATTGGGTTTTTTATGCAAACAATCACAATATGTGAAAACAACAAAGAAAAATATTTTTGATAGTTTGTGTGTGTGGATCTTGCCTGTATAGACTCTTTTTCTGCCTTAGAATCTCCCTAGACAGGAGCATGGATCGTAGTCTGACTTTATGTAACATGCCAAATTAAAAGCAAGTTAACAACTTTCACAAAACGTTCAAATCATATCCATATTTTACTTGTTACCTATCTCAGTATTAGAATGGCCTGAAAGACTTTAATGTGATCTTTAACCCCCGAGGTCATGGTAACATCGCTGAAGTTACTTTCCTTTGTTTGTCAAATTAGAATAACAACAATGTATTATTAATCAACCAAGTAATTTTCGGATCGATCTCCGGGGAACAACATCAAATGTACTCCTCCTCTCAGGGCTTCATTTCATTTCCTGCTGTGTGAAGTGTTGCCGTCTACCTGGAGAGGGGGAAGTTCTTCCCAGCTGCAGCGTGGGGGTCCTGCTGGCGGATGGCTCGCATGGCGGTGGGCGCCGTGAACATGGAGGAGGCTCCGTGCTCAGACAGGACACGGAAGAAGGCCCCGGGGTCCGGAGTCCCAACAGGCTTCCCCTGTATATAAAAAAACCCGTACAGGAAGAGCCAGTTCAGCTCAAAACCACCAGCATCTTTAACTACAAAACCATGAATATTCACAAAGCAATCTGTGCTTCATACAGATGGGCCCAGAGAGCCACGGATTAGAAAACACGGTGGCACTATAGGAAGTTTGTTTGTCAAGAAGACAAAAAGACGCCTTCAGGCAGACGCTTCCAACAGCAGTTTGCACTGTTCTTCTGGTATCATAGGAGCGTCTTAAACAGCAGCAGTGAGTTCCGGTTGTCATTGCTGCTCTGAATGAATATGTATTGATCAGAGGGAAGACAAAACGTTGGCAGCGTCATGCTCGAGGAGAGAGCTGCTCGTCATACTCTGATTTAAGGAGAAGGAGGAATCCACGGCCTGGCAGTTCTGCTTCCACAGGTGACAGGAAGTCAGAGATGTGATGTAATGAGCGTAAGCTGTAAAACTCACAGGGAAAGATCAACACGTCCCTCTTAGCCCCAACACATTCTGCTGCACGCCGACAACCCTCCATCTACTAGAACGCCCGCATAGAGAATCCAGCCGAAGGGCCAAATTATCTGTAATCATCAGGTGCATCGAGTGGCCGCACAAAGCACTCATTCATGCAGAAACTATTTCATTAAGGCTTGTTTATTCTTTTAGCCCTCCCTTTATGAGCGCTTCAGTGCGCTGCATGTCAATGCCGTGCTCGGCGTCCTTCAGGTTTTCAGCCAATATGTGAGACTCGGAAATATGCTGCTATTTTTGTTCCTCTCCGTTTTCACCTCCCACATCATTTTCTGGTAAAATGGAAAATCATTAGGAATTTAAATGGTACAATTACAGAGCTGGAAGAAGGTTGAATTTGTTGCATTTGTTGGAGTTGGTTAGTGCTATTAAGTGCGGTACGATCAACCTATTGCGTGAAATTAACTGAATGACATTATTAGAGACTCTAAAGGAAGACGTCCTCGGGTTCAACACTGTTGTCTGGAAACATAACAGTGTTTCAAAATAAATGTATTCTGTGGGCTGACATTTCTTTTTCACGCCAGCGTGCGAGGGCATGAACTCCACATGCAGGTGACACATTGACTGGCATTAATAAAGGGAAATAACGGAGTGAAAGGCTGAAATGGAGAGGCAGAGGCTGTCTGTGACAGTGGGCTGTAGCAACCAGAGTCAAGCATGGCAACGGGTAAACAGAGTCCGCATAAACACGAGTCGTTAACCAAATATGGACGTGATCGGCGTACAGAGCCGACAAACACTAGACGTTAAAACTCCACTTATTCAGCTGTACTCGGGGTTTATTACACATTTTCTGGTAATTATTGTTATTTGCTCTATTGCTGTTGTAAATTCTAGATATTAAACCCCGTCTGTAGAGACGTACCTCGTAGAGGATTGTGCTGTTACCGTGGAGCAGAGGGCCATAGCAGATGTACGAGTGGCCGACCACCCAGCCCAGGTCTGACGCCGCCCACCAGACCTGCAACAGGCCAAATACGAAAGGTGAGATATGTGAAGACACGCTGGGATCATTCGGTCAAACATCACAGTGCAGCCTGTGTTGCTTAACTCCTTGAAGACAGGTTAAAAAGAATACTTCCAATACATAAGACAGTTCAATTTCCACTGGGAATGGGACGATATGAACATTTTGTGTCACGATTATCCTGCAAAAATAATTGTGATTCACAATATTATCCCAATAATCATAAAAATTTCAAAATGTGCTATTAAAATGGCACTAAAACATACTGGAATCACTTCACATTTAACAAATAATTGTTTTGCATAACAGATCAAAAACGACGAATAACAATCAAATAATCTTAGATTCAATGATCATAAATAATAGGCTCTCCCTGCACATTTAATACATTATTAAGTGTATTTTTGTCTCCTGTGCTTTTTAAATGTGATTCATCTCACCGTCTTTTTCAAGTCACTTGTGATGATAATCAATCAACGTTATTTATCGTGCTAAAACTCCATATCGTCCCATCCCTGGTTCTACATGGTAAAATCTTTAAACTACAGAGGAGCCCATCTCCTCCTTCCTCTCTCAAACATGGCTCCGACTCAAAAGGGGAAGCTTTATTGCCTTACATCTCCGGGATTGAGTCCATAAATATTTGACATGGTCCACTTCAGCATCACAGCGTAGCCGGCAGTGTCTCGCACGACGCCCTGGGGGGACGAGAGAAGACAAACATCACGCCGGTGACAGGCGTCGGCAAAGAGGAGAGCGTTTTAATATCCATCTAAAAAACGCCACCGCTGTAGTGGAGGGGCTGGCATTTCGTTCCCACCCCTGACCCCCAATGTCCGTCTCGTATTAGTTAATGGCGCTGCATAAATACATTCAAGCAAAGTAGTGTCCTTGTGGCTCCAATTATGGGAGATTTTCTCAAACTTATGATCTCCCCGCAGCAATAACGGAGGAAGTGGCAGTAACTCACGGAGAGGAAAAACGCTGGCAATAACAGCACTATTAAGCCGGGGAAGCAGCCAGCAGGTGGAGATTTTATATCATCCACTGGTCAAAGACTAAATAATGCTATTTCAAAGGAGCTGGGGTGGTTTTTTTCCCCCATTTGAAAATGTCTGCAGGCGATTCTCTCCGCGTGGAGAAGCTCCGTCTTATTTATGTCACGGCGGTGTTTAGTTTGGGCCCGGATCGCCGGAGACCAGATGAGTCACACAGAAGCTCCGTGCAGAGCTGACAGCGTTTAAACAAACGGGGTTATCTGTAAATCCTGTAAGCCGCCGACTGTAACTACGAATCACGGTATTGATTTCGCCGTGATGTCACTACCTTCGGCGTTCCAGTGGTGCCAGATGTGTAGAGGACGTAGAGAGGGTGGTTGGAGGGGACGGGAACACAGTGGTGGGGCCGAGCTGTGGCCATCTCCTCCTCCCAGTCCAGACTCAGCTCCGGACTCATCGACACTTTCTCCTAAAAAAACAAAGAAAGATAAATAATACGTCCTCACTACACTCATATACTCATATTCAGTCTTATAAAAACTGTTCTTAAAGAGGAAACCATTTAAAGTGGAAAATACTCCGGCTTCAAACGGCAATAATACATCTCCGGGTGTTCATACGGAATGAGTTATCGATTAGATTTCATCGATTCAGGTTCAGCAGCTCTGGGGAAAGGTCCCATGGGGGGTATCCTCACATCCCGGCAAACAGAAGACTCTGACCCGCAGGTTCAATTCCCCCGGGAGACATGCGTGTAAAAATATCTCGGTTTCATTACGAGACGGTGGCGGCCGGGATGTCGGGCTGAATGTCAGATCACTCTGCCGTCGTGTGAATTAGGCTCCACAATGGTTGGGTATGACTGGATAAAGGTCCAGCGTGTTAGACGCCACAGGCTTAGACATTAGTGCCAATGTGTTACACAATACCAGCTCACACCTGGGTTCCTCCTGATTTACCAAAAATGGTTCTTATCTCAGGCTGTAAACATGCTTAGTTGGGCATTTTAACAGGTCTATGGAGATTGACATGCTTTTGGAGCCAGCCTCAAGTGGCCAAATGAGGAACTGCAGATTTCAGCTTCATTTCTCAGCACAGGAGGTTCAGCATTTTGATTGTCGGCCAACTTGGAATTTTTTGGATTGGTTGGATTTGTGTTTAAATTTTCTTTTCAGGTTTGAGGAAAAAAGAAATATATCACCTGTATTAGCCTTTACAAGTGACTGGGCAGAATAAATTCTTACTACTAGTCGTATAAATATATATTTTACTTAGATGATTAAGTTTAAACTCCCATCATTATCAGGATCGTTATAATCTCTTAGTCACCAACAGAGGGGTTAGGGTCCAGTTGCTGCCATTTGTTCCATTTCAAACCTCTTTGATATTTTAATTTCATTAACATTTAAATCATCCCAAGAGGCGGAAGAAAAGTTCACGGCCATTCGGTTTTTTTCTTTTGCTTCTCAGAGAACGAGCTCGAGACCGAGACATCATCCAATATCACACAGGCGGCCCTCCATCACACAACCTCCATCTGTCTGAAAGGCATCCCTTTTTACTCACTTTACTCAAAAGGCGGAGTGAAACTTGGCTGATTTCACAAGGTTTTCATGCTGGAAGCCGGGTCCACGCAACCGCAGCCTCCTGCTCCCTGAATGCAGTAATTGATAAGGCAGGGCGACCGCATTCAAAGTGGCGCTTCACATGATTTTAAAAAGGATGAGTTTACGGTGAATTTGTCGCGATGACCCTCTCTGTGAGTTCACTAATGGACCCATCCGCCGCGTATTCATCCCCCAAAAAAAAGATGCAACAGTGGTCTCTTCATTCAGCCAGCGCACGAACCGGATCAAATACTTCATGTGCTTTTGATCTAAAAACACAATAGTCAGAAATTTGAACTGAGACATGAAAAAGTCAGACGAATAATTGCAATAATGTGCAATCGGCTTGAATAATAATTTCCTCTGTCATGCTCGTGTGAAGGTGAAACAAATCTCAGCTTGCCGCCGACATTTTAATGCATAATTGTGTGCTGTATAATCATTCTGCACAGCTTGGTGGACGTGTGCCAGACACGTTATTTCACTTTCTCTCATCCGTCTGAAGCAGTCATACGTCATGTCATCAGTCTTACTAGTCGCACCCATTTGGCTAATTCTAGGCAATAATCCTTTCAAACCAAATACGTTAAATTTAGTTCCTTCCTTTGTGATGGTTTAAAAACGAGCCTTGAGGGAAACCTTTTCTCCAACAGCTGCTATACGGTGACTAAACTCATCAGCTTTACTAACGGCTGCCATATTTCAGATATGTTTACATTCTGTCACAGCGCTGCAGACGCCACATGGAACAAACGCAGTGTGCTTCTCACCATGTTGGGCCTGTTGTAGATGAGGACTTTGGAGGGTCTGTGAGAGCTCAGCTCTAAGGCCTTCTCCACCAGAGGAATGTACTCCACTCTCCGGCCGGGCTCAATGCCAAACGAGGCTGTAACCATCAGCTTGGGCTGAGAGACACAGAGATGAGGTAATATAGTTATACAGCACGTTTTCATTACAACTCAAAGTGGTTTACATATAAAGACGAAATGCTGAATTAAAAAAGGCATAAACATAACAATAGAAGTAGCATAAACAACATAATACAGGGATTTACACAAGAATACACAAAACCACACAAGGAAAACAAATAAATACAAATAAATATGCATAGTAATTAAGCATAAGGCTGGGAGAACAGGGGCGTTTGCTTCTGAATGGACCTCAAGTCCCAGAGACCAATCTCAATGTCCCCCCTAAAGCCTTAAACCTGGACCCTCAGGGACTTAACTGACATCACCTGGTAAAGGTTTGAGTGTGAGAGGCTGCTTGAAATGGTAAATACAAATGGGACAGCACTCAGCATGTCACTTTACTTTGATGACACAAGATATATTATTTAAAAGTGTTGGTACGGACATGTTTTACAGCCTGATCTGAACGTCTTCCAGGATCTTATCATCCCAGACCAGATGTAAATATCAAGTCATTTACAGTGGCGGTTTTACGGGGAGGCAAACAGAGGCAGCCGCCGCCCTAAACATATATCTTGCCACCCTATTTTAATATATTTTATTTATTAAAACACATGCTTGGAATTTAATGATCTATCCACAGAAATGCAGCTCTCATCTCTTTTCTATCTATCATTATTTGCTCTGTCCAATACACCCTCCCCCCTTGACTGACGAGAAGTTACCTGCATTTACACCGATAATGTGTCATCATTCATGGCCGTAATAAACACTATTACACATGCACTTTGTACATGTTGTGGAAGTCCCGGACACACCAGGAAACTAAACGGCGTCCGGCCTGAGTTTATACCTTTACCCGGAGGGGGATGTTCCCATTCATTGTCTGTCAGAATGTTTGTTTGTCAGTTTTTATTGACTTTATGTATTTATTAATACGTGTGCAATAACGATTCCATGTCATATAATCAGGCTTACAACACACCTGAAGCATTTTTAAAGTTAGAAAGGACACAATTTTGAAGGAGAAGATCCTTAATGGGACGCCGTCTGTCCTACTTAGCTCATTCCCCCTAGTGGCCATTATGAGATATTGCAACATCTACAGTTTTACTGCATCATTCACTTGCCTCTTCTTGCTTCCCGCTGAAAATAAGTCGCCATACTTTTTAATTAACCCTCCCTTGGAGAGTAAATCTGCAATAAAAGTTTTAAACACCGGATCACACAGCTGGTGACGATACTTATGTAGTTTTTCAGATTCACGTTGGTATAAACACATCAGTCAACGGAGATCATCATCTTCACAAATAGTCCCCCGTCAAAATGTCACATGGGTCCATTCATTCTTCCCCTCTCCCTGCTGGAATATCTGCAGATGGCATCGACGTCATTCCTCATTGTGTGAAAAAGAAAAAGCAAGCGGAGTGCTTTCCACTGTGAAGGATCCATTTTTGAGCTTCCGAAAACAAAGAAGCCTCGGGCTTCCAGTGTTCAGAGCGGTGATGCGACATTGCTAATGACACGTGCAAATGGGAAGCTTGAAGTTGATTAGTTGCTGCCGTATTATTGCCCCGCTTCATACAAGCACATTAAAAGAGCAAAGAGTCATCACATCAGCCCGTGCTTGGTTTTTGTAATGAGCGGCCGAGGCACTGAGGAGCGACACTGAATTAATAAAGGCCGCCGCCGCGGCCTCCGAAAGAGATTAATCTCAACTACAAGGTGAATAACAAGATCTCCTAACCTTGGCGTGATCGATGCGGACGGAGAGCTCTTTGGAGGCGAAGCCGCCGAAGATGAGGCTGTGCGGGGCGCCGATGCGAGCGCAGGCCAGCATGGTGAACATGGCCTGAGGCACCATGGGCATGTAGATGACGACCAGGTCCCCTTTCCGTACCCCGTTCTTCACCAGGACTCCTGCTAACCTGGACACCTGGACACAGCAGATACAATCATTTGAGATCATTGTTGATGAAACAGACACACACATGGATGCAGGATATTCATGAGAACAAAATCTCAATATATCTTTGTAGATCAAATTAAATCAAATAAAGTGTAATTCTGCTCCGGGGGCAAAGACGTAAAAAACAAACGAACAAATGTTTGATTCATGCACATGCAATCGAGTTTTAAATGAAGTGAAGCATCTGTTAATTCTTATTGTGTTGTTTCGCCGTCCAGCATGCTAATGTTGGCGCATTGCAGCGTGGATGGAAAGCCTTGGCAAACTCCCTACATCGAAGGATGTAAAATGTATTTTATCGTCACGGAAATGCTGCCAAGCTCCAATTTAAGGGCTTAAAATCCAACCAAAAAGTTGCTTTTCACGCTTCAGAATCCATCCCGTCAGACCAGACGAGGCTTCAACAAAGGGACTACTCCGGCTCCTTTATGCCGTTGGGTTCTGGGGCTTCTGCTTACCTGGTCCTGGAGTTCCCTGAAGCTGATGATCTGTTTAGTATCCGTCACTGGGCTGTCGTATATGATGGCGGGCTGCTCTCCGAGGCCGTTCTCCACATGACGATCCACAGCGTTGTAGCACATGTTCAACTTCCCTCCAACAAACCTGCATGAGCAGAAACAAGCGTGCATACTGTGGGTTTAGAAATGAACAATTAAAACACATTTTGTCTAGCGAGCAGACTGTTGTGAAGAGTATTTACTTAAAAATGGAACCACTGAAAGCTTAAAACATGCGCCCCCCTATGCCAGCGGTACACAAGTCATTGCTGGTGAGAAAGCGACAGGTCCAATTCATCCTACATGCCGTCCATATGGATGAAGAGCAGCGAGCAGGTTGAGCAGATGGTGTCTGGAATCTGCTGGTTTTGGGAGCCAAGAGAGACGCTGTAGCTGTGGCCTTCATTTAAACACTTAAGTACCACATTCAGGCAGCTCTGGCTTTTCTTTTGTTTTCTACCACACTAGAGATAATATCATTGACAACGCCACCCACCAAATGAGTATTTTCAATGTCTCTTCCTTCTGGATGCAGGTCTACCTGGGCCGTCGTTTCACGGCTAAAGGCAGAACATTTATGAATCCATCTACCAGTTAAGTTATTAAGTTGTATGTTAGAAGTGTACAGTGAGGGTCTCCAGCAGTTAGAAACTGGAGCATATGTTGGGCCATTTGCATAATTAGCACGATCACCTATATGAGTCATATTAATGCAACTGCTGGGTGGATGTAGACAATATTGGAGTGGTTTGGGGTTTTATTTAGGATGCTGAATTTAAAAAAAATGCTGTTTTAACCCCAAGTGGCCATATTTCAAGTTAATGTTCCACAAGTTTGAAACTTTTTTTTTTTTTGCAGAATTACAGATTATCTACAATTTGAATAGAATGCATTTAATCACAACAAGAGCCTGAAACACACTTGCAGGGGTCACACAGTTCTCTTCAGCTCAAAGCATGTAGTCATAACAAATAACCGGGGTGACAGGTGAATGGTGAGTTCAGGGTCATAATGACACTTTAGCAACTTATATTATTTCTCTCAAGCTCAAAAACGTTCAAGGATTTCAAGATGCATGGGAAATAAAGAATTATGGGCTGACTTGTTCTCTTTTGTTGTTTGTTTTCCAGGAAACAGGCTACATTTGTTGCAACACTTGACACCTACCACTTAGGGAAAACTGGATCCTCAACCTGCAACGTTTGGCTCCAGGGCTCAAACCAGTCTATAGCCCGTCCCACCTCGCCCCAGAAGGTCCCGGGGTCGTCCCTCGCCGCGGCGAAGGCTCGAGCGTACGGCGCGTCGGACGCATACTTCCTGCATGGCTGCTCCGCGGACGCACGCGAGCCCGCCGCCGTCACGCCACGTTGCTGCGCCCCTGACACGGTCCACAGCTTCCTCCCGAGGGTCGTCTTGCGCTGCACGGCGGCGCGGGGGTTCAGGCGCAGGAAGCGATGTATGTGGAAGTGCATGGTCGCTGTTGTTGTTGTTGTTGTTGTTGTTGTTGTTTTTTTTAAGTTAAAAAAGTTAAACTTTTACGCGTTTCTCCTGCTTCCGGTGTGTGCGTGCAGGACTGCAGCTGAAGGAGCAACGCGCTTTCTAGCGTCACGCTGTAGACGTCATCTGGGGGGCCACGCAGAGGAGGAGAGGAACCTCCTCCGACGGTGCTCCTTACAACACCCTCAAGGAATGCGATCTATGAACTGGATGCGGTTGAAAGCAGAGGCTTTGAGCCACACATTTTGCACAGTTTGCATACAAAACCCCCACAGTCCGCACATAATCCCCAAGTACGCTCATGGCGTCTGTACGTATCATGCAAAACAAGAAAAAATAATTGATATCTACTTGGGAGTTCATCGAAGCGGATCTGTGCTCGCTGGCTGCAGCATGCAGTCCTCGGGGTGGCATCAATAACCCGTATCTCCTGTTAAGAATGCTAATAGCTGCTTAAAGTGATCGGGGAGCGCATGTAAGCGCCTGTTTGGGGATATTTATGAGCATAATTGGGTTTATGATGCGGAGAGAAATTCGACCGGATTAAAAATAAGAAAGAAGAAGCTGAGTCAATTGTTCTGGTGTCATCACACAGCACGCGCGTTTGCAGTCCCGTCACGTGCGTCACAGGGGCGGGCAGCTCCCGTCCTCGGGATCGGTGGGGTTTCGACCAATCTGGTAAATACCCATAATCCAGCTGGGCGTGACCCCTCCCTGCACACTGGTGACCCCCTGGTTGAGTAACTCATCCATCTGATATTCCAGGTCATCGGTTTCTATTTATACATGCAGAACAGAGCGGTGTTTTCCATCAGCACTTTCCAGGAAAGCCTTGCAGTGACTGGGTTCACCTTTCTCACCCAAATGTGAGAATTCAAATGCAAGTAGGCCACCTTGGTCATTTTGCAAGTAGGGGGGGACGACATGAAATTATATATTTTTCATATTCAGAATTATTGATGAACGTGTTCTTAAATCCATCACTTTCCGGTCTATATCCCATGACTTTTTTTGGGGATATGATTACCCTTTTTTCTTTATTTAATATTGATTAAAATCTCATCACACTTCAACAGAGCATGTAATTTACAATCTATATTCATGTAGAACAATCAAACACTGGCACAGACAAGATGCTCCGTGTCTCCCCTCACGCTGTAATTAGTCCGGCCAAAGAAGGTCTCGATAAGTCACCGCTCCCTCGGGCGCGGCCATAACTCTTTTTATACAGTGCTGGATGCTGTTGGCAGAGTGCATTGTTATCCTCTCTGGCGTCGGACATGCACGGGGAGAGCACAGCAGCTGCTTGCAGAAGGGCCAATCAGACCTGAACCGGAGTCCAAGACCCTCCATCCTCTCCTCTGATGTAACGACTGTGAATCCCTTGAAGCAGAAATCAGCCTGCCGCCCTTTAGAAACAGTTAGAGGCAAATTACCAGTGTAACTTCCAATGATTCATCTCCAAGCTGTGGGTTTTTTGTTTTTGTGCGTGTCTGAATATGGATTCATAATAGAATTAGATTGCGGTTTTTACATTTTGAATGGATTTTTGACGCAGCAGTTAGCAACGAGGCTTGTGAATGATTTCAACATCATTCATAGTGTAGAATAACTGATGCATCGTTGCAGATTATTACAGCTGAGTGAGTTGACCTAAAATTGAACAAAATATTAGGGATGTTTTATTATTTCATGAAGTATTCGGGGGATGTGAGTCTGGATAAAAGCTATTATTGTCTTTGAGTGTTTTCTTATTTGATGCCAGACAAAGCAGGAAGATAAAAGTTTATACATGTGAGATGGAAGAGGGGCTGTAACTCAATATCAATAATGTCTTCATATTTTTACTGTCAACTTAAATGCAAATAAACAGCTGATCAGCATTGATGAATTGCTTCATTTCATGCTGTGTAATTGCTTTCGTCGAAAATGAAATGAGATGAAATCACTCAGCCGGTGGATGCGACACATCCGATTAATGTGCAATGGCGTCTCCGTTATGTATTTGTGTATTTCCATGTGACAAGTGAAAGGCTGCTGTTTCCCTGAAGGGGATGTCAGTTGTGTTCAAATCCCATTGGCTGGTTGTGGGATTAAGTGTTGTGGGTTCTTCCTTTTGTTAAATCCTAAGTGCCCTTGAGCAAGACAGTTACACATAATAAAAGTCTGTATACCATCTTCATGGGTATATAGAACGAATTTGACTCACATCTCTCTGAGTGTATTTACACCGAAATAGAAATAACAGCTAAAGGTAAAACAAAACAGACTTTTATGTGCACTAGGAGTGAAACATATGTCTGTATATTAAATAAATATATTACGTCCAATAGGGTCAAAATGTCATCAGCTTTCCCTCAAACACAATTGTACATTTGCTCCGTCAACTTGCCTTGTTAGAAAATAAATACACTTTTTAAGATGTCTACCTGTGTTTACCTGACAACCTCCATTATCTGTCTAGCTGCCTGATGGAGCGAGGTAATAAACAACCACAGCAGCTGTGGTGAAGCAGCCCGTCACGTCACGCAGGAAAACCTCAACACCAGCTATTACGTAAATACTTTGTTTTTTGAGATGCTTTTTTTTTTATCAGGTCACCAGGTCCCAGCCAATCCCAGTCAATACTGCACAGGGATTAAAGTCGATGGTTGTCAAACATTCACGACCCAATGTACCTTTTAATAAGAACAAGATGAGGCCAAGAAATAATAGAACACATAACCTCCTGTGAAAGCACAACCCGACAAGTTTTAGAGGTGCAGGTGTTCACTGTGGACGGAGGTTTATTAATGCTAAGCTACCCAGCTGTAGCTTGATTTATACCAGACATGAGTGTATCAGTCTTCTCAGCCAACTCTCGTTAGATTAACACATTCCTCAAAATGTTGTACTGTTTCTTTAATGACCCGCTGAATTCATTTTGCATAGTGATGGGGATTGATGACGCGTACTGAATATTATGAGCTTTGATCTGTTGGACAAACACCCTGCTTTTGCCTTGTCTACATGGCCTGCATGCGTCTCCTTCTGTGGGGCCGGAGACTTTTCAGAAATCAATTCACTTGCAGTGAAAGAGCTTAAAGAGCACCACAGTGTAATCCCACCTCTTAAAAAAAAAAAAAAAAAAAAAAAGCAGGACTGTGTTCCAGCCCATATGGGTGGGAGCCTGTAATCTCTCTCTGCCCTCTTTCCGTGCGCTCCCTAAGCCCTCGCCATCTCTAACCGTCCGTCCGGCCCACCACTTTACCTCCAGTTAACATCTGCATGCAGCTGGGCAGGAATATTCACCAGCACATATGGACTGCGTGATTAGGTTTTCCGGTAAAAGTTTCAATCAGAAACAGGGCAGCTTATGACGACAGAATAATCCCTGAAATGCTTAAAGACGATGAGAAATGGAATCAATGGTGACGCATCGACATGGCATTTTTAAAATGTCACTCTTGGACTTGGAGTAGTGAGATTCTACTGCCCTCAGTGTCTGCGATACTGTGAATCCTGCTCTTGTACGGATGAAGTTTAAATAATGGTTGACGCCTCAGGTGTGTTTTTGATTTGTGAGCAATGTGACTCCTTGTGCATGCTGCCTGAACATCCCCCACCCCACCTCACCAGGCATTCACGAGTTGTTTCTGTTGAGCTCTCCTTCTGTCGAGTGCAATGACTGGCCAGGTATGAGATCTGCCACAGTAGCGGGCGCCATTAGGCAGCAGATCTACGGTAGATGAAGAGATTCGATGGTTTGGCTCCGTTCTGTGGTCGCACATAAACATGAGGATTAATCCTTAAGCCCTTCCACAAAGGTTCACTACCGTCATTCGGCCCTTATCGGGCTGCATGCAGTGCACGGGCTGTAGCCACGGGAGGAGATAACGGGCGGCATGGCTCAGCGCGTCACAATAAACCTTAATGGCAAGCGTGGCTGCAATCAACGGATCTGAAGTGGATGAATGGAAATAAGCTTTTATACTCAGACGCACACATACGGTCCATCATTTAGAGATCCAGCATGCAAACCAGGCGGCAACCTGTAGTTCAGAAAAGTGAAGCAAGGCTCAAGTGCCTTAAACTTGCATTCTCTCTACTGGCCTTCAGGGGGCGACTCCGCTGGTTGCAAAAAGAAGTCTGACTGCATGGAAGTCAATGAGAAAATGACCCTATTCTCTCTTTATAATCTCAGTAAACATGAGTTTATGGTCTCAATCTCTAGTCTTATTCAATACAGCGTGATGTTCATTATGGTCCATTTAGATTCAAGTAGACCGTAAACTAGGGGTTGCTTTAGGGTGGTCATTCCCAAAGACCAGGTCAGGAGCCACATGGGTCATATCTTATGAGGGCCGCCATACATGGCAGAATTTCTTTTTTTTTTTAAACATTTATATCTGAAGTACACCTTTGAGCCACACGAGGGAGCCTTAATGTTTGTGTTGATCTGATAATTATACCCTGCTTATAACAATGAACCCAATATAACAGGCTCTTGTACATTCTGTTTTACTGTTGAGAGGGAAAAGAACTCCCTATGAAAGCATTTATTTGATCTAATTTATGAAGACATAACATGTGTATATGTTTTCAATAACATGCTTAAAACAAGATTTATGTGATTTATCAAACATAAAATAAAGGTTATTTGTCAGGAACCATTTACACACAAATTTGATCTCCTTTCAGGTCTATAGTGAATTGAGTCAGGATGGTGTGGTCACCAGAAAAAAGTTTGGGAAACACTGCTTTAAGGCGGGGTTACCTGGTGATTGACAGGTCACTACACAGTCCAAATATGGTCACTTCCTTTACTGGTTGCAAAAATTCCAAGATGGCTTCAGCCAAAATGCCAAATTTGAGGCTTCAAAACCTTCTTAGTGACCTGCAGTAAGAAAGAGAGAACAGGGATCCTGATTTGAATGCTGCTCTGATTCATAAAATATGCTATAAGAGGATGTTCTCCCTGTGTCCACGTGCTTTTGTACACTTAATGAATGTGAACAACTTCCTGGCACAAGAACTTAGAGAACGCCTGAAACCAGATGAGTGGTCGCCATAGTAGCAGCACATGAATGGAGATGACTTTGCAAACGGATGTGATGAAATCCTTTGTGTGCGTCCCCTTGGTCTCGTCATAAATGTGTCTCCTGTGCCTTTTTTATTTATCTTTTTGCAGCAACTGACATCATTCAAATTATTAATATTGTCCCTTTTAATAAACAATTTAATCTAATGATGAGTGTTAGAAATAATCGTTTGTAAAGTGTGTGAATTTTATTTTTAATGGTGTAAATGATTACTTTATTCAGTGCAAATTAATTGTGTGTTAAGAAAATCTTGAATAAATTGCCATATATTTTTTTTATTATTATTATAGTGGTGGACATTCCTTCCTTATCAATTCATGATGGACATTTATTTAATGCAAACAAGGTTATGAGATATTATGAGGATGGAGGTAGATTAATCCCCTCCCAACCACTCCCAATCTCTCTCTCTCTCTCTCTCTCTCTCTCTCTCTCTCTCTCTCTCTCTCTCTCTCTCTCTCTCTCTCTCTCTCTCTCTTCCTGTGATGCTGCAGCTCCTGTAGTCTCTCCAGTCTCCAGTAAACAGCAGTCATGGCGACAGTGGTCCAACCGCTCTCTCTGGATCGAGGTAAGGCGCTCGGACCTTTTACGATTTTCTGCTCGTCATCTGAGGCTTTTTGGCGTTTTCTAAAACTTCGGCGAGGAACTGGCAACCCGGGTGCTTTGTGCCCGACTCCTCTCAGGAAAAGGCTTATTTCAAGGCAACGTGAGCTCGCGCGATTCTAAATATATAAAATCAAAACACATCCAGCCTGTCCATTCCGCGCGTGCGTTCTGCAGAAAGGAGCGCTCGCGCTGTTCAGTGGTCTGCGTGGACTCGCGCGTTCATCAAACGGACACCCTTTCCAGCGCGTTTGGTTTATTCCCATCTTTATTATGTAACCTCCTCGGCGCTGTTATCCCGTCACAGCTCGCTCTCCTCCTGCTCTCCCTCCGTAAACATGAAGCGCTACTTCGCGATACACAACTTCAGTTGGAATCGGGCAGGTGCGAGCGACCATGGACGCAGTTGTTTTCTTTCTGCACTTGTTGGGGGGGAGAACACACACAAACACACACACACACACACACACACACACACACACACACACACACACACACACACACACACACACACACACATGCAGCATGCGAGCAAATCGCAGTGAAAGCCTCATGATGCATTGTTCTGCTAATGTTCACTCGGAGCAGAGATGTGCGTGTGTGTGTGTGTGTGTGTGTGTGTGTGTGTGTAATTGCAGACCATGTGACTTAAACACATATTTGTGCATCCCCCTGACCTCACTCGTGTGGTCGTGATGCCTGCAGGATTCAGTTCTGCATAATTGCCGCTTGTTTCATTCGCTCCTGCAAGGCAACATTTTGTAGTATTACACAGAGTCACAGCCGCTCTCATCTAACCAGATGGGAGATTTTCTACTAAATGTGTATACACGCTCAAGGAGCACCGACTCACTTGAAATCCCCATGCTTTCTTGTTACAAGTGTCTATTTTTATGCTCCGGATGGAAAAAATTCCCCTGTGAGACATAATGCATATCCACTCGTGAAATGTAATATTGTGCAAGGCTTGCATGGGAAATCGGACGCTGTCAAATATAGAGAAAGGAGAGCTATTTCCTCCGAGCCCCGGCCGAGCTAGCGTTGGCCCCCTAGTCCCCTTCCTAGCCACAGGAAGTGACTATAAATATACTTTTATCTGACGGCAGCATAAAGGATGATGCAGGAATTCATCTGACCAGTGTCACCTGTTGTGTGGAATCCGAGCAATTAGCCACAATCTGCGGATTTCTGCCGTTAGAATTAGACTCTTCTCTCAGAGTGATTCACTGAAGTTTAACGCAGTCGGGCTTTACTGATGCATGCTGGGTGCAGAAGTGCTTTACCGTGCAGAGCTGATGAGATGACTTAAAGATTGCGCCATCAGGCAAACAGATAAACAATACCACCCACGCCTTTTTTTACAACTCACCACTCATCCTATGGAGCTCTAGAAAGGGGCTTAGCTGTGGCTTTTAAACGTCTTCCATCTTGATCGAGTGTCAGCATTCAGCCTTATCTGATCTTAGTTATTTGCTGGGGCAGTGAGTCAGACGTGACCTCAGCCTGTATTGCAGGGGGGATCTGTATTTGCATGCTCTGGCATGAATGAATTGGAGCAGTCAGTGGCTGGCAGCTGTAATGGCAGGAGCAGTAATAATGTAATAATGATAGTTTCACACGGCAGTCGTCAGAGAGAGGTAACATTACAGGCTGTCTCTTTTTTTTCTTCTTTTCAACCGCTGCCGCTTTTGAGAAAACACTATAATTTCTAATGAAAAGGTAGCGTCGCCTCGCGTGAGGGAGTGTAGGCTTTAGCTGCCGAGCTGCTGAGTTTGTCAAACACAGGCAGGGGAGGGAAGAGAGACGTTCATATATCCAGAGCTCCCGCTCGGCTTGTTGGGTCACAGCAGGGTGAAAAGTTCTTACGTCACTGGCCTTCCTGTTATTGTCACAGGAACTGACTGTGATAGGCAAAGCACCGGCACCATATCAAGAACAATGGGGTTTTGAACCTCCCTGAATATTTTATAATTCTCCATGGAACAGGCACTTTACTACAAATAGGCCCAGAGATGACAGCCTTTTTCAATGAAGTGGTGGAAGTGGAGTTCATCGTGGGTGTAACTCGGTCGCGGATGTTGGGCTACGTGTTTTCAGAAACTTATATGAGAATGAGTGACGGTAGTTTGGCGTTTCCGTTGGCGTGTTAGCCACTAAAGACAAAAGTAAACGTCTTCAAGTTGAGCTGAAATGAAAGTAGAGCTGAGGCTGATGGGAAGATCAGGAGTTCTGCTGCTTTTTGCTCAAACGAAATGACTGAGAATCGGATCTGCTGATGCTAGATGAAAGGTTATCACCAAAGTAAGAGTACGTTATTCTTAGTGGGATGTGAATGTGCGTGCCAAATTTCATGGCAATCCATCTGATAAGTGAGGTAGATATTTCACACGAAACCCCTAAATGCCGACCTCATGATGGTCTGAAGGACCAATCAATGGCAACCCCAGAATCACGCTGCTAATGGCTAAAACACATAGAAGTGATCGACCACAGCTGATGTACTGTATATTAAAACTCCTACATAAGTATTGTGTGCCTGTTTAGACATGTACTCGTAAACACTTACTGTAAGTATCAGCCTTCAGTATCAGCCTCAAGTATCAACCCCCCTACTCCCCGTAGGGGGGTTTAGCTCAGGAGGTAGAGCGGGTTGGCTGGCAACCGCAAGATTGCCGGTTCGATCCCCGGCTCCTCCTAGCTGAGTGCCTGGTGTCCCTGAGCAAGACACCTCACCCTAATTGCTCCTGACGAGCTGGCTGTCGCCCTGCGTGGTTGACTCCGCCGTCGGTGTATGAATGTGTGAGTGAATGGGTGAATGTCAGTCATTACTGTAAAGTGCTTTGGACAAAAGCGCTATATAAATGAGGCCATTTTACCATTTACCTTCATCTCCAATATATCTGCTTCAGTTCCCAGAAAGACCTTTGATAACCCCATAACACCTGTTGGTTGTGTCGTCTGAAGGAGAGAGTGATAGATACCCTTGGAAGGTCATGAAAGCGATTTTCAATTTGAGAAAAGGTTGGACAGCACTTCAAAATGGCACCCCTAGAAAGAAGGCCTTGCTTTGTCTTCAGGTGGGACTCTTTTTTGGATTTCTTTCATGAGTGTCAGTGCCATTTATAGCCTCCTGTCTAAATAGAGAGAAGGGGATATGTGCAGCACTACTGCCCCAGTGCTTGTTTTCCCTCTGAGAGATCATGGCGACTTTATTGTTCTGAGGCCAAACAGTCACACCAGCGATTTAAAGGCTGACAAGCTGACGTCACGCGTTAGCTGTTCATATCTCAACCTGACTAATGCAGAAGGAAAGGTTCTTAGAAGGACCCCCGGGTCAAAGTGGCGTTGGCTGGCGGCGAGGCCTTTTTTTGGGACGTGTTATTCTAGCACGGCATCTCTCAGGGTCCGAAGGTAGGAGCGGAGTCGTTTGATGGAAGGAAGTTCATTCAAGCACAGCCACAAGGTTTAATGAGCTCAGCCTCTGATCCGGCTGCGTTTATTTACATCGCTGCACTTTTGTGCAAATGGTCCGTCTAAGTGCTGAAAATGAGTTACGCTCGGTTCCGCTGCCGTCATAAATTGACTGATTGGAGCGCTGCCCGGTTCGAACGCGTCAACAGAACAATGGCGCGAAGCCTCGCTGAGCGTTGAAGCCTTTATTACGTGTCACCGTGGCTTTGTTCGACTCTGTGCTGGGGGAAAAAAGCCTTCACTCCTTCGTTCGACTCTTTTTGGTTTTCTTCCCCGTGTGTCACGGTTTGGTGAGTCTCTGTACAGTTGAAAGGGTCCTGCCTAATCAGACTGAAGGGAATATCCGCAGCACTCCACTGCTTGTTTTCCCCCTCTGAGATCACGGCCAGCTCATTGTTTTGAGGCCAGACTTTATTCCCATCACATGCTCTCAGTCACACCAGCGATTAGAGGGGTTGCTGACAAGCTGACGTCACATCTCGACCCACCTCTGGTTAATAGGGAAATAAAGGGTTCTTAGAGTAATTGTCCAGGGGGGACGCTGTCCGGTAATTAGCGAGGACGAACAAGAAAATAGGTGCGATGTTTTTCAGCCTCCCACAAGAGCCATTAGCCCTCGAGGAGTGATTTATTTGCCGTGCTTCGAGGGGATCGTCGCAGTACGGCAATTTAGAGCTAATTCACTTGGCACGGGCCTTGTTCGGTAAAACCCTGTCGTCCCATTTTTACTCATTCGCAGTGATTATTACAGTTATTACGGTTGGATTTAGCAGCTAAGTTGCCAAGGACACCCAGGTCAAAGTGGTGGTAGCAGATGGCGAGGCCTTTTCAGGACATTTTAGTCTAGCATGCATGGCATCCCAGACAGCGTCTCTCGGTGTACCAAGGAAGGAGTGGGGTCAGGGGAAGATTATTTAAGCAGGTTTGGAAACGAGGATCTTCAGGTGTCAGAGATTTCGGGAGTGCACAGTTAAGTAGCTCAGCCTCTGGACTTGTTTAGATATATCGCTGCACTTTCGTCATAATGGTCCTTCTAAGTATTGAAAATGAGTTACACTCATTCTGCCACTGTTACAAATGGAGTGATTGGAGCGCTGCCCGGTGCGAACGTGTCCACGCGACAGCGTGCTGCAGCCTCGTCGAGGGCTGAAGCCTTCCTTCATTACTGCGTCACCGCGGCTTTGTTCGGCTCGGTGCCTTTTCTGTAATCAGCACATGATGAGGATGACCTTTCGGAGAAGCCTGGTCTTGTGAAATAGTCATGAAATGCAATCTGTTGGTTTTTATATGCAGGGACACGATTTGTCCATTTTCTTTTCTTTGTGTCACTCAGCAGGACTACAATGCTAATGGAGCCAGTTAGGATCCTTTTTTCCAGTGGTTTTGTTGCCTCAACCGAACTGTTTGTAATTATTTTAAGCCCAACAATGATGTTTTGTTGCATAAAACTAGCTTTCCACTGACAACAACAATGTGTGTCACTCAGTGTGAAACCAACAGATACCATGTCATGACCGCCTTGAGATTGTGTTGTGCTCAGAGAAATGAGTTCCCAGAATATGCACACATGCAATGTCACCAATCTTCTTTGGCATTGTATTGTATTTCTCTTTTCAATTTTTTGTGTGAACAGATGATGAATGTGTGACTTGTGAGAAATCATTCAGTTCTTTCTGTTACGGAAATATGTATGAGTCGAAGCAAGGAGACCTCAGGAGATATAGATGTCTTACGCAGAAATATTTAATTGATGCCCCGATGGCCACCGTTAGAATCAAGGCTTCAGCACTACAGCAGCTACGAACTCAACAGTGTCAACCCCAAGTCTGCCTCCTGTCCTTCCCAGGAAAGCATACAAGCCTAAGTTATCTTGAGGAAGCCGCCACGGCGTCTGTATTATGTCTCGGTTCAAGGTAAGAAATTTGCGTTCGGCCCTGAGAGACACACTAGTGTCTTGTTTGTGACCTTGCCTCACCTGGAGAAGCACCACTTAATAACTCAGATTAAATGCCAACCTATTCATAAAATGACATGTATTAACTTTACACTGAGTGAATCAAGTATAGAGAAAATTCCCTCACACTTTGTATTGCTGATTGATACGTGTATAAATACACTTTTTAATAGGAAAATCCTCCATTAGAACACGGTTATGGTCCATCTGTCTGATCTAATTAATATTTTGTTCTGTACCAGCTTGTCCTCATTTATTCCATTATACCTCTGCGCTGGCGACATAATGTTTCCGTCCCATTCTGGTGGAAGCGACATCTCAGGAACGCCTGGAGGGAATGTCTTCAATTTGGCTCAAACTTCCACTTAGGCTCATGGATGAACTGATTAGAATTTAGTGGTCAAAGGTCACTGTGACCCCGCCAAACACATTTTGGGCCGTGACTCAAGCTAATTATGGCGATTTCACATGAATGTCTAAGAGGATGAAATTAAATGGACGTATAATCGCTAGGCGGTAGTTGTGTCTATTTCTACCAGTCAGAAAGCTTTTCTACATCCTCCAAAGAGACAGAGAGTCAAACACACACAGTCATTGAGGTTTGCTCACATTGAATGTTTTGCTTGCTCGCCTGTTTCCCTTCACTCCCATCTGTGTTGTGCTGCTGCCTTTATGGATGTCGTGAGGCCATATTTTCTGCGCGCCAAGTACACTGCATGTTTAGCGTTCGAGTGATCAAAGTAATGGGAACGATGTTGCCAGGCGACCGACAGCAAAAAAATAATCGATGTCTTCCCACTCGAAACGCTTGGAAAACACCATTTTTAACATCTATTCTGGCTCTCATGGTGTGAAAAAGAGAAAAGGGAATACTGCATGAAACGTTTTGAGTAATTTACAGTATCTTTACTCTGCTTGAAGCTCTGGAGGAAAAGCTTTAACGGAGGGAGTGAGAGCATTAACGTGGAGGGACGAGCCAGCTGTAAAAGTCTATCGGGCAGATTTTAGTTTGACTTAAATGCTACATTTAACTTTATCGAGCAATAATGTGATTGCATCATTAGCACGGAATGGAGACTTTTGTTCCAAGAAAGTATTCAGGAAGTCTTGACAGTCATCTAATTAAAAAAAAAAAAACGTGCATTACACTTAGCTCATTTAATCATGAAGTATCACTAATGAGTATGCTCTCACACTATGATAGCAGTGGGATTTTAACTGCTGACGGGCTCTCAGCCGGTGTCATCGCTCTGCTTAATATAGCGGCGATGCATCACACTGTAACTGTATCCTGATGTGGCGTGCACGCACAACTTATTCTGACTGCTGTCATAAACTCCTTCAAAAGATCTCTCTGCGAACGCACCTCAGGATTTTTCCCTTTGCAGGTTGAAATGTCTGGCAGATAATGAGAGAGGATTTTTTTATTATTTTTTTTTTCTTTAAAGAAGTAATCCTCATTTAGATGCATCGGCTTCCTTTTTCTCTTTCTTTGGAGTGGAATCTGTCAGACTACACAGTGAGAATGACCTAATTGCACACAGTCTGTTTGCTTCGGAGCTTAATTTGGCAGACTCGCAGTTGTCAATGTGGAGCATGCAGTTTCTCCCCGAGGCGGATGTAAAAAACTTGGACAGATGTTGCGCACATCTGGACCCGCTGAATCCCCGAGAGGTTCTCTGGTTTGAGAGTCAAGCCAAAACAGTACAGTAAAGCAGTCGGATGTGTATTTTTAGTGGAAAAGATGTGGTCGGGATAATTGTGAAGGTCAGCGTTGGCAGAAGTGTTTTATTTTTGTTTGACTTCTGCAGCAGCTTAGTAAGAGACAAGTGAGGCAAACAGCCGAGGTAAAAGCAAGGTGTCCAGGTCAATGGGTTTTCAATTTGGTTTCATTTTATTTTGGTGTGAACTTTTTAATTAGTAATTTAATTTAGTTTTCGGAGAACATGGGAGATGGTTGCCTTCAGGGCTTTCTGCCAGAAATCTCCTCAGGGTTTATCCAACAGACTCAGATTTATGAAAATATTGTGGTTTTGGTCCAAATAAACACTTCCTGGCAGAAAGCCCCGAAGGCCAACATCTCCCATGTATGTTTGGTAGTTTTAGTTTAGTTTCTGTTTCTCAGGAAGGTTTATTTACATTTTTTTGTATTCAGTTTTATGGTGGTTTTAGTTTGTTTTGGTTCAGGCCAGGTGTAATATCTGAGAAGTATGTAGCTACTTATACATGCAAAATACATGTCGGAGAACTGTGTAGGAATAATGTGTTATGTACACACTAATTTAGTGTCCAATGTGAAGCAACTGCAGCATAGCGCTATCTCACAAAGTAGATGGATATTCGTGCTCCTCCTCCTTTGTATTAATATATTGCCTGGCTGTTTAGATAAAACACTAAAGCTGAAATGAATCAATTTCCACTTCATTTAATTTTTATTTACCAACAATATTTTATAATAAAAGAAAACCCCTGGTCGGTAACAGGCAGGCAGTCAGGACAAAAAGGCCAAGGCATACAGGCAGCAACCACAAAAAGGGCGGGCAGAGAGACATAACAAGACAGGAACAAGCAAGCCAGACTGCCGAGACCAAGCTGCACAACGGGCGATCAGGTGGAGAAGTGAGAGAAAGCAGCAGGTCTATATACTGAGGGGCTGATGGAAACATTACAGCTGTACTGCTGGGTGTGGCGTGAGAGGCCAGAAACGCTCAGATGGAATGACAGGAGAATGGAAGATAAAAAATAAATGCATCGTCAATATTTTTGTATAAATAATGGGTTAAATGAAAAGAATCACAGAGGCTTTATCACCTGACTCTGCAGATCTCCTCAGCTCTACGGAGCATTTAAGCGTTTCAGCTTATTGTTTTTACGGCCCATAACCTTTTGATTTCATTCATAGCAACAAAAAAAAACCGTCTCTACACAACCTGAGCAGCAGCAAACAGCAGGCAGTTAGTGCCTATCTGGACACAGTAGAGCATTTAGCAGCTAAAGAGCCAGATATTTCCCTCAGGAGCCGCTGCGGACCCAATCCAGGGCTGAGGGAGAGGGGATATTGAATTCACATTCATCAGGTGGACAGAGACACAACTCCACCTGAATGCTAATGCTGTTGTGTGTCTGCTGGATGTGTAAGTGGGCAACTGTACACTAACAAGTTGGCCATAAGACCTCACGCAGTATTTCACGGCTGCCACGGGGCCGTTAGTGCAGCTTGAAGTTAGAGTTGAATGCTGGGAAACATGGCTCTATATTATGATGTTGGCATCACAATATCTTCTATATGGCACTATAGCTAATGTTTGAGAAGTCACATTGGACAAACACTTTTTCTTCAATAAGAAATCAAACTAGCTGTCAGGTAAATAAATTATATTTGCCTCTCAAATGTTGTGGCGTATAAAGTGGCATAAAAATAATGCATGTACTGTAAAAAGACTGCTGTACAGTTTACAGTAACTTAAGTTACTATAAAGGTTTTTTACGGTATCATTACTGTATTACAGCATAGTACAGATTTTTAATTTGTAATAACCTTTATTTTTACGTAACAAATTACAAGTGCTCATGAACATTTGTCCTTAAAATATGCTCTTTATCGATTGAACATTGAACATAACATAAAACGTTGGAGGATTGCCAAAATTACCACAATTCATCCCGAGGGGAACATGAATGTTTCATCACAATTGAACCTGTAGTCCATAACAGGCATCAAAAAATGAAACTACAAAATAAAAAAAATAAAAGAAATTGTATTGTTGTGTTGCATGTCAGTAATCTTGCCAGTCAAAGTCCTCGAGCTCCATGACGACAGATGCCACGCGGCATTCAGGCTGTTGCGTTTCCTTTGGAACGCCTGACTCGTGACTTTGATCGGCATTTGGAGCCGTTAGCTTCGATTCTCAGAAATTACCTGCGAGTGCAAGAAAAATGGCTTGAAATACAGTTTATCATTTATTTATGACACGTTCTAAAAGCATAGTTGGTGCTTGTTGCTGTTGTTGCATAGCGGAGTGGGTTAGTCATGGGTGGGATCACATTCTGTTACCCTGCAGCTGAAGTTATTCATAGACTGAGCATATAGCGGGCGCTCCATGTGGGTGTTGAGCCCGTACTCGCTGTTATCTTCAACTCTGCTTCGTTTGTTCTTCTCGGCAGAACATGAGATGAGGGGGTTTTCAGAGGAGCTTTATCGTCCCCCTCCTCTCTCTCACTGCCAGACTATGAGGTCATGCATCTGTCACATCTGTTTCGGGAATCCTTTCCTGCTAACGTGACGTAACTGTGACGCCCTGCAGTCATCTCGCCGCTCAGTCGTGGAACGCAATCCCCCTTCGACGCCTCGTCCCCCGGGTTTTTCTTTCACACGCCTGCGATCAGTCGCACGGCTCATCCGCTGTCCCACTTTGGCGGCGAGCGTGCAGAGCGTTGGGTATTGAAGTGCACTCACGGGACGGTTTTTTTTACATGCTAGACGTACTCGGGCGGGCATGTGCCAGTTTGTCGGACCTGTTTTCATTGCTTTGATTTGTTTACGTATTTTTTGCAATGGTATCTCGAGTGTGAATGTGAAAAAAAGTGTGACACAGATAGAGATTCACTTGGAAGCAGTAACGTGGAAACGTGCCAATAGATTGGCAGCAGACGTTTGATTGCCTCCGAGCTGCTCCGCTGGAACCAGAAGGCTATCTGGTCGTTACCCCTCGTTTGGTTCGACCACCTGTAACTGCAAAGGGTCGTGACACATATTGACCGGAACAGGCCTACATCGTTACACTTATTACAATAGTCGTCAAACGTACGTAACATTTAGCATTTAACGGAGCGGCTCCTCTGATGCAAAGCTGATGTAATTTAAAATTACCCAAATTCAAGTGAGAAAGATTATATCAGGAAAAGGGGGGGCAGGCATCACTTTTGATCAGCGACGATGAAAGCGGCAAAAAATGTCTGCTATCGGCCTTTGAAGTTAACTTTCAAACGCCTCGTCAACGTCCTTGATGTGGATCAGGAAAATGGTGCTAATGAGCATGTGAAAGCAAATAACAGCAGAGGCGGAAAGAAAGAAAAAAAGATCTTTCCTGGATGGCCCCTGACCTCTGTTTAATGAGAAAGAAATGCTCATAAACCTCCGAGACAGATGCCCTTGCTGCTTGGAAGAGTACCAGCTCATTAAATGTGATTCAGAATCGATGCTTTTTGATATTTAGGCACAAAAAAACTGACCTGGAAGCCTTTTATGGAAAATATAAATATGGCACAATATCAACCCCAATGCAGTTCTTTTGCAGATGAAAACAAATTGGATATGAATATGAAAATTGGACTTGAATGTTGGTTGCCAACACAACACTCCAAACGAATGCTAATATTGCTATGTTGCAACTTTACTAGATGTATAAATCCACCCTGCTGGTGGGGGGCCGTAGCTCAGCGGGTAGAAGAGGTTGTTTTTAATCACAAGGTTGACCTTTGATCCCCGGCTCCTCCTGTCTAAGTGTCCGGGAGGGAATGTTAGCGATAACGGTTAAATGCAGAGGCCACATTTCATGTATGTGATGACTGATAATAAGGTTTTGAAAGTTGTTATTGAAAGTTATGTCACTAAATAAGCCAGAAACACTTATACTTATATACCAGTTATATATTTAAAAGGGTTGGTTCATTGAAACTAAGCACAGTTTGTGGTGTCTAATAGGGCTGTAACGGTGGACAAAATTCATGTTGTGTACCTCCGTGTTGGGGTCACAAAAAGGGGAGAAAATGCAAAAAAAAAAATTATTATGAAAATGATTAACATTCAGCAGTTGGCTCATTGGCCATAATTATTTCAATAAAAATGTAATACATTAACAAAAATAAATCACAGAAATGTCTGTTTCCTCTGGGAACAAAACATACTTGTGATAGTGTAACCCTCCATCATATAAGACTCTGATTAAGACCTGACAAGTGAGGTCACATATATTAATAAACAGCCACGCAGGTAGTTTTAGCATTATTTACATATTTTTTGTTAAAATCTGCGTACAGAAATAATAAAAATACATTTCTATCTCCCTTAGAATTAAACAGGCGTAGCAACAGTAACTAAGGGGGGCGGGGCTTAGGGAAAGGTTAAGGGGGATTCCAAACTTCTGCGCCAGTAGGTGTGAGGTTTAGTCACATCTAACGTTGTGGTTCATTTTAAATAAACATATCTGTGGCCATCTGTTTACGAGCATCGTCATTGGGTGAACTAATAAGCATCATCATGATGACCCGTTGCCAGCTCACATCTGCCAGCACAGCTCCCGCTGGACCGGCTCTCTGGGAACTGAACTCCTCTCTGAACCATTTCACGCAGATCAATATGATCCAGAGCTTTATTACCGGGCGATTGAAGTAGAAACAAGCTTTGGATTCCTCTGCTTATTGTCTCCACTTGTAGTATAAAGGCAAAATGCAATAAAGGGTATGATCACAGTGTGCTCCACATTTCCTTTTTATGGCCTTATACGGGATTCACAGCCGGAGCGGGAGACTACTTCTTTTCTCGTCTCCCACAGGTCTGCAAGCAGTAAAAGCCTGCCGTCTGCTTTATTGAGTTACTCCCATATTCCCACAATTCAATATTGGTGTGAGTGTGATGCCTCGACGCACAATTCATCACTGTGTGCTGTGAAAAGTCTTGCAGCGAGATGACATTGTGGAAAACGTTGTATTTACTGACTGCTTGCTATGATGACGCCTGATTTTATAATTTTATGCTATCAGCTGTGCTTGTCATTATTATTTCCACGGAAGCTGCGACTTATGCTTTGGCATTTAGATGATCTAAATTCATGTTGATTTATCGAAGAGTATGAGAAACGTTTCTGATACTTGAATGCAGGGAAACATGTTTGCTGGTAGAAAATAAAGTTCAATCAAATACCTAAATAAATGGTTGAATGGATCTAAATAAGCATTCCAAAACTAACATTTGCTGCTCTAATCAATATTTGTGCTCTGATGACCATGAGACATGCTGTGGAGCATTTAAAAGCTGAGGAGACAACATATTCCTCAAAAGTAGTTGGTGGAGACCAAAAACAGAGCTAAAAAAGAAAAAAATGGACTTTCATTCCCCAGCTGGCAGAAACAGAACGCCAAATAAATGCTAATGTTGCTCTGTGTCATCTGGATGGTTAAATACAGTAGGTGACTGCATGCTAACATGTTAGCTACTTGAGAAAAGGATAATGTTGTGTTTTTAGCATAATTCGCTTCGTCAGCGTGGCCAAAATAAATAGCCTATACAAATGATCACTTAATTTCTATTGAATATCCACCCAAAAGCCTTAGCATACAGTAAAGGACTGAAAATAGATGCACACCTTAAGACTTATTACTTTTTAACTACACTTCAGCTGTATCATATATTCCATCTAATAAATGAGGAGGGAAGGAAAAGCAAATTATTAGTGTATCCACGCGTGAGAAAGCAGCTTCCCTTGCATTCACAGTGGTCATTAATTAAACCTTCAACTGGAATCCCTCTGGAGGTGGTGTGGAGCAAACGAGGAGAGTAAATATTGGACTTACATTAGTCAAGGGAATTAATACTTATGTTGCTTCGCGAGCCATTGTTTGGTAACATGCTCAACTTTATAAAGTGAGAATATGTCAAGATCATGTTTCCAGTTTGCTGCACTGTGCCCAAGTGGCAAAACTTGTGCACAGTGCACTCCCTTATCAATGGATGCATGCGTCAACAAGCGAAATACAAAGAGACGTGAAACTGCTCCACCGTAAATCTGCACCAATCATCTCTCCCGGTGTGGTCGCAGGTCTCCGGACACACAAGCTGAATAAAACATGCCATTGAGCTGACAGTCCGAGTCTAGTGATCGAGCACGCCGTCGCCTCCCTCCCTCTTTGCATTATGTATCTCTGTTTGCTCTGCCAGTTTCACCGGGCAAGAAATGAATCAGCCAAGCTGGCGGACTCATTGAGCCCCAGCTAATTAGGAGAGGAGAGCTCAGTAGACCCCCGAGTCACGGCTCCTAAATGAAGGCTTAGTGTAAATGCTTTGTAATGCTTTATTCTTACCAGTAAGTGTTACCTTTGAACAACTGAGTGAGTTATCCCCCCTCCCCCTTAATTCTCATGCATAAACCAATGCAAACAATCCACGGTTGGGATTGCTATTCCATCTTGACTGACTCTATTTCCATTCTGCCACCCACTGATCGGCTCAGGCGTCTCTCTCATGCCTGTGCTGTTAACTGAATCCAATTTTTTTTTTTCTGTGTCTGCTTGACACACACATCCTCCTTCCCCTCTCTGACAGATGTTGCCAGAGCTATCGAGCTGCTGGAGAAGCTGCAGGAGTCGGGTGACGTGCCCGGTCACAAGCTCCAGTCTCTGAAGAAAGTCCTGCAGAGCGAGTTCTGCACAGCCATCAGAGAGGTGAGTCACCGTCGCCGGGGGGAACCGCCGGGCCGTGAACACCAACGTGACTCGTCTTTTTCATTCTCTCAACCGTTTATTTGCTTTTATTTTGTACTTTTTTTATGATGACCTTTCCCTCATGCTAGCACTCCATCGCTCTTCTTCATCAATCATTGTGCTCGGCATGCTGGGATGTTTCGTCCTTGGGGTTGCGGTTGATAAAGTTGTTGTTCCTTCATCCGTTCAGTCACGGTTACTGTGTTCTCAAGACCTTCCTGTTTATACCAAACAAACCAGAAAAGCATAACATGTCACTTTCTGGGAAGCAATGATCCAACATGGAGGGGAAACAAACAGAGCTTAGCATGAACGTTGTATGGTTGCTTTACTTTAAACCTCCATGAGCCTGCGTTAAGTCGTTTGTTATTATCGTATCTGAAGGAAATACGGCAGAGTTTCAGAGGAAAACATGTTAATTTACATTGGCAGCATATTGTAACAACTGCTTTATTTTGTGGACCTTTGAGCTACAGATGATAGCTGTAAACTAGCGAAATAAAGCAATAGACGAGCAAGCAATGTACACGCCAACATGAATTGTGTGTATGCATACAATTAAACTATTCCTCTATGTGGTTTCAAGGGAAACATATTTGCTTTTCTATCTTCTCATATTCCCATTGTTACGACACCCCAGTAGTTTGGAAAATGCCCCATTGGACTGAAAGGCCCACTGGTGCGAAAACAAACACTTATTGTTCTGAAAATACAAGATCAGAAGCATATTTGGGATCACAAAAACAAACATAATCCAGGAGAGAAATTGGAAATGCAGTTTCAGTGTATTAGAATATAGTTTTTGGTCGCGGGCTGCTGCAGGAGTGAGTGTGTGTGTTTGTGTTCTGCTTCGTCTCTGACTGAACTCTCCAGGAACTCCCTTAAGCCTGTCTCTCTTTTTCCCCCTCTCACCTCTGTATATTTTCAATATAAAGTAGATTCATACAGTTCCAGGCGGTAAACACAGATTTTCACTCACTTTCCTCTTCTTTACTTCAGTTTGCACAAGGCAAATTCGTTTTATTGGGCCCAATCACGTTTTTTCTAACCATGCTGCATCTACTTGCATCTTATTGACTTTAGATTGAGCTCGTTACAGCGATGCCGTAAATTCAACTTAATTGTTCTCTTGAAATAGATACTTTAAAATAGTGTGAAATGTTGACTCCTGCAGAATCTTTCATGCCAAGAAGGCTTTTGGTGATGTTGTTGTTGTTTTTTATGACCATATTTACAGTAGATCAGTGGCAACACACAACTGTATCTTCCTGCTACATGTATTACGTTGCCTTCTCTTATTACCAGAATGCTGCACAGGATGAAAATCTCTTTGTCTGTGATACTTGGTGCCGCCAATTTGAGTTATAGTACTGTATTATTACAAATGTAGTGTTAAGTGGTTGCATAAGTAGCATTTAGGATTGAATTTGTGCCTACATTTATTACTAGCTGCTATGCTATGCTATGCTATGCTATGCTAAAAGCTGTTTAAAGGCAGAGTAGGTTATATGGAAAAAACTCAGAGACTTTGAACGCATCACCGAACCAAAAAGGTTCAGACCTCGGTTCAAAGCCGCTCCCCCAGAACACCAAACCAGTGCTTGAGATCGGCAGAGTGCAATCAGGAAGTAACGATGATAGACAGGCAGGCCGACTAATTATATTCTCCAGCCCAACTTTTTTGATTGGACGGGGTTTTTACAGTCCTGCCACGGCCTCAGATGATATTTAAAATGTTTTAAAATGTCAGAGCATTTAATTTAGTCATTGCTGTCGGTATGTTACGAGGGTTTCAAGTGATGTAACAGAAAGTGTTTCTGAATAGAATTACTGACTCAACCTTTAATATAGTTGTTCCATGACTTGGCTTCACTGTAGGTGAAAGATAACAACCCTTGATTTTATTTATGGTGCCAAAATGTGCTCACAGATCTCTGCTAATGCTTTGATACGCGAGAGAACAGTAAATTGGCAGCGATTACAGCTATAAAACGGCCGACATGAGAGTGCACCTTCAAGTTGCTGTTTTGTTGCAATCAATCAAAAATGTCTGCTGCCTTATGAAAATGTGAGATTATTGCTCTGCCCTATAACTGCTGGAGTTGTACAGCAAGAGTGAATTTTTAATCTGCGTAAAAAAAAAATTCAAACAGAGTATTTCAATGATCGCGAGGCCATAAAATATTACGAGCATTTCATTAACTTGGAGGCTTGAAAAGCTCGTTAAAGTGAATTCCAATCAAGCAAATCAGAGTTAAAAGATGTTTTTAATCACATTTTACAGGGACGGAACAAAGTGTTAATTATAAACAGGGGGTTTTGCTTTCAATGCTTTCATTAAGACGCACGCCAACGGACACCCGCTGATCCGTCATCGTAGCGCCATTCATCAGGAGGACGGGGTGCAAAGCGAACAAGAGCATCCGCTCTGCATGACACCACTGCGCCAGACGATTACAGCAGATCTTGTGTATTTGGTGTACTGTCTGCGGTGATGTATTGTAGCATCAGCCGGTGACATACTTTCGTTAAGGACCTTGAAGTGCAGAGAGACGAATGCCACCACGGCATCCGTGTTGCTGCTTAATTGGAAACAACGTGAACACGTAATTTGTCCTGGATCGAACAAAGACGATTAGCAGACAATGAGAATGTTGTTGTCGTGTTGTCAATTAAAATGACATTAAGATTGTTGCATCAAAATATTGAACTGTATCAGTTGGGAACTGCTGCAACTGTAAGCCACAGAGTGATGCACCTACAGTATATATGTATAGTGCTTTCAGCATGCCTCCTATAGAAACTCATCATTAGCGTTGTTGACATCCAGTGCCCCGTTATGATGATAATGAAAAGGTTGCCAACTCTGCCAATGACACCAATTAGCAGAAATGGCTTCTGACCGAGCATGACGTGGAAACCCTCACACAATGGTGCAAAGCGACAGAAAGGAAGAAAGCACCGGTCCTCTCCTCTCTGGTGGTCCGGCTCTGGGAAGTCTGGCGCATCCTGACACCAACTGTGTGTCTGGCAAACCGGCAGAATGACCTCAGTGCCAGTCACTGCAGTGCAATGATGACGATTCTCAAAAAACCTCTGAAAAAAGGGCCTCAGCAGCAGCAGATGATGCCCTTCACCCACAAAGAAAGGACCAAGGCTGCTCTGGGATCAGTGCAGGAAGGCGACTGTGGGTTATGGTTGATTACAGGTTTGCGAGAGCCGATGATACGACAGCTTCTCTCCGCGGTGCTGAGCCAGCTGGAAGACCAGCCAGGTTGTAAGTGTTGGCCGTGGCATACTGTAGGTTATTATTGTTATTACGCAGAGTAGTGTGGTTGTAGAAAATCACAGTTCTCAACAGCTGGGTCCTCCAGCGCCGTTACTACCAGGAACAATTAGAGGAGGCAGTCATATTCTGAATCATCTCTATCGCCTTTTTACTCGGCATCGTCTCAGACAAAGAGAACTCTTTCATTCATAAATTATAATAGTAAATTGCATTTGCATCATTTGATTTATTCCTTAACATGATATCGGGGTTGTATGTAAAACGGGGGATTTGTATTTGCTTAATATAGGTTCATGTTAAGGTATATTTTGGACATGTTTATATTTTTGGAAGAAAGTAAGTTTGGGATCAAATCATTTCAGGGACCCCCTGCAGGAACCTCCTAGGGGTCCTGGACCCCGTTGAAGGTCTCTGGTGTGTCAGATAACTGCCTATGGGAAGCGTGTTCCACATTAATATTAATTGTGTCATGCAGGGACTCCACTGGCATGGTCTCGGTCTTGTCTCGGTCTCGATACACTCTTCACATTTTAATATCAACATTAGAATTGACATGGGATTCAAAGAATTACAGTTTTGTTTTGTTTTTTGTTGCTCATTCACAGCAATTTGCATTCTTAAAATTCTTTACATTACTGACTGCCATTCATCAAGTGGCGCTTTGTTTTGGCTGAAGCAGCATTTTAGTGTCTCTCTTCCGTACTGTGATGTATTTGAGAGTGAAACAGGCCAGACAGGCGGCACATAAAGTTGGAGGGAATTTGATTTGATCGTTGAAAAGATGAGCTCACAATCTTCTCCAGCTCTGTGCAGCGCTGAAGATGCAGATTGATTGATGAACGTCATGATATTACTGGTTGAAATTGGTTGATAGTAGCTGATGTAAGCATCCATCCTTTTTTCCTTCTTCCTGTTTTCCAGGAAGAAACATGTATTGTTTTTTTAATATATAAAATGAAGCATATATTGTTAAATAGGGCCGGGGATGTGATCTGAAAGGGTTCAAAAAATACATTTTTCATTTCATCTGGACTGTTAATGTAGCCAGAATGACTTGAGCTACTGTCACTACTTTTATTTATGTTCTGAGATTGATTTCTTAAATTTGAAATCTTACATGTCAGCGCTTCCCACCAGCACATGAACACATTAATAATAATAATAATAATAATAATAATAATAATAATAATAATAATAATAATAATAATAATAATAAAACATAACTGAAAGTTGGTTTTGGGGACATAATAACACTAATATGAATCCATCCGTCTAAAGATGAACACTGGTAAAGTCTTTTAATGGGAACAGTCTCCTCCATTCTTTTCCACTACTTCCTGTATAATCATGTTCTAATACGTTGTGACATTTCTCTTTCCTGTGTGTCATCCATCAGAGTTAACTACCCTCACGTTAAAAGAGCCATAAAACATAGGTTAAACTGTAAATCCAGCCCTCCTGTTGTTCATTTTAATCACACACACACACTTCTGTGACATTTCCTGATTACAGATGACCTTCCTTCAAGTCCTGCCCTTGTGTAATCTGTGATATGAGTCTTTACTCATTACACAGTCTGGTGGGCCGACGCGCAGTCCGACGCGAAAACCCCACCGTGAGACCAGCTCCGAACCTGATCCTGTACTCCACGTCTATGTCAACAGGATTTACACCACATGAATCAGCCTCGTTAGAGGTGACAGGTTAGCTGTCAATAAGAGGAATTGATAGCAGGGGAAAGAGTCTGTCCAGCAGCGTTGGGCTAAAGGACAAAGAGTTTGATTCTGCAGGTTCTGATTGTCTTTTCCCTCCGTGTTCATCAATGATGGGGGGGTGAATGAGTTGTCAGGGTCAATCAGCCTTGCAAATGGGAAAGGAAGGACAGAAGACGAAATGACTGGAAGAGCTAACCAGCTGGAAATGATGGAGAGTGGGAATTCACAGTGTATTGGGTTGGAGAGTCCCTCTTGGCGAACAAGTATAAAAAGCAGAGCGACAGCATCCTCCATCAGCTTCGGCAGAGATTTTCAATCAACATAATTGATGGGAGTTTTTTTTTATTTTTTATAAAAGCAAGCAAGGGAAGAGGATTTGTGTTGATTCCCATCACGATGTCACATTAAGTTAATGGATGAAAGGTACTTAAAGTCAGCGTGTGCCGGCTAGATACGTTTGCCCTCCGTGTCGTCGTTAGCTCTGCTGATTTGGGAAGTGTATTGTGAAGTCGTGTTCTTTCCAACCACATCCTCCCTCCCTCCCTCCCTCCTCCGCCTCTCACTGACTCAGTAGAGGAAGCAGGAAGCCATGGTTACGAGCAGCGTTGTCACGTCACTTTGCCCCGCAGGCATCCTTTTCTATTCTCTGGCTTTGTGGCGTCCTCCTTGGAGGCGCCGGTGCCGGTGTCCTATCAGGAATAATGCGTGCAGGAGAGGGTGGGCTGTTAGAGCCGGCCTTGTAGGGATGGGCAGCCAAGATATCTGGCAAAAGAAAAAGCAGAAGGGTAATTGAAAAGATGCCTGCAGGACAACTGGCCTCTTTAGAGCAAAGTGCAGCCACAACAGGAGCAGCCTGACATTCAAAAGCACACAGCCATTTGTTCCGTGTTACGGCTCTGTTATTCAGGGCACTGCTTTCAGGTTAAATGCAGGGGATATTAAATGTTCGCCTCATTTAGAGCACTCACCCTCGTACGTCTCCCGATTATCATGTATGCACGAAGGAAATTACATATTTTAAATAAGTAGTGACTGCTTTACTCAATCATAGTAACAATATATCAAATCACTATGTGCATATATTATATTGATGAATCCACGCTGAAGTATGCAGTTCCCCTAATCACTATCAGCTCATTCTTCTCAGTAGCAAAAAAAACAAAAAACACACACATCACACTCAAGCTGATGGGAAGGAAAAACTAATTAGTGTCCACGAATGAGAAGGCAGCTTCCCTTGGATTCACAGCGGCCATTCGTTTAGACTTTGACTGCAAAAAATTTTTTTTTTTAAATCCATCCGATGCACCCAGTGAGAACTGAAACCGCTCTCCACTGAACCACTGCTCCCTCTCACACACTACGTACATGCCAAACACACAAGCATCGCAGCAACCAGTCTCTGGTGTTTGAAAAGGAGATAAATCAGTGTTTCAACGCCCAAAAGCCATTACGTTAACATATAGATGCAGCCAAAGTGCTGAGAGTGAGGCGGTTGCAGAATAAATAGGCGTAATTAGAAGTTCCAGTCGTGTTTAAAAAAAGATAACGGAGGGAATAAGGAAGCGACTCTGCAGGCAGAACGTCGGGAGAAAAAGCCTTTCATGGCATTTATAAAGCTGTGCTCAGCCTCAAAATGTGCAAAGGTGGAAGAAGTCCTCGGGAAAAGGTATCATTTGGGAGTTACGCGTGTGTGTGTGTGTGTGTGTGTGTGTGTGTGTGTGTGTGTGGACTGCGGGCTCCTTTGCATCATCTCTGAGATTCACGAGCAAACAAGACAACAGAAGCTCAGGGATATTTTCTCCCCGTCTCTGAGATCCTTACATGGAGATATCTCAGAGTTCTGTCCCCTGTAAGCATTCTTCCTTTTGATGGTTCAGAGGAGCGCAGGCCTTTGTAATGCTACGCGTCAAAGCTAGCAGGTGTGTCGGCTTCCAAGGCCAGCTGCCGAGCTTTCATGAGAAACATCACGCAGCGAGTGGGAACAGCTGATTAGGATGCATAGCTGAGCCACAACAACATATATCGCGAGTTTGGAGTTCATGTTTTCCTCGTCATTACTCTGATTTGCTCATTCGCTCGCTGGACTGAAACCGCCGTTGAAAATGCGTGTTTGAGATTACTTTACGCACTGAAATCACGCGAGCGTTTGCTGTAATTTATGTGTTTCATCGAGTCTGTCGGGCAAACTCAGCAAAAAAAACATCTCCTCTGAGGCTTTTTGTAATCGGGCCCATACATCTCGGCCTCTTTAAACTATTTATCTCCATCAGCGTTTGCAGGGATTTGACTGATTTTCAGCTGCAGTGCAGATATATCTGAATGGCAGCGCTCTCACAGAAAAAAGGGCACTTTGGCATTCCTCATTCCATGTCCCCGTCTTTCATTCCTGTCGACGGTGTCTTTAAAAGGCACATCTTAACTGGAAAGGTCAGCTGTGTGCATTGATTCTGTCTGCCTCAGCGAATCGGCAGAAAACCCTGTTTTCTCCCTCAACTAGCCCGACAGTAACCTGTGACTTGGCGCCGACTCGGGCCCAGCAGTAATGAATTATTGTCTGTTCAGGAGACTTTTTTGTGCCGTGCATCCATATGTATTTATACTTTTTCTCTTCCCCTTGATGTTATTCTTACCGAGGTGCTGCACGAATATAGAGCACTATTCAGCTAGATATTATTAAGACTGTATTATCATCAAGGCTGGTACCCTTACACTCTAAAACAACCTTAATACCATAATTGAAATATTCTTTTATCTTCCGGGAGAGTCTCGACACAGAATCTAACACATTTGCTGCCGGTTTCTCCACATTTCAAAGGGATTTTTTGTGCTTCAAACTTAATTTGCATAGGGATCACCTACAAATACATACAAGGGTGAAAAATAATGAGATTTGAATATTGTTTGCATGCATAAGAGGAATGTAAGCGGACTAATTTGGGGTTTCGGGTAGCACAATTAGTAGCAACACACAATAACTCTGGGGCTAAGTGCTGCGTGTTTCCCATCAGTCATCCTGTTAATGCAGCGCGTCGCCGTACAGCCAGCTGTGAAATGTGAACACCGTTATTTGACTATGGAAATGTAGTGTTTGAGCGCAGAGTCTTCAGTTTCCAACCACGTGAAACGGAATTATAACTCCTGTCTCTCTCCATTTCTGTCAGGTGTACCAGTACATGCATGAAACCATCACAGTGAACGGCTGTCCGGAGTACCAGGCGAGGGCCACAGCTAAGGTAAGGGACTATTTGCAATAAAAAACATAAAATATGTAACTAATGAGCAGCAAACTGTGATATAATTATATCATGGGACATATTTCAGGTTACTGCTGCATATTTACATGCTTTAATGCTAAGAAAAAACGCTCCTGCCCCTCCCTTCCAAAAAGCCCAGTTTGCTCAGATTGGTTAGCTGGCCAACTCTGTTGTGATTGGTCAATCCACCTTTACTGGCTTTGTTGAGGGCTTGCCAAAGTACCAGCTGGCAGGTATTATGTGTATGAGTATAGTGTGACATCACCACTTTACAGAAGGAAAGGCAAGAAGTCAATTAAAGGTGTTTGAATTAGTTGTGGAGTTTCTGTGGGGGAGAGGAACTCCCTTTGGGCATGAACTTTAGGCTTCGACACTCAAAACTGTTTAACACACTAAAGGAAAAGGAAGAAAGTATAATAGGTCCTGTTTAACATAAATTCATAAAACACTTGTACGACTGACAATGAACACCAGTCCCCTGGATTAGTTGTCGCTGTACAGATCGGATATATTGTAATGATGTCGTGAAATAAAACCGGCTTGAATAACTGCAAAAGGGAAATGCAAGTGGATAATCAGCCCTTAATCTTCTCAAACCTTCTCTCTATCACTTCTGGAGCGCTATGCTAAATCCTTACACATGTAAACAAAGAGGCTGTGCAGAGGAATGAGCAGCTAGCGTGGTTAGCCTCAACTTCAGGAG
Source organism: Eutrigla gurnardus (assembly GCF_963514095.1). Lineage (NCBI taxonomy): Eukaryota > Metazoa > Chordata > Actinopteri > Perciformes > Triglidae > Eutrigla > Eutrigla gurnardus. The sequence goes on along the minus strand of NC_139932.1, from coordinate 7,862,808 downwards.
GCTTGCTCTGTGTGTGGTTGTTTTGCATATTCTGAATATGTGAAATGGAGTAACAAACGTAGTGACCCATAGTCAGAATGGACAAGTATGAGAATCACAGCCACTAATACTGGATCCATCAGACCAGGATTGAATACTTTCCTTGTCCGAGCACTGCATTTATTTTGAGGAACTTTCCTGTTGTAACGGCTCCCCAAATATTCATGGTTGAACCAAAAAGCAAGACTCAAAGACAGGCAGGTGAGATGAAAGTCCATGTTTTCTGAGAATCATCAAAGCGTAGCATCTGGCAGTAAACTATGCAGGCAGAACAGAGAGACGACCACTAGACAGATGCACACTCGACCAGACAGTCTGGCAAAGACGGAGTGGAGCTGGGCCGGTATATATGCTGACGACTAATCAGGGAAATGGGGAGCAGGTGAGTCAGAATGGAGGACCGGGGTTACTGCAGGGCAGAGGGAGTGTCTGGGCCTTAAATGGCAGGGACAAGGAATGATTAAGATCAGAGGTCACACAATCTGTATCAAACTCAAATTGATTCTTTTATTTCGGCGACTCACTCAGATCTTTAGTTTAGTTTGGGGAAACGCACAAGGTTAAACAAACTTATAAAACAAACTTGTAATCAATAGTGACATTAAAAAACAGACATTTTTTTCCCCAGAAGGAAAAGCTGACAGCATATTTCAAAAATGTGCTAGAGAATTTAATTTCTGGATGACAATTCCTTCACTATGAACCCAGGAGAGTGACCAGGAATCTTCAGTTAATAAATGTCGTTAAATTGAATTCCACAGAATGTTCACAGTCAATGAGCAGCTTTATTCTGCTTTATTCCCATTAGACAAACATGTTGTCTGCTGATGTCACTCTACATCCCGTTACACACGGATAAGAGGATGAAAAATGACCGTAAAACAATCTAATGATAATATCATGTATTTGTTTTGCTGTTATCGCGACTGACAAAAGAGTTGTTTGCTCGTCGTTTTTTTTTAGTGTACATTCAGATCAGACAAGGATGGACAAGGTCCATGCTCACTTTGAGATCTAGTCACGACTCACTGCTCGAACGGGGGCGTCGGCTCATATCTGCTCAAAAAAAAGGACCAGCTGTAAGATTGAAATCTCATTTATAAGATTCCAATCTTACAGCTCGTCCCTCTTCCTTCATATCCTTGTTTCTTCCACTCGACACATCAAAACAGTGGGACGGAGCGACGCAGCCACTCGAGCGGGACTAGTCGACAGCGCCTCGCCTGCATGAGACACAGGCCTTTATGAAAGAAAACAGAGCGGGCGGGCTTGTCTGATTTCATGTGGACGAGGGGAGAAGAAGAGATGAGAGCGCCTCTCTGTCCTTCAGTTGTTCAACGTCCAGCTGGGTCCACTCCTGTTCGGCTGAGTGGGTGGGTGGAGGATGAGAACAGAAAGGGACGATGAACACAGAGAGTTTATGCAGAAAGATTGTATGAGGCTTGGAGTGATGTGTGATTTATTCTCCTTTGTTTCCTCCTCCAAACCAACACTCTGCCTAGAGCACGAAAGGGAATTTGTTTCCAGGATTTGTTTGCAGATGGCTGAATTGCGATTGAACACCTTCATTATATTGATGAACATGCTGGCTTTCTTGCTGTGAGTGAGGAAGATTGATAGCTGCGCACACGTCTCCGCGTTAAGTGTGGATTTAGAGGAGGTGATGACTTAAATAACGTGATTTTCACAAGTAATATCTTCTTTGTTTAATCTATTTCATCTGTTTTTTCCCCTCTTAGATGAAAAGATCGGGTTGTGCATTAAATATGGAGCTTTAAGGGCGACTGGTAGCAGGGGTACGAGGGTTACTGATCCGTCAACACAGTCAATCATATTAATATATTTTTAATTTCATATGTGTTACTCCGTTTGGAATATCTCATGTCTGGAGTATCTATTAATGAGTCGAGTAAGTTCACCCTGCAAATAAACTTTCATGGCTAAGCTGGTGGAAAAAAGAAAGCTTCTGTCTGTTTTTTTTTATATAAGCCCGAAGCAACCATGAAGATATGATTTAAGCAGCTTTAAAACTCCTTCTCCTACTTTTCTCTCTTGGCCCCAAACTTCCAGACGCTGCTGTTCCTAAATCTGTTCGGATTGCGTGTCCACTGGGCAATTAAGCACACAGGTAATGGGCCTGAGCCGGCTTACTCTCAACTGGGAGCACTGGCTGTCTTTGAAAATGGTTCGACTCCGAGAGAGAGAGATTCGCAAAGTGAGGCTCCTGTGCCAGTTGCATTCAGTCGGCATCACACAAACAGAAACAAACGAATGAGAAGCATGCAGATACTTCGAGCACTTCATTTCTCAGGACGGTTGAGATTTTGTGTTTCACCTGAACGACTCCATTCTCTCTGATTGCTTCATTAATTAAATCAATTGAGCCTCTCATTGCCGGCTCCAGGCCCTTATTTCTGATCTCAATGAAGAACGGGGTCTCGTCTGTACGGGCTGCAGAGAAAATAACGGGAGCCGATGATCAATTGACTTTGGGTATCTAAAGTCATACTGTACTGTTTCGTTACTGAGGAAGTATCCCCGAGCAAGCTTTTCATTTGCAACGCCTCCTGTGTTCGAGAGGCGCCGGCCATCTGCCAGATTGCCTCTTCGTTCGCAGAAATGGAGATAAACTCGTGAAGGTCGATGTGCTGGGAGGCCTGGGAGGCGACAGTGTGCATGCTGAGGAGCTGCCTTTTGGCTTCACGGCGGGACGGGGGGTGGGGACAGAGACAAGGGAGGCAGAGGGGAAGTTGGTACAACACCCAGATTAAAACAGGCAGCGGGAGAGGAGCAGAAATGTGACGATCCATATGAATATGGAAGAGAGAGCGGAGACGGGGATGTTGCCTGGAGGTAGCGTCAAAGACCTCAAAGTGCCAAGATACTCGCCTGCTGCAGGGGAATTCGTATACATATGCAAACGCTTCTGACAGAAACTCCCCTCCTTCCACTTTCTTATCCTCCCCATTCCTCCAATCGACCTCACATATCATAGATGATGCCGACTTGACAGCGAGGCCCCGTGGCATCGGCGGATCAGTGGGCACAGGGCGTCTCTGTTCGGCTGCCGTTAGCATTCCCAGCCTCGCCTAACAAGCTTCCGGGTGCTTTGTTGTACAAGGAGCAAGGAGCCTCGCGGTTCAAAGGAAGCCCACAGTCGGCGAGCGACCAGCTGGTAGAGATTCAGAGGGTGAAAGTTGTCTGGCTGCTCCCCGAGTTTGAACTTGGATGTGTTAATCCGCGTGCTCAGAAAGCCAGAGAAGTGCTGGTGTGGAGTCTAAATCCCCGGCCCTGACTCAATCCTTACACTTTATTATCCACGACATCGCTGAAATGAGAAGGTGCAGAGGTTCAAAACGGTCTCACGCCGTGAAACAGTCAGACTCAGATTTTATTTTTTGTTGTTGATGTATGATTAAATATTAACCTCTCGAGGTGGATTGGTCTGAAAACACAACTTTCACAACTTTCAACCATGAGACTATTGTTCGAGACCGCTTGTCCCAAAGAGAGCCGAACATTCGTTTTGTTGCTAAATCTAACTGTACGTAGTTGTCTTAAGCCTCAACCTAAGTCAGTGGTTTTCAGTGGTGCAGTCACAAACGCTACTTCCAAACAAAATGAGCAACACACATAAAAGTGGACAATTTGTGTACAAAGACCAGTAGATTTCATTTTTGGGACTATTTCCCTACATTACATTTCCCTTGAAGCCTGCTCTCTTTTCGTCGTTTGTCAGATTTACTTTTGCTTTTCCAAAGATGATGGATTTGAGTTCATCCTTGACCTTTTGCAACAGCATTTGTAGCAACAACCCAAACTTCCTCACACTTCTACCTCCTAACAAGCTCTACTTTACTTTGGGCTCTTATTCTGAAAAGCATATTTTTCCCATCCACTTCACCCCAGTGTTTTGCCTCAAAAATAAATATGCACATACAGGTATTTTTTCATAGTTAGTAAGAAGCTTAGCGAGGAAACTCATCTTGCTTATCTTCCTGCAGGCAACAGTTGCTGCCTTCGCGGCCAGCGAAGGTCACTCCCATCCGCGAGTGGTGGAGCTCCCGAAGACGGAGGAAGGGCTGGGCTTCAACGTGATGGGCGGCAAGGAGCAAAACTCGCCTATCTACATCTCCCGCATCATCCCCGGGGGCGTGGCCGAGAGGCACGGAGGCCTAAAGCGAGGGGATCAGCTCCTGTCCGTCAACGGTGTGGTAGGTCACATGCATTTTTAAATGCGTACGGGGAGAGAGGCTCGATACGCGCTTTGGAGGCGGAGTGCAGATGCGCTTTTCCTCTCCTTATTTATTATTTAAGCCTGCTTCCAAAAAAGATATATCCTCAAATGAATTTTAACCAGCTTCTCACAAAAATGGAGCAACGTCTAGTTTCCAGTTTAATATGAGTCAACAGTCAGGAGAGCTATTGAGATCAAAGTGCTGCACGTGTCTTGAGTGAGGAGGAGACACACTTCACAAACCGCTAGAGAGACTTCAATAACACCAACTTTAAACCAGCTCAATTCCACATAATATCTCAGGGTATTAAAAATGGAGGAACATTTCCTCCCCTAAGAGCAGTTAATATATTTAATGATTTATTCAAATCAACTTCCTTTTTTAAATCCCGCTCTCTGCCGCTACACCGCCTGCAGAGCGTGGAAGGTGAGCACCACGAGAAGGCGGTGGAGCTTCTGAAGGCGGCGAAGGAAAGCGTGAAGCTGGTGGTCCGCTACACCCCAAAAGTGCTGGAGGAGATGGAGGCTCGCTTCGAGAAGCTCCGCACGGCCCGGCGGCGTCAGCAGCAGCAGATCCTCATGCAGCAGCAGCAACAGCAGAACGCGGCCTCTCAGCAGAACCACATGTCGTAGGTGAGGCATTGCTTTGAGGGTGGGGGGGGGGGGGGGAAGATGATGACATGATGAAGTTTGGGACACGCTGGAGGCAAAATGTTACGAGGAACTCTCAGTTTGTGTTGATGTTGGCGGCCCCTGTGGACAAAAGTGGTAGTGTTTCCCAGCACCAGGTCTCTCTCATTGTACTGCAGCAAAGACAGTCTGTTCTGTGTAGTTCTGGCTCTCCCGGGCCTCCCTTCCTCTCCTGGGCCTCGAGCAGCTGCCGGAGCTCAGACTGCAGGTTGGAGGCGAATTTGGGTTTGAGGTGAAGATGAAGATTCTGGTGAACGTAAATCATTTCATCTGATTTTGCTGAGAATCAGACCTGATGACAGGCATTAAGAAAGACATAGCCAATGTAGAAATAGCCAATCCTCTCAATGAGGGTCTGCTTATGTAAGTCATATAGAGGCATCAGACTGTTTCATCACCTCTCAAAAGTTCCTTGTGATTACTTTTATTATCTTGTAAAATCTGCTTGTTGTGGGAATACTTGACATTTTTGAAAATGCAATGCCACTAAGAGTAGAGGAAAATCAGAACACACAGAAATGTAAAAATGACCGGTTTCTGTTTTTTTTTGTTGTTGCTGTTTTTTTTGCCACATAATAGTTGCAGTGCAGGAATCCCAGAAACATTCTTATAAAAAACAAAGTGCGCTCAGTGAGGAGCTTTTTTAAAGACCTTTGGACGAAGCCAGTCATGATGTTAAGCTAAGCTAACTGGCTGTAGCTCCATATTTAGTACCTAACTCTTGGCAAGAAAGTGAATAGGCGTACCCACAACCCCAATTCTGATGAATTATTCATAGTCATTTAACGTTATTTTTAAAAGTTCACAAAAGGCTTTTGCTGTTTTCTAAAATACTAACCCATCATAGTGCGTGTACCAACAGCTTCTGAGCTGACAACTGTGACTTATTATCTGGACGGCTGAGCCTTGACCGCTCAACTCACGAGGACCACAAATTATCTTTCGGCTTCAACATGGATTTCTCTTTTCTTCATTTGAGTTGTGGATCTAATGCGTGTGCTATTTTAGGGCGGTTGAGTGGATACAGAGATCCACATACCGTGTTCCCGTTCAGTATTTTGCCCGTGTGCGTGTGCACGGCCCTGGATTAACACCTCCCAGCTGTATCGCTTTCAAGGTGACCGGACTTTTTCTGTCAGAAAAGCCAGCATGCTAATAATTCTTATTAGCATATTTATATTGATATCCTTACCTCCTTAACCTTACTTTTTTAATCTATTGTTTGTTTGAACTTTATTTATCAAATGTGCTATAAAAGAGTTGCTGAAAATGAAAAGTATCACATTTTGAAAGCTTAGAGTCTACATGGAAGGTGCTCTGCTCCTGTTAGCTCGTTTGCAGGTAGCAGACGTTTCCCGGCACCAAGCCGAGAGGTGTATTTTGCAAACTCAGCAGAGCATCTTCTGTGTAAACTTGTACTGCTTCTGTTCCGCCGGCGACTGTGTTGTAAAGGCTGTAAATAATTCAAGCTTAAACCGATTACATCTGTGGCTCATGCTCTGCAGCTACGTGAACAAGCAGATGCAGCTGCACTAAAGGAGGGTCCGCACCTCTGCTTTAGACAACATTTGTACAGCCAAAACCTAAAGGCAAGAAGAAACTTTTTAGACACTAATCACCACCATTAAGCTGAATCATATCATGCTACGCTTGATTCCGCTCAGGCTTCTCGAATTATCTAAGCGTTTCCCCAGCGTATTGGAGGCGGGCATGCGTCCAAGATCTCAGAGTCATTGCCCCCTTTGATGCTAAATCCCCCAAGCATATCTCTTGTCTTGCACTTGGCACGGTGCAGCTTGGGAAGGTATTTGGGAGCTTGTAACGGCGTGTGATGGCGGAGCAGCAGACGGGGCACTGGGCGGGGATCGTGTTTTATCATGCCGACCGCAGAGATTTAGCTTCGGGCGAGCCAAGAGGCTGCTGACCGGGTGACACGTACAAGCGGACAAGAATGCAACATGAGCCGCTGGTTTTCCCCGGTTTCCATCTGTTTCTGTCTGCGTTACACGACCAGCTGGAGTGAGGTTTTGATCTCAGGATCAATAATTAGGATGAGGAATGCATGTGAGAATTATTGCTTCCGTCATTTTCCCCAAATGTCCTGATGTTAATGAAAGGTATTTGAAGAAGGTGACCCAGCTCCTCTGTTAAATGAGGCCCTGCATATGTATGTCAGACCACATCAATTAGACCCTCCATGCATTTCCATACGCTTTCAGTCAACATAGGTTTCAGTTTTACTGCCATCAGTTTTTCTTGTCTCACATGATTGTAATTCACTCCTGCACTTGGAAAATATATATTTTCAGAGGCTGTTTATATATAATATACGTTGTCACGTCATATCTAACTCTGTGTTGTGTTGTCCTTCAGCATTGTATTGCAAGGCACTCACATAACCTCCCTAAAATTGTATGAACTGAGTCACTGAATGCGCCCACAGTAGCCAGCACTGCCTCTGCACAACACAACAGGCCGGCCACACACTTCCCTCCACAAGCTTCTCTTCTAGTTCGCAGATTCACAATGAAAAGTAATAAATCATACTCACGTAAAACATTAATGCAATAACATTACGTTGTGTGAATACCTGAGCAAAAGAGAAGGCATACCTTCCCAGGGAAAAGTGTGTGCCAGCTTCACACGTAACCCTCGACAAACTGCTCTTCTAATTAACAGGTAACAAATTAAAATAGATAAAAAGCTTTTGCCCCGAAACATAAAAGTCTTGTTGCATTTATTTTAAACTAAATGTGATTTAATTTCTAGCAAAAACATTGAAAGAGCCTCCCTTCCCAGTGGAAAGTCATGAGCGAAGTAAAGTTAAATTTGCTCAACAAACTCTTTCTTAAAATAAATGGATCGCTCTATTCGTGCAGGGAACATTCCCTCACACTGGAAAGTGTACAAGTGTGTGTGGGAGTGTATATTCTCTCCCATAAAAACGTAGTAGCTGTAGAGTGCTGCAGGAATTTAGTCCTAAAACCAAGAAATTAGTCATTTCTGCACTTCAGATCGCCTCATCTGGGAGTCGGAGTTTGGTTAGATGCCTGAAATCAGGCCCCTAGTTATTTTAGCCTTTTCTTCTATGACTTTAGTAAATATAATACAATGTATTTATATATAAATACAACATTTGGGTGTAAGAAAAGTAGGACAATATAACATCAGATGAACCCTTCAAATTAAAGGTCTCTACATGGATAAATACATCTACATGATTTACATATAAATAGAGTGGCTCATTCTGTCAGGTCGGTCGGTCATCTGTAATCTTTACATGCTGAGCTCCGTCGCTGGATTAAGGAACAGCATTCTGGCTTCTTTGCATTCGGCACGACAAGACTGCCTTCATAAAGGCTGGACTAATTGAAGCCTTGAGGCTGGTGGGACAATCAAACAGCAATAAAACGCTATAATCATTTAGATAATACAGCATTAGCTCAATAACACGCTTGTCTGAATGTTCCCACTAAGGCATCGCTCTCAGCTTGTTTCTCCTCTTTAACGATCTGCAGGTTGTTCCGAACCAAGATGTGAAGGTGGATCCCAACGACCGTCTGTTAGCGTGGAGGATGGACGGAGGAAGCCCTCCGTCGTGGAGGAAACCGACGCGTGGAAGACTCTTTTACTTACTTTGGCCCTGCAGTGAACCACCGATTACTGAGCTACACCAGAGAGAGCCGTTTGTCCTGAAACCGGTGCTTCGAAGAACAAACCTGAGGGAGGCCAGCTCTGAAAGTCGTCCATTTTAACTTTGTATTCCCCCTTTTATAAGTTGTTCTCCCCGGTCGTGATCTCCTTTTTTTTCCTTCTTGTGTTGGTTGTTTTGTTTACAGTCGTTCCACTTTTGATTGCTTTCCGAACATCCATCACACCGTGGCGTCCTTCGCCATTTTTGCCATAGATATCATTTGTACAGTGGTGTTTCTATTGATTCTTCAACTGGTGCTCGTGTCTCTGTAAGAATGACCATCGGTTTCTTCTTCTTCTTTCTTTTCGGTGTCCAACTTGTCCCGTTTTTGGATCAACGTGAACTCTTTTTTACCTTCTATATTGTAGCAGGAAAAGATTTTTGTATCTTGTAGGTTTAGCAATAACACACAGTCTTCAGTTCTTACACGTCAACACTAAATTCACAATCGGATTCATGCATATATATATATATATATATATATATATACCGTTGTATAAACTGGGTCTTATGTACTGTAAGGCAGCTTCTGTGTCCAAATCTATCCTCTTAGCCATTTAAAGAGATTATTGATTTACAGGTGGCATGGATAATTAATGTGCAATAACTGCGATTATGACAAGACCTCGTAAGCTACAAACCCAACTGAGATTCATCGATGTTACCGTGAGATTTTAACGAGGTTCAAATTAATCCTCGGAAACGTTAACCGCGTCCGATTTCCCGACAGACAAACAAGAATGTCAGCAGTCTTCATTTGAGTGGGAAAATAAATCAAAAACACGCTAGAATTATTTTTCAGACTTTTATAGTTTACGAGATTTAACATAAAGTTTTATTGTTCCTTTTTCAATGTTATGTATTCTCTCTGAGACGTGCAGATTGTTATTTCCTTGTATAACAGCTGGATACTAGCACATAGTTCATACCTGCATTTCTGTTTGACAATCATTTAGTTCTGTTTCTCCGTACCTGTAAGGGAAATCTGTTTTTTTTGTGGCCGTCTCCATCTTTGGTGCTCAGCGCTCCTTGTTGTGTTTGGGGTTCTTATTTGCACTACACTTCCCAGAGATCACTGCTTTGTAAGATCCTTGTTTCTCTGATCCCTGGGTTTTCTGTAGGTGGCGCTCCTTCCTTTGTTTGTTCAACCATGCAGGCTTTTTACCGCAAATGAAAAGCTGTCATCATTTCCAAGAAAGTGTTCATTTTCATCTTTAATCTTTTCCTCATCTTCATCTGATTGCACAAGTCCAGCAGAGCCCAACACTTCTCCATGCGTCCCGTTGTTCCACGCTGCCATTTCCTGGACAGCCTGTTGGCTCTGAGGTCACTTAATGCCAACACTTTGGTATTCCGTCGCCTCTGAGCTCATGTATGAAATATCCACTCATCTCAATACGACAGATCCCTTTTTGTATCTTGAAATCACAGGTACTCTTTCTTAATTGACTTACATTTTTGAAGCTGATGGTCCTGTACTTACCGTAATGATTAAAAAAAAGACAACAAACTGTTGATATGCAATTGTTATACATACTATATTTGTATAAATAAATCTATGTGCTTGTGTACAGTGAATGCTTTGTCGACCCTTCCTTTTATCCCACGCTACACCTTCATGTTAGCGTTTAGTGAAAACGATGTGACATCGTTGATTTGTTACCTACTCAATAAAAGCAAAGAAGTAGATACAACTATAGATTTATAAAAAATACAGATTGGTTTGATTTTGGCCGCAGCTACATCCAAGCCCTCCCGAAGAGATAAAAAGTGATTTATTTCAGTGGGAACATAAAGTCCAGCAGACTGTGCACTGCAGGGGAAGTCTTAGTCTGCCTGATCATGCAGATAAACATGTGTTTAATCAGCTGTTTCACTACTACTGATGCTTCCAGAGACCTACTTTCTAGCATTTATGGTCTAAAAGAAGTCCAAATATATTGTGTCTTAAACTACAGAACTCTTAAAAATAAATAAAATAAGCAATAAAATACTATGTGTCCTTCCCAATCATAGGTTTCACACATAAAAGGCCAAATAAATAATAAATGAAATAGTAAAACTTGTGAATTCCCTGCCTTTCAGCTGGATATCTGCTGAATAATTACTGTAGCTCAAAGCATAATGAAGTCACTAAACGGTTAAATCCCTGATGTGTTCATTTCTCATAAAAATGACACCAAAGCGTTTGGCCGGCTTCCTTCCAGAGATCTTTGTGCGGCTGCTGAAGGTGAAACGTCCCTCTGAAGACTCCTCCAGCTTCTTAGGCCTAGGACAGAAAGTCAATGGGCTTTTGTTAGTTCAATAGAGAGAGAGCAGACACTGAAACTAATAAAGAGACTGTGTGTAAATAGGAGGTATTAAAGTCAAACGGTGACAGTAGTGGCACAAAGCTGTCTCTTCACACGGTGTTAAATCCCCGTTGGAGCTGTTCTCCAGCAAACACTTCCAGCAGGCGGCCAAAGACCCAAGTGACAAAAGTCATGAGTTCATGTGACATGAATGCAGGTGACAAGTCCCTAACCCGCCTTAATCAGGAGCAAAGAGCCGAATGTAGCACCTCCAGACGCTGCAGTAGCACAGATGATAACATATACTCAGCAAATAACACGATTTCATACATATAATGGTGTGAAAATTGTTTTCATCGCCTTCTTGATCTCTTTTCTAATCTTCCATCTACACCTCCGGAAATAGCACCAAGAAAACGGTTTGTGTTTTGCCTCCAACAGTGAGTCAGGCTGTTGTCATGTCCTCAACAGGAAGCCGTCTCATCCAAAAACATGAGTCCACGAGCTGGGCCAGACCCGCTCGATCAAAGGTGGACGTGTGAACTATAGTTTCATATTTTAATAGAGGTATAAACTTATTTCATGGGTTTCATTCCCATAGAGACAACGTTATTTTTCAGGGAAAAAGACATAATAATGGACAATAATGTATATCAGTAAATCATCCACACCTCAATATTAAAGCAGTTCTACCAACATATAATAATAATAATAATAATAATAATAATAATAATAATAATAATAATAATAATAATAATAATAATAATAATAATCCTGCGACCCTGAATACAGGATAAGCGGTAGAAAATGGATGGATGGATAATAATAATAATAATAATAATAATAATAATAATAATAATAATAATAATAATAATAATAATAATAATAATCCATCCATTGTCTACCGCTTATCCTGTATTCAGGGTCGCGGATAATAATAATAATAATAATAATAATAATAATAATAATAATAATAATAATAATAATAATAATAATAACATGGTTAAAATTCGAAAAATGGAAATATTTTGGGGGGTTCTAAGTTCATCAATCTAACAAAGGACTCAGGTTCAATTGTTTTATTGTGATTATAAAAGAAAGAAAATGTTTTACTTGAAAAGAAATGGTGAATAACGATTAATAAGTAAAAAAAAACAAATTTATTCCAAACAGAAAATATATATTGTATGTATTGTAAAGACAATAAGACAATTCTAGTGTCAAATGACTCATCTCCTCATCAGTGGAGCTGTCCGTTGAGTGACACGCTCGACCTTTGACCTTTTCTTGCAGTAGCACCTTCCTGCACCCCGACCCTGTCAGGACAAGAGCAAAAATAAGTTCTCATCTTCAGACAAACTCCATAAGAATCAACTCTTGAGCTTTCACACCATCAGAATATCAGTTCGGTGTGTGTTTGATCAGTTCAGACGTGTAGCAATGTTATATAATCTCCTTTTCTATCTCTGCTCAGAAGACATCACAGATTCTGCCGGAGGGCTGATTCAATTCTCCAAAGAGCCCAGTTAAACATTCATTATAAGATCAGTATTCCCCTCAAATATGGGGAAATATTTAAATTAACTTTGAGAATCGTAATGTCAGGATTATAATTCAGAGGCTGTATATTAGTACTTGGTATATAATTAAATCCCCCCTTCCAAAAGCTATAAATATGTAGTGTTGATGAAGGAAATACAAGAAACACCTCCCCCTTGTGTTTCTGATGAGTACTACAGTAATGACTGTGCTGGTATTTCAGTCATGCTATCCCATTGATTTATTAATAATTGTTTGTCAAGATTCACATGAATAGATAATGAATGAGAATCACATCAGCAGTGTTTTCTCGCCCCCTCCTTCTCCAGCCTCGGCCGCCTCCATGTGTGTGTTCTGTGTTGACACTCAGTGAGTGAGACACTGACGAGTCACAAACAAAGTGCAGCCGTGGAGAATGACATCAGTGACATTTAGAGGGTGGTAGGCAGACTCGGTGAAATCCAAGTCGCTGCAGGAATGTCCCGGATGTCGGAGCGGTCCGGAGCAGAGACACGGAGCTGCCAGTGTTTCTACAACCATCATGTACATGAGTGTGGAGATCACTCCTCACACCAGCTGACTCGGCTCCAAGTGGAACCTCATTACTAGTTCAGCATGTTTACCTGAGCAGCTATGCTGAGGTATTATACTTTCAATAAGTAGGCCCATTTTACATTACTTTTTACTACTAAATTTACTACGTTCAGTTACTTTTTACTGCACTATATTTAATTAACAGCGTTAGCTGCCATTAAATATACATATTAAACTTTTCCATAAAAACATGAGCTTTTTGAATATGATAAACTGTTCTAGATTCAACATAAATGGTTAAAATTATCTCTACCTCGAACAGCTACAACCCTAAAATTCTTCTTGCATATTAATGCATTGGCAATATTAACGGGCCATTTTTATGATTTAATATAGTATTATTCTTATTCTTATTCTTATTCTTCTGCTGTCATTTTTGATTAATAGGGTTATATTTTTCTTATGAGTTCTTTTGATACTTATTTACACATTGTAAACGATACTTTTACATTATCAATACAGGATGTATACTTGTAATGGTGTATTTTAACACTGTTTCATTTAGTAAAGGATCTGATTACTGGTGGTTTTTGTACTTTCTAGAGTATTTACATTTTGGCCACTTTATACTTCTACTATGTTACATTTCACATGGAAATATAATACTTCTACTTTAACTTTTAGCAGAGACCTTTGCTTTTGAATAAAGTACATTTACTTGTTAGTATTTGTACACTATACTACTGCAATCTGAATCTGACTGATACTTTCCCCCCCACTGCTGACCAGGAATAACAAAAGGAAAATGGCTTTCTCCTCTGTATTTTAACAATCAGAAAAATAATAATCAAGAGTGGAGTAAAAATGATGATATATTATTATATTAACAAGGAATCCTATAAGAGGAACAAGTAGGTGTTTTCTATTTGTCTTCTCTTATTTTTGTAATTTAACAAAGGTCAGGAACATTAGAGCAACTAGAAGAAAAGCAAATTTAATTTAGGCAGCAGTGAATGTAATCATGAAAATATGGATTTTCTGTGTAAATATTGTGATTGTAACAAATGCGTGGCCTCTAAATGAACTAACAAACTACAGTTTACTTTCAGCTTGTGGTTGAAGACATGATGACACACGTGTAATCTCCTCCTCCCCCTCAAATTGAAGGCCATTTGTTCTCCGGCATGGCGTCGAAGGTGTAATCGAGGGTGTTAATGATGAAGGAAGGAACAAACAGGTAGACGCCGCGCTGCCTCGCCGTAAACACAGCCTAAAACTAACCCAAAGTGCAAAGAGATGCTGAGATGTGATCAAAATGTGGGTTTTTAATAAACGTCTCCATTCATTGTTTGTTTTATTTTGTAATCTTTTTGCTCGGATGCAGAAAATCCTATTTTAGAAGGATGAGACGCTGCCGTGATGACTATGCGAGAGTGATTAATGGCATCAGCTGACCTCCATCGGTCCCTAATGTGATCTCCACGGCTTGTTAGCTGGAAGGACGGCCCACACTGTCCTCTCACATGAGACACAACGTGACCTTTTATTCATTATCAGGCTGTTTTATCTAATTACACCTTGACTTGATGACTCACGTTCCAACGACCACGCAGACATGGAAGAAGAAGAAACAAAAACTTTTTTTTTATACAAAACAGTGAAAGATTTAATGCTCAAGACAACATGGAAAGCTAGAAATTAAAGTTGCTTAAATAGCACTTCATGTTGGAATAATGCAACCTTACATTAATTAAATATGTCTCATTGGGTATAATAGCATGTATAGAATAAATGGGCATTTACATTATTTACAATCTCATGTACAATAGAAAAGCTGCCACGTCCTCAGATACAGCTGAGGCTCCTCCACATTTGCACACTCTCATCGTTTGTGGCAAACGCAGCTGGTGTTCGGCGATATGTCCACGCGGAAGTGTGTTCACAGGACGTGGTAGACGGGCCTGGACCCGGGGCTCTCCGGCGTGCAGGGCTGCGAGTCGGAGCTGCCGGGGGAGAAGGTGGCCGTGTCCCTCTGAGCCGGCGGCCCGCAGCTGGACTCCACCGAGGACAGGCGGTCCACGATGCTG
Organism: Eutrigla gurnardus; assembly: GCF_963514095.1. Taxonomy (NCBI): domain Eukaryota; kingdom Metazoa; phylum Chordata; class Actinopteri; order Perciformes; family Triglidae; genus Eutrigla; species Eutrigla gurnardus. Next base: position 7,847,697 of record NC_139932.1, on the reverse strand, counting down.
GAGAGACACTCCAGACTGGAGGCCCCGACCGCCTTGTCGCCTGAGCCCTCTGGTGAGGAGACAAGGGGACACGTGTTTAATGGAAAGCACCAGAAACATGTTTCTTCATCCAATGTTTCATCAGGTTAATTTTAGTTTATTATACACTTAAATCCTGGTACTTAAATAAAAAGTACATTTCAAATTCAGTTTTTGAAGCACTATTCAAATCAGGTGTCTTTTACTGTCAAAAGGTCTTACCGTTCCTCGCATACGAATAACTGCTGCTGTAGTTTGCATTCAGATGCTGCCACAGTGGACTGTTGCTGTCAACCTGCAAGACAATGGGGTATCACATTTACCCTTGACTTATTGCAAACAGAAAACTGTTATGTTCCCATAAATATGTATGTGTGTATATATATATATATTTATATATGAAAGGAAGAAGCAGAGAAAGTGCTAAAAACCAAACCGATGCCCTTCTGCGATATTCTGGACAGGCTAATAAATCCTGAATTCCAAAGTTATGGGCTTCTTTATTTCACTTCCACCTTAAAGCCAAAGTGGCAGTATGCTCTCCCTTCCCCTGCCCGGCTCCGAGCGTGCCGAATCGATTGTATCAGTGGAAGCAACACCAGTTTGTGCAAGATGACACTTTCTCCTAGTAAATCTGCAGAAAATCCTGGCAGCGGCGCAGAACATGCAGTCAGGCTGGAATGCAGAACAGCGCCCCGTTCTCCATGCCAGACTTCAGTAAGGTGGATTTAGCTCGGTTTATTAGGGCTATAAAGTGTCCGGTGGTGGGAAAGCCATTACTCCAGCCGGCATGATAAGTTCTTTTGTATTAACTGATACGCTGTCACCTTCAGACTGTTGTCGAGAACAACTAATTCAACCCGACCTTGAATAACGAGCGTACATACTTGTAAGACTACAGAATAGATCTGGGAGTAGTAGTATGACATGCACGGAGAAGCATGGGTAATTGAGGTCTTGGGGCAAAATAAGCTTCTTTGATTAATAGGTTTGGAAATTGGAAATCCAGGCTCCATTTTGGAATGAAATCCTCTACGTGGTAGCTAACGAGTAATGGCAACAGATACTTGGGTCAACAACAAAAAAGGCCTTTTCAGGTGAAGTTCCTTCTGTCTGGCATGCGGTTGTAGTTATTTCTCTGCGTGACGCTGAGTTGGTTTTAGAGCCAAGTTCTGCACCACCAGATGTTTGCATGAACGTGTGGATTCGGAGGTCTTACCATGCCGTCAGAGCAGTTGGACAGCGGGCTCCCGGGCTCGGAGCCGGACCCTCCGGGTAGGCCGTAGTAGTTCTCCACCTGCTCTCGTAGCAGATCCTGCAGGCTCTCGATGTACTGGATGGCGTTGCGCAGGATCTCCACCTTGGGCAGCCGCTGGCTGGGGTTGGCCGAGGTGCAGCGCCTCAACGCCTCGAAAGCGTGGTTGACCTTCTTCAGCCGCCGGCGCTCGCGCATGGTGGCCGCCCGTCGGCGGTCCACAAAATTGGACTTGCGCTTGCAGGCCTTGCAGGCCCACTGGAGGCAGTGGCCCGGCTGGTGGGGGGCTCCGGGGAGCCTCACGTGCTCGTCCTCGTCGGAGCCGTCGAGCTCCGCGCCGGCGCCAAACTCCAGGCTGTCTGGAGAGGACGCGCACGCTCGGTCGTAGTAGACCTGGGATGGCGAGAAGACGTCCATGTCTGCCGAGGGACGGAGTCTGAGTGGATGGAGAGACGGGAGAAGGAAAGGAGGGAGCGGGGTGAGAGAGAGGAGACCTCTGAGTGATGTGAGGGGTCTGTTGCCCCGGGGCCCCCCTTATATGCCCCCAGGCCAGAGCCCAGGGCCCACATTGGCCAGATCTAATTACCATGGCCCATTGGCCCAGCCAGAAGGCAGGCTGGGGTGAGCTCAGCTCCCTCCCTGCCCCATCCCAACCCTCTGCCTCTCACCCCCCAGTACCCTGCAGAGTTTCCCACATCTGCCCTTCCTGGTGTTTTCCTACTCATCACCACTCTCCTTCCAACGGCCCTTCTCCTGCAAGGCCACGATGAATGCAGCGCTCGGGAATGTTTCAGCCGTCGCAGCTTTAACCACCACATGACCTTCTTTTTTTTTTATTTTGGGGATAGTCACAAGTGCTTTGCTTTGGCCTGATGTATCAGGAGCCGTCCTCCAACTTTCATGTCGGTGAACAAGACACTCCGCCATGAAGACGTATGATAAAAGAATGCGTTTTTTGTTTTGTCAAACTGTGCGGACAAAGAGGGCGACCGCTCATAGGAGTATGCGGGGCCAATTTTTACGGTGCAGACAACAGCGTTGCAGATGCAGCCCAGCTGCAAGGGGAGGTGTAACATTTCAAGCCCTGTGAATTCACATCGGCGTGGTAAGCCCCTCTAAACACCCCCCCAGCTCAATCAGCGAAGGTGCCGCCAATGAAGGCGATCCCTCCCCGTTTGCCTCATTAAAACGCTCATTACACAATTGACACCGCCACGCAACGCGCCATCTTGCCTCCGAGGGCCAAATTTTAACCATTAAAAGTTATTGACACAAGTCAAGCACTTCCATTTCAGCACACAACAGATGGCCATGATGGTGATGGAGGGGTTGAGATTGGTTTAGAAAGAAATTGTTGTTGGGGAAATAAAGGAATATTGTGGTATTTTATACTATCATATAAACACACATAACCTTCACATTGGAAGAGTGATTGTGCCTCATTGTGTTTCAAGCTGTTGAGGTATTTATAGGAAATAAACCAAAGTGAAGTTTAATTATCTCTATTTGCAGAATTCAGACTGGATGGCTTATTTTTTTTGTTTTTTTTTCTCAGTTCGACCCTGACGAGCAGCTTTAGGTAATTGTCTTGTTGACAGCTTACAAGGATACAATGGGGATATTTCTCACAATGTGTCAAAACGTTTGGCGAGGCCGCTTCTCTGGGAACCGTGCGCACCTAAGAAAACACCAGGACCCGCTGGCCCTGAATTGCCCGTCGGAGTTTGGATTAGGCACAGCTGAAGAAGACATCCGCCCGCCCGCGCTCCTCGCCGCTGAGAGGATCAAAGGCGGACGATGAGAAAAACCCTGCGATCAACCGGTGGCTGAGATCGGCGCAGCACATGGTGTTGTTGGGGAGGACTCGCGCCGGTCGCCGCGCGCGGGTCCCGGCTCTGGTCTCTGGGGGGCTCCTGTGAGTTTTGTGCTTTCTTGTTGTTCTCAGGGGTCAGAGACGGAGCTAAGTGAAGGGCAGGAGGTGATCTTTTTATGTCCATGTCCCTCACGTCTGAAAACCTTATTTCTTCTAAACGGCCTCACGCTTTGACTTAACGCACCGCTTGTTTGGTGCAACACAAGACCCCATTTATCACTTCTACTGCTGCAAAATAGCCTCTAAAAAAAAAAAAAAAAAAACATTAAAGCTGCTTTTAGTCTAATAAAATATTCAAAAAAAAAAGCTGCTTTCAGTCTCATTTTTAAAAAGAATACCTGCCAGAGAACTGTGGGTGGAAGTGAAGTTTTAAAAAACAGATTTATTCAGATGTTCTTCAAAAGAAAAATCATGTGAGAATACAGTGTAATAACGAAAATAAAAGACACCCAAAGCTTAGTACACACACACACACACACACACACACACACACACACACACACACACACACACACACACAAAAGTCCATTTTCTCTCCCCCAGAAGAATGACTGTAATGGAACCAAGAACACATTTGAGTGGCACCAGCATTTGTTTGGCAGGGAGCAGAAAGCAGAAAGCCGCAGCAGTGATTCCTCCTCCGAGCAGGAGATTCAAGGAGAGTCTGGATAAATCAGAGCATTTATCCTCCAGGCTCCTATAACCGCTGGCTTTTCATCAGCTTCGACTGTTAAAACACTGCCTTCTCAGCCAAACCAGAATGATATGGTGTCATCAGTAACACACTGAAATCCCTGTGAAGTTATGACGAGAGAGAGCAGACAGCTGGATATCGAGTTTTTATAGCAAACATGCAAAACGCAGGTCGGAATGTGTCAACAAAAATATGTTAGACGGTAGAAAATACAAAAAATAGCTATTTTACAAGGACAAACTGTGTTGGTCAATGTTAGGGCTACATTTAGGCCGGATGCAGCCATTACCAAACAGACGTAGTGAAGGAACACTGCTATCAGACTGAGTGAGTGGGCAGCAGCCCATTAAAACCACATTACTGTGAAGGGGTATCACGTTCCTGTCCGGTTTCAACCCAAAACTGGATATTTGCTAAAAGAGTTCTGCTGAAAGGAGCCATATAAGGAGGCTGTATGTTATTCAGCACTTAATTCAACTCACCGTCCATGTCCTTTACTTCAAAATACATGTAAGTCCTGCTATTTTCAGTCAAATGTATTTAAGTGTGAAAAGAAAAAAGTTCTTTGGCTCCAAGTATGAATTACATTTTTACATCATTATTAGTGAGTGATGTTTTAGAGCTTTAATGTTGTTGGTCAAGTAGGATTCTGACTACTTTTTAAATACCTTCAGTATTAAGAATATACATTATTGTATATGAAAGATTACTTTAGATCATGTTATTAAAAGGAGAAATAAAAACTGGTAATAATGAAAACTTACAAATTGATTTATTGTTGATTAACCATTGTTGCTTTCTGTATTATAGTTTTCTTTTATATAAAGATGCTGATTTATTGTGATGAACATTAAGGTCATTATTTAAATAATCTAAGTTAGTGAAATGTCTACTTCCACCTACTCCTTTACAAACATATAATATTCTTTGCTTAGTTCATTTAGAATTTGCTGTACATGCTCACAGTTTATTTGAGAGGTTATTGATGTTTTGTTTACTTTAATACATATTCAAAATAAATCTATTCAATCTGGTCTAAAAACATGCCAAAAGTATGTCTTACATGTCAGGAAACATGTATTTTGTATGTATTTTAAATCTTCCCGTGGACCATCTTGGCGTCCTTTTAGACACCCACAGAAAAGGAGGCGACCTCTTTGAAACAGCTTCGTTTTCTCCTCGTTGGACGCAACGTTGAACCTCCTGATAAACCTGACACACGTGTGAGTGTCTGCCGGCCTGAGAGATGAGTCCCAAAGGTCAAGCAGGGCTTTGTGTCGTCCACAGAGTTCTGAAGGAGACCACCACGCCACGGCTTCGTCAACGTGCCCCCTCCTCCACTCGATACGCCACAAACGAGCCTCCGTGGATTTCCACGCTGTTAGCATCGCCATTTTAATAGCTCGCATGTGATGATGAAGCAAATGATGATGAATTAAGGCTCAGATAACGACACTGTGGGCTCACGAGCCCGCCGCCCAAGTTCTCCGTGTCCCCAACATATGATAGGCGAGGGGAGGGCCGCTGTGTTTGGGGGGGACTCGAGTTACTGTTGTGGGATCAGTCCTGCTGGAGGCCAGCGGGAACAAAGAGAAGCAGGCAGCAAACTATTCCAGGGCAGTTTAGACTGACTTTATGGACTTCTAATAGGCGTGAATGCTGCCGGAACTGGTAGACCGTGAACTGGTAATGGGCTTTTCCTCTGTTGGTGTAAAACACACAGATACAATGAGGGCTAGAGTGACTTTTTATTTGCAGGAAAAGATTTAACCCACCATTTGTCCCTGATGTGAGCTTTAATTATTTTTCTCATGATTGTTGAGGTTTTGGACATTTCAGCTGTTAAAAAAATATCTAAATGTACGTGATCTGATGCTTGAATGGTCTCCGTTTGTCAATACGACCCAAGAGGAATGGATGTACTTCCCCTTTCCCTTGAAGAATGACGAATACAAAAGGTTATTGCAACAGTTTATAGTGTAACTTCAGGCTGAGGTCTGAGCCGAAGTCCACCTGCTTCAGAAAAATGAAAAGATGTGGCCAAGGGGCTGAGAATTTACATCAGACCACACACGAGACGAGAATTACACCACATGGTCTCGCCGCCTCACTCCCCGCCGCTGGGAGAGCGTTTCACCGGGAGGAGAGTGGGCGCCAACAGCCACATCTGTAGCATCAGTCGGCATGAACGCCTTCAACTCCCAAGCACCACTCTGTTGTCCCCTCAGCGGGGGCCAGACTGTATGTAAGAAGTGGTTGTAGTCATTGTGACATCACCCATTGGTTTGTCGCCATCTTTGATTTTTTGCAACCAGTTCATGGACCATATTTGTGCAATGTGGGTGTGTGATTCGAGAGCATTAACCTTAGTTTATGTCATGATATAGATGATGTCTGATTTAAAACAGTAGATTGTTTTTGGGGCCCTTTTCAAGAAATGCAGATTTCTATAAGTTTAGTAACAAATGTTGATATTAACACCAGCATTGATGTTTCATCACAGCAGAGTCATATAATTTAGTTCGCAGCTTAAAACAATACAAAGATTTAGAGTGTTGTTACTCTTTGATTTATTGCCTTGGTCAGTTATATACAAATATTTAAATACAATATCAGAGATATATACGGATTTATCTGCTTCTGAATATAAAATAAATACATCTAAACATCATATTATTATAAAATATGTACAAATGCGTTGCTCCTGCTGTACAAATCTAGAACACATAACAAACAGAAGCCTGAATGGCTGAATATAGTGGAAATAATTTAGATAAATAATGGAAATCTGAAAAATAAAGTAAAATTGGCGTCGAGTGGAGTTCCTCGCTGGTGTTTCAGTTTTGCGAGGCGTCCTCGCTGAAGGTGATTTTGTCGTCGTTGGTAATGCTGTCCACGATGGAGGACAGACGCAGGAGGCTGGAGGACGCCGAGGACTCACTGGCTCCTGGAAACAAGGGACATTGCCTTAAAACGGTTTTATTTCATTTATTTTTGTACCGTTGTGGGGTTTGACAGATGGACCTTCTCTCTGGTTTATCATTGCTGCGGTGGAATGGTCGGCAGAGGTCGGCCAGGTCTCCGAGGACTTTTTCCAGTCGTACTCATGACTGGCCTCCTGTAACACAGCACACAGATAATATTAGCATTATTATATGATCATATGTATCATGATTTACGATGAGAATACTTCATCAAATTCATATCAGTCTGTAAACAGCCTTCATATTGTTTTTGGCAGACATAACCCAAATAAATAAATGGAGGCACAGGGATATCTTAACAGAGGATATGTATGGGAGGTAAATTAAGTGTAAGTCCCACCAAAATAAAAGTCAATAAAATGATCTCAAATAGAAACATTACATGTCCATGCAGGATTATTAAAATAGGGAATTAAAAGCAAAATCGTTAGGCCATGTAGATCTCATGTGGATGAGGACTTGAATCTTACACTGTGTTCTTTTAGGTTGAAGGAGGATCCGTTTTGCGTTTTCTCCTGCTCGTCCAGCGTCTGCAGCAGGTCCTGCAGCCTCTCAATGTAGCTGATGGCGCTGCGTAAAATCTCCACCTTGGGTAGCCGCTGGTTGGGGTTGGGCACCGTCTTCCTCTTGAGGACGTCGAAGGCCTCGTTGATCTTCTTGAGCCTCCTCCGCTCCCTGAGCGTGGCGGCCTTGCGCCTGTCCGTCGGCGCCGACTTCCTCTTGCAGATCTTGCAGGCCCACATGAGGCACTGGCCGTCGCAGTGCGCGCGGAGACCCGGCGGCGCGAGGACGTGCTCCTCCCCGCTGCTCTCGCCGCCGGTCTCGGACGGAGCGTTGTCCTGGCCCGGGGACAGCGGGCTCTCGTTGCCGTTGTAGAGAGGGGACACCCCGGACATGTCCAGGTGCTGCAGTGGTCCATGGTCGCCTTCTTCCAAATAGCGCAGGTCGTTGAAGAGATAAGGGTTGGTCTCAAAAAGGTCCATCATATTGTTGCTCCCCTCGCTCTGTTTTGACAGTGGGACTGTGGCATTTAAACAGAGCAACAGGGACACAAGTCACCAGGCTTATATATAGAATGTGAAACTCTACCCAACACTCTGGCTGCCACACTGCAACAAGCATCTTCTTCTCTTTTTTTTCTTCAATAGCTCTTCACAACCTACTGACTGTGCAGGGGATGCATATACATTAAGGTTTATTGAAATGTCACCTCTGTTTTCCATGACAGGTGCTTTAAAGATCTGCATCTGGACAAAGTGCCAGCAGAGAGATATTCCCCAGCGCTGCCGCTGACAGAGACATAATAATCTTATTATAAAAATTTGCAGTCAACACACCCCATAAAGTGTTATTAATGCTTTGGTTTTTAGATTAGTAATGACTCACTTGAAAGAACATGTGCAAAATCTGTCAAAAGATGTTGTATCGTAAACATTCTTGTTTCCATTTTAACTGTAGTAGTATATTGACCAAGCAGGCGTTGGTTGAATGTGGGTAAACAGGCCATGTGCAGAGCAACACATTTGTAGTAATCCATGTAATCGTGAGCTAGAGGCAGGCGCATTGGATGGTTTGGTCTAAAAGCATAGATAAAATTCAACGTTGACTTATGTCACATAACTTCTATATTTACATAACGCCACTTAGTTATTTTAACCCAACCGTTGACTTATGTGTACGTACTTAATTGACACCAATTCCATTAATATAAACTAACTATGGACTAAACTAATCTTTTCCTTAACCGAACAAAACCCGAACACATTGGTTTGCCTAAACTTAATGGAGCTAATGGGGTGCAGATCCGATGTCAGGTTTGGGGGCACAAAAGTGATTTTTTCTTTTCTTTTTTTTTTTGCCCATATGCAACTCATACCACCATAACTCACAACTTCGTAGAGGCTCGCCATATTATTCCAAAAGTACTGCACAGGGGATCATTTATTGTGCTTACCTTTCATGTTTATTTGTCCTAAACAGCCAACAGCGTGTATCACTGCTTTCTTAACTGTTATATTAGTAAATCATAATTTTAAGGGTCTCGGGCATGTAATGTCCACTGATGTTCTTCTGAAAATACATTTGTTCAATATTGAATAATTTAGGGTATTTTTATTGGGGGGGACAATTCATGTTTTTCAGGGATCTGCACCCATGATGAAGAGTATATGTATTGCCCCTCAGCATGTGGCAGCTAAAGAGCCAGATATTTCCCTCAGCGGCTGAGACCAAAACAGAGCTCGAAGGAGAGTGAACGCTGGACTTGTACGCAGGTTGAACAGCCCGACATCTTATTTAAGGTAAAGTATAACATCATTCACATACAAACCAAATAATCCTGTACACACTGTGCCCGTTTTAGCCGGTGGGAACGGTGCGGCCGATCGTAGCATGTCGAAAATCCCAACATAAATAGATCGGAATGTGCAGTGTCAAAACAGCTTTGTGAAACACATGCGTGGGACGTTATAAATAGAAAGGTCTCATCTCAGATTCATAAAAGAGATAAAAGCCTGTGAGGAGGTGATATATAGCTCATGGCATTTTTTCCCCCGGCAACCTGAAAAGGTCTACAATTAGAAACTTTACAGGCAGGAATGTGAGGGATTCCTGTTTCTGTACGGCTGCAGTTCTAGTCGGGGTTTTACTCTTTACCCTGGATGTCCCTCGCCCCTCCTCGCGCCCGGCTTCTGTTACGTTATTGTGGAGTCACGGTGGCTTTTCGTCATTTGTCAGACGAGGGTGTCTGAAATACTATTACCGGTCAACATGGTATCTCTAAGCCCTTCACGTCACATCGTACAGGCTGTTATGCCGAGTGAGGGAAAACTATTCATATCAGCCTCCTGGTTGTAATTTGAATTCTGGGGATGTCATATCTTTCTTCAACAACACACTGGTGGCAATAAAAGACTGCAAAGCCACCATCCATGAGAGCAGTTATGGAGCCCGACACATTGTGTTGTTTGTGGAAAAACAACTGCAAATACGACAAAAAAGCAAATTGCTTCATTTCCAATTACTGTATCTAACGTAACTTCAAGGGGAAAGGTCTTCAATCTTGCAACAATGTGCATAGGACCTAAAAATATAATAACGAGGAGGATAATGTTGCAGAAATGCAGCATATCTGAATCACATCATTTAGAACATTTTAAATTAAGTGTTCACACACTTTCTGCAAGAACGGCGTCCATGCCCTCTTCTTTGCTTCCCCTCTGGCTAACAGTCTCACAGCCACGGACATCTACACCCATCAATGCTGATCCGCTCTAGAGTGGAGCGTTTGTCTTGTCAAACACAGGTGTGAGTAGTATCATTAACGAGTGCAACCCACCGGAGACACTCCTAAGAGAGAAGAGCCCTAATTAACGTCACCTGTGCAAGTCGCAACACCTGCTGTGACAAAGCCACTAGTTCTTTTGTCACTGGGATTGTATATACAGGACTGTCTCAGAAAATTAGAATATTGTGATAAAGTTCTTTACTTTCTGTAATGCAATTAAAAAAACAAAAATGTCATACATTCTGGATTCATTACACATCAACTGAACTATTTCAAGCCTTTTATTATTTGAATATTGCTGATTTTGGCTTACAGCTTAAGAAAACTCAAAAATCCTATCTCAAAAAATTAGAATACTTCCTCAGACCAAGTAAAAAAATAATTTTATAACAGCAAAACTAAATCAAATATTTGAAAATGTCCATTGATGCACTCAGTACTTGGTTGGGAATCCTTTTGCACGGATTACTGCATCAATCCGGCGTGGCATGGAGGCAATCAGCCTGTGGCATTGCTGAGGTGTTATTGATGCCCAGGATGCTTCGATAGCGGCCTTCAGCTCATTTGCATTTGTAGGTCTGGTGTCTTTCATCTTCTTCTTAACTATACCCCACAAATTCTCGATGGGGTTCAGGTCAGGGGAATTAGCAGGCCAATCAAGGACAGTGATGCCATGGTCAGTGCACCAGTTACTGGTGGTTTTGGCACTGTGGGCAGGTGCCAGATCATGCTGGAAAATGAAATCCTCATCTCCATAGAGCTTTTCAGCAGATGGAAGCATGTAGTGCTCTAAAATCTCTTGGTACACAGTTGCATTTACTCTGGACTTGATGAAACACAGTGGACCAACACCAGCAGCTGACATGGCTCCCCAAACCATTGCTGACTGTGGGAACTTCACACTGGATTTCAAGCAACTTGGATTTTGCTCCTCTCCAGCCTTTCTCCAGACTCTGGCGCCTTGACTTCCAAATGAAATGCAAAACTTGCTTTCGTCTGAAAAGAGGACTTTGGACCACTCTGCAACTGTCCAGTGCTTCTTTTCCATAGCCCAAGTCAGACGCTTCTTCCGTTGTCTTGAGTTCAGAAGTGGCTTGACCATGGGAATACGGCTATTGTAGCCCATTTCCCGGACACGTCTGTGAACTGTGGCTTTTGATACCTGGACTCCAGCTTCAGCCCACTGTCTTTGAAGCTCCCCCAAATTCTGGAAGCGGCTCTTCTTCACAATTTTGTTAAGGCTGCGGTCATCTCTCTTGGTTGTGCAGCGTTTCCGGCCACATTTTTCCCTTCCAACAGACTTTTTGTGGATATGCTTTGAAACTGCACTCTGTGAACAGCCTGCTCTTTGAGAAATTTCTTTTTGTGTCTTACCCTCCTGATGGAGGGTATCAATGATGGTCCTCTGGACAGCAGTCAGATCAGCAGTCTTCCCCATACTTGTGATTTAGTTTACTGAACCAAGCTGAGTGTTTTTAAGGCTCAGGAAACCCTCGCAGGTGTTTCGAGTTAATTAGATGATTCAGGTGATTAGTTGAATAGCCTACTTGTATACTTTTTCATGATATTCTAATATTTTGAGATAGGATTTTTGAGTTTTCTTAAGCTGTAAGCCAAATTCAGCAATATTAAAATAATAAAAGGCTTGAAATAGTTCAGTTGATGTGTAATGAATCCAGAATGTATGACATTTTTGTTTTTTTAATTGCATTACAGAAAGTAAAGAACTTTATCACAATATTCTAATTTTCTGAGACAGTCCTGTATATATATATATATATATATATATATATATTCTTTTTTTCACACATTTTCACTTTTCATTGCAGTTAGGTGTCAATTAAGCCAACATGCATAAATATTTAATTCAAAAACTACTGATTTGTAGCAATATTCCCTAAGTTAAAGGCAGGAAATGTTTTTTTTTTGTCAACACCTTCAAAGCAATAAAATACCGAACGTTATATGTTTGTGGCAAAGCGTCGTTAACATTTTTATGGTTGTGTTCGGGCAACTTAAAGCGTAACCAAGACGCAGGACACAAACCCCGGGTGTCCGGTGTCGAAGTGCTGCATTTTATACCCTCCAGTCCTGCAGGTGCATAATTAATGTTATTGATTACACCTGTGCATTTCCTGCTGCGTGAAAACATGGCCCTGCTGCGTGAAAACGTGGCCCTGCTGTATTTCTGCCTACTCAGGATTTCTGTTAGTTTCCTCAGGAAAAAAACGTTGTAACATTCATGAACTGCTATAGGCTCAGCGCTATGTTACAAAAAAGGGTTAGAAAGACCACCAGATTTCATCTATTCACATGAAAATGTTGGATAATAACATTTGACAATTAATGTTGCACATCTGCTGGTATCGCCTTACAAAATATGTGTATTTCATCATATGTTGTGAACGCACAAGGTTTGCTTTTATTATTGAGTTTGTGAGCTCGCAATGCAGCAGGCATCATATGGCTGATATAAAATGTGTGTGTGTGTGTGTGTGTGCCTATAAAAGATAGATTTTTCATTGTTACCTGGAAAAACAAAACAAAAACAGTGCTGTGTTCCCTGTAACTGACACTCTTATTTTCATGCAAACAAATAGTCAAATAGACAAACGCTTATGAATGAAAGATGATGAATAAATTAGATAAACATTTGCTCCAAAAGGCTTGTAAATATAATACGCATCAACATTAAGCTCGATGTCAGGTCATAATTGGCTGCGATCCCTGAGCACCGTGTGTTGAGATGAATGGAGCCGTGCCCCCCGGTCGTGTCTTCTCTCCGCGGGGCTCCTGTGCATCCTGAACGTACCATAAATTCCCGTCAGTGTCAAGGGGTTGACGCTTCAGCTGTCAGGGAGAATCAGGGGATAACCTGGGTAGAAACTGGAGGATCTGGCCTCTCAGCCAAGGAGATGGAGTCGGGATGGACTGCAGGGAGCGTAAATCTTTCTAATCCAGCGAGGCTCTGAGAACGGCTCTGCAGCCGGGACTTGGCATCTAAATAGGGCCTACTGGAAACGTATCTGATACGAGCGGATACAGTGATCTTATTTAAAAATTCACTGTGACATAGGCCTTATGCTTCTTTGGATTGCAGTCGCACTGGTAAATAAAATTACAGCACTTAATACCACTTTCATATGTCTGTAAAATGTGAAATACAGCCAGGAGACAGTTAGCTTAGCTTCGCACAAAGACCGGAAAACTAATTTCTATGAAAGTGTTAGCGGTTAGGGTTATGCCAGATAATAGCTAGCCGTCTGTCGTGAAGTCACAGTGACCTTTGACCACCAAAATTGAATCAGTTCATTGCTAGGTCATCTTGAGTATTAATCTGAGAGAACATGCTACTGGAAATAGCTAGCTTGGCTCTGGCTGACATTTATAAAACTGTTTACAAGCACCTTTAAACCTCACTAATTAACTCATCTTTTATATATATATACAACAAAAAATTGAAGTGTACAAGCACTGGGGCTAAAGCGCTAAGGCTAAAGCGCTGAGGCTAAAGCTAGCTGCTTTAGCTTATTTTAGCATGAAAACTGGAAGCAGGTGGAAACATCTAGTCTTGCTCTGTCCAACATTTCTAAAACTGTTTACAAGCACCTCTAAACCTCACTAATTAACACAGTATATTGTTTCTGTTTAATAAAAGAACTAACAAAAACACAAGTGTACAAATACACACTCATGGTTGCTACATATTTGCCGATGGTCATCCCTCTGATTTCTAGGAAATTTCCTGCCCATAAAAATGAGGCCCTTTGTTCCTAAAGGGATGGCCCTTCCCTAATGCACATTACATATTGATGAAGGAAGTGTAATGTCAGATTTGCTGCAATTTGTTCAAACTGGTAAACTTTGACTTTCGTAACCCTAACTATGAATCCTTATTGTATTAATCTGAGGGAACATAGACATGCTCCCTATATGCCATAGGCTACAGCTAATTTACATAGCCCTACATATTTTTAATGATTTCTTACGATGGTGCATTACACATTTAATGAACAAAATCTCAGCAATCCAGTCGATAAAAGAGATAAATTAGTTGGGTAAAATAAATTCAGGTGGGTTCAGCCTCCTACATCTCCCTGCATCGTTGCTTCCAGCAAGATGAAATTTATGAGGAAGAAAAGTTTTTTTTTTTTAAAGTTCTTCTGCACTTTGGCAGAACTTCAATATTCCTGCTTTAAATTAGGACATGATCCCAGCAGGGACAGCCACTATCTCCTCCTGTGGCACTCAGACATTCAAGCGTTTTTTTCTTACGTGAATAATTCATTAGGTGCTGGGGAGAAGTGACAAAGAGATAATGACAGACAACAGTGCGCTGCAGATTTATTCTTCCTATATTGATCCTTTTTGTAAAGAAGGGAAAGATTCAGTGTTAGTTTGTTTCAAAGCACAACGGTTTGCAAAAATGCGACGGTATGACTTGTTTGTTTCTGAATGGTTCCTTCCGCACATTTGGTCTTACAATAAAAACACATCATCTCTATCAAGGACATACTCATTTTACTCTAATGTGACGACGAATGTGTGGATTAATCATATTGACCAAATAATAAATCTCAGTCCCCAAAAAATAACTATTGAATTAAACGTATGATTTCATCACTTTGCTTACTTTATTTTTCTCTCTCTTTTGCATCATCTCAAGTTCCTTTCCAGACCCTTAAAAAAGTCCTAACACCGTCATGCCTGCAGTATCGTGTTGTCTTACACTTCATAACAGCTTGTCCATGTGATTTTTCTCCCTCCAGGAAGTGTTAGAAGGGGGATCCAGTTAGGACCAGTGCTGACATGGGGGTCACAAACAGAACTGATAATGAACATGAACCGCAGGACCTCGTCCCTAGCCCCCCCTCCCCTTACCTACCCCTAGCTTAACTGGACCTCCTGCCTCAGACAGGCTCATTGGGCTGTTGTAGAGGAAACTGTGATCACCGTGACGGACACACCGTATATAACCCGGCTCCACACCTGGGATATGAATTAGCCAATAAAGGGTTAAGTACCCTGGTCATGGGGCCGATGACAATGCCTCACCTGGGATCACGACCCTTTGGCTTTCAGGGCCTCCAGTCCACCAGCTGCAATGAGAAGCTGGTGCATGACTGGAAAACGAGTGCTCATATCTCAATAACAGTTATGGATTTTGAGAAATGATGTCGGCATGCTCATAGGAGAATGTTCAGGTGTTAATCAGAGATTGAGCCAATGGAGAAAACCAAAGATGGACGGATCTTTTTTTCCACTTCTTTTCTCTCTTCTTTTTGTGGAGGAACAAATTGGCAAGAACTGCCACCCTGATGACATTTCAATAAATCATCCCAACAAAGTTTTAGTAGCTTCTTGCACACTGGCTCCACCTCCAACCTACAGTATTTTCATTGGTCAAAGTCAACGCTGATGTTCTTGACGTTTCCATTTCGTTTTCCCCGTCAGTCAGCAGGCAACATGGATGAAGAAAGACTCATCTACAATGTTGAGAAGCAGCTCCCATTTTATAAGGTTATCATCAAGTTATATTATAATATAACTCAGTTATTCTGACAACAATTGACATCACTCTTTATTACAGCCTACATAATTGTAAGCCAATATAAAAGGTCAGTGTAAAAAATTACAAAACATGATTCATTCTAGCTGAGGAAATGATTAAAAGTTAAGAAAATTAAATTAGTTATGAATAAATAACTCACTCATTTGCAGAGGCAGAAATTACAACGTTGCCAAAAACATCCTCGCCTCGAGCTGCGACAGCGCTCTCTATCTCATGTTAGGAAGAGGCATTAGTCACGTTAGCTTGTCACTGAAGTGAGGGAGCGCATCAACAGCAAATTAACAAATAGACATTTTACTAATTTGTGTTCAAATGTTTTGTCAGATGAGTTACAAGTTAGTTCTAATTTGTTTATTAATCTTTTAATTTAGTTTTGTTGTAAAAAGCTGACAGCTGCTTATCTTCTGGGCGGAGGATCCCTAAATAAATGTTGGAAAAGCCACGAAGGAGAGAAGAGCAATTCAATGCAGGGAACTACAAAAATAAAGGCATCGACGAGCAGCCGTGTGCCACTGAGGGCTAGAAACAAAGACGACAACAGGTGGTTACAATGAGCAGAAATTCCTCCTCTCTAGTTACTCTGCTTATTAGCCAGTTTCATTACCAGCCAGAAATAACTTCAGATGTCACACCAGTGCATGCCGTTATTAGCGGAGCTAGAAGAGTCCTCTCAAAAAAATCCATCCACACTCCAGAGGTTACTGTGAAATCACTGTGGCCACCAATTAAATCTATTTCTTCTCAGTCTTCTTTTTCCCAAACTGCAGAAAACAGATTCCACGACAGTGACACAAACATGGCATTTCCGTAACCGTGCCACATTGGAGAGTTAAGTTTGAATAAGCTGCATAACTTTAAGGCCGAGAAGACATTTTGGGTTTTGAGATGGAAAATGTCTTTCACAGCTGAGGACCGCTTTGCAGGAGGTGGGGATTAGGAAGGTTGTCCGAGTGCCATGCAACGAGTGTGTGGATCTTTTAAAGCGTGCAAACCTTACAAAACTCACTTTTGCGGGATTTAAAGAACCGCGTTACTGGGCTTACAATTGAGATATGGAGTAGCCCCATGCCTATACGCACAAACGCATCGGCATGGGATTCCTCCGAGGCTTCCTGCGCAGGGCTGGAGCGGTGCCAGTCCGGGCTCAAGTCTTGCACAAACAATGGCTCCCCTCCCTTCTCCCCGGGCCAACCAGTCAGCAGCGGGCAGTAACACAGTCACCACCGCCAGTGTGATAGTATCTCCCACTGAAAACACAGCTAATCTTCTTGGCCTGGCTCCCTCATACTCGCAGGCTAGACTCAACGGTGGGGAGTAGCTGTCTCTGGAGCTAAGCTAACAGACGGCTCCTCTCACTCGTGCCCTGAGCTGCGGGTTAGACGGGCGGCTTGGGTTTCAAAGGCGAAAAAAGGGGAGGCAACGCCGATGGCATCTGCCTTCTCTCCGCTGGACGACGCAGGGATTCAGTTCAAAGGCCGAGCGGCTGAAGTACATCAATTAGCGAGGGAAAGAGCTCGCCGACTCGCCCCGCTCGCCAGCTAACTCTCTATGACCTCAGAGTGTTGCATTATGCGACATGATGAGAGCGTTGCACTGGTCAGACGATGTCAATAGCCCCTTGCAAATGGACTGGTATTGATGGACTGGCTTAAAGGGTTGTTCCCGCAAATGGACGCAAAGAATAATAACTGGCCATTTAGTGTCGAGAGCGGAGGGAGGAACACCGACAGGCCCGTAGTGCGAGCAGGTTTCACCAGCTGTTCACATGCGTTCTTGGCCTTTGTTTCAACAGGTCTTGGTTGTAACACACGCTGAGAAGTGGCCCTCTGCAGCTCATCACCTGACAGCCCACGGTGATTTAGTTGGGAGTGATCCGAAGGTCCCTCCTGATTGATTCTGTCCTCATTCGGGAGAGTGATGGATTAGCCTTTGGTGTTGTATCCCTATCTGCCGGCCAGACAGAGCCACTGATGGGGACTTAGAGAGGGCACTGGCCTTGACCCGGCAGCAGACGACGGCAGACCTCTCGTCTGGCTGGGGAGGTGAGACGTTGACCCCGTTGCCCTCAGTCTGGTCCTCTGTGTCTCACTCCAGCCTTTTTGTTCCTGTACTTTGCGACGAGGGACGCATTTCTCAAAAGTGGCCTTTCAATGTGCAAAGAGTGTGGAAACTGAAATCAAAAGAAGAGTGGTTATCTTTTTTCATGGCAGTCTGAATTGTTGTTTTTTTTTCAGCAGCACTTTGATGTCGCAGCCTGTAAATGATATGGCGGAGCATCGCTATCATTATTATCACGCTGCCTCTGGGGGTCGAGGATGTAGCCAGCGATAACACCGAATCCAATCATCAGCGAGTGTGACTGTAGCCATGGTAACCTCAGTGACAATGATCCGCCAATATTAGTTTTTCCTGAAGTGTCTGAGCCTAGAACAAAGCGTGTTTTGTTACAATGAAAATTAGACTCTTGAATAACAACAACAGCAGACTTCTTGGTTCCTTTGGCGGGGGTGGAGGGATAAAGCACTCCGGCTCCAAGAGAAACTAATAGGATATTGATGAATGTCGGTGTTGACGAGTGGGAAGAGGGCCACTGCTGCGCTATATAATTGGTTATATGGGGTCTATCATTAAAACAACAGATAGCAAGGGCACCGAAGCTTTGGCTCGGTGCAGGAAATAATATGATAGCCGTAAAGAACACAGCCATGTCTGCCATTACGGAGAGCCTTTGTTACCCAAAACCTGTTGATTCACAAATTAAGTCAATATGAAGTTTCTGCCCGTCCAGAGTCACCATCATTTGATCAGAGGTTCAGTTTCACTCTCTATTCGTCTGTAAGGGCTCTTTAGTATTTGAGGCAGCACTGACAGTGACAGACACAATTAATCAACTGACAACATTTTGATAACTGATGGATGTTTTTATTCATTTATCTTGAGCCACCTTCGTCAGCTTCAATCTTTCATGTTATCGTATATATTGAGTGGTTGAACAAGAAAATGACAGAAAATCTTTCTGTTGTTGGACATTTTATGGAGTAAACAACAATCTACCAGAGAGATTTCAATAATAGTGTTCATGATTCATCAAAGAGATTAATTGTCCAGGTATGTCATCCATTAAAAATTAATACGATAAATGTCCCTTTAAAATGTAGTGAATGTACAATTATATTATTGTTAGGACACCTAGAGAACATCTGCCCTTTTCTGAGTTAGATCTCCTTATGAATATGATGTAACGTATCATAAAAGAGTATTATTGGTTTCCTACTAGATCAATAATATTTTATGCATTACATTCAAATTGTGAGCGCTCCCAAATTGAATTGACAGGAACATTCTTTAAAGAATTATCTTCCAAAATCAACAGTATTCTTTATTATTATTATCTCTGCCACCAAGGAGGTTATGTTTGTGGTCCAGTTTGTCAGCAGGATTACGGAAAAACTACTGGCATTGTAGCATGGTCAAAGAAATAACCCATTATTATTTGAAGTATTATTTTTTGGGCCTTTTGCCATAAAATGGGGACGACGCGCAGTAAAGGTCTGAATTTGTGAATTCAATGAAGATACTCAAATATTTTGAATGTAACATGTAATATAATCCGAGTAAATAGCGATCCGGCTGAGTTCTACAGAATTTGACGATATGTTGCTTGTCTGACTTGGCTGAGAGCAATAAATGAAAGGTGATTTACAAATGATCCCTGTAATGTTGATGAATTGTCGGTCCGTACGTGTGTGGCCCACAAAGTGTAAGAGAATCCTGAGATTCCCACTTTTGACACTGGCATGAATTATTCCCAACAGGTTGCTCTCCACACCCAGGACCCTCCGGACTAGCATTACTGTCTAAACACAGGCGAGGGTAATTGAGCATTGATGATTGGGTGTGTGAATCTGCGCCAGTTTAACGTGTGTGTGTCTGTGTGTGTGTGTGTGTGTGTGTGTGTGTGTGTGTGTGTGTGTGTGTGTGTGTGTGTGTGTGTGTGTGTGTGTGTGTGTGCGTCATCCCTGTGTGTGTGGAATGCTGCAGGCATGGTAAGCGTTGCAATGTCGTACGTATTTTGCTGCTTCACGTGTCACCACGAAGAAGAGCCAACGAATAGCAAACGACAGCGTGAAACTAAGGATCAACTGTCCTATCTGAGGTGCCACACACACACACACACACACACACACACACACACATGCACGTGTACACACACTTGCAGGTGTACAAGTATACGTACATGAGTCCTACGCCACGTCATGTCCTGAAGGTCATCACCACCTGTTTGATACGATAAAACATCTCGTGTTACTGTTCTGGAAGTTATTGGAGATAGAGTTTCATTGTGTGTGTAATAGTAGTGCAGGTGCATGCAGGGAAAATGATCAGATGGTTGTCATATTATTATTATTATTATTAAGGAAGCACTTTGTGGCTATTTCATTTAATTTGTCTTTTGGTGGGAGACGGGAGTTTAGAGAATTAGCTAATGGAGAATATAATGAGTTTTAATTTGCCGCAGAAATTAATTGTCCTTCCAAAATAAAGGTCAGGGCACGCCTGCGAGCTTTACTCACAGATAGAAAATCAATTGGTGTGAGAAGAGAATATCTCTTTCCACAGAAAGTCCCTGGCTGAGTTTTTCGGGGATGGTTATCCTTAATGACTTAATCCAGTCTCATAGCTCTCTCTCTCTCTCTCTCTGTGTGTGTGTGTGTAATCCTCGCTGTGAGATGGGAGCCCAGAGCTGATCTCACTGTTTGGTTTCACAGGGTCTCCGGGGGCCCGGGGAGGTTGTGGGGCTGGGTCCTTACAGCAGAGCGGTCTAAAACACTGACATGCAGGACGGGGTCCGCGGGGACCGCCGGCCTCGGCTCCTGTTACCGCCAGGTTAGTCACGCTCTGTGAGATTTATGTGTGGAACAGTAGTGAGGGTTTGGGTTGCACGATACCACCAAAGTGTCGCAATATTAATCCCCTGCAGTACAGAACTTGTAAAGTCAAAGATGCCCACGTATCATTGTCCACGTATCTATTGGAAGTATCAGAATCTATAACGGAAGACGAACTTATATTAGACGCAGTCATGAAATTTTAAACCATTCGTGCACACCGTCACGAATTCTTGTCCATTTCCTTCCGTTGTTTTCCTGCCGGAAGTATCTTTGGTGCCTGCACCTTGTTTTTTCAGTCAGTCGGGACGAAGTTACACAATTTCTTTAAGATAAGGAAAATACCATCACAAATGCTTCACTTAATAATGCTTTGGGACAGTCGGTCTCAAAGAGCGGAGTCGTGGTTGAAAATCTTGTGTTGGTTTGGCATATCCAACTGGCCACTGCCCTCCATGAGCAGTCGTTCTCAATATTTAATACTACGTGGCCAGCCTCGGCCGCTGAATAGTTCCATTCCAGTGTCCACCATCAGAAAAATGTACTTGTCCACTGGTGTTGTTTTTGTGCTTAACAATGAAAAAATGTGGATTTATTTTTATCTTCTCACCAAAAAGCCTTTTAGTGATTAAAAAAACATATAATCCTAAGAAGTTGAAGTCTTCTTCCGTGGTTTTCAGGGAAGGAGTAAGTGTTATACAATCATATATCATTACTGTATGAATATTACTTGTTGGTCATTTGAACTATTTGATACACGGCTGGCTTTAATCTTTAACTAGTTAAAGTATTGTCCTAATATTTCCTTCTGATCTAAGTAACATAAATTAAGGTAACTCAAGCTTGTACTCAAGTACTGCACTTTGGTCTGATATTGTTATGACATACTTAGGTGTCTCACCAATTTGTGACTTTTTTGGCTGACAGAAGTTGGTCAGTTCAACAATTTTACATTTTAAAAACTCAACATCATTCATAACTCAACATTCATATTTAATATCGTGAGTTTGAATTAAAAGTCAAATAGAGACACCAACCTGCACTGTGAAATCTTACTTATATTGAGTAATGTCCCTGTATACCTGTCTGAATCCTTTGTTTCCTGTCCTGTCAGTTTAACAAGAATATGTCAAGGAGTCTTCAAAAAAGAAATAATGTTAAATGTTAAATAATCAAGAGACAACAATCAAGAAAATCAACAAATTACAAATCAGAAAATGAAATGACTTGAAATCATTTTCATGCAGACAGGGTTTTCTCTTTTTCTCTCTAGGACTTAGAAATATGAGTATTATTGGAGTCTCAGTAAAATGCTGATCATGTCGTTTAGCAACACGTGTTTAACTGGAATATGATTAGGCTGAATTGAATTGAATTGAATTGAATACAAGAGCGAGAGCTTCTATATGCCTCTTCTCTCCAGACACACACCGGCACTATGAATTTATAATGATGTTGACGGTGTCTTGTTGATTCTGAATGTGGAAAATAACAACAGGCAGCACATGATTGTGAATAATTGATTGTATAACCCTTGAAGTGTTTACTAAGCTCTGGTACAAATGGCAGGAACAAGCGTCCAAAGAACGCAGACGTCAGTGTCGACACATTCTCAAACATCATAAATGTCTCCATTAAATTTTGCGGGCCTTGTGTCATCAATACGAATCCCCGATCTTTAAACCGAAAATATTTTTATAAAGCGATCTCTTTATTTTTCACCAGGCAGTGATCGTGACGTTTCCTCAGACGCTTTAACGCAAGTTACGACAACAAGCTGACGAAAAAGACAACGTATCTTCATGTGGAGACCACACAGCTAGATAACTGAGATGTTTGGTGGTCGTTTTTAAAGCAAGCACTTGTCCCGGCTGACATTTGGACAGGCCGCTGGTTAATGTGTTGTTTCACACTGTTTAGCGTTGATAGGGTGGGCTCGTGGTGTGGACGGAGCCCAGGCGGAGACAGACCACCTCTCTGGTGGCTGACCCTGTGCTCGGGGCAGGGGGACAGGTGGAGCGGGACCCCACATACTTAACCAAGGACCTCCAGTGGAGAATGCTTAGTCCTGTCTCCCCAGGTGGATCGTCACATTGGGATGCATGTGGATTTGTTCATTTTATAGCATTCATATGATTTTCGCAAAGTTCGGGCTTTAAAAAGAAAATCAATTTCCATGAGCTTAAAATATCTTCTTTCAGAGATTAAACACCTTCTGGAAGCTGGATTTCCCCACTGCAAGTGTTGGCTAAACAAAAGCTGTGTTATTACGCCTCCTTCTTTGTGTAGGAGGTTTTTAGCATCCCCGTGCTACTTTGCAGAGACATAAGGGCTGCACACACACCCCAGCATGGATGCAGACCACAAACAGGCAGCATAAACAATGCCAAGTCTGCCTTGTGTTTTATCTCCGTGCCACCCACAGTTTACGCCAGCGGGGAGCTAAAACCTTGCGCTGCCCGGGGTTCATCCGTAAGCCCCCCAGCTAATCACCATACCGGAGCCCATCACAGTGCATGGCTCCAGCCCATTAGAACTAAACCACCCTCTGGCTCCCACTCAAACTATCAAAACACAAACTGTAACTTTAAACTGCTATTAGACATTACTTCAGTTTCCCACCAGCCCAGTTCCGCTGCTGGCTGAAAATCAAGCCAGCTTTGTCTGCACGTTCACCCCTTTGGAGAACTTCAGACATTGTTTTAACGGAGCAGCGCCGATCTTTGAGACCCTCGCGCTCATTTGGACATTCTTTGTGAGTGAGGAGTTCCTTTGGGGCCGATGTTTGAGTTTTGAGTCATGCTCCTCCAATGGAAAGAAGACGGTCAGGAGGATGAGCAAATAGGAGGGAATGGAGTCATCTTGGACTGGAGATTCCCTTCTTTCCCCCTTTGGCACTTAGACACACCAATGTCCAGGACTGACCTGCTTGACCCATTCTTAACAGTGCTTGACAAAGGAATGCACATCTTTACTCTCTGCAGCGGAGGCCTATCAGCACCCTGGATCCCTCACTATAGTCTTTATTCAAGTCCTGTGAAACTATTCACTATTCAGGACTGATTCCAGCGCTGTCCTCGGGGCTCCTCCCACCTTCTCCGTTTTGGATTGAGGCAGATAAAAGGCGACGTCAGTGGTTGTTGTTTGTGTTTGTCGGACATGTTTTCCCTGATTGCCTCTCCCCGTGTGGTCCCCGCTGGCCTGCTTTCAAAAAGGAAGAAGGAGCTCAACGCGGCAGCTGAGTCTGTACATGTCAGGATACTGAGCTCACCGGGACACCGCGACGTGAGGAAGAATTAACCATGACACGCAGCAGCAGTGTCAAAGATACTGTCGTAAAAATATATTGTGCTTTAATAATTCCATAGGATGAAGGAGTTGAATGTGAAAATCATGAAGAATTAAGGAATGTGGTGCTTTTCTTTGCCGATGATCCTTTCATCTATAATTCATCTAATCAATGTATTTCCATGTGTTTCTATTGGATGTCTCATAGGCATGTATGGACTCACAACTTTTACATAGGCTCCCTTTAATAAAATTCCTTCACAACTCATTTCCTATTGGCTCACAGTGATTGCACCTTGTGTTATGCCCAATCGTAATATTTAGTTTTTTTAACGAAGAATGCACATTAAGAAAACAAATGCCCTCTAATTGCATATTTTATGAATGTCAACTTGTTTTGCACATCTCGCCATTCAAAATGCTGAAAATGTAAGAATATGTTAAGATTATGAACAACAAATTCATCTATCAAATTTTGCATGTATTTTTGTAACCTATTTCCAATTTTGGGATACTTAATACATGAGTAATCCCGGGGGGGATGGGTTACATAGCAGTTTCTATTAGAATAGAACTATTTAATATAAACATAGTGAAATTATTGGAATAAGTATGTAAAATGATGTGCATTAGCTATCCTACTATAGAAACAACAAATGTGAAAATAGAAGAAATATGTAAAATAGGTATAGTATATAATATATATAATATATAATCACATAGCAAAATTACAATTGTGTTAAAATGCAAGATCGAGGAAAAAATGGAATTTAAATTGCACAAAATGTATTGCACTGTTAGGTCAGAATAGTATACTTGAATATATATATTGCACATTGCTGACAGACAAATGTGACTTTTTTATTTTTTGAAATAATGCGTTAGCATGACGCACCAGAGCTAACGAGCTAGCTGGTGGGTAGCTTAACATCACTCAACAGATCTTGCTTGCTTGTATTCATCTTTCAACATTTGCCATCTAGTTAAGAAATATTTTTCTTGTCAACAAAGGTCCTCACCTGGGAAGCTGTGGGTACATTCAGAGGACGGAGGTCCGGGGTAAAAGGGGAGGAGAAAAGGGACAACCTGGGTAAACACAACAGGGTCATCCGGGGTTCAAACCCAGGAAGCCTTTGGTAAGGTCTCTCTGCTTCTGTCCTTCTCCTCTCTCTGTTGTTCCGTCTCTATTTATCAAACAACTCTGAAATAACTCTCCAGAAGGGTCACGATGACCCCTTTCGCCTCCCCTGTCTTTTCCTTACATACCCTCAAATTTTCCACCACAGCGATAGAGTACTGTGCAGTGTTACAGGATAAACCGTGACTGGATCTGCATATATTATAAGTTTGCATGTGTTTTTGAAACCATTGCGCCAGGTGAGACAGATCCACAGAGACTCTTCTGGACAGAATGTGTGGAATTTCAAAACCCGTCTCCCCCTGCAACGTGTACGAAGATGATTTGCACCCGGCTTTATATCACCGAGAAGAAGTCTTCACTTCGCTTCACTGTGCCCCCGGAGTTAAAGTTACATGATGAATGACGGGGCGATCAGATCGACTTTCCAATGCAGCGAGACTCTGCCGCCCTTCAGACAGCGCTGGAGGAAGAATCATTTCAGTCGGGCCAAAAGGACATTACGATAAAGAAGAGGCGGATATGGATTGTGAAACTTAACGCAAGATAACAAGTGATCCAATATGTTTATTAAAGTGATCGCGCTTTATCTCTTCGGAATAAGTCGATCTCCATAACGTAATTATCCTGAGAAGAATATGAAGAAGTGTGAGGAGGGGGTTGGGGGGAGCGGGTTGGGGTGATGGGGTTAGAGGGGATCGGGATGTCACTGCTCCGCTGAGCCTTCATTGAGCACTTGATGGATGCTCTGTAACCAATGGAGATCGAGTGCCCCCACAGCCACAGCGAGCACACAATCTTCTCAGCAGATTAACTTCCATTGATTTATAGAGATTTACCTCAGGAAAGAAAACAGCTGGCAAAAGGACAAATACCAGAATTGGCAAGGGACAAATTCAACAGGAGAAGAGCCGGCTCGTTTGTTCAAAAGATGATTCTTATGTCTTAAATCGGACAGAAGATAGGATTACTCAGCGTGCCGTTTATGACATAAACAAAGGGACTGCGTGACAAAGAAAACCATGCTTTTACCGATAAATCACTTAAAGCTGCAAACACTTTCAGCTTCATTTGGGGGGCTGCGGGACAAGCTGGAAAAACTACATTGACGTCAGCTTATGAAGTTGACAGCGATCCAATCATAGCTTAGCAACCGAAACTAGATGCATGTTTCTCGACGTGTGCATTAGTCTGTAAGACTGGCACTCAGCATTTAAATAGTTTGAATAGTCTTTTTTAGTCTGTCCAAAATCTGAGAAACATGAACAGAAGTGTAGGGAACGGATTAAACAGTGTAGTTTATCTGCTCTGTAGTCAATAGGCTATGCTACGATCTCTAGCATGCCAGACTTGTTGCCTGAATAAATGCATTTTCATCTAATGCACAGAGCTAACGTTAGCTTCCGGAATAAGCGTTTGTCTACTTCAGCCCCATGAAGGGCTCATGTTTCAAAAAATGATTATGAACTTTGAGTTGTAAATCTGTCCCAGTTATCATTGTAAACTATGTCCTGCGTGCGAATGGAAAGCTTGGCAGGTGTAGCTGTAGCAGATGGGCTTGAGGCTTAGCAAAAGGTCAGTTGCCTTCCAATATATCCAGCGGATGGAAGAGTGTCTATGTTCCCTCAACCTTATGTTCCCTCGGCCCTATGTTCTTTCCGATCTATGTTCCCTCTGCCCTATGTTCCCTCAACTCTATGTTCCCTCAACCTTATGTTCCCTCGGCCCTATGTTCTTTCCGATCTATGTTCCCTCTGCCCTATGTTCCCTCAACCCTATGTTCCCTCTGCCCTATGTTTCCTCAACCTTATGTTCCCTCGGCCCTATGTTGCCTCAACCTTATGTTCCCTCTGCCCTATGTTCCCTCAACCCTATGTTCCCTACGATCTATGTTCCCCCTGCCCTATGTTCCCTCTGCCCTATGTTCCCTCAACCCTATGTTCCCCCAGCCCTATGTTCCCTCTGCCCCTATGTTCCCTCAACCCTGTTCCCTCAACACTATGTTCACTCTGCCTTATGTTTCCTCAGCCCTATGTTCCCTCAGATCTTCGTTCTCTCAGCCCTGTTCCCTCAGATTAATGATAAAATAAAGAATTTCACCTGTTTTTCATACGTTTTTTTGGCTGAAATATTTTTATTTAATTGATCCTAGAACAAAAATAAATAAATAACGCTTCATGCCTCCGAGAGCCGTCCATGGCCAGATGTTTTCTGGTTGTCTGTACATACGTACTGTACGTCCGTCCTGCCCACTGTCATTAATGTGATATCTCAAATCTATCTTCACAGAATTGCTTCACATTTGGTATGACGTCCACTGGGGCTCAATGATGACATTATTCGATTTTGATGGTCAAAGGTCAAGCTCACTGTGAGTTCAGGATGGTCCGCTAGTAGCTATAATCTGGAGTATTTACTTCTCATGTAATCCGAAAGCCTAACCCTAACCCTTTCATAGAAATTAGGGAACATAGGGATGACTCCCTCATGGAGCAATATTTGCATTAATGTGGAGTTTTGTGTCTGAACACCCGATGAATGTAACTCCAATAGTCTTTCTCCATTTAGCTTTGTTTTGGTCTCCACCATCTCATGAGGGAAATAGCTGTCTTGTTAGCTGCCAAATGCTCCACTGTGTTCATACAGTAGTTGCTAAGTTTATCTGTCTGCTGTTCAGTGAAATTACTTTTTCTGGGTTTTTTTGCTCACTGCTGCTGTTGTAAATGACAGCCAAAGGCTAAACGCCAATCAAAAACAAGTGAAAGAGGCTAAAAAAGCTCTTAAAGTGAATAGCAGAATTTGGTAATCATTTTCTGTGGGTTCATCAGAAGAGACGGTTGTCACATTGTAATTTGTTTCACTGAGCATAAGAAAAATATTTAATAGCTTTAACTGGTACAGAGATAAAGCTAATACTTTCTTATAAGCTTTACTCTTATCATGTGAAGGCTGTGGTCCTGCAGCTAAGTACTCATTTTACAATTTTATCTGGGACAATAATAAACCTGCCAGAGGTGAGAAATGTCTGCGAAGGCTGAATAATTCAGACGTACAGAGGAAGCTATTAAATAGAGATTATCTAGAGAAGTTGAAATGGGCAGAGAGGAGATACTCTTTCTTCAGCCAAATCATCTCTCCCATGTTTCTACTGCTTCCCCTCTGCTATTAACACCTCTCCATTAAAGTGAAATATCAGATGTGGTCTAACATGAACAGGAACGGAGCTCCCATGACATCAGCTCCCTGGTTTGGCCAAAAAGCCTGAATCTTTGGCACAAAAACCTCAACTCAGCAAGAGTCTTATTTTTGTGGGTTTCATAGAATGAAAGTAGAGTGTGTAGTCTTCTTACTGTAGCACAGTTTTTTACTGTAATTGTTATTCCTCTACATTGATCTTGGAGCAATTTGATGTAGTGGTGCTCTCCTACATTTAAAACGGATTCTGTTACAGACTATAAAAGCTGCCAACTCTCCATAAACATTAGCAATTGGCAGAATGGGAAGCTTTTATGCTCTAGTTGTCTGCATAGAAAACACAAATCATCTTTTTGTGCACTAAATTATTTTTGTCCAATCAAGAAAAACATGTTTTTATACTTTCACAAGAGAAAAATCACTGCTGGTGTTTCCATCTCTGCTTATTGGCAT
The DNA here is from genome assembly GCF_963514095.1 of Eutrigla gurnardus. NCBI lineage: Eukaryota > Metazoa > Chordata > Actinopteri > Perciformes > Triglidae > Eutrigla > Eutrigla gurnardus. The sequence goes on along the minus strand of NC_139932.1, from coordinate 7,819,052 downwards.
CAGACCTAAAAGGAGCATCCAACAACAGCAGTGTCTTTGTTTGCCCAACCTCCAGACAAGTCAGGACCAGTCCAGTCATGTCTGTCACGTCGGGGGTCATATTACCAGTCAATAAAGTCATGTTGCAGTCATGTTAAATGCAATAACCTTCACTCATTTAACTTAACTTCTTATAAAGCACTCCATCGAGAGAGAAGTGTCCAAAAAACTCAATTTACATCCAGTTTAACTGTGTTATTTATTATGTTAATGAGGAAATAGTGAACACATCAAACACAGAGTGCAAGAACAACTAATCAGCTACTTTCAGGTGAAATGCTACATAAGATTTTGTCTTTACTAGTTGTAAGTGAGCAGTGGATTCTTCAAACGCTTTGTGAAAGGTAGTTTTACTACATGCTTGTCCGCCCTTTAGGGACCTGTGATATTTGTTGAATGGCGGCTCACACAGTTAACGCGGCCCTGTATTCGATGCAGCTGTACTCGTGGGCCTTGTCTGGGCCTTGTGTGTAATACTGTTACACGGCTCCTGCTCGGCAGATGTGCAACCTTCTCCTTCCCGCTCACACACACATGCATACAGATGTGCATGAAAAGAGAGAGAGGGAGACGAGGCTCCTTTCCCTCCTCCCCTCCTGAATATCCTTCCACACCTTGTTGATGGGACCGGAACTTTCCTGTGTTTCGCCGGGGTGGGCCCGCCTTGACTCATGGGGCTGAATGAGAGGGGTCGTGACCCGCGCCATGAACTGCTTCCTGTTTCTGTTGAAGGGGTCTTCCGAGACCTGCCGTGATCACAGGAGAGGCTGGCGGGCCGCCGGATAGCATCCGGTTTGAAGTGATGCTGCCACGGTGGAAAAACATAGATCAGCGGAGCAGTAGCTGGAAGAGGAGAGACGGGAGAGAGTGAAATGATGTTATTTACTGCTACGGAGACTACAGGGAGGAATCTGTTCACGCTGTCAGACGTATAGAGGCTGTGTTAGACTGGGGGGGTTACTTTAAAGGAGCGGTAACCTAACTTTTTCAGACTATAATGGATAATTATGGCTTATTACAACCTATTTTAATTGTTCTAGCTTTTATTTCTATGGGTTATGATAACATTCTGCTCACAAAAGTATTTGCTGAAGTCTGGGAATCAGGTTGTAACCAAGAGCAACCAACTTTATGTGGAGTTAAAAGTATAGTATAGTGCACCAACTATAACTACTTTGTGGGGATTTGTGTGATCATCTGATGAAGATCTTTACATGATTTGACACATACATGAGACAACGCCTGACAGTTAGATCAAAACATTGCTCTGTTGAATTGGCTGGGAGCCATCAGTAAAGTGTGCAGACCTTTTGTCTGGTTATTTGATCTAGCACACGCAGAAGTTGTTTTGATGCCCTAAGTCTGTCTGTCTGTGATCATCTGTCTCTTATTCCCCACCCTGCCAGACTTTAGCGAGATCAATAACCTCGGTGAGTAGAATCCTGATAGTAACGATAGGAATGATGGCAAAACAAATTAAAAAGTCAGACCCGGGCATATCACGTCTGGATGTGGTGTTTGAATTCATCTCAAACAGAAGTTAGATGACTTTAACATTCGCTTCATCGTCGATGCAAAACACAAAGCAGGTGGACCAGAGTTGCGATCTGGAAAATTAGCAGATTCCTTGTCATGTAAAGAAAATCAGAAAATCATGTTAGATGATTTCAAACTCCCAGTGCACACCAGGTTTATCTCTTATCTAAAAAAAAACTCCTAGGATTCCTCTTTTCTCCAGTCGATCCTCTGACCTCCTTATGCCCCGCTGACAACTGTCATGCGCTGATTTAGGATTATTTTTAAATCAGGAACTGTCGAGGTTTGATGGGACGAGGACGGGGTACCCGTATCCCTGGAGGCCTTGTAAATCTGCACAGTTTACTACAGAGGGGGGGTTTTGTCCAAGTGTGCGCCGCTTGTCCAAGCCCGCCGTAATCCCACCACTTCCTCTCCTCCGCTCTGCTGGCCGGGCCCACGCCGTAATGCATTTTCTGTAACTAACAGCCGTTGTTTCCCGATTGTCACGCTCCCATCCCTGCCTTTTGGAATGTGTGTATGAGTGTATACGTGTGTGTGTGTGTGTGTGTGTGTGTAGGATAGGGTGTTGGGGTTGAGACTTTGCTGGTTGGAGAACTTTGGAAATGCAGGAAAAAAAAAAACTTGTAGTCGAAGGTCTGGAATTGCAGTTAATATTAACACCACCCTCCTCCATTACCGTTTACCAGCACCTCCTCCTCCCATAATCCTTTGCCCCATGACTGAGCTCCGGCAGCCATGGCGGGGTGCTGCAACCTGGGCCTCCTGCTTCCGTCACGCTTGCCCCCTCTCTGTCTCCAGAACAAGAACACATGGACGTCGAGTCCTCTCGTGCTGGCAGCGTCCAGCCCCTTTCAACAGCTCCTACTCCCTTTAATTAGCCATGTCCCTCCTATCTCCACATATAGGGGGCATGACATGACGAAACACACACGTTCTCCACACAGGATGGCACACTTGGCAGCAACCCGACGGCAATCAATTCACACTCTTCTCTCTCGGTAATTCTTCCCGACAGGACCGAGTCGAGCAGCTCATGAGCTCCGACGCGCTGAGGGAAGGCGGCTAACGCGTCAAATCCTCCAAAAGGAGTGCAACAGGTTTTTGGGAGATTCGCCAACTTTGCCCCCTTAAGTGATGAGAGCATCTCCAATAAATCAATAAAGTTCCTTGTTTTCCAGTCGTGTGTTATTTTTATTCTATTTTTATTGTTATTTTTCATCTTTCAAATGATTTGGATGATGAAAGTTTTTGCGTATTGGAAAATATTGGAAATGTTCTGGAAATGTTTTCAGGGCGCAAAAAAAGTGCTCGGCAGGAGATCGATCAAACAGTACATTTAATTGGTATCAATATTCCCTTTTGAATCCGGGCAAGAAAAGGAATTATAAGCCTTTATTACTGAAAATGTCCAAATTTTCCTTTAATGTGTTGAATTTAATGTAATTTTATCCTCCCAGTCGGGGGCACTAAATGTTCAAATCCTGCACATTTAAATGTACTCTCACAGACACATCTCAATTAAATATCAGAAAGTTTTAACTTTTTAGCTGAAGGCATAAGAACACTTGATGATAACCAATCAAAACGTAATAAAACACTGCAGTAAAACGGCTCTATTATAAATGATGTTCAGCTGAGAGACATCCCATAATATCATCATCAGAGACGGTTATATGAAATTAAGAACTGGCTGCATTAAGCTGAGATAATACTAGTGATTCATTATAATTAACATAGCTTTTAGCGTAAGCGGAGCACCAGAGCAACATTCTCCTCGCAGGTAAATTGACTCAATCCCGACGTATTCCTTTAATCATGAGGTTAAAAGCAACAACAACAGACGTGGCAGGAATGAAAGATAACCTCTATACTTCAAAGCTGTCAGGGGGCCACTGTGAACTCCAATAATCTCTTGCCCCTGCTGCACAGGAGGTGAGCCTCTGCTGCCTGAACTGTGTGTTTTCACTAAAATAGATCCTGGCCCGGCCACGCTGACCCCTGAGGAGGGGGATCACCGCAGGTCCTCCGCAGGTTGTCGCAGGGAATGGAGAGCGCCGCAGCCAGAGCCGCGGGGGTAAAGGTTGAAGGGTGTGTGAGGTACCCTATGACCTCCCGATTTGACTCGGGCGTAACGGCCGAGCTCTCAGGGGGAAAACCCCTGCATGACCCGGCTCGCCCTGTGCGAAGGCCACGGCGTCCAGGCAGTGCCACGCCGCCAACCGCCACCCTGCCTGCACGAAAAGATGGAGGCAGAGACTTGAGGAGGTGAAATAGAGGCAGGTTTTAATAGGAGACAAAGGTTCCGCCGTGTGAGCGCACTGGGACTCATTCCACTTTAGTTCAACTCCAGGTTGAATGCGTCGGGGATGAGTCAACGCTGGCCGCAGAGAGTGTGACTAACGGAGCGGGTCGGCGACGCGGAGCCCCTCTTTCTGGCTGCTTTCAGACCCAAAACAGGAAGGAGAGGAGAGGAGAGCGAGGCCTCTTTGTGCCGAGTGAAACAGATGAGATGAATCCATCATCAGCTCAATATTCTCTCTGAACCCGCGATGGTAACGAAGGGTACTTTAAGGGGGGGAAGCGGGGGTGAAACTAAGCAGAGCGTGGGATCTGGGAATAAAGAGAGGAGAGAAGAGACTTTAAAGATGTCATCAGCATCCGTGCCTCGCATGCCAAGCATTCAGGTGGCTGCTCATTTGTGTTCATTGTTCTTTTTGCAGGAAAAAGGGAGAAGACAATTTGCACAAAGGAGTTGATTTGCTGGAAAGTGGGGGAAATATAAGACTATGAGCATGAAAAACCAGAGAGAATCAGCGAATGACCCCGGGTACGACCCACAATCCTCACGCCCACGCTGTCTGTCTGCCCAAAGACCAAAGAGAATAGCGTTGCTGCCTGTAACAAGTTGCCCTAATGCACACAGACACACACTTACACATGCAGGATTGCTCAACTGTCGGCAGAGCGCGGCTGAAGATGAATGTGAAAGCCTCGGTGATGGCTGTGCTCTCTGCTCGGCAACGTTCGTGCGCAGACTTACGACGAGGAATCACTTTCTTAGAAAGTCGAGAACGTAGTTTGAATCCTTCAAGTAATTCATCAGGTCTCAAATGTGTTTTTTGTTCTTCGTCGCTGTCTTGTTTTGTCTTTTAAAGTGTCTCGGAAGATTCAAACGTCATCGCCTTGAATGTGAAAATGTGAAATCGGTGAGATTGCTGAGTCAGCGTTCTGTGGAGAAAGTAGGTTTAATAAACATGCCGCAGTGACAGTGATGTCATTCATCTTCATTTGCGGTCGCCGCAGAGCCGGAGCTCGGTGTACATCAGGGACCAAAACAGGGAATTCCACACATTCTGTCCAAGATTGTCGCATTAGGGTGAACTGTCAAACCCCAAAAATCTTTCACTATTTCCTGGCATGGAGCAGTTGCCAGGCAACCAGCGGAGTAATACCAGGCAACGGTAAAGTCCTGTTTCCAATCTTTATGCTAAGCTAAGACAACTACAACTTAGTTAGTATTGATCTCCTCATTATATCCCAACATAATATAAACAATTCATTTAAGACTGATCCTGAAACTATGACTTTCTATGTATTGATTGATACTCTACTAATTTAATATAAAATATGAAATGTCCTGAAAAAATCCAAGATGACTTTCCCAAAATGTATACTTACTAACAGTCCAGAACCTAAATTATAACCCATATTTCATTTGCAATTACATAAAAGAGACAAGAAGATTCAACCTTGATTGATGATTGAACAATTTGGTTGAGCATAAGTAAAAGTTGAGCTGAAATGTCAGAAAAACACATATATTTCCTAAAACTGAAGTATTATAAAAAGCATCATCATAGTATAAGCAGAATTCGTCACATTGGCACATTTCTCCTCTTTCTGACAGCATGAACAAAGTGATCTCCTCCACGAGGACGATGCAACCGTCCCAGTTAATTTCCTCATTGCAGCATAATGTGAATGACATCAGCTGACAGGAAGTAGACGTGGACCCAAGCTGTCGCCGAGCAATGCAATTCCGTTGCAACCATCTATAAGCAGCTAGCAGCTCATTATCACTCTCAGCCCAAACGGTGGCGCGTCGCCTGGCTAAGCTGCGTTTCCTCTCCGCTGAAGCCAACATTTGTTGCTGCCTGCTACTGTCCCCTGACCCCCCGCCACCAAGGGTTGTTTACTCATTCAGGGCAATGAGGCTCGACAAGGAGGCGACCGCTTCAGGGAGGAGGAGGAGGAGGAGGAGGAGAGCCAGCAATATATGTCCATGATCCCTCCCTCTCTGTTTCTGTCTCTGCAGAGAGGAGGCTGATATAGAAAATGAATGTAGGTGAATGCAGGTCACGGCCGAATCCTATTTTGTGTGCGTGCATGTGGGTGTATTCATATGCTTTCATGTGCTAATTGCCGAGTGTGTTTTTTTTTTTCGAGGGGGCGTTGTTCAGAGAGGTGGGATGAAGTGCAAGTGATGACAAAATGCATCCTGGCCTAAACACCTCAGTGTTTGTGTGATTTGGAGACCTGCAGAGGCAGAGGTGTTAACAGAGGAAAGGAAGGTGCTGGGTTCAGTGTGTGTGTGTGTGTGTGTGTGCAAGTGTGCTCAGCCATAAAGGAATAAACCCTGCACACCATTAAAATGCCAAAACAATGAGAAGACTCGCTGTGAAACGATATCTCAGGCGGCTTTTTGTAAACTGAATCAAGCGTATTTAATTTACCATCACATCCCGTCATTTCTGTTCAAATGACTGGGAAAAGCATTGTAACTGAATCAAAGCAGCAGCTTGTTGAGAGGGAGGTAAACAAACCACTGCTGGTGCCAACATGTTCCACGCATCCTTTTATGCATTACATATGGTCATGCAAATTACATGAAACCACACTTTCCTGCAGCCGTGCTGGATTACATAAAAGGAATCTGGCAGCTAGAAACCGGTATCACTTTCTCATAATATTTACATCTTAAATAATGGTTGATTATGGTTTACAGTTAAAAGGCACTATTAAGGGCAGCTTTTGTATCTCCCATGTTGGAATCACTCACATTGAAGTTATCAATAAATGCTTGTGAGTGTAAAGTCTGGCAACCCAAAAGTTGTGCTCCATGGATTTTGATTCAACCATCAGTAAATTATTAATTGACCATTAATTAAGTCATTTTGTCACAAGTTAGAAATGCTTTTGAAAGTGTGGCTTATTTGAACGTTGCACCCGGTATTGGTGACATGATTATGATATGAAATACATTGTTGCAGATTTTAAAGGGTTTAAGAATGTATTTCAGTTTATATAAAACAGAAAAGGAAAGTTTTCCTATTGCAACAGTTGCTTAACACATCCCTATCCTACTTAAGTCAAGAGATAAACACATTATTATGAGACGGAGGGGAAAGAGATGTGACCAATCTCCCCATCACACAGAGAAAAACGGGCACAAACAGCTTTTTTTGCTCCTATCACCTCTGCTCCCGGCTGCATTATCCACATTAGTTTAGTCTGTTTTCAGCTCTTACTCTCAGACAGACATTTTCCGCGGGGCAGAAAATGTCACCGGTGCAGCATTTTGGCCTCCAGAGGTAAGGCGGTAAGCAGGGGCAGAAAATAAACAGTAGTAAACAACAGTAGCAGTGGGGAGTGGGCTTCCCTGCTGTGTTGATTATTGGAGGGCTGTACACAGGCCTGACCCCCCCCCCCCCCCCCCCCCCCCGGGAGCTCACCGAGCGAGAACGGCTGCTGCTGGCTGCCCACAGAGAGGCCAACAACATCTGGGCCTCAGCTCAGCTCAGCTCATTACACTCCTGTTGTTGTGGAGTGTGAGTTTGTGTATCAGCACCGGCAGCACAACAGATAACAGTAACACGCAAAAAAAATGAGAGTAGAAAGCGACGATTGATGATGAAAATATGGACATAATGGAGGAGCAACATGAGGATATTGCCTCCTTTCATGCAGAGTTAATAAGTGCAGATTGTGTGCACAGTTCATTGTTGTCGAGGTAGAAAGGCCTGAAACAATATCTCCAACCAGAATAATTAAATTCTGAAAAATTGGGGCTCAGAAAGTTTTATTATAGACTTTTACTAAATGTGAAATAAGCATCCATCAGGTCTGCAGAACGCTGCCTGCATACAAACGCTGAAGCCAACACAGGCTTGGAACAATAGTCAGCATTACATTAGTGTTTCTCATGAGAAACACGTTGTTTCCAGAGACCTCAAAGCAGTTATCATAACTTTATCATTTATCAAGCAAGGATGTATGTGGCTTGCTGGGGGTCTAATGTGCTGTATATTGATTCGTCATATTTCTTGATCTGTGAGAGACTTATGAAATGGCAGCAAGCCAGTTTAATGGCTGCTGGTGAGAATGTCTTTGTTTCACTGATGCACGCTGTCCTCTGGCTCCCTCTGCTGGTGAAATGCAGTAAATTCTAGATAAATGACGAAAGCACTGATAATAAAGTTTGACTCGCTCATGTTCATGTAAGATCAACCAAGAGTAGATGTAAAAAGCTTCTTCTTTTTTTGGTTTAATCTTGTTTTTATTTTATTTGGGGAAAAATCAATGTTAATACATTAAACTTAATTACAGAATTGATGATTCGGATGTGAAAGAAGCATAGCACCTCTGTAGTAAAGGTTTCAGGTGAACTGCCACCCTGGAAGATGGGTTTTCTTCTAAAATATTAAAAATCTATTCCTAAATTAAATATATTGAAGGATGAAGGCAACAAGATATTTTCCATATTTCTACCGATTGTCAATTCTAAAGCATCCTACATGGATTTAATTTCACAAGAGGCAAAAGAATGAGCGGCTGTTGGAAACAAACTTTTTGAAATTACACAGTAGATAAAGCACGTGTAAATAATAAAACGCATGATGGCTGAATGAAATGCATACATGCTTACCTGTCCTATCATACTTGCTGCTACTGACCTTACTGAAAACTAAATACTATTTATTTATTTTTTACTGACTAGCAGATATTTAGTACCATGGTATTTGTGTTGATAGCATTTCCAAGAGACCACCTGTTGCACCATCATTTCAAGTAGTAATACAATTAAGTTTTAATTCACTTTAAAATGTATTTTCATCATTCAGATGTCAAAAGGTCAAGACTGTTAAAGACCAGCTACCGTGGCCTCGGATCAGCAGGAGCCAATATGCTCATTAAGGCAATCAAAATAGATGAGTCCCTTTAAAAAAACTTTTTTTTTTAAACTCACACTGGCAAACAGTGCCTAGCATCAAATTAATGTTAATATACATTATTTTTCATGTCTCTTCTCTTATAACACCATGGCATAAAAATGTGTAGTTTGCCATCAACTGTCTTTCCTGCTATGTGGCCAAGAAATTATTTGTTCTTGTTGAACTTATTGAATCCAATGAGTTCAACTCGACATCCCTGCTCATTGAAAACCTAGGAACTTTAGTTGGATGCAAGTCTATAAGTAGCCTTATGAATAAAATATGACAAACAAAATTCGTTGTTCCTCCAATTTATTAAGAAAATGTACAGGGGGATTAACGGTAGGACTTCTGGTAGCGGGCACGAGCTCCAGGTCCACCGAACTTCTTGGACTCGCAGCGACGAGGATCGGCAACCAGCAGGGTCCTGTCGTACTGGATCAGGATGTCTTTGATCTCCTTCTTGGAGGCTTCATCCACATCTACAGGAGGGACAGAAACACGTAGGGTTATTATGCACGTCCTACTATTCAATGTGTTTGTACATACTGTATGTATAATAAAGTAAACAGTACAATGCAAGTTCACATTTTCACATCCAAGTGACCTTTTACACTAACATAACTAATTTAGCCATTTGCTCAAAACAAGTAGCGCCTGTTGAAAGGAAAGTATTCTCCAAAAAGGGAAAACGACTACATTGTTACAGGTTGTTTCTATGACAACAAGGCAATCAGTGTCACAGGACAGTTTTTTGTTGTAATGAAATACCAAACAGACAAAGACAGCTCATGTCCCATAATCCATATTTATCCATGTACTTGAGATTGAGCACTTGAATGACCACCGAACCCACATTTAGTTGATATGCTGACATATCTTAACATACAACGCAAAGCGTTCAGAATTTGCAGGTTAAATATTTAAGGTGGCAAGTTTAATCTTGAACTGGTCACTTCTGAATAACTTAAGTGTATTTCTAATACTAAAAACATTGGAAGTTTTATAACAAACTATCCTGATTTCTCATTTGACAGCTATGATGTTCTTAGATCTGAAGCATCAGTTTATGTCCATGTATAAATGCTACCATCAGGCTATGTGAACTTTAAACTTACTTATTGGTCAAGTATATGAACAAGAACACAGACAGACAACTAATGCCCTAAAATGCAATGTGGAACTGTAAAACTGTTTCCCATGCATCTTCTGTTCATTTGGTTGAAACATTAAAAGCAAGTATTGTCACAAAAGCTCATCCACTGAACAAAATATAACACTCACACTTCTGGTAGTAGGCCACCAGGGATTTGGAGATGGCCTGACGGATAGCTGGAAAACAACAAAATAAATGTCAGAAAGTTGAAAAAATCAAATTACAAACTAACTGCTGATGGATAAATATGAAGCAAACGCATCAAGAAGAAAGAAATATTTTTTTTACCATAGATCTGTGCCACATGTCCACCACCCTTGACTCTGACTCTGATGTCAACTCCAGCAAAACGCTCCTTACCCAGCAGCAGCACTGGCTCCAGAAGCTAAAAAAGAGCATACAACAACATCAATCACAAATAAAAACAACAGCAACCACGATTATTGCAGATGTTTGTTTTACACAACATGTAAAAGTACCGACTGCTTATAAGACACCTCCATGTCCTAGAGTGACTTATTATGTCCCTACTAGCTTTAAAGTGCAGCAGGACTTTTTACGTTCAAATAAATACCTTTGGTTAAAAATGTCAGCTGCTAGGCCAGGATGGACATAAGCCCCCCATCACTGCCCATTTTAAAGTGCAGAAGTTACGTTCTGCTCTCAATTAGCCAAGAGCACCCCGATGTGGAGCAGCTTCCTGAGGGACTCACCTTGTACTGGAGGGTGGCGGGCTCCACCATGTCCAGGGGTCTGCCGTTCACCTTAATCAGGCCATTCCCCCTCTTGCAGTGGGCAACTGCTGTGGCGGTTTTCTATGACAGAAACATAATCGGACACAATCAAAAACAACTCAAAGACAAAGCTGTACTTCAGTTAACCCACACAGCCATTAGGTGGAAACAACAGTCCTTGCATCCTGTTTCAGTTCAACCATTTGATGAGATCTCGCAATGGATTAGAGTGGCCTTAGAGCTTTATTATTAAGGAATCGGTGTCTGTGCGGAGGAGACGCGAGGTGAAGTTAACATTGTCATCCTCCATCAGAAGCACAACCATTACTAGCACGCAGGCTACCGGTAGTTAGCTTCACATAGCTGAGCCGATACATAGCGAAACCATCCGATGTTACATCCAGCAGCATTACAAGTGCGTTAGAGTCATGTACAGCAGTAATGGAGGATTAAACGTCGTGTCTGGAGGTCTAGTACAAAATAACGACGGTGTAAAACGGACACACGGCCATATCATGTTAGCTACTTTAGCTAATGTGCGCTAGCAAGACAGGGTAGCCACAACACCACACGTGGATTATATTTCTATATTTTACTTACTTTACGCCCAAAAACCTGGACAGACTGCAAAGGACCTTTTGCTGGCATGTTTCTGAAACACACAGGGAACAAAAATTACATTAGAAACCAGTAAACACGTATAGTTTATTCTATATTTAAGGATCGGGCAGACGAACATACCGTCTTCAGCTAGGGTGCCGTACGGAGAGACCGACAGGGTTTCACACGCCGAACATCAGGGGCTGACGCACGACACTACAGACGTGCTTTGTGGCAGGTTTTGCGACAGTTGCTCTCGCTCTACCTCCATTCTGCACTTTATCATAAACGTTGCCGTTTTTGAATGGAAATTGTATTTCCTTTGATAGAAAATGGAAATATTATTAATATAAATTACCGTTATTTTGGTAAATTGACCAACAGCATGCAGGAGTCTTTCTGGGGATCCTGAAATAGTTTAAAAGGTTACTTTAGGGTGTCTTCCTAAAAGTCAGTGAGGTCATATCCATATAGGGTTTGAAGCTTGCATCTTTAAGATGTCATAAACTGTGTACAGTGTTATAATGTCAATTACTGCACTTCTGAGTTTTCTCTCAATTTTGAAATTGTTATAAAGTTGACCTCTTCATAAAACGCTGAAAGACAACTGTGTGCCTGCATACATATATCATGCCAGTAGGTGGCAGTGACTCGATGTAACTCATGCATTCTGAAATACGCGCTGCACATGTTCTGACTCCTGTGAAGTAAACACCGTTCCTTTGAAGTAGCTTGTCTGCTAGCTTTCTTTTTCATTCGTACAACACAACAACAACGTTATCGGGAAAGCGACCCCATGCACTTCCCATTCCACTACTCTCCCTCTATTACTCATCTTCATGATCAGTAAGTGCAATGTAAAGGTTCTCCCCAAGCAAGATCTCATAGATTTCATGGCCTATATGGTGATATTCATGCTGGCTTAAATACACACGTTGATGGTTACTGATGACTTAATCCTGAAAGTTGCCGTTTAATTCGAGTCTTAAACAGACCTCAGCACCACCAGGTAGCCCTCAGGGAGCATGAGCCCCTCAGTGGATGTTCTAAAATTACGAGTGCTGACGACTAAACACATCATACATTTTTTTTTTGTAGAACAAAATAATTGTCTATAACATTTGAGATTTCATTCAATAATGTAATAATTTAAAAATCATTGCTGTGTCAAAGTTTAGCCGCTGCACCGACCCCCTTTGCATTCAATCAGTGGGTATCCCGCCTTTAGTTAGACACATACAACGATAGGATGATAGAGTAATTATACTATAGTGTTAGTTACGCCCCAGCCTTGGGCAGCCCTTTGGTGGTGAACAACGATCCATCACTGACCCCAATCAATTACAAAAAGACACCATTTAAAACAATCAACCCACAGGATTTATAACATGCTGAATACAACAACTCATGAAGAAACGCCTCGCTACGGGGCAGCAAAACATACGGCTGTAACAGCCCCCACCCTTAAAACAATGAATACATAATTTGGCACAACAACACTAATGACCACCATAACATTTATTCATCTTTAATCTTAAATTATGGAATGTATCATTACCTACTAAGGCTGTGTGTTTGAGTCAAACACGTATATCAAAAGCACTCTTAAACACAAGTAGCCAAACATGTGGAAACTCTTTCCAGTGGGTACAAAATGGCTACAACCATGAAGTGGAACAGGTAAACCACGAAATACAGAGTGACTGTATTTCCTAACATAACAGTAAAGCAAATGTCTAGAAACTGCACACAGGGATTCCCTGTATTAATAATAGATATCGGTAACTAAAGAAAAGTTTCCACTTTCAGGAGGAATGGGAGGAAGAGTTCTTCTTCACTAAAGAAAATGAACAAAGTCTGTGTCTGATTTGTGGGGCTTTTATTTATACTTTTTATACTTTTGAAGACACAGCACATATCTGTACATATTGTCCATGCTGCATATCCATATTATTCTGCTTTTATAATGGTACTATTACTATAGACCATACCACTTATTTAACTGTATACTACTGTCTACACTGCACTTTATGTCATATAATGTCTACATACCTGTCAATACTGCTCAGTTGTCTGCTTTTTTGTTGCACTTGGTTGGATCTAACTGTATTTAATTGACTCTGTACTTGTACTCTGCACAATGACAATACAGTTGAATTTAATCTAATCTAATATTATTTCCCACCCGTCACATATAGCCCTCAGTTCCCAAAAAGTTTGGAGGCCTCTGGTCTAATATACACTCAACAAAAATATAAACGCAACACTTTTGTTTTTGCTCCCATTTTTCATGAGATGGACTTAAAGATCTAAAATTCATTCCAGATAGACAATATTACCATTTATCTCAAACATTGTTCACAAATCAGTCTAAATGTGTGATAGTGAGCACTTCTGCTTTGCTGAGATAATCCATCCCACCTCACAGGTGTGCCACATCAAGATGCTGATCTGACATCATGATTAGTGCACAGGTGTGCCTTAGACTGTCCACAATAAAAGGCCACCCTGAAATGTGCATTTTTTTGCTTTATTGGGGGTCTGGGGACTCAGAACCAGTCAGTATCTGGTGTGACCACCATTTGCCTCATGCAGTGCAACACATCTTCTTCGCATAGAGTTTATCAGATTGTCAATTGTGGCCTGTGGAATGTTGGTCCACTCCTCTTCAATGGCTGTGCGAAGTTGCTGGATATTAGTGGGAACTGGTACACGGTGTCGTATACGCCGGTCAAGCACATCCCAAACATGCTCAATGGGTGACATGTCCGGTGAGTATGCTGGCCATGCAAGAACTGGGACATTTTCAGCTTCCAAGAAGCTTGTGTACAGATCCTTGCAACATGGGGCCGTGCATTTTCTTGCTGAAACATGAGGTGATGTTCATGGATGTATGGCACAACAATGGGCCTCAGGATCTCATCACGGTATCTCTGTGCATTCAAAATGCCATCAATAAAATGCACCTGTGTTCTTCGTCCATAACAGATGCCTGCCCATACCATAACCCCACCACCACCATGGGCCACTCGATCCACAACATTGACATCAGCAAAGCGCTCACCCACATGACGCCACACACGCTGTCTGCCATCTGCCCTGAACAATGTAAACCAAGATTCATCCGTGAAGAGAACACCTCTCCAACGTGCCAGACGCCATCGAATGTGAGCATTTGCCCACTCAAGTCTGTTACGGCGACGAGCTGGAGTCAGGTCAAGACCCCGATGAGGACGACGAGCATGCAGTTGAGCTTCCCTGAGACGGTTTCTGACAGTTTGTGCAGAAATTGTTTGGTTATGCAAACCAATTGTTTCAGCAGCTGTCTGAGTGGCTGGTCTCAGACGATCTTGGAGGTGAACCTGCTGGATGTGGAGGTCCTGGGCTGGTGTGGTTACACGTGGTCTGCGGTTGTGAGGCCGGTTGGATGTACTGCCATATTCTCTGAAACGCCTTTGGAGACGGCTTATGGTAGAGAAATGAACATTCAATGCACGAGCAACAGATCTGGTTGACATTCCTGCTGTCAGCATGCCAATTGCACGCTCCCTCAATGCTTGTGGCATCTGTGGCATTTTGCTGTGAGACAAAACTGCACATTTCAGAGTGGCCTTTTATTGTGGGCAGTATAAGGTACACCTGTGCACTAATCATGTCAGATCAGCATCTTGATGTGGCACACCTGTGAGGTGGGATGGATTATCTCAGCAAAGCAGAAGTGCTCACTATCACACATTTAGACAGATTTGTGAACAATGTTTGAGAGAAATGGTAATATTGTGTATCTGGAATGAATTTTAGATCTTTAAGTCCATCTCATGAAAAATGGGAGCAAAAACAAAAGTGTTGCGTTTATATTTTTGTTGAGTGTATGAACCAGTTAACTCCAGCTGGACTATGTAGGTTCATCCACTAGAGGAAGTCACGCAGGAAAAACCTGAATAAAAGCCCTTTTAAACTCTGGACAGATCTCCTTCCTGTTTATTGGCATCAGTCAAAGTGATCAAAGGTGTGAAGTCATGAAGTGCAAACAGTCCCGCTGTGTTGGACATACCATGCACAGATAGTTGTGTACATGAATCATAATTCATCATCACATATCCCCACTGGTATCCGTGTCTGGATTCTTAAATATAACGGCCTAGTTCTTGTTTCTCAGTGAGTTTGTGTTTTTGTTCTTGGTTGGTCTCAGAACCTTTACAGGGCTCAGAGTTTTGTAGAGAAAACTAAAAAGGGCAAACTTTATTGTTGAATTTCTGTTTCATGATCCGTTGTTAGTGAGAATATATATTCAGATGGCAGCTGTGTGCCAACACGCCCTCTATCATTCGGTCAAACACACTCATTGATCATTGGATTAATAAACACAATCACATTTCTTCAGTACATTTAATTTATACTGTCATATCACAATAAATGACACTGTGTCCCAACATCACAAGCGTTACAACGCGACAGTGGTGAGAAAAAACTGCCTTAAAGCCTTCAGGCAGAAATCTCGAGCAGATTTCTGTTTCTATGAGTCTTCAAACAGAAACATGTTGAGCACACAGACGGAGCTGCTGTCTTACCTCTTTCACGTAAAACAGCAGGTACGCTGAGCGCTGCCGCTGTTCACAGACAGAGTGACCGGTTGTCTTGGTAACCCGCTCGTCATTGTAGGTGAGCCAGGCGTCCATCTTGTTAGCTGGACCCTTGTCTCTGTGGACGCCGTCACAGAAGAAGTGGCCTGAGAGGATGGGAACACGTTTGTTAATGGTGCGTAGGAAGAAGAAGTGGGTCGTGACCTTGAGTGTGACCTTGAAAGTCAACTAATTTTCAAATGCAGCCAGACACTTACCAGACTGAGCTGAGGAGCCCTGATGGCTGACGATGCTCACCAGGGAGTAGCGAGCCGTCTCCTAGAGAAGGACACAGTTACCAACAGTGAGCTTCACATGCAGACATGTTGGATTTGACAGCAATCTTTGTGCTACAATCCCTTTAGTTGCATTTTCTTCACTGAACATCATCTTTACCTGATCAGACTTCAGCCTCAGCACCCTCGAGAGGACAACGGGGGAGTCCACCTTCTCCAGCCGGAGTGACGGGGTGAACCTGAACCTCTGCAGCTGCAGGATCAGCACACTGTGGACAGAACGAGGTGGAGGAGGGAAGAGGGTCAGACCACATGTTGGCAGAGAGACAGGAGGAGGTGACGCCCGACTGTACTGTGATGATGGGTGATGTACTCACTTTGGCAGCGTGGAGAAGGAGCCCTGCTGGGTCGACTTGTCGGAGCCACAACTGCAGCGATAGTCCAGCTGGTTCTCCTACGAGGGACAGGACAGGAAGAGGCGGGGTTTACTTTAAAGCTTAAAGCTTTGTCAAACAAATTCACAACATTTGGTGTTTGGGGTTAAAATCACAGTAAACTCAGAGTAAAGCTGCTTACTTTGAGATACTCCTGCAGACACCGTCTCACTGAGGATCCAGGAACCAGGTCCAGGGACAGGTTGAGGTAATCCTCCAACCTCACAGATTTTATTTTGCATCTGCAGGATGAAGGGACATCACATTGTTAGGATTTCACACTTCCTTTCTACCACGACTGTACATAGTCCACCTCTCTCTCCATCCTCAGTATGAAAGTGTGTGTGGTTGTGTTTTCATACCCGTTGCAGGTCCTGGTGCTCAACATCTGGAAGGCGATGTGAGTGTTAACAGGGCAGGTGTATCTGAGGCCCATATTGACTGCAGCCTCCTCCAAGTCCACGGATAAAGACTTGAAGTGATCCAGCACAGACGTCAGGAACTCGTGAGCGTCCTGAACACAAACATACAGAAGAGAAGGTTTTAGAAGGTGGGACCTTTTACAAAAAGTACTTCAGAGCTGTGTGTTGTAAATAAAAAGCGTACGTACTTTCTGACCGTTGTCAGCAAACTCTGAGTTGAACCCAGCAACGGTGGATTTAAAGGAAGACAGGACGTGTCTTTTCTCTCCCTTGTTGGTGTTGAGCTGACAGAGTCCGAGTTCAGTGAAATCCCTGCAAAGACAGAAAGACCAAAGATGAGATGTACTTAGCTTAGCTTTGTGCCTTCATGTTGAGCTGTGAGGTTAGAAGCTGCTGCTGTACCTGAAGAGGGCGGCTCTGGGCTGACGACTCCACACCTGCTCCTGATTGTGGATCTCCTGGACCACACATCTCAGGGTCAGGAGGGCCTGCAGGGCGGAGTTCATGTAGCAGGTCTGAGCCAAGTTGGGGAAACTGAAACACAACAAGAACCAGGAGAAAAGTCAGACTGGAGATGTTTGGTTTCTGGGTTTCTATAACTAAACCTGGAAGAACAGAATAGGATCATTCAGTGTTATGAGTCTCTTTACAAGTGCTTACCCAAGGCAGACTGGCTCTGCTCTGTGGAAGGGTTGTCTGCTGGTTGAGGGGAAACATTTCCTCAAACCATTCCCACCAACACCTCCTGTCTGGAACTCTGGGGTCTCAGATGGAGGACTATCCTTTGCTGCATCCGTCTCAGCTGGAGCGTTCGCCTTCTTCTTCTCCTTCTTCCAGCAGAAAAAGAAGAGACACCTACGCCACAGAGGTACCTTCTTCTCCTTCTTTCCTGCTTCATTTGCTGCTGGACCTGCAGCTCCAGTGGGGTGTGAAGCCTCCTGGACGCCCGCGTCTTTCTCGGCCTCTTCTGCAGTGTGGACACTAGTGATGAAAGAAAACACGGATGGTTATTCTACTGTTTGGTCACAACGACGAGGTTAAGGCAGGTAGACAACATAACAGGAGCATTAATATAATGTGTTCAATCAAACAGTAAATCAGCATCTCTTACTCATTTCCAGTGGCACAGGACGGCACATCTGTGTCTTGGACCACATCTTCTTCTCCAGCAGCCGGCTGTTTGGTCTGGATGATGCCTGCACCAGTTTGCTGAGAGCTTACTGTTGTAACCTTCAGCTCTGACGGACCGACCTTGTTACAGCGCCGACGCCACCAGTGCGTCTTCTTGGCTTTTCCCTTCGGCGCTGAGACTCTGGAGGCAGAGGTGAGGCTGTCTGTAACCACAGACTGGGGTTTTCTGTCCTCCTGCACATTGGAGCCCTCTCCACAGTTTTTCTGTTTAAAACAAATAAAACCACACTATTAAATATGACAGACACATAATCATCAGCTTCACATTCAAATATCAACAACATATCAACGAAATATTAAGAAATGAACTGAATTTGAAGATTTGGCGAACTCCAGTGTCGAGCCTCCCAAAGCACAGAGTCAAACTGCTTTTAGACGACTAGCAGTGTTGGGAAAGTTCACGTTCTACATGAACTAGTTCAAAGTTCAGTTCACAAATTTAAAATGAACTTGTTCAGTTCATAGTTCATAATTTAAACCAAGTCCACACTTCCAAAAATGAACTAGTTCATAGTTCTTTTATTTCAATATGCTGCTGCAAGCTATTATTTGTCAAAGTTATTGCCACAGCCTATATAGAACCACAGACAACAATTATTTCATCAGTTTTAACACTGAAACTATGCGTCAGTTATTATAAAAATTATAAAAAGAAAAACAGGACAGCTTCAGTTCAATGTGCCGTTTCCGGTTTGCTGTTGATGTGATTGAAGTGCGGATTTTATTTATTTATTTATTTTTATTATTATTATTTTATTTCCACGCTTCCCATTCATTGTCTCCGTGCCGTGAAATGCCTTCGCATCGCGGCGCCGCCTCCCGCAAGCTCTCTGCTGCTTTTTATTTGGTTTTGATGACGTATGCGGCGCTGCGATACTGGCGGCTGGTGTTGCCAGATTGGGTGTTTTTTGCGCTACATATTAAGGCCTGTTTACGGTGTGTTTTAGCCTGGTTTTTGCCTGCAATGCTCTGTACAAATCTGGCACCCCATTGAACGGAGTTAAAGTGAGAGAGCGTGCCATTCACAGACACACCAGGATGAACGCGTTCACAGTAACGTTCATCAGCAGAAATACAGTACGTTCAGTTCACGTTCACCCAAAATATGAACGAGTTCATGAACTATCGTTCAATGAACGCGTTCAGGCACAACACTGACGACTAGATCGTGTTCATACCTGTTGTTTGCTTTGACAACACGAAAACATCTTCTCACTTATTGAGATTCATCAGAAAAGCAGAATAATATGATGTTTTCTGTCAATATCTGGAGAGCAACTCTCTGGACTGGCTGTGGTCTCCGAGGTCCGGTTGTCAATGTCAACAAAGACGAATGTTCTGAATATAGAATGTTGGAGATTGTGATGTCAACGCCCTGCATGTTCCGTATTAGATTCAAATACATACTATGAATGGTTGTCAAAACACTTATGAGATAATATCCAAACAATCAATCCATACACATGTAGACCACTGTGAGTCTCCCTAAAGCACTGAGTTATTGACGGTGGCTCCTCGAGGCGCTGGTTTCTAAGAAAAGCTGATTTTACTTTGGGACGTTACAACGCTCTGAAGTTATTACAAATGTTTAGATCACACGAGTCAGAAATCCAAACCCACAAAATACTAGAATAGTGATAATATTAGTGTAGCCTGATGGTGACAGACCAGGTTTAAACAGAATATGGCTAATGTTGACAACACACAAGGAAGCAGCAGAACGGCGACCTCACTGAATCGGCTCCATCTGGGTTCTGGTGCCAAACTTTGAACAGCTTCCATAACTGGAGGTCAACTTCACAGCTAACTCTCATCCTCACCTTTGCTCTGGATTGTTCTTCCTTGTTGCACCAATCGTCTCTCCCGCTCTTTTTGTCTTCTCCCTTTATCCGGGGTCACCGTCCATCAACTCCAAGCTCCGCCCTCTCCGTTCCAGCCGGCCGGCATCTTGGCGTCAAACTCACCTGCCGTCGCTTCATTCGGATCCCTGTACCGTTCAGTGTTGAAATAAATAACCGTAACATCTAGATTAAAATTAAAAAGGTAATTTGTTTTCTTGCTACTCTGCAATAACAAACGTGGGTTGAAAGGTGAATGCAATCAAGATGATCGTATTGCCCCGCTTTCTCCATCTTTTCCAGTCCATTCCATGTTTTATTGCATCATACCTCATAACAGTTAGACTTGATTATTATACCTTTCATTTGGAGTTATAAAACTGTTAGAATCTCTAAAAAACACCTATCAAAGCCAAAGGAAATGAGAGGTTTCGCTTTACCAAATTTTAAGTCATATTATTTGGCTGCGCACTTAGCCATTCTTTCATGGTGGAAAAAGGGCCCTCCTTCTGAGGCAGACTCCTGCCCTGCTTGGTTGTGTACAGAAAGAATGCTTTGCAAAAAAACTCCATTATCCGCTCTTCTTAACAGTCCTACTGCTGTTAAAAAGACATACTTTAATAACAGTTTTGTAATTGGTAACACCATAAGAATCTGGAAGCAGATAAAACATTACATTGAGGCTCCAAAAACCTACTTAGACACTCCAACATGTGAAAACCATTCTTTTTTGCCAGGTTTGACTGATAGCGTTTTCCTCTTCTTGAAACAGAAAGGCATTTGCAACATTATACATTAATGGCATTTTTGGATCACACCCACAACTTGTAGCTAAATACGACATTCCTAAATCTGGCCCTTTTCGATTGTTTCAAATCTGAAATTATGTCGGGACACATTTACCCAACTTTTAAATTCTGGTAGAGCATGGGGCCCTTGAGGAAATTAACAAATCTGACCCTGCTGTTAAGGGTGCAGTTTAGTTCTTTTACCAGATTCTGCAAAACAACACTCCATTGAACACAGCAAGTATTAGGCGAGCCTGGAAAGATGAGCTGAATGTAGAACTGGAAGAAAAAGTATGGGATGAATGTCTGAAAGTATACATGACTGTTCTGTGAATGTCAGGCATTGCCTTATGCAGTTTAAGACACTACATAGACTCTACTATTCTAGAGAAAAACTGCAGTTTCTTTCCTGATGTTTCACCCATTTGCAACAGACTGGGAATTTAGTACATTCTTTTTGGTTATGCAGTAAACTGTACACATACTGGAAAAGTATTTTTCATTGCTTCTCTATGACTTATGGGAAATATTGGGAGCCTGATCCGCTGGTAACCATTCTCGGGGCAACAACCCCTTTGTTTGAAAGCACTTGGAACTAAACATCGTAAACTTTGTTTCAATACAACCCAATACGTACATACAAAAAAAAATTACCGCACACAACAACATATTGCACAATATCGCTATAATAGCATAAATAAATGAACTTACGTGACAAAAAACGAACCCGACACGTCCTCAAACAGCAAAGATGATGCAACGAAAATCCGACTTCTTTGAAAAGACTTGCAATCCAGCAAACTCTTAAAAAAGACCGAAATGCTCGTGCTCACGAATCCGTGCAGAGTCTCTGAGAAACACTACGGAACTAGAAAATTCCCCCGCCGGGAAATTTTGAAAGGGCCACGGGGGCTACTGCCGGAGTGTATATACATTACGATGAGATTCTTCGAGACTTCAAACGAGACGGAGTTGTTTTAGAGGCAAATACAGAGACTGCTTGCTGACTGAGCTGTCAGAGTAGTCCGTTTTGAGTATTGTGATGTACTTCAAAAACTGTCCACCAATCAGAGCACACCACTCGTGTCTCCATTTTAAAGTTTAAATGGAGTTTCTAGGTGAAAGTATGACTGAGCAGAAGACGTTTGACTAAAAAAACTACATTTCCCACCGACTGCTCCTTCCTGTCCACCAATCAGAGCCCACCACTCGTGTCTCCATTTTAAAGTTTAAATGGGGTTTCTAGGTGAAAGTATGACTGAGCAGAAGACATTTGACTAAAAAAACTACATTTCCCACTGACTGCTCCTTTCTGTCCACCAATCAGAGCCCACCATTCGTGTCTCCATTTTAAAGTTTAAATGGAGTTTCTAGGTGAAAGTATGACTGAGCAGAAGACGTTTGACTAAAAAAACTACATTTCCCACTGACTGCTCCTTCCTGTCCACCAATCAGAGCCCACCACTCGTATCTCCATTTTAAAGTTTAAATTGAGTTTCTAGGTGAAAGTATGGCTGAGCTGAAGACGTTTGACTAAAAAAACTACATTTCCCACTACTTAATGTAGTTTTTAGTACATTCCTGTCCACCAATCAGAAAACACCACTCGTCTCTGAGCAGCAGGCGTTTGAAAAGCTACGATTTCTGCTTTTTTTTTTTCGCTCGTCCCATTCAAGTCAATGGGAAAATTTCAGTGGTTTTTCGCGACTTACGTCACGAAAAATTCGGGTTCGGCTAAGAAAAGTAATGGCACGCCGATCCCGATCGAACCACATGTTTTGATATATAATAGTTTTAGGCAATCGAAATTCGGAGGCAAAATAATAAGTAGGAAAAAATCCTATGAATAACAATAGTGCTCGGGGCTTCATAGCTGTAGGGGCCAGTGCTCGGTGCGATTGCACCGTGGCCCTAATTACCAAAGCCGACCCGCACAACACAGGTTAAACACATGACAGCCAATCACAAACGGCAAAAATAAAAGGGCGGGGTTAAGAAAAAACGTCCAACCAATGACCTGTAACCGCCGTCACGTACACACCCACACACGCACTACGCCGGTACAACAAGCAACCATGTGCTGCTGTTTACATTTCCATCAGCGGGGCAAACCAGCAACTTTAAGCCAGACATGACGGTGAAAATACTAAATGTATTATTTACCGACACACACATACCAACGGTACCAACTCAAAGCTCTAAACCCCAAAACAACGATAGACCACAGGCCAAGGGCATCGTTACTGAGAACACATACTGTTTCATTTACAGAGCATATCTTCTCCACAACACGCTACCTTTCCAACTACTAAAACAACACATTACACTCATATCCAACCACAGCTTTGAACTAAAACTGATCAGTACTATACTGCTAACCTGATATAACAAATAGCCTATTGCTTATAATATCCCCGTAAACTACTAACATAGGCCTAGATAAATCACACAATCGAATGAACAGCTAAAATAAACACCACCTCACTTCATTTGTTGAAATTATTATTTTATTTGTTATCATAACTTCAACTCAACTCACAAATTAAAACACAACACATTTGAATAAACCTTCTACAACACAGCTCAAAAATTATCAAGAATACTATACTGACCCTACACAAACTTTCATTTAGTAATTCTTACATTAATATCCAGTACCACACTTTTCAAAAACCATATGTGCTTCAAGTTATTTTACCAAAGACACAAATACACTAAACTGTCCATCAAATGACTTACTCTAACTCGATATGACATAACACTCTAACAATAACTGCTTGTTTAATTTACTAATTACTACAAAATACTGCAACTACTTAAGTAAACTACATACCATTTGCTTATTTGTAATGGATTAATTCACCAATTACAACAGAAACCCTCTGCCTAATTTATTTTATATAATCTCCTACTACGGTGTTGCGTGTGGCCATGACTCACTCACTCACACATTGTTGTGCATAAACCCCCATGTCTCTCCTTTCACACTCAGGCTGACACACCTGCAGCATATCCAACATCGTTGCAGCCAATTACCAGCCTGCTGTATAAGCCAGCAAGGGCAGTTGTTCACGAGGAACAGACCCAGCAGCACTCCTGTCCCACAGCATGATTTGAATACCCTTTTTCCTTTCAGTAGTTCTGAACCTAGTTGTTATTTTATTTTGGCCTGGAGATGGCCGGCAGTCCTCCTTTTCGGTTTAGTTTTTAGTTTGATTTTGTCAGGCGGAGGGGGGCCAGCTTCGACGTCCCTATAGGGGGTGGCCTGGTTCCCCCTCCTTTTTGATGAGTTGGCTGGCATCTCCAGGTCCCTTTCGGGTTGCTGACTTCTTTATTTGGGTAAAGTATTTATGTTGCATATTAGTTATGGTTTTGTTAAAGAATGTTTATTTTCCTTTGGCTAATAAAACCCGTTAACAAGTTCCATTTCCTGGTGTTCTTCTTTATGTTGAGGTCTCCCATTTCGAGTCACTGGTCGATGTACCTAATTGTTTGGAGGCCGTAACATAATGGGGGCTCGTCAAAACACTTTTTCTCTCTTTCTCCCTAACTTTAATTGAAATTAGGTGAATTTTGTTGGTGTGTACATTTGGAATTTTGAAGGTCTGGATTTATTTTGTCCACCTTAATTAATTGAATTAATTAGTCTATCTGCATTGGTAGACCTCAATTTGGGCACACTCCTTATTAGGACACTATTTATGTAGTGCTGTGTTGGGCAGTGTTTTTCATTGCTGGTCTGTGTCTCATCGGGTGTTTTTGCCTTTTTTATTTGTATTTTTTATAAGCATCTTGGTGGCTTTTTGCCTTGAAACTTGTATTGCTTTTGCAATTTTTGATGCGCTTGTTTCTTATTGTAATTTTTCAATACAATTTAGTCAGTAGCCATAGTTCAGGATGGAGTTTATTTTGGAAGAGTTTGTTAAGCAGCCTTCTTTTGAGGTTTTTCATAGATGCACTAAAGATAATTTGACTTCTATTGCTGATCATTATAGTATCATAGTCTCAAAGACAAAAGCAAAGAAAGTGATAAAACATGAGTTATGGACTGCATTGTTTGAGAAAGGCATGTTGCCTGACCCCGGCATGGCTGTTTCGCCAACAAAGCAGGCCTTTCCTGATCAAAGCATTAGGAAGTTAGAATTGGAGCTAGAGCTGCGGCGGCTAGAGTTGCAGGACAAAGCTAGTGAGAGGGAGGCAGCAGCCAGGCTTAAAGAGCAGGAGTTCAAGCTTAAACAGATGGAATTGGAAGAGCAGACTAAACGAGAAATACGCTTAAAAGAGCTAGAGCTAAACCAGGCCCCTCCCCCACAACATGGCAGTGGTGCACAAGCTGATTTTGATGTTAACAAATGCATCCGTATGATTCCTCCATTTAATGGTAAAGATGTTGATAAATACTTCGTTCTGTTCGAGCGCACGGCTGACACTTTGAAATGGCCCAAAAAGGTAGGCCGTTACTACTGCAATGTGTGTTAACTGGGAAAGCCCAGGAGGCATATACATCGTTGTCACCAGCTGACAGTCTTGACTATGACAAAGTCAAGGCTGCCGTGCTTAGAGCATTTGAATTGGTGCCTGAAGCCTATAGGCAAAAGTTTCGCCGGTATAACAAGTTAGACAATCACACCTTTTCTGAGTTTGGTCGGGAGAAAGAGGCTCTGTTTGACCGCTGGTGTCATTCATCTAAAGTGACGGAGTTTGAACAGTTACGTGAGCTCATCCTGCTAGAAGAGTTTAAAAACTGTTTATCAGATAGGTTGGCAACCTATATTAATGAGCAAAAGGCTTTGACACTCGCAGCTGCAACTGTCCTTGCGGATGAGTATGTGCTAATCCACAAGGACAGTTTTGAGAGGACTCCTGTGTCAGAGCGTAGTTTTTACTCCTCATGGCGTAAATCTAACACTCCTCACTCAGACAAATCTGGCTCTTCTCACTCAGACAATGTTCCAGTAAAAACCTATGTTCCATTTGTTAAATGGGGGGGTGAAGGGAAGCCTGAAAAGTCAGACAGTGGGGAGGGGGTGAAGGAGAAGCCAACTTGCAGTTATTGCAAGAAGATTGGTCACACTATTAACAAATGCTTTACTCTTAAGAACAAGTCTCAACCACCGAAGTCTGTTGCGTTAATTAAAAGTGAGACACTGATTTCAGCTTCAGCAGAGCCGGTGTGTATTCCTGACCCTGAATTTCAGCCCTTTTTAATGAAAGGTTTTGTCTCTTTGACGGAGGGGGACCCTAAGGTACCAGTTCATATCATCAGGGACACTGCGTCCAACCAATCTGTAATCTTGGAGCAGGTGTTGCCATTTTCAGATAAATCTGCCGTTAAATCAGATGTGCTTGTTAGAGGTTTTGATATGCGATATGTGAGCCTGCCGCTTCATAACATCTATCTCGAGTCAGATTTGGTCAAGGGGTGCGTTAAGGTGGGGCTCCGTGCGCAACTCCCAATCGAGGGGGTGACTCTGCTCTTGGGCAATGATTTGGCTGGTGGTAAAATGCTCAGTAATCCAGAGGTAATTGCTGTTCCTCTGCCAGAAAACTCTGATGATTTGGCATTGAAATTTCCCAAAGTGTTTTCTGTCTGTGCCGTGACGCGGGCAATGGCCGAGCGTCAAAAACTGGAGGCTGAGGTGGAACTGTCTGAAAGTTTTCTGGTTGACTGTTCAGCTTTTCCACCCGCCTCTTCAGAGGTCCCTGCCGGTTCTGTTTTGCCTCAACTTGACTCAAAGGTTTGCATGTCACGTGAGCAGCTAGTCGCCGATCAGAAGCGGGACGCGTCACTAGCCCCTCTCTTTGAATGTGTGGTTTCAGGAGAGGAGTTGGATGATTTGTCAACAGGGTATTTCCTAAAAGGTAACGTGCTCATGCGTAAGTGGACACCTCCACAGTTATCTGGCCATGATAGTTGGGGGGTGGTGGAACAGATCGTTATCCCTCAACCATATCGAAGTGAGATTTTGAAACTGGCACATGATAATCCACTTTCTGGTCACCTAGGGATTAATATGACTTTTGATCGTATCTTGCGGTACTTTTTCTGGCCGGGGCTAAAAGGTGACGTGTGTCACCATTGTAAAACTTGTCATGTGTGCCAGGTTGCTAAAACTCAAGCCATCTCTCCATATCCACTTTATCCAATCCCTGTTATTGGTGAGCCGTTCGAGCGTGTGCAAATTGACTGTGTTGGGCCTTTCGATCGCACTAAGAGTGGTAACAAGTACTTGTTAACTATAATGTATAAATACAAACGGCAAAAATAAAAGGGCGGGGTTAAGAAAAAACGTCCAACCAATGACCTGTAACCGCCGTCACGTACACACCCACATACGCACTACGCCGGCACAACAAGCAACCATGTGCTGCTGTTTACATTTCCACCAGCGGGGCAAACCAGCAACTTTAAGCCAGACATGACGGTGAAAATACTAAATGTATTATTTACCGACACACACATACCAACGGTACCAACTCAAAGCTCTAAACCCCAAAACAACGATAGACCACAGGCCAAGGGCATCGTTACTGAGAACACATACTGTTTCATTTACAGAGCATATCTTCTCCACAACACGCTACCTTTCCAACTACTAAAACAACACATTACACTCATATCCAACCACAGCTTTGAACTAAAACTGATCAGTACTATACTGCTAACCTGATATAACAAATAGCCTATTGCTTATAATATCCCCGTAAACTACTAACATAGGCCTAGATAAATCACACAATCGAATGAACAGCTAAAATAAACACCACCTCACTTCATTTGTTGAAATTATTATTTTATTTGTTATCATAATAACTTCAACTCAACTCACAAATTAAAACAACACATTTGAATAAACCTTCTACAACACAGCTCAAAAATTATCAAGAATACTATACTGACCCTACACAAACTTTCATTTAGTAATTCTTACATTAATATCCAGTACCACACATTTCAAAAACCATATGTGCTTCAAGTTATTTTACCAAAGACACTAAACTGTCCATCAAATGACTTACTCTAACTCGATATGACATAACACTCTAACAATAACTGCTTGTTTAATTTACTAATTACTACAAAATACTGCAACTACTTAAATAAACTACATACCATTTGCTTATTTGTAATGGATTAATTCACCAATTACAACAGAAACCCTCTGCCTAATTTCTTTTATATAATCTCCTACTACGGTCATAACTTCTTTGATATATACAATAAACCACTACTTCTACTCATTCTTACTACGCTTTTCTAATTCTAATATATCTCATAACTCAACTCCACTATCATGACAAATGTATTCACCTTAAATATTAAAAACCTTTCTCTAATCCCCATCTTTCATCAAACACAAAACAAACCAAACTTAATTCAAGAGCACACTGTTTAATAAATTACAATCAATTACAAAATTGACTGACGCATCACTGCAATAAATATACTTAACAACTGCAAACACATCTATAAATACAAAAAAAATACAACCACAAACCCACCACCAAAATGCACATAACAACTTTCACAAATTAAAATACTAACATGCGGACCACACTGTCGTCATCAACCACCTCCTCCTCCTCAACCACCTCCTTCTCCTTCTCGTCCCCCTCTGACACACATGATAATATCTTGGTGTCCTCCTCTGGACCCTCGCCCACGCCGTCACAAAGTGACGCCTCCAAGCCGCTGCCTGCAATCAACAGCTCTTGATCGCTGATATCTGCAAAACATTAACATTTAATCAATATCACAAAAATAAATACATACAATAAGGAAAACCTTCCAATCCAAACCACACAAAAATAAACAACTCACCAGTGTACACACATCTAAGTAATATATATTAACAATTTTAAATTATAAAAAAACTTCTTAGACTACTATATCCTGAAACATATTATTCCAACAACTAAACCACTTACATTAAAAACCTTTATCTAAATATTACATTTATTAACAATCATTAAATCACTTACAATCATCAGACAGGGCTGAAATCCCCTCGGCCCCCAACTCCACCACACTCCGTGGAAGTAACATTCTTTTGAGAGCAGCAACCTCCTTTAAGGCGGCGTCGCGCTCCTCCGTGACCCGCGCAGCAACTGACTCTGCCGCCACCCGCATCCGACCCAGCTTTCTACAGCTCTCATGAACACGGGCAAGTTCTTTTTGCAGACACTTCTGTTGCTTTTTCAAAGCAACATGTCTACGCACATGCCGCACCATCATATGGCACGCCTGCAGAGTGGTCTCACACACCCTGTTATTGACATAGGCGCGGGAGTATTCTTCCTCGCCAGATATCGCCTGAAAATGCAAAAACAAAAAATGAGCTTAAATACGCATTCAACATCTCACTAGAACCAACAAAATAAATATACTTACACAAACCGCCATTGCTGCCTCTCGAAAGGCCAACTACTCATCCTCCTCAATGAACGGCAACTTTCTGGGCGACTGTTCTGCCATCGTTCTTCTTCCAAAGAAACAACATCGTAATTACATTACTACACACAGACAAAACTGCACTCAATACAAAAATACATCCTTCACAAATTACAAAAATCAACACTGCAAATATACTCACTTCACTCGTGCACCTTCACATAATGTGAAACTGCTACACTAACAGCACCTTTTATCCACATTAACCCGTAGCTTAACCCCTCCCACATTCCCCTCACAGACACTATTGGCTATCATTAAAGTACCACCGCTAAATCTCTCCAATAAAAACGAACCACTAAACCTTACTCCCTAATTTATGTCAAACATTCATTGACCCATGTCTGACTACAAAACACAAAGGTTACACAATTTTAACCCTACAAAAATAACCTTTACACACTAAATCTTGTTAACAGTAAATTACATAAAAGCCAACACACAACTAAAAACCCA